>NC_066621.1:143634563-144846438 GCF_025201925.1 Gopherus flavomarginatus
CCTCCTGTAAAACTGCTGACCCATAAACAGAAGCCTTACCAAGCTTCGGCTGAAAACCAGGCCCTAAGTACACCTCTACCCTGATATAACGTGACCTGATATAACACAAATTCGGATATAACACGGTAAAGCAGAGCTCCGGGGGGACAGGGCTGCGCACTCCAGCAGTTCGATATAACACAGCTTCACCTATAACGCAGTAAGATTTCTTGGCTCCCGAGTACAGGGTTATATCGGGGTAGAGGTGTACATGTTATTTGAGAATATTGCAGGCAAACAAATAATATAATTATCTGAGCTGAAATATGTACTACCTTCTGTACCACCACTTGAAACACGATAATGAAAATGCCTCTTGTCATAATCTGGCAAACCTGAGGGCATTACATTACAGAGAACAATATGATTTGTGGTATAGCAGCATGACATGGCACACAGCAGCACATGTCAGCCAGCAAAAACATATAACTGATGTATCATATTAGTTTTCATGTTAAAATAAATTAATTCTTATACAAAAGGAAGACAAGTGAAATTTCACAATATATCATAATACATTCGTACATAACATAGGAAATACACACAGGATGAAACCGACTTCATTCACAGACAGCACCAGTGATCTAGCACAGGGAACAGGCAGAGGGATGGTAATCCACTCTCATAATGTGCTCAGAGCATATGGCTGCAATGCAGTCTCCACAGCTGCTTGCTGCAGCCAATGGGCTGGAAAAAGCGACCACAATTCCTTCATGCCACTTGTGTAGCTCTCATGACCCGTAAATCTTGCCTGCCTTCATGGCATGAAAGGGGTGCAGAAATCTCCTAGTGAAGCTGCTCCTCTGGCAGTGCCCCTTCTCTCTGCATTGCTCAAGCCCACTGCAGGGCTTGGTGATGCAAAGGGGCCAGGTCAGACCCCCTTCACTGAGTTAAATTTAAGGCATGTTGTAGTGAACTGAGTACATATCTATTTTTTCTCTTCCTGTCTATAATAGCTTTAAGAGTATGTTTCAAGAACCTTTTTCTCTATACATCATAGCAGTTGAGAAGTACAGAAAATTTCTGTGGGATCTGCAGGAGACTATGGAGTGTAATACTGATTTCTTGGACTTCCTACAAACCTTGCAAATCCTTCCCTGCAAGTCCTTCAAGAAAACTGTATTTTTCAGCAGTCTTTGCAACAGCTAAAGGATAGTGACTTTTTATTAAATATATCAAGTAAGATAGTGATTACTTTTGTAACCATAAAGTGAATTTATCCCCTACTGAATTCTAAAAGGAGGTGATTTTTTCCCCTCTCTTAAAATATTCAGAAATGACTTCATAAAATTTTCCATTAAGAACCTATATTTAATTCAGGGACTACTAATAAGCCACTGATCAGTGACATCTGACGTGTTTTTAGAATTTAGGTAGGAGCCACAAGAGTACTTGTAAGAGAATGGTCTTTATTGCCTGTCTCTAGTCACAAGACATTGTTCAGATTTACAAAAGACTATAACCCAGTTACGTGACAATGTCCACTGACTCCAGTGACTAATGTTACAGTGACTTCAAAGTTTGTTTTTTTAACATGAAGTGTGCTTTATGTTGATTTTTTCATCTGTTTAAACTGGTGAACTTCCATCACCTTTGCTTAATACCAATTCACACTATAACCTGAAAGCTATTCTCTTATGTGTCAACCACTGCATTGTATGCTTATGTTCCAATTCTACATCTCATACACTATTTCTTATTCCTGTTTTTATCACTGCGTATTGACCTTCTTAAATTCTGTATATTGTTCTACAAAGTTGATGCACACAAAACCAAAGTATTACATTTCAAACTCTTAGTGTACTAAATATAGCAGTATTAGAGTGAGAGATGATCTAAATGGGAACACCTATCTAGTTTTAGTGGGTCAAGATAATTTTAGTTTTATTACTTCCGTTTATTTTTACAGGCATTAATTATTCATTTGTATTATTTTAGTTGTTTTTATTTCTGTGAGGAAGCCATTACACTTTTGTATGAGGGACACTGTCAAGTCAATTTATGGATTTGGAAGCCTAACTTTACACACACTGGGTGAAATGCTGACCCCCATTTACGTCAAAAAGGCCAGAATTTCACTCCTAGTTTTGAAAATCTTGTCCTCCATTAACAATAATGAGCCTTACAAAAAACCCTGGGACGACTTCTAACTACAAAGATCTATAAGCAATGCTATTTTAGCAAAACAATGCAGATCCTGATATTTTAAAAAAGCAATTATTTCTGATACAGCCCCCACTAAAGAGTACCCTGAAATATAAGCAAAAAATCCCATTTAAAAAAACCTGTATGTATGTTTTCCCCCATTGTTCTCTTGTTGATGCTTACAAACATTTTTCCAGAAAAGAAACTGACTGATTGACAGACAACACACAGGAAAAAGTGAAATGACTATGAACAATGTGCTGTCAAATGCATAAAGTTTAGATCAACTGGACAGGAATTGTCATTTACTATATGTGCCGGGGCCTGCCACAATGAGGCGCAGATATAGTTGAGGCCTCTGAGCGCTAACACAATATATGTGTTAAATAATAACTGAAAATAATTAAAGGATTTTTTTAACCCAACTTCTTTTAGTTACCATACACTTGGGTGTTATTTCTAACTATAGGACCCAATCTTGCAATCAGATCTGCTAACATTGACCCCTCTGCCTCACAAAGGCCTGTTACCTTTAAGGAAACTCCACAGGGGTTTGCACTAGCAGATCTTACTGTAGGACCAGAGCAATAGTAGATTACAATATTTTCAGATAGAAAGGTGGCTTTCAAGTTGATAGGTTTCTTTTAACAGTTGTCAGTAAGGAACTGAAATAATGAATAAATATATTTAAATACTTGCATCAAATACACATATGTACAATTAAACTCATGTAAAAAGCAACCAAGAATCCTGCGGCACCTTATAGACTAACAGATGTATTGGAGCATAAGCTTTTGTGGGTGAATATCCACTTTGTCAGACACGTGTCTGACGAAGTGGGTATTCACCCTCAAAAGCTTATGCTCCAATACATCTGTTAGTCTATAAGGTGCCACAGGACTCTTGGTTGCTTTTTACAGATCCAGACTAACACGGGTACCCCTCTGATATTAAACTCATACTTATCCTGATTTCAGCAGAAGCCTGTCAAGTTCTCTGGGGTCCCAACTGAGCAAAACATTTAAGCACATGCTTAAGTCCAGCTCTATTCAGCAAGGAACTTCGCTTTAAGCACATACTTAAGCGCTTTGCTTAATAGGGATGGAATGACATCTGCCTATGTATTTGTAGCATGACTACTAGAATGAGGCCCCCATTCTGAATGGAGCTTTTGGGTTCATCCACAATATAAACAGAACAACTTCCTTTTATATTTAGTTACAAATTGCTTTATTTATGTTATAGTGGTGCCTAGAGACACTAGGAACTAGAGCCCCATTGCGCAAGGTAATGCACACATATATAATCTAAGTAATTGGACTAACATTTAAAAGTGCTGAGCACCCAACAGCTTCCATTGACTCTGATGCAAAGTAATAAGTTTCCAGCACTTTTGAAAATCAGGCCTCAATTTTAGAGAGCACCTAAGCACTTGGCTAAACATCCTGCCTGAGCAATGATGCTTCCCTGAATCAGGGTCATTTTTAGGTGCTTACATATTGATTTGGGAACCTGATGTTACACTCTGGGTGAAATCCTGACCCCACAATAGTTAACAGTTTTGCCATTAATGTCAATGGGGCCAGGATTTCACCTCAGTTTGGAAATGTGCTTCATTAACAATATTGAGCCTTACAAAAAACCTCAGGATGTCCTCTAACTACAAAGATCTATAGGCAATGCTATTTTAACAACATAACACAGACACTGTTATAACATTTTGAGCTTATTTAAAAATGACTTCCTATAGTTTAAGCAGCAAAGAGTCCTGTGGCACTTTATAGACTAACAGAGGTTTTGGAGCATGAGCTTTCGTGGGTGAATACCCACTTCCTCAGATGCATGTAGTGGAAATTTCCAGGGGCAGGTATATATATGCAGGCAAGCTAGAGATAATGAGGTAGTTCAATCAGGGAGGATGAGGCCCTGTTCTAGCAGTTGAGGTGTGAAAACCAAGGGAGGAGAAACTGGTTCTGTAATTGGCAAGCCATTCACAGTCTTTGTTTAATCCTGAGTTGCTGGTGTCAAATTTGCAAATGAACTGAAGCTCAGCAGTTTCTCTTTGAAGTCTGGTCCTGAAGTTTTTTTGCTGCAGGATGGCCACCTTAAGGTCTGCTATAGTGTGGCCAGGGAGGTTGAAGTGTTTTCCTACAGGTTTTTGTATATTGCCATTCCAAATATCTGATTTGTGTCCGTTTATCCTCTCTCCCCTCCCCCTTTTTACAGTTTTATTCCTTCTCTGGGCATCTGCAAAACAGCTTTGTACGGTTTGAGATATTAGGATTCAAATCTAAATGTACAGACTAGCAAAGGGAACCCTTACTACAAAAACAATTATCGGTTTAGTTACAATCTGGTTTTGTTGTGTTTTTATTCAATTTTAGAATATTATAGACTAATTAAAAAAGCACTTTTCATAATATTAGTGAAATGATAAAAAAACAACATTCCCCCCCTGCACACAATTTACAACAAAATGGAGCACATGTATTTTGTGCCACAAAAACAGAGACAACCAAACAATTACACATTAGCAACAAATCTCCAACTATAAAGAAAAACTTAGCCATATAACCAGCACAAACTGTTCCACTAAAAAATCAGGTAAAATAACAGTTTTCAGTCAATTTACAGCATTTTATACCCATTTATGATTGGTCTCATATTCATGGATAGGGCTTATGTAAGAAAACTGAAATCTTGCAAATAAAGGAAGGTTTTGTTGTTCCAGTGAAATGACATAAGTTGAATTTAAATTGTTTGTGAAACTAACATTCTACATTCTACAGTTTAACACAGTAATCACTAAGAAGTTAGGATGGCAGCTGTTGTACATGTTAAGCTAACAAATGTTACGTGACCAGAGATGAATGGCGTGACATGTGGCTGTAGCCCTTTTATACAGTCATGTTCCCAACTATTTAAAAAATGTCCACAAAAGTCCTTTAAAAATAATATTCTCAAGAAGTTCATGGAAAACTGGTCCTATAGTATTTATCTCCATCCAGCTGTTTATCATTTTGTTAGTATGCACAATCTAAGATTTACATTAAAAATAATCATATAAGAAGCAATTTCCTTCAAGAAAAAAAAAATATTAACACTATGACCTGAAGTTGGACTAGTTTGTCTGGAACCAGAGGGCAAGTATTGCATGTCCAACAATCAATTATCAGTCCAATTTTTTGTATCATAAAATCATAAAATCTACATACATACCCATAAGTAAGTAGAGAGAAATCTGTTTGTCCTCCAGATAGATTTCAACAGTCAATGTGAACTGTAATATTCAAATATCAATCCCTTTTATCCTCATCCTTAAGTACTGCAAAGACTTTTTTTTTGATGGATCCAGATACGTCTAATTTTCAATATTCTTTCTGTAACTCGTACCTTTGTATCCTCCATTTCGATAAAAATTAATATATGCAAAGGCCTGCCTGGTTGCTCCTACCACTTCATTCATCTCTCAAGTAGCCACATATGACACCATTTACTAGAAGGGTCCAACTGAGTCTAACACTGGACAATTTCCTGAAAGCAGTTGTTTTACCTGATGATCTCACATCATCAAAGCAGCTTCCCATTTGACTTCTAGTAAGGTCAGTTCAGTAAAACATTTATTACTTTAAATAGAGCTGGGAAATTGGTTAGTCTAATTTTACCCTTATTTTTTATTCATGAATTTTTCAAATATCAGACCTGAATTTTACAAACTTGTTGGAAATTACTCAATGAATGTTTAAGCAATGGACAGCTCATGAATCAGGTCTGCTGCATGTATTCTCTATTTGTTATCAGCGTTATGTAAATTGGGTGGCAGGATTAGGGAATTGTTATGAGATTATAATCTTTTCTTTTCAAGGTCACTTGAGGTAGGCTTTGCCTTATACATCATTGCTAGATTAATTAGGCTACTGTAATAATAGGACTTGATCAGACTAAAAATAGAATTTCTTACATCACACGTAAACTAAATAATTGCACATGGCATATTTTCAAACAGTACTACACTAAAGCACACTGGAGACCTTTAGTGTGCACCAGCAGAGTCTACATCAGTGGTTCTCAAACATTTGTACTGGTAACCCCTTTCACATAGCAAGCCCCCTTATAAATTAAAAATGCTTTTTAAATATATTTAACACCATTATAAATGCTGGAGGCAAAGCGGAGCTTGGGGTGGAAGCTGACAGCTCATGATCCCCCATGTGAGAACCTCGCGATCCCTTGAGGGATCCTGACCCCTAGTTTGAGAATCCCTCGTCTACATGGACCAAAAGTGTGCTTCAGAATTCTCACCCCCATAGTGTGCATTACTCCATTGTGTAGATAATTCTTTTTATTCTCTGTCTTAAACTGTGGGTCTGAAAGGGCATTTTATTGAAGGTGGCTAGTATTTGCAAGCATCACAGGAGAGGTGGGCCTTTAGGAGGGATCTAAATGAGGAGAAAAAGGATCTGGCACATTGGGATTGGGATTGTTGAAGATAATATTGAATGAAATAGGACACGTAGGTAAAAGAAAATAGACGAGCTCATTTGTTCAGATTTACCTGTCATGTGTCCTCATAAAGTCCCAAAACTTCTTAGTGCCATTCTAGAAAAAAACAAAAAATTCATCAATACAATTAATCCCCAGTGAAAATTGGCTACCTGAAATCAAACATCATTTTAACAACAGCAAATTCCTTCCTCTGCAAGACTGGCTGTATCTGGAATATATTTATTGATTTTTGACCACAACAGTAGTGTTCCAGGAACAACTATATAATTTTCAACTAGAAAATGGAAAGGATTGAGGAAGGGACTAAATGCTTATGTACCACTTTGTAAGAGCAAAGGCAAATATGTTGCAAACCTGTGCCTAAAATAGCCACCTAACTATATTTAGGCACCTAAATCAAAGATGCCTGATTTTCAGAAGTACTAGGAACCTGTATCTCCCAGTGACTTCAGTCTATTCTGACTTAAGTATCCACATATGGCTTAAGGAGACTGGCTTTAGGGACCCAATGTTTGGCAATCTGGGCTCTAGTTTCCAGTATAACGATGTTCACTTACAGGGATATGTTACTGAATATTCTTATCCTGATTTATAGATGGCAAAAGCATGCACATAACAGCTACAAATATTCTGCAACAGAATAAAATCTCTGTATTGTTACCCTGTGAAAACTGATAATCAACTAGCTACTGTGCTACAATTCACTTGTTTACTTCCAAGATAATCTTGGGCCAAATTCAATAGACTTGTGCTTCCAACATCAGAGCTGAATTTCCCCCCCTAAACTGTAATCATTTCCCCCACAGATTTAATAGGTATGTTAACACTTGTTTTACACATATAACGTCACATTGTACAGTCTATGGTATATCTATTAAGACACCTCAACTGAACTCAACAAAAGAATAAATCCTTTTCCATCACCTTAAGTAGAAGTTCTCAGATGGTGAAAATCAGCAAAGCTCCACTGAAGTCTAATGGAACTATTCCAATTTGCATCAGTTGAAATGTGGCCTACAGATTTATCTCCTTAAATCATATTTTGGGTTTTTATGATAAATTGGGAGCCACCTGAAGGAACCACCTCTTTTGGTAACTGCCTCTCTCTTTAATTGGACAGGCAAGAGGTAGACCTGTTGAGGACTTATATCTAAAAGATACTGTGATGGGGTGTACCTTGCCCTTCATGGCCCCCTGCTGGAGAACCTGTGGTTTTACTACATCCCACCCCAGGAAGGACCAAAGGAGGTGGGGCCTCCAGGCCTTCCTACAGAGGCCTTGTGGAAGCAGCCAATCAGAGCCCAGCAGGCTTGGCTAAAAGGAGGAGGTCAGTTCCTGGTGGGGGCCAGGGGGTTAAGAAAGTGTTCCTTTTCTCTGGCCACAGGAGACTGACTGGCTGCGTCCCCCCCATCCCATTGCTGATGCATCTGTGACTAGGGACAGCAATGGTTGAGGCCTGGAGAAAGGTACTTCTGCACATACTGCTTGCGGATCATGCCACTATGGGAGGGACTCGAGGAGTGAGACCAATTTGTCTAGGCGGTCTCAGTTCGGCCTGTATACCAGGGCTAGCCAAGCCTGAAGGGGACGGAGCTGTAGCCTGGGTTGCTGTATCACATACGTGCAAGCAGCCATATGGCTGAGCAGTTTCAGGCAATTTCGTGCCATATTAGTGAGGAATTTTCCTGATCGTGCCCATGGCAAGGAAGCGAGATTCCGGGAGGAATGCCCTAGTCCGACCTGAGTCTAGGAGAGCTCTGATTAACTCTATTCTCTGAGTTGGGGTTATGGTTGATTTGCCACGTTCAGAATGAGGCTGAGCCTGTGAAATGTTGTCCGCACCAGGCTCACGTGGGCCTCTACTTGGGCCTGGGAGCGGCCCTTGGTTAGCCAGTGGTCTGGTATAGGAATTCTTGCACTTGTCACTTCTGTAGAAAGGCTGCCACGACTGCCATGCACTTGGTGAACATCCGAGGGGCCATCGAGAAGACAAAGGAGAGGACCGTGAACTGATAGTGGGTGTTTTTGATCATGAAACAGAGGAACTGTCTGTGGGATTGGATTATGGACACGTGAAAGTTCTCATCCTTCAAGTCAAGGGGGTATACCAGTCCCCTGGATCCAGGGAGGGAATAATGAAAGACAGGGAGCCCATGCGGAACTTCAGCTTCTTCATGAATCTGTTTCACAGGTCTAAAGTAGTCCTGAGCCCACCTTTGGCCTTTGGTATTAGGAAACACTGGGAGTAGAACTCCCTGTCCCTGAATTCCAGAGGGACCTCTTCTACTGCCCTGAGTTGTAGGAGTGTTTGCATGTCCAGCACTAGAAGTTGCTTCTGAGAAGGGCCTCTGAAGAGGGATGGGGAAGGTGGGTGGGAAGGTGAGAGGGAACAGAATTGGACAGAAAATCCCAACTCTGCCATGCTCAAGACTCATTGGTCTGAGGTGATTTGAGCCCAAGGGTGGCAGAAATGGGATAGAAAATTCACAAAGGGAAGGAAAGGATTCTGGATCTGAACTTGTGCATGACCCCCTTCAAAAGTTTGGTTTGGAGGCGGAAGGCTGCTTTACTGCACCTTGGCCCTGGATCAGAGGAGGACTGAGAGGGCCTCCATCTATTACTCCTGCCTTGCTTTCTGCTATAGTCCTGCCTAGGAGGATCGGAGTACAAGCGAGGGGCGGGTTTCAGCTTAAATGGCTTTCTTTAATGGGCTGGCATATGAAGCCCCAGAGACTTCAGGGTTGCCCGCAAGTCTTTCAGGCTGTGGAGCCTAGTGTCTGTTTGCTCCGAGAAGAGTCCTAAACAGTCAAAAGGCAAGTCCCGAATAGTCTGTTGGACTTCATTTGGGAGTCCCAACACTTGAAGCCATGAGCTCCGTATCATTGCTATTGCAGTTGCATCGTATGGCTTTCTGAGTCCACCAAGTCAGGGGAGGCCTGCAAGGAGGTCCTCGCGATGACCTTGCCCTGCTCCAGGACAGCCACAAACTCTAAATGGGATCTGCCAGAAGCAGTTCCTGGTACTTGGACAGCAGGTTCCAGGAATTACAGCTTTAGCGGCTAAGGACTGCCTGCTGATTGGCAACGTGAAGCTGGAGCCCCCCAGTACAATACACCTTCCTACCAAAGAGATCCAGCTTCTTCACCTCCTTGGATTTAGGAGTCAGCCCCAGTTGTCTCTGCTTTTTCTTCTGGTTTGCAGCCTCTACCACCAGAGTACTGGCTGAGGATGAGTAAACATACTGTTTGGAGGGCACAAAATATTTCCTCTCCACTCCTTTCGCCGTGGGGGTGGGGGGAAAAGAGAGGCGGGTTTTTGCAAGAACACCTTAGTGGTTTAATGTATAGTCTTAATGCGGGGCAAAGACACCCTTGAAGGACCTTCAGGGACCAGAATGTTAACCATAGGGTTGGCCTCCTCCAACACCTCCTTTGCCTGCATGTTCAAATTTTGAGCCACCCTCCTGAGCAACTCTTGGTATGCCTCGTTGTCCATGGTAGGCAGTGTGGTGGAAGTGCCCGCCACCACTTCATCTGTGGAGACTGAGGAAGATGCTCACAGGGGCACTGGGCATTCCTGACCCTCTGGTTCACAGGGATCCCCTTGCACTGAAATGCCATGATGGGAGTGCTGCTGATTTCCAGGCCTGCAGCCTTCTTGGTATTGGCCCTGGTGCCAGGTTCCGCAGCAGTGTCAGCCTGTGTGCCCATCTCCTGCCCTCGCTGGTTGGGGGACAACCCTCAACTGAAACTTATCTAACTAAGACTATTTGAACTAACTAACATTAATTTTTTTTAACTATTTATAAGAAACAATAAGAAAGTCTACTAGGGGATCGCTTGCTGTTAGCAAGAGAGGAGCTGCTCCAATGACTGTCACTGGCAGTAAGAAGGAACTGAAGACGCAGCAGGTCAGCAGAGACCTATATACACTGCCTTGAAGACATGACTCCAGGGGGCTCCACAGCCAACCCAATGGGTACCGCTAGGAGAAAATCCTTCTAGCAACTGTGCATGCGGTGCGCACACACCTACCTGGAATTGACATGAGCAATCACTTGAAGAATTTCCTTTTGTACAATTGCAGAGAATCATAGATTATTAGGGTTGGAAGGGACCTCAAGAGATCATCTAGTCCAACCCCCTGCTCAAAGCAAGACCAATCCCCAAATGGCCCCCTCAAGGATTGAACTCACAACCCTGGGTTTAGCAGGCCAATGCTCAAACCATTGAGCTATCCCTCCCCCACTGGTGCACATGACAGGGGGGAATGCAGATCTTAAGAAGTCTTCTAGAGGCCAGAGACATCTGCATGAAGCCCCTGGGCCTTTATATTTGCTCCCCATATTGCAGTATACCTTAAATGCAGCCATCATGCCTTCATTTATGTCCCCCACTATTATTACTCACCCGAGGAATCCCTTTGAGGAAGGTAGATATTCAGATTATGGAGAGGGAGAAGAGATCCCATTCATTTAAATTTAGGCAATTAATCCCTGTGGGATTGCTGAGATTATGCCTTGAGGTGCAGCAATCCTCCTGGCCTCAACTGCCCTCCTATTCTTTTGCAAATTACAGAACCTGTCTGCCATGAAACACTTATAGAAGGGTTTCCAGAGCTGAGGAAAATTATACTGTGGAGCTAGTACCATGCTCTGCTGTGCTCCCAACATAGATGCACCAAATCTGAATCCCTTCTGCTAAAATATGCCCCCATTTACAATAATGGGATCTGGCCTATGAACTGTACATAACTTTAAACAGAAAATAAGAAACTCAGAAATAAAGGAGCAAAGAGTCCTGTGGCACCTTATAGACTAACAGATGTATTGGAGCATGAGCTTTCGTCGGTGAATACCCACTTCGTCGGATGTATTCACCCATGAAAGCTCATGCTCCAATACGTCTATTAGTCTATAAGGTGCCACAGGACTCTTTGCTGCTTTTACAGATCCAGACTAACACGGCTGCCCCTCTGAGAAATAAAGGAGTTATCAGGACAGGAAGTCCAGGTTTTCTGTGAAAATGACTAGCATTTGCACACATATAGTTCATTACCTAGATCAGGGGTCGGCAACCTTTCAGAAGTGGTGTGCTGAGTCTTCATTTATTCACTCTAATTTAAGGTTTCGTGTACCAGTAATACTTATTAACATTTTTAGAAGGTCTCTTTCTATAAGTTTATAATATATATCTAAACTACTGTTGTATGTAAAGTAAATAAGGTTTCAAAATGTTTAAGAAGCTTCATTTATAATTAAATTAAAATGCAGAGCCTCCCAGACCGGTGGCCAGGACCCGGGCAGTGTGAATGCCGCTGAAAATCAGCTTGCGTGCCACCTTTGGCACGCGTGCCATAGGTTGCCTACCCCTGATCTAGATGGTAAATACATTGAAAGGTTTACTTATTATTACTGACTTTTTAATGTACAGTGTCACACCCATAAAAGGGTTAAACTAATTTGCCTTGAGTCCTTCAAGGTGCTGTTCATCATCATGCATTGATCAGATAGTGCTGTAAGTGTACTTTGTGGCTATATCTGAATAATAATCCATTTCATATATCCAACCTGCACCTGTCCAAATAAATAAATCAATAAACAAATGAAACATTCCAACATCCCATTGTTTACAGTGGCAGAAACTCAAATGAGCACCATTCACTTTTATTGTCCAAGTCTAACGTAATTTGAAGTCAACTGTATGGAGTTGAGTTTCTATTGTGCCAAATGCCTGGCTCTCTGCTAACAGACTAGCATAAAGCCTGCTAATTATTAATAGCATGTAAACAGTTACCAATGGTTCCTATACTGCTCTATGTACTTTACAGTACATTAAATCTAACCAGCTTTGTCCAGCAGTAAGTAGTATCATTGTATTGACTTATTTCCTCTTTTTAACACAAGATATATATTCACAGCATAAAATGATCCATAGTTTTATACATATAGAAGTCATCCTAAACAAGCTTTTTGCTACACAGACTGTAGTTTTTTAAATTGCACTGATGAAGTAGGTCACTTTATTCTTGCTTCTCCATATGTGTGGAAATAACTCATTTCTGCCTTTGATGGTGTTCTGCTCCCAATGCTGTTGTGGAGTTTGGGTGAACTGAAGCTCCGATAACTATGTTCATTGTCATTCCAACAGAATAATCTTTCCATTAAATTAAAAATACATCAGACTTTCATTTTATTAAAACATATACATACATTTATAAAATAGTGCCATTTACAAACCTTATAAAAATGATCAAAATATCTCTTAATGATATAATGATATAGATTAATTATAACAGACTTGTGCAAGGTTTAAACACAGATGCTGTGAAAAAGATGAATACATAAAATCTGAAATATATTTAAACAATTATTTTAGAACAGGAACATAAGAATGGCCATACTGGTTCAGACCAATGGTCCATCTAGCCCAGTACCTTGTCTTCCAGCAGTGGCTGGTAAACATGTCTTACACAGAAAAAGATATACTGCATGTTATGTTAGCCTTTACCTGTTTCAAGTGGCAGTGCTGGCATTCCAACAATATTCTAGGATAATATATATTATGTGAATTGATAAATCTCTAAGCACAAAGTAACCATATCCCTTTTCTGTATTTAGTGATCAGGCTCTATTGTGGTGCAATACTGCACTAGTCCACACGGTATGTTTAAGTCAAGAGTTGTATTTCAGGAAAGCCAGTATGTGAGACAATTTCAGTCTCATATTACTTGAAAGAGAGATTAAATTACATAGGGAGAAACTAAATAATCCATTTTTTTTCTGGAAAAGCAAGTCTGAATGAAACCTTTAGCAGTGTGAAAACAACTGTTTTATATTAAACCTATTGTTAATTAAGCTCCACAAGTTCAAAAACCAGGGCACAAATTATGGTCAGTCTTTTACTTTTTTAAACTCCTTTCACTGAGGGGCAGCGGAGGAATAAAATAAAAATAAAAATATTAGTCCTTTTAGAGTTTACAAAAAGAGATAAAAGATTTAAATAACCTCTTAATTCCAGTTAAGTATGTAATGAAACTTATGGCCTCAGACTTCATGACACAAAAGATATAGGCTGGGATTTTGGAGAGGGATTTCAGCATTTTAGCTGCCTAATTCTCAATGAAATTCCATGGGAGTAGTGCCTATCTTTGTTAATCTCCTTTGGAAATCATAAACAAAATAAATGTTGCTTGCCTAATTAAAGGTGTGGTTTGTTTTCTTTATTCAGAGGTACAACAAGCAGGGCCGGATTAAGGCAGTGGCTTAAGAGGCTGCAGCCCAGGGTGCCCTCAAAAATAAATCACAGGCAGCAATCTCCAACTCCAGGACTGCTAAAAGTCCCACGGTGCAGCAGGCACTCAGGCAGGCTGATAGCACAGAAGTGGCTGGCTCCTAGCACGTCTCTGTGGCCCCTGGCGGAGGTGGCTCCGCACGCTGCCTCCGCCCCCACCATCCTCACAGCTACAGGGACAGCGCTTGCAGGCGCAGGCAGCACACAGAGACACACTGTCTCCCCCCACCCGCAGAGACATGCTAGGAGCCAGCTGCTTCCGGGAGCAGCACTGGGCTATGGCAGGCAGGCAGCCTGCCTGAGCCCTGCTGTGCTGCCGGCCGGGAGCCGCCTGTGGTAAGCGCCTCCCAACCGGAGCCTGCACCTCACACACACACCCCTCCTCCCCACAACTCCTTGCCCCAGATCAGAATCCCCCTCCTTTACCCAAACTCCCTCCCAGAGCCCACACCCCCCTCCCTCCCTCCCAGGAAGAAGACATGCATACAAGGACATCACAAAATCTAACAGCCCCAGGCCCACAGGAGAGTTAATCTGGCCCTGACAACAAGGGGAATGATGCCACCAGCTCAAAGGGAGAGCCTGAGAGTCTTAACAGGACCAGGTTTAGATCCCACGATGGAACGGGTTCATGAATCTGCACTTATAGGCTCTCCAAGCCCTTGAAAAAAAATAATGTACAATCCACCAGAGGGGGAAGGTGGAAATGGCCATTAGGTGTAACTTAATCAATGAAATGGCTAAGCCCTTCTGTTTCAGATGAAGCAGATACTCTGTCATGGACTGGAGAAGTGACCTAGAGGGTAAGGGGCCTTGTTGGGATGACAGAGAAATGCTTCCACTTGGCGAGGTAAGGGGGTCTAGTAGATGGTTTCCTACTATCTAGCAATACCTGGTGGACTTGCCCTGAATAGGCCCACTCCGCTGAGTTTAACCATAGAGCTTCCACATGGTGAGGTTAAGGGCCTTGAGGTTCGGATGGAACAATTGGCTGTGATCTTGTGAGATCCGGTCTGGGAGTAGAGCGAGTGGCGTCAGGGTTGCCAGCAAGTCCCTGGTCTCAGTGAACGCCTCTGGTGTAAACATTATCTCAGTCCTGCTGGTGCCACATTGACTCTCCTGTCTGAATTCAATGGTCCTGACTATGAGGCGGAGTTGATAGTGCCGCCCTCGGAGTGGGGGCAGATGAGTAGCCAGACTCAGATCGCACTCCACTGTGCTCCCCATACTTGGCTCTCTTCAGAGTCGGGGAATGTTCCCTCATGGCCAGCTGCTTCTTATATTTCTTCTTCGGCACTGATGAAGAAGAATGATGCCAAGAGTCTCTCCCAACAGCTCTCAACGAGTGCCGAGCTGGACCAGCTTGACTCCAAGAGGGAGGGAGCACCACTTCCATCAAGAGGGACTTCAACCTGGCCTCCTCGTCCTTGGTACAGGGCTTAAAGTCTCAACTGTTTAGGCAGCAGTCCCTGATATGACTCTCTCCCAAGCCCTTCAGACAACTTGAGTGCAGGTCACTCACAGACATGGACTTGCTGCAGGAGGCTCATGGCTTGAAACCTGGGGACTGGGACATGCTCAGCACTGGGAGCAGAAGAAACTCCAACAGGGTGAGAAGTATCAACTATATACACGTAATCTACAACAGTCCAAATGGAGAAAATAAAGAACTGGGATAGGGAAACCAGGGAAAAATGACTAAACTAAGACCACTGAGTAGGAGTTTACTGAAGCAAGAGGAGCTCTTCCAGTGACTATCATGTTCGGTAAGAAGGAACAGAGATGGTGTGGAGCCGACGCTCTATCCAGCCTGATGGATACCACTAAGGAAAAAATATCCAGCAACTGTGCATGCAGCACACACACATCTAACGTGGAATGGACATGAGCAAGCACTCAACGAAGAACTTTGCCTTTAATGATAAAAATGTGTCCAGGTAATAAAATTTTATAAGTATACAGATTTTGCTTTCTGTTACAATAGAATAGTCCATACATGGAGTCAAATACTGCTGTTATCCCTGGGCAACTCCACTGAAATTAATAGCATTGAACATTGGTTTCATAGAAAGCAAAATGTGGCCTATTATACCAATAACATCTACACCAAAAGTTGTGCTGCACTGCATTTTTGTATTTTTTTGTAGCCTGAAATGTTTAGGAGCATTTGGGATATAACCAGATTGATCATGTTAAAGCAGCATTTTCTTCTAGCACTTTAACAAGAACATTCTAAACCAAACTCGCTAAAAACTGCATCAGTTGCAGTTAACTACAAGACTTAGAACACTATTGAACACAGTAGGTCAGTTTTGTTGCGGAGAGAAGAAGATGAGTGCTCATTGGAGCCTTGCATGTTAGCCCTGTTGCTTACCTGCTTTGCTACACACTGGGTAAAATACACTTTTTATAATGTTTTATTCAAGAAAATAAAATAATTCTATACAGCTTTAATTTAAATTTTATACAGATTTCTTTTCTATCCCTCCCTGATATCTCAGCTGATAAATGTTGTTCATTTTAGAACGCAACTTCTAATGACACCTAGAACAGGGATAGGCAGCTACTGCTCTCCTTAACTTAACATTGTGAGTCAAAACTTGCAGTGAATCTGAAAATATGTAAAATATGGAATGAGAAACATCACACAATGGGTTGAGTCAAGGATGGAGAGGCCAGAAAAACAGTACAGGTTGGTCATATCCAAAAGGTGTTTGTTGGCCTAAGTGACATGAGTTTAGTGGTTTTCACTGGACAAGTACCCACACCACAAAATCATGATCACAACTGCCATTACTTGGCAGTCTTAGTACAGGCATCAAGGATTGACTGAGCCATGTAACCAAGAGATCAGTCTTGCAGCACAATTGCTGGGCCGTATTGAAAAGCTTGCACTGATGCAGCTTATGCTATCCTGTTTTGTCTGTAAAGACAGAGATTCAGTCTTTAAGGCTGTAAACCCAGCAATTTCCACATAAACAAATATATAGTAAGTAAATTCCAATTTTTACTTTAAGTTTACATTTCTTAGTCTTTTTGGAAGTTATATCCTTATGTATAAATGTATAGCGGTATGTACAAAACAAGCATAATTAAAGGCAGCATTTTAAACATGTTAAATACCATATAATTGCTAAATACTATTAGTGTCTATAATCCACTACATTATAAACCTTAAATATTTAGAGATGAGAGACCAAGCTCCTCCCTCATTTTCTGTGGTGGAAATCAAGTACACCACCACTGAAATCAAGAGTTACTCTAAATTTCCACTGGTTTGAAGAAGGGCAAAAATTGACAATGTGTTTTGGACAGACAGTTAAACAATTTTGTTTTAACCACATTTAACCAAACTCTGGATAATTACTTGGAGCTTCTATTTTATTGGATATACTTATGGTATTTAACAATCAGGGAAGCTATAGATTGAAGGCACTTGACTATTAAAACCTGTACTTAGTCACAGGAAGCTACTTCTTGAACAGGCAAACAGAAAACTTCTGCATAACGTACTCTCCTACCAGTCTGCCCCAACATCAACAAGGTTTCATACTCCATGCCTATTCAAACCTTGGCCTCTTTAAAGAGGCTGACAATCAGGGTTACAGATAGTGCTGCTTATGATGGTGGGATTTTCTGTGTTGTGGACATATACCCAGAATAAACAGCTACATTAATTTCACATAAACCACACAGAAATCTTCCAATGGCAATTGTTATCTATTGTTTGCATTATAGTAGCATCCACCGACCCAAAGATTGAGGCACTAAACAAATATAGTGGGATCAGTTCCCACCCCAATGACCTTACAGTCCACTTGGAAGACAAAGTGGGTATAAACAGAAGGAGTGGAGGAGGGAAGGCAAATATATTCTGGTACAGATAACCTATATGGACAAATTGTGAGTAGTGAGCTTCTTATGACAGAACAGTAGTGGCCTTCTGGTCTCTACCAATCTGTCCTGGAATGGAAAATGTGGAAATGGCAGAACAGGTAAACAGCTCTTTTGTTTCCACTTTCACAAAAAAGGTTAGTAGCAATCAGATATCTAACACAGTGAACACTGGTGAAAATGAACTGGAATCTGAGGCTCAATTAGGGAAAGTTAAAAATTACTTAGACAAGTTAGACGTCTTCAGGTTGGTACGGCCTGATGAAACATTCAAGGAACAGACTGAGAAGGTACCTTATTGATTATCTTTGAAAACTCATGGAAGACAAGAGAGATTCCAGAGGACTGGAAGAGGGCAAATACAGTGCCAATCTATAAAAAGGATAAGAAGGACTGTGACTGAGTGGTGAGGCTGTCACCTGACGTGCTGGAATTACCTCTGAGCCTGTTTTCCACTGCCAGCTTGGGACTCCAGAACCCTGCCTTGTTGAGCCAGACATGCTAGTTTGCTGCAACACAGACCCCGGGTCCGAACCACACCCCCAAAGCTGCAGACTTAACTGAAAACAGCTTAGCAAGTACTCTTGTCTCCAGCACCCAGACACAGCTCCCAGTGGGATCCAAACCCCAAATAAACCCATTTTACACTGTATATAGCTTATACGGGGTAAACTCATAAATTGTCCGCCCTCTATAACACTGAGAGAGAGAGATGCACAGCTGTTTGCTCCCCCAGGTATTAATCACTTACTCTGGGTTAATTAATAAACAAAAGTGAATTTATTAAGTATAGAAGTAGGATTTAAGTGGTTTCAAGTAATAACAGACAGAACAAAGTAAGTTACCAAGCAAAATAAAATAGAACATGCAAGTCTAAGCCTAATACATTTAAGAAACTGAATACAGTTAAATCTCACCCTCAGAGATGTTCCAATAAGCTACTTTCACAGACTAGACTCCTCCTTAGTCTGAGCCAAATCCTTTTCCCTGGTACAGTTCTTGTTAGTTCCAGCTCAAGTGGTAACTAGGGGATTTCTCATGACTGGCCGCCTCCATTGTTCTGTTCCACTCCCTTTTATAGCTTTGGCACAAGGTGGGAATCTTTTGTTTCTCTGGATTCCCACCCCTCCTTCTAAATGAAAAAGCACCAGGTTTGAGATGGATTCCAGTATCATGTGACATGTTCACACATCCTGTCAGACTTCATTACTCACTGGCTGGCACCCACGTATAAAGGAAGGCTTACAAGTAAACAGAGCCATTTACAACCAATTGTCCTAGTTAATGGGAGCCATTAAGATTCCAAGCCTCCATTAATGGTCCACACTTTGTAGTTCCAATAGAATCTCAGAGTAATACTTCATATTTCTAGCTTCAGATACAAGCATGATACATTCATACAAATAGGATGAACACAGGCAGTAGATTATAAGCTTCGTAATGATACCTTACAAGAGACTTTTTGCATAAAGCATATTCCAGTTACACTCATAAGCAAATTTCCATAAACATATGGAGTGCAATGTCACAAGGACAACCTGTGGAATTACAGACTAGTCATCTTAACTTCAGTACCCAGAAAATTAATGGAGCAAATAATCAAGCAAGCAACTTGCAAATCCTAAAAGGTGATTGTCATAAGCAGATTGTTAAGGGTTAATGTCTCTTGTACCTGTAAAGGGTTACAAGCAGGGAACTGGACACCTGACCAGAAGACCAATCAGAAGACAAGATACTTCTAAATTTGGGCGGAGGGAAACTTTTGTGTGTGTTCTTTGTGTGTTGTGTCTTCTTCTCTTGGAGGGTCTGAGAGAGACTAGACATTACTACAGGCTCTCTAAGTTTCCTTCCATATAGTAAGTAAAACAGGCAGTTTAGGCTTTTTAATTGTTTTACACTATTTGCATTTGTGGATCTCGCTGGTTAACTTTTATATGTGTAGTTGCTGGGAATATTTTGATTTGTATTGGTACTGGGGGGGAAGTCTCTTTCTGGTATCTGTAAGCTATAGGACCCTGTATATTTACATCTTGAAGTTACAGAGATAATTCTTTACTTTTTCCTTTCTTTTATTAAAAGATTTCTTTTTAGAGAACCTGATTGATTGTTTTTTCTCTGTTTCCCTTGTTTTATCCCAGGGGATTGGGATAACTCACCAGGACGGGTGGGGAGACGGCAGGGGGAGAGATAAAATCTCTCTCTGTTTTCCTTGAATCTGTTTGCCTCTTTGTGGAAGGGAAGGGAGATGCTTCTCTGTATAGTGATTTAAGAGGTTAGATCAGTATCTCAGGATAGCCCAGGGAGGGAAGTTCTGAGAGGGGGAAGGTGGGGGAATGGTTTATTTCTCCTTGTTTTAAGAACCCAAGGGATCTGGGTTCTTGGGGTCCCCAGGGAAGGTTGGGGAGGTCAGAGTGCCCCAAAACACTATATTTTTGGGTGGTGGCAGCCTATCAGATCTAAGCTGGTAATTAAGCTTAGGGAAATTCATGCTAGTATCTCATTCCTGGACTCTAAGGTTCAGATTTGAGAAAGAATGCTATGATAGTGATAAGTAACAGTCAGCATAGATTTGTCAAGAACAGACCCTGTCAAACCAACCTAATAGCTTTCTTTGACAGAGTAACAAGCCTTGTGGAGTGGGGGGAAGCAGTAGATGTGGTACACCTAGGGCACTGCTTTTCAACCTGTGGTTTTTGGACCCCTGGGGATAGTGGACTATGTCTATGGGGTCCGTGAAAGGTGGTTGTTGCCACAGAAGAAAGGGGTCTGCACCTCCATTTGAAATTTTTTAGGGGTTCACAAATTAAAAAAAGGTGAAAACCTCTGGCCTACAGAAGTTGTGGAATCGCCATCATTGAAGGTTAAACAAACACCTGTCAGGAATGATCTAGTTATTACATAGTCCTGCCTTGAGTGCAGGGGACCGGACTAGATGACCTACTGAGGTCCCTTCCAGTCTTACACATCTATGATTATCTAATTCAGTGTGTTTAAATCATTGTCTAAATAACTATTTGAGATAAACTGACATATTATTCCCTTAAGGCATAATTAACTTAAATATTTTGTACTGTCCAGGAGAGTGCTTGGCAGTACAGGACATACATTTCTGGAGGAAAATCTGGGACTGGGGGTGCATTGGGGTCACCCTGAAGTATAACCAAGACCAATGAGAGCCAGAGTGTAACCTGAAGTGTGGCTGGCAGACTGCAGTTCCACACAGACACTCAAGAGTGTGGTCTTCAATGCTGTCTATGCGTGGCCCAGGTGGGAGCTATTTCCACAAGGCATTGTAAGGCACTGAAGACTGCCGGGCAAGGGAGAGACAGCTGCTCATTAGTCTAGATTGAACCTTGGTATGATACAATGGGTTTCTGTATAACAAAACTATATAACACCTTCTTTCATCTTTTAATAGATTAATCACAACAGTCAAATATTTTTAGGTTTCAAACTTATTTTTTCCTTAAGATTTACACTTTGTACCATATGTTTATAGATGATAAAGAACTGACAGTAATAGATTCCAAAGAGTTCTTGTCATTCATAAACACTGTTCTGCACAGGAATTTACTTTTTATCTGAACAAATAATTCTGTTATGGAGTATTGATGTATAATTTAAACTCTGTCTTTACTTACTTTTAAGGGTTTAATTTGTGACATGAAGTGTGATAGCCCTTCGCTGTGTTTAAAACATATTTTCTATAGTAGGAGTGTCTTCACTTCAGAACCTCAGGATGAATTCCCAGATAGCATAAATCAATGTAGCTCCATGGAAGTTCGTGGAGCTATGTCAATTTATATCTAGTGAGAATCTGATTGCTCATCTTCTTTTGTTTCCTTTTGAAGACGTGCATCAGAACTAGGAAACTGTTACACAATTATCAGTCCCATAATTAAACAAGAAAATCAATTAAGTTAGTGATGTTATTATAGACCATGCTAAATCTGAAAGAACAATTCAATAACCAGATATATTGTTTACACTCTTCCATAACCAATTTCACATACTTAAAACTTGCTCCAATATGTGTGATTTAAGTTTCTCCTTTTTACACTTGGAAAACCATGGATGACATATTAATATGCTAGTTTTTTGAGGGATCTTATATTAAACAAATACAGAACTCCTGACGTATCTAAAAAGATTTCAGAGTGATAGGAAACCTCTGACCAGAAACAGCATTAATCAGAGTTGCCAAGAGGCCTGCATCATTCCCAGTCTCCACTCACTTATCTATTTGCATCACTGGGGTGAATTAAGTCTCATTTTCAAAAGCAGTTTGCAGAATTAAGTAGTGATATCAAAGAATTATTTCCTACTAACAGGTTTCTAAAAGTCAATAAACTTATTAGGAAGAATCAGGAATGTGTCTCTCAGAATTATGGAGTGGCGAAGTACTTTTTTTTTTTTAGTATGTACTGTAAAAGCCAGAAGAAAGAGGATTTCCAAAGTTTCTCTGATTCCATTAATGAGGTACTGAGAACCATTACTTAAAAAAAAATCATACTACTAACAGAAAAATGTGTTTTGGATGCAATTCCGTACAGAAGAGCAAGCATTACAGAATGGTGGAACTGCGAAACCACTTGAAACAATCTATTATAATTAAGAACATAAGAATGGCCATACTGGATCAGACTAAAGGTCCATCTAGCCCAGTGTTTTTTCAAACTGAGGTCACTGCTTGTGTAGGGAAAGCCCCTGGCGGGCCGGACCAGTTTGTTTACCTGCCTCATCCACAGGTCCAGCCGATTGCGGCTCCCACTGGCGGTGGTTTGCTGCTCCAGGCCAATGGGAGCTGCTGGAAGCGGCGCAAGCCGAGGGACCTACTGGTCGCCACTTCCAGTAGCCCCCATTGGCTTGCAGTGGCGAACCACGGCCAGTGGGAGCCGCGATCAGCCGGACCTGTGGACAGGGCAGGTAAACAAACCAGCCCGCTCACCAGGGACTTTCCCTACACAAGTGGCCACCCCAGTTTGAGAAACACTGATCTAGCCCAGTATCCTGTCTTCCAACAGTGGCCAATGCCAAGTGCCCCAGTGAGAATGAACAGAATAGGTAATCATCAAGTGATCCATCCCATCGCTCATTCCCAGCTTCTGGCAAACAGCGGCTAGGGACACCATCCCTGCCCATCCTAGCTAATAGCCACTGATGGACCTATCCTCCATTAATTTATCTAGTTCTTTTTTGAATCTTGTTATAGTCTTGGCCTTCAAAACATCCTCTGGCAAGGAGTTCCACCAGTTGTGTATTGTATGAAAAAAATACTTCCTTTTTTTGTGTTTTAAACCTGCTGCCTATTTAATTTCATTTGGTGGCCCCTAGTTCTTGTGTTATGAGAAGGAGTAAATAACACTTCCTTATTTACTTTCTCCACACCAGTCATGATTTTATAGACCTCTATCATATCCCCCCTTAGTCGTCTCTTTTTCAAGCTGAAAAGTCCCAGTTTTATTAATCTCTCCTCATATGGCACCCATTCCACACCCCTAATAATTTTTGTTGCCCTTTTCTGAACCTTTTCCAAGTCCAATACATCCTTATCGAGATAGGGCGACCACATCTGCAGGCAGTATTCAAGATGTGGGCATATCATGGATTTCTATAGAGCCAATATGATATTATCTGTGTTATTATCTATCCCTTTCTTAATGATTCCCAACATTCTGTTCGGTTTTTTTTGACTGCCGCTGCACATTGACTGGATGTTTTCAGAGAACTATCCACAATGACTCCAAGTTCTCTTTCTTGAGTGGTAACAGCTAATTTAGACCTCATCATTTTATATGTATAGTTGGGATTATGTTTTCCAGTGTGCCTTACTTTGCAGTTGCCAACACTGAATTTCACCTGTCATTTTGTCACCCAGTCATCCATTTTTGTGAGATCCCTTTGTAACTCTTCACAGTCTGCTTTGGACTTAATGATCCTGAGTAATTTTGTATCGTCTGCAAATTTCACCACCTCACTGATTACCCCTTTTATCAGATCATTTATGAATATGTTGAACAGTACTGGTACCTGTACAGACCCCAGTGGACACCACCATTTACTTCTCTCCATTCTGAACACTGACCATTTATTCTTAGCCTTTGTTTCATATCTTTTAACTGGTTACCAATACATGAAAGGATCTTCCCTTTTATCCCATGACAGCTTACTTTGCTTAAGAGCCTTTGGTGAGGGACCCTGTCAAAAACTTTCTGAAAATCTACATACACTACATCCACTGCCCCCCGCTTGTCCACATGCTTGTTGACCCTCTCAAAGAATTCTAGTAGATTGGTGAGGCATGATTTCCCTTTACAAAAACCACGTTGACTCTTCCCCAACAAATTATGTTCTTCTATATGTCTGACAATATTGTTCTTTACTATAGTTTCAATCAGTTTGCCCGGTACTGAAGTTAGGCTAACTGGCCTGTAATTGCCAGGATCACCTCTAGAGCCCTTTTTAAAAATTGGTGTCACATTAGCTATCTTCCAGTCATTTGGTACAGAAGCTGATTTAAATGATAGGTTACAGACTACACTTAGTGGTTATGCAATTTCACATTTGAGTTCCTTCAGAACTCTTGGGTGAATACCATCTTGTCCTGATGACTTATTACTGTTTAAAAGTATCAGTTTGTTCCAAAACCTCCTCCAATGACACCTCGATCTGGGACAGTTCCTCAGATTTGTCACCTAAAAAGGAATGGCTCAGGTTTGGGAATCTCCCTCACATCCTCCACCATGAAGACTGATGCAAAGAATTCATTTAGTTTCTCCGCAATGGCCTTATCATCCTTGAGTGCTCCTTTAGCATCTTGATTGTCCACTGGCACCACTGGTTGTTTAGCAGGCTTCCTGCTTCTGATGTACTTAAAAAAATTTTTTGCTATTGCTTTCTGAGTCTTTGGCTAACTATTCTTCAAATTCTTTCTTCCTAATTATATTTTTGCACTTCATTTGCCAGAGTTTATGCTCCTTTCTATTCTCCTCATTAGGATTTAACATCCACTTTTTAAAGGATGCCTTTTTGCCTCTCTTGGCTTCTTTTACTTTGTTGTTTAGCCATGGTGGCTCTTTTTGGGTTCTCTTGCTGTGTTTTTTAATTTGGGATATACATTTAAGTTGAGCCTCTATTATAGTGTCTTTAAAAAGTTTCCATGCAGCTTGCAGGGATTTTACTTTTGGTGATGTACCTTTTAATTTCTGTTTAACTAATCTCAATTTTGTGTAGTTCCCCTTTCTGAAATTAAATGCTACAGTGTTGGGCCACTGTGGGGTTTTCCCCATCACAGGGATGTTAAATTTAATTATATTATGGTCATTGTTACCAAGCAGTCCAGCTATATTCACCTCTTGGACCTGATCCTGTGCTCCACTTAGGACTAAATCAAGAATTGCCTCTCCTCTTGTAGGTTCCAGGACTAGCTGCTCCAAGAAGCAGTCATTTAAGGTGTCAAAAATTTTTATCTCTGCATCCTTTCCTTAGGTGATATGTATCTAGTCAATATGGGGATAGCTGAAATCCCCCATTATTATTGAGTAAACTATAAAGCGAATGTAGAGGAGTAACCTAGAGGTTTAACCAACTAACTGATGGTAATTCAGCAGTCTATGTGAAATGAGCCTAGTTCACATCCAAATCACAAAAACTTCTGCTACAGCTGGCACTTACTGACAAATATAATGACAGAGACCAGGGATGCCATAGATCTTGGAGGCTGAACTATCCCTATAGGTGGTCCCACCAGTATAATCGAGACTCACTGGCACTGCAGTTTTGGGCAAACTAACACTGTTGTGATCTGTGCAGTACCTATTTTGTTCATAAGTAACTTGAACAGGAACTAAGGGTGCTCTGCTCATTGCTAGATCAGACCCAATATGATGCCTGGATGTAATTCTGTATCTCACATTAGCCAGCTAAGTTACTGTTTTAAAGAAGTCATAGTATACATCAGTAGAGACCTCATCAGAGGAACACAGAAAAACACACAACCTGAGGTCAGAGACTATAATTTTTTACAACTCATATCAATTTTTCTCTTCAAAGTGAGAGTTTGGCGGGAGTTCACAATGAAACTGCAGCCAGATGGTTACAGTAGTAGAGTTTACTGTTAAAAGGTGCATTTTTTCACACTTCAGGAGGTAAAACAAACAAACAGTTGAGAACACACATTCATTTATTCAACTGTTAATGTATTAGCTGGGCCAAGCCACTTCATCCCTAGCAACTGCCCATACAACTAAGATTTCTGATGTGTAAGTAAAGCTTCCCTTATAAACCATGGGAAGTTTGCTTTTCAGATACACAATTTATCTTTTGTGTGTACCTTTCCAAGAATGTAGTGGCTGAAGTTTAGTTTTGCATATGCCTACTATTGCCATCACTTAAATTTGAATGAAATAAAAACATGAGAATTGACCAGTGTCATCTTTCTTATATTTATATGCTAAATTCAGTCACATTTTAATTACAATGTTATATTGCAAAGCAACTGCTCATTACATATAAAACATACTTAATTTCCAAGCATATTGGAATCTATATTAGGAGTCAGGATATGGTGCTTGCATTAAGAAACATGATATATTCACAGGTCAAACTTATGACTTTTTTTATGAACATCATTTTACACCATCAGCTCAGCACATAAACTAAGGTTATAATCTGGGATACACATGTGGCTCTTCTGGCACCATGTTAACTCTGATAAATTCCAGAAAAAGTCACAAATTGCAAAGTCACATGGTTTGCTTTAGAAAACTGTAAGGATATTTAATATATAAGACAGAGTTTAAATTGAATATTAAACTTTATAGCATTTTGACTAATTTCCTAGCATTTAGAGTTTGGTTGCAAATAGATTTTACCCCATTTTCATAGTCTCATAACTTTCCTATATATTTATTTTTGGTGCTGATATTTTCCATACTGATTTACACTCCCCTCCCTCCCCCGACACACACCCCCCCAAAGAAGTCTGAGCAAAATGGAAGGTAAGGATAGAGGGGAAAAGATGCTCTTGTTTTAAAAATTTCTGACCACACATTTTAGAAAAAGCTAAACCAAAACAGCTGAAGTTTGAAACTTGGTCTGGACCAGGGCTGACTCCAGTTTGTTTGCTGCCCCAAGTGGTGAAGCGGGGGAGGGGGCAGGAGAGAAGAAAAATAAAGCTGTGATCAGCAGCACTTCGGCGGCAGCTCTATTGCGCTACTTCATTCTTCGACGATAATTTGGCAGCGGGTCCTTCACTACGAGAGGGACTGAGGGACCCACCGTCGAATTGCCGCCGAAGACCCAGATGTGCAACCCCTTTCCGCTGGCCGCCCCAAGCACCTGCTTCCTTTGCTGGTGCCTGGAGCTGGCCCTGGTCTGGACATAGCACTCGTGAGGAACAAAAGTCTTTGCATAGTTTGAAATAAAAGAGATAACCCTTTGAAATCTATGCACTGAACATGTGGTTTTGAACAGTGTTTCTATAAGTTTACAAGGCACACTAAAATATAAATCTATTGCATATGCGTGGCACAGACAATTACATGTGCACTTGCTGAAGAACTTACAAGTTCTGCTGCTGAAAGGCTGCAGAGCAAAGGACTTCCAGCTATTGCCTTCAGCACCTCTCCCCCCCCCATACCTTTTTCTTGACAATAAACAAGAAATTAAACACAGCCTAGAATAATTTCAATTTCAGTTTGCAAGATCATGGGCTCCAAACAAATAATAATAAAAAAAAAAAACACACCAAAACCCAAGAATTTTCAAAAATTAAAATTGTTCGGTTAATGTAAAGTCAGTCCCATTACATGTTAAATGTCTGCCTTAACACTAACCTCAACTCTTATACTCGGTGGGCCCAATCATGCAAGTAGTTAAGCAAAACATTAATTTTATTCAGTTCAATAGGACAATGCACATGCATAAAGTTAAGCATGTGCTTAAATGTTTGCAAGATCAGGGCCTACAAAGGGCTGAGATAAAGGCTTTTATCAGACATTTGGTGCTTTGTGCTCGACCTTCATGAAGATTGCCTGTAACCCATTCGGGTGAGCAGAAATGATAACCAGGAACTTTAACATTAAAAGCAAACCTTTAACCCCTTCCTGCTATACAGAAAGAAGGCAGAGTACTGAATCCGTTCTGGGGTGGGTTTTTGTTTTTTTTTAAAGGTTCATAGATTCCCGGGCCAGAAGGGACCACAGAGATCATCTAGGTTGAACTCCTATATAACATAGGCTATAGAACTTTCCTAAAATAATTCCTAGATAATATGTTTTAGAAAAAAACATCCAAGCTGAATTTTGAAAATTGTTGGTGATGGAGAATCCTTGGCAAATTGTTCCAATGGTTAATTACTCTTACTGGTAAAAATTTACACCTTATTTCCAGTCTGAATCAGTCATTGGATTGTTATAGCTTTCTCTGCTAGACTGACAAACCTGTTATCAAATACTTGTTCCCAATGTAGGTGCTAATATACTGTAATCAAGTCACCCCTTAACTTTCTGTTCATTAAGCTAAATAGATTGAGCTCACTGAGTCTCACTATAAAGCAGGTTTTCTAATCCTTTAATCATTCTTGTGGATCTTTTCTAAACCTGCTCCAATTTATCAACATCCTTCTTGAACTGTGGACATTAGAACGAAACATAGTATTCCAGAAGTGGTCACTCCAGTGCCAAATATAGAGGTAAAATAACATCTCTACTCCTACTCAAGATTCCCATTTATGCATCCAAGGATCCCATTAACACTTCTGGCCACAGCGTTCCACTGGGAACTCATTTCAGTTGATTATCCACCATGACCCCCAAATCTTTTTCAGTCACTGCTTCCCAGGATAAAGCACCCCATTCTGTAATTATGGTCTACGTACTTTGTTCCTAGATGTATACATTTAGCCATATTAAAATGCATATTGTTTGCTTGTGTCTAGTTTACCAAACAATCCAGATTACTCTGGATTAGTAACCTGTTTTAGTCATTATTTACCATTCCCCCAAGTTTTGTGTCATCTCCAAACTTTATCAGATTTTGTTTTCTTTAGGTCATTGATAAAAAAAAGTTTAAAAGCATAGGGCAAAGAACTGATCCCTCCAGGACCCTACTAGAAATATAACCCATCAATGATTTCCCATTTAAAACTACATTTTGAGACCTGTAATTAGGTTGTTTTTAACTCATGTAATGTGTGCCATGTTAATTTTATTTGTTCTAGGGGTATTTTTAATCAAAATATTGTGTGGTATCAGGTCAAACACCTTTTTTAGGAATCTAAGTATATTACTTCAACACTATATTGCATCAACATTATTACCTTTATCAACCAAACTTCTAATCTCATTAAAAAAAAAATCAGGTTAGTTTGACAGGATCTATTTTCAGCTCATATTTTACCTACAATAATTTATACTCCTTTCATTTGGCTTTCAGTTTATGAAGGATCTTGCTTGGGCTTCATTACCTACTTGTACCTTCTCATTTAACCATGCTCAATACCTTTTTTTTCCTTGAGTTCTTGCAACTACATTATGCAGGCACTGGTCACAACTCCCTAAACTGAAAACTTCCGACTCAACCTTAACAGGAGCTTTAAATCTTTTTATTTTATAGACATCTTATGGAAATGGCAAACACAAAAACCAAGACAGACTACAAACTATGAGTATTTGAATTTTTCCTGGTGTCTTGATGAAATCAAATTGATATAGAGAGAACGAGTGTACAAAAATCACCCCCTCTGGCAATTTTCCCCCTGGATTTTCTCACTTTTCTTTGCAACCCTTTTGCAAGAAGTCTAACACACTCTGCAGCCTTTCTTCATCTACATTATTGCTCTTCATGTGCCAGTTGCTCAAAAATTATTTATATATCAGTAATGTTTGTCTATAGAGCATTATTTAGTCCTAACAAAAAATATGTGGAACAAGTTGAACTTGCCAGAATACAATAGACAGGAACTCACCCTTTCTAACTTATTCTTTAAGTTTCCATGATATTTACTATCCTTATTATTGACTAAAGCCATGAATCTCAACTAAGTCTGCTGTCAAGTACAGCTACTGAACAATCTCCCTCCCAGTTTTGTAAGCAAGCTAGCAGAGGGTTTATGCAAAATCACAGCAGGCAAAAAACCCAAGTGACTAAAATGAAGGCAAAACCAAAAGGGATGCAGCCTTCTTTCAGACTGAGAGCAACTCAGATCATTCTCCAGTTAAGTCCTTAAGGTGGTCTGTGTGGATGTGTAGTCTATATAGATTGGCACTAATTGTATTACCCTCCCTTAATATTTATTGAGTCTATTTTCTTGTGTAGGATCGATGTCAGACTGATAGTCCTATAATTACCCAGGTCATCCGCTTATCCTTTAATAATATTGGCACATTAGCTTTCTTTCAGTCTTCTGGAACTTCCCCAGTGTTCCAAGACTCATTGAAAATCAATATAAATGATCCTGTGAGCTCCTCAGCCACCTCTTTTTAAACTCTTGCATCCAAATTATTTGGACCTACTGACTTAAACAGCAGCTATTAAAGTTAGACATTTTTAACAGTCTCCTAAGATAATACTCTTTCCATTCTACTAGTATCATGATACTACATCATGATTTTTTTCAAATAGCAGAAATATTTATTGAACACCTCTGCCTTTTCTGTATTATTATTGATAATTCTTCCACTTCCATCTAGTAATGGACAAATATAATTGAGAGTATTCTTTTTATTCCTAATATAAACTCCTCCTTTTTTCTTAATTCTGCTGGCCACAGAGTTCTCCTTGTGTCCCTTTGCTTCCTTTATCAATTTTCTAGGATTCTTAGCTTCTAATTTATATCACTACTATAGCTACCTTCACTTCCTCTCTAAATCAGTTTTTTAATCAATTAAGTCTTCTTCCTCAATTTGTGGAACTGTGGCTGTTTTAGGCATCTAATAAAGCAATTCCCAATCATCATTCATATTTTTCTGATTAAATTCTCTCTCTCAGCTAACTTAACTCATAATTGTTTTCAGCTTTGTGAAAGTGGCCCTTTTAGAGCACCAAGTATATACATTATTACTCTGGATTTTATTGTTTATACATTATGAACGTGATCCAGTCCTGATTACTTTACCAAGGTTACTATTAATTTTTAGTTCTGTGATCAGTTCCTTTTTATCTGTCAAGATGAAGTCTTATATAGAATTCTCCTATGTTGGATACAACACTTTTTCAGTTAGGAAATTGTCATCTATAATAGTCAGAAATTTTTGAAGTTTACTGTACATATTCTACAGCCAGTGAGCACAGTAAAAATTAAGATTTAGGGTACAATTTTCAAAATCTCCTAAATCCCATTCACTTTCTTTCAGGGGTAGGTGACTTGAAAATTTTACCCACAAAGAAGAAAATCTCCTGGGTTTCTGAGGCTTATTTCATGTTCTTTGTAACAAGAACTTCTGTATCAATCTCTTCTGTTTCCACTGGCAGCATGTTCATTTTGGATGCAGAACTAGAGACAAAGGGTATCCTTGGAGAATCTCAGAATAGTGATACCCAATGACAGAGGAAATCATTTTATACCTGACATAATACATCTAAGCCTGCCATAGAATAAAATGTAGAGTGAGAGACAACAGCAACTATTCACACAGAAGTAAACAAAGTCAAAGAGACCACACTGAAACAGAAGCCAAATGGGATAATCTCTTCAGAGTGATGCACACAGTCAAACTCTCGCTCTGCACAAGTTACACCCTGGCAGCTTTATTCCATTTACTCACCTGAGGCTTCAGCGGTATAAGACAGAGAAGAAACTGTGGCTGCTGAAGGACAAGACCTCATCTCAGTCTGATCCAGAGCCCCTTTAATTCAGTGAGTCTTTTCATTGACTTCTAGAGGCTTTGCGGGAGGTTCTCGGTGGGTAGCTAAGAACAACCTGGCAAGCAGCAGACATGAGAATAGTTTGTAGAGTGAGAGAATGAACCTTAAAATGATCAGTCCCAAGTCTACTACCACACAAATTTAATCTCTCCTTTCATTCCAGTCTTTGCTGCCCAGTGTCAAGACCCTCATTCAAGAGAAGGGAAGAAACTGTCCTTTCATCATTACGCCCACTTACTGTGCCATACAAGTTTTACAGATCTGCAGGGCTGGATCACGAGGATGGAAGTAGGAAAACAGCACTGAGAACACAATAAAACCATGGCTTAAGCTGCCACTAACACTTTAGGAACATGTCAACAGCAACCATTTGCTAATATTTCTTATTCCTTTTATAGTCATTTTGCTACTGTGCCTTAAATATTGCCCATTTAGAAGTCTTTGTCAACAGCTTTTTCGAGCAGTCTTTCCAGAAATCCTAGATTTCTCCTAACTGGTCTCTCTCTATTCATCTTCCATTAGCCCAGTCCATCAACTTAACTTAAAATGAGTCAATCAGCCCCTAAAAATCCAGGGCTTGCATTTTCCTTTATCACCCTGTCAGTTTCTTGGAGGCAGCCCAGTGTGGAGCTGTTGCACCTCGACTATTCCAAAATGTTTTGCATCCTCATCTCTCTCTCTTCTCCTTCCTTTATAGCTGGGCTTGTTTGTGTATTGGTCCTGAGGGGATGGGAGTGGGTGCATGCCTGCATGATTGGCAATTCTGGCAGCTGGGCTGGGGGGTGCTCAGCCTGATTGCCTGTAAGTGGGGACTATCCTTTCCCTTCTGCTCAGTATGAGGCTTATAAACCCCATTACAAATCCACCCCTAAAGGCTGAGGCCCAGCCTTGACTGGCAAAGGCTACTTCTCTTGACAGAAAATCAGCATTGCGATGCAAACTTCCTGCCGGCTGTTGCAATCATATGCCTTCCGGATACAACAGGCACCATTTCATGATCCTCTGGTTTGTCTCTTCCAGTACATTCAGCCTGCACAAGGGGATATGATCTGTAACTAATGTGGATACATTCCCCAGGAGGTAGTGCCATAAGCTTTCTATTGCCCACTTGGTGGCCAAGCAATCCTTCTCTATCACCAAGTACATTCCATCATAAGGAAAGAGTTTCTGGCTGATGTCCACTATTGGGTGTTCTTCTCCATCTACCTCTTCGGAAAGGACCACCCCTAGCCGTACATCCAATGCATCTGTTTGCAATACAAATTCCTTCTCGAAGTTTGCATCTGGGTATCCATAAGACCTATTCTGAGGCGGTGCCCTTAGCTATGTTGGTTACTGGGACTACCATGATGACAAAATGCGATATGAACCAGTGATAGTAGCTAGCTAGACCTAGAATGGCCCGAACTTGCCTTTTAACGATGGGAGTTTTATATGCCTGTAAGGCATGAACAGTATCCCCAACAGATGGATTTTCTCTCCACTGACCATGTAACAGGTTTCCTGTTTTGCTATCATGCACTGGCTGGGTTAGCTGTCAACCTGGCTTCCCTCAGTGACTAGAGAATAGCAGCCATTTTGTCCAGATGGGAATCCTTTCTATAAATTACTATGTCCTCCCAGTATGCCACTGCATATTGATTATGCTGTTGGAGTAACTGGTCTATCAAACGTTGAAAAATAGCTGCTGCATTGTGTAACCTGAAGGGCAAGCAGTGTTCACCTTTCTGAAGTCTATACAGAAATGCAGTGAGTCATCTGGCTTTGGAACCAGCACAACTGTACTCATCAAGTCACTTTGGGATTCCTCTGTTCTCATGAGTTCTAACATGACCTTGAGTTCTCTCAACAGCTCTTGTCAATTTGTTAGGGACTGGTCAAAGCTCTTCCCATATTACTTCACTTGGTTCCATATTATTGTGATGGTGAGAAAAGGACATCTCCCCAGAATGGGCTGAGAATATCTTTGTAAAAGTGGCCACCAGTTGGAGTGTCTGTTCCTTTTGCTTCTGGTTTAAGTTCTCTTAAGGGGTATTGAGCTTTCTTTCAGGCAGTTGTTAATTTGGGGTTCCAGTTCTCGTTTCTCAGGACATGGCATGATGAAGAGACTTTCCCTGGCTTTAGCAAACTTACATGGTAAATTTGGGGAGGGCACACCCCTTGGCTGTCTGATTAAATAGTCCATTGTTCCGACCTTCTTTATCATCTCATAAGGGCCTTGGCGATCAGCTTTGATTCAGAGCTTGGAAAAAGCAGTAGAACTCTGTCACCTGGCTGGAAGGTGCATAGTTGTACCTCTTTATTATAATGTCACTGTCATTCCTGTACTTCTTTGAGGTTTTCTTTAGCGTAGGCCCCGATAGCCTCCAGTCTCTCACATAACTTTAAGACATATTGTACAAGGGTTTCAGCTCTTGGACCCTAGTTTTCCTATATACTGCACCAGGTTTAGTATGCCTCTTGGCTACCACCTATATAGCAGTTCAAAAGGTGAAAATCCTGCAGAAGCTTGGGGTACTTCCCTAATGGCAAAGAGTAGGGCCATGAGTAATTGATCCCACTGTCAAGTCCAGAGTAATAAATTTCCTAAGACTTCTCTTTAGCATCTGATTAAATCTTTCCACTAGGCCCGCTGTCTGAAGAGGATACTCGGATGTACATAGTATCTTAACTTTCAGTATACTACATATCTCTCTCGTATATGCTGGTGTCTGGAGGCACTTCTCTAGGAGGCCTATAAGGTTGATGCCTATTCATTCAAAGGAGGTTTCCACCAAGGGAAGAGGTACTAGTAGAGACCATGGGACTCCGTTGGGGGCCACTAATTAGCATTCAAAACATGATGCACAGAAATTCTTGACTTCTTTAAGGACCCCTGGCCAAAAGTATCGGGACAGGATCCTAGACTGTATCTTATCTTTCCCAAGGTGTCCCACATATGGGATTGTGTCAGCTTCTATATCTAGCACACAACAGTACACCTACGGCACTTGTAATTGGTTTGTTTCTCCTGCATCAGCTTGTCTGGTCTATGTGATATAACAAGTCCTACTTAAGGGCAAAACGAGGGTACTAGCATGCTTTCTTGGGGTCTGTCACTGCCACTTGCTCAAAGCCTGAGTTTCTTTGTTCCATGCAGAAATCCTAGAAGCCCATTAGCCTCTCTGGGTCCAGTTTGAGAGGGAGTGTCTTGTTTTGGTTCTTCCTCTGTAACTTCTGCATTGCCTGGATTGACTATAGTCTGTGGTCTCCATTATGCCTATGGAGGGGGTAGCCTCTCACCTTTCTCCACTCTTTCCTGTCTATCCACTTCTTTCTATGTAACTTTTTCCTTCTAGGCCAGTATTTAAATAGATGGGAGTCCTTAAAAGGGAATAAGAGCTCTAATGTTTCTGTTGGAGCACCTTCTTCAGGCTCCTGTGTTAAGGGAAACTTCTGTAAGAGTTCTTGAAAATATGGGCAGGCTCAGGCTAATAGATAATTTGGAAACACATATACCTACATATGACCTTGGCTCCTGTCAATAGTCAATTTTACTATCATGCTGGGATACCACAGAATATCTCCATGGATGCATTTAGGGGCAACTTCCTCCTTTGCCGGCTTCCCTACTGTTCCCCCCTGCTCCCCAACAAACAACTGGTCACACACCACATCTATGAGGGCCAGTGTTTCTGGGCCATTCACTTTCCCAGGGTTTTTGCCAGGCCCTATCCTCTCTGTCCACACCTGCCCTAAATTACATTCCATGGAGGGGCAGTTGCAAAACCTGTCCCTGCCATTGACAGGAGTAACACACGATCAAGTCTGTCCATTGTCTTCTAGTGGCCTTGTAATTGTCTTTCTAAGATTCACTGAACCCTTGTTCCTATGTTGACATGGGGTATGCGGTTAGTGTATTGTTTAAAGTTGTAGGCTTGCTGTCTCAAGGGAATCTTACTCATAGACCCTGAGAGGCACATCTGTCACCTATCAGGCCCAACGACCAGTCAGGTGTCCGTTTTCTTGGGGTTTACCCAAAATGGGACCCCCCCCTCCTCGGAACTCTGTTTCCTTCTCCCATATGTATGGAGCAGGTATTTCTGTAGCAGAGGGGCCCTGGATGGCTTGAGCAGTCATGTCGTTCCCCTATAAGGCAGGTTACGTCCACTAGGATTACCGGTCAGTGTCTACAAACAGTCTTAGCCCACCAGTGGAAGAATCTCTACAAACTACTCCATAACTGTGTGTTCTGCTATCTGGGGTCCCGTTAGAAACTCTAGTTTTAACCAATGCTGCTAGAAGTCCTTTAGACTTTGGGTTATTGCCTGTGGCCGTGCTTTCAGGGGTATCTCTTATAGTAGAAACGCTTACAGTAGGTTTCTTCATCTAGACCTAGGTGATGCACTATGGCAGCCTTTGCCTGTTCAAAGTCCTGACAGGCTGTTTCTTCAAGTCTCCAGTACGCTGCCCAGGCTTCAATAAGGAATGGAGGTTGCTGGATTGCCCACTATGCCAGGGGCCATTGACAGGCCATAGTCACCAAGAAAGACTCCAGGTCATCATCTATCGTCATCTATGGAAGCATCAGGGTCGGAGTAGTTCCCTGAAGTGCAGGGGACACATTCCCGGTGGCGGGATCCTGAGGAGTATCTGGTATCAAGTCTGCCATCAATTGCAACAACTGTTGCTGGTGCAATGCCATCTGTTCAAACAGTTGTTGCTGCCTCTGTTGTTGCTGTGCTTGTGAGTCAGGCAGCTATTGCAGGGGCTGATTCACCTCCCTAGCTCTTGGGTATATATCAGCAAAAAGTTAAGAGATTTTGTGTTGCGCTTTGTTTGGTTTTAGCTTTTCTTTCTGCAAGGACCATTAAAGTCAACACGACTTCTGGTACCACTTTGTCAACAGTTCTTTTGAGCAGTCTCTCCAGAAGTCCTAGCTTTCTCTTAACTGGTCTCCCTCTATTCATCTCCCATTAGCCTAGTCCATCAACTTAACTTAAAATGAGTCACTCAGCCCTTAAACTCCAGGGCTTGCAGTTTTCCTTTGTCAACCTATCAGTTTCTTGGAAGCAGCCTGGTGTGGGGCTGCTGCACCTCTACTATCCCAGGCTGTTTTGCATCTCCAGGTGAGGGTGCATGCCTACATGATTGGCAATTCTGGCAGCTGAGCTGGGGGGTGGTCAGCCTGATTGCCTGTAAGTAGGGAAAGACGCTCCTTTCTCTTCTGCCTATGCTCAGTATGGAGTTTGTAAACCCCATTACATCTTCCTCAGCTGTAGAGTAACCAGCAGGGAAAGAAATAACCCCTTCCATGTCCCTGTTCCGTAATCTATTGAAAATATGATAGAGCTGCATTCAGGAGTCATGAGACAGGTGAGCGAGGATACTAGTTTCAACAGCATTATTACATTTTCATTGCAGCCAATAAGCTCTGTCTTGATTTTATCACTTCACTAAATTACCTGCAGCAGAATGTTCGATTGGGAAAAGCATAGTGCCTGTCTGTTTAGTCATGGATTATTAAAAACAGGATTAGGAAGCAGTATCTGTGATGTTTGGATTTCTCTTAGGCCACACAGTTTTGTAAATCCACTTGTAAAACAGTCAGCATGTGATATGTAAATTTAACAAAGTGACTGTTTGCTAATTATTATTTTAGACCTCGAAGACACAAAATGTTTTTGGATGCACAAATCAAGTCAATTCAGGAGTGCAGCTCAATGAAATATGCCTTGCATCAAATACAGATCTGGTTTTGGTCAACAAAGAACAAGTATTAACAAGATTAGAAAAGGTTATCAAGCAATATACAAACTCCTGTAGGCCCTTAGTGAGTTCCAGTGAAGTTGGGAACAAAGCCAGTTGCTGCACCTAGGTGTCTCCATGGTGCAAGGAAGGCAGAGAAGAAGCCCTACTCTGCTTTAGAATCTCAAGGGAAGTTCAGCCAATCAATTCGACCCCATGTCTTTTTATAGTGAAGGCCTAGGAACCTCTAGCTAACACTGCAGCATTCTGTACATCTCCTCAACAACACAGGCTCCTTGCACACACATCAAACCTATCCGTTGCTCTCTCCACTTGCTTCCAAGGGACTAGAAAGTCAAGGTCTTGGTCCTTATTTTCCAGGCATTCAACAACCTAAGCCCAGCATAACAAAAGAGCCTACAGCTCCACAATGAAGAGCATGGTCAACAACTCTGTTCTCAGGCACAATGGACATTTTTACTGTAAGGGTAAAGCTCACCCATGAAGGAGACAAGAGATTTCTCTGGAGACCAAGAGGGACAAACTCACCCAGGAACTAAGGACCATCACTAACCTTTAGCTCTTCCTGCAAGGCATACTTCTTTGACCTGCCTACTCTAACATACACACAGCACCACGTACATTTGAAAAAAATTAAAAACAAAATCCACGCTGCATACACAGTTCTCCCCTGGAAGATATGAGACAGACAAACCACACCAGACAGATATCATCACATCCCTCAATGCAGTACTGGAAGACACTCACCTAGTGTAGAGATCTGGACTGTACAATAATTTATATAGAATAGAGGGGAAGATATCACATTGGCAAAATGGTCACTAGTTTTTAACCTCCCTCTTTTTCACTTTATCATCGTTTAATAAAAACAAAAGTGTTCTAGTTTTTCTTTCTTCTGATGAAACATTTCTCCTGATTAGGCTGTTGCCAGTCCTAAACTGCTGGGTCTGATAAGATGATCTTTAAATTTTCTCTCATTTAACAATGTTTACATTGAACCATTAATAGCTCTTTTATAATATTAATGCTGTGCATATCGGTACATTAAAAACTCTTTAAACAGTAAGATCAGTGATAAATATCCCGTAAGCAGTTATTCTGATCATTCTTTTGGACTATGATGATAGGTTTTCTGCTGCTCCAACTTGAGAGAATGTCAAGATTCTCATGGACCTGCCACTGATTCATCTAAGCACTCCAACTCAAACAAGTTACTGACCAAGCTTCAAGGTGTATTAAGTCTTTTTAAAAACAAACATGTCTTCAGACAAAACACACTAGCAGATGCTCCATTTAAAAAAAAAAAAAAAATCACATGCGAAGAACTGAAAAACTTTGATTGGTGGAATCATTAAGAGTTTCCTAAGGTAGTGCTGAAAGGCACTTTTCATTGAAAGCTGTCCACAATAGTCCACTTATTAAATTAATCGCAATATTTTACAAATATCATGATTGTTATAATGCCAAAAGCAGAGTCGTAAGTGCAGCTGCATACATAAAAAACAACTATGACAGACCCACCAGAAAACAAGACTTCTGCACACACTGCTGCTCTATGTTGCTGCTTCAAACTCAGTATGTTTTTAAGCCGTCAAACAATCACAGAGATGTATACTAAAATCAAAAGAAAATTGAACTATAGTCAGTTTTTTTTTATCAATTTGTTTGCAATCAGCTAAAAGTAGCTTTAATAGCAGAAGCATCTGTATATCTTATAAACTTCTAATAAAATAATTATTGTTAGCAACACCATTTAAGAAGTTGTACTATTTATTTTATTTTCTCCAAGTGTTGAATTAAAGCTTACTTTGTTCCTAAGTGTAGTTTCTGGTCACCCTCTAAGGACACTGATGATCCCAATGGCAATAATTCTGTTTGCTTTCTGAAAAAGTAATCCATTAGCTTTACTGTTTTGGAGTTTGTCTCAGAAAGGATTAAGTAAAATCAGGGTCCTATTGAAGTCAATTGCAAAAATTCCATTGACTTTAATGAGGTTAAGATTTCAAAAAAAAAAAAATACATATATACATATATATATACACACATATATACACACAGTAGAACCTCAGGTTTTGGACTTTAGTATATTACATCTGTTATACTATGTAGTGTTTTTAAACAATATGAAGCTCAGTAAAACATCTTATTTACTACTTTTCAAGTTAATTGCATTTATTACCTAATGATAAAATACCTACCAGGGATAAGTAAGTTTTAAAGGTTCAAGTTACAACTGGAGAAGATTTGTGAATTCAATAATTAGTTTCACATAGATTTTCAGAATACATTTACACATCTTTAGCGGGGAAGGATAGGAGAGAAGTGATGCTTAATGATTATCCAGTATTAGAATTAAGCATTAAGTGATATAATTTGTAATGTAGATAATTAAGATACTTAAGCTAAATATTACCAAACTCTCAGTAATCTAATTTTGAACAAGCTACCATCCTACTTCCTCCTCTAAATATGAGACTGTGACACTGAAGTCCTCAGAGACTTTTTACTATTACAACATATTAGGACTATCTATACTATTTCTATTTTTCTTTAACCACAGCATGTGCAAAAATCCACTCACTGCTATGGTTACTGACAAGAATTGTTTTCTTAATTAAGAATATGTGAATAAATGAAATAAATCACTTCACTTGCTGAAACTACAAAAAACTGAATTTAGACTGAAACTTTACATGAGACTTTTGCAATTGCAGTATGGAGAAGGACTAGTGAATAGCATAATGGAATAGGTGCTTTTTGTGCTTACCAATAAAGTATTTAGCAAATCATAGTTTTCATATTGTAGAAAGGTGCTTGTGTATTAAATTATGTTTGTTTATTAAATATATACAATGATCTTGACCAGCCTTACATCTATAGTATGCATCTTGCTTTGAAGCAGAAAGCTCAGACTTTTAAACTCTCAGTAGAAATGTTATTATCTATATGCACTGAACCCTTTTTTTCCTATTCAGAAGATATCAACTGTAGAGCCCTAAAACATATTGACATCCAGAGTACAATATTTTTTTAATGGGGGGGGGTTGAAAATGGAGAGAAGCAGGTTCTACAGAAAATACTTACAAGGTTATTTACTGTGTATGACATATAAAATACCCATATGTGTCTCTCACAGAGTACACACATACAGTATATAAAAATATTTTGTATTATACAGAGTCAGAGAAACAGCTAGATATTTAAAAGATACATAGATGTCAGAATTTGAAGGTTCAGATATCTTCAAAGGCATCCTTGAATATATGCAAGGGGATTTTTGAAAAGAATATTAATTTGAGATTTTATTTTGCATTTTAAGGTTTTTTTTTAATACATGTCCTTCATTCATGCAAATGTAAAAAACTCTAAAATATATAAAGGAATACAAAAAATATGAAAGAGGTACTTTTAACACAGAATCCTCAGCAGATGACAAGCCATTAAGCTTTCACCTTTGAGTAATTATGATGACTGTGATGTCTCTTTTGTATCTCCATTTTTTAATTAGAATCTTTAATGTGTTTAACAAGCAATTCTTCCATCAATCTTTGATGTGTTTTACTTGTAAAGCAATGACAGTTTGCCGTTCAGTCTCCTTAAAGTTCCAGAGAAACCATTTTCCACTCACTTGCTTTGAAAGCTATTAAAATAACTTGATGAAGAACAGCAGCAGGGGGCTAATGGAAGCCAAGGCTTAGTAACAATCTTTAGATTTCCCCCTAAGACTTTCTCACAGGCACTTCTCACAAAGATCCTTAAGACCTTTCATCCTCCTGCCCTCCCCCTATCAACAAAATCAGCACAGTTAACAGATGCAACTAGCTCTATGTTTTCATATTTTCTTATTACCTTTTAATTTAAAAAAGCTAAAAGTTCATCTGTTTTCTGTAACACAGACCAACTCTTCATCTTCCCATCTGAGAAAGCTGAAAATGAAGAAAGATTCAAGCAGCAGCTTCTGCTAACTTACCACCTATATTGAAGATATGAGTACAAAGCAACACATCTGCTACCTAACAGAGAAATATAAATGATGACTTGAACTTGAGTGATTTGCTTATGTATATTCTGATTGTTACTGAAGTTTTTTGGGAAAAGGACAAAAGGCTCCCTATAAATGCAACATAATATTTTAAATACATAGATTTATTCCAAAGAAGCAATACTGTCAAATGATTTCTAAGTAGCCTAAACAAATGTTGAACCTGAAGCAAACTAGGAGTTCTTCAGATTGTGACTTGTCCAAATGTAGTGATAGAGTTATGTTGGGCACTGAAACTAAACAGTACTAAAGCATACTTTATCTGTCTAAGTATGTTATGAACACAATACAACCATTGTATCTGAGCACCTTTAACATGTTACCACTCTAATATACCTGTTTGGAGTACAACTCTTCTTAGAATTTCCTGGAAGAGAAAGACTGTTCAAGCTACTGCTCCACTCAAGATACAGTATATAACATTTTGGCAACTCTCCCTGCAACAGGACCTTGGAGCACATGCATGCATCCCAATGTGCCTGTTACTGCCCTGGGGTCCTTTAAAACTGGGAGCTATAGTTGCAGGGCATATGACTAGGAGCAAGCATATGACCTATCGAATGCCAGATATAAGATTTCTTGTCTCTAGGACAGGGGCACAGACATGAGAGACTCAAGATCAGGAAAGTCCAGTCAGGGTTCCTCCCCTGTTAGTCACCCCTCCCTTGCTACTGTGAAGTGTGTGTCCTCTCCCCCCCACCAACTTGGCAGAAGCTGGAAGTCTGAGGTGGTTAGTACCCACTATTTCAAGTTTATTTGCATCTGTTTCAGAACACTTGTTTGAAAGTAAAGCCATCCCTGAGGAAAGGGTCCTGGATTGCACAGTTGTTCCCCAGTCGCTGAGTTGGCTCGCAGCTACACTCTCACATCATCTCAGTTACTACCCTGGCTTAATGAGCCTGCAGTGCCTTCTACAATCTGGGGAAATATTTCATTTAGTGGGACAACTGCCTAGAAGTCTGGAAACAAGCTTTACTGATACCCTCTGTGGGTACCAAAGGCTTGCGTATATTTCACACATTTCTTCTTGATAAACTAATATATTCAGTTTCAAATTTCAAGAACTTTTTCAGGCCTCAAACGAAAGTGGCAGAAATACACAAATCAGCATCCATGTTTCTTAGAAGCTACACAAAGAACATATTTGCCAGTCCATTGGCTTTGCCTAACTGGCTATATCATGAACAGAGGAAATGGATCCAGCAAGAAGTAGCCACAAAAACAACAGTTTTGTGGCACAAAAAGCCTAAGAAGTGCCACACAGTTATTCTGAGAAATAATTGTAGATATCTGCAACATGCCCCACCACTATGTTATGTAGATATCGTGCACTGCAAACAAATTAAAAAGCATCAAAACACCATCTAAAATAACCATGACTTCCATCTCTTCATCATTTTAGGCTGTTAAAATAAGTACCTGTGATATTATTATTGGTTTAGCAGTAAGTGTTCTGTAGTTTGTTAAAAGTATCACTGAAGAACAAACACTTAATGAAGTCAAAATCAAAAGCTGTATTCTCTCCTTTTCTGCATTATTTTTCAAACAAACTGGAATGTTTTGTTTTTTACGGAAGGGTGAATCTTTCCCACATTTATATTTAACACTTTCGGAGAAAGAATAGCCCTCACCTTTAGGAGTTTGCCCTCATTTCCCTATAATGTATTCATCACCACTCAGCACATCTGTCCTAGCAAATCCTATTTCCTGTTCTATTCATGAGGCTCAGCAACCTGGAGCTTTAATGATTGCTGCCACACTTTTCCCATGGCCTTCTCACCTCTCAGTCCCCCCTCCACCCCCCAAGTACCCAGCTCCCATTGTTTATCATCTGTTCTCCCCTGCTGCAAACTGCTGTCAGATGTTCACTTATCCCTAATCTTACTCACTGCCTTTGATATTCTTTCTAATCCAACAACCTGTCAACTGGGGGCATCAGCCCATGTCCAGACCAGCTGCTCTGTCACAGGCCTTAAGGTTCCCTCTCAGCTTCATATGCAACATTTGAAGGATTTTGACGGAGCATGCACAATGTGAAACAGATAATTAATGTTGTTTTGATCAGCCATCATGGCTTTCGTGTGACACTAGTTCACCACTAATGAAAAGTAAGCTTTAGTTTGTTTTAAGTTCAGTATTACTATATTAACAAGACCTTGGTCTATGTTTAAGGGACAACATGTTGAAAGCTAAGTTCTTGGAGATCAGGGAATGCTGCTTGATTTAGCTATAAATTATGCAGAAAGATTAATTCACACAAACATTTAAGTCAGATAGTTATTTTACATATTCTGTGGAATAAAAAATATAATGTCCCTGTTTGTGCTAAATCATCATTTTCTATATAGCGTTTTCAAAGCAAATAATTTAAAAACATATGAGTTGTGGCTGCAAAGTGTAAAAATGTGTATTCAATATAACTAGCCATTTATATGTAATTTCGTATCATTAAAACTGTTTTCAAGGTATAATCACAATGTGCTATACTCATCTAATATAAAGCACTAAAATCTGTTTTTCTGTCTTTACCTTTTACAAGATATTCCCACTTAGAGAAGATTTTATAATTTCCAGAACATTCAAATCCACTGTAAAGGTTTGTACGCTACTGCTCATCATCTGTATTAAAACGTACACCATATGTATACCGCTACATGCTACGCTGCTTCAGATGACAGAATTTTTTGTACTGGGAAATAAGTAGCCATTTTTACTTATTTTTAATCTCAATTAAAAAATTACAGACATATATGGGTACATTTCTCCGAGCTAGCTCAATTTATATTAAAAAATCATGAGTTTAAACAAAAAACACATTAGAGATTGTACAAAAAATGTGATGAGACTACTACTAGGAGTATACAAAACACCAGTCATTTTTTTTTACATAGAAATTGTAATAAAAATCTACACCAGATGTTGTAAAGCGGCTCGTTTTCTCTGGATCTGATTATTTCCATCCTGGGGCCTGTGTACTTGGGGACACACAGGAAAATTAATTCAGATTAACTAAAGGTATAAATTTAAAGTGGATTAGTTAAACCTCATTAAACTCCTGTGCTCACTCTCTTTTAGCATTCCAGTGGCCTTAATTTGGTTTAATTTGCAGTATGTCTACAGTACAGCCACTATAGTAGAACAGCTATAGCGCTGCAGGTGTGCCAACATATTTTAGATGTGTGTAGATGCTGTAGTGTAGCATAGTGTAGACCCTTCCTATGTTGACAGAAGGAATTTTTCCTTTCCATGTAGGCAGTCCACCTCTCTGAGACGTGATAGCTAGGTTGACAAAAGACTTATTCTGTTGATTTAGCTGTGCCTACACCAGGGCTTAGGTCTACCAAACTATGGTGCTAAGGACACATTATTTTTCACAGCCCTGAGCAACATAGCTATGTCGGTCTAATTTTTAAGACTAGACCCAGCCTTATTTTGGAAGTGAATTAAGATAAACCCAATTAACACCACTTTAATTTTGAATGAGAGTGTTACACAGGAGTTTAATGCAGTTTAACAAACCTATTTTGAATTCACACATTTAGTTAATTTGGATAAATGTTTCTGCACATACCCATTTAGACAAGCCCTTAGCAATCATTATTCTGAAGAGGAATAACCCCAGCCTAACCATAGCATACGGGTGAAATACATTTACTAGCACTCAACTGTGCAGTTATTTCACAGTTATTCTAAACTTTGGAGTCTGATTTGCGTAAGTGCATGGCTGTTTTTCAATAACCAATATGCCAGTTCCTGTGCTCTGGCTACTAATGGCCTTTGGACATTAAATCAGAATGCCATTGTTTGCTTAATTAATTTATTTCTAAAATGTAGACATACTTGTAAAAATTATATGCAGAGAATGTATATTGCAGGCTTGGACCTGCATTACTGTAATTACTGGCACCTTTGCTACTGGCTTCAGTGAACGCAAAGTGAATTCCTGCTCTCTGATCAGCTGTTGCCCTCATAACTCCACACCCATATGTCCACAACAAACAATTCTACCTCAGTTTCTCATTGCCTTCCTAGCCTATTATTCCTGACAATCTCTCAACTCTCACGTCCCCTAAAGATCCTGGTTCCCGAGGAAGCCTAAGTTATCTCACTACACTCGTACAAGTACATTTATTTTTAATATTTTTATCATCTTTATAATTTGAGATTGCTGCTCTCTGTTTGTAGCTAAGTAACATGAAAAATGATTGTACTCCACTGTATGCAGATTGCAATCTCTTACATTACAGGTTGTCTCTTCTTACTGTTCTGTAAAATGCCTACCATTCTCTTGGGTTTATACAACTAAACAGACACAATAGATGAAGTTCAGTTAATTTGTTTCATTCGGTTGCATACATGAAATCATTAGGCGCAAGATTCCCAATTTAAGATGATATTTACTGTTAAGAGTTTGTTAAAATTAATATAAAGACTATGCTTAACCTAAAATGCTGGAAATTTCTGTCACTGCTAACCAATCTCACATTACCAACCATTACCTTCTAACTGTCTCTAAGCTATTTCACACTAGGAACAGGTGCAAGGCTGGCGGCCAAAGTGTGTTGAATGAAAATAAACCTTCATTACAGCACACACAAAAATACCTTGATGTTTCCCTTCTACTACTTCTCTGACTTTCCAAGTTTTCTTCATATTTTCCCTTCAGCAACTCCCAACTACATCCCATGCTAAAATTATTTTGAAATTTGAATAGCATTACATCAGAAGTCTTTGGCAGTGCCATGAATAGATCCAGGTCCCCTCACTTCTAGCCCCAATCCTGTGCCTTAACTTAAAGACCACTGTTCACCTAAAATGCAGTGTATTCTCATGCTGCTGTGAAAACTATAACTTCAAGGTTCCTTATGTTTATGCTGTCTTATTATTATTTTGCATGTAATAATATTATCATGAGTACTAGAAAAGGTGAAGGAATTCAGAAAAATTCTACAAAAGAAATAACACCATCATCCTTAACATGATCGCTTTGACAATTGACAAATGAACACTTCCTAATAGTGGAGTCTTGGAAGATTTAACAGACCAGTGCTACTAGTTTGAACAGATTACCTAAAATTCTGTTTATTATTTTCACAGCAACATTTTAAGTGTCAAATTAGAAAAGAATGTTCTATTTTTACCAAAAAGCAGAATGAAGCTTCAGAAAACATTTTAGGCAGCTGGGAACACTCATGCTACTATATAAAAAATATTTCTAAATGTGGAATTAGTTGGTACAGTATAATAATAACAACATCTACTTAGTGCTTTTCATCTTCAAAGTTCTCAGGCCATTAATGAGGCCCCAATCTTGCTTCCCCTGCATGGAGCTCCTTGCAGAACTGGGTCTTAATCTCATATCCCAGTGAGATAGGTAAATCTTAAATCCTATTTTAAAGTGTGGAAACACGGAGACTAAGGGGCTTGCTCAAGGCCACGGAGAAAGTCAGAGTCAGATCTCTTCAAAATCAGGAATCCTCGTTCACAGTCCACTGTTAAATTACCCCCAACTCTCTTATTACATGGGGCATTTTCTGTTCACTACTCAATACACCATGGATTCAGATCCACAACATTGTCTTAAAAAACAGAATTTTAACAACTTTAAATGTTTTTATTCCCTTAAAAGTAAAAGAAAAGGCCACACATTAAGAAGATTTTTCCCATTTTCATTTCATTTTTATGTATCATATGTTTAACTCAGGAGTGAATAACTGGAAACATTAGTTAATCAATATAGAACCAAATGACAAAGCGAAACACTAAACCATCCGAAGCTCTGAAAACAGAGTAAAGCTCACATAAGAATAATAAAAGTTTCTTGTTACAATTGGTCCCCTTATGTGAGTAAACTTCACTAGATCCTAACCGGCAACTTAGAACAATTTTTCTGGTTTGTCATAGGAACATAAGAGCTGCCATACTGGGTCAGACCATAGTCCATCTTTCCTAATATCCTGTCTCTGACAGTGGCCCGCACCAGAACTTCAGGGGGAGCGTATAGAACAGGGCAATTATGGAGTGATTCACCTGTCTTCCATTCCCAACTTCTAGTAGTATGAGATTTAGGGTCACCCTGAGCATGAGGTTACATCCCAGATAGGGTGACCAGACAGCAAATGTGAAAAATCAGGACAAGGAGTGGATGTGGGGGGGGGGGGGGGGGTAACAGGAGCCTATATAAGAAAAAGACCCAAAAATTAGGACTGTCCCTATAAAATCAGGACATCTAGTCACCCTAGTGCCAGACCATCTTGGCTAACAGCCACTGATAGACCTATCCTCCATGAAGTTTTGAGCTTATCTAGTTCTTTTTTTAATGCAGTTATACTCTTTGCCATCATAACATCTCATGGCAATGAGTTTGAATGTCAAGCACAGGCTTGTCCATATATACTCGAGAATTTAAAATTGCAGTTTATATTAGTCTAGCCTGTGCACTTCCAAAAGTTCCTTGACAGATCATATACTAAAAATTAAATGGTAGGAAGCAGTGATGACAGCTGTCTTGTCAAAACAGGCTTCTAAAACAAAGCCCGAGTCAGGGAGTTAGTGTATGAACTAGGATTAGAAGTCAAGAGATTCTGGCTCTCAGTCATGTGCTTAGCACACTAGACCACATCTCTCTCTGCAAAGAAATCAAATCATAAGAAATATGTACTGAATAAATGTACTATACTGAAGGGAATATAGTCCCCAAGGGAAACTCAATTTCTGAAACACATCAGGGCAACTTTCTGCATCAGATATTTTTGGCCTTGATTACACTATGAAAACAAGCAAGTTCAACAATGGCTTTTGAGCATGGCTGTGGCCCTACTGATTTAAAACTAAATGCGGTCCAGCCTTCATGGACAAGGCTATACCTGCAGGCTAAACTGTAATTTAAGTCATCTAGACCTCAAATTAAGTTTAACCACTGTTGTCTGACTTGATTGTTTTAGTTGTGGAGATATGACCAGAAAGAGTCATGAATTTACAATTGAATCTCCAGCCAAATACTGTAATCTTTAGATGGACCAATTAAAGATCACTAGTGATGTTCTGGAGGTACCTAGAGTTCATCAATATTTAAAGGTAATCCGTGATCAGAAACTTTAGTTATTTACAAGAATTTTGTTAATTTTCTATTTGTACAGGAAGACACTAATTGTGATATGCAGTTTCCAACTTCAAAATGTTCCCTCCTCCTCTGTCCCTTTCTATTTGATCACGTCCTGCTTTTCCTTTTCCGACACTCCAACTCCTAATCTTAAATATATCTCCTCTACACATATGCCTGCTCCTCATTCCTTAACGAGTGTCTCTAAGAGCAAGTCTTCACTACAAAATTAAGTCGACTTAAGTTATGTCAACGCGCAGCCACCACAATAAGCCCCTTCCACTGACTTAAATGTGTGGGGCACTGACAGCTGGAGCTCTGCCTGCCCTGGGGCCCACACAGACACTGTGTCACCCTAACTACATCAACCTAAATGCTATGCCTCTCACAGAGTTATTAGGAGTTATTAGGTCAGTGTAGTGGGCAACTTACATCAGTGGAAACAACATAGTAGTATAGAGACTTACAGAGTTATGCCAACATAAGCTGCCTTACATTTGACGTACCTCCGTAATGTAGGCCAGGCCTAAAAACAAACAAAAGAAAGGATAAAAGGGTGAAGTAGAATGAAGAGAAGTAGCTTGGCATTGCTAACTTCTGAAGGGACTGAGTTCTGCTGTATTTGCTACAGCCATGGAATTGCAATAAACTAATGGACTAGGTTAATACTGAGACTGGAGTGACCACCACAGTACATTTAATTAGAGAAAAAACTGTGTTTGTAAACCTATTTACAGAACAGATTCTGCAGGGAAAAACACAGTATGTATGTTACAGTAGCAGATACTAATCTCATTTTATCAGATGTACTCTTTGTATTGCTGAGGGCTCTAATTCTCAGGAATCATTTGAAAGGTGGTTCATGTTTATATTGACATAATAAGGAAAAGGATTTCCTATTACACTTCCATTGCTTCCCACATACAGGTGCTGTAAAGTTGGCCATAGATGGCAGTTTCATAACTTTTGATGATCTAGACAATCATCCAACTTTACTCCAATTCCTGCAACAAAATGACTTTTTTACACGACATTACCCAAGAGTGAGGTCCAAATTGATTAGTATTTAGTGAGACCTGCAAAGAAAATCAAGTTGCTGCAGACAGCAGTGTTTCAGCCCTAATCAGTATCAACCCAATGCCCAAGCACCGGTAATAGGGGGCACTATAATTCAGTCTTTCAGATGAGAAATAAAACCAAGGTTCTGAGTCTGACCACTGCACACATGACCACTTGCAGTCCTTTACAAAACCCAATGATACTTTTTGCAAGGGCAGGTGTATTTTGGCCTATTTCCAGTTTACAATGAAAGTATCAACTTTAATTTCAATCAGATATGGTATCTGCCTTCACTTCCAGTCCTAAACTATGATGTTTAACAGCACACAGCAACCTACAACAGTTGCATTATACCCCAAAGGTGACCGTATTTCAGTGGTGGGTGGATCAAGTGGTTCCTGTTTACACAGCAAATGTAAAGTGCTTGGGGATGAAAGATGCTGTATATAAAAGAGTAGATTCATATAAAAGACCATAATTAACATGCATTATAAGACTACTACTGCACTCTTCAGGACAATATTACTGCTGCCACATAAATACCACAAGCCATCACAATCCTGATAAACCTGCCTGAGAAGAAATTGTGATCATAGAAACAGAATATCAGGGTTGGAAGGGACCTCAGGAGATCATCCAGTCCAACCCCCTGCTCAAAGCAGGACCAATCCCCAGACAGATTTTACCCCAGTTCCCTAAATGGCCCCCTCAAGGATTGAACTCACAACCCTGGGTTTAGCAGGCCAATGCTCAAACCACTGAGCTATCCCTCCCCCCTAAATGGGGGACACTCGTGCCTTGTTCAGCTATTAGGAACAACTAACGTCACCTCTGCCAATGCTTTGTCGAGGTCATTCAGGTGTCAGTTATTGCCAACCTTCCCCACCTCCTCCTGACTGGACACAGCTGGGAGAACAACGAAAACCAGCGACAGAGCCCAGTGCCCGCAGGGGCCTGAGCTGAGCGGGACCCTAGGGGCAGGGGAAGGTTTGGCAGACACCCAGTGCGAACGGGGCGCTGGTGAAGACTTGGAGCCAGGGGGCTGGCAGGACAAGGGGGCAGGTCCGCGGGAGGACGCACCGTTCCGCCACGGGCCAGGCCGCACTTCCTGGCAGGGCAGCGCTCCGGCGCGCTCCTAGGCCCAGCTGTATCCCCGGGCTCCCGCACACAACCGCCGCCGCCCGCTCGCCGCAGGAGCCGGGACTCACCTGCCGGTAGCGGAGCCGGTAGGGCCGCAGGTACTGAGAGGAAGCGCAGGGCGCCAGCGCCAGCTCCTCTATGGCCTCCATCTGCGGCAGGAGCGGCCCGGCCTTGCCTCCCCTCGCCGCGGGAACCGGGGCGTGACCCCGGCCGGCAGAGTAGCGCGGCAGCTCCGCCAGAGGCAGGGAGTCAGCGCGGCATCGCGCGCAGCCCGCGCGCCAACCGTTCTCGGCCAAGGAGAGAGGAACCCCCCCCCCAACCGTGCAGCTAGCGGGGAAGGGAGGGACATCACCCACCCCCAGCTGTCCTCAGCTGAGCGGGAACTGGACTCCCCCTCCCCCACAAAGCCGTCCAGCTAAGCGGGAAGGGGAGTTTTCTCTCACATTTCCCCACAGCCAGAGGGAATCGAAACCCCTCTCCCTGCCCCGGGTGCACCCAAGCACCTGTCTACATGTGGCGGTGAAATCCTTGGCCAGTGAGGTTAGGTCAATGGCAAAAATCCCAACCGCTTCAGGGGAGCCTGGATTTCAGCTGCTGTGTTTTCCAGGCCCCCTTCCTTCACTGGCTAGGGGCACGTCTGCATTATGGACACAAGCTGCTGCAGCCTAGACCAGTGGGCCTCAAACTTTTTTTCCCACTGACTACTTGAAAATTGCTCAGGGTCTCGGCAGATCACTTAATGATCTTTCCAAATGCTTGTACCCTCAGCTACCTATTGTAAAGCGCTTTGGATAGAAGTGCAATATTAAAAAAAAGAAACCTAATAATAAACTTTTTTGTTCTACAAATAAAAGCACACGACTCACTTTAATGTCAGTAGTCTCACTTTTCTAATGCAATGGACGTACCCTCTTTCCCCTGCCATGGCAGCAGCCCACGAGCTGAAGGTGGGTTTCTCCCTCTGCAGCCCTGCATATCCCAAATTCCCCCAACCCCCTCGCTTCACTCCACTGCCCCCTATTCCTCCCAAGTCCACCATGTCACCTTACAAGTGCAACTTCTCCAGAGTCCAGGCACCTAATTAGTGGAGCCACACCTGCATGGCTTCACTAATTAGATGGGTGGCCCTTTTTTCTCTCGTGTGTGGCTGCCCAGCTGTGCACCTTAGAGGGAACTATCCACGACCACCTGAATGGAGCTTGCAGACCACTAGTCATCTATGGACCACAGTTTGAGAACCACTGGTATAGGCACTTCCTGTGTCACTGGAAGGGATTGTTCAGTGGATGTAAGACCTACATAGGCAATCCACCTCCCTGAGCAGCAGTAGCCTCCTCCCTGATTCGTTAGGTCAGTTTAGCTCCAGCATGCAGGGGTGAATTTTTCATGCCTTTGAGTGATGCAGCTCGGTCTAATTAATTGTTAACTATAGACAAGTCCTCACATGAGTACTCCCACTGAAATGGCCTCATTTACTTAAAATAAAATGTGTTTGTGAGTATTTATGGGAAATGGGATCAGGCCACAAAGCTGTACCCCCGTACACTACATGTTGCCTTCTGAAAAATACATCTCCACCCAAAGATACAACGCCTCACCTTACAAATATCCCTTCAAAACATACACATTCCCATGCACCACTGATTATGTGTCACAAAAAACAAAGATATATATCTCTTCACGTTTTCCTTGGATATAATCTCCACGTCCCGGGCTATGCATAGATATGTAACATAGATAGACATTCTAACATAGATAGGTATCTTGATAATGAATCTATTAAAAATTGCTTCTGTCTCTTGCTTTCCTTAATCTCTGAACAGACTTTGAATATCCACATCCTATATGCAAAACAAGGATGTAGTAGAGACCATGGGGGGGGTTCAGTCTTATACTCTTATGGTTCACAAAATGTCATACTTATTTGTGAAGTAATTTTTTAAAATTGATATTAAATTTCAGAACTTAGTATTTTGATATACCAGCTTCATTTTGTCACCTTTATATAAAACTGTAGGCCCTGGTCTTGCAAAGACTAGCACACATGTTGTGTTTAACTTTGCACACAGAGGCCAAGAAAAAGAAAGCTGAGAATCTCACAAAGTAACATGACTTCAGGAGCTGGAGCTTTAAGAAAAAACTCCACATATTGCAAGACTTGTGTTAAAATTGCTGCCTACTACTAGTACATTTATTGTACTTTAATTACAAGATTTATTGTGCAAAAAAATCCATTGCCAATTAGCCAGAAAGCTGCATCTTACAACTAAGTAAACTGTACATTTCATGTCTCTGACATATTTGCTTGAGCCTGCAATTAATTTTTGGGGGGATACAGGTGTCCTAAACAGAGCTTATTGCTTTTGTCGTGAAATACAATTACTTTAAATGTTTCCAACATCAAAGCCAAAAGTTATGTTTTAGCCAGTAAGAATGAATTATGCAAGTGACCTAAAGTCAACTGTATAATTTGCTAGTTTAGTTCAATGTCACAATCCACATAACCTACCTCGTTTATTATATATTTGCAAGTACAATACAGGCAGAAATATCTTGAATTCTTCACTGCAATGCAATGGTTAATATATACACATACAATCAACCAATAATAAATTCAAATCTTAATCTCCAATTTGTCAACTTTTTTATATCCTACAATGTTGTGATGGTGATTATGGAGTAATGACAAAACTTTATAAATAATACTACTTGGTACTTGTACTATTCAGTTATTTTATTTCATAGTATTTTATAAACAGAAACAAATTTTTTCCTTTACTGATATCTATTTTGTCTGAATTTTTCTTTCTAATTCTAAGCAGATATCATCGATCTTATGGCCTAGTTACTTTATAAGAGTGCCCCATATTTACTCACTATTTTTGTTATTGTGCATTGGAGTTGTAAGCTATTTCAGTAATATCACCTCTAGTTCATGTTATTTTAATTTATATACATATATTTATAAACATACTATCTGGAGCCTGCGTGACTTTTAAAAATAGCTTACACTGGATGACTCTTGGTCCCCACTAAACTATATACCACCCTCAGATTCAACACCTGTTGGCAAAGCCCTGAGAAAAGAAAAGGGTCTTACACAATGCCTCTGAGGTCAACAGATGGGTTTCTGGTGCTTTGGGAATTACGGGCTTATGGTTCATTTACAAGACTAGGAGTCAGGAGAGCTGGATTATTACACTCCTAGTTCTGTCTCAGTCTTGGGGCAGATCCTGAGCTGATGTACATGGTCATAGCGCCATTTACCTCAATGGCACTATGACAATTTTACCAACTAAGGGTCTCTCACCCTGTATGAATTTTGGACAGAATTTAGGGTCCAGTTCTATTCTGATTGAATCAGTGGCAAAATTCCCATTGACTTCAATGATGCAGTGAAATATCTCTCAGCCTGTTTGTTCATGTATAAAATGTAGATAATAAACATTGCCTACAGTATACGGCTGTTGTGAGGCTCAATGTGTTAATATTTATAAAGTGATTAGGATTCTTTAAATGGAATATGAGCAAAAATATTATAATTGCATTTGTACTTGCTTGAAGCTATTTAATTAAAAATATTTTGTGAACATTGAGTAATCTGTTTTGGAATTAAAAAAACTGTCACAATATTGCAAAAACTAAAATATCTTCATATTCACTGAAGTGTAAAAGGCAAGGTAATAAAATTTCATTATTATTAAATATAAAATACCTTGTTGCAGTATTTGCTGCATGTGAAATGGAAGTAACATAAACATCAATCTTCTCTAGTAGAAGAATAAACGGAAGTTTTATTAGATTCATAGATTCCAAAGTCAGAAGGGACCATTGTGATTATCTAGTCTGACTTCACTATTCCCATCTACCAAAAAACATTCTTATTAATCATCTTTCTCATGTTTTTTTTTAAATAGATCATCATTAGATTTGAAGGTCACTAGTCTTACCAGGAGTTTGGCTATCAATACACAACAGAAGGCTAGGATCTCTTTCATGTTTTTGATACTCCCAATACTGATTTAACAGCATTAGGTTTTTGAACAACAGAAGCTCACAATTTGTCATAGTTATTATCTCTGTGATTTATATTCACTTTCCATACAACCCTAAGGCAGATGTCTGTGTGCAGAACTATTCGGCAATCACCACATAACTCAAACTATTTTGTCAATATATTGATTGCACTAGGACAATATTCTGATATGCCAGCCATCTGTTTATTTTTGCCTTCTAATCTAATACCTTTTTGTTACATCATCTACAAAGTTTATTGCCATCTCATATAATAGTAAGAACCTTACCAATATGACTAAAATGACAGGAGTCTTTGCTATCATAAAATTTACTTAGTGATAAATTATTTACCTTTTATATTACAGAGCAGTTACTGTCAATTCTAATAAAATCTTAATATTTTGTCACTCATATTATGGGCCTGAATAGTATTATATTTTAAAATATGTATGTTGTAATGAATATTATTAGTTGATTTTCTTGGATTATATGATTTGAAAAACATCGGTTAAATTAATCCCTGTCTTAACTCCATTTGCATAGATGGAATTACACCAGACATGAATTTGTCCCTACATATCCTTTTGGTCAAAATAATCTTCAGATCATTCAAAATTCCAGTGAACTGTAACTAATACTTTTATTTTAAAATTATTTCAATTTTTCAAGCCCAGTTGGAATATAAACACAGTTCCAATGTGCAGTAAGTTTACAGTAACACTGTTTACTTATATTAAAAGGTATAGAGTATCTGAATCTGTTAAGCAAATCAGATTACTCTGCGACATAAACATTCTGATCCCACTTTACATTTGTTTTGTTTTGTTTTAGAAAGTTATCATTGTGTATAATGGTTTGCTCATACCATTCTCAGTGCTGTACAGGAAGCTTTTAGAATTTTAAATTTTAAAATATGTATTTATGACCTGTGATACTTCATAGACCAACTTCTGCAAACACACATGTTCCTCACTTTAAGCAGGAGGCATTGAAGTAAATCATCTTTGATAATAAATGGAAGTTGAATGGGAAATATATTTGAGAAAATTCTCATTGAAAAAGCCATATGTTTTCTGGTGTTGTGGAATTGCTGTTGTAATCCAAAGAAAAGGAAGTCTTCTGATAATGAAAGGGGTTTACAATGTTCTTTGTGAAGGTACTAGCTGAGCTAAGGATCTAATGAATAGAGAGTGAGTAATAGACCCTTACATAACATGCTCAGAGTTATCATTATGTAGTCTGAAATCTGAGTGAGAAAATTAATAGAAAAATTTATGCAGTGTGGAAATGCTCAGTGTGGCTCAAAAGTTTGTCTCTCTCACCAAAAGAAGTTGGTCCCATAAAAGATATTACCCCACCCATCTTGTCTCTACAAAAAAATATGACATGAATGGCAGAACTGGTACAGAGCAGCTGGGCTTAGATTTCATTAAGCTTCTTCATTAAGGGCCAGATTGAGCCTTTGGGCTCAGACATGGGTAGAGCCTGGCATGTAAAAGTCTCTAGCCCAGAAGCAGTCCACGGTTTTGTGGACAAAAGTCAGCTTTTGTCGCCAAAACAGTGGGGGTGTATGCACTGCACTGCTCCTCATGTCGATTTAACTTTCCTGCTACACTAACATAATAAAACCACCTCGAGTAGAGGAATAGAACTTTTTTGCTATGAAGTTAGAGTGACACCATCTCAGTGTAAACACTGCTTGCTTATGTTGCCCTAATTGGCTCCAGGAGGTGTCCCACAGTGCCCATCTTGACCACTCTGGTCAGCGGTTTCAACTCTGCTGCCCTGCAGCCAGGTACACAAGCATACACCCCTCCCTCTTTAAAGCCCTGGGAATTTTTGAAATTCCACTTCCTGTTTGCTCAGCATTGATATAGCATCTTCCCAACTAACCATGTCAGCTTTCCGCAGCAAACATGCTCCTGCCTAGACTACACTGGAATTGTTGGATCTGCTGGGTCTGTGAGGAGAGGAGGCTGTGCAGTCGCAGCTCTGCTCCAGCCGTAGGAATTTTTATACCTATGAGCAGCTTGCTCATGGCATGGAGGAGAAGAGGCAGGAAAGGGACATTCAGCAGTGTTGAGCTAAGCTCAAGGAGTTGAGGCAGGCACACCAGAAAGCAAGGGAGGTCACCCATCGCCCTGGTGTGGCACCGAAGATATGCCGCTTCTACAAGGAGCTGCATGCCATCTTTGGCAGTGACTCCACCTCCACCACCAAGAGCCCCATGGATACTTCAGGGGGCCTGGATGCTGTGGCCAGTGAAGTCAACCCTAAGGATGAAATGGTGAACAAGGAAGTGGGATTGGAAGAGGATATGGGACAGGCAACAGGGTCATGTGGTGACATGGTAAGCCAGGACCTCTTTTTTACTCCAGAGGGGTCTAGCCAGTCCCAGTACTTGGGTTCTGGCATGCCTGAAGCAGGAGAGGGGAGCTCGGGAAAGTACTCATTTTGCTTTGATACTGCAGGGAGACATGAGGTATCCGTCTCCTTTATTTTGTTACATGGTACAAGTGGGAGAAGGGATAGAAATTAACAACAGTGGGACAGAGTCACAGTTCATCTCCTAGACCCACATCTTCCTTGGAGGATGGGAAGGGGGAATTAACTTGCTGCAGGCTTTAAAGGGATGATGTTTACTTTCCCACCAATGTTGTGCTTGGCTAGCTACTTTGACCAGCAAGTTGCAGGGGGTCAGGGAACCAAAGCTATACCTCACTACCCACCTACTTGCTGACAGGGGAGAGTCTCCTGGGACAATGGGCTGCACACAGTACCAGACCTAGACTCAAGAACCTAGTAGGCCAAGCATGGAGATGGAAGTGAGTTTCACTTTCCCATATGTGAGTAAAACACACTATCTAGTCGTGATTAATAAAATGCTATGAGACTGTAAGTATCAATGTGCATATACAGTAAAAGCTTTGTTATCCGACATGTTGGGAGAATAGTGGGTGCTGGTTAGTCAAAAATTCTGGTTAACTAAGAGTTATACTTACCAATGGAATACCAATTTTCAGAGAATTAGAATATAATAAAATAAATAATGTATAAAATAGTATACAGGTACTCACCAATCCAGTAGTAGTACTGCACTGCAGAGTGGTTGGTTTCTTGAAGCACTTAGGTGTATACAGGTAAAGTTTTCTATACAGTAGGTTATCACTATAGGCAGCGCATGGCATACACCCAGATCACTAAAAATACACTGACACTAAAACTATACTGAACATAATTTAATCTTTCTTTGATAATTCAGAGGGCACTTCAGGATCTTGCAGTGCCTCTGGATCATCATTATCAACATCAATTATTATTGTCGATGTAGAAGGTGTAGGAGATTGGACTGAATCTATAATGACCCCATGACACACCCTGGGAGCTGCTTTTTTGAATAAATCCCTGATATCAGCTTGCTTACTTGTCTTCTGCTTCTTTTATATCAAAGTAGAGTGCAGAATGTGCAATTGCATAACCTCCTGGGCAGTATACTAGTCCCGGTTACTAGACTGAAGATTTGTATTCAGAGATATCAGAAATGCAGGTTAATAGAGCTTTCTGGTTGATAAAGTGCCAGATAACACAGCTTTTACCGTACCTCTTCAGTTTTAAAATACCATTTCTAAGGTGGGCATATTCAGCCTGAGGGGAGGAGTAAGTGATGTGGACATTTCCAGCCACTACAAGACCCCTTTGCCTGCTCTGAACCAATGTTGAAAGGCTTTGTAGGGAAGTGAATCCATTCAGCCAGCTCTTGGCTGGAAGAAAAGGCCTTTCAGATGCAAGTCCTGGGAGGAATAAAGGAAAAAAATGGATTGATCCTGAAGGACTTGCACCTGAACTCCCAAAATGCCATCGATACAACAGCAGACATATTGATCCTAGGTTAGAATAACTACTAGATTTAGCCTTCACCAGAGTGCCTTAGTTACTACATATATAGTAACTCTCCAAAGAGCTCAGCATCACAAGCATCTCTGTCATGTGGTCAGTAACATTTATTTAAACACAGCAGAATAATCACAAGTAAACTTTGAGAGTGGTGTAGCATATTAGTCTATGTAGACTATGCACTTGAGCTCCTGAATTCTAATCCCAACTTCTTCCGTGGCCTTGACCAAGTCATTTGATTTCTTTAGGGAACTGATGGGCAGGATTCCCTGGGAGGCTAATATGAGGGGCAAAGGAGTCCAGGAAAGCTGGCTGTATTTTAAAGAAGCCTTATTGAGGGCTCAGGAACAAATCATCCTGATGTGCAGAAAGAATAGCAAATATGGCAAGCGACCAGCTTGGCTTAACAGTGAAATCTTCGGTGAACTTAAACACAGAAAGGAAGTTTACAGGAAGTGGGAACTTGGTCAGATGACTAGGGAGGAGTTTAAGAATATTGCTCAAGCATGCAGGGGTGTAATCAGGAGGGCCAAAACACAACTGGAGTTGCAGTTAGCAAGGGATATGAAGGGTAACCAGAAGGGTTTCTACGGGTATGTTAGCAACAAGGAAAAGGTCATGGAAAGTGTAGGACCCTTACTGAATGGGGGAGGCAACCTAGTGACAATTGATGTGGAAAAAGCTGAAGTACTCAATGCTTTTTTTTGCCTCTGTCTTCACAGACAAGATCAGCTTCCACACTGCTGTCCTGGGCAACATGGGCAGTATGGGGAGGAGGTGAGCAGCCCGCAGTGGTGAAAGAACAGGTTAAGGACTATTTAGAAAAGCTGGACATGCACACGTCCATAGGACCAGATCTAATGCATCCGAGGGTGCTGAGGGAATTGGCTGATGTGATTGCAAAGCCATTGGCCATTATCTTTGAAAACTCATGGTGATCGGGGGAGGTCCCGGACGATTGGGAAAAGACAAATATAGTGCTTATCTTTAAAAAGGGAAGAAGGAGAACCCAGGGAACTACAGACCGGTCAGCCTCACCTCAGTCTATGGAAAAATCACGGAGCAGGTCCTCAAGGAAATCATTTTGAAGCACTTAGCAGAAAGGAAGGTGATCAGGAACAATCAACATGGATTCACCAAGGGCAAGTCATGCCTGACCAACCTGATTGCCTTCTATGATGAAACAACTGGTTCTGTGGATATGGGGAAAGCAGTAGACGTGATATATCGTGACTTTAGCAAAGCTTTTGATACCGTCTCCCACAGTATTCTTGCCAGCAAGTTAAAAAAGTATGGACTGGATGAATGGACTATAAGGTGGATGGAAAGCTGGCTGGATTGTCAGGCTCAACGGGTAGTGATCAACCACTTGATGTCTAGCTGGCAGCCAGTATCAAGCAGAGTGCCCCAGGGGTCGATTCTGGGGCCGGTTTTGTTCAACATCTTTATTAATGATCTGGATGATGGGATGGATTGCACCCTCAGCAAGTTTGTGGATGACGCTAAGCTGGTGGGAGAGGTAGATACTCTGGAGGGTAAGGACAGGGTCCAGAGTGACCTAGACAAATTGGACCAAAAGAAATCTCATGAGGTTCAAGAAGGACAAGTGCAGAGTCCTGCACTTTGGAAGGAAGAATCCCATGCACCGCTACAGGCTGGGGACTGACTGGCTAAGCAGCAGTTCTGCAGAAAAGGACCTGGGGATTACAGTGGACGAGAAGCTGGATATGAGTCAGCAGTGTGCCCTTGTTGCCAAGAAGGCTAACGGCATATTAGGCTGCATTAGTAGGAGCATTGCCAGCAGATCAAGGGAAGTGATTATTCCCCTCTGTTCGGCACTGTTGAGGCCACATCTGGAGTATTGCATCCAGTTTTGGGCCCCGCACTGCAGAAGGGATGTGGACAAATTGGAGACAGTCCAGCGGAGGGCAACAAAAATTATCAGGGGGCTTAGGGACATGACTTACAAGGAGAGGCTGAGGGAACTGGGGTTGTTTAGTCTGCAGAAGAGAAGAATGAGGGGGGATTTGATTGCAGCTTTCAACTACCTGAAAGGGGGTTCCAAAGAGGATGGAGCTAGACTGTTCTCAGTGGTGGCAGATGACAGAACAAGGGGCAATGGTCTCAAATTGCAGGGGAGGTCTAGGTTGGATATTAGGAAACACTATTTCAGTAGGAGGGTGGTGAAACACTGGAATGGGTTACCTAGGGAGGTGGTGGAATCTCCATCCTTAGAAGTTTTTAAGGATGATTTAGTTGGCATTGGTTCTGCTTTGAGCAGGGGGTTGGACTAGATGACCTCCTGAGGTCTCTTCCAAACCTAATATTCTATGATTCTATGATATACCCAGTCCTAAGAGATACTGAGCTTCCTTTAACTCCCATTAGTATGAATATCTTGCAGGACAGGACATTTAGCCATCCAGTTTCCCCATCTGTAAATGTATGCCTTAGTTTTCAGTTTGCACAAGCTACACCATGAATTGTTGACATGACTGTGAAATATGTACTCTGTGCCATCCGACTGTATGTTTCATTGTTAATCCTATTCCCAAAAATGTGTTCAGGAAGGGATCAGAATGGACAGGTTGCCATTTCCAGTAAGAGCTACATTTCTTTTGTTATCGTATTTAAAAACAAAGCATATGTATTATATGCTACACTCCTGCCCATTTCACATTTTACTTTTTAACTGTTGCCATAACTGCTTTCCCCAAAAGTTCTTTAATTTCCTAGGCCTACTAGTTAAAAAAAGCAAAAAGAAATAGGACAGACTGTGGTACTATTGTGTATATGTAAGAGCTACCTATTTGTTACCCAGCTTTTTAGTCCCAGTGCAGGAAAATATCCCACTGAAATTGAGAGGAGTTTTGCCCACATAAGTCCTTAAGGGTCAAATAATTGAGTGATGTGACTGCATTAAAAACAAGTAGGCGATGAAAGAGGGGTGCATGAGCATATTTGTCCTTGAGGGTATATCAGCAAGATAGGAGTAACTGGGAGGAGAGGAAAGGACGTGCTGCTCTCCTAGTAGTTGCACCTCTGGAACCAAGGGACTTAAGAGGGACTTCAGAGGCACACTTGACACTCACCCTCTTGCAAAACATGGTGTACGCTCTATTGATGCCATGTACACCCCATTTGTTGCCAGAAATACATCTAAACAATATTATTCTTTTGGTTAAGCCCAGAGTGTGCAGTTTCAGCAGGGACTCGGCTGTTGCCCCATCCCACTTTTTGAGCAAGGACTCTGCATACCATTGCTCTGCAGAGGGTCCGGCTGCATCATTATAAGAAGCGTTTGTTTTATGGCTGTTTGCTTTGGGACATAATGGGTCTTGCTGCTGGGGAATGTTTCCCGCGCGAGCCTGGCGCTAGACACCCTGCTGCCTCTGCCCTCCTCCCGCCTCTGGCAGCTGCAGGGTCTGAGTACACCCGCCCATCTGCACCTGCCTGTGTGACTGCAGTGAGTCAGTGCAGCCCTCTGCTGTCTGCCTCAGCCCATTTACTCAGGCAGCAGCCTGATGTTTACCTTGGACACAGAGGAATGTCCCTTGCTGCGCACTGCTTCCCTCTTCTTGCTGCAGCTTAGCAAAGTGCCTGAGCTGCCCATTTCATTCATGCACAATCACATTTTAACTGCAGCCTTTTTGTTAGTTTTTAACTCTAAGGGTGAAATAGGGTCTCACTAGCTGTTGTCTCACTTGGCTGGCAGGCAAGCAATGACATATGACCACCATGTCACTGTAAGTGCGGCTAACTCTGGTGATTTCATCTGGTGATTTTTCTTAAAGCCTCGGCTCCTGGAGTTATACAATTTTAGAAAGAAAGTACATTTCTAACCCATATGGTTGTGGAGAAAAGCTGGAAAACATAATCCCTAAAGGATCAAACAACATAAGGTGAATAAAAAGGCTAAGAACAATATATATTTTTAAAATCTCATGATTCTGGGTGGTCCTGAGTCAGGATTCCTGAGTCATGATTTTTGAACTCTTGGAGCTGGTATTCTTGAAGCATCTCACTGTGTTTGGGGCCTTCCATGCATAACAAGAGGCATCTGCCAGAATAGCTTTCTGTGAATCAAATTTCTTTCCCTAGCTTATTTCAATAAAGGTGCTACTCTAAAGCTTGCTTACTGAAGTTTACCCCTTAGGCTACTGTTGAAAAGCAAGCCCAAAGCTGCCAATACCTAGATTTTAATTATTATTCTGTTCTGGGGCGTAACCACCTTGGTTATATCTGTGAAACTCAGGAATCATGCTTACACAATTCCTCTGGCATTGTAAATAGAAACCTGGAGCATCTTGGATTTGTTTTAGTGGTGGATTTGGTGATTTTTTAAAATTTTTATTTTAGTTTGTAATACCTGTTCCTTTCCCATTACAAAGTACACAATCAGAAGTCAGCATTACAGCACATACCATTATAATCCAACAATTTCATAGGTGCCCAGGCCTGCTTACATTAGTCACATGGTTAGTCCCAATCAGAAGAGTTCAGCAGGACTACTCGTGTCAATATTTGCAGAATCAGATTCATAGGAACTGGACGCTTGAGTAAGGCAGGTAGTATGTGTGGCCTTTGTCATGTATAACATGTTGAGCTGTGCCTGCTTTAGCTAGAAGAATATTCCAGCCTGATTTTATTTTTATATTTGAGCAGTTTAAATTCATAGGATTTAGTCAGCATAGTCAAAATGTGCCTTTTTTAAATAAGAAAAGACTGTTTAGTTCCCAGTCCTGCATACGCAGGATTTATGCATACGCTTAATCTCCAACATGAGTAGTCTCCTGCTGATTTCAAATGGACTACTCAAATACATAAAGTTAAGCAAATATCTTTGCAGTATAGAGGCCTTAATATGTCCATCAGCCCATTGGGGATGGGGGCTGATGAAAAACTGATCACTATAGTGCATATTATCATTAAAATCCTTACACCAAATGAGTGAAGAAAGAAGAAACTAAAAGCCATGCAATATAAAAATAAATATTTGCATGATTACAAATAAAATTCAGTTCTGCTCAAATTTGTTAGAAAAAAGGTCCTCAAAATAAATATATATTTCAAACAATCAATCAGATCATTTACAAGAAATTATTTCATAATACAGTATGACAAATTATTATTTGATACAACCTAGCTATAGGGAGGGGAAATATAAGAAGCAAAACCTTATTGCTGTATTTATCATGGCTAAGTTTTCTTGCTTTTTAAGGAATGAGCAAAAACATAGCTTGTGAAAAACTACGAACCAATATGCACGTAGAATTCAGATGCTGTTTTAATTATTTTAATGACTATCCAGCAAATGTAGCCTGCAGCTATCAGAAGAAAATGGTTACATGGAAGACTTCTATTTTTCAACAAACTCCTGAGAGAGAAAAGAAAAAGATAAGAACAGCCCGTTTTTTTTATTTTGTATTACAGCTAGAGGCTATAGAGGAATTAGGATCACTGTACTGGGACCTGTTCATCACAGGTTAAAAGATGGTTCCTCCCCATTAAGAGATTACAGTCTAATTCAGACAAAGGTACAAGAGAATGTAACACACAGTAAGAAGGAAAAGACAGCAGTGTCTGTATCCTAGGGTTGCCAACTTTTTAATCTCACAAAACCGAACTCTCCTGCCCTGCCCCTTCTAAGAGGCCCTTCCCACCACTCACTCCATCCCCCCTCCCACCGTCGCTCGCTCACCCCCACCCTCACTCACTTTTACTGGGCTGGGGCAGGAGGTTAGGGTGCAAGAGGCGATGAGGGCTCCGGCTGGAGGTATGGGCTTTGGGGTACGGCCAGAAATTAGGGGTTCAGGGTGCAGGAGGGGGCTCTGTTCTGGAGCAGGGAGATGGAGTGCAGGAGGGGGTGCGGGCTCTGAAGTGGAGCCAGGGCTGAGGGGTTTGGGCTGCAGGAGGAGACTCCAGGCTGGGACCGAGGGATTCGGAGTGTGGGAGTGGCTCAGGGCTGGGAGTGCAGGGTGCAGGCTCCAGGAGGGGGATCAGGGCTGGGGCACAGATGCGGTCTCTAGGAGGGAGTTAGGATGCAGAAGGGGGTTTCGACCTGGGACAGGGGGTTGGAGTGTGGGAGGGCGATCAAGGCATGGGCTTCAGCCAGATGGTGCTTACCTCAGGCAGCTCCTGGCTGGCAGCACAGTAGGGCTAAGGCAGGTCCCTGCCTGCCCTGGCTCCACACAGCTCCCAGCATGTCCTTGTGGTCCCTAGGCGGAGGGGCCATGGGGCTATTCACGCTGCCCATAAGTGCCCCTGCGGCTCCCGTTGGCCATGGTTCCCGGGGTCGGGATTGCTGGCTGACCATGCAAGGTCCAAGGTCAAGGCTGCTGCCTGGCCCCGCACAGTGGTGGTCCGGGGGCCAGGGCTGCCGCCTGGCCCCAAAAGATCAAAGTCTGGGGTTGGCATTAGGGCTGCCACCCAGCCCCACAGGGTCAGGGTCCGGGTTGCCACCCAGGTCCCCTGCCACCCAGCCCCACGCAGTTGGGTCCAGGGTTGGGGCTGCTACCAGGCCCTGCATAGCAGGGTCCAGGCTCCGCCCCTGGCTCCACTCTGTGGAGGGATCTCTGGGTGGGAGGTGCTGGATATAGTGGTCTGTGAGAGGGTTCCGGGTGTGGTGGAGTGGGGCCTGCTTGATCCTCGACTTGTGGCAAAGGTAACACATTGTGGGCTGCATAGGTTGAGAACAACTGAGGAAGGTAATTTCATTCAGGGGAGGTTTTTGATATCTTGAAATTTGGTTTTGTTCTGATTTGGAATAAACCCCCAAAATTCTGAAATTCTCCATGTAAGGGAATCAAACTCCAGCCCCAGGGCAGTTTTCTGGATGCCTTTCAGCCATGGACCCTGGACACCCTAGAAAGTCCAGCTGTGGGACAGTCTGCTGGGGACAGTCAGCCTGGGAAGACTGAACTCCCTGTCAACCCATCAGGTGGACTGCCAAGGAGCTGCGCAGGTGAAACCATCCTGGTTTCTGGAAAGAGTTCTATCAAAATTGAACCATCTCTGTGAAGCATTTAGATGAATAAGCCAATTCTAACAAAAAAAAATGTTTCATCAGAATTTCTCTGACCACCTCTAGTGCACAGAAGGGTTTTCAGTCTCAAACATTTAAAAAAAATTAAAAATACGTTCTAAGACATAAATATAAGAGCTCCCTACTGGTCACCTTCCTGTATTAAGGTAGTGCCTGGAGCTCCAGTCAGGGCCAAGACAACATAGTGCTAAGTGCTGTACAAATACAGAACAAAACCCCGCAAAGAGCTTACCTGGCAGTTTCCCATTGGCATCATAGTAGAAGAGAGTCTAGAGGAGAGATCCAAATGAGGACAGGGTAAGGTCTCCACAGACTATTTCCAGGAGTGTGTTCCACACACTAGGGACAGCAAGGAACAAAGAGCAAAGGTGCTTGCAGGAAAAACTGATAAAGCAGAAAATAGGATTTAGATGTTGGCATAGAAAGTACGCTTATTAAGTTTGCGGACGATACCAAACTGGGAGGGATTGCAACTGCTTTGGAGGACAGGGTCAAAATTCAAAATGATCTGGACAAATTGGAGAAATGGTCTGAGGTAAACAGGATGAAGTTCAATAAAGATAAATGCAAAGTGCTCCACCTAGGAAGGAACAATCAGTTTCACACATACAGAATGGGAAGAGACTGTCTAGGAAGGAGTATGGCAGAAAGAGATCTAGGGGTCATAGTAGACCACAAGCTTAATATGAGTCAACAGTGTGATACTGTTGCAAAAAAAAGCAAACGTGATTCTGGGATGCATTAACAGATGTGTTGTAAACAAGCCACGAGAAGTCATTCTTCCACTTTACTCTGCGCTGGTTAGGCCTCAACTGGAGTATTGTGTCCAGTTCTGGGCACCACATTTCAAGAAAGATGTGGAGAAATTGGAGAGGGTCCAGAGAAGAGCAACAAGAATGATTAAAGGTCTTGAGAACATGACCTATGAAGGAAGGCTGAAGGAATTGGGTTTGTTTAGTTTGGAAAAGAGAAGACTGAGAGGGGACATGATAGCAGTTTTCAGGTATCTAAAAGGGTGTCATCAGGAGGAGGGAGAAAACTTGTTCACCTTAGCCTTCAATGATAGAACAAGAAGCAATGGGCTTAAACTGCAGCAAGGGAGATTTAGGTTGGACATTAGGAAAAAGTTCCTAACTGTCAGGGTAGTTAAACACTGGAATAGATTGCCTAGGGAAGTTGGGGAATCTCCATCTCTGGAGATATTTAAGAGTAGGTTAGATAAATGTCTATTAGGGATGGTCTAGACAGTATTTGGTCCTGCCATGAGGGTAGGGGACTGGACTCGATAACCTCTCGAGGTCCCTTCCAGTCCTAGAGTCTATGAGTCTATGAGAAGCTGGCACCACAGGTGCAATGGGGGAGACAACAGGATACAAGAACAGTTAATAGGAAGGGACAAAATTGTGAAGCGACTTGAAAGTAAACTTTGGAAGTTTGTATTTGATACCATGGGGAAATGGAAGCCAAAGGAGGTACTTGGTAAGGAGGGGTACCATGGTCAGAATGATGAGCCTGGAAGACTATCGTAAAAGCCATATTTTGAATGGGCCCGTTGAAGTAAGGTGAGAGTCAGGAAGGCTAGAGGGAGGAGACTGCAGCAGACAAGATGGGATGAAAATGATTGTGGTTTGGATGAGAGAATGTTGACAGTGTGGGCAGAAAGTAGAGGCAGGAAATGTTATGGAGATTTGGACATGATTTGGATTTGCAAAGCTGACACCCAGGTTATGAGCTCGTATGACAGGAAGAAAGGTAGTGTAGACAGTGATGGAGAACTGGAAAGGGATAGTATCAGAGGAGTAGCCGTGTTAGTCTGGATCTGTAAAAGCAGCAAAGAGTCCTGTGGCACCTTATAGACTAACAGACGTTTTGGAGCATGAGCTTTCGTGGGTGAATACCCACTTCGTCAGATGCATGCGTGAAAGCTCATGCTCCAAAACGTTTGTTAGTCTATAAGGTGCCACAGGACTCTTTGCTGCTTTTTTGGAAAGGAATAGTTGGAAGAGAAGAGAAGGAGTTCAGATTTGACCATGTTAAGTTTAAATTGGCAGGAAGGCATTCGGGAAGCGAGGTCAGACAGATGGGCCAAATACAAGACTAGACTGAGACAAATTAAGAGTGGTATGGAAGATCTGTAAATCATCAGCAAAGAGATGGTGCTAAAGCCATGTGAGCAGATAAGGTCACCTGGGACTGGGTCTGGGAATGAATCTGGGGTGTGTAGTGAAGAAGACTTGTCGGTAGGACCCTTACTTCATTTATGGCAGAAGTTGGAAGGTGTTCCATGAATGAGGCAGGGATTGCTGGAACAAAAGGGAGGGTCTCATGATTAAAGCAGTTGAATCTTGCACTGGAAATTTGGATTCTCTCCCTCGGAGTTCCTGTGTGATGTGGTGTTTGATGCCGGGCATGTCACTTAAACCAAACATTTCACTAGCTGTGTGTTCCTCATTTTCTGGATACCTAACTTGAGATCCTGGGGTCTGATTTGTAGGTGTGCTGAGTACTCTCAGCTGCAGGTGAAGTTAGTGGGAGCTGGCCTTTGACAATACAAAGTGCTATCTGTCTGTCTGCCCTGGAGCCGTGAACCCTGGAACCTCTAGTGAGCCTGGTGAAGGGACAGCCAGCCTGGGGGCCCTTGAAAATCTGAACTCCCCATCAGCCCATCAGGTGGGCTGTCAAGAAGCTGGGCAGGCAAGCTGGGCAGGAGAAACCTGCCTGGTTTTTGGAACAGTTTTATCCAGCCACTGGGGAGTCTGGGTCAGAACAGGGGTGCACTCCCTCCAGTAGGGTAAGTGTTTTTAAAATTACAGGGTCACCAATCTTATTGCTTTTTTTCTGGTATTAGTTTTGTTACCCCTCTGTGACTTTAATAATAATGAGATCAGCTGCTAAGTAAGAATCCATATTAGTCACTTTTTGGAAGTTGTTATATATATATAATCCATAGTCTAAATATGTAAGTTCATAAGAATATGTAACAGCTCACATAGGGCCAACCTTTGGCATAAGCAAAATAAGTAACCTCAGGAGGAGATGGTTTCAATGTACTGGATGCATTTTAAACTACTGCCTAAAGGCCCGATTCTGCAGTCTCTGAAACTCTGGATGGACATAAATGTCTGTGCTGATGGATCCATTTGCAGGGCAAGCGTCTAATTAAGTATTTATCTGACCAAGCCATTCTGTTTTGTACCTAACTAGCCATTCCAGTCCTTCAGGTTAAACCAATAATATACAATTAGTCATTTATCATAATAACAGTTTTATCTCTTGTTTTTACATGAGGAAGGAAAGAAAATTTTAAGTGAACGCCGCTATGCTGTCCTCAGCTCACATTTGACCAGATTCCGATCTCATTTATCCTCACATCAGTCCAGAGTAACTCCTTGGAGTCAGTGAAGTTAGTGGAGATTTACTCCAGTGTAAATAAGATCAGAACTGGGACTTGTTTTCTGGCCCTATCATGACAGCGAGATTAAAGGTCTGGTTGTCAGCCTCACTGACTTGCCTCGCTTTGCTCAGTTTGTCACAAAATGAACATAATTTAACCTTTTTAAATTTTTATTTAACAGAAAGAAAACCTTGATTTTTTTTTTACAAGAATATAAACATTAAAAGACATTTTTCTTTTACACATGAGTTAGGAAGCATAATTTACTTGAAAGGACCCTATTATATACTCAACATCGCATTTGTTTACTTAATTGAATAGAAGTGCATTCGCTTCAGTTTCAAAGTTAAGCCAATAAACATTCATCTTTGTACTGTGGCAGCACTGTTTGACAACTGGATTGTGCAACACCCATTTCAACTTGAGATTATTTTATGGCACTGACTGAGGAAAAATTGCAAGTTAATTTTCACTCTCTTGCTGTACTTTTGATACAACTTGGATATTAGGCTAAAGATGCTGAAATCATTTATTCTAATAATAGATACAGGAGAAGTAATTCTTCCACTCTACGCTGAGCTGATTAGGGCACAACTGGAGTATTGTGTCCAGTTCTGGGTGCCACATTTCAGGAGGGATGTGGACAAATTGGAGAAAGTCCAGAGAAGAGCAACAAAAATGATTAAAGGTCTAGAAAACATGACCTATGAGAGAAGATTGAAATAATTATGTTTGTTTAGTCTGTAAAAAGAAGTCTGAAAGGGGACATGATAACAGTTTTCAAGTATAAAAGATTGTTACAAGGAGGAAGAAGAAAAATTGTTCTCCTTAATCTCTGGGAATAGGACAAGAAGCCAGGGGCTTAAATTGAAGCAAGGGAAGTTTAGGTTGGACATTAAGAAAAACTTCCTAACTGTCAGGGTGGTTAAGCACTGGAATAAATTGCCTAGGGAGGTTCTGGAATCTCCATCACTGGAGATTTTTAAAAGCAGGTTAGACAAACCCCTGTCAGGGATGATATAGATCAGGTGTCGGCAACCTTTCAGAAGTGGTGTGCCGAGTCTTCATTTATTCACTCTAATTTAAGGTTTTGCGTGCCAGTAATACATTTTAACATTTTTAGAAGTTCTCTTCCTCTAAATCTATAATATATAAGTAAACTATCATTGTATGTAAAGTGAACAAGGTTTTTAAAATGTTTAAGAAGCTTCATTTAAAATTAAATTAAAATGCAGAGCCTCCCGAACCAGTGGCCAGGACTCGGACAGTGTGAGTGCCACCAAAAATCAGCTCACTTGCTGCCTTCGGCACACGCGCCATAGGTTGCCTACCCCTGGTATAGATAATATTTAGACCTGCCATGAGTGCAAGAGACTGAACTAGATGACTTCTCGAGGTCCCTTCCAGTCCTATGATTCTATTATTCTATGATTCTAATTGATCTCAGGTACTAATGTGGCTCTGAGCACCTCACAATATTTAACACTTTTGTGAGGTAGGGAAATGCTATTATCCCACTCTATTATAGTGGTGGGGGGAACTAAGGCACAGAGAGGCTAACAGTGGAATTTGCAAAACACCAAGCCACCTAATTCCCATTCAAATCAGTACAAAGTCACACAGGAAATTGGTGGTTGTCCAGCAAATTGAACCTAGATCTCCCAGTGGTGATTCTCCATTGGAACAAACTAGCAAGGGAAGTGATAGATTCTCTGCAGCTTGATGTCCTCAGATCAAGACTAGATACCTTTCAGGAAGCTATCCTCTAGTCCAGCATGAGTTTTTGTGCTCAATACTGGGACAACTGGGTGAAATTCTATAACCAGAGTTATGCAGTAGGTCAGACTAGATGATTTAATGATATGTAAATTCATAGATTTCAAGACCATAAGGGACCATTGTGATCATGTAGTCTGGCCTCAACTATAACACAGGCCATAGAACTTCCCCAAAATGATTCCTAGAGCAGATCTTTTAAGGAAAACATCCAATCTGGATTTAAAATTTGTCAGTGATGGAGAATCCTCCACTACCATCACCACCACCAATGATTAATTATTCTCATTGTTAAAAATGTACACCTTCTTTCCAATGTGCATTTGTCTAGCTTCAACTTCCAGACATTGGATCGTGCCAGAAGACAGAGCCTATTATTCAATATTTGTTCCCCATGTAGGTATTTGCAGACTGTAATCAAGTCACCCGGTAACCTTCTCTTTGTTAAGCTAAATAGGTTTGGTCTCCTTGAGTCCACCACTATAAGGAATATTTTCTAATCCTCTAATCATTCTTGTGGCTCTTCTCTGAACCCTCTCCAATTTTTCAACATACTTCTTGAATTATGGACACCAGATTTGGACACAGTATTGGAGCAGCGGTCCCACCAGTGCCAAATACAGAGGTAAAATAACCTCTCTATTTCTACATAAGATTATCCATCCATGGATCGCATTAGCTTTTTGGCCACAGTGTCCCTTCTGGCCTTCAGACTATGAATCTATGAATAAAATAGCTGACTTATTAGTGTCAATTCTGCTCTTTTAAAGACAGATAGATTTAATATGCATCATTTTTCTCAAATGTGTACTTGTGCACCAGATGAGTGCTGGGAAAAGGTGCTAACAGCCAAAGTATTGCCAACATATAACAATCAAAAATCATAAGGCAGGCCACTAAAAATCATGAGATTGGTTTTAACATGTTGAGATATTTAAAAAACAAACAAAACCTTTTTTTATTTACCTTCTGGTCTTTGAAACTTCAGGTTTTCAAGTTTTTCTTCCACAAGTGTGAGGGCTAGAAATGAATGCTTTTGAAAAAAGCTGCAATTGTCATATAAACACATGAGCCCAAGAACTGGGGATTTAAAAGACACATAAAATATCCCAAGACTCATGATAAAGTGATGAGAGTTAGTAACATTGGATTATCTAATGCCTGGAGGATTTGGGGAGTTTGGAGCAGCTAAAGGCAAAGTGCTGACTTCGGCTGCATATTTGATTTTGAAAAATGCATAAATGCAGTCACAAGCTAAATTTCATCTCTGTCTTATGAGAGCCTACTTCTCACCTACACTCTTGCAATGCAATATTCCAGATCATTCAATTATGCAATATAGCAGTGTATACAAATGTACAATCCAATCCAGTTTTGCTGGAGTAAAGAGTACAGAATCCATCCCTTTAACAGTTTCACATTAGTTAACTAGGCAACTGAGCAGGAAAGTGTTAAGACTTCTCTGGGAAAGCCATAATGGGAGAGAAGAGAAACATTTTTACCTCCTAAGTCACTTGCAAATCAAGTACAACATTAAGTTCTGTGAGTTAGGTAATATGTTTGTTTAATTTGAAAGATCTTTGTTAAAATAAGGAGTGTTGTCTGTTTCTTCCTTCAGACTGAAAACAAACATCAGCCTCTACAGTGGTGTAAGAGCGAATATTTGGTGCTAGGCAACTTGATTAAAGTGTATCCCTTTTAATAAGTGGTTCCTCCCTTATCCTGCCATTGTTGTCGTACAAAAAAGGGGGGGGGAGGGCTGGGTGGGTCTGTCCTTTCCCATTGTATAGTCACATTTTCCGAGTTCAGCCAAAAGGACTGAAAATGAGCTTTTTTTTTTTTTAAACAAATTAACTTTGTCATTTTGCAAACCAGTGAGAATACTCTTAAGTCAAAGCAGTTTTTAACATTTTGCATATTGGAAAATTGTTGTATATAGCATTTGGCCAAACTAACAGAGGAGGAAGATGATAATAATAACATTTAACCCCACCATATTCTTTATCTCCATCCTGTTACATCAGACCTTGCTACCAGAAATGAAGCTAAATTTTATTTGAGGTATTGGGAAAGTTTTTAATAAGATGTGTTTTGTGGCTGGGGCATCTAGCACTGCTTGTGCACTAATAATAATAATAATATCAATTGTAATTCAGTTGACTTTAATGGGGTAGCCCTTGCTTCTCTGGGTCAAATTTGTCATTGTCCTGCACTGCATCACCATCACTGTGCAAATTGGGCATAAAACACCAAATCGGAAGTGCTTGGCACCTTGCATTGGCCTCAGTGACAATACAAGGTGAAAGCCAATAGAGAATCAGGCATCATCTTGGTCTGAAATGGCCCTTCATTCTTTCAAGATTTTTCTAACTTGTTTTGATTCACTATAGCCCAGCAACTCTGGGCCTGCTGGTCAGTGCTTGGCCCAGGTCTAGAGTGAGGAAGGAGCAAATTTGGCACCTTTGCTACTCCCCAGTCCAGAGGCTGACAAATCCCAGCCCCAGTCTACAACACAAGTAGAGAAGTTCTGCCTCTAAAATCCTGGGTCATCTCTTGCCTCGATTACTGCAGGTTCCTTCTCTCTTGAGCCTTTCAATCTCCCCTGGCACCTCAAGTTATCTGAGCATATATAATGTTGATGAGTTGAAATGTTGCTCTTTTTACCCTTAAGACCTTCTCTTCCTAGCTTTAGAATCCCTTTTCTGACATTAAAAAAGAACTACTAAGAGGGATGTCTCCTTAGCGAGGCCACCAAAATTGAGTTTCTAAGCCAAGCCATTTTGGAGATATGGGCCACATCCTCAGCCCTATTCCATCTGCTTCATGCCATGTAAATCAGTCTTAAAGGGCCAGTTGTGGATTTCCCCATCAGTAGGGATACTTGGGTGGCATAGGATTGGGCCAAAAGAAACCTGATGAGGTTCAACAAGGACAAGTGCAGAGTCCTGCACTTAGGACGGAAGAATCCCATTCACTCTTACAGACTAGGGACCGAATGGCTGGGAAGCAGTTCTGCAGAAAAGGACCTAGGGGTTACAGTGGACGAGAAGCTGGATATGAGTCAACAGTGTGCCCTTGTTGCCAAGAAGGCTAATGGCATTTTGGGCTGTATAAGTAGGGGCATTGCTAGCAGATCGAGAGACATGATCATTCACCTCTATTCCACATTGGTGAGGCCTCATCTGGAGTACTGTGTCCAGTTTTGGGCCCCACACTACAAGAAGGATGTGGAAAAATTGGAAAGAGTCCAGCGGAGGACAACAAAAATGATTAGGGGGCTGGAGCACATGACTTATGAGGAAAGGCTGAGGGAACTGGGATGGTTTAGTCTGCAGGAAAGAAGAATGAGGGGGGATTTGATAGCTACTTTCAACTACCTGAAAGGGGGTTGCAAAGAGGATGGATCTAGACTGTTCTCAGTGGTACTGATGACAGAACAAGGAGTAATGGTCTCAAGTTGCCGTGGGGGAGGTTTAGGTTGGATATTAGGAAAAAGTTTTTCACTAAGAGGGTGGTGAAGCACTGGAATGGGTTACCCTAGGGAGGTGGTGGAATTTCCTTCCTTAGAGGTTTTTAAGGTCAGGCTTGACAAAGCCCTGGCTGGGATGATTTTGTTGGGGATTGGTCCTGCTTTGAGCAGGGGGTTGGACTAGATGACCTCCTTAGGTCCCTTCCAACCCTGATATTCTATGATATGGTTGCTGTAGTAGCTTTTACACCACCACCACCACCACCACCCAGTCCTTGCGTAGCCTGTGAAAAGGAGATATGTTTGGGACACCTCTGTATATGGCCAAACATAGGCTGCAGGATTGGCTTCTGTGGGCTTCTGGCAGCCAACATAAGAGACAGCAGCCTATAGGGAAAGGATTTTAGAGGGATGGAGAGGAATGGAGGAGTTTTAGAGATGTAATAGAGGAAGAAGGGACAGGATCTGGCAAAACCCTGCACATGGTTTGAGAAATTGACAATGAATTAAAGTGGCCAGTTGATAGGGTGGTATCAAGAGATATGAGGGAGGATTTGGAAAGCCAGATGATAGTTCTGTTTTTTCAATGCAGAGACAGAGATGATAGGACATCCAGAAAGAAATGCTGGACTGGAGATGCAGGTCTAGACAGAGTCAAAAGGTGAGGTAATGAAATGGACTTCTGTTCTTTGGGTTCAATACAAAAACAAAGCACCAAACTGTAATTAATTTTTAGTATAACCAAAGGACCAATATTGGCCAACTCTCCCTGAAAAATCTAACAAGAATATGAAATTTTTGATATTTCCACTGAAATGGCCTTATCTGTGTATTTTAAATAACAGTGGTCCAAACATTGCCCTGCCTATGCTAGTGGTCCCACCACTGATGCCAGCAGAGGAGCTCCACTGGTGCAAGTAATGGTGGGAAGTGTTTCAGAAAAAAATACTAGCATGAAGAAATCCTTAAGGTGTCACAGCAAGGCTAATAAAGTTCATTCCAGCAACATCCAGACAAGGGAGGGTAAACATCTCAGCCTAGGGACTTGCCTGCATTAGCAAACTTCATTGCAGTAATTCAGAGCCAGTAAAGCTCCACTGGTGGTAGAAATGGTTGAAGCTGTGGTGTAGACAGGGCTCAGGCATTTTTAGGGTTAGGTAACATTGTGGTAAAAATATCTGACCCCTTCCTGCACTACAACTTGCCCATTGCTTCTACCAGAAGGATCACACCAGTGGGCAATTATACACCCTCTGACTCTTCCTAGAGACTATTCAAGGTCATCCCGTAAAGTTCTCTGAGCCCTGCAGAGCAGCAAAACAAGATGCAGAAAAGTGCTAGAAGCTAGAAAATAACATTGTGTTTTAATGATGTCTGTCTATTAATGGGTTTCTCCTTATACAGTATATTGCATACATAGTTCCAGGCTAGACATAAAATGAGAATTGAGTCATTTTATTGGGCACTTGCACATTTTTATACAGAATGACTATCAAAATTCTTTCAACCTTTAAAAAAAAAATCACTTGGCCTAAGGCTAGAACTCCTAGTATAATCAGTATTACTACAATGCTTCAAGAAATCCTGACTCCTGGCATGAAATAGTTAAGTTATGAACTACTGTATACTAGAGTAATAAAAACCTACTTGCTTTGATCTTGTAGTTAAAAATGATTAAAGTATAGAATTGCATGTGTCAGCATCAGGCGTCCCCCCACAGACAGATGTAAAGCTGTTGGGAAAAAGAAAAAGTTGAAAGACCATAAATATAATAATTCAGAAATCAAGCTCCTTTGTTTATTTCAACATCTTTGAAATTAAAGGTAGAGTTTTTTAAAGTCTATTTGGTAGACTAGATCCAAGAAGCCTTTCCCAAGATAGTTCTTCCTGCATACAACCTGCAAGCTAAAAATTACTGAAAAAAACTAGATAGCTGCCTTGAAACATTCCCTATAAATCTAATAAATGAAACTAATCTAGAACAGAAAAAAAATCACAATTCACTTAATTTAAAACTCCCTGCTGAAAGTGACCTTTGCACACTCTCCCATTCTGTGTTGCAAAGAGAATGGACAATAGTGTGCAGTAATATAACACAGTTCACAAGGATTCACAGGGCATGAAAAGTGTCTTCTCTAATTGTGACCATATTATTGTCTCCCAGGCACGTGGCATTGCAGGAGTACCATTTACTAATTTACCATTGTGTTATGAGCTGGTCCACTGATTTAGCTAACTGTTAAGGAAAACAGATGTGTTGAGTAGGGCCTATCGATCTGATCCTGCAAGATGCAACATGCAAGTTACACCCATACACCAAGGTGGAGCCTTATTGAAGTCAAGGGGTCTCTTAAGTTTGTGTTAGCATTTTCCAAGCAAGTATGAGAAGCATCAGAAGATATATTAACTTAGTCTAAGACCAATGTCTCCGCATTTGCTCAGTCATGCTTCGAGGTGTTTTTGCAGGAATGGTAAAGCCAATGCAAAGGTGTATTTGATCTTGCAATGTCCTTGAATATCTTTGATAATTTGGATTCCTCATCAAATTACAGTCCTCCAACTTTCTAGTCCCACTGTCTCAGAGGAAGGGAGAGTCTTATTTTAAAGGAACTCAGTGATTCAGTGAAATCAAGCCTGCAGATCTAGAGGGATTTTAAGGTTTAAGGACCATACGTTTCAATATTGTTGAGTATAGTATCCTAAATTTCACATTTTTGAGCAGAAGTCACAGCTGAGTTTTGTTAGGCAATATGTAATTGTCCTACAGTAAAGACAAGGAAAACACACAGCATCATCCCTGTGACACAAGTTACAATGAGACAAAAACACCATTACAAAAGTCAGCTGTTGGGGATCCTCTTTTATTTACATATAAATTAACATTTTTTTTTTACATTTGCATTTGTCCCATGTTTGCATGTTCCTGCTGTTACAATCATTACCTTCCAAGCTGGATAATTGTCACTCTAGCATAAAATATTCTCCCTGTTATTTTTAAATAAGCAGCAGGATAAATGCTACTTTCTGGCTCTCCGTGTTTTGGTACATTTTATCCTACCTGATATCAAAATTGTGCATAATCCACCTGAGTTTGACAGTAAGAAAGAAACATGAGAATCACCATGGCTTTATAGCCAATAGAGATCCATCTTTCATTCTAATAGAGCCTATCTGCTATATGAGAAGCTACCTTGAAGACTGTTAGTCCTTGGACAAATCACATTAACCTCCCTGCATTTCCCCATCTGTAAAATGGGAGCCATACTTATCTTCCTGAAAGGCATACAGAGGGCCTTAATTAAGTAGTTTCAGCTTGCAAAACATGATGAGATCCTTGGTTGAAAGATGCTTTAAAAGTACGAAGTTTTATCAGAGTGTGATGGGGTATTCACACCCCACCTTGGAATGGAAGGGGTTAAAGGACTACATGGGGCCCAGCTCGCCCCATCCCTCCAACCCTGCAGAGCATGATCCAAATGGATATAGGATTAAAAAGGGAGCAACCCAGCTCAGAATGGGATGACTGACTGGTGGGGGAGTGCAGACGTATTCGGAAGGCTCCTACCAAAAAGAGCTGGAGAAACCTCCCCAAGGGGACAAAACTGTATGCAGAGCTCAGACGTGGCTGGCAGGTTTTGGATTTCTTCTTTTTTCTCCCTCCCTCCCCCACCTCCTTATCTGAGGCCAGAAGCAGTGGTAGGAAGCGACCCAGGGAAGGCAGCTCAGAAGGCCCCTCCCCTCCAGAGGCCAAATGCTGCTGACCTTCCTAGGGCCCTGAATCAGAGCCTGGTGGATTGGGCAGGCCCAGGCTCCCCTACCACTGCCCCTGCAATGAGCAGATACTAACTGCTAGGCTCCTCTGCCCCCAGATGATCCCAAGACACAAGGGTTTAAATCACCAGGCTACTTCACATCAAGATTTCAGCTTTCAGTGCAAGTGAATCAACATGAAGGCAAGATGGAATCCATTCGCTTTCCGAACATGTAGAGTTCTCGCATTGGGTCCATCTCAGCTGCTGTTCCAGGGAGAGCCAGGGCTCTGGAATCAGGACTCTCTTCTGCGGGCAGGGCAAGTGCGCTGTCTCTGTCATCACTGTTTGGTGTGGGCTATGCCATTTAGGGGCAGCTTGAGGAAAGAACTTAAGCACAGGTTTAAAGTTAAGCGTGTGTTTAAAGTGGTCACCTGAGTCAGCAGGCTCTTCTGAGTTAGCCTTAAGCTCTGGCAATGGATACGTAGGAGCACTGCTGAGGAAGCTGCTGAAGGTTGCAATGAATCAGGACATCCCCTGGCCATGCCCCCTCTCCAGTCAGCAACATGCCTGAACACATGGATTGGGTGTGTGGAGTAATGATTGCTGACCTCCTCGCCCGATACCAAATAAATAGAATGGGTAAAAGTTATTCGTTCCTGAGAGAGGAAAGGGTAAGGAGATCTCCGGGTCCTGTGGACTGATTGGAGATGAGGAACATGCTTTCCTGGCTGAATACTAAACTACAACTGTACCCTCATTGTAAAATGAAATCTTTAGGCTTTGATTTTCAAGGAGGGCACCTGACTTCCCTTTCAAAATGCCAGCCCAATCCTCTGATCTATTCATTGTTAATTTCAGACCGTCACAATGCCTATTGGGGTGTTTTTACAGCATGATCACTTTATCACATACACAGCTTTATTTGTGACATAAATAAATAGGAGGCTCTTTAAACTGGAAGCAATAAAAGGCTTCTTGAAATACGCTGTGTGGAGTACTAAGCCCTTCCACTAATAATAGCTGACTGTTTATTGTTTCCCGTTGGGATGCTTGGCATGGGGTTGTTGTAACAGTAACATGACACCTACATCTGACTGCTTGGGATAAAACCCATGGCAGGAGAAAGGGAAACACTAAACTTCTAGGAACATACAAAATTAGAAAGGAAGAAACAAACAAAGAAACAAAGAAAGAAAGAAAGAAAAAAGGAAAAGCCCATGTATACATGGCTAGGAGCATGTTTCACTGCTTAAGAGAACGACATTTCTCTGCCACCAAAAAGATACATATATATATATAAAGCCGTTCCAAATCACACCCACAGCATTCCTTTTATAAAGACAAACAAACTTTTCTTTAACTGTTATTTCCTGCATTTGTGATTTTCCTTGAAGGGTGTTTCAGCATCAGACTTTTCCAAAATAGGAAGAGAAATTTTGTTTTAATGGCCTTGGAGCCCTCTTGAAAAAAGTTACCCCTCCTGTCCAAGGCCAGGAGTGACTATCCTGTCAAATAACAATGTCTGAGTTAGAGACTATTCCAACTGGAGCTGTCGAGACTTGAACAGTGAGAAGAACTTTTCTTAGGTAACATTTGTTAAAAATCTATCCATATTATAAATACCATCTGTTCAAACTATTCTGTCTTGGGAGGGATTTTTTGGCTAAAGAATGGGCCTAGCCATGAGAAACAATGAGTTTTTTGTGTGTATGGTATCAGACTAGGTCCCACATTATTAAGCATCATCTATTGTAGTGGTTTTAATTTTTAAAGGGAACTCTACTAATTTACCAGGCTAAGGGCCTGCTCCTCCTCCATTTACACCAAGGTAAATTGCACTGAGTAAATTACATCAGAACAACTTTCCAAGGGAAATAGTGGACTCTTCACCACCTGGAGTCTTTAAATCAAGAATGGATGTCTTTATGCTCTAGTTCAACCACAGGTGATTGGGCTTGATGCAGGAATTACTGGGTAAAATTTCCTGGATAAAATTCTTTGGCCTGTATTATGCAGCATGTTGGACTAGGTGATCATAATGGTCCCTTCCAGCCTTAAAAAATCTACGCATTTATGAATCGATGAACTCCAATGATGTCAATAGGTCATCCCCCAGCCTACACTGGTATGAGTGAGAGCAGACTCAAGGTATGTCTACACTAAAACTGGAAGATGTGCATTCCAGCTTGAGTAGACATACACACACTAACTTTGATGGAGCTAGCACCCTAAAAATAGAAGTTGTAGCCACAGTGCTGTGAGCAGCTAGTTATTCCAAGCACCAACCCAAGATCTCAGACAGAATCAGGCTCTCAGGAGCTAAAGCCTCCTGCCGCTGTGGCTACACTTCTATTTTAGTGCGCTAGCTCCATCAGCACTAGAGTGGGGATGTCTACCTAAGTGGGGATGCAGTTTACACCTTCTAGCTCTTTTGCAGACATATCCTCAGGCCCAGAGATCATTGGTCCACGTGTGCTGCTATACCTTCAGTTTATTTCAGTGCACTCTCATCCACATTGGAGCTTGCCCTGTTCCACACCCAGTCTCAACTGCTTTTCAGATGCTGGAGTATGGCACAACCTAAGTTCTATTGTGGGGACAATCCAATGTGGAGGAAAAACAAAAAACAAACAAAACTCAAGGTCCACACAGAGACTTGCCAGTATTATAGAGAGGGAAGCCTGACTCCGATCTCTCATCAGTTTCACTCAAATGTAACTCCATTGACTTCAAAAGAGTTACTTTTGATTTACAGTGGTGGAGATCAGAATCAGGCCTGTTGAGTCTAACATTCAAAAAACTGAAATTTCAGTGGTCTTTCACATACCAGAGTCTAAGAGCCACTAACTGATCTACTTCTCTGTGCTACTCACAGAGAAGCCTGAATTTTACCATGGATTAAAGTAGATAGAGTACCTTTGAAAGATTTCTTTATTTCTTCACACTCACATGTTTTTCTCCATCAGCTGCAACTGTCTACAGCCTTCATTAAAGTATTAGGGAATGTAGCATGGCCTAGTTTACTGAGTTCTATCATGGTCTGTCACTAACCTCCTATGTGACCTTAGGCAAGTTACTTCACCTCTCGGTGTCTCTTGTTGATTTCAACTTTAAGCTCTTTGGGGCAGAGACGGTCTCTCATTAGCTATACGTACAGTGCCTTGCCAAGAGGGGCCCTGATCTCATCCTACTGTAATACAAACAACAATAATTAGAAGTAGAGTTTACTGGAAAAAGGAGAGTTAGTGACTCAAATCCTCTATAGCAGCTGTAGATTTTGCAACATGTTGCCAGATTATGGAGCCGTTACTCACACAGGTGAGCATTTAAATAACCCTATTGGTTTCAGTGAGGCTATTCACATGAAGAACTGCTCACCAATGTAAGCACGGCCTCGAGTGGATTATTACTACCAAACTGCTACTGAATTCCAAACCCTGTTCTGCTTTTATATAGCATAAGATTCTCCTCCATCCTGCTGCCTCCGATTGACAACTGTTTCATTCCAACCTTGAGGTAATAAAGGAAACATATGACTGCCTTATAACTCTTCCTCTCCTCAAAGTGAACGACAAGATTGCATGGCAGTCATATGTTTCCTTTATTATCCTTTTGTTTGCAGAATAAGGAGTTGCACCTGACTGGGACTGTAGACATTGGATTAAACAAAGATGTTATTTTAGCAACAGTATAATTAAGAGGAAACCAATAAGACAGTCTTTTCTTCCTCTGATTCGGGGGAACCGTCAACAATAGACATATTTAGTTGTGAACTATGCAGCTTGCAAAAGGATGTCATCCAACTGATCAGGAAATAACTTCCCCCCTCCCCTTAGTTTCTAACATGAACAACAGGGAATGTGCACAGGGTCATCCAAAGTTGGAATGAGAGGTATAAACTTGTATTTCTAAATGCATGTAGGGGAAAGAAGTGCACAAAAATGGCAATTTTACACACAACAAATCCGCTCCCATGCCACATTCAGATTCACATCTGTTTAGTTTAGTGAGCAAAAATACATTTTTTAAAACACTGTTACTCCTGTCAGTGCTACAGAGCCATCACCACAGTGAGGAGTGATCAGGATTCTACTCTGAATTGTGCACCACCAATGGAGTTTTTTACTAAATTCCAACTACAGGACCAAGTTGTAGCTGTGGTTACGTGTTGAAAAACCCATTGGGGTTGCAGTCCCATTATATATTTATGGCTGACGATGATGCACAAGGCATTTAGAAGACAGCTTGATTTTCAGATCCCAAGATGAGGTTGCAGGGCTGCAAGTTGTACTTGTAAACTGAGCTAATTTGAGCTAACTTTTTATTCGCAGCAGGAAAAGTTGATAACATCGCTACGCCCAATTACAGAGAAACTGGTGATCTTTTCTGTTTTATGGGCATTGTTTTAGGTGTTTTGGACATCATTAATATTAAAAAAAAAAGCAATATGAGGCAGGTGAGTGATGGGGAAATTGATTTCAAATGTAGGATTTTATTAATGATTTGGGATTTTAAACAGAAATTTTATTTTAAAATGTAACAAAATATTTCACTCTTCTATGATCTTTTCTGCCTCCTCTCCCCTGCATCTGTAGCCTGTTATAAGGACTGAGAAGCTGTAGAAACAATTTCAGCCTGTCTTTATGAGATGAGTCCAGGGAACACCAGTGAAAATGCAATTTCAAATGTTCATTGTGTCAATCAAAACTTGCAGTCCTTGCTCTGTCAAAACAGCCATTGAGCACAATCATTAAGAAATAAGGGCCAGATTAGAGCCAGAGCCTGCCCAAGTAGACTGGGGTAGGTGTAGGGCAGTGATCTCCAAACTTCTTATGCACAAGATCACTTTTTGAATTTAAGTGCAACTCAGGATCTACCCCACCCCTTCCCTGAGGTCCAGCCCCTTCCCTGAAGCCCCACCCTGCTCACTCCATCGCCCCCCTCCGTTGCTCACTCTCCCCCAACCTCACTCACTTTCGCAGGTTGGGGCAAAGGGTTGGAGTTCGGGAAGGGGTGCGAACTCTGGGCTGGGGCCGAGAGGTTCGGAGTGTGGGCGGGGGCTCTGGGGTGAGCCTGGGGAAGGGGGTTGAGGAGCAGGAGGGGGTGTGGGCTCTGGGAGAGAGTTTGGGTGCAGAAGGGGGCTCAGGACTGGGGCAAGGGGTTGGGGTGCAGGAGAGGATATGAGGTGCTGGCTCTGGGAGGGGGATCAGGACTGAGGCAGGGGGTCAGGACTGGGGCAGGGAGTTGGGGTGCAGAAGCGGATATGGGGTGCTGGCTCCAGGAGGGGGATCAGGGAGGGGGGTGGGGTGCGGGCTTCCGCCAGGCAGCACTTACCTCGGGTGGCTCCCGGGCAGCAGCGCAGCAGTGCTATGGCAGGCTCCCTGCCTTTCCCAGCCCTACACTGCTCCCAGAAGGGGCCAATGCTCCCCTGCGGCCCCTGGGGGGGCATGTCACTGTGTGCACTGCCCTTCTCTGCAGGCACCGCCCCCACAGCTCCCATTGGCCACAGTTCCCCATTCCCAGCCCATGGGAGCTGCGGGAGCGGTGTTTGCAGGCAGGAGTAGAATGCAGAGGGAGGCCCCTGCACCCTCCTCCCCCAGGGCTGTGGTGGCATGCTGGATGCTGCTAGGAGCGGCGTGGAGCTGGGGCAGGCAGGGAGCCTGCCTTAGCAGCAGTCCCACTGCACCACCGGACTTTTAGCTGCCGGAGATTGCTATCAGTTGGGAGAGCCTCCCGGATTGACTAGTCGATCGTGATCGACCGGTTGGTGACCACTGTAGGGGAAGGGGAAGGGAAGGAGGACACAAGGAGTGGTTCCTTTTTTATACCCTTGTACTGGGGTTAGCCAGATTCTTGCTGGGGAGAACAGTCCCTACTCTTACCTAGTGGCCCTGTGGACACTAGCTATCAAGTGGGCATGCAGTCAGAGCAGAGCTGCAGTCACAAAGTGGCTCCTATGCGTATCTCTCTTCCCTATTCACCCTAAGTGGGCCTGAGATATGGACTCCAGGATTTCATCTGATGCATCCTCATGTCACATAGCCATTACTGCATCACCATGCCTCAGGTTAGCACATCTTCTGATCACACTTCTAAATATTTATTTGGAGAAATACAGGAATGTAGCACACACCTGTATTCCATGGGCCTTGAGACACTGCCTATGACGTGCATCCCGATTGCCTGCATGTTACTAACAGCAGATTCTTCTCACGGCATAAATTATCACATTATAAAAATGGAAGCCTAGTCTGCCCTAGTCACTAAAAGCATCCTGATCCCCCTAATAGCTAAGGAGCTCAGGGGAGCCATTAAGGCAAGGATTGGTAGGAGGACAGCTTTGAAATATTATGAAACATTGCAGGTTTTTTAGATGCAATTAACTAACAATAAAATCCTGCTGGGTGAACTGTCTGCTAAGAATGAACAGAACAAATAAACATTAGTACATCAGTGACAAATCACTGAGAAATATGTCATGTCAGGAGTCTCGTCCACCAGGGTTACAGCAGCAGGAGGGGATCTTTATTAGGAGACACGAAACTCTGGGTCAGTTGTTGCATTTTTCCTAATCTTGTGTTGCTCAAGCAGAAATAAGGCCTGTGTCACAGGCACCAGTCTGTTTGCACTAACTTAGGTGCAGCTTCATGTAAAAAATACAGTCATTCCAAAGGTGAGGTAGAGTGCTGCTGGCAAGTTAAAGTGGCACATATCTCAATGCTTCAATCTGCTCCGAGCAGCTTCCTGTCACCATCGCCATTATGTATCAGCAGGAAATTACACTTTTATGAGCGATTTACTTCTAAACAAACACTACTACACAAACAATATGGTATTGAATTTGGTTGTTAGCCTTTTAAGTAGTACTGTGAAAGATTGTAACAGCTGTCTAAGCTGATAACTACCACCTAGGATAAGAATGTTGTTGACTGAGTTATTAGTCAATTGTTTAACTAAATCTAGCTGCATCTCTCTCTTTTTTTATCTATAAAATGTGAATGTTATACAGTTTCTTTAAACAATATAGTTTCTTAGAACAGGCATATAACTAGTTCCTTGGGTGGGAACTTTATGGCTAAAGAATTGTCTCAAAATTCAGATCACACTTTTTTTTTTTTTTTTTTTTGGCTCTTAGCTCATTCATGGTGGGAAGAATCTCCAATTAGAGCAGAAGCAAGTTTCCACGTAGCTTTTTAGGCTCTGAAGATAGGCCTCCACCCCAAAGCGTGGATCCAAAGACCACTGAACTTTAGCTCCAGATCTGAACTTAACTGCAGGATCCCATTCCATCTCATACTGGCAGGGGAATGAGCAGAGACAACTTCTATTACTGTGGCTCTGAGTACTTCAAAACCCTAGGATTCTGGTAGCATACTAGATGAACTGCAACTTAGAAGCAGACACTGTAGATGTTTCAGCAGCTAGGCCTTATAAGCAGTAACTCTGGTAGGTCCCTGTAACCTCTCAAACATGTGGCTAAGAGAAAAGGTATTTTATTGGGGCTGGCAGAACAGGGAAAGAGCGCAGCTCCCTAGGCACAGCACTCATAGCCTGTTCCACATTGTCTCAGTTCCTAGGGCTTCTCTCCAACTGCTGGCTGCTATGTGCCTCCCTCTCCTCAAACGGAGCCCAATCACTTCCACAACTAGGAGGAAGGGGATGTGCAGTGGGAAGAGGGCTGATGGGAGTTGTAGCCCCCTGCTTTTGCAGATCCGTCACACTATCTTAGGCCCTCCATTACCATGGTGTTTGAGCACATCTCACTCGTTAATGTATTCATCTCACAATAGCTTTGTGAGGCAGGGCAGTGCTATTATTCCATTTTACAGATGGGGAGCTGAGGCATAGACACACTGAGTGACTTGTCCATGGTCATATAGGAAGTCTATGGCCAAGCAGGGAGCTGAACCTGGGTTTCCCACATCCTATGCTAATACCTTGACCACTGGACCATCCATCCATTTAATGGGTCTGGTTTATATCCATTTACTATGATTCTTTAATCATGAATGTAACAATTGAGCCTCATTTACCCTGACATAACACTTCATCTTACAAGATGCTGAATGCTTCAGCACCCCTAAGGAAACATTACACATTTCACAGGCTCAGGCTAATAATATGTGAATGAGGTGGACCTTCCGAAATTCTTTGTTGTTGCATAATTAGGACTTAATTCAACTCCAAATTGATTCTTGCTGGTTCCAAAGGGTCTGATCCAAAGCCCAGTGCAGTGCAGTGGAGCTTTCCACTCAATTCCATGGACACTTTAAAAGGCTATTCCCATGAATGCATGGAGTAATGCCAAAGCTGGCATCTGAAGAAGAACTCTGTGAAGCTAGACGGCTTGTCTCTTCCGTCAACGGAAGTTGGTCTAATAAAAGCTATTACCTCATCCACCTTGTCTCTCATATCCTGGGACCCACACAGCTACCAAACACTGCAAACTTGGTTTTATGAAGTTACAAAAACCATCCCCTTTGTAGGGGTGGAGGCTGCCCCATTGCACAGAAAGGGCCAAATTTTGCTTTCAGTTGCACTGGTGTAAATCTAGATTAACTACTATGATCAATAGAATTGCTCTAGCCTTACACCACTGAAAATGAGACTTTTTGATGGCATCTCTTTTTAGAGTCAATGATGAATTAATAGCCTTTTATACATACACATCATTCTATTCAGTGGTGCAGAATTGCAGATCTTTTCATGTTTTCTGGCGCTGTTACAATAACACTTGCCATGGCAGCCTAAAACAAAAGGGAATGTTTTTAGATTTGGGGACTGGGATGTTTGCCTTTTGTTGAATGGTTTTGCTAAGCCTTATGAATCAGCTAATTTATTTACCACTCAGTTGATTTTATTGGGATTGATCTGTATCAAAGAATAATGGCAGTAACACATTCTCACCAACTTTCTTCCAGTGACATTTGTCCATATCGTGACATGATGTAATAATATGCGTAAGAGACTAGCCTCTTTCTGGACTTGTGTAGTAATTCAGTTGGTAACCATCTGAGTTCAAAAAAGCCTGACATGTCTGAATTTAAGTAGATCTCCAAATAAAGGAAATCTGAACTCTGAGCTTGGTCCCATGAATAGTTTTTCAAAGCTCAGTTCCTCTTTGCCTGTGGTAGCCCTTTGTAACAGAAAACCTTGACTTTAATGAAGCACTTTTATTAGCTCAAGCTAATATTGCTGTCTTCGTCTTTGTTCTTTTAGAGAAGGACAATTTTGAAAACTAACATTTGAACATTAGGGAAAAAAAACAACTAAAAAACACTGGTCATAATGTGAGGGGCAGAAAGCTTAGAAAATTCTACCACAAGCACAAGCTCTTCTTTTCATATAGATGCGTTAAAACAAAACAAAACAAAACAAAACAAAAAAAGAAGCTTGCAGGCCTGTCTATGAGGCTTTTTAGAACCTGGTGGGCACCATGAGTTTCCTCTAAGGCTTGTTTCCTACCCACATCTCAGCTCTCCAATTTGCTTGCTTTAGTATGGGGCTACTTATCGTAGCTGGTTGGCTGAGGTAGAGATGCCTATGGGCTGAGAATGCCTACTGATTCTTGTCCAGCAGTCTGAAGATTGATTCTGATCTTCCCTACACTATGTAAATCAGGAGCTAAATGGACGTTTTGAGACCAGAATCAGGCTCCATTACTCAGCCTCCTGCAGTTCTAGCCATGCTCACTTGGGATTTTATAGGGCAAGATTCTTTCCAGCTGTTCGTCAGATATGCCAGGACTATGGGAGGCACAAAAGCAGCCATTGTGCTCCGCAGAGTGTAGGGGTTGCCTCCTCCATGTGCCAGAGGAGTTCAATCTTGCATCACGGAAGTCAACGAGAGTCTTTCCTCTCATTTCAGTGGAGCAGGATGGAGCCTCAAATGCGCAAGGGTAGTTATAATCCCACTGCTTTACAGCTCAGGGTGTTTGTTTGGAAATGTCAGCAATTGGTCACTGAGCAAGGGAAGACCCCCTTCTAGAGCCAGTTTCCCTGTTTGAGTCTGAGCTGAAGTTGGAGGAACTGCATGAGTTTGAAGTTCTTCAGCACATCGAAAAGAAATAATCTTGGGTACAAAACTGAAATGGAGCATTTCTCTGGAAGTCTTGCTGTGTAAAACATGCCCACCCCTTAATGCAAAGCAATAATCTAACGTTTTAAACCAATTTAATGACCCAAGAACAGCAGGATGAATGAATGAACGTGTGTATGCTTCATGAGTGACTTGATTACTGCCAGCTCACGTGCCTGTGCTACAGTTGTTGTAAAACATTAGAATTTGAAATAGGATGTTGTTAGCAACTCTTTGCATGGGGTGGAATTTGAATCAAAAGCCATCAAAAGTGAACTATGACAGCAAAAAATGAAAGAGCCATTGCTTTTTCACATGGCCTATTTCTTTTACTGTCATTAAACTCAATCAATAATTAACCTATGGTTTAACAGTGCTGGTCATTTCATAGCAAATCAAGTAGAAAAAATGTTGTATACCTGAATCAGTTCCTCGAAAATGTCTCTAATGTGAATCTATAGATTGAGATGTAGACTATGGCAATTTACAGCCATATTTCTACTAAGGACCTCTACATTTGCACCCACCATTTTGCATATGCAATAATTTCCAACTCCAAAAAGGTGGAATTTGTGCATGCAAAAAGCATTTGTTCTGCAAAGTGCAAAGCAAGTAATTAAGACTGTTTGACAACCAAATTTACATTCACCAATCCTATTCGAATGCCCAAATTTTGGGAAGGTATCATGCCTCCTTGTATGGATAGGATAGCATTGAGCTCACTGACAGCATTTGATAATAGAAAAAAAATAATTTCAGATAAATATTTAGCCAGTTTATTGTTTTTCTGTTCTTTTGCACAAGAGTTTCATATGGCAGAGATACATCTCCAAGTCATGATAACCAGAGATAACCTGGACCAATTCAGAAGATCTAAAATCTTGTTCTCTTTGTTGTCTGCTATGTTGTCCACCTAAATAGTGGGCCATATCCTCCATAGGTATAGCTCACAAATCCCATGAATTACATTGATTTCCACCAATTTAGGATCTGGCCTTGTGAGTGCAAAGTTAAAGGCTGGGGTGAATTGCCTTTGGAAAACAGGCCTTCTGAAGATGAATTTTTAAAGAAGAGTACAAGTGATTCCCTGTTATAAATGGTGCACACATTTCTTGTGCTCACAAATATTTATGCATCCTAACACAAAATTTGCATGTAAGTTATCTGCCTCTGTGCATAATTGCTATTCATATGCATAGTTAGTATGTTTGCATATGCAAACAAGGTTTTTGTAGGTACAGTGGTTACACATACATTTTAATAGTTCATCCAGTTGTGCTATGATCTAGAGTCCATGGTGGATGAAAAAAAATGGTTTAATTTATTCTGTGCATCTTTGTGTGGTCAATCTTATTTAAGAATAAAAGTGGTTAAGTTGATTTAGCTAAAGTTGTTAAGAAACTAGCTAATTATTATTTGTATTATGGTAGAGTGTACTGACTCCAGCCAAGATTGGAACCTCATTGTGGTAGGCACTGCATAGACACAGAATAAGAGACAGTACCTGCCCCAAAAACTTACAATTTAAATAGATCAAGCTACTAAACCAACTTCAGCCACCCTGATTCTGAAAGAAAAGTATCCACCAAAAGACTTGCATCGAAAGAATAAAATCAGTTTTAGGAAGTTTATTGAGTTAAATTAGTGCAAGTCTGCTTGTAGATGAAGCCTGTATTTGAAAATTTGTCTCACTTTGCTGGTGTATTTCAGATGCCTAGCTGTTTATCAGATGGTCAAAGAAAAATAAATAGCAGCCACTCTGGGCCTGATTTGATCCAACTTACGCCAGTGTAAATAAGGAGTAACTTCAAAGTCAGTGAAGTCATAATAGTGCAACAGTGGTGTAAATGAGATCAAAACTAAGCCTGTTACCCCTGATTCAACTGAACTTACAATGGTATAAAATCAGGAGTATCCCCAGTGAAGACAAAAGGCAACAGTGTCAATTTGGTCTGATCACATTACAGGGTTCTCCGATTTGACAGCCATTATGCAACACATCAAATAGCTTACCTGATTAATGAAAAAAGTCCTTTCTGTTACAATACCAGAATGGTGACAGCTTGGGAAAATCTCTTTTATATGTAGTAAAAAGCTCATTAAGCTCATTAACCCCATGGTTGTTTAATTAGTCAATGTAAATTAGAAGTGGAGAAAAAATTAGGGCAGCAGGAAGACAAAAATACAAATGTAGGAAGGAGATAGTTCAAGAATAGTGAGAAGAACAGGTTTCTTAATTACTTTGCTGGCGCTCTGTTGCTGGGATCTCTCTTCCAAAGCACTCTAAGCTAAGCAACTGTCACCTGCAGCTTGCTTTGCAGATGGATTGGTAGGGGCACATATTCTAGCCTACATTTTTGGCACACTTACAGAGTTTCTGGTGATTGATTTTGTAGTTGTTAGCAGCTAGGCACTGCAGAAAGATTATCTGTAGTTATATACTTATTATTTGTGTTTATTGTTTTTTGTATCTTATGGTAGCACCTCGAGGCCCCAGCTGAGATCAGGACACCACTGCAGTAGACATTGGAGAAACACTTGGTGAGAAATGTCCCTTGCCCCGAAGACCTGCAATCTAAATAGACAAGACAGATAAAGGGTGGGGGAAAAGTAATATCCTGATTTTATAGATGGCACAGAGAGTTTAGGTGATTTGCCCAAGATCACACAGGAAATCTATTGCTCCACTGGAAACTGAACCCACTTTTCCTGGCTCCCACTTCAGTGCCTTAACCACAAAATTATCCTTCTTTTCATAGATATGTTAATAAGGAACTTGTCAGGTTCGGTGATTGCACCTAGGCCAAATAATCTCATTTGCTCTCTCGCCCAACCCTACGGTTCTAAATCATTCCCCCAAATGGAGCAGGTGGTTCTTCAAGATGATGTAAATTGGACACAGGTGTTACCATAGTTTGGGGGGCATCTAGTCATAACTTCTGCTGCAGGGTCTCCTATCTTTATCTTCAGCAAAAATAGGACTGGCCATGGTCCATTCAAAGTAATAGCTGGTTCTTGCTTTTGTTCATTGGTACCGTGCATTTGCTCATTCTGGACTCAACCTAGGATAAGGGCCATCAGGGAAGGTGAGTCTTCACAAAAGTACACATCACAAAATTATGTGAAAAATTACAATGAGGAGATTGTATTTATAACTTTTGATGTAGGGAAGTAAATTTTCTACTTCTTGTCAGCTTGATCTCACAAGCCTCTTGAGTGCAGATCTCCCTTTGTCTTACAAATAAAGTGTAACTGATTGACAACTATGTTAGCGACAACTATGTTAGAGGTACATTCGTGCAGCTCCATTGATTTCCCTGGAGTTGCACCAATGAACAAAACAGTAGTAAAAGCAGTGGTGATTCAGGCCCAGTGTGAAGCATTGTATTGGACTAGCAATTTTGTGGAGTGCTCAGAGAGACTCAACCAGAAAGTTCACTGCCAGCACACTTGCTCTGTGCTCAGTTTTATAAACAACTTTCCAAAACAAAAATACTCACATCGAATGAAATTCAGCCTAGTGCCAAGCCACACAAAGGACTCTTGGAAGGAGGTATGTACTTGGAGAAGCCTGGGAAATCGGGTCATGACACACCTCCTCCAGCTCAAAATTAGAATTGTCCCCTTCTCTGAACAAGAAGATGCCTCTTTCCTGTACCCCCACTCACTGTTTGTTGGCTGGGGTTAGCAACGTCAAGTATATCTCCAGTCCCTAAGGGAAATGCTGCCTTGTCTTTCCTGAGGGCTCCGCCACCTTACCTAGCTGTGGTGATTTCAGCCTTAATACTGCTGGGTAGGGAAGCCTCACCAGGTTTCCTCAGCTATGCTGCTGTCTATCCCCAGGTTGCCTCTCCAGACTTCAGAGAGGGATCTGGGATACAATGACGCGAGAAGGTAGGAGCCCCTTTCTTCTCTCTCTCTGGTGGTGCCCCAGCTCCAAAACAGCATTTTCTTACTCCCCAATCTGAAAATGTAAATGCAGTGACCAAAACTCTCACATAACTGAAATACTAGTGAGGCCTGGCTCATTTTTTCGTTTCCTCTTGATCACCAGTAAGAGCTGCCAGAGAGTTCCTTCCCCAGTGGAGCTCCTGGCCATCGGGCATTCTTGTGCAGTTCTGGGCTGCTCTTCTCCCTGTTCACCAACAGGTGTCAATAGCGAACACCCTACTCTCCAGGGCTTCAGGCCACTGACTCGCACTGTTATTGACAATATAGCATCACTAAGACTAAAAAGGCAGCTAAGAGTCTGTGCCATGGAAAAGATGACTAGCCTTCAGAATCATCTGTTAGAAACATGAGTTATCTGGACACATGGCTGCCTTTTATCACTTATGCTGAAGCCAAAAACTGGATTATAAAGCCAACATGCCTCTGGAAACACCTCTGTATATTAAGCTTTTACGGAGGTGTGTACTTTATACCCTCCATTTCTTTATGCTCCATGGGACTCTCTCTCTCTCTCTTTTAACTTTTCTCAAGACTGTCTTGATATTTGTCTTTAGAAGGGTGAAATTTTGAGTTTAGAGATGAGGAAGAAATCCATGTAATCCTGTATAATGTTTCACTGATAAATAAAAACAATACTGCCTGTGAGGGGGCATGCCCTCACTCTATTAAGGCTCAGCCAGCATTAAATAGACACACCTGCAGGGCTTGCTCTGCCTGGTGGGAGGAAACTTAAAAAGAGAGAGCCCTCTATACCCCCCACAGGAAGGGGCTACAAGTAGGGGAAGACTGCTGTGCCTCTGAGACAGCTGGTTACAAGCTTGGATTGGCGAAGAGGGAGACAGTTGCGGACTCAGCCACCCTGAGACTGCCTCGCTAGGTACAAAATAGGTGTTACAAAAAGTGGGGTCAGGGTCTAAGGACAGATTCTAACCCTGACAATACAAAGCCTGCAGAAAGCTGGACCCCAAAAGGGTGACCAAGAGATGTCCAAGGAAGTGAGTATCTTTTTTCCTTTCTTTACTTCGATGTTCCCTGTCCTCAGAGACATGAGGAACGCCTTTTGTTTGGAGTGACTCTGGGATACCCAGAGCAGGGTAAGGACTCTGAGTGCCAGAGAAGGGATGAAACCAAAACCATGGTCTGGCAGGGACTCAAGGGGCCTCCACCCACAATACTGCCACAAAACCGCATTTCTTCTGGAAATTTATGAAACTGAGAGCATGCCTCAAGTGGAAATAAGGACAAATATCCAAGCTACTGTCCTTCCAGAAACCAAACCATTCATGGTTAGGAAGTATGAAATCAAGAGTAGCATCATTGTCACCATTACTTGGGTCATTCAAGTTAATAGCAATGGCATTATCATTTCTTTGGTTTGTTGTTCATGGAGCTATGTTGATTTACATCAGCTGAGGACCTGGCCCTGTAGAGTTTGGTCTCCAACAGAATTTGGCAGGAAAAAATACTAAAACTTTAACATCTAACAAAAGACTTTCTGATTGATGATTCCAAAATATTTCCTGGCCCACCTGGGCAGCCCTAGGGGTGTGTGGAAAGATTTGGGCCTGATTTCCCATTGTCTTGCCCCTTGGGGAGTCATTTCCACCTGTACAAAGCAAGCATAAAGTGCTACCCAATCAGAATGGTAATATTTCCACACACATTTGCAATTGCTTTCAGCATCCTTAGTCTTTCCCACCTTATGTTTTAGAAAGTCTGTGCACTCACTCCCACATGGCCTGCCTAACTTAGTTCTATTGTCAGGCTTGCAATCTGTCCTGAGTAAGAAGTGAATAGTTGTGATGCCCTAGCAGGGGTGCAGGGATGGTGGGGGAGGTCCAGGGGGCCATGCCTCCCCCCCTTTAAAAGTAGGAGGGCTATATCCTCCCACTTTTTACTGGCCATCAGGGAGAGCGATGGGGGGAGGAGGTGGGGCCTCAGGGAGGAGGGGTGATGTGGGGGCGGAGCCTCAGGGAAGGAGCAGTGCAGGATCATGGCCTCGGGGCAAAGGGGCGGTGTGGGGATGTGGGGCCACAGTTTGTATGCTGGTGCCACCCGCCACTGTTAGGAAGCTTCTGCGGCCCCTGTGCCCTAGGAATACAGCAAAGATTGCATCGTGACAGTGAGAATTACAATTCAGCCCTTAGTTTCCGCTTGTTGCAGCAGGGCTGTGCTTTGCAGCAGCCTTCAGAGGGCAAAGATGACTTCCCTCTCCCCGTCAGCTCAGCTGTACAGCTTGGTGCAATGCTGAGGACAGAATCATGGCTCTGCCCATTTCCTGCCCCTCCTCTAGGGTGACCAGATAGCAAGTGTGAAAAATTAGGACTGGGTGGGGGATAATAGGGGCCTATATAAGACAAAGCCCTGAATATCAGGACTGTCCCTATAAAATAGGGACATCTGGTCACCCTACCTTCCTCCCACACCCATGGGCTGAAGGAGGAGTATCCCCCAGGATGCTGTACTATTTCTAGGATATGGGTAGCCCACACAAGGCAGTAAAGGTACTATTGAAGCACCGTTCACAGTCTTACTCCCTGTTGCAGGCCTATAGAGGGCAAGATTATCATTCACTCTAGCTCTAGCAATAATAGATATAATAAATGATTAATTATGAATAAAATTGTAATGAAAGTTCTACTTAAAGTAGCAGAGTTAGGTATGGCAATAGGACCTGTATTCTTCAAGTGGATTTAGGGGTCTGGAGAGAGGGAATAAATTAATCATGTTTTCAGAAAAGTCTAATTACAAATCTTCCACAAGAAGGTTACATGCCTCGAGATTGTTTTCTGATAGCTCAGCTTGGCTCTACAGAAAAGCATGCTGTTTAGTGATCACAGCTGGTATGGTTGTGAGGCTAATCATTTGGGGTTTGAAGTTCTGCAGTGCGATGTTCCCGCAACCGTTTATATTTGTTTTCTTTACAAAAATTGAGACTATTTAAATCCATGGAATCAGCCTTGGAGTCCAGTGTGAGTGAAGTTGCAAGGCCCATGTAGAAGTGGAGCCAGTATCCAATGTGACTTCAGAGAAGATTTTTAAATCAACCTGAAGTGAAGATGCCGACCAACCAGGAGCTGGTTCTGTCCCTATGGCAATGGCTTCAAGAAGGGAATGAGAAAGTCCCTTGTTTTATCCTATCTATCTTATTGTTGCCACCTTTCCCTGCAGTATTCACAGGGAGTGTGGATAGCAAGTACTTATTCATTTACCTTCCTTGTTGTCTAACCATCTCTTAAGAGACACTTCAAAGAAAGGAAGAAGAGGAGAAGAGTAAAGTCTCTGTAAAGTTAAACAAAGCAAGCCCTTTGTGCTGCTACAGCTGGGGACTCTCCTCTCTAGGCTCTAAGGGCTTATCTATACATCCCAGTTTGGACTACAGGGATATGAATTGCAGTGCTCACTAGCATGCTGCAACTGTAACTCCCCAGCGTGGATGCTACTTGCGTGAATTAAAAGGTGCCTAGTTTGAGCTAATATAATGCTGTTTAAAAAGGACTACATTCACACAAACTAGGCACCTTTTAGTTTGCAGCATCCAAACGGGGGGAAGTACAGTGCAGCATGCTTGTGCACAATTGAAGTTTACACCCTCATAGGCCCAACTTCGGGGCTGTGTAGACATAGCCATAGTTAAACTTGGAGCTGGTTGCACCAAAATCGGTCCAACACTTTACTCCAGCCCATGTTCTGCAATGAGCAAAGCTCACACTTGTAATATGGGACACAGTATTCTGGCACTCAGTGACCACTGAAAAGGATATAGGGGTAATGGTAGATAGCCAGCTGAATATAAGCTCCCAATGTGAAGATGTAGCAACCATGATCCTTGGATGTATATGCAGGGGATATCAAGTAGGAGTAGGGTGGTGGTATATGGCATTAGTGAGATCATCACTGGAATTGTGTGTCCAATTCTGGTGTCCATACTGCAAAAAAGAGGTTGCCAAATTAGGGTTCAGAAAAGAGCTACAAGTATGATTTGCTTTATGAGATACTTAAGGAGCCCAATCTATTTGGTTTATTCGAGAGAAGTGCCTTGTTCATGGTCTGTGAGTACATACATGGAGAAAAGAGGATAGTAGATGTCTCTAGCAGAAAAAGCTATCACAAGATCTAATGTTGGAAGCTGAAGTTAGTAAAATTCAGACCAGAAGTAAGGTAATAGTGATGATAAATTAATCATTGGAACAACATATTTAGGGCATGTGGTGGATTCTCCATCATTTGAAGTCTTTAAATCAAAACTGAATGTCTTTCTAAAATATATGTGATAGCTCACTGAGAAATTAATGCAGAGATTACTGGATGAGGTCCAATGACCTCTGTTATGCAGGAGGTCAGAATAGATAATCATAACGATCTCTTCTGGGCTTAAAAGCTAGGAATATAATTTACACTAGTGGGAGATCAGAATCAGGCCCTCTATACCTACCTCTCTTCAGACCTGTGTACTCAGACATACTTGTTCTGTATGTATTTATATTGTCAATACTCCCATTACATAGGAGAGCCAAACAACGATTTTTTCCCATGTAGTGTACAAAGTCACTTTACATTGGCTGTAAGTCATTCACCAACCTTGGAAATTAAGAGGTGGACAAGACAATTTTAAACCAAATTAAAAACAAACAGACCAAAACACAACCAACCCAGATCTTGTTTTACATAGATATTCTGGCTATGCTGTCAAAATTGTTACACTGAATGGGTATAGTTAACTTACCTACCAAGAAAAAGATAAAAGAAAAACCATTACTGGTTTCAGCAGATACTCCCTTCAGTTGTAAAGGGTTAATATTGCCAGAACCAGTCATATCTTATGTACTGGCAAAAAGGAACATTTAAAATATACCATATATATATCAAGTTGAGCCCAGAAAAGAGCAACCATGCTATATGTATTTTAAAAGATTCCTTGGAATGAAGATCTCTTCGAGCTCAAAATAAAAACAAGAAAGAATTGCACTCCAGGTCTCCCTTCTCCAAATGGCTTCTCATCTCAAGAATAAAATCATTTTCACTCACTAATTCTGCAGTGACCTCTGCTGGGTAAGGGCAGGAGGTGTAATATTTCTGAAGATACTATTGCATAATGGGTACCAGTAAGCACTTTCTAATCAATAGTTTTATCTGAACCTATCACATTACAGTCACTTTCATTAGTGCAGTGCAACACAGTTTTACAATTGTAGAGCTGTCATGTAAGTGTAGGAAATTATATGGGGCATAAAGTGACAGTTAAACAGAGACAGTAAAGTCTGATTATGATAGACCAGTGGTTTTCAACTTGTGATCTGCGGAACCCTCGGGGTCCACAGACTATGTCTAAGATTTCCAAAGGGGTCCACAGCTCCATTTGAAATTTTTCAGGGGTCCACATATGAAAAAAGGTTGAAAACCATTATTGCAGACCTTAAAGAGATGTCAGATTATCCACATCTTTCTTAGCTATTCTGTCACCACAGGTATCTGGAAGTTAACAGTTATTATGGATAGTTTAAGGATATTGTTAAGCTTTTGAAACATTGAGGAGCAACATCTGAAAATAGAGATCACAAGTTCAGGAGGAATTATTATTACTCAATAAAGGTGCGGCTTATTCTTTTTGTGTAGTTCATTCTTTCAGAGGGCTAGATCCCCAGCTGATGTAAATCTGCATAGCTGATTTTACTTCAATGGGAGTTATGTTGATTTACACCAGCTAAGAATCTGGCCCCAAATATCTGAGCCTCATTGTCCAAAAGCACCAGGGTAGCGTTGGCCCTTATTCAAATTCCTAGCAGTAAACTCACTGTTGTAACTTGCCTTTTTATATCTGGTTTGTGTGGGTTTTTTTTTCCCTAAGCTTGTTTTTCTTTTTGTGACCACCATTAATCTTTTCCATTTCAGAAACCTTTGTTTTGTGGAGCCTTGTTAACTCGAACTGTGCTGACAGCAGGATAATGTTCCTATGTACAGTATTTCACTTGAACTCAGATGAACAGTGCAAAAGAATTTACTGTCACGCTAATTTACACCTTGCGTGTTAGTGACAGTGCCTAAACTTACCTGGCTTGTTATAAACATGAAACTCATAGCTAAAGAAGGGAGTAAATAAAATAGAATTAGGTAATAAATTAACACAAAATAAGATTCCAGCCAGGATTGAGGGTTTTCTCCACACACAGATTGCATCAGGGTAATTTAAATTAGTTTAAAATCTGATTTAATTAATCTGGTGCAAAGCCCTTTGTGGACAACCGTATCAGCTTAAAACTGGTTGTATCAGTTAAGCTTGCATCTATAAATTTAAAGGCGGGCATATATCAATTTAAGAGTCCACACACAAAGTTACGCTAGTTTAACTAAATTAGTTAAAAAGCATTAATTAAACTGGCACAATTGTGTATGTACACCAGGTCTTAAAATAATCCAAGTATCTACACTATCTCAATTTCTCAGTAAAATATTCTACCGGGAGACACATGGCACTTTGACCTTTTGGCAGAAGTTAGAAGCAAAACTGAATTCATGGAGTACCAAAATCAGCTATCCTCCTCACTCAGTTTATGTTCCAGATCCAGTGACATTATCATGTGAGCCACCTCAGAGAACCATCTTGAATGGAGAATGTTTACTAATCAACGAATGTGGACTAGAGATTATCATGGATTACTGAGCACTGCTAATCTCTGTGTATCCCTTGTCTATCAGCATGTAGCAAATCCTAACCTCTCAGAGAAGTTCTGTCCTTATTCCAAAGCAGATAGTTGGAAGAGATGCAGTCCATTCCGCAGAGGATGTGCCCTATCTGCAAGAAATTTTGCCCAATTCCTGCATAGATTCCCTAACAGAGAGAGGGTGCAAGGCATCTCCCTCATTTCACTGTATGCCTCACACTGTAACCAAGCCATGACTGCATTCCTTGAGCACGCTGTACAGGACTAAATGTGGGCAGCCAGCATAAAGGAGTAAGGAGGTCATGACTATGTGGACCCCCTCTACCAGCTAGTATACCCTCCACCAGCTGTACTCCATCTGCCTATTGGTGAGTTCCCATAGTCACTGTGGTTCAGGAAGACATGATGCCTCTTTCAGCTCCTACTGAATAAGCTTAGCTCTTGCCTCCAAGCCATGTCCAGGATGACTCCAAGACACAATAGACACTTTTGGGAATAAGCACAATCTTTGCCTTACACACTGCTCTTTGGAAGTTCACTGTACACTTATTGCCACTACCTAGTTTTCGAGGCTCATGTACTGTGGGAGGGGGGGAAGCCAACAGCTCAACCGTCTTTTCCATTTATCATCTCTCACTGTCTATTACCTGCATTAGTGATATCCTCATCTGGTTAAATTTCCTCCTTAGGGGACAGGAATGAACATTACCACTCTTCAAGTTTCTTCTTATGAACTCTTGGAACTGAATCAACTCACCGGGCTACAGCTGAGTATGCAGTAGAGTTCCATAAATCTTCTCCAGTCTTCCTGGATGTGATTCTGAACATAGTATCACCCTAGGCATCTCTTATCTTAGTAATCATGACAAAATTAGCTCCTTTAACTGCTAGGCCAGTGATCAAACTTGGTGCTCCATTAGCCGTAAAAATGTCTTTGATTTCATGTAATTAGGAGTTCCACTTCATAAACTCCCATAGGTTAAGTTCCCCATGGCATTTAGGAGTTCTTGACATAATTTCCTGTTCTGGTTCCCCTTACAGTATTTCCTTAGTGTTCAGTAGCCACACCTGCCCTACAAAGGCTGAGCTCTTCTAATCTCATTGATATTGTTGCTGAGGAAAGAATATGAAGTGACTTCTTAGTATCCTCCTAGGAGCTTTCCATCAAGTGATGGGATCAGTTTTAAGCCCTCTGCCCAACAGTAAATACCGGTGCTGCTCTTAAGATCTATAGCTCCTGATGGATTCTGTAGCAAGTGTCAACTTGTGTTTACTTGTTAGATTGCAAGGGTGGGAAATCCCAACTGACAGTCACTGATTAGCATACAAGGAGTACAATCCGAGTAAGAACCTGTGCATACTACTGTCTTTGACTAAAATTCTCCTCCTCGTTAATGCCCTGATCCTGCACAATACAAGTCAAGGGGAGTTTTGCCATTGGCTTCAATGTGAACAAGATCAAGCCCTAGAGTCATGGCAAAGTCCCTTATGTGCTAAGAAAAAGGAGTATAATTTCACCTTCGAGCAGAAATATCTTTAGATTCAAACAAGGCTTGGAAATAGTCCAAAACTAAAACTGAAGTTTAGTATTTCTTGGGTTCACTTGTATCCTTATTAATCAGACAGTCAATGATATGTCTGTAAATTATGTCATTAAGTTTTTATCCCATTAAGAACTGTTATGTTGGGGCTTTGTGTGTCATAACAATGTTCACTCATTCAACAGCACTGAACTGGCAGGCTAAGCCTCGTTACTTAGTATCTGTTACACTGTAACTTGTGCCATTCAAAGAATAAACTTTATGCTATGTTGTATAATATGGACTTGATTTCCCGCCCCTCCCCCGGAATCATTCTTTAAAAAAATAATTAAATCAAGCAAGCTAAGGTAATTCTGGAATATTTATGAAAGCAAAATAATTGTAAGAAGTCACCAGCAAACCACATCTGCCCTGACATGCAGGCAGAAAGCAAGTTCTTACAATTACGGTTAGGGCAAAATGAGGTTAGGTTATATAGGCCTCAAGCATGATTTTCAGCAAGATAACTCATAATGGAGATCAGATTTAGCACACTGAGAGCTAGTGATGGTAAGATTTTAATGACTCTAAACCAACACTGCTACAATAAATTGAACTGCTTATCTATGGCAGGGCGCAGAAACTAGCTTTTGAGGGCAAAGAAAGAAAGGACTTTCTGTTCAGCTTTAAGCCTTGTTCCAACAATGTACTTAAGTTTCTACACAACTAAGCCTGCAGAGTTGTCCCACTGACTTTGACGGGGTTTCTCATGGGTCTAATATTCCACAGGTCTTAGTGCTTTGCTGCAGCAAGGTCTTAATCCAAATATTTTGCAGTTCTGCACCAGTACATTGGGAAGAAGGACAAGGATTCAAGGATCCTCCTCCCCTACTTTACATCTCCTGCAGAACCCGGGCACAGACTGACCCAGGACTTGATCCTGCAAACTGTACTGCCCAAAGCTGTTGCACCCTGGTATAAGCATAAGCAGGGCCTCTGTTTGGTACAAGGCAGTTTGGCAGTAAACGTAGTCCATCACAGGGAGCCAGAGTCACTCTCAAAGCCTTTATGCACCTGCTGCCTTACTCTACACCATGTGGGTTTTTTTAAAAAAAGAGCTCGAATGTGGGGGCAGTTTGAGGAAAAATGGATTGAAGCATGATCCTGTGCATGCAAATGAAGTGCTAAAGATCATATTCCTCTCTTCGGCCTTGCTCCTATTACCAGGTAGAGATGACTTGGTTGCCATACAGCAGAGTTCTCATTAATGCAGGAGCAGGTTCCGTTGCACTTCCTGTCCTGCTTCATACCTGTTTGTACTTTGCGCTTATGTCTAGTGCTCATCTGCATGCCACAGCACTGAACTCTACTGCTCTCTGGAGCAATAGGCTGTGGGTTATTGTGCCTGAGTTATGATGTACCTTGGTTCTGTGATGCCAATGGGTTGTGACCAATAAGCCCCTCCCCTGAAGCACCTGGCAGCAGGCCATCGCTGAATGCACACTGAAGTACCCACAATTTAGTTACTCAAATTGGACTTTAGGCCAGACATGATGCCTAATATCCCAGCTTCCCTTTGCAAGACTGCGATGGGACACAAGTAGTCGGGACTTTGGTTTAGTGTTTTATGTTGGAAAACAATATTCTCTTGTTTGGTATGTAATTTGTCATCACCTATTCTTATAACTAAATTACAGTACCACTGAAACAATTTACCAAGCATTAATATGGTAGATTTCCCATCACTGGAAATTTATAAATCAAGACTGACTGTCCTACTAAAAGATATGCTCTTGTTCAGACAGGAATTAATTCAGGGAAGTCCTATGAACTGTGTTATACAGGGGGTCAGACTAGATCACCACAGTGGTCCTTTCTGGTTTTATAATCTATGAATCTTCCTAATTTGCACATGCAGCTACTCGGAAACAGAGCAAATATGGGGTCCAATTGTGCAGTGGGTGCCATGCAGGTGTAGGGGTTGGCCTGCTCAGACATCATCACAGGCCTTTGGACCAATCAGGTTGTGGTCAGGAAATCTCTGAGGGAACATCAATATGGAATCCCATGGTTCCATTCCAACAAGCCACTCTTCAGAATTGGCCCACTCTAAAAATAACTTGCTCACAATATAAACTGAGCTATAAGCTTGTGAAACATTTTACTGATTTATTTTGAATCTGATGCTGTGTCTCACATAACGTATTCTGTGTTTAGCAGACTGAAAAGATTCTTCTCTTCTAAGAGTCATCATGGGCAAAGATGGTTTTAAAGAGACTTGGATAGCATTAGGGGAATGAAGGATTTCTCTAGTTTGTGTGCTTTTTATATGGTAGCTGTATGTATTTCCAAATAAGTTTTCTGAATGCTACACCCACAAATGCCAACATAGTCCCTCATGGCAAGCACATTTTTGCAAGAATCCCCTCAGGGAGATGTCTCCACATACACATAATCCCATCATGGGGCTGACATTTGCCTCTTCACTGAAATGGCCACAAGGCCAGGCTCAAACCCAACAGGTTTCCAAGGACCCGCACAAATCCTAGAGGAGCCACAGGAGGTCAGTGCTTTCCACACAGAAGCCCTGGGCTTCCACACTGGCTCTGGACTCCTCCCTGGCAGTGTAGTTTTACGGAACCTTTTGCTGCCCATGCGGAAGTGATAGTACAGCCCTAGTTGGCTTGTCCAGGCAAGCTTTGTGGGGCTGGAGTGGGAAAAATGAACATATCCCACAATGGCCCAGCCCTTGGCCTACCTCATCCTCCCCTGCCTGCCTAGTTCCCAGACTCTCATCCCAAGTTGGCCCCGGGCAGAGGGAGCAGCCTTTTCTAGACGAGGATGGGGTGATATTACAGCTGCAGTGTCACCCCTTGCCACTGGGGAGGGGGCACCAGGTGTATCAATCTCAAGGGGTGAACCCAGTCTATGGAATTCTCTATCTGTGTCAGGGATACAGCTAGAGAAGGGGACACTTCCATTCTTCCCTCATTCCCAATTGTTCCTTGGACACATTTCGACTAATGAACAAAATTCTACTTTCAGATGCCAAGCAGTGTCTGTCTCTGCTGCATATTCCTCCCCTGCCCAGCTATTGGAACAGGAGCTGCCTCTAATGGAGAAAGCAAGGGGTAACCATACTCACAGGAGTGATACACTGTCACTGAAAACAAGGAAACTGAAAGTGTTGCTGATTGTAGTTCAGTTTGTCTCATGGAAAGCATGAAAACCTTTGAACATCCTGCAACAAGCATTTTTGTAGAGCAACCCTTTGGCTTTAACATTTAATTAGGTAGGTTACAAGCTGCAAGCAGATAGAACAGAAGGATATTTATTTCTTACCTACAGTTGCTTAACCCGTTTTACTATTTACATATTTAATAGATGGCAAATGATGAGGTTGCTCTGTACAGAGTCATTTTTGTGCCACTTTTACTTGCCTGATGGTCTTGCAGGTACCTGACTGCACATCAATAATGTACTGGAGGAGATGTGTCATTTCACATGAATTAGTTAAAAGGTAGTTCTTGGGTTTCTAATGCTACAGTTCCATTTACAGTATGTGGTGTTCCACTCCATCTGAGTGAAGACAAATATTTTTACATGTGCAGGACACTGGATAACTCAAGCTAGTTCTATTTAACTTAGTTAGCAAATGCCCACATTAAGAGGACATATTTAAGTATATTGGCCCATTTGGGTATGTCTGCACAGCATTTGGTAGAAGAGAAGATGGAGAGGGGACATGATAATAATTTTCAAGTAATAAAAGGTTGTTACAAGGAGAAGGGAGAAAAATTGTTCTTCTTAACCTCTGAGGATAGGACAAGAAGCAATGGGCTTAAATTGCAGCCAAGGAAGTTTAGGTTGGACATTAGGAAAAACTTCTTAACTGTCAAGGTGGTTAAGCACTGGAATAAATTGCCTAGGGAGGTTGTGGAATCTCCATCATTGAGGATTTTTACGAGCAGGTTGGACAAACACATGTCGGAGAGGGTCTAGATAATACTGAGTGCAGGGGACTGGACTAGATGACCTCTCAAGGTCCCTTCCAGTTCTATGATTCTATGATTTTGGAGCCAGCCTCCCAGCCTGGGTCAGACTCGGGCTAGCAGGGCTCATGCTAGCACTCTAAAAATAGCTGTGTCGACAGTGCTTTGAAGCTGCGGCTCGGGCTCTGGAGCGCACACTCTTTGGAGTCTTCAAAGCCCAAGCTCCAGCCTCAGCCACAATTTCAAAATGCTGTCTACACAGCTATATCTAGAGCACTAGCACAAGCCCCACTAGCTGAAGCCATCAACCCAGGCTGGAAGACTTATTCCAAATTGTCATGTAGACATACCCTTTATTTCCCATTTCGTAGAGTGCTTGGCAACTGACTGACCCTGGAGGAATTTCTGCATCAAACTTTGCTCAGAACAGGTGGATGAAGGCAATTGATGTCAGCCCAGATTGATACATTTACACATCTGTGAAGCAGACGCTGTTAGTCATGACTCAGACAAAGAGAAGCCGTAGCTGGCCACATTTGTTATACGCTCCTCCCCCGGCAGGTTTGTAGACAATAGCACAAAAGGACAAGGAAGGAAATCCACTACATGCACACAAGCTGAGGAAAAGGTATGTGAAAGTGCTCCGTCTTGTCTGCACTGAAGAACAGTCTGTGGGCCGCATCCTCAAATTCTGCGAATGGGGACAACAGCTTCAAGGGAGCTGGACCCATTTACACCATCTGAGGATTCGGTCATGTAACTTCACCTGCTTCCAATGCATCCCATCTCCACAGCAAACCTGCTGGATACACTCTGGAACAGGGGTGGCTTCACAAGCTAAGAACATTGAAAGGGGGCCCATTCTTCTGGCTGAGAAACTATAGCTATTGGCAGAATTTAGATTCATTGTGGATCTCACACTCCATTTACACTGATCAGCATCTTGTTCTTTTTGCAAAGGACACCCATTCAGCAGCAGTTATACAAAATGGTTGTGTTCTCTAGAAGCAGGGATTGCATAAAAATGGGGTACCATGCCCAAGTCAGCAACTTACACATGGCAAGCCAGCCCCTTAGTCCTGCTCTGGCTGCTTTGCTTGGTTCCTGCAGCACAAAGCAGTCACACAGCCTGCCTACCTGCCAGCTGAGGAGTCTCTTGGCACAAGAGAATCACTGAATAGCCTAGAGTCACTACAGCGACTAGTACACCATCCCACTGTCTGGCCCATGGAGATTCCTGACAGCTGTAACAGCACCTGAGGGCTGTCAACAGCTGGTACAAGGCAGAGTAGCCCCAAAGGCAGCTCTGCATTATCAGCAGCTCCAGGATTGAGGAGCGCGCTACCTTTGCACAGCCCCACCATGTGATGCCAGAGCTGCACTGGAGATACAAAGCCAGGCTCGAGGATCCGACCCAGTCTCATTTTCCAAAGAAACATTTCCTAAGACATTGGACTGTGTTATGTCCTCCATGTTTAAATAGGAATAGAGGGAGCACAAATGAAAGCCCTCTGAGAAGGAAGTTTGGATTCAGAACCCAACCCAATGGCACCGGTGCCATTTGGTGTCAAATCAAAACATCACGTCTGGTCTCCCTCCCTGAATTTTGGAGCTGTCCAGACTGGACCCAAATTTTGAAGCTCCAGCCAATAGTAGGTCTGGAGCTTCACATAAAATGAAGATGCTTCTCTGAACTTGCTCCTCTAGCCAACCCAAACAGATCCTTTATCTGAACACAGCTTGCATTCTGTCACTGCAAACAGGCCCTGGCAGATTCCCCAGTTCTCAGTGGCCCTCAACAGGCTGCCTGACTCTCCAGCAATGCTTTCAAACCACTCATTTGATGGCAGTCTGCCATGGGATTTCATTGCTGATACACTTTCTTTGGGGCTCTGGTTCTATTCAAATCTAGTGTGGTTTCTAGGTCAGACATAGCCTGGAACTCAGACTGTGCACCCAAGGGAAAAGCACTCAAGACTTGGAGACAGTAGGTGATTCAACAGAGGTAGCCAAACCTATGGATTCCTTGAGATGGATGTCAGTGATTGTAAGGGTATGGCTATACTGGAAACAGAGGCTATGATTGAAGCTGATGTAGACAAGCTTTTACAAGTCTACCTGGAACCCTGGTAATTACTCACTGAGTTAGCCTGTGGTGAAATGTAGAATGCTGCAGCTTCATTGTGCTGGGGCCTGAGTTAGCTAGATCTAGGCTAGCTTGGGTATGTCTCCATGAGCTGCAATCTCACCTGGCTATTGCAATACAGACATAAGTTACAAGGCCTTGAGATTGGAAAAAGAAGGTTAATAAAAAAGCTTCTGGTCAAGAACTGGGCTGATATTCAAGCTGGCTCATATGTTTTCCCAACAGCTGTTCATGGCCCAATTTGTATAAAATACGTATAAAGTGTTGGGAGAAAAAGGGAAAACATTAGGATCTTTTCCCACATTCTCCATGTCCTCCCCACCCCAAAATAAAAAATGTCAACCAGTTCTACTTATAAATACCCCAAAGTGATCTCCAGTGGGATTTATCAGCAACACTGCCCCACTTTGAATGAATGATGGTATGGGCCTCAAGATTTTGTACAGCATCTGAGCACATCACTCTCTCCATGTTGGGCGCATAACACACTCTTGCGCTGAGTGCTTAACAGCTCACGATGAATCCAACTTTTTGGATGTTGACTAGGGAAGAGGGAGAAACACTGCAGGTGTTTAACAAATAATAATATTTGATGCCTACACTGCACTTTTCATCAGCAGATCAGTAAAGTAGATGCTTTAAAAAGGAGAATCGGTATCTTTTTTCCAGTTTACAGATGGTGAAACTGAGGCCCAGAGCATTAAAGTGATTTGCCTAAGGTTACCCAGCTGATCAGTGGTGGAGCCAGAAATAGAACCCAGAAAACACAAGTATCAGAGGGGTAGCCGTGTTAGTCTGGATCTGCATGCATCCAACGAAGTGGGTATTCACCCATGAAAGCTCATTCTCCAATACGTCTGTTAGTCTATAAAGTGCCACAGGACTCTTTGCCGCTTTTACAGAAAACACAGACAGTCTCTGGCCCAGAGAGCCCACAATGTAAGATTTAGAGCAGACAGTACTGAACAGGGGGAAAGAGTGGGAGACAAGTTTAAGCATGATCCAAAGCCTTTAAAAGTCAATGTAAAGACTTCCATTGATCAGGTCCTACAAGCTGAAACAGTTACATTTAAGTTTTAATCACTAGCTATTCATGAACCATCCAAAAGAAAAAAAGAAAATTTCAGAGTCACTTTTCTGGTGAGGATGTTCCCAATAGAAATCAATCCTGATACTCTGATTTATTTCAGACCAGAGTAAATCAGGAGAAACTCAACTGAAATCAAATGGTGTGAGACCAGAATCAAGTCCAGCATTTGTTTATTAAGCAAAACCTTATTTCATGTTGCCAAGGCAAAACATTGTAGCAAGAAAAAATGTCATATGAAGGCAATAAAAAAAAAATTAGGACCTCAACCTGCAGACTTGTGAATAAGGCTTGTAAAGCTCTGGCCCTTAATTTGTACATGATCCATATTATCTCACTATATGTCAGATGAGTTTTGTTGCAGTGGAAACTAATTTAGAATGAAGAAACTCACTAAGATGTATATTTAATTTAAGCACAAAGGGTTAGGTTTAGAAAATCTAAAACCATCTGTTGACTCTTACACCAGGTCTGTACCACTGAGTTTTGACAGCCTAGTTCTGTTGATCAGGAGTGTGAAGAGAGGTGATCCCTGAATGACATGGCTGGGGCAGCAGGAGTCCCTCATACAGAGTCAATTACATCAGCATAACAGTGCTTTTGCTGGTATAGCTTATTTCTCTCAGGATGTGGGGCGGGTTCGGACATGCTGGAATAAGGTATACTGTCCACAGCACAGTTTTGCTGGTCTACGCTGTTCTCACACTAGGAAAGCTTTGCCAGCGTAGAATACTAGTATTGCTATACCAGCAAAGCACTCCTAGTCTAGCCTAGACCTTAGAGAAGCTGGAAAGTTTGCACATTGTGTATTACCCTTTCTTACCCTCTCTCCTGAATAAAAAAATGGCTTGGAATCTGATTTCCCCTCTGAATAAAACATGAATAAAGTAAGACAAGCAAGGATCCGAAGACCACAGCAACTTGTTTCCTTGTGCTTCTTATTATTCAGCATCATGGAAGCTCAAAGATAGAGCAGCCTAGAAACCATCTGTCATGGAGCAGCTCTTTATTCAAATGAAATCAACTGTAAAGTAATCATCGTTCTCATTTTTATTATCCCTCCTTCCAGAATGGACTTGATTAAAATCCAGCACATGGTGTGCAAACAGGCTGTTGTAAATTTGTACTCTGACAAAGGTGAAAAGAAAAGTGATCTGCCCACATGCCCCAAACCTTTTCATTATGTACGTAGACAAAAAGGAGGGGGCATGCCATGCTGCCTAAACAAGTTTGCCTTGACACAGGCGGTCCCTATCTCACACAAAGGCCAAATCTACTGCATGACACTGTGAAAGGGGCTGAGGGGAAGCTATCAGTTTATTAGCTAATATAATAGGGTCACTTGTGAATAAATTAGAGATCACCTCTGTAGAAATATTTATCGGCATATACTTTAAGCAGCTCTAGCCTGCAGCAATGATCTGGAGTTTTGTAGAATTTCCTGACAACAGATGGGATTCTCCTTTCACTTATACTGGTGTGACTTAGGAGTGACTCCATTGTCAGACTAGTGTGAGAGAAGCTGGTAATCAGGCCCAGTCAGTCATTTGCTGCTTTGTCTGTTCTTTAAAACTTCTTACTCTCTGCACAGATGGCCACTGTGTTATTGCTCTGTAAGAGGGGACTAAGTTTTTAAAAAAAAAACTCCTGGTAACTCAGACAAAAGGGTTATTAAAAGTAATAAATCTTAATCAGCATGCACCCGCTGATAGAGAAAATACTTAAAATACCCATTGGGTTTGCCGCCAGAGAGTCTGTGTACTTGCTGTTTGTACAGAGTTTCACAAATGCAAATCTAGTGACTAGATCATCAGTAGACATGGATTGTAATCTCAACTCTGCCACTAGTTTATAATACGATCGTGGGAAACCTCTCTATGCTGAATGCAGCTGGTCCACGTTTCCTTCCTACCCCCACCCCCATCAGGAGAGCTGGGTGACCAGCTTGAGCAGGAAGAGGCAATAAGCTGGAGCAGAAGCCAGCAAGGTAGCAATGTTGAGCAAATTGGCAGGGCTGCTTTCATTACGAACCTGTATACTTGCCTTAGGGTCACCCGGTAAGACCCTTGCTTATGGGCCCTTAGGACTCACAGGTAATTATCTCAAATGGCTCAGAGCACTTATCACAGTCCCCCTCACACATCCCCCCTAAGGGTACTGCAAAGCTTAAATTAGTTAATCTTTGTAAAGTAGGTTCAGATCCTGGGATTTCAAATCAAGTTCAAATTCTCGGTCCTTGCCTTCAAAATGTTCCATGGCTGGGGGTGGAGGGGCCTGGTTAGCTAAGGGTATATCTACACTATGAAATTAGGTCGATTTAATAGAAGTCAATTTTTTAGAAATTGATTTGATACAGTGAATTGTGTGTCCCCACAAAGCACATTAAGTCGGTGGTGTGCGTCCACAGTACCGAGGTTAGTGTCGACTTTCAGAGCGTTGCACTGTGGTAGCTATCCCACAGTTCCTGCAATCTCCACTGCCCATTGGAATTCTGGGTTGAGCTCCCAATGCCTGATGGGGCAAAAACATTGTCGCGGGTGGTTCTGGGTACATGTCATCAAGACCCTCTCCCTCCCTCCATGAAAGCAACGGCAAACAATCGTTTCTCGCCTTTTTTCCTGGGTTACCCGTGCAGATGGCATAACGCAGAAAGCATGGAGCCTGCTCAGCTCACTGTCACTGTTCGTCTCCTGGGTGCTGCTGGCAGACGCAGTATTGCATTGCTACACTGCAGCAACTCCTTGCTTTGCCGGTGGTAGATGGTGCAGTACAACTGTTAACCATCGTCACTGTCTTGTGGGTGTTCCTGGCCAACCTCTGTGAGGTCAGCCGGGGGCACCTGGACATAAATGGGAGTGACTCCAGGTCATTCTCTTCTTTAAGTTTCATCTAATAGAGATTCAGTCCTGCCTGGAATATCATGCGAGCTGGAGGCTTTTGCCTCAGGCTGCTCTCCCAGTCAGCAGCACCACACAATTGCACCTATCCCAGCCTACCCGTTGCTCCCATGGATTATGAAGCCTGGACAGTAGTAAGGAGCAGTTTAACTATTGGCTGAGCAAGTGCAGAATGGTGGTAGAATGTGTCTTTGGACATTTAAAAGCTTGCTGGCGCAGTTCACTGACTTGGTTAGACAAAACCAATATTCCCATCGTTATTATGGCTTGCTTCGTGCTCCACAATGTCTGTGAGAGTAAGGTGGAGATGTTTATGGCTGGGTGGGAGGTTGAGGCAAATCGCCTGGTGCGGATTATGCTCAGCCAGACACTCGGGCAATTAGAAGAGAACAGCAGCACATGCTGTGCATCAGAGAAGCTTTGAAAACCAGTTTCATGACTGGCCAGGCTATGGTGTGAAAGTTCTGTTTGTTTCTCCTTGATGAAAACCTGCCCCCTTGGTTCACTATACTTCCCTGTAAGCCAACCGCCCTCCCTTCCCCCCTTCGATCTCTGCTTGCAGAGGAAATAAAGTCATTGTTGTTTCAAATTCATGCATTCTTTATTAATTTGTCACACAAATGGAGGGGATACTGCCAAAGTAGCCTGGGAGGGGTGAGGAGGGAGGGAAGCACAGTGTGGGGCAGTTGTAGGGGCACCCCCTAGAATGGCATGCACCTCACCATAGAAGCGGCATGTCCGGGACTCTGTCCCAGAGCGGTCGTTTGCCTCTCTGGGTCTTTGGTAGGCTTCATTCAGCACTGCAGCAGTCCCTGTTATAACCTCTGTTCTTCATGCCCTTGGAGATTTTTTCAAATATTCTGGCATTTCTCCTTTTGGAACAGAGTTTGGATAGCACAGATTCATCACCCCATACAGCAATCAGATGCAGTACCTCCCATTTGGTCTATGCTGGGGCTCTTTTGTGATTCTGGGACTCCGTGGTCACCTGTGCTGATGAGCTCTGCATGATCATCTGTGCTGATCAGTTTGCCACGCTGGCCAAACAGGAACTGAAATTCAAAAGTTCACAGGACTTTTCCTGTCTACCTGGCCAGTGCATCTGAGTTGAGAGTGCTGTCTAAAGCGGTCACAATGGAGCACTCTGGGATAACTCCCGGAGGCCAATACTGTCGAATTGCGTCCACACTACCCCAAATTCAACCTAGCAGGGTCGATTTCAGCACTAATCCCCTTGTGGGGCAGGAGTAAAGAAATCGATTTTAAGAGCCCTTTATGTCGACAAAAATGGCTTCATGTGGACGGGTGCAGAGTTAAATCGATCTAATGCTGCTAAATTTGACCTAAACTCGTAGTGTAGACCAGGGCTAAAAGATAATCTAATGATCTGAGTTGAAGACTGTGGTTGACAACTTCACTCCTTAGGCACAATGAAGCCCTCAGCAAGAAGAGTAAAGCTTGTCTGCGTGGGAGACAGAACTTTCTCCGGCGGTGGTCTGTGACGGTGGCATGAACTCCCTCAGGAACTAAGGAGCATCTCAAACCTCACCACCATCAAATTCAAGTGCAAGGGGCATTTCTTTGCTTTCTCTAAAATGAACATGTAACGGGTATAAAAAAACCAAACAAAATGCCCTACCAAAACAAGTCCCTCCACTGCACACTCTTCTCCCTCTGGGCCGACATGACATGACACATATGCTGTCACATTGCTTAATGTCCTACTGGAAGGTGCTCAGATATTATAGAACAGAATAGAAGGTTGCCATGGAACTGTAAAGTATTTGTTCATTGTCCAGTAAACAGATTAGAAGATGCGCTAGCAACTCCAATTTCAGATGCTGGGCAAGATCCTCAGCTTTATTACAGGCACTGTTTACCACGGATGGCACAAAGGAGCCACAGAGCCGGTTTAGTGACGCTCCTTAGGATTCCCCCAGCACAGCGTAAAAAGGTGTGATTTTTTGTAGTCACATAATCATAGAATATCAGGGTTGGAAGGGACCTCAGAAGGTCATCTAGTCCAACCCCTTGCTCAAAGCAGGGCCAGTCCCCAACTAAATCATCCCAGCCAGGGCTTTGTCAAGCCTGACCTTAAAAACCTCTAAGGAAAGAGATTCCACCACCTCCCTAGGTAACCCATTCCAGTGTTTCACCACCCTCCTACTGAAATAGTGTTTCCTAATATCCAACTTAAACCTCCCCCACTGCAACTTGAGACCATTACTCCTTGTTCTGTCATCTGCTCCCACTGAGAACAGTCTAGATCCACCTCTTTGGAACCCTCTTTCAGGTAGTTGAAAACAGCTATCAAATCCCCCTCCTTCTGCAGACTAAATAATCCCAGTTCCCTCAGCCTCTCCTCATAAGTCATGTGCTCCAGCCCCCTAATCATTTTTGTTGCTCTCTGCTGGGCTCTTTCCAATTTTTCCACATACTTCTTATAGTGTGGGGCCCAAAATTGGACACAGTGCTCCAGATACATAAGCTAACATTAGGGTGACCAGATAGCAAGTGTGAAAAATCGGGACAGGGTGGGAGGTAGTAGATGCTTATGTAAGAAAAAGCTTCAGTTATCAGGACTGTCCCCATAAAATCAGAACATCTGGTCACCCTAGCTAACGTGTATTTTACAAAAAAACAGAACAACTTTTTATCCAAATGAAGATGTGACCATAGAGGGAAGCTGGTATAAAGATGGCATGGTAATGTTATGCCATCCTGCCTGCTACATAAGGACCCAAGTTCAAGGGAAAGCGAATGCATCTGGAGACTGCTGGGGCATAGACAATGTAACTTGCTCACGTCACATGGGGAATCTGTGGCAAAGGCAAGCGCTGAAACCAGTTCTCCTAAGTTCTGGTGTTGGGTTTGAACCAAAAGACCAGGCTTGGACCTATGTCTAATACTTATAACACTATTAAGTAGTTACACTGGATTTAGTAAAGATATAGTGCTAATTTATCCCTGAAGTCAATGGAGTTACATCCATGATGGTGTTAGCTCATAGCATATAGGTTTCTTACAAAAATATGGCCCCCACTGAAGTCACTGAAGCTTTGAATATACACAAGGGTCCAGTGGATGACTGGGTGATCCTATACATCCTATATAATTAAAATACCCTGCAGCATTTCTACAATAATATGCTGCATAAGTAGCAGTAGGGTGAACTTAGTTAATATTTAACTGGAATGATATGAGTGCATTCATTATTTATATTTATTTGTGGCACACTGCAGAAATCTAATACCTATATACCAATGGAGTGTAAGTTTATTAAGGTAATTTCAAAAGCATGCCTTGACAGTGAGTAGACAAGCCCAAATGTGCCCCTTATGTTAAGCTGTGCAATAAGAATTAGTACTGTACAAAACTTGAAGAAGCATGATTATGAAAAATATTGTCTTTGGCAAAGCCCAGTCAATGCAATGAGTATTTGTTTCAGAAGATTTTACCTTTAGTGGATACAATGAAGATTCTGGCTTAATAAAGATCTGAATAAATATATATTTGCTGTAAAATTAAATACAGTAATCATTGCTCTTAAACTACTTTTTGGACTGGGAAGGTTTGTTAAGTACCCTATAGGAAAAATAGGCACAAATCATGTATTGTATAAAAGAAGATTTCCATGTTAGCTCTATTAGGTATTATGGGTTGTTGTTTTTTTCATATAGACAAAGTAACCACATTCTGCCAGTGGATGAATTACTTATACTTTGAAGTAAGGAAAACGACACCAAGAGAGAATACAAGTGAAGCCTGCATCTGAGAGCATGATGTGTCTCTCCCCTCAGATAGACTGCAGCCACTCCGAGAACAACTTGCCTGGTGGCTCTGCCATCAGGCATAACTTAAATTTAAAGGCACAGGACACAAAATAAAGCCATTTTTCCCAAGCAGACCACAGAAAACAAAGGCAGTTTCATAGGTACATACATGTACTGAAATTCATATGCAATGATATGTATCTTGAGGAACTACCTTCCTATGTGTGCCAGAGCCTTATGTTTTGTTCTTCACCATGGGCATAATACAAGCAGGGGCAACCCACACAATCCAGATACAAAAAGTCATTCAAGTGGCATCATCACTCCGATGTGTCTGGAGTTTACATCTAACATGAGTAACCAAAAAACAGCATTTTGAAACATCCAATTTTGAAAGACCTGCTTCGGCTAAAGCAAAAGCCAGTCCCATATACAGTGGTATGGAAGCCTGCTTCCTCCTGTATTTGTCTTCTTCCTGCTAATCTCAACTCACCCTGCTGGCAGCCAGAGAGTCTTTTATATGGCTCACTTACACAAGTCCTTAACTTCTGATTGGTTCATCACCTTGGGTCTGACCCAATGCTCACTAAATCATGGACCTCTTTCCACTGAGTTCAGTGGGCTTTGGATCAGCCCCTCACGCCTCTCTGCCACATGTTGGTGTGTGATCTCCCAGAAAGAGCTAATTCTGTTTGGTCCAGGTTACAGCAGAAACTCTGCACACAGAAAAGGTTATAGGTCTTATGAACGCTGGAAACGCACAGCTGTTGGACGCATGTGAGAGATGGTTTAGTGTTTGAATAGGAAGCTGAAGAATTTTCATGCCTCTGTAAGTGTATAAAAACAAAGTTTGAGCTTTGCCTTTTACTTAGTATATATATATACTGAGTAAAATTATTGCTTATTAAAGGGAGTGACTCAGAGTACTGGTATGAGCGAGGTAAAAAGTTGGAGACTCTTTGTAAACATTCCCTTCCAACTGGGACAATATACTTCACTCCGGAGCTGAAATATTCTATTATTCCAGACCTGCCACCTCCCTCAAGCAGACATTGCCAATAGCAATGAGTTGAGAGCTGGTTTTATGAGCTGTGCAAATGGAGTCATAACAAGTAAACGAAACCTAAACCTGCAAATTAAACAAAGTTTAAATCTAGCTTGCATAATTTACCCTGGTTCCGTATTCTATTTCAAAACATGGAACAGCTATCTTTGTCTGCTCTTTGTAGATATTACATACCCCACGGGTTCTCTCATAAGAGAGCAGGATTGCCCCAGTTTCAGACTTCTGTGTCCTTTTCTCCATGGTATACTGTATGCCTGTCACCCTCCAACCAGAAGTTACTGCATTTCAGTAGCACTGCACAGGGCCGGCTCTAGCAATTTCACTGCCTCAAGCACGGCAGCACGCCTCGGGGGGTGCTCTGCCACTTGCCGGTCCCGCGGCTCCGGTGGACCTCCCGCAGGCGTGCCTGCGGATACTCCACCGGAGACGTGGGACCAGCAGACCCTCCGCAGGCACGCCTGCGGGAGGTCCACCAGAGCCGCCTGCCGCCCTCCCGGCAACTGGCAGAGAGCCCCCCGCGGCATGCTGCCCCAAGCACGTGCTTGGCACGCTGTGGCCTGGAGCCGGCCCTGGCACTGCATTATCTTAGGGTTTTCTATAGCACCCATCACTGGGCTAAGTTCCCCTGAGTTTTGTTATTGACTTCAATGGAGCCAAGATTTCCCCTGGTATGTTTTGTGCCCTTTGGGGATAAAAGCTGATAAATGAATGCATAGTGATATTATTTTATTCCTATTTCATTTAGCACATTAATGCTGGACTTAAACCATCGATCTGATCATTTGCCTGTAAGGATTTCTGTCTGAAAAAGCAAACAGCAGAACCTGCTCCTGGAGAGTGAGCAGATAAAGACTAAATATGACACCCACATCCATTACAAGGCCTCCAGACCTACAGTCTATCTCAGATTTCTAAGCCTAAGATCAAGTTCTTCATTTCCTAGGATATTTTTCTATTTGTATGATAGAGCCCCATGGACCCTCCCTTTCTCCACAGTTTAACATTTCATCTTCCCCCTTGGAACCACAAAATGCAGCCCTCATCATTCCAGCTGCAGATAATACTGCTTGTGCAGAGCCATGCAATGCTGCTCCTTAATCCCTCCGAGAGCTCACTGTTAAACAACGTGAGATACTATTCCCTCTTTCACACGACACAAGAATTAAAATATCTACTGGAAAGAGTAGTGTGGATGACACAAGCTGCTGGCGTTTTCTCCACCTTTGCTTCACATGGCGTAAGTAAATATTTCCTGCCAGTTTGTCTGAGAATGTATCATATTAGATCATTTCTCTGCTGGGTAGAAAGATTAACAATAAAAATTCCAAACACTTGAGTTATAATTAAAACCCCTTATAAACTGAGAAACGAACCTCAGGCAAGACCATGGAGCAAGTGAGCCATGTGCTTGAATTCAAAGACAGCCTGTCTTTGCTTGCCTCCAGTTTTATATGATCTTCAGTTGACTGGTGAGTGCACCCAACAATCCAGCTCGTAGGCTGGGTTCATTTATTTACAATGGTACCTGAAGTCACCCTGCTGGTACCTGAAGTCACCCTGCTGGTGAGCTTTCCTTGCTCCCTCCCCTTTGTTTGGTGCTGAGACACCATTACCTGGCATGTGGCCTTACAAGGATTAGCATGGTGGATATTAAGTAGCAAAAGCCTTGGGAGCAAGAGGGAGCAGCAGTGATGGTAGTTGTTTGGAAAGCAGGGGCAGCTCCAGGCCCCAGCACACCAAGTGCGTGCTTGGGGTGGCATGCCGCGAGGGGCGCTCTGCTGGTCCCCGGGAGAGCAGCAGGCAGGGCTCCGGTGGACTTCCCACAGGTGTGCCTGCGGAGAGTCCGCTGGTTCTGCGGCGTCGGTGGAGCCACGGGACCAGCGGACCCTCCACAGGCACGCCTGCGGGAGGTCCACCGGAGCTGCGGGACCAGTGACTGGCAGAGCAGCCCCCGTGGCATGCTGCCCTGCTTGGGGCGGCGAAATGTCTAGAGCCGCCTCTGTTGGAAAGGCCTCTTTTGGCAATTGGAAAAAGATTCCACATGATTCAAAATGGAAGAAGTGTTAAGCACAGACAGGTGTGCATCTCCCTAAGAGATCATTGTTTAAGCAAGCCCAGTTTTATAAGTGGAAGTAATCAAATGCATGCAGAGGGGGAACATTTTTCCATTTCTGGAACTAAAACCAGCTAAAATTAAAACATATGTATATTGTTAATATTAGTTGCCACCATTTTAGTTAATTATTTTAGTTATGTATATAATATTTCAGGAAAAAAACTCCAAACCTTCCTGAAGTGGTAGCAAATTTTTGTTGAAACTATTTTTATTTTTTATTTAAAAAAGTCAAATAGAAACACAGGGAATAGGACTTTAGACTAAATGAAATTTTTCATAAAAAAGTTTCTGCTTTCCATTGGAAAAAATCTAGTCTTCTCCTTAAAAAAAGAAAAGAAAAAGAATTTTAAAAAAAAAGCCTTAGTTTTCCAACAAAAAGTCAAAAATTTCCACTGAATATTTTACCAAAAGCAATTTTCTGTTTTTGTCAAAAATTTTCACAAACATAAACCCTATTTCCTGACCAGCTTGACTTGGCCCTGTGCAAATCAAACCCAAGTTTTTAAAAAGGGGTTTTATACACTTTAAAAAGCTTTTCTCCCACCCAGCTGTCTCCCTCACTCTTGTACGCCAGATCTCTGACTCTTTCTGACAAGAGGACTGCAATCTGACCCATCTCCCACTTGACCCACCCAGCTGTTCTTATTTCATTTCCCTTCCCGGGGTCTAGTCACAGCCAGACTATTTCTTCCAGCCTGTCCCCATAGCAAATGAACAGGAGGGACATCAAAGATGTTAAAGGGCAGCAAGTTTTAAGTAAATAAATGGAAGTTGTACTTTATGCAGGACTCAGTCAATGTACAGAATTCACCAAACTGAATTTTAAACAGGACTTGATTTGGTGATGACTGATAACCTGAGTAGCTGCAAATGTTCAAACAATGACATGAGAGTAATCAAGCTCTGGCTGACCAGCTGAGAGATCAAGAATGACTTTCCTCCATGTAACATTGCCATATTGCCTGGGTGCATTATGGAGACCTGTCACCTTCCTCTGAAGAATTAATTATCAGCCCATTCAGAGGCTCACTGAACCAATGGTCTTGCTCTTTATGGTAGGTCTTTCCCACATCATTACAAAAACAGATTCACAACTGAACACCAGCCGATCCAGTACATAGCTACCTTAGGGTTCTGTTCTGTATTCTCATTCTGCCATGCTTCCTGGAAGATTTCAGTATGCTAGATGTTGTCTCTATCTTCAGTGAAACATCATGGAGCAAAGGTTAGTGTTAGGAAGCTTAGCTGAGCGGCTAAGGTGGAAGAGATGAGGAGGGGGGATAAATGTATTGGAAAGGGGAGATCAGGGGTATGAGTATACTGGGGTGGTAGAGTCTTTTTTTTACTTCTCTTAGGAGAGTCAGGGGTTCTGTTATTGGTGCTGAGATGAGAATAGAGAAAGTCCTCAGAACATAAAGACCTGAAGCTTGTGGGCCTGATATAGATTTTCCAGAATTTCTCTTATAGCAATTTTTTTTCCATTCCAACACTATGGAAGAAAACAAGCTCAGGATAATGAGGTCTGTAGATGAGCGGACTTGCCCCTTGTGGCACCTCCTGCTGATGACTCCTGGGAATTAACTTGTTCCAGCTCTGGAGCGCCCTCTGCAGGCCGGTGATCCACCTGTCCTCTGGCCCCCCATGTCCCTCTCTAGACCCGATGCCCTTTTACATGGAGTGCTGCCCTGGCAGTAACACCCTCAGTCTTAGGGTCTCCCCTCCCTGGGGAACCCCCACCCACTATCCCCACCTCAGTATATGGCTACTGCCAGTCATTGTCTAGCCCCTGTGCCCTGGGGCAGATTGCAATATCAGCCACTCATCACTGGCAAGGTTGGGTTTGGACCTGCTGCCTTGGCCTACCCCTGGGCTGCCCTTTGCAACCCCCAATACCTTTTGGCCTTGTGCCAGGCCACAGCCTGGGGCTTTCCAGGCTGGAGCTCCCCAGCTCCTATACCTTTCCCCAGCCCTGCTTCACTCAGGCACCCTGTGTCCAGCTCCCTTCAGCCAAACCCATCTCCCTCTACAGGCAGAGGGAGACTTCTGTCAGCCCCTGGCATCTCTGCCTTTATAGGGCCAGGTGAGTCTGTTTGGGGTGTGGCCCCAGCTGCAGCCACTTCCTCCAATCAGCCCAGCCTAAAAGCTGCTTTTTCCAGCCACAGCCCCCTCCCAGGGCTGTTTTTACCCCTTCAGGGTAGGAGCAGGGGTCCACCCTGCAATGAGGTCCAATTAATCTAACTGTGGCACACATCCACAATTCTCTCCTGTTGCAAGTGCAAGTGTCTGTGGGCTTATTACATTATTTAAAAATGCCAGTACTTGTACATTAGTGAAGAGAAGTAAAGACTAACTATTGCTTGCCTTACTCACATGAGTAGTCTCACTGAAGACAGTTGGATGTACTCATTTGGCCCTAAAGAAGGGAATCAGAGAGAGCGAGAGAGCGAAAGAGTGTACCTCTGGAATTCATTTTTGATTTACATAGGGAAATCAATCCACAAAGTTTGCACTGAAATCTAGGTGTCCTGTAACACTGAAATGTGATTTTCTGTTTAAAACAATGTATGTTTATATGCATAAATACATATGTAGAGGCAGTGGCAAACAATTATTTCCTGAAGTATAAATCAGCTTCTTCTAAAGCAGGGATTTGAGGAGACCTTTGAAAAAAGTGTGTGATTTCTTCATTACAAAAGATAAGTCAAGGAAAGAATGTGCAGCTAATCCAGATGATAGACCTACAGGCAGACTTTCAAAGACATGTTAGTACAACTGCCTGGGAAGTTACCAAATGGATGCCATCTCTTGAATGTCTTTCACAGCTTCACATCTGCCTTTAGCAATCACCATGGAAATAAGAGGAGGAAAGTGCTTATGGAGGTGGGGTGTAGCTTGAACCTTATGCCTTGTTTTCTGTACACTGCATCTTTATTAAAAAAAAAACCAGTGTTGGCAGAGAGAGCAGCCATTTTGTTTTCTGAGGTGCTGCAGCCTGTGACAGAGGAGACCCTCCCCACACAGTATTCTCACACAGAGACTTCAGAGAAATCCTCTTAGGAACTCACAGCCCAGAGTGAAGTGGCAGTGAAGGTGGTTCACAGCGGGATCATGAGCTTTTAGAGCTTCTTATGCTGCTCCTGCCCCATTTTCTTGAGTAAAGGGACCAGAGTGGAACTCAGAATCTCATCCTTCGCTTTTGCTGTTTCACCCTTTTCCATAATAGAAACGCCCAACTTAAATGTCATATTTTGCTTTTTCTGTATGGAAAATCATTACTTGGGGGGAGGGGGGCAGTTTTGGAACAACATTTATATTTTTCTTCACAAAGCATTTTTTCCATTGAGAAACTGCCCTTATTAAAATACAACAGTAGTCAGTTGCAGTAGCGATAATCACTGTTGCAAGATGCAGCTCCAAACATCCACGGCAGGCATATTGCTGTGAACATCAAAAACAACACTGTATGGTAGCACAGTACTTGTACATGACAAAAGATTGGTGGGAAAATGCTGTGAAAAACATGGTATAATGTAAGTTATGATTGAACTTGATCAAATAGCTGTAGTTTCTGTTTACAGACACCACCAGCTTATAGACTTTAGACTTTAGGATCAGAAGGGACCAATATGATCATCTAGTCTGACCTCTTGCACAAAGCAGGACACAGAACTCTACCTATCCACTTCTATAACAAACCCCTAACCTATGTCCGAGTTATTGAAATCTTCAAATAGTGGTTTGAAGACCTCAAGCTGAACAGATTGCATGGCCAATTGGCCTTCCCTGGTCAGAAAAAGCCATGATTAGTCACAGGCTGGTCACAACGGGAAAGAAGTTGAGAAGTGGACAGCAAGTAAACAGCTGGATCTTGCTCTTTTACTTCAAGGATTAAAGTACCTTCCAAACTGCACGATGGAGCAAGGAGAGACAAAAACAAGTGCATGATCCAAGAGACCCATTGCATGGACACATTCCACCACCCAGCAGGCTGAAATCCAAAAACAGCTTTGCCTCTGAAAACCCCTTATGCCAAAATAGCATTGTGGAAGGCTACAGAGTAACAAAATGGCAGGAAATGCTGATTGTCCTGAAGAACTTGGTTCCTTCAGAACAACTCCCTTCAGGCACTGACCTTGAATTAAAACACTGGTGTACTCTAAATTGAGCGAGAGCTAAAAAGTCTGGTGACAATATGGGGTCCTCAGCTTCCACTTGGTCAAATGTGGATGTGGAGAGCCTAGGCAAACACTTGAACATGCCTGGTGCAGTTCCCTCTGTCAAAATCCTGTACTCCCAAGGAATTATTTGAGATAAATGATAACACCAGATCTTGGCTGTGGTTTTTGAATGATAAGCTGTAATGATGATATTCCATAACTGACATCAAAAACACAAGCTCAGAATGATCAGCCAATTCAAATCAGTTACCCCATTACCATTTTATCCTGCATTCTTCCTAAACACAACACTGCACTCTAGTCTTTTCCATCTGTTCAACCACATGCTTTCTGTTCCAGGCCACAAGATTGGAGTTTGAGTTGTGCATCTGCTAGTGAGCGTGATGCAGGCAGTAAGTGTGTTGTGATTGGTTGAAGAGTACTGGTGTATTTGTAGAGGTAATATGAAAGGAATATTGTACTGGCTGGGAGCCCAGAGCCTTGACGAGAGATTTGCAGATTTGTTTGTGTTGGTGCTTAATGCATTCGAGCTACTTTAGTTCTTACCCAGTGTACTTTTCTGTGTGGAGCTAAATCTATATATTTCCTCCAAGTTAAACCTTTGTCACCCTTCACCGCCACTCTTCCACTCTACCCACTAACCATTTCCCCCACTTCTGCAAACAATTCAAAACTTTAAAGCAGCTTTCAAACACTTGCCTTTTAAAAAAAACGCACAAAAAACCCACCGTAACTACAATTGTTTCTTCCTTAATTCCAGATGGTTACCCCTCTGCCCCTCAAATTATCCATGTCTAAAGTGCAGGAAGGAAGATATTCAGTCCTGGACCAGGGACAGGTTTAAAGGTCCTATATCTCATGATGTTTTCAGGCATCAGTTCTCTGCCCGGAGTGTGAGGAGGAATCAAAACTGATAGCATGGGGACATGACCACTCTATCTTCCTGTTACAGGGCTGGCTGCCTCTCAAGCATCCCCTCATGGCCTGCGTGGCTCTGAAGCTCCACCTCAGTTTCTCCATCACTTGGGGTTGCTTAATCAATAACTCCACTAGAATGTTTCTTGTGACTAAAAATACCACTCTTTGGCATCTGGATTTATTAACATAATTCATATCATGCTCATATGAACCCCCCCTAAGTAGTCAGTGAACACAACACCTATTCAGGTCTGCCAATCCCAGGGTCCTCTTTCAGGGTCAGGCTGCTTTTTAATCAAGCACCTACTCCAGCACCTTCTAGCAGAGTCCTTCCCTGCTCTTCTCAGCAGGAAGTCCCCAGTTTTCTTACCCAGAGTCCTTTCTTCTGCAGGAAAGAGTACAACATTCTCCTGGTGCTGCCTATCCTCCAGCTTTGAGACATCAGCTGTCAAACCCCTCTGCCACTTCCCAGGTCCTCAGCTTTCTTCAGCCCTCTTAAAGGGCCCAACCCACCCTGTGATATCTCCCCGTATTGCTAAATGGGGTCCTGCCATGAGGGCAGGGGACTAGACTCGATGACATCTCGAGGTCCCTTCCAGACCTAGAATCTATGAATGAATAAATGGGGTGGGTGGGTCCCTGAAAAAAAAAGCTTGAGAACCATAGCTTTAGAGTTAATATTGTGGGCTCTGTCACACGGTGGAGTTGGGAATCACCCTTTTCCAATGCTGTAACCAGCATTGGTTTCTAGCCATAGCCGATGGTAAGATATCAGAACAAAAAACCACAAAGGCATGGTGGAGAGTAAAGATATTTTGAGATACACCTCTACCCCGCTTTAACGCTGTCCTCAAGAGACCAAAAATCTTACCATGTTATAGGTGAAACTGTGTCATATTGAACTTGCTTTTATCCACTGGAGTATGCAGCCCCCCTCCCCAGAGCACTATATTCAAATTTGTGTTATGTCGGGTCACGTTATAGTGGGGTAGAGGTGTATTTTTATTTATGTATTTTATTTATTTATTTATTTATTTATTATTTGGAGATTTCTAAAATGCATTAGTTGTAATTTCTCCCCCCCTTTATGGGCTGTATAGTTGTACTCCCAGTACTAAGTCACCCTGGTTTTACAGGGTTATGAAAAATGGCACCTTTACAGTATATTAAAATCCTGCAAAACATTTCTAGAATGGCTTCACTGTAAATGTTGTAGCATAAACCATAGTGCGGTATAAAGGATTTCTTATCATTGAGACATAACAGGGCACACTCCAGACTAATGAGTAGCTTTGTCATCCCTGCTCTCTAACCTGGAATGTCCTTGTTGCTGGAGTGCCAATGCCTTGCTGCTGTAGCCTCCAGCCTGGACTGCTTTAAGGGAATACTATGCCAGTTGATTATTTTAAATAGAGTACCCAGTCACTCCAATTTAAACACAGTGGATTAGATAAAACAATAAAACAAGTTTATTAACTACAAAGAGAGAGATTTTAAGTGAGTATAAGTAATGAGGCATTAAAGTCAGAAATGGTTACAAGAAATATAAAGATAATACGTTTACTAGTATCTAATTTAGCAAACTATATTAGATTCAAGCAAAGTTTCACAGCACATGCGCCAGCAGATTACTGACCAATCTCTCAGGTCAGGATTCCTCCCCCACTAAGGGGAGGAGGGTGTAGCAGCTTAGTGGTTTGAGCATTGGCCCCCTAAACCCAGAGTTATTAGTTCAATCCCTGAGGGGGCCACCCAGGGATCTTGAGCAAAATCAGTACTTGGTCCTGCTAGTGAAGGTAGGGGGCTGGACTTGATGACCTTTCAGGGTCCCTTCCAGCTCTCATGAGATAGATATATCTCCATATAATTGGGGGGAGGGATAGCTCAGTGGTTTGAGCATTGACCTGCTAAACCCAGGGTTGAGAGTTGCAATCCTTGAGGGGACCATTTAGGGATCTGGGGCAAAAATCTGTCTGGGGATTGGGCCTGCTTTGAGTAGGGGGTTGGGCTAGATGACCTCCTGAGGTCCCTTCCAATCCTCATATTCTGAGTATGCCAGAGACAGACAGGGAGCAAGAAGAAGGGTGTCTGCCCTATCTGTTTATAGTCCTGTCCCCACTTTGAGATGCATTTGCAGCTGGAAGCAAGGCAACAGGCAGTCTGGTGAAGAAAGGAAACTCCAGGCTGTTTCTTTTCTCAGATGTAGATTTTTGTCTCTGTCCTGTTGCTTGCCAAAGAACAGCCACTTTTCAGGTAACAGTCCCTCAGCCTTTTTGACACCTGGTTGAGGCAGCACCTTATCTGTTGTTGCTGACAAACTGGTTTAGCCACTCTCCAGATTCATCAAGGAAACATATTACAGCCATGATTTCAGCATATGTTCATAACTTTACATGTTGCTATGTGCATTTTACCATGATATTATTGATCAGGAAGTTATGAGTTTTTAAATACCTCACAAGGTGTACCTTGTAGAAACATTACAATACTGTCTAGGGTGTGGACACTGGGGTATATTCTGTCACAATCACTCATTTGGGGTGAGCAGCAGGTATCCCACAGACATGCCAATACCACACCACCTTGTATTTTTTTAATGGGTCAAATCTCAAAATCTTGACAGTTTTAAATCTTTATCAGAGACTGAAACTTGGATGAGAGTTTTTGCCTGCTTTAGGACTATTTAAGAATGGAGAATGTTGCTGTATATTGTTACTGAACTGCATATTGTGTGCTAACAGGGCAGGATCGGTAAGCAATATGAGAGTTTCTCATGCTTGTGTGATGTTGACAGATCTAGATTTTTACTTTTATGGTAATATTAGTACTGAATGAAACCCAGAATCAAACATTTAGATCTGATTATTAAACAATAACCACAATATCAGGGAACAGAGAGAGCCAGAAAATGCCTGTGTTAATTCATGTATTCAACAGATTGTGGGAGAGAGAGTATGGGCTAAGCAATCTGTTCATACTAACATTAGTTACCATGGCGTGGAAGGAACATTTTTGCATCTCCCAATTTCCGCTGAGTCAGTCATGAAGATTAAAAATGCTTTCTCTGCTGTCATGAGAATAGGAAAGATTCTGTGAAGGTCCCAGCAGGCTACTATCATCTCCCCAGAGAAAGAGAGGACCAAAATTAATTCCATTTTCAAGATAATAGAGGCTATGCAAGGATAAATTTGGCTACCAGTCAGCAAAATTTCTGCTGAAACCAAACTATGACATCATAACCTTGGAAGAGTGGGGAGGATGGAATAAGGGGTGACACTCTTACCAGGGAAATGGGAGCAGAGCCTTGGGAGTTGGGCAGGAAAGTGTGTGCCACTTTAACAAGGAACACCGGGCATAATTTTGGGGAGCAATGTACCAAGCATCCTTGTGAGCTGACAGAAGAAGCAGAGCTAATGATAACTTCAGATAAAGTGACATGTCTGTTTCCTCCTGGAGAGGAACATAAAGCAATGGCAGTTAGTGGCAAAAGTGAGAAAGTACTGGAGGGGTCATATAACAGAATACTTCAGGCCAAACTATATTCTCAACACAGCCATCTGGACTAACTTCACAGATGGCTGAAGTTTTGGCAGAATCTAAAAGCATTTGCACCCTTTCAGCTGTGATGCATTACAGGATATTGCCCCAACTTCCAAATTCATGTCTGTTTTTTTCCTAGATCAACAGAAAGCCCCTGGCCTTTGCACATGAGCATCTTTAGTGGCATCAACACTGGAAGATTGGAAGGTGGCAATTTCTGGGGCATTCAAAATGGTACCATCAAGAGTAGATTGTGAGGTACTTCTCTTACACTACAAACCAAACAGTAAGCTCCTGGGCCATGTACTCTGGTAGAAGTGTGTCTCTTCATTAGCTGAATGCCACATTACCACTGGACTATGTCCAAAAAAAGAGCATGTACATGTGTAACTTTTTGAACCCTGTCAAGTGATCAAGCAAGTGATAGAATTTATTTCTCAAACACACAGTCCTTAATAGCTGCAAAGCTGCACAGAGGGTGGTGAAGCACTGGAATGGGTTACCTAGGGAGGTGATGGAATCTCTTTCCTTAGAGGTTTTTAAGGACAGGTTTGACAAAGCCCTGGCTGGGATGATTTAGTTGGGGTTGGTCCTGCTTTGAGCAGGGGGTTGGACTAGATGACCTCCTGAGGTCCCTTCCAACCCTGATATTCTATGATTCTATGAAAGCGGTCCACATTCAACTGAATGGCACAGGCCAGACCCTCCACTAGCATTAACTGGCAAAGCTCCACTGAGGTTCTGGTTCCATCCTCTTTGAAAATTTGGTCCTTGTCCAACACATGAATCACTCTGCCCTTCCTAATCTCTTCTCCTCTACCCTGGCCCCTTCATCCCTCTTCTCTTCCCTTCTCTGTCCATTTAGCTTGTCCCCTCCCAAGTAAACTCACCCTAGCCCTCCAAAGCACCCCAATTAATGGACCTAATATGCAGTTTGATGCTATGACGTTATTTACTCTCTGTGTGCATAATATCCCTTCCTCCACCCCATGTCTATCTTGTCTATTTCGAGAGTAAGCTTTTTGAGGCAGGGACCCTCTACCACTCTATGTTTGTGCCCTGCACCACGAGGCCACCTTCTTGAATGACCCTTAGGCACTACCTTAATAAACACATCTGAATAGTCTTCCCCCTATTCTCAGACAACTTTCAAACCTTAACCATTTACCTCAGTGCCCATGCCAGTTGTGCATTTCAGGGGTCCTTTGACTGAATCACAGTGCAAACAGTGAACGTGTCAAGGAACTGCAAAATATATGAGGTGAAAAAAGTTCAGTGTACATCCAGAAAGCGGAATGGGGCCCAGTATATTTGGAGAACCCTGGCTTTAACTTAAAGGTCAAAGGAAAATGAGTAATGAACTAAGCCGTAAACAATGCAAAATTCAGAAATGTTTCGGGTGTGTAATGTGTGTGGCTGTTATCTTCCTTGTGCCATTAGAGTCCATAAATACAATGTAAAGGAAATGTCCTTTCATCTAATATTAACAATCAGCATCAGAAAAAAGACCATTGACCTTAACATGGGCAGCATTCAAATGAGTAATAATTTCCTCCTATTTTAAAAAAGCTTTCAATAAATTTATTGTTTTTAGTTTTCATAGGGGTTGGCTGGCGTGCTGGGAAAACTGGTATGTGCTTATCAAGTATCTCCCCGTATAGATTATGAGTTAATGGAAAGCACTCCAAGCTGGGGCTGGCGGCGATAGGATTGTGCTGAGACATGCAGTGTGTAAGGGTGGGTTATTCTGTATTTTCTCATGCGTTACCTTTAATTGTGGATTTTTGGGGTGGGAGAGGAGGAAGTGGATTATAAAATGAGGAGTTTGGGATAGCTGAGATTTGGTTGCCTCAGCCTGCTTTAGATGTTTTGAATAACTTTGGAAGTAACAATGCACAAAAGCACAGGAAGCAATCTGTGCAGCAAGCCATTACCCTGCTTTGGCCAAATATTACAGAGGTGAACATGCAAAATTAGGCATCAAGATTTCATAGTTAGACTCCTAAATGAAGTGGCCTGATTTTCAGAGTCATCACTTATCCACAGCTCCCATCAAATTAACAGGGTCCTCGGTTACACATGGGTAAATCAGAGGACTGGGCATTGAGAGAAAACATTCTCAAGAGGCACTTTATCCTATAACTGCTGGACTTCTCTGAAGAATCTGGCACTGGTGACAGGACATTGGATTAGACTGACCACTGGTCTGATCCAGCCTGGCAATTCCTGTGTTCTGGATAACTCCTCTGACGACAGTGAAGTACTCAGTGTATATAAGAGATTTGCCTAACAGTCTGGATTTACACCAGTGGAACTGAGAACTGCATGTGGCTCGTAGTGAAATGAAAGCAAGGTCTTTAATGTAGCTCTTACTTTTCAGCCAGTGATTTTCAGAAAAGATAACAAATTGTATATCCCGAAACACAGAACAAAACTATTGTCAATCCACTGTAAATCCATGGGTCCAAACTGCGATGTAATTTATACTGGTTACTTTAATATCAATGGAGTTACTCTGGATTTATACAGGTATAACTGAAATCATAATTTGGCCCCTCTGTAGTCAGAGCTCAAGGCTGCAGGATCATTTCTGCAAACTGCTAGGTTTGCTAGTGCGGAGGGCTGCGTATAATTATTATTTATTTGCATTAGAGTAGCACCTCAGGGCAAACAAGGGTCAGGTCCTGATTGTGCTAGGCTCTGCACATACATGCTGAAAAAAGACAGTCTTTGCCCCAAAAACACAAGTGGGTGACTCAAACAAATAGCAATAAAAGGAAGGGGAATAATGCAGTAACAGTAAAGCAAGCCAGCTGGCATACAATAAGCAAGAGGGTTAATGGCTATTGCAGTTATTTTAGCAAATGCTTAGAATCTCCACTGCCTTGCACCTTGTATAGTCAGGTATTCCTATGCACAGTAGTTGTACAATGCTACCAAATCACTTTTCCATGCTCTATGCTACATAGGAATATTCAATGTATGTAACTGGTACCGCTTTGGAACTGTTGGGGAAGTGAAGAACTACACAGGCTGAAATACTCGGTTGGATGAACCAGAGGTAAAGGATTTTACAGGGCCAAAATCACAGTGGTGGAGTCAAGCCTATTTACATAAGCTGAGGATTTGGCCCATAGAGACAAATGATGAGACAGGATGCAAAATGTAAAGTTAATGCTATAGACTGAACATACAGTACATAAACAGGGACTTAGAGAGAGTTTTTTCTGGCATTCAATTTTACAATGTAACTACATTTTTCCTCTCTTATTACATATTCTTGTTACCTTGCTGCTTATATTTTCTTAAACATATGCTGGAGATATGTGCCCTCAACTGATGTCAATTAGTGCTGGTCCACTGAAGTCCAATGGAATTATTCTAATTTACATCAGCTGAGATTCTGGTCCATGAATTTTAGGAGAGCCTTCTTATCTCAAAGCTATTGTTTAACTGTCTTGGTTATATAACTGCACATAAATTTACAGCTTCTGTCTGCATTACAAAACCACCGGATTAGCTCAACCAATTACTTTAAAATGTTTTCATGCCAGATTTAGCATGTTTTCTGTTTCAGTTCCAAGAGTCAAGTCACTTGCATTGGGCAGGCTGACCACTTCGGGGAGTGATTTTTAAATCATCACACAAATTTTGCATCCATGGCTCCCTTCTGGCCTTATCATCTATAATTCTATTATCTCTATTATCTCCAAGAACTTCAACCTTATCTAATTTACTTGTTACGCAGAACAAGAAAAGGAGGTTAAATGTATATAACTTCCCTATTTTAAAATCCTATTCTAAAATTCCAATCATTCAAAAGCTTAAAAAGAAAGCAAATCTTACCCTGGTTATTATTCACAATAGCATACTGATAACCAGAAAGCAGCAATGGAACTATGGTGGCGGGAATCAAAGGATTTGATTTATGAAAATGGTATGTGAGCTTCTCACATGAATAAACTGACTCACCCTTGGGAGCAGGAGCAGGCCCTACTTTGGAAGAAGAAGGTTTCTAACCATCAGAATTAAGTTCTGGAACAGCCTTCCAAGGCGAGTAGTGAGGGGCAAAGAACCTAACTTGTTTTAAGACTGAGCTTGATAAGTTCATGGAGGGGATGGTATGATGAGATTGCATATGGCATATGGCCCATCCACGTCTGTTATTAGCAAGTATATCCAACAGCTAGATATGGGACACGAGAGAGGGATGGTTCTGAGTTACTACAGAGAATTATTTCCCAAGTGTCTGGCTGGTGGGTCTCATCTACATGCTCAGGGTCTAACTCATTGTCATATTTAGGGTTGGGAAGGAATTTCTTGAGAGGTCAGATTGGCAGAGACCTGGATTTTTATTTTTATTTTATTTTTTTTTTTGCCTTCCTCTGCAGCGTGGAGCACAGGTCACATGTGGGTTTGAACTAGAGTAAATGGTGGATTCTCTGTAACTTAAAGTCTTTAAATCAGGATTTGAAGACTTCAGTAGTTCAGCCAGAGGATATGGGCCCACTACATGAGGTTCTCGGCCTGCAATGTGCAGGAGGTCAGACAAGAAGATCATGATGGTCCCTTCTGACCTTAAAGTCTATGAGTCTGTATGGTATGGGGAAGGAACTAGAGGTGGAATGGTAGGGATGGTGACACGAAATGTATGAGCAGTGGGAACGGGGTCTTCTATGAATTAGGGAGAAAAGAAGCAGGAACGGAATTAGTCACGCACCTCTCCTTAATTATTCAGGAGAGATTTTCAAAAGCACAAATGGGAGTTAGTTACTCCCTTTAAAAATCAACTGGACTTCACCTAATTCCCATTGACTTTCAGTGGGAACGGCATACCTACCTGCCCTTTGTGCCTTAGAAAAATCTAATTCCCAACCCCAAGTTAGACTTGGTATTTGGAAAAAATATTCTTGACTGCGACATTATCTGATTAAAATATGACCATGTAGATCATTGTTGCTATCACTGTTATATAATCACAACAAATCTTGTACACAGTGTATCAAGTAAGATGTCTATGGAAAAGTTATGATGTGCTTAATAGGATAATCATATCTGTATGCATGTATCATTTTGGTGTCTAATGTTATGAATATAAACTATGCACCTGTATTTCAAATGTATTTGCTCATTTGGTAATACCCACAAGGTATTTAGCCAGCACATTGTGAAGGGACTATTCAAGCTGAATGTTCCATCAAGGAACACTTAACTCACAATGAACCATGGAAGATGCCCATCCACACCTGATGGACTTTCATGTGAACGTACTAATGAGAGTACTGGTAATGGCCTCTGCTATGACTAAGCGAAACAGGCATAGACAAGTGACTTGGCCATGTGACTCCAAAATCTATCATGTTACCTGTAATTTTCCACAAACTAGAAGAGTGGGTTTCCCTACACATGGCAGAAGCTATTACAGGCCCTGAAAACATCTCCATTTTACCTCTTTTCTACTCTAACCTCTGGACTATGAATGTATACTAATGGGAACATTCTAATCAAGGGACTGAGGATCTTTCAATGATTTGGAAGCAACCAGAGACTTAACAAGCCAGCAGTTTATTCCATCACTGCTATAAGCCTGATCCAAGAACCTTGCAATTATTGTATGTATTTGATTCCTTTAACCAATTTTAATCTCACCTTTCTTTCTTTTTATACATAAACCTTTATATATTAGATCCTAAAGGATTGGCAACACCGTGATTATTGGGTAAGATCTGAGTTATATATTGACCTGGGTATGTGGCTGGTCCTTTGGGATCAGAAGCACTCTTTAGTTGATGAAATCGGTTTTAAATAACCACTCATCATTAAGTCTAGTGTTTTTGGTGGTGATACAAGGACTGGAATATAGAAGGAGACTGCTTTTCTGACTTTTTGTTAGCCAGTGTGGTGAAACAGAAGTTTACTTTTGTTGCTGATCTGATACATCTTATGGAAGTATAACCATCAGTTTTGAGTGTGTCTGTCCTATTTCTCACCAGCTTGTCCTAAATTTGGTGTTCTCAGTAGTGACCGAGAGAGGCATGGGAACATTGCCAAAAAAACAGAACAACAATATTTGGCCAAAAGTAAAGTTAACAGTGCCTCAAAGCTCAGTTACCTGAGCTCTCTGGAAGCAGTGATGAGGGTGTGTGGTGATAGCGGATTGCATGGCATGCATACATTGCTACCATAAGGACGAACTTTGAAAATGTACATGGATTTAATGTTTGAAAGCATTATTATGCAATGAAGAAGGATTGTCATATTCAATTTTAATATTAAATAGATGTAACGAATCTGGATTTCCTTCATATTTCCAAATCCCAGGCAACAACAGCAAAGACATGCTGGGGAAGATGGGAGGTGTATGATTTGATTTTCGTAGTCAAAGTTATTAAACAAAATAGTTTGAAAGGAGGAATGATAGGAAGTTTCTTAGTGTTTAACCTCTCTGACTCCTGGTTTTGGTAGGTGGAAATTGGAGTGTTTTGATATCACCTGTTTTTTGTTGGCACAGTTATTTCCTGTAGGGAGCAGATCTGCAACTAAGGAATGATGCGGGGAGAAAGCTTTGGCTTTTGTACACATGCAGCTTGTAAAAAGAACAGCACCATCGTAAGTAACACAGACTTCCTTCCACGACCTAATCGCCGGTGCAGTCAGTTACAGAGACCGTGAACAGCTGTTTGTAATAGCGGCATCTAGCGAATTCCAGCAGAAAGCAGAAGTCAACTATACTTCCTCATTCTCTTATAAAAGTGTCCTCTAAACCAGACTCAGTCCCAGTTATGCCAACAATCCAAGCAATGACTGAATACTGAAAGCTGATACGTAATGGAAAAATGCCTGTGAGCAATGCATTCACTAGAATGAAAAATGAAGAAATAATTCTTTGGCCTACAACAGAAGGTGGGTTATTGTGGAGGCAAGACAGTGTGATAACTCTGAATTCTTGATGAAGAACATAGATGCAAGAATGGTGTTATCTGATGAGAGCCTTAAACAGATGGACAGAGCTGTTAATTAAAGGGCTAAGGATAAAATTTCCTATTTTTTTTAAAAAAGTAGTTGGAAAACAATTTAAGAACTCTCAATCTGCATATATTAGATCTCTCAGAAGGCCAGGTGGATTGGGATAGTGTGTATTTTCTTTATTTGTGTGATTTCTTGAAAGAAATATTGAGCCATGTTCTCAGGTGAAGTAAAACAGCATGACTCCATTGATTTCAGTGGAGTTACACCAATTTACATCAGGTAAGGATCTGGCCCATTTATTTGAAACTAGATTTTGAAGCCAGCGCTAGGCAAAGCTTGCCAACAAATCCCCCTATTTAGCCCCTGCAAAATAAGGAGAAAGTGAGGAAAGTAAAGATCTGGATTTGAGTTTTGCTATTTAATATGTATATCAGTAGCTCCCAGTGATGTAAAATGAGGGTTACTTGCTGTACAAACCCCTAGTAGATGACAGACCCTGCCTCTAACCTGATTTTTTCCTGCTATTAGAGTTTAGTTGACGGTTCAATCATATGCAAGTTGAATCATAAAAGAGGGGAGAACCACTATCTATTAGGGGAACATTTCCTAGATGTGAGTTTAAAGCAAACCAAAGCAGAGTGCCAGAAATACTGCAGCCTCACTTTCCCCAGCTGTAAAATAGGGATAATAATACCTGCTCACCTTTTAAAGCACTTAGAGTGCTGAGGCCAGGATGATAACAAGTGCTGCGTGTCATTATTTACACTTCCCCAAATTATTAGTAACAGTGAAGGGTAACCTGCACATGATTAATAGCACAGCGCTCCCATAAAATCAAAACTACTATGGGCATAGGGTGTAAGACTCCTTGACTGAATAAAAGAATCATTGCAGCAAATAAAGGATGCTAAAGTATGTGGAAAGCAGTGGTTTTTCTATGAAGAAACAAAACCAACCGGTTAATGGTACTAGCGTAAAACTTGGGGAAACCCAGGATCAATTCCCTGCTCTGCCACAGACTTCTTGTATGACCTTGGGTAAGTCACTTAGTCTGTCAGTGCATGAGTTCCCTATCTGTAAAAAGAGAACTAGTACATCCCTACTTCTAGGGGTGTGAGGGTAGATACATTAAAGATTGTGAAGCACTTTGAGTACATAAGAGCTAGCTGCTATTACTATATTATGTTACCTATACTAGCAGTATACAATATCAGTAAAATGTGCAATAGCAGCTAAAATGTCATCTGTAGACAACATATCCTTGAGACCAAGAGCTTAATATAATTAAAAAAAAGAATTAGAGATTTATAAATAACAAACACCCAGAGTTACCTTAGTTCAGCTGTGCCACCAGAGCAAAGACCAGGCTCTGGCCCTAGAATGGCCAGGGTTGGCATCTACAGGTGAAATCTTAGTCCCATTGATGGGAGAGTTTTACCTTTGACTTCAGTGGGTCCAAAATTTCAATGTATGTGTCCAACTATCCTTTCTTCTTGAAACCTGGGCTTCTACTGATGTGAAAATCGGCGATTGAGAAACACATCTGTAGTGGTGTTTGACTTTAAACCTAAACTTTAGCGGCTTCTCAAAGGATGGGCTGTAGGAGTCAGAAAGGGAAACAACGCAACTAATATGAGGTTTAATTTAAAGTTAGATACGTTTTATTGGACTGAACCCATCTGGAATACGAAAAAATATGAAAAAAGAGCTCAGTTCACTGCATTGAAAAAGTTGTCTCTACAGGTGTGTCTACATGGCATGTGCTGCAGCTACGCCTACTACAGCAATAGAAAAGGTTTTTCCATCACTGTAGTAAATCTACCTCTGTGGGAGGCATAGCTACATTGACAGAAGAATTCTTCCATCAGCCCACCTGCACCTACAATGGAGGTTAGGTCAACCTAACTATGTCACACAGGAGATGAAATTTTTTCTCAGCCCTGAGCAAGGTAACGAGGTCAACCTAAGTTTTAGCTGTAGACTAGACCAATGCATTATGTTTAGGCCAGCCCTGTATCTTGCCTTCCACCTGCTTTGACTGGTGCGAACTGATTTCTCATTCTGTCTCTGCCAAACTAAGAAAATTGCCCAATGTTCAACACTTATTGCAAAAAGCGCTAAAGGAATAGCTGCTTCCCAATTCTCCTTCGTTTGGCTTCTGCCCAGAAGTTGCTGTCCTTGTTGGGGTTTATGGGAGTTGATAGGCTGGTCTATCATAAACTCTATAGTAAAATCATGCAGTGTATTTTTTGTGCACATGGTAAGTGGAGAAGGGTCAAATGTCTTGCCTGTAATCTGAACATTGGCAAACCTGGCCTGCTTGCAAGAATGTGAATAATGTGGCTCACAGCAGCACACGTCATTCATTTAAGCCAGCAGATCAAATGTGCGACCAGCGTACTGCACATATGTATATTTATCCCAAAGGAAAAAATATTCAACAGTGTGTTAAGATCACTGATTAAATAATGGATAAATCACTCAACTATATGGATCATGGAATAGGATGGATAGAATCAGTGATGGCTTCTCCACGCTCAATATTTATTAGTCTAAGGAAAGTAAATTCCTGCTGGAAAATAAACATCAACAAAGGCAGAAGGTAATGTCCCTAAAACCTCGTAGCACTACTGCAGAAGGGTAACCTGTGTGACAGAAAAGACTGCTGGGTGATAATATGATCAGTTATTGGTCCTATCAATCATACAGCATTTTTATGAAGCAATAAATCCCAAAGCATTCTCACTTATGTAATCATATCTGTCTATCATCTCCTACCTTCCTGTTCCCCCTTGCTTTGTACAGGCTCAACCCAGCAAAGTAGTTAAGCATTTGCATGTGAGTAGTACAGATGAAGTCAATGGAATTATTCACATGCTTAAAGTTAAGCATGTGTTTTTTCTGGATTGGGGCCATATTGCTCAGAAACTTTGTTCAAGCAAACCCTAAATGTGGTTTAAAAGGTGTGCATTCTCTGCCCTTGTGTTTGAGAGGGGGAGGGATAGTTCAGTGGTTTGAGCATTGGCTTGCTAAATCTAGGATTGTGAGCTCAGTCCTTGAGGGGGCCACTTAGAGAGCTGGGGCAAAATCAGTACTTGGTCCTGCTAGTGAAGGCAGGGGGCTGGGCTAGTGAAGGCAGGGGGATGGACTTGATGACCCTTGGGGGTCCCTTCAAGTTCTAAGAGATAGGTACATCTCCATTAATGTATTTTTATTTATGACTATTGGATCACTTCCATCATGAAAATGTCTTGCTGATAATGACCATGCATTATTCAATCTTGTGACTAAGATTTAAGCCCTGAGATTTATCATTGGGAAGATCTGATTGTCTCCTAACATGAGTAATGCTATATACCATAATGCTTGACAATACGGTATATAACAAATAACACAATTAGAACATCTTCTCATTCTATTCTTCACTTCCTTAACTCAATTACCCCAACTCAGCAAACATGCACGTCACTGACATCAGGCTGATGGGAAGAATGTTTTTGTCCACTTGTTACAGAGTTGGGCTAAAGCCACAAGTGTTGGATCTGGATGTATTGTCAAGATTGAGAAGTGTTCAGATGAAGGTCCATCATTAAAGATGACCAGACCCTGTAGGTTGTCAAGTCCCAAAAGTGCAGAATATGGAGCCTTCTCCCATTACACAATACATTGGATAAATCCTCTGGAAAGGATGTTTCAAATAAGCCATTGTTTTAGTTATCTAACAGCAAAACAAATGTCTGCAATTTTTTCAGGAGGTGAAAAAATATTATTTTCACACTAGAATATTTAAACAAAAATACCAAACATCTTTCCCGAAAAAAACCCACCTCTGTGCCTAGAATAAGTATGAGAAATTTCAACTGAAACAGTAATAGCCATGGGTGTCACTGGGGGGCTTCATCTCTGTCTCCCAGTACCAACACAAGTCTGTCCCCCATTCAAAAATGCCCCTACTGACTCCAGGCTAGTCCATGCACTGTCCCTGCATCATCTTCTCAGTTCCTGAACTTGCAGGTCACATGCTGATGCCGGCCTCTCAGTGAAGAGGAGTGTTGAGGAGGGAGCCCCAAGCTGTCCTGGACAGGCAGAGAGATGTGAGACAACTAGGTGATGCAAGGGGAATGAAAGGGTCATCGTGCAGCCAGTGTATTCTGTGGTAGGGGTAATCATCGCCAAGGAGCCAGAGGTCGAGGGGTGGGGGGAACTGAACGGTGGTACTCAGGGCAGCTGAGAAATAGATATATTTTTAAAACCAAGACATTTAAATGCCCCCAAACTTAGGTAAACCAGAGTTAAGGCTGCTCAGTGGTATCTAGTGCCCATTCATGAACTTAAAGCCAGGAAATACAAAGGTACACAACACTTCTGCAACACAACCTTCTCTCTCTGCTCTCTTTGAGTTGTGCCCCAGCACACCTGTAACACACATACGATCACTTTATCCTTACAAAAGGGTACAGAACACATGAGCACTGTAGGACAAAGCCTAACACCTTCCCTTTGCTACAGCACACCTTGTGTGTAGGTCAGCTATAGCGAACAGCAGCTACCTACACCAGGCCCAGCACAGTGACTGGGAGCTGTCTACATCATGCCCACACTCAGATAATGAATTTGTTCCACACAAACCACCTAGCCGTGTGACCCCTTCACCCTTTTCCACCCCTTCACTCCTGACCTGAGAATTCCTTCTAAGATATTGCCTTCACTTATTGCTCCATAAACTCAGGAGACTACTGCCATGTAAGGCACCAGACTGCTGGCAATCCCCATGCCAAGAAGACACACCTCAGCAGAGACAGCCTAGAAACTCAGCACTGGTGAGGTATACCTGACCTTTCAAAGGACACATGCAGCTCTCCTCAAAACAGTCACTGCTCTGCCAAGCTGGTTCAACTACTTCCTCCACCATTCAATACAGCTACACCTAACCCAGTCAAGGCTGTCAGAGCTCATGCAGGTATTCAGATCTGGGGACCACCACAAAGTAATGTCACAGTCTCTGAGCACTTCCTCATGTCTACTAATTATGGCACCCCTCCTATCCTCTCACTTGCCCTTGCTGACCATACACAGTGGCTATTGTCAACTCCAGTTAAAGTTGTGTTGCAGAGGTGATGTATACCTTAACTTTGTATTTCCTGGTTTCCAGGGGTTTCCTGGAAGTGTATGAGGCACCACTTGTCAAACTTAACTCTGCGTTAAATTTTTGGGGCATTTAAGATAATAGTATGATCTCCCTGTTTTTTGCGGCCTTGTGGTCTATGCCAGTCAACTGACTCAGCAATTGGTGTCAGCCAATGGGAGGGACGAAAGCGATGGCCATATGAAAAGGGATCTATCCTGTTGCAATCCTCATTTAAAAAAAAAAATGTTGCCAAGAATAGATCTAAATGGTGGTGCCCTGGGGTGGCTTCTGCACAGGCATCAAGTGCTCCCACTTTTAGGTAACTATTCACTTGCAGATGGAGCCAGTTGCTATCTTTGTCTGAGTCACAAACTCAAATGAGAAAGTGAGCCGTCCCTGTGCAATATCCTGGGAATGGCGCTCCTGGACACACCAAGCGGCTGTCACTATGCTGAATGATATAATTGCTCTCTCTCTCTGTGTGCGTGTGTATATATATATATATCCAGAGATGCTATTGCATGATCTGCTCTGGTTGTTTCTCCTCCAGTGCACTGGGTGAAGAGTCTATGTCGTAACATTTTTCCTGTTTAAAATATTTTATTTCCTTTTAGCAATTTATTTCCTCATTTCTTTTACCTGCAGCTGTGCAAAGGAGACTGCTTCTTGGTGTGCTGGTGGCTCTAATCTCATCAGATGCTCAGAGGACACCAAGCACCCAATCCTGCTCACAGGACTCTCACATGTAACCCCACCGATGTTACTTTTGTGCTTTGCAAAGTTCTTTTCTATGGGCTGGCTGCAAACATGAAACACTGGTTGAGCAGTGTGAAGAGGTCCTAGCAGGGCCTGGGATCTGGCCAAGTTTGGTTAATTTGGTGTATATTTTGCCCTAACGGTTTCTATTAGCCTTAGAAAATGCCTCTGACACACAGAAATCTTGATGTCCCCTGATGCCCTTTTGGCAACACTAGTTTTTCTTGAGTTGTTCCGCTTACATAGTATGTCCCGGTGCACAGTGAATTGAATGGAAGCCACCGATTGATTTCAGTGGGCATTGGATTGGGACCACAGTCAGCCTCATATTGTCTTATATAGTTACATATATTTGCCTCTAATTACATTTTGAGACCCTGCATTTCTAGCATGCTCTGTGAACTCCTCATTTTAATCTCGCCAGGGAACTCTGTAAGATTTTGTCTTTTTTAATATATTACACATACTGGAGTGAGTGACAGCTCTTTCCTTGAGAACATGTTGCTATCTTTGGCGCCCTCTTCTGTTCAGATTTCTTCATCTTTTTCAAGCGCAATGGAACATTCATCAGCTGCTGCAATATTCCACTCTTTGGGAGCTTACTTATGTGCCAGTTGGAATATATCCAGACTGGGAATTCACGGGAATTACCCAAAAGACTGACACTTGGTTCCTGACAAATACACTGGTCCACAAAATATATGAACAAGAATCTTGGCAAGGACAAAGGGCAAACCCAGACTGCCTTATTACTTCCTCTTAAGAAAAACTATACAAAATTAAGAACAATCATCTAAGTGCAGTATGGGAGATAAAGGTTAATTAAAGTCAATGGGAGACATGTTTCTGAATACTTTGACTTCTTAAGCTAATCAGAGTTGTTTTCCCTGTTAAGCTTGTCATTAAGGGACTAGTATTCTACACTATATTGTATAAATGCTATTAGTAGAGCTTGCAGCTTACCAGCTCCTGGTAGCACTGCGTAACATGCCCAGTTCTGAGGGAGAAACATCCCTTAATAAAGACTGTAGCCTTCACATAATTCAGAAAGCATCAGGAGAGTGCTTTATGCAGAAGAGAGGCCATAGTAATAAATAATTATCAACAGCTTACATTTATTTAGCTCTTTTGAGCTGGAAGGCTCTCCACCTTTTTATAGACCTTACCTACAGAAATCACTTGATTCACCTATCAAATGCATCTGCCTCTGGGGTGGAATGTAGGAGCTGATTAACAATACACAGCAACATTACACAACAGCTTAGGACAGGAGTGGAAAAAGTTCTGTACTCAGCTGAAGCTACAAAGGAAATTTAGATAGGCAGAGCACAATTTGTGTTTTAGCCAGGACACTAGGGCTTACACAACTGCTCTTTAGAGAAGTGACATGAAATGTTTAATAACCATAAGTGGCCAGGTCATTAGTTTTATGTCTCACTAGAAAAATGACAACCCAGCAATCCAGAGTCTCCATAAAAAATCACACTGGTAGATAATGCTTTGGCACAATACATTGTGTTTGTACACTGGATAATGCTTTGGCACAATACATTGTGTTTGTACATTGGACATTAAGTTACTAGTGCAGGAGTGACTGTGGAAACGAGAAGATTTAATGCTAGAACTCAAGTAACTATGAGAATACCATGTTAAGTCTCTGAACATGCCAGTGGGAACTAGAGGTGTTTCAGAATCCTGAGCAGAATTAGCCTGAGCAGTGTACATGCAGTTAATGCTATGCCTTCTGTCCTGACAAACCTGACTGTTCAGTATCACTGTTGCCAACTTTGTACTGATTCTTCGAACAGTGGACCTCCAGAGAAAGCATCTGATTATGCCCCTGACTGCTATTTGATGAGATGTTGGTATGCTCATCACCATTCTAAAATATATATGCTTGTGACAGTTTATAGCGTGTGCATCAGTCATGCCAATAGACCTATTGTACTAAAAGGCACACTGCTGAACTGTTTCCTTTCTAATCATGGGTAGGCACTCTCCAGTGAAGTGGCATTGCCTAAGGGTTAGAACACAGCACTTTGATTCAAGAACTCCTGCATTTTAATCTTGGCTATGCCATGGACATACTGGGTGGCCATAAGCAAATCATTTATGGCTTCATTTTCAGAGGTGTGGGTGCAGAGCACCTTTAGGCAACAGGCCTCTCTCTCTTAGGGCTTGTCTACATTACCCGCTGGATTGATGGGCAGCGAGTGATCTAGCGAGGGTTGATCTAGTGCGTCTAGTCTAGACGCGATAAATTGACTGCCGAATGCTCTCCTGCCGACACTGGAACTCCACCGGAGCAGGAGGCACTGGCGGAGTCGATGGGGGAGCATCAGCAGTTAACTCACTGCAGTGAAGACACCACAGTGAGTAGATCTCAGTACGTCGACTTCAGCTACGTTATTCACATAGCTGAAGTTGTGCAACTTAGATTGATCCCCTCCCCTGTGTAGACCAGACCTAAGTCTCAACTTCCCACTCTGAAAATGGGGTAATACTACTTGCTTACCCAAGCCAATTATATGGCTTAATTAGTACAATGCTGTATTAGAGCGAAGCGATATTCTTACATATTACTTAAGTGAGGATAAGGAGAGGTTTGATGCTATAACTAGAACACTAAACTACGCTAAACACTGTCCCATCTATTTGTTGTATCCAGCTGCTGGCTTTTGTCATTCAGTTAGATTGTAAACTCTCTGGGGCAGGAACTCTCTTTTCATTATATGTGTACAACGCCTGGCACATCGGGGCCCTGATCTGAGTAACAGAGATAAGTGAGACTACAGCAGAGACACTGCACTGTGTATGGAGAACTGCCCATTAACAAGCTTGATGTTAACATTGCTCACTTATGTTTCTCAGGCCCCCAAACTGTGGCTGCAAAACTTTGTGACAGAGCGATTTTCTACTCGTCTCATACGTTACAGTACATAGGGTAAACGTGAATCCTTTGTTCTCGCTTGGGTTGCAATGTTAAAAAAAAAGTGACTCTGCATCACATGCAGTTCTCCCTCCCCACCCTCCAGCAATTAGCTAGCACAGTAAAAACAAGCAGACAAATCAATAACTCATGAGGACTAACAATTAAAAAAAACACCAACAAAAAACAAACACTCCTCAACTGAAAATCTTTGACATATTTATTTAAAAGGCCTGGGTACTCATCTGAGCTAGCTAAGGAAGGGGGTGCTTGACAGAGAAGGATCCATAGTTTAAGCCATTCATGATAATTTTTCCCAGCTGATCAGCGATGTCCCAGATTTACGTATGCACTGAGCAGAGGTTGGAAGAACTAAAAGCTCTTTCTCAGAAAACCAGCCTACTCAGTATTAGAATTTTGAAGTGATTTTGCTTTATTCAATCCCCTTTCTCTGAACTTTGGTTTTTGGACTTTTTTGTGTGCTATTATTATTATTGCTCCCCACAGCAAACATGGTGTGGAATATTCCCATCTGTTAGGATTTCTGAACTTTTTTTTTCTTTCTTTGCATGTGCTAGCGTGTCTGTTTGTATGGCAGGTGAAGCTCTGCATTGCCAAGCTAGATATGATGCCAGGAAGAGTCTGAACTTGCCATGCAGCTTAAGTGTGAAAAAAAACAACTAGGATTATTTACTTTAATTGCATAAGACCTCCCTCCTTGTGAGACTGGGCTGCAGTACTGAAAATGGACAGTAGGTGGCAAGCTAACATCAGGTTTCTCTTCTGCTAACCAGGCTGTATTGCAGCTGGAACATCCTATTCAGCAGTGACCTTGGCAAAGCAGAATGTTGAGGAGGTGATGATCTCATTCCCTTAGCGGTGGGTGCTGTGCACGTTGTCCCTCCCGGCTGTGTGTATGCTCTGCCCTATTATCCCAGGAGTACTGTTGTCTGTTTGTCGGACTGGGCATTCCAATGGGAGCAAGGGCAGCCCCCAGCTGGGGATTTGCCTGGCGCCAGGGAGCTCCTGTCCTGCTCTCCAAGCTCCCACAGCTCAACTCAGAGGTAAGCAGGCAATGCAACAGCCAAAGCTACTCTTGTCCTTCCCCTGTGATGCAGCAGGTCACCAGCAGGGGAGCTGCTGAGCAGCTGCAGAAGGTGAGGGACAGGTCACAGCAGAGCTGCTGCTGGGGCTGCAGGGCAAATGGTGGGAGGGAGTACGGCCGCCACCTCTGAGATGCAGAAAAAACAGCCATTGCCCCCTCCCCGCAACCACCCCAGCCTGACCCTCACTTCCTCTCTCACCCCGCCCCCATGCCCAGCAGCCTGGCCCCATTTTTGCAGTCGGTGGTGCAGGTGGGGTGCTGGGAGCGCTTCAACCGAGGCCTCTGCCCTCCCTGCCCCTCTCTGCACACTTGGCTCCTGTCAAATCCACAAGCAGCCAGCAGGGGAGGTGACCCCACAGCAACCCCCTTTCTCCCTTCCTCCTCTCCAGACGGCAGCTAAAGAGCCTGGCTCTGTGGCCCATTTCCTCCCCCTTCTCCCTCAGGGACAAGGGAAGAGCAGGGAGAGGGCAGAATTAAATCTCTTCACTGGCAACCAGCAAGGCTGTACAAAAACCGGCCAGGCTAGTTATTAACCAGCCTGGGGGTAACCCTCGGAAGGAGCTGGAGAGGTGTTTCCCTGGCATAGTGAGGGCTTAGGCAAAGACATTTCAATTTAAAAATTGCAAGGTGCTGTTCAGGGAAGACCACGTTTTCCATTTGTAAACAAATGCAAATTCTTTTCTTAACACAGATGTATCCGACAAAGTGGGTATTCACCCACGAAAGCTCATGCTCCAATATGTCTTTTAGTCTATAAGGTGCCACAGGACTCTTTGCTGCTTTTTCTTAACACAGTTAGTCTCAAAGGCCACAGTTTAGAGCTTTAAGGACCACAGGTTGGGCACGACTGGCACAGGACATGGAAAAACAGCCCATGTATCTGAGAGTGGTCAGGAAGTTGGGCATCTTCGGACACTCTATCTAATAGCCTGCCAAGTTTCCTACCGGCCCAATGACAAAGTTCCACCTGGAGCCTTAAAGTTCCATCTGCCCTGCAAGAAGAGAAGGTGGGGTGGGGACCTTGTAAGCAGAAGTCAGTATTTTTCAGTGGCATGCCCCCTGCAGAGGGACAGGTGCAATTTGAAAGCACTATGTCTGTCTCCCTACCACATTTCTTCACCTTCTCATCGATGCCGTACATAGCAGAGACAGAACAACATCCTGTCCTGACCATCATCAGTTTCCAAGATTCCATACCTATAGGAGCACTCATCCAGAGCAGCGACATAAACCACTGTTGTATCAGTGCCAATGCCTCTCCACCATCATACTGGTACTCAGCAATAATACTCAATTAAAGGCTGTTGGTGCCACCAGAGGCAGGGATGTGCACTACTGGGCCTATCACCAGGGGAATGCTAGTGACTGAGTATGTCCTGCTTCCTGGCTCGGGAAAGCTTTGCTAACACACATAAGCAAATCCCCAGCTGATTATAACAGAGGGGAAAGGCCATTTTCCAAGTAAGCATGTGCCAGATCAGTCAGGGCTTTCAAGACCACGTGCAGCACCTTGAGGGGGGCGGGCAGCCATTGGAGCGGGGGGAATTGCCTGGTTTGCTGTTCCACTCACAGCTTAGGCTTTAGGAAGCAAGCACCGCAATGTGCACTACTAATAACCCCACCTTGCTGTTACACGTCATTATTCTCCATGTGCTTTACAAAGAAGGCCAAGATCATTATCCCCAATTTACAGGTGGGAAAACTGAGGCACAAGGCAGTGAAGTGCCTTGCCCAAGGTTTAGCCAGCAAGACAGTAATAGAAATAGAACCCAGGTCTCCAGTCTAGTGCTCTACACACTAGGCCATGCTGGGAGGTCTTCAAGTAGAGAATATTGGACTAGTGCGCTTGCTTCTGTCCCCTCTTCTCATTGCAAAGCAAAGGACTCAGCGAGGCTGCACCTCCAGTTCTGTAACGCTCCAAACAAAGTGGCAAACTACTCTCCTTTGCTCCTGTTTGTGCCTCTTTGCCCATGTGCAAAACCTAACAGGCTTGAATCAAACCTCCTTACCCCATCTGGCTGTGGATGTTCTAGCTAGCAGAGAGCACAACTCTCTTTTTAAGAAACTCTATTGGACATGTCAAGTGAAAATCTCTGCTTTTGGGAGGTGGCTGTGATTGACGTGTGTGTGATATCGCAACGCCAAGAAATCGGCTAGATTAAGTCAAAAACTATACCCACATGTACCAGCTGGGTGTGCGTTTGTGTGGATGCTCCAGGAACGCCGTCCCACGATGTGAGTGTGCTGTTCTGAGTCACACGCTGCCGCACTGCAATTTAATTACACGTTGCGCGGCTGAAAATCTTTTCACAGGATTTACTTTTTATGAAATGTGGAAAGTTCCAGAGTAATGTACTTATGATTCAAATGTATGCAGATAATTGATGCTTCCTGTGGCTTCCAGATGGTCTAAAAGGAAAATTTTATATCCTCCTGATTACTATTGCAAGCAAACAGAGAAAGCCCTTTAGGAAGGAAATGGAGCACTTCAGTCTGATATAAGTGTTTGCCTACAAGGAGTAGGAATTCAAAGACGTCACAGAATCACGGAGACCTGCTAGGTCATCTGCTCCATCTTTTCATCAATGCAGCTGCTGTCCCCTCCGTCCACCTCCTTGAATGCTGTTGAGTGGGCATGCATGGATGTAACAAAGCCAAATTCAGCCTGTAGCGTGTGATTTTTACAGGATGTCACTGAAAAACCTGCCCTTAAGTGCTACTCAGTTGCTGCATGTATTGGAGTTTCTACATGAATGTTATTTCCCTATAAAACGTTCGGGGCCTATAATATCCTCATCTTGGCAGGGAGGTCAGCAAGGTTCATCGGGCAGGGATTCAGCTGCATTCCTCCATTAGGAGGTGGGGTTTGCTCTGCCCTCCCCAACACCGTGAAAGAAAGCAAGAGTCTGGCCTACAGATCCTGCCAATACCCTGTTATCCACATAGGGAAGGGGAGGCAGTGCCCCTCTTCCTCCGCAGCTCTGGGCCCTGCAGTTCTGACAGCTTCCTCCATCCTCCCACTTCATTGTTCAGCTCCATAGGAGTCCTGCTGCCTGGGACTCCTCTGGCAGTGTCTGCCTTAGAGGAAGGGTCACTCATCACAGAGCAGTTGCAATGGAAATGTACCAGTTTCTGTCTGTAACACATCTCCAGGGAAACTTCTACTGGGTGCCAGTGGCGTGCGGGGGGCGGAAGAAGGTGAGGAGGCAATGAGAGAATGGGAAATATGCCTCTCCTTTGGCTCACCCGCTGCCTTCTTCATCCCCGGCATTGATCCTCCTGAATTGCCTCCTTCTTCCTGTTCTGCATAGTGACAGGGAGATCTGGCCCCATCCCACCGAATCCATTTACGTACCTAATGGCACGGGCCATGGACTCTGCCCAGCAAGCCTTTCCTTGGCTGTTTGCCTCAAGGGACAATCCCAGTGCCTCAAGGAGCTCCCATTAGAAAAGCACCCCTGCTGGTGTGGTGGCACTAAGACATAACTGATCGCTGTGTCCTGATGTCGCTGCAACATGCTTCCCTAGCCTTGCCTGCCAAGCACCTTCTCTCCCCTCCCCTTCACCGATCTGTGAGCCAGTCTGCAGCCTCACCAGCTGGAGGGGAAAAATAAAAGTCCCAGCTACAGGTAACTTCCCATCCCTTTCCTCAAGGCTTGTTTTATTTCCAAAAGCAACCCACTCAAACTGTTGGGTACAAACCACCCAAAGCCTTTCTAGCTTCAGCCTGCTGGAAGGAGAGAGAACCCACCCTTTTCCCTGGGGTAGACTCCTTCCCTTTTATAACCCTGCCCAGCTCAAGCTGTGTGAGAGCTATGTGTAACCACTTACATGCAGGAGCAACTTTACCTAAAACTCACTCCCATCCCCTGGCCTTTCTACCTGCTCATCATTAGTGGCTCCTAACACTCCCTTTGCTGAATCAGCTTCCAGTGGCTTCTCTTGTGGATTTTAGGGCCTAATCCAAAGCCCACTGAATTTAGGATTGCCAGGTGTCTCATTTTTTACTGGAACGCCTGGTTGAAAAGGGACCCTGGTGGTGCTGGTCAGCACTGATGACCAGGCCGTTAAAAGTCCAGTCAGCAGCACAGGCCGGCTTCCTACCTGGCTCTGCGCGACTCCCAGGAAGCTACCAGCATCTCTCTCTGGCTCCTAGGTGGAGGAATGGCCGTGGGGGCTCTGTGCACTGTCCCTGCCCCCAGCGCCAGCTCAGCTGCTCCCATTGTCCAGGAATCATGGCCAATGGGAGCTGAGGGGGCGGTGCCAAGAGGCATGGTCAGCGCGGAGAGCCATGTGGTCGTGCATCCATTTAGGAGCCAGAGGGAGATGTTGCTGCTTCCCAGGAGCCGCCTGAGGTAAGCGTGACTGGAGCCTGCACCCTGAAACCCTTCCTACACCCCAACCCCGGACCCAGCCCAAAGCCCTGTCCTGCACCCCAAACCCTGGCCCCATCCCAGAGTCTGCACTCCCAGCCAGAGCCCTCACCCCCACATCCCAATCCCCAGCCCCATCCTGGAGCCCCCTCCTGCACCTCAAATCCCAGCCCCAACCCAGAGCCTGCACCCTCAGCTGGAGCCCTCACTGCTCCCTGCCCCAGCCTGGATCCCTCTCCTGCACCCTGAACCCCTCATTTCTGTCCCCACCCTAGACTCCACCCACCCCAGCCCAGAGCCCATACACCCTCCCACATCCCAACCCCCTGCCTCAGCCCGGAGCCTTTCCTGCACCCCAAATCCCACATATCCAGCTGCAGCTAGAGCCCTCACCACCACTTCCCCCAGTGAAAATGAGCGAGTAAGCGAGGGTGGAGGAGAGCGAGTAATGGAGGAAGGGGGATGGAGTGAGCAGGGGTGGGAACGCAGAAAAGGGGTGGGGAAGGGGCCAGGGTAAGGGTGTTCGATTTTCTGCAAGTAGAAAGTTGGCAATCCTAACTGAATTCACTGGAAAGACTCGCATTGCATTCGACAGGCCCTTAGGATGTTGACTCTGAGGGTAGGGAACTTACCAATCCCTTTTTGTAAAGTGTCCCTGAAGAGTCACAGAAGTAAAAGTTTAAAATATTAACTATTTTTTTTAACTTAAATATATGAGAATTTGGACAGGAAGAGCTTGCTCTCCCAGTCAAGCAACAGAAATAATGTCATGTGACTTACCTGACGAATTACTAGGCAGCAGGTTTAAAACAAAGAAAAGGAAGTATTTTTTCACACAACACACAGTCAACCTGTGGAACTTCTCGCCAGAGGATGTTGTGAAGGCCAAGACTATAAAAGGGTTAAAACCAGAACTAGATAAGTTCATGGAGGACAGGTCCATCAATAGCTATTAGCCAGGATGGGCAGGGATGGTGTCCCTAGCCTCTGTTTGCCAGAAGTTGGGAACAGGCAACAAGGAATGGATCACTTGATAATTACCTGTTCTGTTCATTCCCTCTGGGGCACCTGGCATTGGCCACTGTCGGTCTGACCCAGTATGGCTGTTCTTGTGTTCTTATCACAACTAGGCAGTGCAGCACAAATTCGGAGCTTCTCCCTGTTAGACCCCCAAGTTGGGCCCCAGGGCCAGACAGCGGGTGCTCCGGCCTCCACCCCCCAACGGAATTTTCCCCCAGCCCCCAGAACTGCCACTGATCACGTAGCTGCTCAGAAAGCAGAACTTGTAACAGGAAACAGCACCTTGCGGTCGGCCGACCTGAGGAGGGGAAGTTCCCCCACGACAGTCGCTTCCTGGGTAGAGATGCTGGGGCCCGATTGCCTCCCTTGTATGGGCATGAGCCACTCGCGACCCCGCAATTGGCTTATCATAAATTATGACGAAAAATTCGTTATATATTGTCGGCCCCCTCCCGGGGACGGGTAGAGAGAGAACACGAATCCCCGTCGAACCGTATCCAGGCCTGATCACCCTGAAGGTCTCTCCCAGGCTCACGTGTTTCCTGAAGCCTGACAGCTTGCCGGCCGTAATGAAACTTTCGTGGTTTGTGTGTGTAAGTAGAATTAGCTGTTAAGTATAACTGTGCTGTTAGATAAGAGGCAAAGACTGGTTCCAGCCGCCCCAAGGCTCCTGCTAGGGGAAACCCGTTGACCAGGAAGCCTTGAAAGCAAGGGGGGCCAGTCAAGCCTCACGACCTGTGTTTAGTAAGATTAGCTGCTGCATTTATGGTTACTAATAGTACTAATATCACTTTTACTAACCCCTGGGACGACCTGAATAATTACTGGGACTTAGAAAAATACCAGGGCCAGCTTCTATTTGTAATTGTAGTGTTTGTGTTATTTGTTCTAGTATTATATTGTAAGCCCAAGTTGTAACTAATCGTGTGGTCCCTTATCCTTATCTGTGACTCATTTAATAAATCCTCAATCTTTAACACTACGACTGATTGCTTGCGTTATCCCCGTCGCTACCCTTGGGCACTTGTCACCCCCCCCCCAGGGCATCCAGTGATCGAACCTCCTCCTTACCCCAACGCTCATTACCCGGTAGATAACGGGCACCTGGTGGCCATATCGGTGGAGCGAGGGGTGAGAGCAATCTGTAATCAACATGGCGTCACGAACAGGATGCCTTCGGGAGGGTCAGTGCCCGTGGTGTAGTGGGGACCGTGAACAATCTGAGCTCGAGCAATTTCAACACCTGCAATTTCACCAAGTGGCCAGCAGACAGTCTGCGAAGCCCACCCTAGATTGGATTTGTATTATAGAATCAGGGTCAGGGTCAAAAAGCTATACGACCTCATTAACCCTGCCTGCCGTAGGATGTCTCCTCCATTGCCATCCCACCTTTAAATGTCAGCCGGCCGATAGTTCCCTGCAACCCCAGTGCACGGGGGTTGCGGAGACTAGTCGGACCGAGACACCGTCTGGCATTTGGAAGGAGTGTAGCCGTATCATAAAAAGATCCGGGGCCACCGTTTCAAAACTCATACCCCCGCCCCGGGTACAGCCGGGTGATCCAGCCCATGGGTTGTTAGTCCACTTAGTGAAGGAATTGGAACAGACCAGGCGGACAAGGAAACTTAGACCAGACGAGTATAAGTTGGAAGACGTGTCCACGGTCTTGTTCAGCGCACTAAACAAAGCGCTGGACCTCTGTGCGGTCCTTCATGGAAGCACTATGTTTGTTGCTAAACAAGCCGCTGCTAACGACACCGACAGCGCAGAGTGTGAGATAAGTGGCAAAGAGCAGGAGGACGGGAGACCACCCCCTTATGAAGCCCCCCCTTGCCCTTTAATTTATCCCGCACTCCCCTCAGCCCCTCCTGCGCCTGAGAAGGAGGGGCAGATAGAGGCAAGGCCCGTTGCTATCACCAAAAGTAAGGTGGATTATTATACAGGTCAGACAGTTACGACTACCGAGTACCGAACTCGCACCAAGGCGGAGTTGAAGGAATTCATGGCAGAGACTAGGCACAGGGAGGGCGAGGCACCCCTAGTATGGCTGGGTCGTCTGGCCCTGGATCACGGGGCGGAGATGGTAGATAGGGAAGAGGCCGCGGTTCTGGCCAAAACGTCCAATTGGTCGTCAGGGTTCCCGGGTCATCATCTCTTAGGAAATGAACTCTGGCCGCTTACCACACCAGCCGCGGCCACCCTAACCATGAAGAGAAGTTTCAAGGGCATGTATATTCCCCCCGGCAGTATAAACACCCCCAACGAAGTCATATGGGCCATTGCCGGGGCATCCATCGTGGTGTGGAGCCCGCAGGCGGCGCCGTTAAATTTGGACCAGCAACAGGTTCAGTTGGCTGTCCCCTTTATTTATGTCACAGACCCCACCCAAATTCCGGTCCAACGGGACGCGGTGGACTTGGCCGTAGATGGCGCCCCACCGATTGACACAGGGGGACTCCTGTTGTTGCATGGTTGGGTTGGGCAACCCCTTATTACCTTATATGAGGCCGTGTCCCGGCTCCGAATGCCACCAGCCCCGAAGAACCCCATTTCAGCCCTTCCAGCTGAGAGCCCTGTTAACAAGGGTCAGCCTAAACACCCTGAACGAACCAAGGCTGAAAGAGCACTTTTTGGGTTCCTGTTACATAAGGGGATCCCCAAGGAAGCACTGCGGAAGATGTCCGCTTCCCAGCAGCAAAATTTGGGGAAACAGTTAGGATGGAAGGACTGGGATGACTATTTGAGAACAAAAAACGAGTAGAGGCCGGGTGCGCCCCGGCCTCCACAGACACTTGGGATGATCGACCATATCACACCCTATTGGTAGCCGGTCCCAAACCCCCTCACACCCCTGTATCTTTTCTGTTGGACACCGGAGCTCAAATCTCCGTTATAAAATCCGATGTGCCTCATGTATCCACAAGTTCTACTATGTTTATTCAGGGTCTTAACAGTATTGAAGAAAAGCCTGTAGTCAGCTTTACTTTGATTCATAAGGGGTATAAGCGAAAAGTTAAGGCTTTGTTGGGAGGAACAAATTTGCTGGGGGTTGGGGATATAAAACGACTGCGATTACAAAAACAAGTCTGTCAGGCTCTGCCTGTCACCCTGTCGCCCGAAGCCCCCCCCCCCCCCTTATTGCCCCGAGCTTGTTAATAACAGTTCATGGAAATTCTCTCCCATTCCCACGAAGCCTGAAGGCATCCCCCTGATTAAGCAACTCCTCGACCAATTATTAAAAGAGGGACGGATAACACAGGCGACCGCGTCAAATTATCTATCTCCCGGCTGGGGTATCCCCAAGCCCGGCAACCCCTCTGAATTTCGATTGGTCATCGACTATAGGCAGGCGAATAGCCGAGTCCGACACCTCCCGTATATCAGCCTGACCAACTAGTCTGGGTGGCTGAGCCACAGGCCTCAGGTCACCGAGAACCCTACGCGGCACAAATTGTAAGTGCAGGTAAATATCCTAATACCTACACGATTGTGGATGCCCGGGGCACCCACACCTTGGTCCATCATAACTGGATAAGCAAGCGTTCCGAGTCAGGAACGAACTAACGGGGGCCAATAAGGCCGCCTTCTGTTCTGTCTTACAGTTCGCCATAGCGGCGGGAGGCCAGAACAACGATCAGAGGGACCCACCTCTGCTGAACCCGAGACGGTATCGTGTGGGCGAAAATATCCATCAGCTTCTGTTCGCAGCCTATTGGATCCAGGAAGCCCTGGGAGGAAACATCGACTTATCTTCGCTGACCTCTGATAACTGTCTTGCATGTTCCAACAGGCTGTCTGTAAATAGGCCTTTGTTTGATTTATTGCCGTTAGTGTTTAACTTTAGTAGTATTAATAATCCCCTCAATTGTTCTTCCCCCTTTGCTCAGTGGCTCCCCACCGTACAATGGACAGGTTGCACAAATGATCTTTTTGACCCCATTTCCCCCCTTGTTTTCCCTATTTTTAATGAAATTAGGGTACGTCGTATGGGCCCACTCCCCTTGTCACCTGGGGAAAGGCCCATGGCATCCCACTGTTGGGCCTTTTTGGGAAATAATCGAACAGAAACCAGTTGGGTTGGGGCCTATCCCAGTTGTTCCCAGTGGCAGCTGGTAGATGGAAATGAGACAGCCAGCAGCCCTATTTTCAATCGTACGTCCCCACCCCCCGTTTTATGCAGTAACCGCGGCCGGAAAATTGGGTCCGGCGGCAACACTTATAACGGCAAAAACTTCTATCAGCCCCTTAAACACACATATCTATCCCACAGCCACATTAAGAAGTTAGTTTTTAAGGGAGGCTCGGCATGTCAGGACTCTGCCTTTTCCCCTTGGTTCCTCAGACCCGGGCACTTTTGGCTGTGTGGCAAGGCAGCCTATGCGGTGCTTCCTCCCAATCCTAGAGGTGTATGTACCATTGGTTCTATTCTAATAAAAGGAGGTGGCATTTACGTTAAGACCTGGCAGCCCAGTTCAGCCGGGCGGGTTCGACGTTCTTGGGGATGGTGGGAAAGGGCAAAGGGTGCGTTGTCCTCTGTAGTATCTTCAGTGGTCTCGTTCAATCCCGTGGGATATATGTTATTGCGTGAGCAAGTATTATTCCAATCGTTGGCTATAGAAACGCTAGCCAACACCACTGCAAAGGGCTTTAGCTTAGTTAATCAGCGGTTAGGTGAATTAGCAGATTATTCTTTTCAGAATCGTTTAATGATACAATTTTTGTTGCAATCACGGGATTTTTGTGAAACCCTCGTATCTATGTATCCACAGTTTAAAGATAAGTGCTGTATCTCTCTGTCTTCTATTTCTGGAAACTTAACTGAAGTGATTGATGACCTTCAGGCCTTGGGAACCGCTGTGCGTGAGTCCAGGGAAACCTTCCGCTTCTGGTCATGGCTGGAGTGGCTGGGCCTTGGAGCCTATAAGTCTTATTTTCAGTCCCTTTTTGTGTCGCTCGTGGTGGGCCTCTGCCTCCTCTGCCTCGGGTGTGCTTTTGTTAAGGCCTGTGTTCGGCGGATGGTGGGAAGTGCCCTTATTGCCTCGGCCACTGAGACGCGTCCGCTCGTAGGAGCGGACGCTGACTCGGACACTGAGGTTTAGGTACGTTGGGCGTTGTCGGCCGGAGCATGGGGGCATGTTAAACCCCCAAGTTGGGCCCCAGGGCCAGACAGCGGGTGCTCCGGCCTCCACCCCCCAACGGAATTTTCCCCCAGCCCCCAGAACTGCCACTGATCACGTAGCTGCTCAGAAAGCAGAACTTGTAACAGGAAACAGCACCTTGCGGTCGGCCGACCTGAGGAGGGGAAGTTCCCCCACGACAGTCGCTTCCTGGGTAGAGATGCTGGGGCCCGATTGCCTCCCTTGTATGGGCATGAGCCACTCGCGACCCCGCAATTGGCTTATCATAAATTATGACGAAAAATTCGTTATATATTGTTGGCCCCCTCCCGGGGACGGGTAGAGAGAGAACACGAATCCCCGTCGAACCGTATCCAGGCCTGATCACCCTGAAGGTCTCTCCCAGGCTCACGTGTTTCCTGAAGCCTGACAGCTTGCCGGCCGTAATGAAACTTTCGTGGTTTGTGTGTGTAAGTAGAATTAGCTGTTAAGTATAACTGTGCTGTTAGATAAGAGGCAAAGACTGGTTCCAGCCGCCCCAAGGCTCCTGCTAGGGGAAACCCGTTGACCAGGAAGCCTTGAAAGCAAGGGGGGCCAGTCAAGCCTCACGACCTGTGTTTAGTAAGATTAGCTGCTGCATTTATGGTTACTAATAGTACTAATATCACTTTTACTAACCCCTGGGACGACCTGAATAATTACTGGGACTTAGAAAAATACCAGGGCCAGCTTCTATTTGTAATTGTAGTGTTTGTGTTATTTGTTCTAGTATTATATTGTAAGCCCAAGTTGTAACTAATCGTGTGGTCCCTTATCCTTATCTGTGACTCATTTAATAAATCCTCAATCTTTAACACTACGACTGATTGCTTGCGTTATCCCCGTCGCTACCCTTGGGCACTTGTCACCCCCCCCCAGGGCATCCAGTGATCGAACCTCCTCCTTACCCCAACGCTCATTACCCGGTAGATAACGGGCACCTGGTGGCCATATCGGTGGAGCGAGGGGTGAGAGCAATCTGTAATCAACACTCCCTCAGTGCAGCCTATTCAGGTCTTAATGCTATAATAATAAAATAATAATAATAAATAAATACGCCTTTCCATTTCCATGGCAACTTCATCTGAGGGTCTCAAAGCACTTTACAAACATTAAGCCTTACAACAGCTTTGAGAAGCAGGAATGTTACCCATTTTAGAGATAAATAAATAAAGTCTCAGTAACATGAATAGTTTTTGGATGCATGAGCATCTTTGCTGGATATCGTGCAGTACATATAACACTGCATGCATCTCATATATGGCCTAACACGTATCATCATCGAAAAACAATGGGTCGGTTTCCACCCTTTGTTTACTCTTGTGCAAATCCACTGAAGTCAATGGGGAAGGACATCTTTCTGTCCCAAAAAATGTCTCCTTTGGCCACAGCATAATTTTTATATTGTTTTAAATAGCTGAAGAGCACTTGTATTTGCATATTTCCCTGGTGATACCCAGGTTACGGGGATGGAGGGAAGGAATTAACATCCTGTAAGAGCAGAAGTGTTTTTGCTATGTTATCCATCAGGGCTCTGGCCATCCCTGAAATGTTCCAATTAGCTCTCTTAATAGGGGTGGATGGAAGAGGTGCCATAAAGTGAGTCAGACCAGCACGAAGGTCTGCCATGAGATCCAGCCCTGTTATTAAACCAGCCTTCCTGGCTGCATCCATTAATTTGAGTTTCTCTCTTGTATTTGACTGGAGATGTTCTTGAGTTTGGTGGCAAGGCCCCTGTTCCCACTGCTTATCTCCTGCACCCTGTGTGGCTCAACGGGCGAGCATTAAGAGGCTTCTAATTTAATAGATTTGTGACAGCAGGGTGAGTTCTTTGTTGGCACCTTTGGCCTCCGTCTCATTTGCGGCTTGCCCTCAATTTTCCCCAACCCTCTTGCTCTGTAAAAAAGCAAGAGTCAGGGTCAGTAATTGCCTGAGCTGGCAGCGCTGCTCAGGCTGCCTGCAGCTTCCTGACCCTTTGGAGAACTAGGGGAGGGGAGATGCAGGAGCTGCATCAGCTGAGCGTGGCTCACTCCCTTCACAGGGACAGAACTTGAAATCTCCCTAACTGAGAGAAGCTGGGTGGAGAGAGAGAGAGGGGACACATCTCTCATCTTCTCACCACTAGCATATGCGGAGGGCTGCTTGTTCCCAGTAAGGCCAGTCCCAACAGGCGGGACTGTGGCGAGCTGGAGCTCCCTGCTGTAACTCAATTCCTGCCTGATCGCAGCTGAGGATTGCCCAGGGTGGAGTTTACAGCAACACTGTGGTGATGACAGCCAGGTGCCTCCCATAGATAGAGGGTATCAATCTCCAATTCTTTAATTACAAACTCCTTATCTGATTATTATGGAGTTTACCAAAGGCCTTTACTGTCACCTATCCTTAAAGATGAGCTGTGGCTTCTACTGTAAAATCCTACTCTTGGAGACCTTTGCAAAAAAGATTCATTTTGAACTGAAATTTCTCTGTGCTTAGATTCAGCCCGAAGTTGAGAAATTCAGCCATTCATGACTCTTGTGAGCTGATTCCACCTGCAATTTTCATATGTGCATAACCCAAGCACTAGCGATGCTAATCTCTCCCATCCCTGCACCCCTTCCTCTAGAGAAGGAAAGGCGAGTGGAGAGACACATTACTAGATCCGCGGGTTTCAGTCCTGCTTCTTTCTGCAACCCAAAATGGGGCTTGATTTGTTGCCGCTGCAGACGTTCCAGGGTGGTTGAGAGGTTCACCTCTTCCACGCCACCGTCTTTTTTCCCGTCGTAGTAGACACCGTCAGGCCACTCAGCATCATCTCCCTGGACTGTAAACTGACAAACCTGTAAGTCTCTGGAATAGAAAGGCTTGAGAGAATTAACATGGTACACTTTAGGCTTTAGTGAGGAATTGGGAAATGCTATGAGGTAGTTTACAGCTCCCAGGCGCTCTTGGACCGTGAATGGCCCTTCCCATGATGCTTCCATGTTATGGGCCTGTTGCGCCTTCAAGACCATAACCTGGTCTCCTACCTTGAAGGACCGATCTCTGGCATGTCTGTCATACCAGGCCTTTTGCTCTTCTTGAGCATCCTTTAGGTTCTCTCTAGCAAGGGCTAAAGAGTGTCGGAGGGTGCTTTGTAGGTTGCTTACAAAGTCCAGAATGTTAGTTCCTGGAGAAGGCGTAAACCCCTCCCATTGCTGCTTCACCAACTGTAATGGCCCCTTAACCTCGTGACCATACACAAGTTCAAATGGTGAAAACCCTAAACTGGGATGTGGTACAGCCCTGTAGGCAAACAGCAACTGCTGCAACACTAGGTCCCAATTATTGGAGAATTCGTTGATGAATTTTCGTATCATGGCCCCCAAAGTTCCATTGAACCTTTCCACCAGGCCATTGGTTTGATGGTGGTATGGGGTGGCAACCAAGTGATTCACCCCATGAGTTTCCCACAGTTTTTCCATGGTCCCTGCCAGGAAATTAGACCCTGAATCTGTAAGGATGTCGGAGGGCCAACCTACCCTGGCAAAGATGTCTGTTAAGGCCAGGCACACAGTGTTAGCCCTGGTGTTGCCTAGAGCTACTGCTTCCGGCCATCGGGTAGCAAAGTCCACTAAAGTCAGTACGTACTGCTTTCCTCTGGGCGTCTTTTTTGGGAAAGGGCCCAGAATATCCACAGCTACTTGCTGAAATGGGACCTCAATTATGGGGAGTGGCTGGAGAGGGGCCTTGACCTGGTCTTGAGGCTTTCCCACTCTTTGGCATACCTCACAAGACCGGACATACTTGGCAACGTCCTTGCCCATCCCCTCCCAGTGGAAGGACTTCCCCAACCGGTCTTTGGTTCTGTTCACCCCAGCATGGCCACTGGGATGATCATGGGCTAAGCTTAAGAGCTTCCCCCCGGTACTTAGTTGGAACCACCAACTGTTTTTTGCGGCTGCCATTCTTCCCGGTGTCCACCAGAAAGAATTTCCTTGTATAAAAGTCCTTGGTCTATAACAAACCGGGATCGATTAGAAGAGCTGAGAGGCGGTGGGGTGCTCCGTGCCGCCGCCCAAGCTTTCCGAAGGCTGTCATCTGCTTCCTGCTCAGTCTGGAACTGTTCCCTTGAGGCTGGGGTCACCAGTTTTTCCTCAGACTGTGGACTTGGGCTTGGTCCCTCTGGAAGCGATGTAGGTGATGGGGTTGTTTCCGTTGCTGGTGTACCGCTCTCCGCTGGTGCATCTGAGGGTATTTGAGGCTCTGGCTGAGCCTTTTGGGTATGGCTGTCTTTTGCTTCTGCCAGTTTTGGCTCGCTGGCGCCCTCTGGCGTTGAGTTTGAAGATGTGGTTGCACTTGCTGGTGCTGGTTGCTGTTCCAGTTCCGGGCCTGGGACTGGAGGTGTTGTGGCTGTTTCAGTGGTTGGCATGGAATTCGGGTCCACTACCTCTGTCTGGGTCTCTGGTAACACAGACGGGGCCTCTGTGGACGGTTCAGGAACAGGAATGGGTCTGGAAGCTTGCCTGGTTTGGCTACGTGTAACCATTCCCACTCTCTTGGCCCGCCTCACCTGGTTGGCCAAGTCTTCCCCCAGTAGCATGGGGATAGGATAATTGTTATAGACTGCAAAAGTCCACATTCCTGACCAGCCTTTGTACTAGACAGGCAGTTGAGCTGTAGGCAAGTCTACAGCTTGTGACATGAAGGGGTAAATTGTAACTTTGGCCTTTGGGTTGATGAATTTGGGGTCAACGAAGGATTGGTGGATAGCTGACACTTGTGCCCCCGTGTCTCTCCACGCAGTAACCTTCTTTCCGCCCACTCTCAAATTTTCCCTTCGCTCCAAGGGTATTTGAGAGGCATCCGGGCCTGGGATCTTTGGTGTGATGGTGGTGTAATGAATTGCACTCGCATGGTGTTCTTGGGACAGTTGGCCTTGATATGTCCCAGTTCATTACACTTAAAGCATCTTCCATCTGATGGGTCACTGGGCCGAGGTGAGTTACTGGAGACTGGTGAGGTTGAAGGGTAGGGTATCTGTGGCTTTACTTGGGTGGTATGTGGGGTCTTTGGCTGTCCTCGGTTGTAGGGTTTATGGTCTGTGTGCCCCCTGGGGTAATCGTTCCCCTTGACAGTTGCTTTCTTGCTTTCTGCCAGTTCCATCCATTTGGCTCCAATCTCCCCCGCCTCAGCGATATCTTTGGGATTTCCATCTTGTATGTACCGTGTGATGTCTTCAGGAACACCATCCAAGAACTGCTCCATTTGTATGAGGAGGTTCAGTTCTTCCAAGGTTTGAATGTTGTTTCCTGTTATCCAGGCCTCATAGTTTTTTGCAATGTAGTAGGCGTGTTTGGGAAATGACACCTCTGGTTTCCACTTTTGGGTTCTGAAGCACCGACGGGCATGATCTGGGGTTATCCCCATTCGGTATCTGGCCTTGGTTTGAAAAAGTTTATAGTCATTCATTTGCAGCTTAGGCATTTCAGCTGCCACCTCTGCTAAAGGTCCACTGAGCTGTGACCTCAATTCTACCATGTACTGGTCTTCGGGGATGTTGTACCCAAGACAGGCTCTTTCAAAATTTTCCAAGAAGGCCTCGGTGTCATCACCTGCCTTGTAGGTGGGAAATTTCCTGTGCTGTGGAGCAATAATTGGCGCCGGGTTGTTAGGGTTGGCTGGCACATGCAGCCCAGCTTTTGCCATCTCCAGTTCATGTTTTCTCTGTTTTTCCTTCTCTTCATTCTCTTTTTGTTGTTTTTCCATTTCTTTTTGTTGTTTTTTCCATTTCTCGGCGGTGGGCCAACTCTTCTTCTTCTTGTTTCCTTCGGTGGGCGAACTCTTCTTCTTCTAGTTTTCTTTTGTGTGCTGCCTGTTTGATTTGTTCTTCTCTTTCTTTCATCTCCATCTCTTTTTGTTTTATTTCCAGTTGTCGCCTGTGTTCAGCTTCTTTGATTTGTTCTTCAGCCTCAATTTTTGCCTTAGAAGTCATGGTTCCTGTTTTCTGGTGTTGGGGTGCCCTCCGGTGTTTATCTTCTGAACTGCAGGTTCTCTGTTGCCTCCTGAAGTCTGCCTAGCAACAATGCTTCTTTCCCTTTCTCTCTCTAGCTAATGTTCAATGAAAGGAAACCAGAAAAACCACTTTATTTGCATTCATATAGTGCTGGTAATGACTCTCAATGGGAGTGCTATTGTGTGACAAAAGACCCTCAACAGTCTGGTAATGGCTTCTTGCTTAACATGCAAGCCACAAACTGCCAGAGAGAGCAGAAAAAAAAATTCTCTCTGGTTCCCTTTTAAAACCAACTGTTTCTCTCTCTGCTAAAAAGCCCTTAGCAGAGAAAAGAAAAATATAATATTCCTACTGGCTTCTGGATTCTGTCTATATCCCACCTGCTGCCACTCATATCATAACCTTAGTCCCAGATTTGGCCCTTAGCGTCCAAAATATGGGGGTTAGCATGAAAACCTCCAAGCTTAGTTACCAGCTTGGACCTGGTACTTGCTGCCACCACCCAAAAAATTAGAGTGTTTTGGGGCACTCTGGTCCCCCTGAAAAACCTTCCCTGGGGACCCCAAGACCCAAATCCCTTGAGTCTCAAAACAGAGGGAAATAATCCTTTTTCCCTTCCCCCCTCCAGGTACTCCTGGAGAGATACACAGACACAAGCTCTGTGAAACTACACAGAGTGACTCCCCCTCTCTGTTTCCAATCCTGGAAACAAAAAGTACTTTCCTATTCCCCCAGAGGGAATGCAAAATCAGGCTAGCAATCCAACACACAGATTTCCCCTTGATTTCTTCCTCCCACCAATTCCCTGGTGAGTACAGACTCAATTTCCCTGAAGTAAAGAAAAACTCCAACAGGTCTTAAAAGAAAGCTTTATATAAAAAAAGAAAGAAAAATACATACCAATGGTCTCTCTGTATTAAGATGATACAATACAGGGTCAATTGCTTAAAAGAATATTGAATAAACAGCCTTATTCAAAAAGAATACAAATCAAAGCACTCCAGCACTTATATTCATGCAAATACCAAAGAAAAGAAACCATATAACTTACTATCTGATCTCTTTGTCCTTACACTTAGAAACAGAAGGCTAGAAAGTAGAAACTGCTTCTCCAAAGCTCAGAGAAAGCAGGCAGACAGACAAAAGACTCAGACACAATTCCCTCCACCCAAAGTTGAAAAAATCCGGTTTCCTGATTGGTCCTCTGGTCAGGTGCTTCAGGTGAAAGAGACATTAACCCTTAGCTATCTGTTTATGACAGGGGCTATGCATGAAGTCCCCACTGTGCTTGGCCTGGGTCAGGAATGATCAGGAAATGCCGCTCAATTACTAATAATGTCAGAACAGGTACACCTCTACCTCGATATAACACTGTCCTTGAGAGCTGAAAAAATCGTACTGCATTATAGGTGAAACCATCGAATCATAGAATATCAGGGTTGGAAGGGACCGCGTTATATCGAACTTGATTTGATCTGCCGGAGCACACAGCCCCGCCCTCCTGGAGCGCTGCTTTACCGCGTTATATCCAGATTCATGTTATATCGGGTGGCGTTATCTCGGGGTAGAGGTGTAGTAGAAACATTTAAGATGACATGAAATCACAGTGAACGCAATGGGGGTGGAACGCAGGGAAGAATTCCATCTCTTGGACTGGATTATTTTCCTCAGATTACTTGAATTGCTCATGTAGTCAAAAGAAGGATCAGTGGTGGCATATATTTCTCAAGAAGCATATGTCAATCAGCATTCTTAAATTGACAATGTATATTTTTTATTAAAGATACTATAGGTAGGTGCTAAGTTGAGAAGCCAACTACAAGGACAGAATGACTTAGACGATTCCATGAATAACTAGTCTGGATACCAAGGAATTAAATATAATGGTGGTTACTTTTTCCTCATTCCTATTGTAAGAGAGTTATGGCTGTCGCTGTATCATTTTTACTTAATGCAATTAGTTGTTTGGGTTTCTTTAATTAAGTCCAGATCCCGATACCCTTATTTAGGTTGAGTAGCACAGAAATCAACAGGACAATTTGTGGAATAAAGTGCTACTCAGCATGAATCTGGCCCATAGATTGTAAAGTCTTTGGCACCGAGAAACCATCATGTTATTTGCCCGCAAAGTGCCATTCCCATGACTGTGCTATTGCACTGTATAAACAATAATAAACATATGTTTCCATCCTACTTTTTCATTTTTGATCACCTTTCAAACTTGAATCATGACTGGAGATGTAGCAACAGCTCCGATTCTATAGAAGTTAAGCAGACAGCATTATGCACCTGATTCAGCTAATTAACAAAAGAGACTACACTGTGCATGTACTGCTTGCTTCCCACTGGCTTCTGGCATGCTGTGCCTATCAAAAGAGAACAGCAAACACGTGTAAAGAAATGACAGCAGGCTTGTTGATTGTGTGGACTTTATAATAAGTGGCACTTTACGTTCTGTAGATCAAGGTCTGGGAATAACACTGGCAGCCATTATGCATGTGTGATATGTCACCTTGATACAATGGTCTGAAATTTAACATGAGGAAAAATTTACATAACTGATTACTGGCAAACAAGGTAAAGTGATTTTGATTAATAAGTCAGCTTTTTCCTACAGTTATCACTCCATGTTATCTGAGATACTGCAGGTATAAAAGGGGACTATGGTATCCCTGTTTCATAGAATCATAGACTTATAGAATATTAGGGTTGGAAGGGACCTCAGGAAGTCATCTAGTCCAACACCCTGTCCAAAGCAGGACCAATTCCCAACTAAATCATCCCAGCCAGGGCTTTGTCAAGCCTGACCTTAAAAACCTCTAAGGAAGGAGATTCCACCACTTCCCTAGATAACCCATTCCAGTGCTTCACCACCCTCCTAGTGAAAAAGTTTTTCCTAATATCCAACCTAAACCTCCCTCACTGCAACTTGAGACCATTACTCCTTGTTCTGTCATCAGTACCACTGAGAACAGTCTAGATCCATCCTCTTTGGAACCCCCTTTCAGGTAGTTGAAAGCAGTTGTCAAATCCCCCCCCATTCTTCTCTTCTGCAGACTAACAATCTCGGTTCCCTCAGCCTCTCCTCATAAGTCATGTGCTCCGGCCCCCTAATCATTTTTGTTGCCCTCCGCTGGACTCTTTCCAATTTTTCCACATCCTTCTTGTAGTGTGGGGCCCAAAACTGGACACAGTACTCCAGATGAGGTCTCACCAATGCCAAATAGAGGGGAATGATCACGTCCCTCGATCTGCTGGCAATGCACCTACTTATACAGTCCAAAATGCCGTAAGCCTTCTTGGCAACAAGGGCACACTGTTGACTCATATCCAGCTTCTTGTCCACTGTAACCCCTAGGTCCTTTTCTGCAGAACTGCTTCCTAGCCATTCGGTCCCTAGTCTGTAAGAGTGAATGGGATTCTTCCATCCTAAGTACAGGACTCTGCATTTCTCCTTGTTGAACCTCATCAGGTTTCTTTTGGCCCAATCCTCTAATTTGTCTAGGTCCCTCTGTGTCCTATCCCTGCCCTCCAGCATATCTACCACTCCTCCCAGTTTAGTGTCATCTGCAAACTTGCTGAGAGTGCAGTCCACGCCATCCTCCAGATCATTAATGAAGATATTGAACAAAACCAGCCCCAGGACAGACCCTTGGGGCACCCCGCTTGAAACCGGCTGCCAACTAGACATGGAGCCATTGATCACTACCCGTTGAGACCGACGATCTAGCCAGCTTTCTATCCACCTTATAGTCCATTGATCCAGCCCATACTTCTTTAACTTGCTGGCAAGAATACTGTGGGAGACTGTATCGAAAGCTTTGCTAAAGTCAAGGAATAACTCATGGTGTGATAACCCTACAGAATGCTAACTTTTCCACGGCAGCTGCTATATGTCCTGTTAATTCTGGAATACATGCATACAGGCCAAGGTTGTTAGCCTCCACCCACATGCACACCAGAGGCCAAGTATGAATTCAAGTTGCAAGGGCTATGTATATAACAGAATGGCCTTCTCCAAGCATTCAACAATAACAAGTCTTGCCCCCAAACCATCCTGAGGTGATAGAGACAGCTTGTGAGATGTCAGTGAGAAGCAGTGCTTCATGCACAATGTGGACTTCTATTCATTAGATAAATTAGGTGCATTGTGTCCGCTTAGCTTCTGTCCAAAAAGTGAGGAACTGGAGCAGCCTTCCAATAGGAGTAGTGGGGGCAAACACCCTAACAAGACTAAAATTTTGGACTTTTGGTTTGCAACAAAATTTGGGCATTTTGAAGTTCAGAATCACAATTAACCCAATTTTAAAAAGTTCTCATGAACCAGAAACCCTGATATTATTTTTGCTGTGAAAACACTGGCAGGTGGTGTTACTCCCCAGACTGGCCACTGCTGACTGAAACATGACATTCTTGTCAGTTTCACAACTGGTATTGTGGGCAGCCCAAGGGGACAACTGGCCTGGAAGTCCAGAAACCATGGGGTAGTTCATATGGCAGAGCTATCCCAGAGCCTATCCTCCGTGAGAGCCCCCAGTATTTCCAGACTCCCTGTTGCAGAGCCATGAGCTTATACGCCGAGATCTTGGCAAGATCCAGCTATCCCAGTGCTACTTAGCTCCTGGCTCCCTGGGTGAACTCCAGTTAGAGATGGGTCTCCTAGGGCTTCCTGGCTCCATGGCAGGTAAACCTCAGTTAGAGATGGGTCTTGGATCCCTGGAAGCCCTGGCATGACCAGGCTGCTGTGGAGCAGCAAATCCTAAAAACCTGGAGTCCCCAGCTGTGGGGCAGTCTGCTTGGCAGGTGAGCTGACAGAGGACCCAGAAGATTTCTGATGGTAAACCCGCCTCTGATTCAGTGAAAGTCCATTTCACTTTTGTAAGACATTTCAGGTTTGATGAATCAGCATTTTCTAATGAAACACAGTTTCATAGGGAAATGTTTTACCTGCTCTACCCAGGAGGTCCCTTCCAGTCCAGTGTCCTATGAGTTTGCCTTGAGAGATTTGGGGTTCTTTTAATTTGTGTTTAGGGGGTACATCTTCAAGCTTTTCTCTGCAGCCACAAGGGCCAGAAACTTAATCTCTTTTTTTTTTAAAATGAAGGCTGAGATTCTTGGGCAACAACCTGGATTCTAGCCACTGGGACTCTAAGAAAGACATAAAATATTGTGAGGCTTGCAATAAAATTCGGAGCATTAACAATGTTGGACACAGTCCCAGGTAGTGACTTGTAGGCTCAGTTCCTCAGCATGTCTGCCCCTTGTGGTCCAAACCTGAGGGTATAAAAGATCTATGGGTGACAAATGGGAGGAAATGTGGATTTATGGCCTTCCTTAGCTTGCTGATAGGGTGCTTAGGTCCAGTCTTCTAACTATTAGGATAGCTCAGCACCAGAACAGGTTATCTAGGGAGGTTGTGGCATCCTTGTCATTGGAGGTTTTTAAGAACAGGTTAGACAAACACCTGTCAGAGATGGTCTAAGTTTATTTGGTCCTGTGTCAGGGTGAGGGGCTGGACTCAATGATCTCCTGAGATCCCTTTCAGCCCTACGTTTCAGTGCTAACTGCCCTTCTTTCAAATACAGTGGAAGAAACTATCAAGCTTCTTTATATAGTGAGGCAGCTGGAAAAAATGAAGGCTACCACCCGAGGCACTGTGCTGCATGGGAAGACCCAAGTAGATCTAAGCCATGTGATCTTAAGGTTTCCCTGACTGAAAACACAGAAGCTAGGAGTTTGCTTTTTGCAAGCTGTATGTGTGTGTCAGAGGAAAAATCCAGAGAGACAGTTGTGACCCTGAGAAGAAGCAGAGAGACAGAGAATTATAGGGTTAGCAGGGACCGCAAGGATCATCGAGTCTAAGGCCCTGTTTCTGCCTCTCCGGCCAGCTTAGCACAGACCCTGCTGGAGAGCAGACTTGGGGATTCCTGAGCAAGGAAACTTTCTGCTGTCTGTTTCTGTTGTGCTGGACTCCGTCCAGTCTTTGAAAATAAACAGGGTGGCACCAAAGACTAAACCCGATTTGTGTAATTGATTTCTTCTCCTAACGGAAACAGCCCTCAGGGCCTCAGATACTGGCTAACCGCTCGGGCCAAAAGAGGCCCGGGCACAATTCAGTTAACCAACTAACTGTAAAAAGAAAAACTAAACGACTAAATTGGAGCAAACGGAGAGACAGTCCAGCTGCCAATGTTTAGCCACAGAAAGAATGAAAGAAACGGAGGTGGTCAGAGTAGCAGAGCCCTCATGTCTCAATGTTTAGTGCCTTAGCAGAGTGCCTGACTGTCCCCAGTAGGCACTGTTCCCCAGGGGTGTGCTGGTGCTGGGATGAACATTCCCCTATGCAGAGGGTATTCCCTCACCCACCTACCCACCCACCCACACTTCTCCTACTCAAAAATCACTGGGTTGGTTTTGCTCAGACTTAAACACCTCTGTGCCAATATCAAGCCTGAGAAATTACAGTCTGAAAGATGCTCATTACAGAAAGAGCTGAGCAACTGAAAACAAGGGCTTAACACAGTCACACATAGGCCATCTAACAACTATGACTGTTGTCAGAATTCCAGCTGTACCTTCCCCAGGCCTGAAGAAGAACGCTGTGTAAGCTCGAAAGCTTGTCTCTCTCACCAACAGAAGTTGGTCCCATAAAAGCTATTATCTCACCCACTTAGTCTCTCTACTATCCTGGAACCGACACGGCTACAACAACACTGTATACATCTGTAACACTAACGCATACTAGTCATGATGATAGTCTTTCTTCCCAGCTGCCACTAGGACATCCTTTGTGAGAAGCTATCATAGGGCCATTATGCGAGCACACTCTGTTTTGCATTCGTATCTGCTGTCAGGTCCCCTGTCGCAAGCCAGAGGTATATAAACACAGTGCCTGTGGTATGCAGAATCATAGAATATTAAGGTTGGAAGAGACCTCAGGAGGTCATCTAGTCCAACCCCCTGCTCAAAGCAGGACCAACACCAACTAAATCATCCCAGCCAAGGCTTTGTCAAGCCAGGCTTTACAAACCTCTAAGGATGGAGATTCCGCCATCTCCCTAGGTAACCCATTTCAGTGCTTCCCCACCCTCCTAGTGTTTCCAAATATCCAACCTAAATCTCCCTCCACTGCAACTTGAGACCATTGCTTCTTGTTCTGTCATCTGCCACCACTGAGAAAAACCTAGCTTCATCCCCTTTGGAACCCCCCTTCAGGTAGTTGAAGGCTGCTATCAAATCCCCCCTCACTCTTCTCTTCTCCAGACTAAATAAGCCCAGATCTCTCAGCCTCTTCTCGTAAGTCATGTGCCCCAGCTCCCTAATCATTTTCCCTCTGCTGGACTATCTCCAATTTGTCCACATCCCTTCTCTAGTGGGGGGCCCAAAACTGGACGCAATACTCGAGGTGTGGCCTCAGCCGTGCCAAATAGAGGGGAATAATCACTTCTGTAAATCTGCTGGCAATGCTCCTACTAACACAGCCCAATATGCCATTGGCCTTCTTGACAACAAGGGCACGCTGCTGATTCATATCCAGCTTCTCGTCCGCTGTAATCCCCAGGCTCCTTTCTGCAGAACTGCTGTTTAGCCTGTTGGTCCCCAGCCTGTAGCAGTGCATGGGATTCTTCCTTCCTAAATGCAGGACTCTGCACTTGTCCTTGTTGAACCTCATCAGATTTCTTTTGGCCCAATCCTCCAATTTGTCTAGGTCACTCTGGACCCTATCTCTAACCTCCAGCATATCTACCTCTTCCCCCAGGTTAGTGTCATCTGCAAACTTGCTGAGGGTGCAATTAATCCCATCATCCAGATCATTAATAAAGATGTTCAACAAAACTGGCCCCAGGACTGACCCCTGGGGCACTCCGCTTGATACCTGCTGCCAACTAGACATTGAGCCATTGATCACTACTCGTTGAGCCAGATAATCTAGCCAGCTTTCTATCCACCTTATAGTCCATTCAACCAATCCATATTTTTTTAACTTGCTGGCAAGAATACTGTGGGAAACCATATCAAAAGCTTTGCTAAAGTCAAGAGATATCACATCCAACACTTTCCTCATATCCACAGAGCCAGTTATCTCATCATAGAAGGCAATCAGGTTGGTCAGGCATGAATTGCCTTTGGTGAATCCATATTGACTGTTCCTGATCACCTTCCTCTCTGTGAAACTGCAAAGTTGCAAGGCAGCCATTTATGTGATTGGATACATTTGTACATTGAAACCAAAGTACATCAATGCCAAAAGCTTAAAAGACAAGTCTGCCGATACACTTACCATGGATAATAAGAAAAGCAGATAAGCTAATGGGGCTGTGACAGAGTGTGAGTTGAATTATGACTTTGTCTTGTTCTCCGTGTGGATGTGTTGGATGCTATAACTGCACAAGCCTGGACATGCCCAAAGACCTCCTTTTGTACTGCATGCCAGCCAGCTGACCTGCCCAGGAAAGGCGTTTCACACCTCCCTAAAGGACTTACACTATCTCTACATGTAACTCTTCTGCCAGTCATAGTTGGCAGCAACACGGTCCGGGTTCAGCATCTAGGGGTTCCTTTTGAACAATACAACACAAACCAGCTCAAGCCCCCCACCCAGTGACCTGGGACAATTACACACCACCCCCAGGCACCTCTAAGAGGCAATACTTCCCCTCTCACAAGCACAGAGTCTGAGTGTAGCAAAAAGAACTTTTAATAAAAGGAGGGAAATAATGCAGCATTAATTTGGGGAAACACTGCAAACAGGATTTATAAACATAAACCATGAGAAAAAGACCTACCACCAAGTAAATTGGGCTGTGTCCTTTTCCCCTTAAGTTCTTAAGTCCAGTAACACAAAAGTCCCTTTAAGGTGCCCATCCCTTCTCTGCACCCCACTCACAATTGCTGTCCTTGGACAGTGCAGACCCAGAGTTCAGAGGTGCATCTGCAGAGTTCACCTCCCATCCTGAGTGGAGTGGGGGATAAGGAGGCACCTTACTCACTCCGCTGGTCGGGTATTCATTTGCCGCTACTCTCTGCGGGCCTCTGCTATGGCACTGCCGGCCAGCCGCCCTGCTGGACAATCACTCTGCCTTTCCACCAGCCACCCTGCTGGCTGCTTGCCACACCTCCCTGCCAGCCACCCTGCTGCACACATCTCTCTGCCAGCCCTCCAGCCACCCTGCTGTCTGCTCACCATGCATCTCAACCAGCTGCCCTGATGGCTGTGCCAAGATGTCTTCAGAGTTCCCCACTTAACATAGCTCTTAGTGATTTCAGCTGTTAGTGGGGAGCCTCACTGCTGGTACATACTGGGCAGTCTCTTGCCTCAGAGACACTGTCTCAAAGCAGGTCTAATAGTTAGACCAGTGGTCCCCAATCTTTTCCATGTGGCAGGCCCTAGACCAAGGACTGTGGCTGCTGGATAAGCAACTGTCAAAATGCTGCCGAGAAGCGGCAATGTCAAGAAGCATTGCCACTGAAATGCCACTGAAAAGCAGCAGCATCAAGAGGTGGCATTTCAGTGGCAACGCTTCATGACGTTGCCGCTTCTCAGCTGCATTTCGGCAGTTGCTTGTCTGGCAGCCAGTAGGCAGGCGCACATAGATGCCCCGGCAGGCACCATGGCACCCATGGGCACCGCACTGGGGACCCCTGACTTAGATATCAGTAATTTCAGCTCTACAGCATGTAACAAGACTCTCAGTTGAGTCTAAATTAGCTCTGTTATTATATAGTGGAGAGAGGCAGTGTCAGATGGTGTCTGGGGCCCTTAGGCAAGGCCCACACCACCAAGTACAAGTACTCATCCCTACCCTCTCTCCACTCACCAGGCTTTGGAACCCATGTCCCCTGCCTAGCAAGTGCCGTTCAGTTGAGGGTGAGGCCCTCAATAGGAGCCTCGGTAGTATGGGTAGCGGCAGCGAGGGCATGGCTGAGCTGTGCTGAGTACAAACCTGCCTCAGACTGGCGGGTATGTTCTTGGCATAGCTTAGCAGTGCCTCTGCTGCTGCTTCCTGTGGCTACCGCAGCTACACTGCTGTGCATACTGAATGAGAACTAGTACGAATATGTGTACATGAGAAGGGGAATCACACCCCTTGCTTGTGGGGGAGGGAGGGGCTCGGGAGGCTGAGGTACTGGCTTTGGGGAATAGGGCAGTAGCTAGATTGTGGAGTCCTTCATCCCAAGAAAGGGCATCAGACAAGAGGTCTGAGCCTGGGAACTTAGAGTTGGAAACAGTGACTAGAGTCTGCCTAGACCCAGGCTTGGAAGCACGTGGGCCTCAGCAGTTGGGTTCACTCACAACAGACTGGTGACTATTGAGTGGGGTACCAGGGCAATTTGTAGAGAAGCACTTGGCTCTGTGAAAGAGAAGCCTGGTGAGGTGATAGTCATCTGGGGCCTGACTAACTCCCACAGAAATCAATCAGTGTTTTGTTCACTGAGTTCCCTGCATGCAGGATGCTGGGTTCTAGGAGTGGGTGATGAAGGCAGTTGCCTTGGGCACCGACTTCCAGCTTGCACCGTACTACTGCACCACTCAGCATTTTTGCACTCCATTCTGAGTGGCTAGCTGTGTTTTTGTTTCTTTGTTTTTTGCTCAGCTGCTAGGGAGGAGGCAGCAAAAAACATTTCCCATCTGGCTGGCAGACTGGGTGCAGGATCAGGTTTTAAGTGGGGAATAGATTTAGGGTGGTTAACGGAGAACATTTTAGCATTTGGAAGATTCAGCTCTCACCCTGGGATGAAGGCAAAGGGTGTGAGTTACTGTTAGCCTGAACTGGTCTTGTTTTGGACAGTCGTGGCTTCACCTGAGAAAAAGAGCTTGAAAGGCAATAGCTGTTCCTTTTGCAGACATGGACTCCACAAAGGTGGAAGGATACTGTCATTAGCTTTTGACATGTCATGTGGTCTGCTACTACAGGACGAGGCTACAGCTGTCTTTGCTGAGAGATAGGTTGCTTGGCCTTCTAATAGGTATATGTCAATAGGTGTGTCTTTATCACATTAACTAATCATTCATCCACCCACACTTCTGTACAGAGTGTGCACATCTGCCGATTCTGATCTGTGCAATGTTTTCTGAAAGACGCTCCACCCACCCTCGATTCCCAAGTGAGCCATTTCTCAACGCAGGAAAGAGGCAACAAACAGGTCAGAAGGCTACTATAACTGAAGGTCAGTAAGTCATCCCCCTTGCCTGTGTGTTTATATGCAGTTACCTGATCTGCTGGACATTTCTCAAGCAGTTAGAACCATGCATCAGATCATGCTTTTTAGCAAGTTGTTTACCCAATATATTACATTCAAGCTATGTAAATATTGGCAGATTGGCTAAAATCCAAATTTGATATGCCACCAGTAACACATTTTCACTGTTTCGGAGCTTACAAAAGAGCCAGAACGTTCACTGGCAGTCAAGTTTAATAAGTATGCAAATCATGATTTGTGCTTACAGTCACGCTCTTTTCTGGTACATGATTCAGTGCGCCAACTTGGCACTCCCTTTCCAATGGGAGATAAACAGAGCTGCAAGAATTAGGATGAGACAGAATTTCTTTTGTAAACTGTACAGGTTTCAAAATGTCTGCAGAATTCTATTTAGTTCCTGTTACTCTGGACTGTGGATTTGCCATAGGAAACATTTTCTATTGTACTGCTAATCCACAGGTCCTTGGGCCAGAAGATGTGAACAAAGTGGCTTTCTACTTTTTTTCAGGTCACGCTTAACTCTTAAGCTTGAATCTTCAAATAGCTAAGAAAGCTGCTTTCACTGTAATCAAAGCTTTAGAAGAAACAGAGTATTATGGTTCTGTATTGGCCAGGAGCATAGGGAACAGAACAATAGATACTTAGCACACAATTCAAGCAGTAATAATGACCAGTTTGCACTTTATATAGTTAGAATACTTCCCTTCTGCACACTCCTTTTCAGCAGGGCCGGTGCTACCATTTAGGCAGCCTAGGCAATCACCTAGGGCGCCAGGATTATTCGGGGGGCGGCATTTTGCCGGGGGAAGCGGCAGGCAGCTCCAGTTGACCTGCCACAGTGGTGCCTGCGAAGGGTCCGTTGGTCCGCGGCTCCGGTGGAGCTGCCACAATCATGCCTGCGGATGCTCGGCTGCTCATGCGGCTCCGGTGGACCGCCCGCAGGCATGCCTGCGGCAGCTCCACCGGAACCACGGACCAATGGACCCTCCGCAGGAATGACTGCGGCAGCTCCACCGGAGCCGCGGGATCAGCGCCGGGGGCGGCGAAATGGCCATGCACCTAGGGCATGAGAAACCCTGGCGCTGGTCCTGCTTTTCAATCATAGTTGTCTCATTTGTCTTATGATATATGACACTGCACTGGTAACTTGAGAGGAAGAATGGGCCTGTGGGTAGGGCACTCAGGCTATCCGGGGTTGGCATTGCCTGTGTGAGCTGGGCAAAAATTGCGTGATGTTGAGCAGGTCATTTAACCTCCATGTGCCTCAGCCCCACATCTTCTCTACCCTCAAAGGGCTGTTGTGATGATAAATGTGCAGTGCTTATGCAGCACTCAAGTATTACAGTGATGCAGATCATATAAGTACATAGACATACAAGATTATACTGGATGATACTGGGGAAGATCAAAGGGAAAACTGCAACTCTCTTCATGTTCTAGGCATTTCTTCCTTCTCCTTTGTTATCGGCACCTGCCTCCACTCTAGTTACAGTAACAGTTACTGTTTAAGTCCCAAGGAATTCATCCTTTAGCTCATCTTACACTCCTTTGAGAGCATCAGTAAAAGGGTTGCTAAGTGTCATTTGTTGTGAATGTAAAAAGCATTCTCTCCTCTTTTGAATATTGATGTATTTGATCGTGCATCAGGTCACAGAAATTGATGATTGGGGAGACTTTTTGCTGGGTTTCTGGTGATTCCTTGATCATTTTTGTTATTGTCAGTCTCATGTGGAGAACTTTAATGTGCAGCTTGCTCTCCATAGCTCATATTTTGCCTCATTCATTAGCCTCAATGCCTGCAGCACAGATGGTTATGAGCAGGATTGCGCAAAAAGCCCTCATTTACAGCAGGATGATTTACACAGGTTCTCCACATACACTTTCCCCCTTTCAAGTTGCAAATGTTACTCACCTAATTTTTTCCTCTCCAGGGTATAGACAGTTGTTCAAAGTAACAGAAACAGTCCTATGAATCCCGGGACACCTGTGCTTTGAATCACAACCTATTCCTTCTGAACACAGAGTTGTCTCCTCCAACCCTACTTTCCTTATGGAGTTTATAAGGCAGCTGAACTTACCTGCCTGAAAGCTTCCCACCATCTTGACCTCCAGATGCTTAACACTTCCTTGTCTGAACTTCTGCCAAGCAGCAGAGATAGAAGAGATTCTCTCTTATCCTCAGGGGGCACTGTCCTCCCAGTACCACTACAGGTAGTATATCCCATCATCCCAGTGTTTCCATAACACCACTCCTCAGTTATCAGAAGCACAAATGAACAAGAACCAGACATCACTGTCTAGTGCTTGGGATCCAGCCCATTCTTGTACAGGTTTATTTTCCTTAGTGAAGGGGACCTTTGTCTTGCTGAAAATGCCATGACAATAGATGTTCTCATGGTATTTTGACTATCTAAGAAACAGCTTGCTGTTGTGGGTTGTTATTACATGTGATCAATCAGCAGGGCAGTCAATAGATGAAGAAAGCAATAAGGGGGAGAGGGAGAGGTGTGGAAGAGAAGTGGTAACTAAGGACAGGAAGGCTGGTTCAGTGGTCAGGGTCCTAATCTAGAGGTAAGGAGATATGGCCCTGCTTTACCACAGACTTCCAGAGTGACCTTGGTCAAATCATTGAATCTTTTGGTCCCTCAGTTCCCCATCTCTAGAATGGGCATAAAAGCATTTCCGTACTTCACAGGAATTAGGTCTGGGTGCACAAAAGGAGTTGGGTGTTGTGATGCTGGGTGTCACAGCATCTAACTTGTAGGTGCCTAGAATGTGGCTGCAATTCACAAAGCATGAGTACAGCCACCTAGGCTCTCTCCACAATGAATGAGGAGAGACAGGCAACTTAGAGCACAATTCACAAAGGCCATCATGCTGGGCAGGGAGCCACCTAAGCGAGCCAATGGGAGAGGCTGACCAGAAGAGCATGTCTTAAGCCCCATCCCCTCCCAGAGATAGGCACCTACATCCAGCTCTGCTAGTGAGTTTCAACCCTCTCCTGGAATTAGTTCCCCCCACCCCGTTCTCTTCCTCTCCAGGTGTTCCCTGCCTGGGCTCCTGGAGAGATAGACAGATTCAAGCTCCATGAATCTAAAACACAGAGGAAATTCACCTTTCCTCCCCCACTCCTCCTTCTCCCTTCTCCCCACCAATTCCCTGGTGAGTACAGACTCAGTTCCTTTGAGCCTCAACAAGGGAAAAAATCAGACAGGTCTTAAAAGCAAAACTTTTAATAAAAAAAAAGAAAAAAAGTAGAAGTTGTCTCTGTAATTTAGATGGTAAAGTTACAGGGGTCTTTCAGCTTATAGACATTTGAAAGAAAAACCTCCTCCAGCAGAAATACAATTTAACATACTTCCAGCCAAATGCACATTAGAACTCTACCAGCCAGATACACATTTGCAAATAAAGAAAACCAATTAAAAAGACTAAACCGCCTTTCTACTTGCACTTACTACTTGAATAGAAAATTAGAGCCTGTAGTACATCCGGTCACTCTCAGATCCCAGAGAGAACACAGACAAAGAACCAAAAACACACGCACAAGCTTCCCTCCACCCAGAGTTGAAAGTATCTTGTCTCCTGATTGGTCCTCTGGTCAGGTGTTGTTTGTTAACCCTTTACAGGTGAAAGAGACATTAACCCTTAGCTATCTGTTTATGACAAGGCACCTGCACCATTATTTAGGGAGGTGGTAGACACCCTCTATCTGAAGGGGAGAAGGGATCTGAATAGGGGTTTGCTGCCTCTGAGGTAAGTGCTTATGTGCGAGAGCTTGAGCATGAGAATATCTCTAGAGCCTGGTCAGAGCGCTCACTTGATAGGTAGGAAATCCTTGTTCAAATTCCTTCTTCCCTTCAGGCAAAGGAGGGACTTGAACCAGAATTTCCTACCTCCCAGGTGAGCATCCTAACCCCAGGGCTTAAAGTGGGGGGGGTCATCCTTTCCTCCTCCCCCACTGCTTTGTGTGACCTCACATGAGGGGCCCAATCTGCTAGGTTTGCTCAGAGGCTGCCTACTGGATCAGGCCTCAGATGTGACTTAGGAGCCTGTCTTCCCCTGGCTTGTGACTCACTTTTGGGCTTAGGCAGGAGATAGGTGCCTGGGCACACAGAGGGTGGCAGCAGTAGGCATGCTTAGAGGTGCCTGGGGAACTTTCACTGCAAAAACGGAGGCACTGAGTTAAGGCACCTACAGAGTTCAGTGGGAGTTTTGTGCACTGGAGTGGTCCCCAAGCTGGGATTTAGGTGCCTAAGAGAGGGACTTAGGAGCCTAACTCTTTGTGTACGCAGGCCTTATTCATTAATGATTGTGAGGAGCTCAGATGCTATCAGGGCCACCAGAGCTAAGCTGGGCGGGAAACAGGTTTTCCCAGCCCATGAAAATTTGAGATTAAAAAAAAAAATCCCATTCTGCATTGGGATGAAACTGAGACCTTTCAAAAAAGCTTTCATGAAAAATAAGAGAAAGAGAAATGGAAATGAACTTTAGAGTAAGCAATAGCCTAGTGGTAAGGGGAACCTACCTGGGAAGTGAGGGCGCCTACGTTAAACTTCCTTCTCTGTATGATTCAGAGAAAGATCTTGAACTCGTGTGTGTGTGTGTGTGTGTGTGTGTGTGTGTGTCCCACTTTACAGGTGAATGCCTGAACCACAGAGTTATTGGCTCTTTTAAGGGGAGGTAATATTCTCTCTCTCTCCCCTTCCCCCCCTCTCCAACCCGCTGGACCTGAGAATCCGTCTCCAATAAAAGTTTAGTTAAAACTGATATATTCCTGCCAAAAGTTTCCATTTTGACAAATCAGCATGTTCCAACAAAAAACTTTTTCTTGAAAAATTTCTGCTCAGTTGTACATAAAAGAAGACTATACAGAAGAAAAACAAACAGAGGGGGAAAACAGAAGGGAAAAGGAGAGAGAAGACTCCTAAGAGAAGAAAGTGAAAGAGAAAAAAATAGGAGTCACATAGGAGAGAGCAAAGCAAATGTAAAGAGAATACATCCAAAGAGAAAGTGGAACATTCTGATTTATCCAGTGCCACATGTTTACAGGCCTCCTGTTCAGTCACTGTGTTAATAGTGACAGAGGAGTTTTTCCAATCACAATGGAACCCATGACAGAGCCCAAAATAGGTTTCACAGAAGCCTCTGAGGGAAGACAACACACATGAGACAATGTCTGAGCAGATTACCATTGACAGGGACTTCATGAAAGGAACCAGGGACATAGAACTGAAATGTGTCCATGGCAGGTATCTTTGGGCCGATTCCAAACCCTGCTGAGGCCTAGGGAAAGACTCCCAGTGGACTTCAGTAGGCTTTGGGTCAAGCCCACAGTCCCTTCCAAAGTAGGATCTGTTGGAACATGACAAAAAACAGCACCTCACAGCCTATTATCTATTACAGCCTGTCTAGTCAAGGCAATGGAAGAGTGCTGGATCTCCACAATTAGAGAGCATCAGCGATAAGGGGCTGGAAACATGTTAAGATTTAGACACAGAAACAAGATACTTCATCAGGAAGAATCCCCATTTAGGAAATGTTAAGGGCATAGGAGTCACCAGATTTACCAGTGGATATTTTAGCATCTTTAAATCCCAAGGGAAGTGCCAAGGCTAATGATGAGACATTATATCCAGCACTTGTGGCACGTACCACAGTGTGAGCAAAGTGTAGGCAGAGGGGAGCATTTCTCTGCATAATCCAAATGTGCAGTAGGGCCCAGGGGTGCAGGAACTATATCAAATTTTCTTATAAAATAATCCCTGTGACAGCTAAATGCTGAGTTAGGCTTTCATGCTGTATCATCCCTGCTTTTTGCAATCTCTCATATGCAAATTAGCATCTGAGACTCCTGGGCAGAAAACAATGTATTTGCAATGGAAATTTCCTTCATTTCCCTGCAGTATCTCGCAAAGTCTGCAAGTCTTCCTCTGAAGGGTGTCAGACTGGCTGATGGGCGTCACTTTAAGCATTATACAAAGAACAGGAAGTGGAATTAGATGTCTAAGAAGAGTGGGCACAAAGGCTCAAGTGGATGTCTTGGCATGGTCCACAAATCTAGGGACAGTCAGTTTGCAGCAATCACGACATGATTTTCAGTTACAAAAGCTGCACACGAGTGTACCAGGGAGAGCTATGAGAGTCTTGTTCATGGGTGTAAGTGTGGTGTGGGAGAGAATGACATAGTAGAACAGCACTGAAAATCCTCTACTCTCCTGCAGTATCAGAGACGTCGAGGGCAAAATTTTAGTATTGCCCATCCTCCATGATCAGTGTTCACAAAATCAAAAGGCTACAAACTGGAAGCTCTTAGAGGCAGGGACTGTCATTTCATACGTTTGAACTGGGCCTGACGCCAGCCTGGGGCCCAGCCCGGCTGTAGCCTTTAGGTGCAAGTGCAGTATTATTAATAATAATATTTGATTTAATGTTTATAATTCTTTGATGTGAAGTTCTCAAAGCCAAAAGCTCTTTTAACTGTGAATATGGAAAAATTTCTCTTGCTCCTTTAGAAAAATGGATGACATTGCATTATGCACTATGATCTTTACTCCAATAGGTAATATAGTCTGCAACGTTATGAATGAAAGGAATACCCCATGTTACTGCAGGCACAATTAATACTATTTGTTTTAACAACCCGTGTCACAGTTTCATAGATTTTAAGGCCAAAAGAGACTCTGTGATGATCTAGTCTGACCTCCCGCACACAAGCTGAAGAACCTTACCCAGTTAACTCTGTCTCAAACCCGTAACTTCTGTCTGAACTATAGCATAACTTTTAGAAAGGGATCCTGTCTAGATTTAAGTATGTCAAGTGATGGAGAACCTTAAGTAAGCTCCTCTGATGGTTAATTACCCTTAGTATTAAAAATCTGCACCTTATTCCTAGTCTGAATTTGTCTAGTTTCAGCATCCAGTCACTGGATCTCATTATGCTTTTTACTGATAGCCTAAAGAGACATCTGCAATCAGAAATCTCTTCCCCATGTAGGTACCTGTATACCATGATCAAGTGAGCACGTAACCTTCTCTTGGGTAAACTAAATAGAGTTAGCTTCTTTAGTCTCTCACAATGAGCCATGATTCCCAAACCTCTCATCATTCTTGTAGCTCTTCTCTGAACTCTTGCCATCATCATTTTTGAAGTATGGACACCAGATGTGGACACAATACCCCGATAATGGTTTCACTACTGCACTACACAGAGGTAGTACCACTTTCTTCTTTCTTGATAGTCCCCTGCTTATACACCCAAGGATTGGGTTCAGCTTAGTTTCAATCTTGTAGTGCGAGCTCACGTTCATTTGGTTAGCTACCATTTCCCCTAAATCCTTTTGAGGGTCACTGCATTCCATGATTCCCTCAGCTTGTAAGTATGGCCTACGTTCTTTGTTCCTAATTGCATGACCTTCCATTTGGCTTAATTAAAAATCACACGTTGTTCAAATGAGCCCCCACCTTACCGAGCAGTGCAGGTTGGCTTGTAGAACTGACCTGTTGCCATCATTTATCATTCTACCAATTTTTTGCCACCAGCAAATATGATGAGTAATTATGTTATATTTTCCTTCAGATCTTTAATAAAGATAGTGCATATATTGAGCTAAGGCCAACGCCCTCTGGGATCCCACTACAAACACCGCACTAGATGAAAATTCCCTATTTATAATTACTTGATGAGATTGCTCAGTTGACCAGTTTTTAATCCAGATCATCGGGCTACTTTGACTTTGTATAGTGCAAATTTCTTTTATGAGACCATCACACAGGACTAAGTCAAAGATCTTACAGAAATCTAAGTATATTGAGTCAGCACAGTTACATTTACCAACCAAACTTGTGATCTCATTGAAAACAATGCGTTTGCTTGACAAGACCTATTTTCCATAAAACCACATTGAGTGGCATTTATTATGCTACCATCCTTTCATTTGTTACAGATTGGATGCCATATGAGCCTTTCCATGATTTTACTCCAGCTCCATGATAGGCTAACAGGCCTTTTGTGATCTAAATCATCTTGTTTACCCTTTTTAAGTATTGGCATAACATTAACTTTTTCCCAATCCTGTGGAATTTCCCCAGTGTTCTAAGATTTGTTAAAATCTTTTCAGAGAGCTTCCTGGCCAATTCTTTTAATATTCTTGGGTGCAAATTTTCTGTTTGTGCTGATTTACGAACATCTGATGTTAATAGTTGCTGTTTAACATCCTCCATAGTCACTGCTGGTATAAAAAAAATCTTTATCATTGTAAGATATGAATACATCATCCTGCTTCTTTCCAAATACAGAACAAAAATATTTATTGAGTATTTCTACATCATGACTGATAGTTATACCATCCTTATCTAGTATTGGACATTGCCAGGATTTCATTTTCCCTGATATATTTCAAGATTTCCTTCTTTTGTCCTAACTCTGCAAACCATCAATGTTAGATTTAGCTTCCCCTATCAATTTTCTTCTGCATTTCCTAACTGCTGATTTGTATTCATTGCTATTAGCTTCCTCAGATTTCCATTTTCTGTGTATATGTTGTTATTTTAATTTCTGCTATCACCTCCCCCTTTTAACAAAGATAGTTGTTTACCAAACTAATTACTTCATGATTTCAGAACTTTTTGGCATCTAACGAAATATTCTTAAGCATCTCTCAACTGTATTCTTATCATTTACATTCTTGTATTTAATTTTTCCCCCCTCACTTGTATTTTCTCATGATTGTTTTTCAGCTTCAGGAAACACCTTTTTAAAGCACCTAGTGTGTATGTGTGTATATATTAAGACTATATTTAGTTTGCACATAACAAATGATATTCTGTCATGATCACTTGCATCTAGACAACCATCAGTTTTTAGCTCAGTGACCAATTAATCTTTATCCATCAGAATGAGGGATAATGTAGAATTACCCTAAGTGGTTTGCAATACTTTTTGTATAAGAAAATTATCTGTAAATTTTAGCACCTTCAAAAATGTTCAGCTAGTGGCAACATGAGAACTCCACCATACATCCCCTAGATTGAAATCCCCCATAATGCAATTCTTCTTTCTACACGTTATAGATAGCTGTTTAAGGAGCTGATTGTGCTGTTCCCTTGTCTGATTTGATGGTTTATAGCCGACCACAGACTGCAGATTATCAGATAGTACATTGATCCACCAATATTCCTGTCCTTCTGAACTATCACTGATTCTACAGCAACTAATGTTATCTTTAATGTAGATTCCTCCCCCCACCTCTCCTTCTGACCACTCTCTCATTCCTTAATAGAACGTATTAAATGATTTTAATATTCTAATCATATGACTCCCACCAGGCTTCACATCAAATTCCTTTTCATAAATGAGCAATTTTAATTCCTGGCTTCTAGCATTAGCATATAGGCAGCTGAAGATTGTACTCTCTTTACTTCCCTTGATTCTTTTACAGTCATGCCACTTTGAGTTCAAGGTACATGTTTAAACATACACAGTAGCCCATACAATTGGCATTAGCACCTTCCCCTTTAGAAGCTAGTTTAAAGCCCTCCTGGCTACATGGTTTGATGTTACACAGAAGACTGGCCTCTCTTCAGTTGAGGTGGAGGTGGTCTGAGACCTCCTCTTCCCATAGAAGATGGTCAATATTCCACATAAACCCTCTGCTTTACACCACTTACCTAGCCAAACGTTTACCTTCTGTACCTTCTGCTGTCTTCTCTCATTCTTGGAGCAGGAAAGATCTCAAAAAAAAATCATCTGAAATTTCCTCTCCTTCAGCTCCTTTCTAAGATCCCTGAAGACTTCATTGCACTGCATAGTTCCTTCTGAAGCAGTGTCATTTGTAACAACGTGTATCATAACCAATAGATCCTTGCCTGCAGTTGGCAGAATCCCATTCTGTCTATCAGTGACATACATTGCCTTCACTTCAGGAAGACAGCGCACAGACCACCTGTCCTTTTGTGTCCTGCAGAATGGTTTTGTACACTCTTAACACTGAGTCCCCATTGAAGACTATCCAGTTTCTTTGGATGTTCTGTGGTCTTCCTCTGGGCATGCTTGACATCTTCAACACTTATTGCTGTTATTTTCTGTTCTATGACAAAGAGAAAACTGGGGCATCTCAGTTATTTCTGCGGAGTAACTTAGGAAATAATGACTTGCTAATGGCAACCACATAGCTATCCATCATAGCAAGAATCAATTGATAAGTAATGCCCCACTTGAAGGCAAAAGGAGCAGTCGTAAAATTAAATCTGGGATTGATCTGGACTCAGAATTGTGACTTCTATAGGATTTATGGGTGAACAAAGAATGCTAGGTCAGGTCCTAAATTTGTATAATATAGCAAATCCTTTAAGCATGTTCTCAACTTTAAGCACATATATAGTTCTGGCAGCATCCAAAGGGACAACTTGTGCTTAACGTTAAATGTGTGCTTGTGCTTAATGTAAAGCAGGAGAACAAAAAATATTGGTTCCCTAAAATTTTAGTTAATAAAAACAATCTAGGAGGGAATGTGGTATGTGAAGAAATAAATGAGAATCAAGGCAAAAGAAAAATATAATCGTTGCCTGCTTGATTTGGAAGAAATCAAGAAGCTATAATACAGGCTGATCCAAAATACACTGTCATCACAAAGATTTCCAGTGACTTAATGAGTGTTGGATCAGGCTCATACTCCAGAAGTGCCATGTGGCAATAAAGCCACACACTCTAAGCATAACTGGGAAAAGCTCTGAGGAAAATATTTTGAAAGGGAAGAATCACTGTGAAAATCTCCTATATATATTTTAAAAGTCAGTTAAAGCTGGAAGCATAAAGAAGCTACAGTGACTTCACATTTATAACGGGGGGAAATAAAACGTTTTGGAGAGATTTTTCCTCCAGCTTGCATGTAAAGAGATTCTCTTCCTTATTTGTGGGATGAACAGCTGCTGGCGTTTTTCATCTTAGAGATTCTTAGCTCTTCAAAAGTCTTGGAACATAATGTGTTGTCCATCAATAATGACCCACAGCTTAGTCAGAAAAAACACAGCTGTCTCAGTAGCCACAAAGTCTGCTTTAATTATTCCAATTTCTTATGCCTGAGTTGAATTACACAGGCCTAATCATGGCACCATGAAGAAAATTTTCTTTTGTCCCCTTGTCGATGGCAGTCCAGAATCTGACAGAAGTGTTATTACTGCCATTCCTTCTGGAACTGAATCTGGAGCATGGAACACCATTACCACTAAAACTTGAGGATTAAGTTTAGTAGATGGCATAGTTGCTAAAAATTCTGGAATGCTACTCATTAGGGTCTGCCCCATGCTCCCTTTCAAACTTTCCTGGATCCCAGCATTCCCAGGTATCTACACCAGAATTATGTCTCAGGTTTTTTTACAAGACTCTCTTTAGCCCTCCCTGCTATACTCATGTATAGCTTTTATAACCAAAAATAATCTCATGATCACTGCAAACAGACTTTGTCCCTAGATTTGTGGACAATGCCAAGACATCACTTGAGCTTTGTGCCTACTCTTCTTAGATGTCTAAATTCTGCTTCCTGTTCTTTGCATAACGCTTAAAGAGATGCCCATCAGCCAGTCCGACACCCTTCAGAGGAAGACTTGCAGAGTTTGCAAAGATCCTGCAGGGAATGAAGAAATTTCCATTGCAAATACATTGTAAAGCTATACTGTTTTTGTAACTAAAGTGTTTGGTGTAGAGTCAACCCTAACAGGGTTACTTGTCTTCTTTCTAGTCCTGTCTGTATCTAACTAACAGATTCTAGCATCTGTTGCTGCCACTGTTTTGGTTTCTTCCTCCATTTTTCACTTCTTGACAGAAAGAGCATAAATGAAAGAGAAAGTTGCCTGGAAATCAGAGCATGGTTAAAACCTAAAAGAATGGGTGCGTTCAAAATCAGGATGTACATTAAGACATAAGGGAGGATGCACATCCGAGAAGTCTAAATCAACAAACCAACCAGCTGGGTGTTACGAAGGTGCTGGCAATGTGCCAATACAAAGGCAGCGAAGGCCATCTGGTCCTTCATAAATGAGCCAGTGGTGTGGAGCGCTATATCCAGCATTAGCAGAGTATTTCAGAGTGACTCAACAAACTACCATTGGGTATTTTCTCTAGTACTTTAGCTATATCACTTCTCATCTATTTCCAGTCCCTGCACTGCATGGGCCAAATCTTGCAAAGGTTTGTGCATGTGCTTAACTTTAAGCATGTGAACAGTCCCATTGACCTCAAGTGCATAAAGTTAAGCAAGTATGTATAAGGGATTGTCTACGTGAATTTTTAGTTCATGGCAAGCTGGGCTGTGAATTTATCCTTCACTTGCCTGGCCACCTAGTCCCTGCTGACATGCATTAACAGTTCATTAACATGCTTTGATCTAGTCCTCTTTGAAATGGGACTAATCAGAGTACATTAACAAACTGTTAATATGCATCAGCAACAGTCCACATGGACAGTTAGTTGGAGACAGGCTAGGGTGGGGTAGATTCAGTTATTCATGTAGACAAGTCCTTAGTCTTTGCAGGACTGAGGTCCAGGAGTGAAATCCTGTCACCAGTGAAATCAATGGCAAAACTCCCATTGACTTAATTGGAGGCCAGGATTTTACTCCATGAATGTAAATTGCAGTTTGCAACTTATTACAAATAGTCTCAAAATTCCTTTGAATGGAAAAAAGGAGTCAGTGCAGGATCACAGCAGGCCTAAGTAAAACAATCTCATGCAACCAAACCCATCTGCAGTACTGATCTGACCCAGGAACCTCCTCATGCCAACTGGCAATGAGGAAGTCAGGGGGAGAGGGGTGGTGCAGGAATCTCCTGTATCTGGTATGTACATTCTGGCTCACCAAAGAATGTCATGGGAAGTCTCAAATAAAAGTCACACTGGTCATCAATATCGTTGTGAAATATAATGTACAGATAAGTATGTAGGAGTTCTATATATACACTGAAAACACACTCAATAAAGGCTGTAGTGAGGTATTAGTCATCAGCAAAGGTGAAAAATAGGTTTTCTGTCAGACAAGAAATGTTTGACCATCTGTTTACATGTAAATTGAGTATTGTCTTGTTCCCCACCACCAGTCTGAACTGAATGCTAATGAAGGCTTGTAAGAAAAAAATTCTGAAAGAAACTAGTAGGAAGAGAAGCACAGTGGGGGAAGAAAGTCTTATCTTGAAGTGCGTATCAAAGATTTGCTTGAGTATAGTTGAGGGGACAGAGAGGATACCCACGTACCCTTTACTGAAGCAGTAAAAGGACAGCGCGTTTAATTAACGAAAGAGGGGTCTCAACCAGGCTTGGGCTGAAAATGCTGGAGAAAACTGGGGCGAGATAAGCTTCTTTTGACAAAAGAGTAACTTGTTAGTGTCGTTTAGGCTCTAGGAAGCATGTTATATTGAAATTTTACGTGTAAACGTTCTTATTCTATTATGTGAATCTCTGTTCTTGGATAATAAAACTTATTCTTGTTTTCATTATCAATGTATCTAAGTGCTGTGGTGATAAGCAAAGTGCTGAACTCTTACAAGCTGGTTAGTTTTGTTCCTTTGTGAACAGCAGGCCTGATAATTCTGCGAGTGTTCACTGGACACTGCAGGGAACTCTCAGAGTACTCGGGGGTTGGTGTGTGCCTATCACTACCTGTACAGAGAGAGCAAGGCTTGAGGCAGTCTGGCAGGTAGTGCTTATGCTGCCGGAGGCTGTTAGTTTTGGGGGGTTGATCCTCAGCAGGCACAGACAAAACTACTTCATGCTAAGGGCAGCGCAACTGGTCAATGGGAGGTCAGTTTATCTAACGATGTGGTGAGCCACAAGCAAACAGCTTCTTTCTATATGATACCTTCAAGATGCAACATAACTTACAAACAAGTTTTTTTAAAAGCACTGGATGCACACATTGGTGGAAACAAGAGGAGTAAAAACTGTGTTCACCTGTCCATGTCATACATGCATGCTTAATAATAGCAATACTTTGTACTTATATAGCATCTTCCTGGCAATGATCTCAATGTGTAATCCACACACCTCTTGGGTGGGTGTGGCATTCTGTCCCTTCTAGAGGCACCGAGACCACTTTGAGATGAATGAGTTTGCTACAGCCTTAGCTGAGAGGCATGGGGCTTTTAGTTCATGCAGTAGAGGCTCATGCATTTACTTCAGAGGTCCTTGGTTCAATCCCGCCTGCTGACGAGCAGGGTCTGTTGGTGTTACAAATGCATTTCAGAAGCAATAAGTAATTTAGTATTGCAAAACTCCTTTGTGATAGTTAAGTATTATTATCCTCACCACACACATTCTTTTTCTATTTTTTAAACAAATGGAAAAACTGAGGAACGACTTAGTCCTTAAACAGTCATCTTGATTTCTTACTATTGATATTAATAGGACAGTTTGTAGAATAAAGTATGATTCGTCTTACAAACGAAGACCAATACCAGGTCCTAAAAGGTTTGCCTCCACTCTAGGCCAAAGCTGGAAATAGAGAACAGGTCTTTTAGCATTCCACCATCTTTCCTCTGGCCAGAAGTTAGTGTGTGAGTGAGTGAGTTCAACAGAAGCCCTCTGTCCATGTGTTAGATGGCTTATGTCAGCCAGTGTAGCACTTTCACATTGTCTTGTGAACAGCCTCAATGGGCTTGCCATATCAGCCAATCCCAACAAGCACCCATGGTTTTCCAGCTTATTGGCCTCTTCTTGTAAAGGTAACTGGTGAGTCTGAGAGACGGCCTATGCATTTGAGGCTATGCTATATAGCAAATCCCCCTGTTGAGTTTCCTACCGTCTATGACTGTTTGCAAGAGAGTGCATTTGTATGGTTCAGCATCATCACCATCTTCCTTCTCATCATTGCTGAGCATAGTGTTCAGGAAAGAGTGGCTGGTGGGATATGAAATATATGCGGTTCTTCTTTTAGGAGGACAGGGTCGCCTAACGAATATAAGAATTCATTAATATTTTCCCCTCGGTGCCTAACTGCAGATACCATCCTGCTTAAAAAAAAAATTCTCCTGCAAGAGCTACTGTTGCAGATTTTCCTAAATTATGCATTCACCTCGATAAGCTTTCCCATGCCTCCCCAAAAAGACATTACAAAATAGCCAAAAAAATGAAATGTACACAGCTAATTTACAGAAATACATTATACTCTCTGGGCGCTGCCTAACAATTAGTGTCACTCTGCATGCTGCTGTCTCTTTTTTTCTTAGAGAAGCAAATTCAATAGCTGCTTCAGTTGAATGGGGCAGGGAAGGGGGTGGTGTTTGGCAGCTACATGACCCACATACAAAGCTCAGTTCAAGTATACTTTCAGCATTGCTAACTTGGCTTCTCGCTGAGAATCTGGAGTGCTGTATGCCTCCAACAGCAGTGGATTTGGGCCGCTTGAGTTAGAGTTGACTGCTTGAGTGAGGTGTGACACTGAAGGCCAGACTGCAAAGAAAATGCCCATGACTACTGCCCAGGGGAGGGAAGACTGGAGAAGAGAGTAGTGACGGGCAAACGGGTTCTGAAAATAAACAATATCCCAAATCTTTCTTGTCACAGACTAAGGAAGAGAAGATGCTTGAGGCACAGGGACTGGCGTAAGGGGGGTTAGATTCTGCTCCCAGCTCTGCTGCATACTCTGGGCTCAATCCTGGCGCAGCTGAGGGGGAGGCACTGACTATAAGGGCTTATTGAGACAAAAAGTGCACTGCAAGCTGGGGTGTAAATCTACTTTGCACTCACCTGCTGTGCTCTAACGCTCCATGTGGGCCATTCTGCCATGCACAGAAAGTTCTTTGTTCTGCTTTGAAATGCGAGCAGTTAGGACTGAGCCAGTGTGTGGCAGGCTAGTGAAAGTCACCTCAGCTTGCCACAAGCTATTTGTCTAAACCAGGGGTGGGCAAACTTTTTGGCCTGAGGGCCACATCTGGGAATAGAAATTGCACGGTGGGCCATGAATGCTCACAAAATTGGGTTTGGGGGTGAGGGCTCTGGTTGAGGGGGTCTGGGCTCCAGGGTGGGGCCAGAAATGAGATGTTCAGGGTGTGGGAGGGGACTCTGGGCAGGGGCAGGGGGTTGGGGTGTGGGAAAGGTTGCAGGCTCCAGTTGGGGGTACAGGCCCTGGGGTGGGGCTAGAGTTGAGAGGTTTAGGGTGTAGGAGGTTGCTCCGGGCTGGGATCGAGAGGTTTGGAGGGTGGAAGGGGGATCATGGCTGGGGCAGGGAGTTTGGGCATGGGGAGAGGCTTGGGTGCAGGCTCCGAGTGGCACTTATGTCAAGTGGGTCTCGGAAGCAGCACCATGTCCCTTCTCTGGCTCCTATGCGGAGGCGTGGCCAGGTGGCTCTGCATGCTGCCCCGGCCACAGGCTTTGCCCCTGCAGCTCCCATTGGAGCTCCAGAGGGGGCCACTGGAGCACATAGGAGCCTGATCAGGGCCATGCCACGGCTTCAGGGAGCCATGTGTTGCAGCCCACAACCCTGCATCCCAGCTGGAGTGCCAGAGTGGGGCAAGCCCCAGACCCCACTCCCCAGCAGGAGCTCACAGGCCAGCTTAAAACAGCTCGTTTCAGCCCGTAGGTCGTAGTTTGCCTACCCCTGGTCTAAACTGTGGTTCTCAAGCTTTTTGGGATCAGGACCCATTTGTAAATGTTTATGGCCTGTCATGACCCAGTAAATGGTCTGGGGATGGAGGCCCTGGGGTCGTTTCGGTTGGATTCTGCTCCTCTGGGTGGGGTTGCAGCGCCACTCACTCTAATTTTGTCTACCCGGACTCCTGTCATCATGACAGCTGGGCTAAACCTGAGTGGTGCTGGGACCCCAGAGGTTACAGTGCCTGGAGCAGGGAGACGAGTCCAGGCAGCCTAGTAAGACAGGAGCCACAGGAGCTACCACTTGACCCTTTGAAACATGCCTCCTTTCTGCTTTCTCAGTCCTGGACCAGCCGTGGCCCAGAACTACATCCAGCAAAACTTAGAGCAGCCTTTCTTTGGCTCCAGCCAGCTGCTGCACTAGGCCAGAGTCTGGCAGAGGTCCATGCACTTGACCCAACCATCCCCTGACGTGCCCTGTTCTTTTCCCTTGCTATTTGGAACTTTGAAAGGTGACACAGAGCTGCCTATGCTGGCTTTGTGTCACTCAAGGCTTCTCCAGGATCAAGGGGAATAGTTGGCTGCCTTGTCTGGGCAGCTTTCTGGCTGCTCTTCCCTGTACAAGCCCCACAGAGCAGCTGAAATGGGGGGCAGGGATTCGGACCTTCACCTATAACCTTGGGTCAGACAGAATCTTCAGATCTGGGTACCTCAAGGCCAGGCACTTCAATCCATATTTAAACCCCTAAATACAAAGTACTAGACTAGAGAGGCGCTATTCACCAAACACTGGGCTGCTCTCTAAGGCCCCAGTCCTGGAAACGTTTATTGACTTGGCTATTATTGCCTGCATGAGTTCAGTTCAGTACGTGCATTAGGGTCTGCAGGATCAGGAACACATCGTGGAAAAAAGTGGAGGAGGGACCATCTGAAACATCTGGGCATGACAAGTAGGGATCCAACCTAAATGTCACAGCTGGAGAAAGACAGAATGTACAGTATGAACTCGTCACTGGTAGGGAAGTTGATCCTGGAGGACATGCTCTAGTTCCACCACAAGTTGTTGGGCTAGATGCAGCAATTGCTGAGGAACATACTATGGCAAGTGTTACATCAAAGGTCAGGCCGGATGATCATTAAGATACCTTCTGGCCTCAAAGCCTATGAGTCTTCCATAATAGCCTCTCCACCACTTTCAGCCACACATGGTGTGTATTAAGTGGAGAAAGAAGACATTCTGGAATGTTTTCATACTATTATAAGGTGTCTAGTGCATTTTAGAAATATCCATAAGGTAGCACTTCATATGTGCAAAAATTTTCTTGTTTCAAATGACTTTTTAATAATGTAACAGCAGTATTCTAATAGCATTAAGCAATCCAGGTGTATTTCTTTCTCTATTAATATATGCTTTGGGGTGGTTAAGGCCTCAATCTAGCAAAGCTTTTCAGCATGTTTTACTTTGAATAAGAGTCTACTCCCGTGCTTACTCCAATGGGATTATTCATGTGCTTAAAATAAAGTGTGTTCTTAAAACCTATGCTGGACGGAGGCCAAAAATGGATACTACTGTTTGTGTCTCTTCATACAGCTAAGACATGTATCAACCAACAAATAAAGCATGTCCTGGGATGTGTTAAAGGCATGTTTTGTCTTTTTTAATCTTGCCAATGTTTTTTTTTTTAAATCAAGTTTGTTTTAAATCGTTCTACAAGCTTGGAGCAAGTCGTATTCAAATGATTATTTCCTTTCATTCAACAATTACAATTTGCAAACTAATTTCTTTTTAAATGTTACAGCCATCGTGTGTCTTTGCACCTGAAACAGCACATAGTTCCAGAACCATGAATGCAGCAGTCGATCTGTGAAGTGCGGACACAAGTCTTCGCTCCAGCTATATGAAAGCACCATTATAATTCATAATAATTATAACCAGGATTCTCTTTCTTACCCTTCAATTCTGATTGATTTTTTCCCCTACATCCTGAAAGAGGCTCCAGGGTTTAGTTGTTGCCCCAAACCGTATATTTCATCCCAAGTGAGCTACAAATAAAGATAGTTTAAAGATCCCCTTTGATCCTCTGCCAAAACTTGTATAAATAGCAGTTCATAAAATAACATGTTCTTGCTGGTTTGGGAGAAGGAGAGGGAAAACAAACACAATAAAAATCTGTAAATGTTTGTTCTCTGGCTGTGACATGTCCATGCAAAGAAATCTAGAGATAACTGAACCTTCCTTTATAGCTTAAAAGCACAGATTGGCCAACTTGTGAAAGTTTGCCTGACAAGTTATTTAAAAGTATAATAAAAAAAAATAAAATTACCTGAAAGTTAATCAGGCTCATGAATCTAGGGTGAACATTAGAAAAACTCCTGAACTGACAGTATGCAGAGACTCCCAGTTTCCTTAAAAAAGAAAAGAAAAGAAAAGAAGAAAACACACACACAAGCTGTCAAAATGTCAAGCGTATGCTACAGTATAAAAGGTTACTAATAACTGCTCACATTCCTAATGGTAAAAATACAAATTATGAAACTAGATGGTAAATTGTGCTCACATTAGGTGGAAAGGGGACTGATCTGCAGGCAGGGCAAGTCTTCTTCTTGACTTCATGTGGCTTGGAGCAGGCACTAGAGTACGAGGGGTTCTGTGCAGCAATCGTTCCCATGTGTGAGGAACATTTCTGATTACTTACAGAAGTTTTCAGAGGGTGATTTAATCGACAGGGCATTGGCTTAGGTTTTAGGAGAGCTGGAGTCCATTCCTGACTCTGCTACAAACTTCCTGTGAGACCTTGGGCAAGTCACTTAATTTACCATGTGTAACGTTTCCCCACCTGCAAATTAAGGATAATACTTCACTTCTTCAATTAAATCCATTAATAATTAAGGGGTGCTTGGATACGACGTGGATGAGGACTTTAAAAGTATCTAGCTACAGAAATGTTACAGAAGGATTGTGATGACATGGTAATTGAGACTAGATTGTGTTGACAGCCAAATGGTAGTGCAGAGTAGACAACTCCATCTTCAGATGGTCCTTAATGCATCACGTTCTCTTCAGTAGCAGCTATAGACCCTTCATGTCTATCATTTATGAAGAAATGTAAGAAAATAAAGATGAAACATTGTGCAAAGCAGCACAGGTGAACTCCAGAGTGTCCTTAAGGAGCAAGAATATCTGTACATTTTCCCATCCTATACCCAAAATACATGTGTTTGCATAGCATGGAATAACAGTTTTAATAGAGTCAGCATCTAAGTGGTGACATTCTGCCATCCCCAGGGGATTTGCCACTTGCTATAGTGCGCACTATTGAATGACAAACTACAGGATTGCCTAAAACATCTGCAGAATGTCACTGTCTATGTTACTGGTCACCTGTGTTTCAGCTCACTCCTGTTTGGAGTGCATGCTTTGGTGCACACTGTACATCAGAAGCCTACCTATACACATGGGAACGAGGGGCCTGAGGAACTGCAAACAGATACAATTTATACGGAAGTAACATGAGAAATTGCACTGCAAGCTTTCCCCCATAAATAATGGGCCTTTTAATGGGTTGTTGTATATCAAACTGTTGTGCTGAAGTATTTTGCGGTAAAATTCCTTACCGTGTCACCTTGGCTATGGACTTACAGCAAAAAAGGAAATACAGCCTGGTACAATGCCATCTTAAATAATTAGGGATTGCAATTCCTTAAGTTGGAAGTTAATTCTCTCTCAAAATTTGATTTTCAATGCGGGAGGGGAGAGAGTGGGAAGAGCTACAGAACTGGCTGAAAACGTTCAATGATCAAAATCTTGAAAAAAAACAAACAACTCATTGTTCAAGATTCATTGCAATTCATTGCGTGGATAGAGAACCAGTTATCCACAGTTATCAACCCTGCAACTTTTGAGAGGGCTAAACATTTGCTGGGCTAGCTAGTATTTAAGTAGCTGTCTTCTCAAGTCTAAATTAAATTCTATTTTGAGATACTTGTTTTGTCTGGCCCAGATTAATGGCTCAGTTTTAATTAGCTGCATGGGTTCGAGTGCCAGAGAGCATGCAATGCTTGTGGACGTTGCTAGATGCACAACAATGGAAATAGAGACCTGTCTCACCACCAAACAACTAGGACATGGACAACAGCCATGTACACTTCCCCTCGCTTTGCTGCCAGACGGAGCTGGAAGGGCCATCTCTGCTGTGCTAATTCAAGCCTCTGCCTCTCTGCTAAGGCTGCCAGCAATGGCTGTAAACTTGATTCTAGTGCCTGTAATGTGGACACAAAAAGGGATGGAAAGAAAAATTCAGTATTAATCTCAGACTAAATAATATTTAGAGTGCAGTACTATTCTGCCCTATGTACTCTGCACAAGGCAAGCGACTATGGAAACCGGCACCTCCTTTCTCTACAGAGCTGCATCCTCTGCGTTCAGAGCAGGGGCGGCTCTAGACATTTCGCTGCCCCAAGCACAGCGGCATGCTGCAGGGGCCGCTCTGCAGGTCGCCGGTCCCACGGCTCTGGTGGACCTCCCGCAGGCTGGCAGAGCGCCCCCCGTGGCATGCCACCCCAAGCACGCTCATTGCTGTGGGGGTGTTTTACTGCTCTTTACTCCTGCTCACCCTACAGAACCAAGAGAGCTATAGAAAAGGGAGCTGGATTTTATTCCTTCTTTAGCATCATCTGTGAGGTGATCATTGCTTATCATGCTGACTGGATGTATTTTCTCGCTGTTTCCTTGTGTCCCCCTTGGCTGTTGTCTCTATACTTAGATTGTGAGCTGTTTGGGGCAGGAGATATCTTTGGGTTCTGTGTTTGTAGAGTGCCTAGCACAATGGGGAGAGACAAAGAGAGACACTGTCGCTGTCAATTGGCTTCATTGAGTGTGACAAATCTAGAGTTCTGATATTTTTTTAAATCTAGGAAGTGTCCTATCAGATGCCCAGATGTACAAACCCTCTGGGCCACTGTGACTGGTGCCTTTCAACACTTGACCTCAAATTCAAACATTTGCTCCTGGAGCATTTTAATATTGACACTGTTGCTGTAGTAGTGGGCAATCATCTTGTCAATCAGCCTCCTGCTTGCAGCTTGTCACTGTTGAAGCAGTCTTTGCTTCTGGATTACATGAGTGCAGTAGTCCTGCCACTGTGTTCTTCGCACTAGTGATGTACAGGTTATCAAAACCCTCCCACTCCCAGCCAGCTGGACCTGTGACAGTTCCAAGCAAACCCCAGGCCCCTACAAAACAAAACAAGAAGGAACCCAATCAGAAGAAAAAAGTCATATATGAAAAAAAATCTGATCTCTGCAGATTCACCTCAGCCCTACTCTGGCAATCCAGCTACTAAAGATGGGATCCTTTTCATGGCATTCTCCTAATCTTTCCTCTTTACTATCTTCCCCTTCCACTAGACTTCTGTGTACTGACCCCTACCATAGCCCACTACTCTATTGACACATAAGCAGTGTGATCATTTGGAATTGCTGTTTACCTGGGCTCTTGTCATAAACAGATAGCTAAGGGTTAATGTTCTTTTACCTGTAAAGGGTTAACACAGGGAACCAAACACCTGACCAGAGGACCAATCAGGAAACAAGACTTTTTCAAATCTGGGTGGAGGGAAGTTTTGGGTGTGAGTTCTTTGTTCTTTGTCTTGGGTCTGACCCTCTTGGCTCTGAGAGTGATTTTTCTACCTCCAGGCTTTCTAATCTTCTGTTTCCAAGTTGTAAGTACAAGGATAGTAAGACAATAGGTTTATATTGTTTTTTTTTTTTTATTTACATTTGTGTAGTTGCTGGAGTGTATTCCGTTTGGATAAGACTGTTTATTCATTTTTCTTTTAAGCAATTGGCCCTGTATATTGTCACCTGGATACAGAGACTATGTTTAATGTCTTTTTCTTTCTTTTTTATATAAAGCTTTCTTTTTAAGACCTGTTGGAGTTTTTCTTTAGTGGGGACTCCAGGGAATTGAGTCTGCAGCTCACCAGGGAATTGGTGGGAGGAAGAAATCAGGGGGAAAATCTCTTTGTGTTAGATTTACTAAGCCTGACTTTGCATACCCTCTGGGTGAGGGGAGAGAGAGATTAGCTCTCTCGGTACTTGTGTTTCCAGGACTGGAAGCAGGGAATATTCTAGGGTCGTCCAGGGAGGGGAGCCTGGGAGGAAGTAACAAGGAAACAAGGGGAGGGGGTTATTTCCCTTTGTTGTGAGACTCAAGGAATCTGAGTCTGGGGGTCCCCCAGGGAAGGTTTTGGGGAGACCACAGTGAGCTAGGCACTGTATAATTCCTGGCTGGTGGCAGCTTTACCAGGTCCAAGCTGGTAACTAAACTTGGAGGTTTTCATGCTAACACCCATATTTTGGACGCTAAAGGCCAGATCTGGGAAAAAAATGTTATGACAGTGTCATAACCTAGTCCCAGATTTGGACCTTAGCGTCCAAAATATGGGGGTTAGCATGAAAACCTCCAAGCTTAGTTACCAGCTTGGACCTGGTAAAGCTGCCACCACCCAAAAAATTAGAGTGTTTTGGGGCACTCTGGTCCCCCCAAAAAACTTTCCTGGGGACCCCAAGACCCAAATCCCTTGAGTCACACAACAAAGGAAAATAAACCTTTTCCCTTCCCCCCTCCAGGTGTTCCTGGAGAGATACACAGAAGCAAGCTCCGTGAATCTAAACAGAGGGATTCCACCCTCTCTATTTCCAGTCCTGGAAACAGAAGTACTTCCCTCTTCACCCAGAGGGTATGCAAAGTCAGGCTAGTAAATCTAACACACACAGATTTCCCCCTGATTTCTTCCTCCCACCAGTTCCCTGGTGAGCACAGACTCAATTCCCTGGAGTTCCCCACTAAAGAAAAATTCCAACAGGTCTTAAAAAGAAAGCTTTATATAAAAAGAAAGAAAAAATACCAAAAAAATGGTCTCTCTGTATCAAGGTGACAAATACAGGGTCAATTGCTTAAAAGAAATATGAATAAACAGCCTTATTCAAAAAGAATACAATTTAACACATTCCAGCAACTACACACATGTAAATACAAAAAAACCATATAAATCACTATCTGATCTTTTGTACTTACAACTGGGAAACAGAAGATTAGAAAGGCAGGAGATAGAAATCCTCTCATAGCCGAGAGCGTACAGGCACAAGACAAAGAACTCAGACACAAACTTCCCTCCACCCAGATTTGAAAAAGTCTGGTTTCCTAATTGGTCCTCTGGTCAGGTGTTTCAGGTTACTTCTTTCCAGGTGTAAGAGACATTTACCCTTAGCTATCTGTTTATGACAGACAGCTCTGCTGTTCTAATTATGAGAATTCGTAAAAATTTGAGAGCAGGCCAGTTCTGAACTGTTTGAATCATACTGTGAGTCAGAGGAGTTTCCACCAGTCTATAATGAAGGTGACCTATCTGACTTTTGTGTGGTCATTCACCTAATTCATATTGATATAAAACATTTAAAATGAGAGACTTCTCCAATCCAAAGGAAAGTCTGCTCTACCTCTATCTCTAAACTTCATTTTTACTTCTCTGTAAGGCTCATCATCTGTAATAGTAGGTTTCACACTGTAGTCTGCAGACACTGGTGATCCACTTGCTGGTGGGTCACATGGTGTTGGTCCATAATCGTGTTTCCATATGCTAACCTCATTAAAGGACAGCTCAAAATACATTAAAATCCTGTCCTAGGGTTACTCATCCATGTAAGGAATTGTTCAAGTTTCCAGAAGGATGTTACATGGAAGGCAGGGCAGCCCACATAGTCTTGAATAAGAGGGAGGTGTCCACAAAGTCTACCTACTCAAATTTGGTTCATGTGCTGAAAATTTTGAGAACCCTGATTTGCAACAATAGGCAGGGAGCTTCACTAGATTTTGAAACCTCAGGCCAGAACCTCAGCTCTTTTAAATGAGTATAGCTCATTTAGAGTCAGTGAAGCTACCGAGAGACAAGATGGCTGAGGTAATATCTTTGATTGAACCAACTTCAGTGGGTGAGGTCACATCTACATTTAAAATGCTGCACTGGCATAGCTGCACTGATGCAGCTGCACCACTGTAGTGCTTTATTGAAGATGCTCTATGCCAATAGGAGAGATCTCTCCTGTTGGTGTAGTTAATCCACCTACCTGAGAGATGGTAGCTACGTTGGCAGGAGAATTTCTCCACCCAACATAGCACTGTCTACACGGGCACTTAGGTCAGTATACCTACATCCCTCGGGGATGTGGATTTCTTATACCCCAGAGTGAATTAGTTATACTGATATAGGTCTGTAATGCAGACCAGACCAGAGAGAGACAACCTTTCAAGCAACCGAGCTCCTCCTCAGGCCTGGGAAAGGCACTCTGAGCATCACAGCTAAATGCAAAGTGGAACAGATTGTTTAGCATAAGTAGTTAGAACATCTTGTAAGGGACCATTCAAGGTAGAGTGGCCGGTTAACACCAGTGCAGTCGTAGGACAAAGAAGGGGGTTGGTGGATTATAGATGGTTGTAATAAGCCATAAATCCAGTGTCTCTGTTCAATCCATGTTTTTTAGTATCTAGCAGAGTTATGAATTTCAGCTTCCAGGACCATCTTTTGAAAGTGTTGTGCAGGTTTGTTACCTTCCAGACCTGAATAAAATCTCTGTGTGCCTCCAAAGCTCGTCTATCTCACCAACAGAAGCTGGTCCAATAAAAGCTATTACCTCACTTTCCTTGTCCTCTAATAGTCTGAGACTGACACAGGTACAATTACACTGCGTACACCAATGGAGCTGTATCGATTTAACCAGATGACAATCTGGTCCTCCATTTCCTCCTATCGAAGACTATTTGGGTGGATTCTCTATTGCATCCCTTTCTGAGAAGACGACTTTTACCCAGGGTGGATCTCTCTCGTTATGAACCCCATCATTGCAGTACTGGAGTGCCTTATGGAAAGCTAGTGTATGAATGCTATATAAAGCTACCACCATCTCTATTAGATCTCTTGTGTATTCGGGATACATAGCTGAGTCTTTATAGCATGGTATCAAACAAATATCTGAACTTAACCCTACCAAAGTGTCACTCTTTTCTATTTTAAGTGCTGTGTGACTACAGCCAGCATACTGTAACTGTTTTCCATGGCAATTTAACACTACACAGACCAAGGGCATCTGCCTTGGTCATGTGCTAAATACAGTGTGTAAATCAGGGCCACTCCCCAGTAACTGACTGATTTGGGGGAGAAGTGCAGAAGGCAGGGATGAAGGTAGAGAACACAATTTAGGGAGAGAAAGAAAGGACAGACATATGGGGCTGCAGCAGGAGAGAAAGAAAAGAAGAAACAAATATAGAAAATAATGTAGGAAAAGATACACTGTGTTCAATTGTTGGAAAGGACAGAGAGGCTATAGTAGAATAGTCCAGGAAAGAAAGAAGGTATGAAAAAAGCACAGGGGATATAGTCAGTTCTGCTATTAGAGTTGGCTGACAATATGTGGCAGTCAAATCCAGTGCAAAGTAGTTTTATTTCTTTAAATTTCAGGAGGCAGAGCCTTGAGTTGGGCGATGTCATGGATATTTTTCACCTTAATCCTTGGCACTCTAAATGTTCAGTGAACTTGGTCGATTTCTGTCCTAAACTGATCAGTGTCTAGCTTAGACACAGAAAGAAGGCATGGCATCATCAGATTCTCTGTTGGTGGAACTTCCATTCTAAAGTCACTAATCCTGCCATACAAATATCAGATAGATCCTTATTCCAGAGAGCAGCCAGTCTGCAAAGTCATCAGCAATATATGCACAACTTAAAGAGTTCTCCTCTGATTCTGCTTCAGAAACAAACTCTTTCCTTATACCAAGTTAGGGATCTTCAAGAACAACTTTAGCATTTTATTCCTTGCATCCATTCTTTACGTAGTCAGTTATGAAACCACCAGAGTCTACCACTAATACTATGTCCTTGAAGAAAACTTTGTTACAGGGAAGTTAAGGTGTGGAGACTGTATCACTAAGGGTTGTCTAACCCTTGGAAAGACGTTGTAGTTGGCCAAAAAAAAAAAAAATTCCCAACCATTAAGAAGTCAGGAAATTCAGAGTAAAGGTTTCAAAACATGGAACTTATATTCACAGCAGTAAAGGAAAACAAATATATAATTTCATCTGATTTACCACGAAGTCCAATAAACAATGTTTCTTTGGAGTTCATACATCCTTGATCACGCAAACTATCTAGGCATTTATTTGTTAACGCATGATTGATTAATTAGCAGCAGGAAGCCATCCCTTCATGTAAGGCATGGCAGACTCTCTCAAACTGAATTTGAGAAAGAGGACTATGGAAAGTCACTCATATTTTGGTCCAGACAAGGAGCAATGGTGTAGGCTGAATCTGACTCCAAGACTAGCAAGTCATACCAACATCGCCAGGGTTGAGACAGCCGTACTCACGTATATTTCAAAGATGGAGTTTTGTCTCTCAGTAATTCACTGACTCTGATGTCCCCAGTGCAGAATTTCTAACATTTGCAATACCATGCTGCATATCTTTGCCTCTCCCGGGTACTGCTTTCTCCTCTGCAATGAAATAAGCCAATCTCTATGGGAAAATTCTCAGCATTAGGTTATATACTGCAGCTCTTTTTATAAAGATGCAACAGAAAAATAGAGAAGCAACTGATCCCAGCCTGTTTTTTTCATTATTCAGGCAAATGTTAATCACTAATCAGCATCCACCTTAAATCACCATGAACATCCTGACTAGCTTGCTTTCTCTAGTTCTCCAGGCAACCAGCCCAGCTGTTTCCCATTGGTACTGTCATAACATTTCTTCCCAATCTGGACCTTAGCGTCCAAAATATGGGTGTTAGCATGAAAACCTCCAAGCTTAGTTACCAGCTTGGACCTGGTATCGCTGCCACCAGCTAAGAATTATACAGTACCTAGCTCACTGTGGTCTCCCTAAAACCTTCCCTGGGGGACCCCCAGACTCAGATGCTTTGAGTCTTACAACAAAGGGAAATAACCCCCTCCCCTTGTTTCCTTGTTACTTCCTCCCAGGCTCCCCTCCCTGGACGACCCTAGGAGATTCCCTGCTTCCAGTCCTGGAAACACAAGTACCGAGAGATCTAATCTCTCCCCCTCACCCAGAGGGTATGCAAAGTCAGGCTTAGTAAATCTAACACAAAGAGATTTTCCCCTTGACTTTTTCCTTCCACCAATTCCCTGGTGAGCTGCAGACTCAATTCCCTGGAGTCCCCACTAAAGAAAAACTCCAATAGGTCTTAAAAAGAAAGCTTTATATAAAAAAAGAAAGAAAAAGACATTAAAAATAGTCTCTGTAATCAGATGACAATATACAGGGTCAATTGCTTAAAGGAAAAAAATGAATAAACAGCCTTATCCAAAAAGAATACAATTTAACACATTCCAGCAACTACACACATGTAAATACAAAAGAAAACAATATAAACCTATTGTCTTACTATCCTTGCACTTACAACTTGGAAACAGAAGATTAGAAAGGCAGGAGATAGAAAAATCACTCTCAGAGCCGAGAGGGTCAGACCCAAGACAAAGAACAAAGAACTCACACCCAAAAGTTCCCTCCACCCAGATTTGAAAAAGTCTTGTTTCCTGATTTGTCCTCTGGTCAGGTGTTTCATGTTCCCTGTGTTAACCCTTTACAGGTAAAAGAACATTAACCCTTAGCTATCTGTTTATGACAGGTACTAGCAAAATAAATCCGTAAGAGACAGACCCAACATTTCTGTCTCAGAAGAAAAACTTCTTGTATTACAGTCCTATAAAACATCAATCGGCAATTGGCTAGGTTCCTTTCTTCACCTATCAGTCTCAAGGCTCTGCATGACCTGCATTCCCTCCAGCTGATAGTAACTTAATTGAAATATTGATCAAAATAAAAGCCATTCCCCAAAATTTGCACTATTACCACTAACCATAATTTAGTCATGTTTTATTAGGCATAATGACAGCCTAAACTCAATGCAAGTAAAGAATGCAATAAACATATTCAAAAATGGCACACTGCTGTTTCCATCATCTCACGACAAGTGACTTTAGGGCCAGATCCTCAGCTCATGTAAACTGGAATAGATTCACTAACTTTAATGAAACCACACCAGTTTGCACTCACTGGGCATCCCGCTCATAATGTGTAAGTGACAAAGGAAATGATTATAAATCTGCAGCTTCATTTTCTTTACTTTTTATATTTGGCTGAGAGCCAAGGACTGCCCCAGATTCACGTTCTGATGCATAAGCCCCTTGCTCTGAAATTCACAGTGGTTCATCAATCAGGCTTTCCAATGGAAAGCGAGGGAAGAGAGTTGCCCAGCTGTTTCACAGGGCTTCAAGGGCAGACGCCTATGGAGCAGCCAAACCCATCATGCTCAAAACCAAGGTATATTGTGTTAAAATTGATGTTATATTAATTTTTCACATTTGTGACCAAATGGTCAGTGAGAGAAGAGATTATTGACTGCAGAACTAGACAATGCGCCAACTATGTTTTGTTGGTGGAGATTTATTTTGAGAGTAAGCAGGTCAGCACAGAGAGAGAGACTGAAGGATGATTGACACGCTGAAAGGTTAACAAAGATTTGCCTTGCTCAGGAGGCTGCGGCTGTTTTAGATGCTCGTGGAGCATCTCGCAACGCTTTGTGTGCAGCGTCAGCTGCAGAGGAGAGGCTACAATTTAGTGAAATGGCAGCCTCTAAAGTGGAATCCCATGGCAAAAAATAAACTAAAGAGCAGCCCTGATGTTCCTGCCTGAGAGGAAGCAGCTGTTTTCTTTACACTCAGACTAGGAACAAAAGGGATGGGGAGGGGGAAGTCTCCGCACTGCTTTTGACATTCTACCCCACAGCATGTAAGCAGCCAGAGCGAACCCCGAGCAAGGTCTAAGCACTTCTTAGGTTTCACTTAAGCAAGCAGTGCGTGGGCGTTGTACTGGCCATCTGCCCAGGGTGAATTTCATCTAGACAACAGAGGCACTGAAACAATTTGTACAGTGGGGGTGCTCAGGGCCACTGAACCAACCTGTAAACCCTGAATATGATGGAATCCTCTTCAAGCCAGGGGGTGTGGCAGCATCCCCAGCACCTCTTGCTTCAGCACCCATGCCAGACAATCAGCTGCAGGCTACATTAATGCACTGCTCTTTGTAGGTGAGGAGGTATCCATATTGCCTTATGGTAATTCCCTCAGGGTGCCATAGGATTTCTATTCAATACCAGTCTACCATGAGGAACAACGGAGGCCTGGCTTATCTGGTTTCTATCCTATTTCCTTATTTTTAAGTTATTTCTTGACAAATCCTCCTAGGCTTGAAGCTAGCAGTGGATCTTCCCTCCCTTCAGACACACTGAAATGTTTCCTCCACTTCTTTGCTTTGCCAGTCTGCCCAGTCATTTTTACTATGATGGTTTTTGTGATTCATTCTTAAATGTGATGTACAAGGACAGGCAGAAAGAAATACAAATAGATGAATATGGACACTTGCGCCATTCTGGAGAGTAGTTCAATATTTTAGCAGCAGTTTTTGGAGATATACATAACTCGATCTCATCCACTGCAGCGGTTCTCAAACTGGGGGTCCGGACTCCTCAGGGGGTCGCGAGGTGATTACAGGGGGGGACACGAGCTGTCAACCTCCACCCCAAACTCCGCTTTGCCTCCAGCATTTATAATGGTGTTAAATATATAAAAACATGTTTTTAATTTATAAGGGGAGTCACACTCAGCGGCTTGCTATGTGAAAGGGTTCACCAGTACAAAAGTTTGAGAACCACTGATCCAGAATATCTGTACCAAATCTGCTTTGCTTTGAGTACCAAAACTGCTTTGCTTTAACAAGCAGCTGCGGGTCTGAGTGGAAAAGACACCAGACGGGGAGTTAGGAGGCTTGAGTTTTATCCCCTGTCTTGTTGTGTGATCTTGGGCAAACCAGTGAGGCCTTGTCTTCACAGCAAGTCAGCACACGGGAGTGACTGAACTCGAGTTAACCCTGCTTGCCTGAGAGCAGCCACACTGCCCATGACTCGGCAGTTATACAGAGTGATTGGATGAGCAGCGCAGAGCGCTGTGATGAGTTATTGTCACTCAAGTTCTTGCATCCCCCACAGCATTACTAGCTTGAGCATCAGCAGCACACTTCAACAACCCCTCCCCCCCCGGGCCAAAAAATATACCCCTGCTCCCCCCCACCACACACACACAGAGGCCAGATGGCTCAAGCTTAGAGCCCCACTTAACTCAAGGTTTGCGGGGGATGGGGGGGAGAGTAGGAGTTGAGTTAGGGGTAACTCTTGAGCAAACTGTATGGGGAAGACACTCTTAGCCTCTCTGTACCTGTTTCCCACTCCCATCTTTGTTGCATCTATTTTGAGTAAGCTCTCTAGTGACGTGTTTTATAGTGCCTAGCACAAAGGGACCTGATCGCTCTTGTGGGCTACTGCAAAGCAAATAAAGAATTAACTTGAATATCAAAATTGGAGGTTTCCTCCACCACATTTTTCCATCATCTAACTCTAGCTCAATAGCATTTAAAATAAAATGTTCAGTCTTTGGTGCAGGATATTGAAAATACCTTAAAGCACAAACAACAAATATTGTGCTTTGCACAATTGTTGAAGCATTTGAGAAAACTCCTTCCCATCCAGCACGAATGTCATTTGGGTTATTTAATTTACAAGTCTGTTTATCAGAATCTAATAAAAGGTTTTTAAGCTAGCAGAGAAACAAATTAGTTAGATTTCTCAGTAATCACTTCTCTTAGCTGCAGGAAAAGGAAAACATGAGATGAAAGAAGGCTTCACACTGTTACTGAAGTTAGAAGGGTGTTGAAAATAGGCCAATGGGCCTCCTTGAAAAGCTAAGAAAATCTCTAGGAGTCTAATTAGCAGAAAAATATGCCCTTTCATTGACTTTTCAGTCAGAAGAAATGCAAAAACAAGATCACAAGCGGGACAGAAGCAATTTTATGCACAGATTCCCCAAAGCATTCTGGATTATGCATAGTGCTTCAAGATTTTGCTAAGCTACAGATTTTTGGCCTTTAGCAAGATAAATTATGAGACAGTGAAAAGTATACTTTTTAACCTTAAGTAAAAAAAAAAATCCAGTTCTCTTTTTAATAGTTACTTCACATGATTCCTGAAAATTAGACTGTGTCCACTCAGTGCAGAAGGATTCTGTAGGTGGAACTAATTGCTGAAAGGATATTTATATTTTTCAGCTGATGGTGGATAATATCTGGATAGAGACTCTTTGGAAATGCAAGAGGCAATATGGGAATTCTGTCTCAAAGCATGACACAGCAATAAAAACTGGCACTTACTAAGTCTTCTTGCTACATGGCATGCAATGGATGCTTTATAACCAAGCTGGCTTTGTACGATTAAAACAAAGACACAGAAGCAGCATCATATAGAATAACACACTCAGGACTGGGAGAACCCATAGGTTTTCACTTTGTCCAATAGCTCATCATAATATGACTTTGCACTTTTATAAAATTCCCAACCATCAGCTGAGTTGGCTGTACAGTAACTCCTCACATAAAGTCGTCCTGGTCAACATTGTTTTGTTGTTACCGTTAATTATTAATTAGGCAACATGCTCATTTAAAGCTGTGCAATGTTCCCTTCTAATGTTGTTTGGCAGCCTCTTGCTTTGACTACTGCTTCCAGGAAGAGCAGCCCGTTGCAGCTAGCTGATGGGGGCTTGGAACCAGGGCAGATCGGCAGGCCCCCATATCAGTTCCCCGCTCCCCTAAGTTCCCTGTGCTGCAGCCACCCAGCAGGCTATCAATTGCAGCTGTCCCTCCCCCCACTGCCATGTGCTGCTCCTGCCATCTGCCTTGGAGCTGCTCCCCGAGACTCCTGCTTGCTGTGCCGCAGGGAGGGAAGGAAGAGAGGGATTAATGTCAGGATGTCCTCCTGTACCCTGCTTACCCCATCTTCCATAGGGCGGGGGGACACACTAGGGCTCAAGACCCAGGGAGCTTGCAGCAGCTGGTCTCAGCAATCTGATCTAATTAACAAGGCAGTGTACTTAAAGGAGAAATGTGCATATTTCTCTCTCACACATACCCCACTCCCTCCATTCCTGCTGCCTCCTAGAGTGAGAGAGTTAACCCTTGAGGGCTCAGCCAATTGATATGTAACCCCCAAGGAGATTACATTGATTCCTGGAGCTCTGTCTGCTGGCAGCTCAGGGAGGAGGAGCCAAGGCAAACTCAGAGTCTGCCCGGCAGCCAGTAGGGAGTGGAGATGCCCCTGCCAGGGAGTTGAGGAGAGGCTGGAGCCAGCCAGGGGAAGGGCCGAACTGGCTGTGTGGGGAGCTGGTGAGTCCCAGGACTGCAAGCAGGGTTCCCCCTGCGAACTGGCCTCTAGGGACCTGACCGCAGATCCCCCAGCTGGGTTTTCCTTCCCCACGGATGATTCCCAATTGTTACGTTTACTGAGAAATTTCCCCAGCCAGGCTGGGTTCACCTCCAGCTCCCCTGGTGAGACCAGTCCCCACACGGTCAGCGCCGCTAGTCCAGGGCTGCTGCCTGCTGAGTGTGTGACTGGAGATGGGGCTAGGAGGCTACAGTTTGGATGTTAGGGTAGTGGTATAACCTGCACCTTGAGCCCTGCACCCCTTTGTGGTGAGGGGAGATCCTGGGAACAACGCAGCCTGATTCCTGCCTGAGGAGGATCCCTGTCAGCAGCCAGCAGCCCCTCTGCAGTGACTGAGAAGTCCAGCGTCATCGTCCAACCTGAAGGTCATGCATGGAGTTCCTGAGTGCGCCAGCTTTTAGTTAGTGAGTCAGGGGATTTGTTTTGGGGACCCCCTACTCCCTGAACTGTGTCCTCAAGCCAGGGAGTACGAGTTTGAGGACTTTATAACCTGCTGTTTGTTACACCTGTGGAGGATTCACCACCTCCTCCCACTTGTCAGTCCTTTGGGCTGTACTGAACCCAGTCAGCCACACTGCTAAACCACTGCAGAGAATTTTATAGGTCATCAAGGGCCCCAGCAAAGTACGCGTACCAACAGGACACTAATTTTACACTTGTTACATCAAGTCCTGGGTATTTTCAGTGTGGGCACTGGTGACCCTAAAAATAGTGTTTCACCCTGTTATGTTTTATTTGTTGCCCGTTTAATATAATTGTTGTGTTGAATATATTTTTATGTGTTGTGTTATTTCTTGGAAGTCTCCAACTATCTGGCAAGTGAGTGTGGATTCCCCTGTAGTTAGAATTTTCCACCAAGCTGCCCTGGTGACCCTGCCAGGAAGGAGCGAGGGGAGTGGAGGCACCGCCAAATCATTTCATAACAAAAAAGAAAAAAGATTCACCCTGCTGAGTGGGTGGCGGGATCCAAAAGAACCCAAACCTGTCCATCAGAACCTGTAAGCGGATTGCCATTAAAGGAGGTAATCAGGTGGAGAGGAGCGCTACAGATAGTTCATCATTTAGCAGTAAGGGAAATATCCCACCCTCTGACTCCTCCACCTCAATTAAGCTTCACAATATTAATCACTGTGTACCACTATTAAACTGTTTGTTTAAAACTTACAATGTGTGTGTGTGTGTGTGTGTGTGTGTGTGTATATATATATATATATATATATATATATATATATATATATATATATATATATATATATATATATATATATATATATATAAGTCTTTTGTCTGGTGAAAAAAAATTCCCTGGAACCTAACCCCCTCATTTACATTAATTCTTATGGGGAAATTGGGTTCACTTAACATCATTTCACTTAAGGTCGCCTTTTTCAGGAACATAACTACAACGTTAAGTGAGGAGTTATTGTACATCAGTACTGTTATGTAGGTAAATAATATTGTTCCTATTTCACACAGGGCAAAACAGAGGATCAGAAAGTCTGGGGACTTGATTCTGCAAACCTTTCTCATGCCAAGTAGTACAATGGGACTGCTTGTATGAATACTATTCAGTATTTCTAACTGGGTTGTAAGGGACTTGTTCAAGGTCATAGAAGGAACCAGTGTAAAAACCAGGATTAAAATTTACCAGAAGCAACCCCCAGTGTGTTGTGTCTTTTGCTCTTTACATAACATTCATATTATGAAGGAACCACACTGGCACAGAGGGGTCCATATCACTGGGCTAGACCAGGCCTAGCGATATGTACATGCTGCTCCTCTGGCGGGGTTCTTGTGGCTTCTGAAATGTAGCAGACAGTAAGGGCCTTTAGAGGGGACACAAACTATTTAAAGGAACACTACCCAGTTAGTTTCATGGCTAGTTCACAGTGTTCACCGGGCAAATTATTCAGTGTTTCTATCCATAAAATGGGGGCAATGAGGTTTACATGAAGTCTAACTACATGGGCAAAGTGGCATGTAAGCAGCTGCCATCTCTTCCTACAAACCACTTCCAGGGCCTGTCATAAACAGATAGCTAAGGGTTAATGTTCTTTTACCTGTAAAGGGGTAACAAAGGAAACCAAACACCTGACCAGAGGACCATATCAGGAAACAATGTTAAATCCTTGGACGAACTGCACCTCCTCATACAAATGGAGCAGTTCTTGGATGGTGTTCCTGAGGACATAACATGGTACATACTACATGGAAAACCCAAAAATCTCACAGAAGCGGGGGAGATTGGAGCTGTTATGACAGGGCCATGGCTTGTTTTCCTACTAGAGATGGAGATTGCAAGCCACCTTGGGGTATGTCAACACTACAATTAAACACCCATGTCTGGCCTGTGTCATCTGCCTCAGGCTCATTGTATGGCTCACTCTGGGACCTCGCGATGCGGGAGGGTCCTAAAGGCCAGGGTCCAGCCCAAACATCTGCACTGCAATTTTACAGCCCCATAGTCTGAGCTCTGCGAGCCCAAGCTGGCTGACATGGGCCAGCGCAGGTATTTCATTGCAGTGTAGACATCCCATTAGTGCCCCAGCTTTCTGAATGGGAGATGCTTATTGAGGCTTGTCTGATGTTAAGTGGGAAAAGGAGAATTGTGGCTCATTACCTCCCAGGAAGATGGAGCTGTGGACAGGAGAGCAGGGAATGAAATAAGAGAAAGTGTCTACCTGTCGCACAAATGGCAACTTCCGTGCAAGATTGTTCCTTTAATAGGTTACCTACAATGCTCAGTTTAAAAAGTGAGGCCTTCCCATTGATGAAATGAATGTGGGAAAAAAGAGAGTGGAGTCCTTGCCCTCACCACTAGCAAGTGCTCTGCTGTTTCTCAGAGTCATATGTCTGAGTCCCTTCTGCAAACCTCAAGAATCATGAGGCTTATTCCTTTTGTTGATGTTTGACTTGTTTTTAAGGTCAATAAAAGCTATTGAACAAGAGCAAGAGAAGTCAGACTCTACAAAGGAGCCCGGCAAAAGGCTTTGTGTCTGTTTGTTCTTGTTTCTTCCTAGAATGCCGCAATCCACAAACCTCTGCCAATGTCCAGAAGCCAGCAACTAAATCGATTCCAACAGCCTAGAAAGTGAAATTGCACCTGGATAAATTATTCAAATATTTGTTTCTATTTAAAGGGCTTTTACGGACTTTTCAGTTAAATAAAATATGAAAATGGCGTGCCCAAGAGTGGTCGTGGGGCACCCCTGCCAAAGTTGGGAGGGTGGGCTGGTTTTAGCAATTGCTCCATGGATATAATTAAATGACCTGAGGGTCCAATGCTGCAGTATTTCCCCAGGCAAAAGGGCAAGGGGTCTGCTCAAGGATGAAAACTGCGGCATAATGCTAGCCAGGGATTTGGGGCTTCGTTTCTTTTGAAATGCTTCAAATGTTGATAAACGTATTTCCGTGCAGCAAGATGAAAATGATGAGGACACTTAAGGCAATTCCTGGAATGTAAAGGGCAAGCCTTTGCAGAGACATTGATATTTTTTTCCATTTTCCTCTATCCCTTGTGACAAAGTTCCTCCTCTCCCTTGGTGGGTCCTGCGCTTATTGGCAGATTTGCTCCCCTCAGTGATCTTCCTCTCTGGTGGAACGCATAGTCTTGGTCAACTCCTCCTGTGTCTGTTCAGGAGTTGGGAGGTTTGGGGGAAACTAGGCCCACCCTCTACTCCAGGTTCCAGCCCAGGGGCCTGTGGATTGCAGCTGTCTATAGTGCATGACAGCTACAACTCCCTGGGCTACTTCCCCATGGCCTCCTCCAAACACCTTCTTTATCCTCAACACAGGACCTTCCTTCTGGTGTCTGATAACGCTTGTACTCATTAGTCCTCCAGCAGCACACCCTCTCAGCTCCTTGCGCCTCTTGCTCTCAGCTCCTCACATGCCCACCACAAACTGAAGTGAGCTCCTTTTTAACCCCAGGTGCCCTGATTAGCTTGCCTTGATTGGCTGCAGGTGATCTAATCAGCCTGTCTGCCTTAATTGGTTCTAGCAGTTTCCTGATTATTCTAGTGCAGCCTCTGCTCTGGTCATTCAGGGAACAGAAAACTACTCATCCAGTGACTAAGATATTTGCCCTCTACCAGACTCCTGTACCCCACTGGTCTGGGTCTGTCAAACCCTGTTGTTTCTAGAAATGTAAGCTCATAATAGAACAGGATCCAGGAGAACAGGACACACTTTTCCCATAAGTCTGCTCAGTTCTTTTGGATGGCAGAGCTGTTTTAGAAAAGGCGAAGCTCAGCACTTGGAGTGAGGGTGTGAGTTGGACTGTGTGACCGCACAAAGGAGTGAGAACCTCCTCCCCCATTCACATCCTTATGTGCACTGTCTGGACCTGGGCTGGGCATGCAGGAGTAAGCAGAGCTACGTGGCCAGAGGTTTGTGATGTCACAAACACTAGCTTTGTGAACAGAGGGGAAGGATGGTGGTTAAGCTGCTAGCCTGGGACCCAGGAGATCTGAGTTCACTTCCTTGCCCTACCACACATGTGCTGTGAGATTGTCAACAAGTCCCTCCTGATGAAATCCTCAAAGGTGTGTAAGGACTTAACTCCTCGTCAATGCAACTGACTGCAATCAATGGGAGGGAGGTGCCTAAACACCGTGGAGGGTCTGAGCCCTAGCCTCCCTGCGCTAAATATAAAATGCTGAGAACAGCACTTCCCTACTTACAATGGCATTGTGAACATAACAGCATTAATGACTGTGAGGGCCTCGGCTAGCTGACCACATGACTCGGGTCCCAAGAGAAGGGTAAAATAAGAACTTCTGTTTAAACACAAATGTCCTGGAGCTAGGAACAGGCCTGAACAAATCCCAGACCTAGATAGCTTGGGAAGGGTCAGATCTTGACTTTGGCCTGTTGTAGAGATGGGAATAATGATAAACAAACTCTGGGTCTGATCCTCTCAAATCCAGATCCCAGATCTGCGTAGGGCCAAATCCTGCCATTCTTACCCAGGCAAAACCCCTACAGCTTTTGTAGGAGATTTGCTTGAGAGAGGATGGCAGGATTAGACCATAACTAGTTAGCAAAGATGAGACAGGACAGAGACTATGGTGCTGCAGTAGAAACACTCAGGCCAACCGTGTGAACAGCAGATTGAAACAAGGCAGTTCTGCCAAGAGCATGTGCTGTAATTCAAGTGAGGAGAAAAGAGGGCTACGCTGGGATGTTAGTGGTCAGTGGTGGTGGGCAGTTACAAATGTCTGGGTAAGAAGACCTTGAAGAGAAATCAATTCAACTGCTCTGGCAGGGAAGCTTTAGGAGGGATCCATCCTATACATACTGGCCAAAAGGTCAACATGCAATGGAAGGGGCAGGGAATGTGGCCAGGTAACTAAAATAGAAGGTGAAAATCCAGACAGTTCTGATGCTTCGAGTGGTTCAAAAACATAGCAAAATATCATAATCACTATTGCTATTCTGCAGCTTGAGCACTTTGACTGGTCAAGCCTAAAGCTAAACTGTTTGTTCTCTTTTGTGTAACGAGCAAGCAAATACAACCAAGGAAAGGAGCATGGATGGGTTCCACACCTTAGTGATTTATCCTTATTGCACCACTCAGAGGTTAGAATAACTTTCTGGGAGCCAAAGAAAAATAACAGCATACCTTCCTGTGCCTTTGCTGCAAGCATAATTAATCTATCTGCTTTCCTCTCAGCAGACAGCTAATTAAACAAGGCAGAAGGAGAGAAAAAGCGAGCACAAAATATGTGTTTCAGAAGCTTGACAAACAAAGGAATGTATCACAAAAGCTTGCAAATAACGTCACTAAATTCATCATCACGCTGCTGTAGGCAGCTGTAATATAGTGTGCAGACTCAGTGTGCTGTTTTCTATCTGCCTATTTTCAGCATCCTTTGAATATCCCCCAGAGCCCACGCTCATTCTGAACACTCTCGAAGGAAACTAAAGAATGCCACCCGATTGGCCCCTCTGGCCACACCCTCTGGAAATAGCTAGCGCTGGGTCAAAAATGACCAATCCAAGACAGGGTAAATGGAGCTGGCGTCACCTTTCATTCTCCTTTTGACTCCTCTCTCTATTACCTTGCCTTCCTGCTTAAAGGCTTTTTTGATTCTGCCAATCAGACTAGAAAGTAACAGCCTTTTACCATTAACTAAAATACTGTGCAGTGCAAACAAGGGGTTCCTCGAGTCCAAATCCCAATGGAGCTCAGTGGTAGCTCTCCCAGACTGAGGCTTTGGCCCTAGGAGAGAGCTCTCCCATCACCTTAATTCCTCCAGCCCCCACAAGTGGCAGTAGCTGTGTTGGCAGGAGACGCTCTTCCTCTGACAGCGTTGTGCACATCAGTGCTTAAACTGGCAGAAGTTATGTTGCTCAGTGGGACGGCTAATTCACACCCCTGAGTGATGTAACTTATGTAGATTTGACTTACGCTATAGTGTAGCCATACCTTTACACTACACAACACATTGAAGAACATAGCATGAGGCACAATGTTCATTGACCGTGGAGGGCATGGACAAGGTGACCTCACAGGTTTGGGTTGGTTTATTTCCCCCCTGATTGTTGTGAGTGTCTTCCAATTCCTCAGGTAACTATATTGAGCCTGACCTAATGCCAATAGGTGTGTTTCTGCTGACTTCAACGGGCTTTGGAACAGGCACATTTGGGGCAATGGCTTCCAAAACTTGGCTGTACACAATGCCCAATATAAGGGCTCAATCCAGCAAAGAATTAAACTTGGGCTTACTTTTAAGAACATAAGTAATTCCACTGGGACTCTTGCAGGATGTTAGTGGGATAGTCACATGCTTAATTGTTTTGCTTGATCAATGTATGTATGAGATTTTCGAAGGGCTGGAACTTCTCGCTGCAGATCTGAGCTTTAACAGCCTTGCTTATCAGATAGATTCTCTTAAGTACAATGTCCAGCTTTTTCTGTTCCAAGCTCTGTGAACTTGTGAGCGAGGAATACGCACACTAACTTGGTCAGGTATATCATGAAATTAAGGCATTTGGTTGAACAATGAATCGGCACTGAGGTTCATGAAGGTCTTTGGGTTTCTCTTTTGTCATCAGATTCATAGTCAATTAAAAATCTGAACATAGAAAGTTTTATGGGAATGCTACATTGATAAAAATGGGGAGGGAGGGACAGGAAGGAATTGATTTATGATGAAGCCAAGGCAGTCGTTCTGGAAGAAATAATTATTCTTCTATAACTGGCCAGGGAATGGGGGATCCATTATGTGGATGAATTGAAACAGCAGAGGCAATTTGTCAGTCTGACTTGTTTGAGTGAGTAACTTCAATTTCTAAGTGATTTTTCTTTCATTGTCACACAGGAATGTGTTTTACATTTCAAGCTCTTCTTACGCTGACCTGAATGTAAGAAAGGAGAGGGTAGGACTCACAGTGACTAGAGGTAACAATATTTTCACCATGGCATCCATTGGTACAGCTAAACTACAGAGAAGACACGTCAGAATTTCCAGGTTTCGGGGGATTTAGAATTTGGCTGGAAAAGATTCACTCCAGATAAAAATTTGGTATTCAAAAGGCACAGCACAAGAGCACTATGTTTTGTCTTTTGAGTGTATTGGTTCATTTTTTTAAAAACATGAGTGCAAGAAAGTGTAGGGGTTTCTAATGCTTTTAACTTCAAAAAGCTAAATCCACATGATCATTCCCTGTGCATTATTCTTAATAAGCATTCCAAAACAGTGTTTTCAAAGTGAAATTGTTAGGGGTGTTAGTGCACATTATAGAATGCGAAACTCTTTTACATTCTTTTAAAGAAGTTAGAGATTAAGGATGAGATTTTTCAAAAGCATCAAAAGGTAACAAAGTAAGTGGGATTTGTGCTCCTATGAGCTCCCCCTGCAATACAGATATGGATGGAAGCAGGCAGAGTTCCCACCTACGCCAAAGAATGTACAAAATGCATACATATACCCTCTGGGGCCTGAGTTTCAAAAGACCTCAGCATACTGGGCCCAGATATGCCAGGTCCTAAGCACTTTTGAAAAATTGGTCCTTGTTACACCTAATTTCAAGCTAACCGAATACACCTCATCTAACCTCAGAGCAGTTTGTCAGTGACCAGAACATAGGTGGTCAGGTCTCATGGTTAGAGCAAGAACCAGGAATCAGAGCCTAGAATCAGGGTCAGAGAGTAGGTGTCAAAGCCAAAGAGCAGAGCCAAAGTTAAAAGATAGGAATCAGAGTTGAGGGGCAGGACCGGGTGACCTGGAGTGAGGTAGGGCTGGGAATAAGCAGACATAGGCACCGTCTAGGGTGACCAGATAGCAAGGGTGAAAAATCAGGACAGGAGTTGGGGGGTAATAGGCACCTATATGAGAAAAAGCCCCAAATATCAGGACTGTCCCTATAATATCGGGACATCTGGTCACCCTAGCACCATCAGAGCTGCTGCTGGGTTTAAGAGCCAGTCAGTCTCCTGACTCTTCCAGCCAATCAGGCAATGTAGCCAATCAGGCAATCTCCTACAGGCCACCTGCACTCAGTGGGTTGCCCAGAGAGTCACTCATAGACTCATAGACTCATAGGTCAGAAGGGACCAATATGATCATCTAGTCTGACCTCCTGCACAAGGCAGGCCACAGAACCCTACCCATCCACTTTTATAACAACCCCTAACCCAGGACCGAGTTATTGAAATCCTCAAAATTGGTTTGAAGACCTCAAGCTGCAGAGAATCCACCAGCAAGCGACCCATGCCCCACGCTGCATGGGAAGGCAAAAAACCTCCAGGGCCCCTGCCAATCCGCCCTGGAGGAAAATTCCTTCCCGACCCCAAATATGGCGATCAGCTAAACCCTGAGCATGTGGGCAAGACTCACCAGCCAGCACCCAAGAAGGAATTCTCTGCAGTAACTCAGTTCCCATCCCATCCAACATCTCCCCGCAGACCATTGAGCAGACTTATCTGGTGATAATCCAAGATCAATTGCCCAAATTAAACTATCCTATCATAACATCCCCTCCATATACTTATCAAGCTTAGTCTTAAAGCCAGAAAAGTCTTTTGCCCCCACTACTTCCCTCGGAAGGCTGTTCCAGAACTTCACTCCCCTAATGGTTAGAAACCTTTGTCTAATTTCAAGTCTAAACTTCCTTATATCCAGTTTGTACCCATTCGTCCTCGTGCCTACATTAGTACTAAACTTAAATAATTCCTCTCCCTCCCTAACGTTAACCCCCCTGATATATTTATATAGAGCAAGCATATCCCCCCGCAGCCTTCTTTTGGCCAGGCTAAACAAGCCAAGCTCTTTGAGTCTCCTTTCATAAGGCAGGTTTTCCATTCCTCGGATCATCCTAGTAGCCCGTCTCTGGACCTGTTCCAGTTTGAATTCATCCTTCTTGAACATGGGACACCAGAACTGCACACAATATTCCAGATGGAGTCTCACCAGCGCCTTATATAACGGTACTAACACCTCCTTATCCTTGCTGGATATACCTCGCCTGATGCTTCCTAAAATCGCATTTGCTTTTTTAACAGCCGTATCGCATTGGCGGCTCATAGTCATCCTGCTATCAACCAATACCCCAAGGTCCTTCTCCTCCTCTGTCGCTTCCAACTGATGCGTCCCCAACGTATATCTACAATTCTTATTATTAATCCCTAAGTGCATGACCTTGCACTTTTCACTATTGTATTTCATCCTATTACTATTACTCCAGTTTACAAGGTGGTCCAGATCTTCCTGAATAGTATCCCTGTCCTTCTCCGTGTTAGCAATACCCCCCAGCTTTGTGTCATCCGCAAACTTTATTAGCACATTCCCGCTCTTTGTGCCAAGGTCAGTAATAAAAAGGTTAAACAAGATCGGTCCCAAAACCGATCCTTGAGGGACTCCACTAGTGACCTCCTTCCAGCCTGACAGTTCACCCTTCAATACGACCCGCTGGAGTCTCCCCTTTAACCAGTTCCTTATCCACGTAACAACTTTCATATTCATCCCCATCTTTTCCAATTTAACTAACAGTTCCCCATGTGGAACCGTGTCAAACGCCTTACTGAAATCGAGGTAAATTATATCTACCGCATTTCCTTTATCTAAGTAATCCATCACCTTCTCAAAGAAGGAGATCAGATTGGTTTGGCACGATCTACCTTTAGTAAATCCATGTTGCAATTCGTCCCAATTACCATTGACCTCTATGTCCTTAACTACTTTCTCCCTTAAAATTTTTTCCAAGATCTTACATACTACAGACGTCAAGCTAACAGGCCTATAATTACCCGGATCACTTTTATTCCCTTTCTTAAAAATAGGAACTACGTTAGCCATCCTCCAGTCGTATGGCACAACCACCGAGTTTATCGATTGCTTAAAAATTCTCGCTAACGGGCTCGCAATTTCATGCGCCAGTTCCTTTAATATCCTCGGATGGAGATTGTCCGGGCCCTCCGATTTTGTCCCATTAAGCTGTTCAAGTTTGGCCTCTACCTCAGTTGCGGTAATATCCACCTCCATATCCACATTCCCGTTTATCATCCCTCCATCATCGCTAAACTCCTCACTAGTCTTATTAAAAACTGAGGCAAAGTACTTATTTAGATATTGGGCCATGCCTAGGTTATCCTTAACCTCCATTCCATCCTCAGTGTATAGCGGCCCCACTTCTTCTTTCTTTGTTTTCTTCTTATTTATGTGGCTGTAGAACCTTTTACTATTGGTTTTGATTCCCTTTGCAAGGTCCAGTTCAATGCGGCTTTTAGCCTTCCTCACTTTATCCCTACATGTTCTGACCTCACCAAGGTAGCTTCCCTTGCTAATCCCGTCTTTCTTCCACTCCCTGTAAGCTTTCTGCTTTTTTCTAATCCCCTCTCTGAGTTGCTTGCTCATCCATCTTGGCCTACAACTCCTGCCCATGGTTTTTTTCCCCTTTCTTGGGATGCAGGCTTCCGACAATTTCCGCAGCTGCGACTTAAAGTAAATCCAGGCCTCCTCCGCATTTAAATCCACAAGTTCCTCCGTCCAATCCACTTCCCTAATTTCCTTAACTCTTTAAAATTAGCCCTCGAGAAGTCAAAAACCCTAATCCCAGATCTACATTTGTTTATCCTTCCATCTAGTTTGAACTGAATCAGCTCATGATCACTCGAACCAAGGTTGTCCCCTACCACCATTTCTTCTACGAGGTCCTCACTGCTCACCAAAACCAAATCTAAAATGGCATCCCCTCTTGTAGGTACTTCAACTACTTGATGAAGAAATCCATCTGCTATCACATCCAGAAAAATCTGACCCCTATTATTCTTGCAAGCACTCGTCCTCCAGTCTATATCCGGGAAGTTGAAGTCTCCCATAATCACACATTTCCCCTTTGTGTTTACTTCATTAAAGACATTAAAGAGGTCTCTATCCATATCCAAATCAGATCCTGGTGGTCTATAGCACACCCCAAGCACTATCTCAGGAGAAGCTCTAGTTGCTTTTTTACCCAGTGTGATTTTTGCCCAGACAGACTCTGTCTTATCCATTCCATCGCTTCTTATTTCATTACAGTTAATCTCATCATTGATGTACAAGGCTACTCCACCACCTTTGCCTTTCTTCCTGTCTTTTCTAAACAGCACATAGCCTTCAATACCTGTACTCCAGTCATGAGTACTATTCCACCAGGTTTCTGTTATCCCTATAATATCCGGTTTCACTTCCTGCACCAGTAGCTCCAGTTCCTCCATCTTGTTACCTAGGCTCCTCGCATTAGTGTACAGATATTTTAATTTTTGGCGTTTGGCGTCAGTGACATTCTTTCCCCCGTCGTGCACAGACCGTCTACCACCAGCATCACCCGTTACTCTGGTTTCTACTCCACTATTCCTCCTTGGATCAATTCTTTGGTCCACAAGGGTATTCCCTCTCACTTTGTTTACTTCCCTCTCCAGGTTATATTCCGGTGTGGAGATCTACTGAACATCTCCCAACCATCTCCCCCAACTTCCTAGTTTAAAGCTCTCTTGAGGAGGTCGGCGAGCCTCCATCCTAGAATTCTATTTCCCTCCTTACTTAGATGAAGTCCATCCTGAGCGAACAGTTGTCTATCCGTAAACGCTTCCCAATGACCGTACATCCCAAAGCCCTCCTTATAACACCAATGCCTGAGCCATCTGTTGATCGCCATAATCTTGTCACTCCTTCGTCGCCCTGCTCTAGGAACCGGCAGAATCCCACTGAAGATCACCTGAGCCTCGATTTCTTTGAGCGTCTTCCCCAGTCTGGCATAGTCCTCCTTGATACAGTCCAGCGAGTAACTAGCTGTATCATTCGTTCCCACATGAAGGACAATCAACGGATTTTTTCTCGCTCCCGCTAGGATCCTATTCAGCCTCAGGTCCACATCCTGTATCTTAGCCCCTGGCAGACAGCACACCCTTCTGTTCTCCCGATCAGGTCTAGTTACAGGCCTGTCTATTCTTCTCAGTAAAGTCTCCAATCATGTAGACTTGCCTTTTCCTGGCGACAGTGTGATTCTCCGGTCTATCCCCCACACCAGCTGGCCGCAAGTCCTCTCGATTTGTATTCGCCCTTACAATCCTCCTAGGGCTCATACTTGGTGTCGCCTCCATTGACTCCTCCCCTCCTTCTGCAGGACTAGCTGCTCATCTCTTTTTCCTTGCCCTCTCTCCTTCAGCAGCCTGCTGTGATCCATCTTCATTTTCCAACTCAGCAAACCTGTTCCTGAGTTCTATTTCTCCATCGCGGGCCCGTCTTTTCCTCTGCCTGGTTCTCCTAGTCACATGCTTCCACCGTCCACTTTCCTCACCCAGCAGCCCCTCCTCAGAGTTCTTTGGTCTTGCTTCTATCCGCTCGTCTGAGCTTATCCCCTGTGCCTCATCATGTCTGGGTTCCATCATCTGCTCAAACCCCCTTCTAAACTCAGCCAGAGTTTCCACCTGCATCTCCAGTCCTCTTATCTTTTCTTCCAGCAGCTCTATCAGGCGGCACTTCATGCAGACAAAACTCCTTTCAGGTGCCCCCTCCAGGACCATGTACATGCCACAGCTACCGCATCCGGTCATCCTCAGTGTGTCTCTACCTGCTGCCTCTGCCTTCATCATACCCTTCCAACTCTGTGCCTGGCAATCCACGCCTCACACCGCACCACAGGCCACCAACAAGCACTGGGCTGCTGGCAGACCCCTGCCCCTTCCCTTGTCTGACTTCCTGGTTTCTCTGCCTTGGTCTCCCCTGTAACCTCCCCCCGGAAACTCCCACTGAAACTCCCCTGTTAGCAGCTCTGTGTTGCAGGCTCTGATTCTGGCAGCATTCAGGCACTGCATGTCAGGGTGATTCAGCAGGAAAGCCTTCCAGTCACATGTAGAGAATCCTGGAATTGGTTCCATACCCCTAATAATTTTTGTTGCCCTTCTCTGTACCTTTTCCAATTCCAATGTATCTTTTTTGAGATGGGGTTATGAGAACTTAGTATTTAAGGTGTGGACATATCGTGGTTTTATATAGTGGCATTATGATATTTTCTGTCTTATTATCTGTCCCTTTCCTAATGGTTCCTAACATTCTGTTCGCTTTTTTGACTGCTGCTGCACAATGACTCCAAGAGCTCTTTCTTGAGTGGTAATGGCTAAATTAGACCCCATCTAATGTATGTATAGTTGGGATTATTTTTTCCAGTCTGCATTACTTTGCACGTATCAACACTGAACTATAAAAAAGGCCATGAGTGATGCCAATGCAAATCAAGCTGTTACTGGGGGAAGAGGGAGAGAACCCTCTTTATTCCTCTGAGACACAATTAAAACCTTAAAACAAGATTTTTTAAGAGGACCATGTTACTGCTTTGTTTCATGTATGAAACTGAAAATGAACTATGAATTTCTAACATAAAGGGATCCTTTCATCCCATCTTAGCTACTTGATTCAAAGTTTAAGAATAATGAACCCTCAGGGCCCTGTTCTCCTTTCACACTAGCATAAACCAGAAACATTTCTACTGACAGCGATGGGGTCCCAGTGGTGCAAAACCAATGAAAGAGGGAAGATAAATCAGGCCCTCAATTCTTAGTGGTACCTATCTTTGCAAGTTTGGGTTCGTCATGGTTAAACAGGCAAGCCAACTTGGACTTAGATGGCTGCAGGAGGAGTTATTGCTACATGCCCAGAGGGAATGCCCTGTCTTTCATAGAGAGGTGATTTATTTTTCATATCAGTTTGGACTCAGCCATTCCTCCCCCACATCCCCCCACACTCCTGAAACAAAGTCATGCAATGGAACAAAGCTATGTGAGATGCCTTCTAAAGAATAAGCAGCTATCTCAGCCTAAGATAAGAAATAAGATATTTGGAAATTAAAAGCCAGCTTTATGCTACAGGCTCCTTTCATTCGTCTATCGCTAAATGTAAAAGAAAAATGTAGGAGCAAAGCTTGTAAAGATTCAGACAACCCATGAAAAATAGAAAGTGCCTTTTTCATCTGAAAGAGTTTCTTTTTGTCAGGTTAAATGCATATTCATTTAATCTGTTTAACCAGATCAGCCCCAGTATAGTTAAGCAATGAAAACACCAAACCTAGGAGTTTAAGTCTGGAAGCCTTAAGACAATCTTCCTTTCCATTTGATAAGACCAAGGCATTCCATCTTGGCTTACAATAATCATAATTATGTTTCTAAACAGTCAGGGAATGAAGAGTTTAAAATTCTGCAGAGGGATATGAAGTTTCCTGTTCATTGCATTGGCTAATCTTTTTTATTAAGGGAAGTTAATGTGATATTGATTTGGGAGGCAGGGGATACTCTGCCTTATTGTGATAGAGAAAGGGGGAAAGGGTAGATAGCCACAGGGGATTACTTTTTTTATTCATTCTCAGAACTCTCCTAGCGAATCTCAAATCGCCAAACCTACGAAGCCTTTTCCATGACATTAAACATCTTCCACCTTACCCCTCACCTCTACAAGGCTGTTTTGCTCCCTTTCTGAGCACGTATGTAACTGAAAAGTAAAGTTATTCCTTCCTATGAAGTGTTAGAGTTCAGTTAGCAGCTGTGATATTGCTTTTTAATGACATCACTCATACATTATGAATGAGGAATTTGAAGAGCAGAAAAAAAAGGCAGTGTGAATAATCGTTAACCGTTCAGCTGCTTGAAGAGGTTTGCATAGCAAGTAATAAATCCTCCAGCCTTCTTGTTTATAAGAACATGTTGGCACCACACCTGGCTTCTGATCAATGTAAGAAGGAATCATGGTCAAACCACAAATCACATTAATCGGTTTTCCTGAGTTTAGAAGAAGTCTGGCCTTTAGAATCCAACAGCTTTTTCCCCCTAAATAAAATTCACCTGTTTATTCCGAAACCTTCTCTCCCAGATAGCAATTTGACTGGCAAGATGATGAGCATTTAGGTACACACAGCAGCTCAAACACGTACTGGTATATGTTGGCTCTTATCAGCAACAGTGTTCATCTCACTGCCACTTTTGGAGGAGCCAGCAGAGGCGAGCTCCTTGGGGCACTTGTGCTCTACTCAGGGCCAGTGCAAGGACGTTTTGTGGCCTAGGCGAAACTTTCACCTTGCGCCTCCCGTGCCCCCCCCCGAGGCAGCTCCCCACCCCTTACCCTCTGCCCTGAGGCACCCACCCCACCCCAGCTCAGGCTTGCGCAAGCCTGAGAGGCGGGAGAAGTGAAGCAGCCACAGCGTGCTCGGGGAGGAGGTGGGGCAGGGGTGAGCTGGGGCGGGGAGTTTTCCTGCGTGCCGCCCCCCCACCCCTTGCTGCAGGTGGCCCTCCCAGCGCTCCCCTGCCCCAGTTCCCTCTGCCTAAATGCCGGTGGCAACAGGGGCGGCTGAAGATCTGGCCACCGTGGTCGCTGCTGAAGAAAATGGAGCCCCCCAAATCCCAGCACCCTAGGCGACCGCCTAGGTCGCCTAAATGGTTGCACCGGCCCTGGCTCTACTTTCATGGCCTTTGTATGAAAACACCCTAAAACAGCCTTAGCTGTACAGATTTTATGCCCTCCTTTGTGTCTGACAGTTTCCTTCCTACTTTTGTCTCAGGAGCCCTGACATTTCAGTCCTGGTACTCTTAGGTTGAAGATGGACCTGAACTATGAATTTTTTTAAAGTTCAGGAGTATTTGGGCCCTAGGTTTTCAGCGTGGACCCAAACTACTTCAGTCAGGATAAGAAAAATAATGTTCTTGTGTTTGTTGGGGAACATGGTTTAATGAGTCTGAAAAGGGAAGTTGATAATTACGTGCAGGTATACATAAGGCACTGGCAACATCTCGGCAAATCACAATGCCATGGTCCCAGCCCCACACCATGGCCCTGCTTCTCCTTAGAACAGCTGTAATTATGATCAATGAGGAAGTTCACATCTCTTGGAGTTATTGTTTCTGGCTCCCTGCAGACTCACACAGACCTCAGATATGCTTAGGCCTCATTTTCAAACTTGTCTTTGCATCGATAAAGAATTGAAACAATTTTTTAAAAAATGAAAACTGCGATTAATGTTTTCCTTAATAAATTATGAAAAGATCCTTCCTTTCTATTAAATGATTTGTATGACTGCAGTTTGCTTTTCATCTCATTATCCAGGCATATGTCTGTCCTCCCCTAACCTTGGCCATTTGAACTGAGATTCAGGCATGTGGGGCACACAATACTCTCTCTGAGACACACTCATCTCATGACATTCAGCCAGGGATGATGCAGGGGGAAGTGATGGTGAACTCAGAAAGAGGGAGATATGGGGCCTGCCTTGGTAAGCGACTTTGAGGCTCTTTCTTCTGTCCTTGATTCTAAATTTGCTTTTGTCTAGATTCATCTAAATTAAATACGGGAGTCAGAGGGTTAAATTTTGTGGCCTGTGTTATGCAGAAAAGGCGACAAGATGATCATAATGGTCCCTTCTGATCTTATGAATCCATGAATCTGTATGCATTGCTATATGTGTATGTAAATAAATAGCACACATTTTAACTGGGAAAATATATTCAGAGCTGCATATAGGTGTATTATTTCCTCCCTTTAGAAAGTTTGCTCCATATGGCAGACTGAATCCTGGGGGAGGGGGCCTGCAAGAGGGGGAGGAGAGCAGTCAAGAGGAAAATCTCAGGCATTTCAATTTCCCATTGTAGGCAGGTATGTAGAGAGGTTCCTTTCTTTCCAGGCAGCTGGACTCTGAATGCACCTCAGATAGTAAAAACAATAGGATCACTTCACTGCAGGGCTGCTTTTTGGGGGCAGGCAGCATTGTTAAAGACAAAGCATGGCAGAATAAATATCCAAAGAAGAAGCAAAGTAGAGCAGCCTGGATTCTGAGTATTGGACACACCTGCAAAGAGTCTAGGGTAGGTTCTCATAGACTGCAACCTGCAAAAACATGAGTGTCTGCTCACAAAATGATGAGACAAAAGCCTCCCTGGCTGTTTAGGGGCAGCTGCATCTGTCACAGTCCTTTGCAGAGCATCCAGGAGCAATGGCTACTCTTCATGTCCTCTGAATTGTTGTTTCTACCAAGAATGCTGTGCTTCTGATTGCATTTCCTGCTGCTTTCCCAGCCATTCTTAAGGCGGCAAACAGTAACCCTCTCGTGATGTCATCATTTTCTCTTAACTTCCTCAGGCACCTCCAGAGATCTGATGCAGTGAAACTACAGGGGAGTTTATGATGGATCAAAAAAAAATAATCATCATCATCAAATTGCAGCCTTAGAAATTAGCCATAAAAGCTTGGATTCCTAAAGGAAATGAGTCGTTCTAAACAAAGAAATAAGGTGGAGTTCATGCTCTGCTTTAATGCAAAAAAATCCTTGAACATGAAGTTCATGTGGGACAGCGGCTAGAGTAGCCAAGTGGCAGGTAGGACTTCAGGGTTCTACTCCAGCTCTGCCACTGAGTCACTTTGTGACCTTGGGCAAATCTTGTAATTTCTGTGCACTTCCACGAACCCAACTGGCCACAGGCCCAAATGGTCAAATATGAATTTCCACATACAGGGTGCCAAGCCTCCAAAACTCCTGCTGAAGTTCTCTCTGAAAATCAGAACACGTCATGTCCTGGTCTCCCCTGCCTTAAAGAAATCCACCTGCACTTTATCCTCTTTAGGGCTTCCCTCAGCCATGAGGCCTTCAGAACCCTGGCTGGTGATAGCAATTACATAGGCAGTAAGCTGTGATAGTCCTTCCCTTGTCTTTTCCTGCTCCCTTACTCTTACTAATCCCCTATTCCTGTCATCCCCGCCCCCCTTCCCTTATGCCCAACTAAAATGATAAAATCCAAAAACTAACTTACAAAGCTGGGCCAATTCAACAAACTCATTTTGTATGTATTATACCCCCCCCCCGTATGTATTATACGCCCCTCCTGACTGAGGGCCTAGCTCTGTAGGCAGCAGTACACAAGTACCAGGACTCCCCTAAAATATTCTTGCAACCCCCCTGCACAGAAGTAAGGGGGGCAGTATCACAACCCCCGCCTACAATAATCTTGCAACCCCCTCACAACTCCTTTTTGGGTCAGGACCCTACAATTACAACACCGTGAAATTTCAGATTTAAATAGCTGAAATCATGACATTTACAATTTTTAAAATCCTATGACCATCAAATTGACCAAAACAGACCATGAATTTGGTAGGGCCCTAATTATTATTACATTATGCCATAATAGGCACCAATCCATTCCCTATCTCTCAGGAATACCAGAATGCTTAATTCCTCTTTGCAAAATGTTTTGAGGTCCCTGAATGAAAGACCCACTGCAAGTACAAAATATAGTATATCTACATTGAACATAATGTACATTACAACACTACTCAATGCATACATTTCCATTACACTAATCTATAGCATATTTGTACTATAAGGATTAAATAACTTCATCACTGGGAAAAAATATTCTTGAAGCTTTAGTTTTTCTCATTAGTAATGTGTATTTGGAACATTTTTCATAGCTATGGAACATTACAGTTACATCTAATTACACTTACTCTGACGTTTACTGGTGATATTATATTACATACTAATCTTCACAAGAAAAACAATATTTTGTCAGGCTTACAGAAGAGAATTCATGTTTTATTCTCTTCATAATTTTGAAAATGAAAATATACTGTGTCTATTTTGTATGTGTATTTTTTAAACAGAGCTCTATTTTATCTTTTCGTATCAGAAGCAAGCCAGAGTAATGACTTCTGGGATTTATTTCCAGTGCTGATTTTGTTTCCAGAGTTGGAGGATTATTGGCACAGATTCTCAGTCCCTGCTCCACAGTGCAAAAAAAATCTCTCATCTATTCCCAGTCTGCCCTCTAAAGGACGTATGTTGGAGGTGAAATGGGGTGTGTCTGGAGCACAGCTGGTAGAACAGCTCTTAGTGGACCATATCTATTGATGTAAATTAGAGCAGCCTTGAAGCTGCTATAAATTATGCTGGGGAGTGAACATCCCACATCTGCCCAAGGACAGGAGAATAGAAGGGTGGTTTTAAATCATCTTTACACTGCATCTCTATCTACCAGCTGCATTATGCTCCACACAGGACGAAAGGACCTGGGCTCAGTGCTGTTGCTGCTATTATTCTAATTTCTGTAGTGCCCCCTGTCATTTGCACAGCCTATAGCTTTCTGTAAGCATAAATTATACATTTACCTTTGATACCTTTTTTATTACACTGATCATTTAAACAATATTATATTATACTTCCTTCCTCACAGGTAAATTAATCATCCCTGGCCACTGATACTATTTACTGGAGCTGTGTTATGAAAAAATGTTTACCAAAAGTAATATATTAATATTTTTGTCCTTCTATACTAAGCATTCATCAATATGGCATACTGGATATTACTAGTCTGTAATGGTTATTTCACAAAGTCTATACACTACAAAGTTATTATAAATCAAATCAGTTAAATATGAGATTTGTTTCAATATCGTCATGCAAATTCCATAGTTTTTACTTTATGTGGATTGGAAAGTACAGATTCATAGCTTTTAAGGCCAGATGTGACAATTATGATCAGCTAGTCTGACTTTCTGCGTAACACAGGCCAAAGAATCTTACCAACGATTCCTACATCAAGCCCATATCTTGTAGTTGAGCTAAACCATTTTTTAAAAAGATGTTTAGTCTTGATTGAAAGCCTTCAAGTGATTGTGAATTCACCATATCCACCACAGGTAAGTTAATGGTTAATCACCCCTACTGTTTAAAATGTTTGCCTGCTCTCTAGTCTGAATGAATCTAGCTTCAGCTTCCAGTCATGGGGTCTTGTTTATACCTTTGTCTGCTACATTAAGGAACCCACTGCTGTCAGATATCTCCTCTCCATTTAGGTACTTGTAGACCATGATTAAGTCATCATTGTTCAGAGGCCCAACACCAGGGCTATGCACCACCAAAGTCCCTTTTAAGCCCCATAAGTTATACATGTACAAAATGATATACATCCCCAGCTTTTCAGTCTTTCTATAATAGTTCCTCACCTACAGGACGTGAAATGGAATGTTGATTTTTTAAATTGAGAAAAACCACTAAATTTACATTTCCTTTCTTCATCTGATCTGATTTAGAAATTATTTCTACCTCAGTCATGTAAGAGAATAGATCAGGGTTTTTTCTAAAGGGAGTTTAAAGTCAGGGTTTAACTATGAAGAAATGGGTTAAAATCAATAAGCTTCAACTTTAATTGATTTCCTGTAAGGAAGCACGAGTCCTATAATATCTGAATGCAATTAGGCAATGTCTCTTTGAAGTATTAAATTTATTATGAAAACCCTGAAGCTATTCTATTTTAAATCCACAGAAGCTTATGTGCTTACTGGATTATAGCTGTATATTAATATAACACCTCCATCTAATGGACTGCAGCAGCATTCTCATACCAGTATCATTATCTGAATCTCTCTTCACTTCTGCGTGCGCACACACAAATGGTGTCTTTAAAACACCTACCTGGCATTATTCCCACTTATTATCAGTTGATGGATTATTTTAATGGGACCCTGGGAATCTCCTTTAAGGGCACGTCATGTAAAATAGCATCTCTTCTTCCATTACTGTTTAATGCCTACCCGAGAACTGGGATCTAACCATTAGATAGTTCCCAGTTTGGGCTCTTTGTGAAGATAATCTGGTTTATCCTCGGTGGTGAGTTTTCCATTTTTGTGTCATAAATACTGTCCTCAGGGGGATGGACATTCTGGTAACTCTACTTCAAGATCTTGGTTGGTTAAGGAGTGACCCAATGTAAGTGCTTCCAGATCGCATCACCTGTAGCCAGTACACACAGTGCTCCACCTCTAACCCAGAATTGCTGTGATGTAAATTGATACATCCAAGAAGCAGGGCAAAGGGAATTACTCTCTTTCTGTCTGTTTGCTATTTTCTGCCACAGTACAAAGAAAGAAGCTTCTTATTTTATTACCCCAGGCTAAATTTATTGATTCAACTCAAGGAGTATAACTAGCCCAGAAAGCTGTATCATCTGAGTTCCTACAGAGTCTCTGTATGATCTGGTGTGGAAGTGTAATTGGAACTGAAATCACTGCGGAGATGAGATCATGGCTTCTGAGGGGAAGTGTGTCTGTGCTGTGTCAGCCCTAGACACACAGCACACAGCTACAGCATGGGTGGGTTTAATGAGAGGTCAGGCTTCAGGGAAGGATAGCAGGTGTGGAGTGGAGAGTAAGAGGGCTCTACTGCCAGCATCAAGGTTTAGACTGCGAGGAAGTAGAGTGCAGGAAATGGATCCTATCTGAGTGTATTAGGCTACAGGTTTGTCTACACCAGTGGTTCTCAACTTATTACACATGGTGGGCCGCACATGTAGCCCACAATGTGTTACCTAGGCCGCAGGGGCTGGATGGCAGGGCAGCAGCAGCCCAGACCCTGACCTGGACCCCTGCCGCACAGGGCTGCCCGCCCTGGATCCCATGGGGCATCCCGGCTGCCTACCCCAAACACCTACCATGTGGCTGCCCCAGCCCCCGGGGCTCACGTGGCTGGGCAGCTGTCCCAGACATGCGCCATGCAAGGCGGGCTGGCGGGCTGGCCTGGACCTTGCAGCTCATGGGGCAGGCCAGCTGATTGTCTCAGTCCTGGATCCCAGAGCTCACAGGGTGGGCCAGCTGGCTGCCCCAGACCCCACCTCCACTGCGTTGGTTGGCGGGGTTGCCTGGACCCCTCCAGTCCCCAGCATTCTAGCCAGACTTTAGCATACAGGTGAGCTGTGTGCTAATTGGGCCATGGGTTGAGAACCGCTGGTCTAACGGAGCAGTGGTGCATCCTGTGTGTTGGGGTGGGAAGGATGATTTCTAAAGCACACCAGGGAACTTTCAGGAAGCACCAGCAAGTCTTCATGGAACAATCTGTGCACAACATGTAAGCGTGTTTTAGAAGTCATCCCCATAGTGCACATTGCAGCTCCAAGTAGACAAGCCTTAAGAAACAGGTATGGAGGGTAGGTCAGAAAGGTACCAATTCTCAGCAGGAGCAACTCAGCTTATCGGTGCTTCTCCAAAATGTCTGGACATGATCTGACCTAATACAGAGAAATAACAGATCTATAGCTTTAGATTTTCCTTCATCATATATGTACTAGATATACATATAATTCAGGTAAATGCAAACTTCCCTAAATTCAGTGTTCCAGGTCTGGTGGTTTTGCTGTGGAGTTCAATGCAGATGAGAGCCAGACCTTCAGCTGGTGTAAATCAGCGTAGTTACATTGAAGTCAGTGGAGCGATGCCAATTTGCACTAGCTGATGATCCACCCCCCTGTCTGTAACATCCCGGTAACATTACTTCGCTACTTCACAGTTATTGTGAGGCTTAATTATTGTATGGAAAACACTTCGAGTTCCTCACACAGAAAGTGCTCTAGAAATGTAAAAGAAATATGGATAGTGAATGACAGAACTATGGTTCAAAAGCTACAGCGGCAAAATCCACAAACATTTGTTTCTACCACTGATCAAACACACATCACTTCAAATTTACTTTAAAAAAAGAAAACTGCTGTATGATCGAATATTAGCTTAGGTTATGGTGCTCCATGCCAGTGATTGTCTTTACTTTTATGAACAGGAAGCAATGGGATTTTTCTATTTATCCATGTTAAAAATTGTTTTGCAACATCATGATTCTATAATTTAAACCCTTAAATATATTGTAAATTAACAAACCTGGGGATTGCTTTTTAATACTTTGTATTACTTTGACACCTTTAATCAGTCAGAGGTTTCAATGCTGTTTCATAGCTAAAAGATTTTCTCAGGAAAAAACATCTTTACATTGTGTGATATGAGGGTGGCTATGTGGGGAAAGAAAACAAGTGTTGATGAAAGTCAAAATTTTGATGAAAAATGTTGTCAAAAACCACAAAATTCAGAAAATGTTGACCAGCTCTAATATCAAAAGGCTTCTTAATAGCGAGCAGGAGATAGGATAATGGTACACAGCTAAGTCCCTGCAAAAGAAATATGTGGGACAAAATATTTATTTTGAGAGACTCTGTGGTCTGCTAGAGAACAGAGCAGCATCTCTGATTCTTCAAGCAACTTCTGAGGCACTTAACTGAGGTTTCACTTGTTTTATCCTTGGTATTCTCTAATAACTTTAACTGTATATATATATTTTTTGTTAACTGAATCAGAACATCTTTAGCTATCTCCACCTTCAGCTCACATACAAGAACATTTGCCTGTTATTAAGGATTTCTTGACTTTACTGTGCAGGGTGCTGTGTTCTGCAATCATGCAAGAGTTCCAGGTATGATGAGTACTTGTGCTCTTAATGGAAGACAGATTGTGGAACTGAGATGCCTGTACTCAGTAAAGCTGAGATCTCCTTGTTTTAGAACCATTATTGGCTCACAGACACAAGTCCATGAAAATAGAGGTGGTGGATACAGAAGGTAAGAAATGGATGTGGAGATTAGCTGCGAGAAAGTGCAAGCTTTCTCAATGGAGGAGAAACAGTTTTATCTGTGCTTGGATTCTTTGGAAAGAGGGCACATATCAATAGAATGCACGAAAAGAACATATTGATTTTGCCATTAAGTGTTACGACACATGCAATGTTGTCCCAGGAGAAGTCCGTGGTATCTCCTAAAAGACAAACATGCTGTTATAGTCTAACCCATTCCTGAAAATGATTAACACACATCTAAAAGGTATTACCCCAGGCCTGAAGAGGACCTGAGGAAGGCTAACTATTAACTTCATATAGAATATAATTATTGGAAACAGACTTTGAATTCTGTTGGCAAGCCAGGCATAGCTGAACACTGTTTAAGCAGTTGCGCATTTGCTTATATGCCAAAGGTATCATAGCACCTTCTTTAGTCACCCACCTTTGTTTTTCAGAGGATAAATAAATCCTCTCTGCTTATCATAGATTATTAGGGTTGGAAGGGACCTCAAGAGATCATCTAGTCCAATCCCCTACTAAAAGCAAGACCAACCCCCAAATGGCCCCCTCAAGGATTGAACTCACAACTCTGGGTTTATAGCAGGCCAATGCTCAAACCAATCAACTGCCTTAAAGTCAGAATAGCAGCCACGTGGCAGTGAAACAGGAACTTCTGTGTAACTGAGAGCAAGTTTGCAACACATGCTGCCTTGCAATCTCTGCCATCTGTCAGACCTAGTTTTGCCGAGGCCTGTGTTAGCAGGGAGTGGCTGCTGCCACTTCTGCCTGCCACCTTGACCTATTGTGGCATCCTTCATCAGCTCAACATTACTGCTTGAGAATCTCACCATTCAATCTCCATCATACTGTGTCCCATGCACACCATTTATAAGTTGTTCTGTCAGCAATCCTTGATGGGACTTAGTTAGTTGTACTGGGTTTTGCCCTCATTCCCCATTGTATCTTGTGTAACCATTTACACCAGTTAGGATTGCCAGTGTAACCCTTCTGCCAGGTGAAGCCAGCAGCAGCAAGGGCCAGGTTCAGTACCTAGGGGTTCCTTTTCAACAATACAACACAAACCGGCTTGAGCCCCCAACCCTTGACCTGGGACAATTACATACCACCTTGGGGTGCCTCTGAGAGGCAATACTTCCCCTCTCGCAAGCACAGAGTCTGAGTGTAGCAAAAAAACCTTTTAATAAAAGGAGGGAAGTAACTCAGCAGTAATTTGGGAAAACACCGCAACTAGGGTTCATAAACATAAACCATGAGCAAAAGACCCACCCCCAGGTAAGCTGGGCAGTGTCCTTTTCCCTCAGATTCTTAATTCCAGCAACCCAAAAGTCCCTTTAATGTGCCTGTCCCTTCTCTGCACTCCACTCACAGTTGCTGTCTTTGGCCAGTGCAGCCCCAGAGTTCAGAGGTTCATCCACAGAGTTAACCTCCCACCCTGTGTGGAAGTGGGGGAGGGAAGGGGGGGGTAAGAGGGCACCTTACTTGCTCCGCTGTTCGGGCATTTGCTCGTCGCCCCAATGGCCAATTGCCATGCCTCTCTGCAGGGCTCTGCTCTGGCCCTCTCCACCAGCCGTCCTACTGGCCGCTTGCCGCATCTCTCCACCAGCCTTGCTGGCCGCTTGCCACATCTCTCCACCAGCCTTGCTGGCTGCTTGCCGCATCTCTCCACCAGCCGTCCTGCTGCCCGTTTGCCGTATCTCTCCACCAGCCTTGCTGGCTGCTTGCCGCATCTCTCCACCAGCCGTCCTGCTGGCCGCTTGCCGCATCTCTCCACCAGCCGTCCTGCTGGCCACACCTCTCCACCAGGGCCCACAACATCAGGTACAAGTACCTATTCCCACTCTCTCTCAACTCACTGGGTTTTGGAACTCATGTCCCCTGTCAAGTGAGTGACGTTCAGTTGAGGGCAAGTCCCTCCATCGGGTTATGCCACATACAGTTCTGCTGCCTTCGGTTCATAAAACAAGGATAACAACGCTTTATTACTCCTGCCCCAATAACAAGGAGACTGGGGATCCAACACCAGCCACAAGTGATCATTTGGGCAAGCAATCCCACCATGCTGAGCACCTAAGCAGGGAGGGTGTTTCCAGGCAAAGGAGATCAGCTCCTGAAGTCTTTTTCCACAGCTCACCACTAGATGTTAGGGGAGAGCTCATTCAGACCCTACTTACACCAGTTTGGGTTGGATATATTCCGGGAGGTTTCATCAAATGATATAATCTTTAAGTAAAAGAGTAATATTTAATTCCTGGAGACTCCAAGACATTCCTGCAGGTTGGCAACCCTTACACCAGTGCAAAGTGGATGTAAAGTTCTGATGATGGAGCATTTTACACAGGTGTTACTGCAGCAAATGTACCCCTACCCTGATTTAGCTAGCTTGAATAAACTACAATAGCAGTGAACCTGCAGCAACAAGGGAGGCATGTATGTTCTCTGCCTGGGAATGTATTTGAGTGGCTAGCCCGTGCTGCTGTGACTCCACTGTTATCATTATTTAAACTAGCCAGATCTAATCTAGCTCCGGTATGGCTACACATGCTGCAGTCACACCCTTGCTGGCAGTGTACTGTAGACCAACCCAGTGATTACACAAGGTGCAAGGCCACAGATAATTGTACTATAGTAAAGTGGATATCAAGGGGTTAACTGGATTATTCAGAGTATTATAGGTTGGAGCCATGCTCTACCTCTACTGCCCCTTACTTCGTGTTTGCTTAGTGGGTGTTTCCCACACAGTGTTCTGTAGAGGAATAAAGCAGCAAGTTCCTGGCCTGTAGTATTGTGAGAGTGTTCCTGACCACTTTACTAGCTATGTTCACATGTGCCATTTCATCTGTTACTGCTTTAGGCCCAAACCCCTACCCCTAGATGTACCTATCCGTGGAATTCACTTTTTGGTGCTCTGATCCCTAAATGTTTTCTGTTCCTGGGCCCTGAAGATGTTTATCCACTGTCATTTTCCCTCTGAGCCAGCATTCCTCTTTTCATGCAATAAAGCAGTAATTGTACCAGCTCTATAATGTTTGCTGTGCTTCACATTTTTTTTTTTGAGTCCTGCATCAGCTTTGCCATTAAGAGCTGAGCAGGGAAATAACCCCTAAAGACAAGACAGAGAGCACACAAAGCCATCCCTTGCTGAGACCTGAAATTTTAGTAAAATTGGTGATATGTTAATTGATTTAGGCTTTTAAGTTAACATAAACTAGCAGGCAATTAACCATCTCCTGGAAGTGCCTCAGATCCCATCCTACCTCCAAGCAGTATCATGCAACATGAACTCAGGCCCGCCGAGAGGATTCAGGGGGCCTGGGGCAAAGCAAGGGAGCTGTGGCGCTTGTACTCACCTGGCGCTGGTCTGGGTCTTTGGCGGCATTTCGACAGCGGGGGGCAGTTCAGTCACTCCGCGTCGTCGGCAGCACTGAAGGGCCCCCTGCTGCCGAAATGCCACCAAAGACTCAGAGCGACTGAAGGGCCCCCCACTGCAGAAATGCCACCGAAGACCCGGACCGCCGCCGGGTCAGGGCTCACGGGGCTTTTCGGCGGCGGGGGAGGGGGGCCTTCAGTTGCTGTGCGTCTTCGGAAGCACTGAAAGGCCCCCCACTGCTGAAATGCCGCCAAAGACCCAGAGCAACTGAAGGGCCCCCCGCAGCCGAAATGCCACCGAAGATCTGGACCGTCGCCGGGTTAGGGCTTACGGGGCTTTTCGGCGGCGCGGGGGCCCTTCAGTTGCTCTGCATCTTCGGCAGCACTGAAGGGCCCCCTGCCACCAAAATGCTGCCGAAGACCCAGACTGCCACCAGGCAAGGGCTCGCGGGGCCAAAGCAAATTGCCCCACTTGCCCACCCCTCTGGGCAGCCCTGTATGAACTTCATTTCACTGTTAGCACAGGTATTTCACCCAGCACTGGGTAGGGCTGTACATCCATGTGGGGAGGTGGGAGGTGTGGGTGTTTGAGTCTTAGCTTCATTGAAGATAATGGATGTTTTGCCATTGTCTGCAATGGAGCCGGGATTTCACCTCAGATCTTTACTGCAAGTTAGCTGTAATTTAAGGGGTGATAAATAAGGGTGGGAGCACTTTGCAGCACTTTGCTGGGAGAAAACAGTCTTTTAAAACCTTTTAAAAATGAAAAGTAATGTACTTGTCTGACTTCTACTGTTTACTTTTTCAGGCCACATTAAGATTTCAGGAGCAATGCAGTTTATTTAGCCTTTTTAAAACAGACTGAGTGCCTGTGAACACATCTGAGGTGGGTGTTTGCTATTCACATTTTAGTAGTTTCTAGTCCACCTCTTCTCTCTAGGCTTTCATTCCGGTGCTGCTTAGTAATCTCGTATTTTTTAAAAAATCTTTTCCTCCATAATTCTTCAAGGATATTTACTCAATGACTCTGGGATTAGCGTTTGTCAGTCACAGCTGAAACATGCTTCTAGAGGAGCTCTCCACAGATGTGGCTTGCTCAAGGACATTTGGGGAGTCTCAGCATTAGAAACAAGGAAAGCAAATCTTCCTTTTAATTAGAGATTAACCTTGTATTCGTTTCAATTTCATGAAATATAGCTTCAAATGACTGGAGCAGAGCTCGCCCTCTTTCTGATTTGTTTCTGGAATGGATCCAAAAAACAGAACTAGTCAAAAAATGTTCATTGAAACCTTTTTATTGGGGGGGGGGGGTGAGATGAAAAAATGTCATTTCAATGTAATGGAAATTTTCACACAAATCTTTCTATTTTCACCAATTTTTAAAATTTTTCTTTTAATAAATGAAAATCAAAAAATTGTGGAATTTCAGTTTTTTCAACAAAAACTCAAAAAATATGGTTGAAGAAAATGAAAGAACCACTTTAATTTTTATTGAAATCTTTTGCTGGGAAAAAAATGTCTGTCAACCAGTTCTCCAAAGACCAATAGGGCGCTATTCTCTTGCTCTGATTCAGATATAGAACTCATGAGAGCAGCTGGTCCTGATAAATTTCTTTCTCACAGTGGCTCTAATTTAGAGGACGTATCATCCATGGGCTAACATACTTGTTTAGGATTGAAGAGATCTGGGTTCAAATGCCTGCTCCGTCACAGGCTTCCTCTGTGATCTTGGGCAAATCCCTTAGTGCCAGATTTGTAAAGCATTTAGGTGTTTCTATGACTTAGATGGCTAGAAGTTCTATTTTCAAAAGTGACTTGGGGTCCTAAGTGCCTAAGTCCGCATAACACTTAAATACCTTTAAAAATCTGGGGCTTTGTGACTCTGCTCCCAAGTTCCCCATCTATGAAATAGCACTGCTCTACCTCACATGGATGTTGTGAGGATAAATAAAATAAAGATTGGGAGGGGCTCAGATACTATGGTAATGATGAGATTGTGAGCGGGTCAAGTGAGTTTGCTCTAAGACCAAGATTTCATATGTAGTGATTTTAAAATGCCTTCATTTTTTGGGTACCCAATTTGATATTTGACCTTAAAGGTGCTTGGTTTTCAGAGGTTGGATGCTCAGAATATTTTGACCAATGCTCTGAGTGCTGAACCCTCACCTCAATCGTCTTCTTTTTGTCTCCTTTTGTCCAAACTAAAATGGTGGCCTGTCGCTCTGACATCTCCTTGGATGCCTAGCTGTCAGCTTAAGATCAACATGACAAAAATGGAACTCTTTATCTCCCCTTCTCCCCAACTTCCCCGCTACCTCCGTTCTTGGTCTCGGTGGACTACTCCACCATCACTCAGGCCTGTCACCTGGATGTCACCTTGGGCCTCTCTCTAGGTCTTCCCATGTCTAAGCCTGGCTGTTTCTTTCTGCAGAACATATCTTAGACAAGGCTTTACCTATCATCCACACAACTAAAATTTCCATCCAGGCTCTCATCTCACATCTTGAATAGTGCAACACCTTCCTCTCTTGACAAATGAATATTGCCCTGTTCTTAACTATTCAAAATGCTGCTGCAAAGATTGTTTTCATAGCCCATTGCTGTGACCATGTCACTCCTCTTTACAGCCCCTCCCTCACTCCCTTGTCTCTATGGCATCAAACAATAGCTACTTGTCTGTACTTTCAAGGATCCTCTCAGTCTACCTCTGCCCTACCTATCATCTCTCATTCACCACCGAGCTGTCGACTCCCACCTTCAATTGGCTGACGATGCCTGCCTCCTTCGCCTGCTTGTTAAATTCTCAAACAGGAACCTTCCTGCTTTCTCCCAAGGTGCCCCTCACAGTTGGGAGGAGCTCTCTGCAAAGCTGCCTCATTCTCTTCCTTCAAAATCTTACTTTTCCAAAATGCCTGCAAAAAAACTTCATATATTCATAGTGACTTAGGCCAGACGAGACTATTAGATGCAGTCTGAACTGCATACCATAGGCCATTAAATTTCACCGTTATCCCTGTATTGGCCCCAATAGTTAGCATTTGACTAAAGCATAACTTGTGTTTGGCTACATGCAGTGGTTCTCAAGCTTTTTGTACTGACCGCTTTTACACAGCAAGCCTCTCAGTGTGACCCACCCTTATAAATTAAAAATGCATTTTTTATATTTAACCCTATTTAAAGTAATATTTATATGTCACAGCAAACTTACTAGCTAGCTGGGCGGTATGTACTTGCGACCCCTCATGTAAGAACCTTGTGACCCCCTCAGTGGTCATGACCTCCAATTTGAGAACCCCTGATTACAGCATATTCCCCAGAAAGGCATCCAGTCTTGAGCTGAAGACATCAAGAAATGTGCCTAGGGCAGCCCTCACTGGAAATGCCAAGGTCAGGACAGGCTGCAAAAAGGAGAGCAGATACTCCCAGGACTGGTTGTATTGTCCAGGACTGGGAATTATTCTGATCCATTCAGCAGTGTCTAGGGACACCCCTTTCTGCATAAATTTTGCATAGTGGGTGTGACACAGTATGGAATATATGGGACACTTTATGATCGTGTTGATACCAATATTATAAAATTGCAAGGAATCTGACCAGATATGCCATGTGGGGTATCTGTAAAAATGTAAAAATTTGCTAAGTATGGTAATCTTGTTTATAGGTTTGTATCACATTTGTATTAGAAGTTATAGATAATGTATGATATTTCCAAACTCGTGCTGTTTCTTGGTGACACTCCCAGACAGATTGGCATCAGCACCGCCTAGCCTGATGGATGGCCCATCAAGGATCAACTGTACAATGAACTCACTGAAAGGAACCAGGGGTACACCTTCTGACTCTGCAAGACATATAGGGACATCGCTACAGACAGAACTCTAAGACTTTTCAATGCCATATGCTGTGAAGCTTGTGTTTGGGACACAGGAAGTGCAAGCCACATGGCAAAAGGAATATGAAGGGCAGCGGCATCATCTCCATTTTGTCTTCATTCCTGCTTCTTACTTCCAGAGTAATTTTTCTACAAACTGAAGCTCTGAACAAAGGACTTAATGACCCATCCAAGCTGTGGATGTTTTCAGGAGGTACTTTCAAGCCAGCAAATTCACTACTGCTAAGAACCTGATATATGGACTTTGAAGTCTCTGTATATATGTGAGTGCTTTATCATTTAACAACTCTCATCTTGTTCTTTCTTTTTTCTTTATAATAAACCTTTAGTTTTAGACACTAAAGGATTGGCTGGCAGCGTGGTACTTTGGGTAAGAGCCAACCTAATATTGACCTGGCAATGTGACTGGCCCTTTGGGGTTTTAAAGAACATTTTGTATAGTGAGCAGAGTTTTTAAAATAACTTCTCACTGCACTGGACCTAGGTGCTCATTGGGAGCCAGAGAACTGGAATGCAATAAAGGGAGCTCTGTGATTGCCTTTTTCAGCTTCTGGATAACCAGGGTGGGGGATCAGGAGCACAATTTGTGACTGGTTGGAGAGTTTAACTTCAGTGTTACCCACCAGTCTTGGGAGTATCTGCTATGGCATTTCCCGTGCGGGCTGCTAGGCACACCGGGTCACAGGTGGTTCTACGGAAGAATCACTCTAATAATTTACATCTTGGAGGCAGTCTGTAGAAATCTTTGGTTAATCCCTAATGGATGGAAACCAAGCTGTCATTCTCCTTTCCCTTCTCTGCCCCCTTCCTTTCTCTCCCTTTCCTTTTGTTGTGGGGGAGGGGGGGACTGTCTTTTTTTTAATTATTGTTTTGTCTTAATTTTTTTTGCAAGGGGGGGGAAATCAATAAAATATAAATTGTAAAAAACTGTCCTTACTTCCAATTTGAATTTGCCTGACTGCAGCTTCGAGGCATTAGTTCTTGTTATGCCTTTCTCCGATAGATTGAAGACCTCTTTAGTACCTGGTATTTTCTCCCCTGCAATCAAGTCAATTCTCACTCTTTTTGATAAGCTAAACAGACCGAGCTCTTTAAGTTTCTCTCTCTCTCTGTTCAGTATTTTCTCCAGCCCTTAGATCATTTTTGTGGCTCTTTTCTACACCCTCTCCAATTTTTCAACAGCCTTTTAAAAATGTGGACACCAGAACTGTATGCAGTATTCCAGTGTCATATACAGAGGCAACATCATCTCTCTATTCCTACTAGCTACTCCCCTGCTTATACATCCAGGAATCGCATGAGCCTTTTTGTCTACAGCATTGCACTGGGAGCTCATGTTCAGAGTCATATGTCCACCATGACCCCAATTCCTTTTCAGACACTGCTTTTCAGGATATGTTTTCCATTCTGTAGATAGGGCCAGCATTCCTTGATCCTATGTATACAACTTTGCATTTAGCTGTATTAAAACTCATTTTATTTGAATGGGCCCAGCTAAGCAAGCAATCCAGTTTGCCCTGTACAACTGTCCTGTACTCATTCTTTACCACTCTGTCAGTCTTTGTGTCATTTGTAAATTTTATCAGCAGTGGTTTTTGTATTTACTTCCAGACCACTGATGAAAATGTTGAATAGCAATGGGCATAGCACTGATCCCTGCAGAATCCCACTAGGAAACCCCCATTCCGTGATAATTCCCAATTGACAAATATTTTTGAGACCTGCCAGTTAGCTCATTTTTAATACATTTGACACCTGCTCTGCTGATATTGTGTAGTGCTAATCTTTTAATCAGAATGTTGTGCAGTATGCCCTTCAAAGGTCTATTAACTTTATGAAACAAACTTGTAATCTCAAAGAATGGACTCAGTTTTGTTTGAGGACACCTATTTTCTAGAAAATCATGTTGATCAGAATTATATTCCTATCCTTTAATTCCTTCACCAACTGGATCCAATATCAGCATTTCCATTACTGGGCCCAGGACTGATATCAGGATAACTGGCATATAGTTACCCAGATTATCCTGCTTGCTCCTTTTTAAGATTGGCACAGCATTAGCATTCTTCCATTGTTCTGGAATTTTCCTGGCATTCCAAGATTTATTAAATACAAACATCAGCGAACCAGAGATCTCAAACAGCTCTTTTATGTCACTTTGGTGCCAGTTATCTGTGCCTCCCAATTTAAGAAGGTTTATCAATAGTAACATGATGTTTAATATCCTTTTCAGTTATTAAAACACTAGAAAGTACCTCAGCAGCTTTTTGTGGTACAAGTACATAATCCTGTTTCTTTCCAAAATACAAACCAGAAATATTTATTTAACACATCTGCCTTTTCTGCATTATTATTAACAATTTTAATATCTCTATCTAGGAATGGGCTTATCATTGGGCTAGGATTTCTTTTGTTCCTCATATACTTAAAAAGCTCCTTCTTAGTATCTCAGCCTTGACCACTGCAGAATTTTCCCTGATGTCTTTAGCTTCCCTTATCCATTTTCTGAACTTCATAATGTTTCATTTATATTGATTGCTACCTATTTCCTGCTTTCTCCATTTTTATATATTGCTTTAATATTTTTAATAGCTGTTTTCACTTCGCCACTGAACCAGGATGGGCTTTTGGCCAAACTTGTCACCTTCAGAGTGGTTAGGCTGCTGATGTGCTAAGACCACTGCCTATCATGTTGCCCAGTATTGCCTCATTGTTCCCTTGTATTTTCCCCCATTTGTATCTGTCTGCTATCTCTTGTTTTATACTTCGCCCATAAGCTTTTGGGGGCAGTGACTACTTTTTGTTCTATCTTTATTCAGTACCTAGCACATCTGGTCCCTGATTAGGCTTCCTAGGTGCTTCGATAATACTACTACTAATAAACCTTACCTGGACTCAAATGCTATCTGTTTGTCCCATGTTCTCTTGCCAAAGAAAAGGTAAAAAAAATGGACTGGATAAGAAATCTGTTTTGTTATTCACTAGAAGCCATGCTGGCGATGTGTGTGCATTTCTGTTTTCCTTTCCCTAAAATAATGCATCTGAGCTTGTCATTATCAATGGCATTGACTAGTGTAATTAATATATGCTAAAAAGGTTTATTTGCCTTGTCAAAACAGATCCAATTTATTCTTTTATTAGTGTCAAGACTTAGGGTCTGATAACACATCAGGTACCATTTATTATTCAATTGATGTGAATGGGATTAAAGAATTTAGACTGAAAGTGGGGTTTTGTTTGTTTGTTATTTTATGCTTTTCCAGCATGTTCACTTAGTTCGCTTGTGGCTTTGAGCCTGAAATTGGATAAGTGAAAGATGGTGGATGGGATCCATCTGCCAGGAAATTGTGAGCATATGAGCATCTGTTGCTAGCATTAGGATCAGCGGTATAGGGCATGTGCTGATTATTTCAGTCAAATTCATCAGAAGTACACAACCTAAGAATAAAAATTCAACTCAAATCAGCAAGTCATGATTCACACAAAGACTGAGAGGTGCTGTTAGTATACTCAGCTTGGAACAGAGTGACATTTCCCACCACCTCAGCTAGAATCGCCATCTGATAAGTCCGTGTCTTCCTGATAGCCTAACACCTGCAAAACAGCAGCTCTGTACCTGACACTGGTGCAACTAGTGGTTGGAATACTGTGGCCAGTTCTGATGTCCACAACTCAAAACAGATGTTGATAAATAGGAGAGGGGTCAGAGGAGAGTCATGAAAAGAATTAAAGGATTGGAAAACATACTTTATAGTGACAGACTCAAGGAGTTCAAATTATTTAGCTGAAGAGAAGGTTAAGGAGGGGACCTTGATTACAGTTCATATGTACCTACATGGGGAACAAATATTTAATAATAGACTCTTCAATCTAGCAGAGAAAGGTACAACACAATCCAATGGCTGGAGTTGAAGCTAAACAAACGGAGACTGGAAACACGGTGTAAATTTTTAACAGTAACCTTGGAACAATTTACTAAGAGTGATGGTGGATTCTCCATCACTGACAATTTTTAAATCAAGAGGTTTTTCTAAAAGATCTGCTCTAGGAATTATTTTGGAGAAGTTCTATGGTCTGTGCTATACACAGGAGATCAGACTAGATGATCAAAATGGTACCTTCTGGCCTTAGAATCTATCAATCTGTATTGTGCAGGTGTACAAAGGTTTGGACAAGAAATGTTAGGGGGCTGGGGAGGCGGGGGGGGGGGAAGTTCACCACGGGCAATGGCATCAGCACATCTGCTCAAACTACCCATGGCTGAATAGAAACCCTCTCATGGTTTTTTTTCTTTCTTGGTGCATGCACACTGTAATCCTCCCAGACGTCACATCTACTCAAGCAAAGAAGTGAACATGTTCTTAAATACCATTCACAATTTGAGTCTGCCAAATATTCAGTGGGTGGCAGGCACTCTCTTGGGTAAAACTTGGCTGACTGAGACCACTTTGGCTCAAATGACACCAATAGTTTGATCCTAGCTCTGTGGGTGAAACACACACACAGAAACTTTTTTTGAAAAATGACTGGGGTTCTTTTTGGAGGGTGGGGGACATAATTCTACAAACCCTGGCTCAAAATGACCCCTAATTTGGGTCACTAACCCTACCCTGCCCTTCCATGACACATAGCAAATTTCAAGAATATCCATCACAGCATGTGGATTTTAGAGCACTGAAAAACGTGATCCTTTAACCAGGAGGGATAGAGGGATGATGGAAGGAGAGGGCTCCTCTCCACACCTACCTGTAGCATAGAAGGCTCTGAAAGGTGTGACGCAGTCCAGTCATCTCTGGCTACATGTACATGTGTGCCTGTATGTAGTTACATGTGCATTGTTGTGCGAGGACCCCACATCTGAAGCACACCGCTGAAGGACAGTGCACAATAAAGAAACTCGCAGGCATGAGGAGGTGGAAGTATGTACGCACCTCTGCTACCCAGTAGACTCGGTTGAGGAAGCCCCACAACAAGAAGCCTGAGGAGACCCTGCAGAGAACCAGAATCTAAGGCTGGTAAGTGTTATCTCAGCCTGCCTCCCGCCCCTCCCTGGAAATATCCCCTCCTACTTCCTGATACATGCCTGAAACTGGGTGCCCACCCTCTTCCCTTCCCCCCCCCCCTCCCCACCACCCTTCCATGATCCCTGAGCAACACACAGCTGTAAATCGGTGATTGTATCAAAATCCATTGAACTATTGTAATGCACGTAGTGGAAGCTGTAACAAAATCACTAATGAGCAATCACTGTGCCTCTGTGTCTGTGCATTTCTCTGCCAGCACTTTGGTATCAATAGCCCCTGGGCTGCATGGACCAAGGAGGAAGCGGGCAGATTTGGAAAAGGGCCAGTTAGGGAAAGAACTGTTTCATGACATCTATGGTTGTTAGGGTGACCAGATATCAAGTGTGAAAAATCGGGACAGGGTGTGGGGATAATAGGAACCTATATAAAAAAAAGCCCCAAATATCAGGACTGTCCCTATAAAATCAAGACACCTGGTCACCCTAATGGTTGTTCAAAAATCCCAAATCACCCTCCCCCCGGCACTCTGTCTTTCCTTCTTAGAAATGCATGTCATATAGAAGGGGGTGATTGCTGGCTTGAGTGAGGGCCTGCCTAGGCCCAGGAAGGAAGGAACAATTTAGTTGTCTGAGGAATGTCAGAGCAGTCCATTCTCCCATCCCACTCCCTGGTGTCTGGACTCTCCCTGCACTGCAGAAGCCAGGAGAAGTGGGGATGGGTGAAGGATCCACTCTGGTGGTTGCAAATACAACTCCATGTGCCTTATCAGTGGAAAGTGACAGGCTTGCAGTGTTAATAGTTCAGGGAAGAAAATGCACTTGCAGTCAGACGGTCTGTTTCCCTGTTCCTTTCAATGCTGTTTGCTGGATTTGCTGGCCATGCAGAGGGGTTTTAGGAGCTGAGTGAATGTTCATTGTGATTCTCTGTTCTCTTCCCCGGGAGCTCTCTCTGCTGGCTTAGAATGCAGTCAATTTCCTCTCAGATTGCCTCCCAGTCCTGTAAGCATGACAGCACGTTTTTGGCATTAAGCTTGTTGTTCTGGTTTAATGGCTAGGCAAATGTGCTTGGTCCACCTGTGTAACTCCTCCACTCAGTAATGGGAAGAGTGGTGACCATTAGCAGGAACATTTCTTTGGCATAGGAGGGCAGATCTCCTCCCCACGGGACTGGAACGATACTGCTCTCTTCCTGTTATGTTGCCCAGATGATAGCCAGCCTTTAAAGAACAAACAGGTAACTAGTAACATTGCCCCGAAAGGAACCAAACCCCACTCCAACCAACCCCTTTATGCACTGTAAACATTACAACATTTTAACAACAGGACTGCAGATCTCTTACCCTTATTACCCAGCTCTTTCCTTGTGGGCTGCAAAAGTTGTCCGAGAAGGAAGGATACTAACAGTTGCATTCTTGAGATGCTGAAAAAAAGTATCAATATTGTGGCCTTTGTCAGCAGTTATGTTACATGGAGGTTTGGTTGGGTTCCTTCAAAGGAGAAATGAAATATGGCTCCTTTTTCTTTGTCTTAGCAGGACATTCTGCAGCTGACAGGGAAACTACTCTGCAGGAGGGTAGGAGCAGCACCCCAGGGACAGCAGAAGCTGAGGGGAAAGGATCCTGGAGGACCTGCTCAAGGAGCAGTTCAAGTTCCTTAGCAGGATTGGGCTCCTTAGGCAGGATGAGGCACTCATGAACCGGCTCCTTGAAATGTAGTCATGCCACAGGGAATGGGAATATGCCCAGAGGGAGCAGGATCATGGCCAGAAAAGACTGAAGAAGGAATATGTGAAACCCCTCCCAAAACCTTACTGAACTGTTTTTCAAAAGTACTTTAACAAAGACTGAAGTGATCTCCCTAAAGCATCCTTACACAGAGCGGTAATATATGTATATATTCATACACATACACACGCACAGAGCTAAATATATAAATAAACAAACAAACTTTGCTCAATGCTGGCATGAAATTGCATATGCCCTTCTGCATCACAAAACCACAGCCTAAAGTGTGAGCCTTGTGGAGGGGCCCTCACACAATTGTCTGCTTTCAGTTAGTACATTCGTATCAGCTGCCAGGGATAGAAACCCATGCAGGTATGGTGCAACACAACTGTGTAGCAATGGTTTGTTGAGGTTTTCAAGAAGCATCATAGTAGCACATAGTGTCCTTCACCTTCTGGCTCCCCACTGTTCTATGATGTGCAAGCCCATAGCATCACAAATTTCCCTTGCCCATCAGGAACCAGGAGCAGTGTGAACATGGGGTGGGACCTGGCTGGCGGTATAGGGTTGGCAAACCAGATCTGTTCAGTGCCCACTCACTCCTGAAATAGTCCTCTTTAGACTCAGATATTTTGTGCAAAGCACAGCACGCCATAATTACACAAAACCTGTTGGCCACACTGCCATCCACCTGGGTCTGCAGACCTTTCCACTGAGCTTTGAGCTACCAAAAGGTGCACTCACCACCAAGCCCCAGCTACTGAGTTTGTAGTTGAATTCCCTTTCTCTTGGGTTGGTAATATTGGGGTACAGCTTCATGAGCCATATTAGGAGTGGAATGTGGGGGTTCCCCAAAATAACTTAACACAGAAACACCATAAAGTCCATTCTTCCTCCTTCAAGTACAATGCAGTCTCTTGAGCACACTGGCATCATGAACCTTTTCTGGCCAACACTGGTGCTCATGAACTGACCCCTGTGGTCGACTAAGCCTTGGAGAACAAGTGAATAGTAACCTGTCCGCTATCGCACCATGGAACATTTGTCCCACGAACAGTATCAGGAGCAGAACCATATCATCGTAAACTGGTGAACTGATTTTGGAGAAATAAGAACCCTCTCAAACCTTCCCTCAGCTCCTAAGCAGAACTGAATCCAAACCAAGATAAACTTTTGTTTAAGGAACCCCTTCTTATTCACACTCCATTTTCCATGCTCTTACCTCACTGCAACCACCTCGCCTGCTCTGTGATTCCCTCTGTTGTCTGACTCCCCTCTCCTTTACAGAATTGCCGTGAGGTGAGCAGAGACCTGGGTCCTGTTGGAATTTTAATAAACTCTGGGATAAGCCAAGTTCAAAGCAAGAGACCTTTACTTTGAGCAGACTTGACACATAAGAAGACAAGAATGGCCATACTGAGTGGATGTTTCAGAGAACTATCCTCAATGATTTCAATATCTTTCTTGAGTAGCAACAGCTAATTTAGACCCATCATTTTGTATGTATTGTTGGGATTATGTTTTCCAATACACATTTCATCTGCCATTTTATTGCCAAGTCACCCAGTTTTGTGAGACCCCTTTTTAATTCGTCACACTCTGCTTTGGACTTAACTATCGTAAGTCATTTTGTATCATCTGCAAACTTTACCACCTCACTCTTTTCCAGACCATGTATGAAAGTTGAACAACACTGGTCCCAGTACAGACCCCTGGGGGACACTGCTATTTACCTGTCAAAACTGTCCTACTCCTTGTTTCCTGTCTTTTAACCAGTTCCTGATCCATGAGAGGACCTTCCCTCTTAGCCCATTACTGCTTAGTTTGCTTAAGAGCCTTTAGCGAGGGACCTTGTCAAAGGCTTTCTGACAGTCCAATCTCCCCAGAAGCTGCAAATGGAAGTTAAACAAGATGCATCCCTGAGGCATACCTCAGGTGAGTATTCTAGAGGTGAGGGAGCATGTGCCCATCATGACTCCCTGGGTGAGGGTGGACAGGAACAGTGCAGTCCCTCTAACCCCTGCTATGCCTGTCTCTAATGTGGGAGCAGGATTCTCTGGTCAGCAGTATCAAATGTTGCAGAGAGATCCTGCCAGAAGAGAAAGGACTTCTGCAGTAGTAAAAAAAAGTCCCAGAGCTACCCAGGGCAATTGATATTGCATAGAGAGCCCCAAAGTGTCCCCATGACATGGAGGATGACTGTTCAGCTGGGTCAAACTTGTACAAGGAAAGGAGATCTCTTGGGATTTACATTACATTGAGTAAGAGGGAAGAACTTTGTTTCAAGTCACCCATATTACTCATTTCTCTTGTATTTCTCTCACCCAAGTTTCTCATGGTCTTATTTTGGACATAGTCACGTTTCAAATATGTCTGAACGATAAGCCTGATTCTGATCTCAGTTACACCAGCATAAATCAGGAATAGCTCAAGTGAAAAACATGGACTCACAGTCGTGTAAAACTGGTGTGAGAACAGAATAAGACCCTGCCTGTCTTAAATGGATCCCAGTTATACAAAGTTGAACAAAAACTTTTTTTTTAAAGATATACAAATGTTTTCTTGAATCTGAAATTTTGTCCAAATCCAATACAGATACCACATTTCAGCTCAGTTCTAATTCAAAGAGATTGGACCAATGATTTATTTATTTACCTATTTATATTTTGGTAGCACCAGCAGGCCCAAATCCAGGCCCCACACAACTAGGCATTGTCCAAATGAGTAAAACAAAGATAGTCCCTGTTCCTGTGAGCTCAAAGTATAGGACACTGGTTCTCAATGTTTTCCAAACTGGGTACCCAACAACTGTGCTAAACTCCATAAAGCATCCTTTCTGTTCATCCCATCACAGCTTGCTTATACAGAATCATCATTCTTTTCAGTAGTTTAGTCAAGGGGCTGGTCTACACTAGAGGGGGAAATCGACCTAAGATACGCAACTTCAGCTATGTGAATAGTGTAGCTGAAGAAGTCGAAGTATCTTAGATCAAGTTACCTACCGTCCTCACGGCGCGGGATTGACGTCCACGGCTCCCCGTCGACTTCGCTACCGCCGTTCGCGTTGGTGGAGTTCCGGAGTCAACAGGAGCTCATTCGGGGATCAATATATCGCGTCTAGATGAGAAGTGATATATCGATCCCCGAGAAATCGATTGCTACCTGTCGATACGGCCGGTAGTGAAGACATACCCAAGGATAAACCCATGTGACTGAGTTTACCGCTTTCTCCTTTGAGGAATATGGAATTTAATTCAGGTTAATTCTCTCACTTTTTTTTAAAACCACTACACCATTGATTCCTTTTAGATCCTTGATGAGACTTGTGATCGTCATAGAACACTGGGCCAAAGTCACTACTGGGGTAACTGAGGCTTACACCAGGGATGTTTAGACTTTTTTGACTATAAATAGCAGCCACACTCTGAAGGATACATCTATTCAAAGTAAGTATGGTGATCACTGGCTTCTCTCTCAGTTAATTGCAAGGATACACTCAAAATGAGCCACTGCACTGAATCAGTTTCCTTGTTACATTTTTTAAATACCCATTTTTATATGCAGATTAACTCTGTTTGCTTTGAAATTAAGTAGGGAAAAGTTCAAATCATTTGCTCTTCCTTTGATCATGTTTAAATTTAGAGGAGCCAGCAGAGAAGTTCAGCAATGCAAAAAGCTGAATAAAGAATGCTGTCTTCTACAAAACAAAATCGTAACTTAGGTTACTTCCAGGAAGAACTGCTTGTTATTCAGCTTCTAGATTAAAAAGCAATTGAATATTCTCCCCTGGCAACTCTGATAGAATATTTAACTGGTGAGAAGGAATGAACTGTTTAGATCTATCCTGTGCAATCATCTAAGTCCCCAAACTGCAAAATATGATTCTGTATCACTGCAAAAAGAGTGAAATTCACCCCTAGAGATTGCCACCATTTTCAGGGACCTCTCACCTGGAAAAAAAAATCACAAAGAATCTACTCCTTCCTCTCCTCCCAGCTCCTTGGAGGAGCTGCATTGCCATGGAGGGGAAGGGATCCAGGATTTAGGCTCTGATCTCTAGAGATCTTGATGGGATCTGCAGATTTCAGGGCAGAAATGTTTTTGCTCATTCTACATAGGTCAAATTCCCAACTCTGTAATGGGAGAATTGGATGGAAATTCCATTCATGGGAAATCACTAGATTTCCAACTCCCATATATTTTTTCCTGCCTAGAGAATGGTCAAGCTCCATGATATTCTGGTCCAATGTGGTTAGAGAAATATTACAGTTATTAATATAAAAAATGCAGCTAGATATTTCAAAAGATGGATGAGCATTGTCAATGCAGGTACCATAGGTATGAAGGAATGTAAATGTTCCAGGGAACCAATTTTAGTCCATGGAGGTAACTGAGGTGGCCTCATATAAGCACCTGGAATATAAAATGTGAAACATGTTGAAATTAATTCATTGTATCCAGAGTTTATATTTGGCATTACAGAAAATTTAAATGTTTCATTTTAATCTTTATGAGCAGAGATGAGGAGAAAAATATCACAGATCCAACACTTGCTATGTCTTATCGTGTAAAGGTTTTTTTGGGGGGGCAAGTTGGGGAGCAGTTATATTTTATAATTTCTAATTAAATCTGTAATGAAACAACAATATTGCTGTAATGAAGCAAAAATAGGAGACAAAACTGAACGAAAAAAAGTAATGGAAACTCTACCCACAAACCCGGTCCCACCCACTTGAGCATCCAAAAGGAGATGGCCAAATGAGACACCAGTTACAGCAGATTCTCCTAAAGTGATCTTCCCTTCTTTTTCTTGTGTGATTTGACCAGCACTGAAATGGTTAATGTTGGCATTCATGCGATCATTATTAGACTTCAGAGTCAACATCGGATTGAGGTGATGGGGCCAGTTAAGACATTTCAGATGTTTCAGGCTGTCTGCCGATTCAGCTAGATATCGCTTTATCAGTTAAACTCTCTTCACAACATGGAGGTTATCTTCCCAGCCATGAAGGCTACAAACGCTTTTAAAAACGAAAGCTTTGCCATCTTGTGCTACAGAAACTCTCTCATGAAATTATACCAACTTGTGAAGCTGGTTCAATTTAAGCCTAGGTTCTACCAATCTCTGGTAAGCATGAGGCACTGGGAGTCACAGAATTCTGTTTGAATGACAGACAGATGAGCAACTAAAATGTTAGGTAAAGGATGTCACTGAAAAAGTCAGATGCTGCATCTGCATTGGGCTAAGTTTGTGTTATGGTGATACTGCAAACCAGGAAAAAACCCAACATAACTCCACATATCCTGATGCATTGATATTAGTATTACACTATTTATTATCTTTTTGTTTGATACATGGCACTGGCGTGGGCAGAAAATAATCTTGATACCCATGAGACACTGATTTATGGGTGTGTTTTTTCTTCCTATACCAGCTGGGGCTCTATGTTACGGAGTATTTGCTGTCAGTACTGACTTGCGTTGCTCTTCTACAGCACATTTATTACGGGATGTAAAAACCATGTGGATGTACAAAATCCGTGTTAATTTCAATGTACTCACTGACTGATTGCTGCTCAAATTAAATTTGGGAGCCCAATAACTTCTCCCTGGATTGGCTTATAACATAAACTGCAAGTACTTTTTGCAAGATAATGAAATTGTTTATCTGTAAGATATGTTCTCCTGGGTTGCAGAGTTCACACATGGAAAAGGCCTGAGTTTTATTGTTTCAGATCTAGAAGCAAGTTAGTATTATAACTGCTCTGTGGGAATCCCCCCTTCCCACTGACAGCATAGTGTATTACAGTACGGTGTTGCCTCTCTCATGCTAGAACGTGTTGAAGTTCTCTTTAATTTGTGCTTCTGAGACCGTTAGAAGACAACATGATATATTTGTTATCCGTAGTCGGTGCTTTAGCTTCTCTGTAAGCAGAATAAAAACTCAGTGTATCCCACAGTGCTGAAACTGAGCTAGAGAGCAAAGGAGCTCAGGCTCTGATCCTTCCAGACCAATGATCAGAACTGCTGTATGGTAACTCTTGACATTCCTAACATACTCACCAGAAAGCACAGAGTATATTATTACTATTCACTTTATTATTAATTTTGTACTGAGGACCCAACCTGAATCAGGTCACATTTTATAATAAGAGCATCACAATAACAATGCAATCATGCTGGGTTTTTGCTTTCCAACATGTAATTAGCATTCTTATAACTTGAAGATTAACTACAGTATTAACATTATCTCCCCTTTGGTGGTGTTCTTCCTACATATATTGTTAACTACATTGTATTTACACTGTAATTATTCTCAGTCATGTAGTAAACTGCCTGGTTTACATAAACTAGTAGTAATTATAAGAATCAAAAAGTGTAATTACAAATGTGATTGCAATGTAACTACACTGTAATTACAGTACTCTTGTGATAATACGAAGTGTGGCTTCTTTGTACTAGATGCTGTAAAGACACATAAGAAAACACCATCCCTGTCCCTAAGAATTTATCATCTAACATACGGTAAGATGCAACACAAGTGTAACAATAGGAGGGAAGAAATTGTTACTTAGGTTAGCAACCTGCACATAACCTGAAGATTCTGATCCATTTTAAAGATTGTCTTTTTGAATTATTTTAAAAATTCCTTTCCAGCCACAGCTTCCTGGCATTCCTTATACTCTGGGTCTAATCAAAACAGCACAAAAAGTGAATACGCACAACAAGCTGTTCCTCAACAATCTACAACCCAAATAACTATTTCTGAACTAAGGCCCCAATCTTGCAATCACTTACACACAAGCTTAACTTTACTACCGTGAGTATTCCTGTTGAAATCAGGGTAGTAAAGGTCAGCATATGTGTAAATGTTTGCAGGATTGGGCCTAATTCAGCAAATAATTGAGAATAGGGGAGAAGTTCAAGAAAAATGTGTCTGTTCATGGGAAATTTGCTCACCCTTAAAAGAGGCAAAATTTGTTGAATAAATAATGTTGTGAATTATTCATCCAGCTCTGGTTCATGGAGAATGTGCATTTATATTTTTCAGGAAGCCTGTGGAACATCTTTAAACTGCTGCGTTACTAATTTCTGTCATGCATCATTGCTGATTTGTACCTCTGCGTGTCTCTGTTCCTGGCCATATTCATTTCAACACATGCATGTGGCGGGCTCACTGTGCGGCCCGTGGGGGATGAGTAGGCAAGCGGCGGGTGAGGGAGGGGAGCTGAAGAGGCGGGCGGGCAGTGGCGGGGGGTGAGAAGGCGAGCTAGGGGGCAGGGGGCTGAGGAGGCGAGCCAGGGGCAGTGGTGGCGAGGAAGCGGGCTGGCCGTGGCTGGGCCTGAGTAGGCGAGCCAGGGGGGTGGGGAGCTGAGGAGGCGAGTGGGTGAGCAGTGGCGGGGGGTGAGCAGGTGAGCCGAGGGAGTCAGTGGCTGACCTGTTCTACTGATCTGGTCTGGCTCCCATCCCCTCTCCAAGAGGTGCAGCTGTCTGGAGGTGCTGCCTTCCACAGGACAATTGATTACAAAGTTGGGGGAAGATCTTATTCTACTTCTAGCAAAAAGACATTTTTCTTTTACCTTAATTATACTACCTTAGGGGCCCACTATAACATATTAGAGAGGTTCAATACCGCTGTTTCGGTGGGGCAGCGCTGGGGAAGGAGGGTTTGTTTCCGCAGGATGAGTGGTGCTCGGGGGGAGGGGAGTATTGGGAGGGGGGGTTGGCGGCGCTGGGGTAGGAGGGGGGTTTGGCAGAGCTGGTGGGAGGAGGTTGGCCCTCAGCTGTTTTCTTTGCAGTAATATGGCCCTCGCTGCTTTACGAGTTGTGCAGGCCTGGATTAGGGCTCAAAAAGTACCCGTGTTCAGTCCCACTGCTTGTTAAGTCAGCGTCAGGTGGGGCGAGCAGCAGAGGAACAGAATGCACCCTCACTCGGTCTGACAGGACCTTTGGGTGAAATCCTGGCCAATCAGAAGCCAATGGGAGTTTTGCCATTTACTTCAATGAGACCAGGATTTCATTGTATGTGGATCCTGGGATGGCAGCTACCAGTACAATGTAAATTACTTTCCCTATGCCTCTGTAGAGTGCAATCCCCATTCTTCCAGTATTTTAGTTCCACGAAACATTAATGGGCTCATTGACTTCCAGTTCAGCTGGTGTTTGGGGACTTAAATAATTCTGCGGTCATTTAAAGCCAGATAAATCCATTGGGATTGGATCTGAGGCTATCTTGGCTAACAAGAAAATGACAGCAGTGTTTACTAACAACATGCTCTGTGCAAGATCATCTATTTGCATTTGACAAGCAGGAAGAGGTAACAACTTTACATCAGATTTTAATCTAACAGTTTATGCAGAGTACACAAGAAATTGCCACTTTGCATTTGTCACTAAAACTACCCAGATAAACTGATCTCATAAATCCAAGACTCCTATAATAAAGACATTTATAATACCTTATGTGTTAGCTCCATTACAGTTTGCTGTGATCTACCATTAAAAAAGTCCAAAGGAGGATTTTTATAATTCATAGTGTAATGGCCTTTCCTCACATTTTTGTGATACAGAAAGGGACCGTTTGCTCACACACTCATCTATCCAAGGAATAGACATGAAAACACATCTGATAGAAAGGGAGAACCTAACGCAAGCAACAAGTCTATGTAGTCTGACCACATGGGGAAAGTTAACTGTATTTGCCATTGAACCAAATTCACTTAGTGTCAGACTCTTCCCTAGCAGCAGTTTTATTATCTATTGTATTTGACTCTGAGGGTGATGGGGAAATCTAACCCTCCCATGGCTCTTTGCCTCCCCAGACACATCTACCAGACCAGGTCCATCACAAAAAAGGGATTATCACCCGGGATCTCAAACTCAGAACCGGTACGGACACCCCTGGATGCCATCACCCCTGCCTTTCCCACTACACTGGCCTTACTGGGACCCATGGGCAGCGTACCAAGCACAACATCACAAGTCTCCCAGTCCAGCCAGGATGCAGAGCTGGCTCCAGGCACCAGCTGACCAAGCATGTACTTGGGGTGGCAACTTGGGGCAGGGTGGCACTCAGGGTTGTTGGTTTTTTTTGGTTTGGCGGGGCAGCGCTGGAGGGGTTTGTTTGTTTGTTTCAGCCGGACAGCGCTCGGAGAGGGGGAGGGGGCTTCGGGCGGCACGGCACACTCAGGGGAGGCGGGGGCTTGCGCAGCGTGCTCGTGGGGGGGGGGGGAGGGCTCTTATTTTTTTGCTTGGGGCAGCAAAAAAGTTAGAGTAGGCCCTGCCAGGATGAGGTCAAGACATTCCCCGTCACCCTCAGTACCAGGACCCTCCCCCAGAAGAGGTGGTCAAGGAACTGGAGGAGGCTTCAGACCAGGAAGCTGCATCAGCAGCCAACTTCTCATCCTCTTCCCTAGATGAAGCCATCATGCCCCCACCTCCCACCATGGGGGATGATTTGAAACAATTTCAGGAACTCTTTAAGAGAGTGGCAGATTCCTTGGACATTCCACTAGAGGAAGTGCTTGAGTCAACACATCAACTTCCTCCAAAATGGCCCTACCAACCAAAGATGCCCTCTTGGACACAGCCAAAACCCCAGCAACAGTCCCATCCACCTGCAAAAGTGTAGATGAAAAATATTGCGTGACCTTTAAGGGAATAGAATTCCTTTTTTCACATCCCCACAATCAAACTCCCTGGTGGTGGAAGCAGTGAACGAATGGAGTAGACACCACCATTCAAGAACTACCCCGTGTGACAGGGACTGAAAGAAACTAGACCTTTATGGTTGTAAGGCCTACTCATTGTCAACCCTACCATTTAGGATCACCAACTATGAGGTGTTAATGGCTAAGTACAATTATACAAACTACTCAAAATTATCAGATTTTTTTGAGTTTCTGCCTGAAGGAAAGAAGGAATAGTTCAGGACGACCACCTCAGACGGCCATCTTCTCACTCAAAGAGCCTTGCAACCCTCACTGAACTCAGACATGGCGACACGTCTGTAGTCATGTGACATGTGCCCTTGTTCCATCTCTCTGGGTTTCCCAAAGAGGTACAATCAATGGTTGAGGATCTTCCATTTGAAGGCCCCAAGCTATTCACATCCAAAACTGATGAGTCCCTTCACACACTGAAAGACTCCAGACTGATGCTGAATTTCTTAGGCATACACATGCTGTAAGCCGGTTGTGTCGGGGCTCGTCCCCCTCAGGCGCGGCGGAGAGCCAGGGCGCCTCCTTACGCACTGCAGTCCGGGTCGGCTTAGCCCCTCGGCAGGTGTTGAGCGGGGTATAAGATCTGTAAACAGGGTAGAGCCCCGGCCCTCTAACCGGGGTCGGGGCTCTCAAAGTCAATAAGCCCCGGCCCTTGGACAGGGCGGGCAGCAATAGTTCAGGCTCAGGCCTCCAGCGGGGCTGAGCAAACCCAGTATCAGCCCAGGCCCTTGGGCAGGCCGGGCAGTAATAGTTCAGGCTCAGGCCTCCAGCGGAGGCTGAGCAAACACAGTATCAGCCCAGGCCCTTGGACAGGCCGGGCAGTAATAGTTCAGGCTCAGGCTCCTAGCAGGGGCTGAGCAAACACAGTATCAGCCCAGGCCCTTGGACAGGCCGGGCAGTAATAGTTCAGGCTCAGGCCCCTAGCAGGGACTGAGAAAACACAGTATCAGCCCAGGCCCTTGGACAGGCCGGGCAGTAATAGTTCAGGCTCAGGCCCCTAGCAGGGGCTGAGCAAACACAGTATCAGCCCGGGCCCTTGGCTCGGGCGGGGCACCAAACACAAGTCTAGTTCGCTCTGGCCCTCTGGGTCAGGGCAGCGCAGTGGCAAAGTCAACGGGGCCCAGCCCTTGGTTCGGGCGGGGCACCAAACACAAGTCTAATTCGCTCTGGCCCTTTGGGTCAGGGCAGAGCAGTGGCAATAGGCGGGAAGAGGGGGGAGTCTGCCACCCGGTTACGGGTGGCAGGGGGAACGCAGGCCCTCCCACTCCACTGCGTTCCAGCCCGGCGGTCAGTGGGGATCCTGGCCGCAACACACTGACATGGGTTTGGGCTCTTCCGGAGCCAAACCAGGGTCGGCTATCCCCGGCCTACTTCCAACCTCCCCCTCTCTGGGTACCTGGTCCTTGCCGGCGTCGTCTGGTGGGTCCCAGACCATAGGCTCCTCCGGGTACCGGTTGTGGGGAAGCTCAGGCCACTCCTCGGGGTATCGGGCACACGGTAGGTCAGGCCGACGTTCCTCCGGGTACCGGGTCTGAGGCAAGTCCAGCCAGTGCTCCTCTGGGTAGTGGGCGCGGGGCAGGTCCGGCCAGACTTCCTCTGGGTAGTGGGCGCGGGGCAGGTCCGGGCAGCGCTCCTCTGGGTAGTGGGCGCGGGGCAGGTCAGGCCAGCGCTCCTCGGGGTAGTGGGCGCGGGGCAGGTCCGGCCCGGCGGGAGCCCGGGCACCAGCGTCTGTCCTCTCCGGCAGCCTGCCCCCAACTGAGCGCTGGGGCCGGGCTTTTATACTTCCTGTCCCGCCCCTTGACTTCCGGGGGGCGGGGACAGGCCGTGCTGACTCCGCCCACTGAGGCACCTGCTCTGGCTCGTCCCCCTCAGGCACGGCGGGGAGCCAAGGCGCCTCCTTACACATGCCTACAAATAAGAAAAAACAGGGCAAGTACTAGTCAGTGCAAAGATTCCGGTCTGTGCCTTACACACAACCTCAGAGACAAAAGGACCCACAAGACGACAACAGCCCCCGTCCCAGCCTTCGACATTCCAACAACTTAAAGTGAAGCACCCAAAGGGAAAACTATCCTAAAGAACCTCACTGCATAGGATGAGTAACCTTCTCCTCTGTGATTTTATGAAAATTTCCTCATAGAATCCCAGAGACCAGAGACAATAAGACCTGGGTGCTCCCGTAACCCAGTGTCTCTAGATTGTTTTGCATCCCTTACTTGTGAAGGGGTGACCACAGGGTCACAGTCCATGGATCACAACACAAACAACAGCTATTTGGTGTATGTTCAGACCCAGTGGGACTGAAGGAGGGACAGAAAGAGAAACACCCAGTGCTTAATTTGTAATGAAAGAAGTGCCAGGGCTCAAGCAATTTTTTTACTTTCACAACTGATGCAGCAAGCCGAGAGGTGCCAGGATTATGAACCGCCAAGCCTAGAGATGCCAGGGCTCAACCTTGGCACAAATTAATCACTGGAAACACCCAGTTTCTTGCTGCTACTGCTGCTCTGTCACCACTTGCTGCTCCTCTCCCCTTCTTGTCTGCACCAGGCTTGGTTCACTGGGGGAAGCACCACTTCAAAATACAGCACTGTATAGTGGGATGACAGACAGGCACTTCCCTCAGAATGTTGTGTGGCATTGATGAGAGGAAGAGGAAGTAGTGCTATACTCAGCAACCCCCATCTATCACTCCCCCACCCAGTACCCAAAACCCAGCTGCAGTTTTATGTTGTGGACCCCTCCTCTTTTGAAACTGAAGTTTTGTAGCTGCAAGAGATTGTGGGATTTGGAGTTATGGCAAAAAACCACAGCCATCCTTTTGGGACTAGCTATAAGAAGGCTGAGAAGTACTGATCTGGTCTATCTTCCTGGCCGTGCTCGAATGTTCCTGACAGTATCTAGATGTCAGGAGCCAGGTGAAATGACTAATGTTTAAACCAGAACTCAGGAGCACTCCTCTGACCTACCACTCAACTGTGAGCTGTGATCTCTCCCCTTTTCCCAAATGCTGAGGGAAGACTGTTTGCCTTGGTTTTAGATGGACTGTGGTGCTAATTTGAGTGATTTGTAATTGCTCGCCACGGTCTGAACTTATTTTTCTATGCTTTCTCAGCCTATCTGGATGCTTCTATCTTTTGCATGTGGTGACTTGTTTCTCCTGCTTAATGGGAGCTGATGATTTACATAGAATAAAAGGGCCCTTTTTTGGTGAATTGTGCAGAGTATTCAAGATATAATTTGCCTGTAAGGAACTCTGGAATTAATGTGACCTGACAACAGAAAGTTTGGTTCTTCATGACTAGTTCCAGAAGATTTACAAATATGAATGCTACAATTTTTGAGTAGTGCTGCTACAATACGGCTTTGGGGAAAAAAAGCACTGATTTATGCAGGAAACTCAATTTATATAAAGCAAGATCTTTTTAGGCTAGAAAAAGTTTGGTACCGCATACAACACTTTCCAGACCTAAGGCACTATTTCAATGACAAAGAAAGGAGTTACATAAGCACTCTGTAATTTCCCTGTAGAACTTTGTGTGGGCGGTAGGGCTGTGCGTGTTACGTGAGAGATGGGCTCACTGAATTATGCATTAGCATGACAATGTGTTGCCAGGAATATAGCCCAATATTTTCAAAGTTGGGTGCTGAGGGTTGGACCCTCTCATATTTCATATTTAGGCATCTAAATAAAAGTGGTCTGGTTCTTTTTCCCACCAGAGGTGTTGAGCACCCACTATGTCAATTACAGTCTGATTAAAATACAGAACTCTGTGCTGTATATTATGCTTGTGATTGTGATCGACTTTGGATAATAGAACTCTGGACCATGAACTTTCATCCCAAATGGAAATGAACCAGCATTCCAGCCCTCTGACACTGCCTGTTTTCTACCAGCTGGAGAAAAGCTGAAATCTGTTAACAAAAATAATTTCCAAGATGCTTCTAACCTCCTGGAATCTATGGAAGGCTGGACAGTTTTTGCAAAGGCTGATTCTTGTTAGACGTCAAGCCTAGTTTCTCAATCCTAGAGGAGCAGGAAAATTTGGGCTCAGTCATATAGTTACTCCTAAAAGAAGGGTTGATCCTGAGAGATGCTGAATGTCCTCAGTGCCTACTGCCGTCAGTGATCTCACAGGATCAGACTCCATTTGTGGTTCACCACTTAGTGATACTTGCCATGGAGAGGAGATTTACAGAAAACTGAATGCCTATCTTGGCAGGTAAGGAGCTTTTATGGTCACCAGGGATACAAGTATAATAAAAGCTCTAATGCTAAACATTTCCAAGCCTTCTTAGGCTCCTAAATTTACATTTATGGCCAGATTTTCAAAAGCACTTAAGCAGCTCCCATGTGGACACCTAAGTAGATAGCCAGATTCTCAGAAAGGCTGAGAACTTAATGGGAAGCTTGGAGCTCAAACACTGAAAACTAGCCCACTTTTACTTAGGAGCCTAAAGGCGGATTTAAGAGCCTAACTTTAGGCATGCTGGGATCGAAAGTGCTGGGCTATCTATACCATCCTACAAGCAGCCCTTCAGCTAAATGACTGGTATCCTATACTTCCTCTCAGTTTGTAATTAGAGTTCCAGCTACAGATCTGACTCAGGGCCGTCCTTAGGCATAGGCAGAATAGGCAGCAGCGTAGGGCCTCACTCTGCCTGGGGGCACCACTCTGCAGGCAGCCCAGACAGTGTAGAAGCAGGGCTGCTGGGTCCTAGAGAGAGCTGAATGCAGCACAGTCTGAGGAATGGGATTGGCTGCTGGGGTCTCTGGGAAGGGGAGCGGGGTAGGGTTGGGAAAGGAGCTCACCTGTGAGTGTGACTCTTTTCCCCCAGCTGAGGTGAGGTGAGGCAGGCTCTGTGGCTCTGGAACCAGTATCCTTTGTTGTCTCCCATAACATCCATTCTTCTCCCCCCCGCCCCATGGAGCACCCCCTCCTTTCTCCCTCCTCCCCAGGAGCACCCCTCTCTCTCTCCTCCCTCCCCTCCGTCAGGGCTGGGTTGGGTGAGGTGCTGGGGGGGAGGGGAGGCTGGCTGGCTGCCTGCTGAGGAATGAAAGTGAAAGTAACTCACTTCCTCGGCAGGCAGCCAGAATTGGAATGTCACACAGGGCTTGGCTGGGGTTAGCCAGATGTGTGAAAAATCAGGATAGGGGATTGGGGTATAGTGATCAGATATCCCTATTTTATAGGGACAGTCCCAATTTTGGGGTCTTTTTCTTATATAGGCTCCTTTTACCCCCCCACCCCCACCCATCCCTGTCCTGATTTTACACACTTTCTGTCTGTCACTCTAGGTGGGGGTAATTGGTGCCTCTATAAGACAAAGCCCCAAATATCAGGACTGGCCCTATAAAATCAGGACATCTGGATCTGGCCACCCTAGCTGGGAGCGCCTGTCCCCCGGGCTGGCAGCTGCCAGTGATCCATCTCATCTGGGGGGAGCTGCACAGGGCAGGATGAGCTGCTGTGGCTCCATGGGTGCCCCGTCCCTGAGATCAGATGCTGTGCTAACTTCACCATGGTCTGTTGGGCTGGCGGCGGTGCCCATTGGCGTGTGATTGGACCTGAGGGTTTGCTGCTGCTGTTGCCACTCTGCACCCCAAGAGGTGGATATTGGGGTCCTGCAGTTTTCCACCTATCTCCTCCTCTACTGCAGCTGTTGGACCAGCAGGCTGGGGGTGAGCCAAGCATGAAAGCAATACTGTGTTGCCATTTAGATTGTCATTTAAAACTTTGTTTGCCAAAAATTCTTGCTAACAATCCTGAATCCAATTTCAATATTTTTTTTAAAAAAAATCAATATCTTAGCCAAAAACAGAAAATTAAGTTGTTGACAATTATTAGTGACAGGTTTGGTTTGAGGCAGGGAGTGGGTCAGTTTTCATCAGAGAAACAAAAAATGTTGACTGACTTTCCTATAGCCTGTTACTCCTGATAAGAGCCCTCCAACAACTGTAATATGCTCATCTCCTTACTAGTGTATAAAGCAGGGGTCGGCAACCTACGGCACACGTGTCAAAGGTGGCAGGTGAGATGATTTTTGATGGTATGCAGCAGCAGGCTGAGCAGCTCAGCCCATCACTGCTCTGGGGTTCCGGCTGCTGCCCTATTGCCAGCTGGAATACCAGCCATCGGCCCCACTCAGCACGTGCTGCTGGCCTGGGGACCCCCAAGGAACCCCAGGCTGGCAGTGGGCTGAGCAGGCCAGTTGAACCACTCAACCTGCTGTCAGCCTGGGGTTCCATTCACTCAGCCGGCAGTGGGCTGAGTGGGCTGGTGGCGGGCTGAGCAGGGCCGGTGGGGGGTTGAGTGGCTCAGTCTGCTGCCAGTCTGGGGTGCCAGCAGCACTCAGCCTACTGCTACTCCGGGGTTCCGGCTGCCGGCCCCTTGCCAGTCAGGAGCTCAGCCGCCAGCCCCACTCTGCCTCCTGCCAGCCTGGGTGAGCAGAATCCCATGCTGGTAGCGGGCTGAGGGACGGGGTTGGCGGCCGGGATCCTGGCTGGCAGTAGTTGGTGGTCAGAACCCCAGACCAGCAGCGGGCTGAGCAGGGCCTGGGATCCTTGTCTAGGGTTCCAGCCACCAGCCCGCTGCTGGTTTGGGGTTTCATTTACTCAGCTGGCAGTGGCCTGAGCAGGACCAGTGGCCAAGACCTCAGATAATAACAATAGTTTATTTATATAATATAGACATAGAGAGAAACCTTCTACAAACATTAAAACGTATTACTAGCACAAGAAACCTTAAATTACAGTGAACTTGGCACACCACTTCTGAAAGGCTGCCGACTCCTGGTATAGAGTGACCATATGTTGTACTAAGATTCACCTGCTTTTTTTTTTTCCCTGTGAGTCAGTATAACTTTTGCCAGCCCAGAAGTTGGGCAGCCAATGTTTTACGTTTTCACAATGTTTTCTCCAACTTTCATAAAGTAAATACATAGTTAATATGAGTTAAAAAGGCCAGGGACACTTCTTTGTGAAGAATCTGTACAGCAGATCATGCCCATAGACGATCCAGAAAAGAAATTTGAGGTTGAATTTTTTAATGTTGTGATGGATAAAGCAGTATCTGCTGTTGATGAAAGGTTTAATACCTTGCAAGTACAACATGAACAGTTTGGATTTTTGTATGACATAACTAAATTCAACGAAATAGGAAAACAAGAGCAACTAATGACAAAGTGCAAGAATCTAGAGAGCCTCCTGAAGCATGGTGATAGTTTTGATTTAAATGGACTTGAACTGTACGAAGAATTGAGTACACTGTCATCAATGTTGCCACATGCAAAATCGGTGATGGACATTGTACAGTTTATTCATACCCGCAAACTTGTTGACATATATCCTAATGTGTACATTGCCACTCGTATTCTACTGACAATTCCTGTAACAGTAGCATCAGGAGAACGGAGTTTCTCAAAACTAAAGCTCATTAAAAACTATCTCCGCTCTACAATGAGTCAGGAACGCTTGACTGGTCTTGCTATTCTTGCGATCGAACAAGACACGACTTTGTCTTTGTCATACGATGACATTATTACTGATTTTGCAGCCAAAAAAGCCAGAAAGATTGCTTTTAATTAAAAACAAATCTTTGTTTCAATACCTCTTCATATAAATTTCCAATAAAATTTTGATAAATTAAAAAAAATATATTATTTGCATCATTCTGTCATATCAGAATTTTTTCTATAGTGCTGCTTCTTTAGTGCTAGTCCATCAGCATTACAGTGTGCTTAATTAAGTTAAACTGGTTTTAATAATGTGAATGTGGCAAGTTTTCCAATACTATAAGCTTATGTTTGTGTTGCTAAGAGCAGATCAGGCACAGGGGCACCAGTTTAATAATCTCGCCTAGGGCACCATAAATCCTAAGGCTGGCCCTGATCTGACTGCACCTCTCTGACATGCTAATCACTTCAGAATCCATACGCCAAGCTGCATTAAATCATAACAGGGACTTGGTTTTTATGAAGATTGTCATAATTATATCCACAAGCTCTGAACTGAAAAAAACTCCAAACCTCATTCACAGCTCTCATCCTGGCAGGCAGCTTATCAGGAAAGAATATACCTCTGTCTGCCATGCATGTAACGCCCCGGTTGTATCTGTATACAGCTCTGTCATGTCATGTCAGGCTCACAGGACCCCAGGACCTTCAGAGTTAACACTTCCCTCCCTTCCTCACCAGACCGTGCTCCAACACATAAGCAGCCTTTGATTTCTCTTCATTTCCTTGGAGTTTCTACATCAATCTCAGAACTGCCCATCCCTCTTGGAGCATTCTCAATCAGGAGCCAGAGAGAAGATCCAATTCAGGACAGCACAGAACTATGTGCATTAAGTCCAACCCCAGAGCATGTGCAGGAGCGGTGCCAGGGTTTTTGGCACCCTAGGCAGGGGTCCTTCCAAGCCCCTGGTTGTTGGTGGCAATTCTGCGGCGGGAGGGTCCTTCCGCGCTCCCCTTCTTCGGGGCACTTCAGTGGCGGGTTCCAGAGCGAGAGAAGGACCCGCCGCAGAATTGCCGCCGAAGACCCGGAGCGTGGAAGGACCCCCCGCCGCCGAATCGCCACCGAGGATGGCAAAATGCCACCCTCCCAAACTGGTGCCCTAGGAGACTGCCTAGGTCGCCTAAATGGAAGCGCCGGCCCTGAGCATGTGCTATAAGCGCTGTCCTGAACAGTGATGCTTCCCTGAACTGGGATCTGTTTGCCCTCATCCGCAGGGATGCTTTCAGAGGGATCCATCCTTTATGGCACTGAACACTCTGGCCCTGATCCAGCAAAGTACTTCAGCGCATGCTTATGAGTCGTGCTAGAGTGCTCAGCACCTTACAGGACTGAGTCCAGATCTTGGATACAGAAAAAGGAATGATCCCCCTGAGATGACACATTCAAAAGGAAGAGCTCAGTGCCTTTCTAGCCTGCCCAAGTTTTCTGCTGTTCATTGCTTCCTCATTCCCTACCCTTGTGATACTCCGGAGGAGCTTTCACCAGGAACAATGGCCTTGTTTCTCCCCCTATGTCTGTGCTGGTTTTTGCCACACTGCTGGCAGGAAGTGACCCTAATAGCTGGCAAGGAGTACCACATTGAAGGGGTATCATCCAATAACACAAAGACAGCATAGCAGCTCCAGGCCAGTGGCTCATGCAGGGGGCGACAAGAGGAAAAATGGAGCTTGGCCAGGGGTTCCTGGAAATCCACACCTGCTGTTACAGTATATCATTTAGGACTAGGCACTGCGCAAACACAGGCAAACATAGTTAATGCTCCTAAGACCTCTGGCTCTTCTGCAGTACCTTCTACCTGATGGGCTCAAAATTGTATCAGCGCTAAAGAATTAAGCCCCTCAGTGCCCTAGTGGAGGAAACCATATTATTCACATTTTACAAAGGGGTAAACTGAGGCAGGGATAAAGAAATATGAACACCATCACATAACAAATGTGCAGCAGAGCTGGGATTAGAAATGCCCTGCTCTCCTGATTCATAAGACCATGCCTTTACTACTAGGCCATGGTTCTTCTCCTCAGAACGCTGATTAGCAACAACAAATATTTTTTTATATGGACAAATGAAACTACCATTATAAAGACATGAAATATATAAAATAATTGGGATAATGTTGCCTTTGCTGCTTCAGCCTGATAGCAGACGGTATTCTCAGAGAGCGTAAAGCAGTTTATTCCCATCCTCCCTGAGACAGCTCTCCCAAAACAGAACCACTGATGGGTTTCAGCTGCTTTGCCAAAGTGCCTAAGATGGAGTGCTTTTTATGAACCAGTGTCAAAATGATTTTAATCAGTCCATGGTGCTAAACAAGTCATTTATTGCTTCTTAATTTAAAGAGACAAAACTTCAATGATAATAACTTGAACGTCCATCACAGAGACACATTTAGCCTATGATTACCACTCGCCCTCACAAAAACCAAAGTTTAAAAAAAATATATTTATGCATTTGCATTAAAGTGACATACCAAGACAAACCTGAGTCAATGTAGATAAGCATGTTCAGTAACATACATATTGCTGCAGACCCAGTATGGAAATTAGCAACTTTTTTTGGTCCAACAGCCTATAATACTCTTGGGAATATATGAGCCAGTGCCTGCAGCAGCCAGGCTGATTCCTGGCAGATTAATCCTTGTTTAAAGTCTTCTGACTCCATGAAACCATTTTAGTCAGTTTATATATACACACACAACAATGGCAGGGAGTTGTGTTGTTATGGATCAGCTGTTCTCTGATAGACTGAAGTACCCATCATAAAGGATAGGACAAAGCTGTGCAACTCCCCCTCCACCCCGGCCCAGGGAATTTACGGAGAGACTGTGCTCCTCTGATGTACAATTTTTCCCCAAGCTCCCTTTGAGGTAGGAATGGCTCTGCACAGCTCGCAGTGCAGGGCTGTGCCTAGATGGGACAGTTTAGCCAATCTTTTGTTTTAGGTATTATCAATGTCACCATCTGCAGCCAGGGAGTCCTGAAATTAGGTATTGGTGGGTCAGTATACGAGAATGATCTACATCTTCAAAAATGGACAGTGATTTTGGGTGCTCAATTGACAGGGGTGGCTCCAGGCACCAGCGCAGCAAGTGTGTGCCTGCAGCAGCAAGCTGCAGGGGGCAGCAAGCCAGTCGCTGCGAGGGCAGCAGTCAGGATGCCTTTGGTGGCATGCCTGTGGGAGGTCCGCTGGTCCCGCGGCTTCGGCGGTAATTTGGCGGCAGGACACCGTTGGACCTCCTGCGGACATGCCGCCGAATCTGCGTGACCAGCGGACGGCCCACAGGTGAGCCGCCGAAAGCCACCTGACTGCCATGCTTGAGGTGGAAAAAACCAGAGAGCCGCCCTTGCCAGCTGAGATTCATAGATTCCAAGGCCAGAAGGAACCATTGTGATAGTCTTGTCTGATTTCCTGTATAACAGAGGCCATAAAACTCCCCATCCCCCCAATTGAGATATCTTAATTAAGTCAGGCTTTCAGAAAGCACTGAGCAATTGTTCTCTGTAGCCAGGGCCCTTTCAAGATTCTCAAGTTATGGCATCACAATATTGGGGTGCCCAAGTAACTAATCACTTTGAAAATTTAGGCCACTGTGGATTTTCAAATGTGTAGTTTAAACGTATATATGTGTATATTCTGAGCTAGGTTTTAAAATATCTGGGCCAGGTATTTATACCTGATGCAACTGTTTGTGCAAATGAGGCAGTTATTCATCTTGTTACTCACTTGCATTAGCAAATGTGAGTGCTCTTGCATTTTTGCAAGTGCACCCACTGCACCCTCTTTTGAAAATGTGTCTCCATGATTACAGATATACGTTTCATTTGTGGTAAAGGAGAGACCACGAGAAAATAAAGAGAATATCAACCCAGTGCCTAAGAAAGCAATGCCCATCATGATAAGAAGTGATGGGCGCTCAAGCAGTGAAGGAGATTTCCTATAATCACGCTCTTGTAAATAAGACACTACACTGAGACTGGGGAGATCTGCATTCAATTCCTAGCTCTGCCACAGATCTCTTGTGTCACTTTGGACCGATCACTTAATCTCCCTGTGCCTCAATTCCCCTTCTGTAAAGTGAGGTTATTAATACTTCTCTATCTCAAAGGAGTATTGTAAGGATCAATTAATTAGTTGTTTGTAAAATGCTCACATACTATAGCAATACGGGGACATTTAAATAGAGATACACAATAAGCCTAGGAAACACACTTATTTCAGTGCCATATTGACTGGGGAACTGAACAAATATTCCAATCTCTCAGTGGATTTACAAGCAAAAAACTTCATTAAGTTGCAGTTAAGGGCACAGATCAGAGACCCAAGTGTTTAAAATTCTTACAAGAATGTTGTAGTTAACATGTCTAGCCTGATTAAATGCAGCAAGGAAGTACAGAGACCCAGATTAAGCCCCATGCCACAGAGGAAAGGGAATTTGTCAGCAAAAGATGAAAGTTTGCAGTAGCATGAACAAAGTACTGGTAAATGTCCCAGGTGGGGTGAAATTTACAATAACTTGCATGTCACACTGATGCCTACAAGTTATTTCAGTTCTTCTCTAGGATAGCTGGGAAAACACTAGGACTTCACAGTATTTGTGCTGGAGAATCTTTCTGACCCAATGCAAAGCCCTCATTACATATACTAAGTCACTGTACAGAATGTTAATAGCTGAATACAGGAAGCCATTTGCAATGTATAACAACAACTTTATTTAACCTACTCACTTCTGAACAATACTACATACTCTTATGTGTCAGCAAGTCTCACTCTATTAAATTATCTGTATATATAAACATCTCTCTTTTATATAGCATTCTCCATGTACAGAATATGATGGCTTGACACTACTAAAGTATCACAACAGAGGAACAAAAGGACATAGCAAACATGTCTAGGCAAGAAGCTTTGGTTTGCACATAGCTGTTGTATACAGTTTTAAAATCTTACCCCAAGGCATAACTGCTTCCTCCCCCTCAGGTGTGTCCTTCTTTAGGAATAATTCACGTCAAAGGTTTCTTAATACTCCACCAGCATTGTTTAGTATCAGATGGGGAGAAATCCAGATGTTGGACTAATTGTTCAGAATCAAGCTAGTAATACAGTGGCATCAAGATTCCTCAGCTGTACAAACACATAGTTAGAGGCAGGCTACACCCCAAACAGATTACAGGTGAAATAAACAAGAGAGATGCAGGGTGGTGGAAATTCAGTATTATTATCCCCATTGTACAGATGGGGAATTTAGGCATAGAGAGATTAAATGACTTGCCAGAATTTGTGGCAGAAATAGGAATTGACCCCGATCTCTGTTTAAATGAAGAGTGAAGGTCTTTCTAAAAGATATGCTGCAAGTCAAACAGAATTTATGAGCCTGAGGCAGAAAGTACAGGTGGAAATCCTATGGCCTTTGTTATTCAGAAGATCAGCTGATCACAGTACTCCCTTCTGGCCCTAAAAATCTGTGAATCTTGGGAGCTCCTGGAAAATGGCTGAACCACAAGATTAAGCTGTATGAATGACAGATTATTCCAGTTCACTGCCAATTTAAATTAAGGGGGGGGGGTAATGAGGTTGAATTGGAACCCCATTTTTTGTTTGTTTTTGTTTAACTCAAAAAATAAAATAAAATAAAATAAAAAAATGGGAGTTGAGCTGAATGTTTTGTTTTGACAAAACTGAAATGAGTTGTTTCGATTTCAGCCACTTTAAAACATTTGTTTAAAAAAATAAAATTAAAGGAAATTTTGGAGTGATAAGCTGTTTTGACCACCAAATAATCAAAATGTTTCCTTTCAAAATGTCAAAACAAAACATTTTGATTTTTTAGGAATTTTTTTTGGACTGAAACAATTTGGCAAACCCCACATGAATTCTCCAAGTGTTTCAGTGTTACTGAATGTGCCTTTTTCTAAAAAAATAGATAAATCACCCAGCTCTACCACAATACCATCTTTCCTCTCTGGAAGCTGCACAACAAGCTGCATGCTGATCACTCAGAACAGTATAAACTCCTCCCCTGCTGAAAGATTACGGCCTTCTCTCTCATTCTCATTTCAGTTTAAAAAGCAAACAGCCAGCAATAAAAATTGCCCTTTAAAAACACAAATCTGTAGTTCTTCCTCTCATCCTCCCTCCTCACTGAAGTCCAATTTCCTTCTCCTTTGTTTCTCCATTACTGAAGAGTGATACATTTCTCTTTAAGGGTGAGGAGGGAACATGAGATTCCACAGGCTACTGTTTCAAACCAGGGATTTTTAATGTGAATCCTCTTGCAACTATCCTCATCTCCCCTCTCCTGCCACAGTCACAGAGAATATCTGCTGAGCAACAGAAGGCAGTGATCCAAGGAACACTTTTCTAGGATGAAATTGGTCAGAGACCTTAGCACATCACAAATAGCTGCAGCCTTTATTATCAAGGACCTGAAAAGTGAAACAAATGAAAGAAACTGTAGAAGGGAATAAACAACCTAAATCTGAAATATTAAATCAGAAAGTCTTTGACAAGGTCGCACATCGAAGGCTCATAAGCAGTCCTGGGGTAAGAGAAAAGTTCTCTCATGAATCAGTACTAGGTTAAAAGATAGGAAACAAAAGGTAGGAATAAATGGCCGGTTTTCAAAGTGAAGAGAGGTAAATAGCACAGTCCCCCAAAAATCGGTACGAGGACCAGTGCTGTTCAACATATTTTTAAATGATCGGGAAAGGGGGTAAAACAGTGAGGTGGCAAAGTTTGCAGATGATACAAAATGACTCACGTAGTTAAGTTCAAAGCAAAGAGTTACAAAGGGATCTCACAAAACTGGGTGACTGAGCAAGAAAATGGCAGATGAAATTCAATGAACATGTGAAAATATATTCCCAACTACACATACAAAATGATGGGGTCTAAATTAGCTGTTACCACTTGAGAAAGAGATCTCGGAGTCATTTTGGATAGTTCTCTGAAAACATCCACTCAATGTGCAGCAGCAGTCAAAAAACCAGATATTAAGAACCATTAAGAAAGGGATAGATAATAAGGCAGTACATTTCATAATGCCACTATATAAATCCATTGTACACCCACACCTTGAATACTGTGTGCAGTTCTAGTTGCTCCATCTCAATAAAGATATATTAGTTGGAAAAAGTACAGCGAGGGGAACCAAAAAACGATGAGAGGTATAGAACTGCTTCCATATGAGGAGAGATTAAAAAGACTGGGATTGTTTAGCTTAGAAAATAGATGACTAAGTAGGGATATGATAAAGGTCTATAAAATCATGACTGGTGTGGAAAAAGTGAACAAGGAAGTGTTATTTACTCCTTCACATACCACAAGAACCAAGGGTCACCCAATGAAATGAATAAGCAGCAGCTTTAAAACATACATGAGGAAGTACTTCTTCACACAGTGCACATTCTCCCTTTTCAGCTCCTTGTCAGGGGATGTGGTGAAGGTCAAAAGCATAACTGGGTTCAAGAAAGAATTATTTGGAGGATAGGTCCATCAATGGCTATTAGCCAAGACGGTCAGAGACAAAACTCCATGGTCTGGGTCTTCTGAAACCTCAGACTGCTAGAAGCTGGGACTGGATGACTGGGGATGGATAACTCGATAAATGCCCTGTTCTGTTCATTTCCTTTGAAGTCTCTGGCACCTGCCACTGTCAAAAGACAGAATACTGGGCTAGATGGACCCTTGGTCTGACCCAGTATGGCCATTCTTATGTTCTTATGGTCCCAGTTCTGTTTCCACTGAAGTCAATGGCAAGACCCCTATTGACTTCAATGGGAGAAGGACTTGGTCCTTTGAGAGCACACAAATATCAAAGTAAGATCAGTTGTTTGGCTATGGCCCTGATCCTGAGAGGTTCTGAGTACATACACTTCCTACAAAAGAGTGTAGAGCAGAAGCTTTTTAATTAAGATGCCTTGGTGGAAAACTTGTCCATAAAAACTATTCAAAAAGTCCTCAACAATCTATGTTTTTATAAGGCCAGTTGCCATTGTAGTATATGAGTGCCTTCAACATCACCTAAACAAAACTCAGAAGTAGGTTAAATGAGAGTGTTATTTAGTTTGCAGATAAAATAATAGTTCAAAATGTTCAAAACACCACCAAGGAAAAGTTTATGCTTTGGCTGCAGATTCTATTTCAAGCAGTTCCAGATATCTGTCACCACATCCTAGCAACAGATTGTAATGTCACTTGTTGTCACTAGGTGGCATGGTTGCAGATGTCCTTCCTAGTTCTGTCAATCTGAATGTTTGATTTTGAAGAAATCAAGTAATTTCCCAATCAGCTGTTAGTGATCTAGTATTTTTTAGATGCCAAATGTATCACTAGTAAAGGTAGTTCTTTGCTTGTATCTCTCTGGATTATTAATATTTATTATTTGTATTGCAGTAGCAACTAGGAGGGCCAGTCATGAACCGGAACTCTATTGTGCTAGGTATTGTGCAAACACAGAACAATGCCCTGCCTGGGGTGATTTAGAATTATTCTTATCTGCTTAAAAATTATATCCACATAACTCAAAAACTAGCAGATAGTGGGAATAATCTATCAAGCGTGTCAACACTCTCAGCCGAGAGGCCAGGATCAAATGGGCATGGAAAGAACCTGTGACAAGACTGCCCCCACCTGGAGGACCTTCCTGCAGCAGGCCACAGCCTGACAGATGTGCCTGCCTCAATCTCCGCTTCCATGAAGTCTTAATAAGTGTATAGATATTGCCTTTGCAGGGTTAAATTTATAGCCTGAGAAAACCCTGTGCACATAAACCATAATGAAAGTTCCATGGCCATAATCCAGAATTCCTCAACACAGTCAATCTTCAAGTCCCAAAAGTCCACCAAGTACAGCCCCAGTGTTTCTCAGCATGCCTCAGCCCCAGCCTTCAGACCTCAGGTGGCTCTCTAGCATCAGCTCTCTGGCCCAAAGAGCCAACAGACATCTGCTGCTCTTAGCCTTCAGCCCTCTCCAGCCATGGATCTCTGTCTCAGGAAGGTCAGCAGGCCAGCCCCTCCAATGGCTTTCTGACAATTTCTCCCCATTCCCCAGGAGGGCTCTCTGCATCTTTCCTTGGCAACCTCCTCCAGTCTCCTGAGTACCTGCTAATCTCCTGACTGACCCACTTTGTTGTCAGGTTCTCCCTTTTATATGGCTCAGGTGCTCTCTCTTAAAACCCCAATTAGGAGGCGGCTCACAAGTCACAGGTGGACAAGACCCCACTCACTCTTAAAGGGGCCTGTCACCCTGTGATGGACCCCTAGAGGTGGCCCCTCAGAGTCAGGATTGAGTCATATCAGTATAGCCAGTGAGGAGAAATATTGCACTGCTAATGCTGCACATTTATCCTGTGGATGGATAGACAAATAAATAGAGGCCTGACACACACCTTTTCCAAGCACTAATCTCACATATAGAAAATTATCAGGATGGAAGTTGGTTCAGTCCTCTAAAGCAATGGGTCAGGTCATGATGCCCGACTGAGACAAATCAATTCTCAGCCAATAGTTTCCCCCATACAGCACTTATCCATCCTGCTTTAAAGTGGCACAAAATATTTTGCATCAGCTCAACAGATTGGAATAGATTTTCACTAAATAAGAACTACCTGGTCTATTAGCTCCAATAAAAGCGACATGACAGGGAAAAGCCAAAACAAAAACTCAGCCCTATATGCATTTGAAAATATTGCAATTCTCTAAAAGTTGTGTTTATCATTAATAGGAAATAGATTTTAAATGAAGAGCTGACTTACCCCTCTAAGAGTGCTCATTTTTAAATGAAATCAATCCAAGGTGATGACTGTTGTTGTCAGGAGGGAAAAAGCTGCACACAGGAAATATTTGATATAAGCTATCTTTGTGAAAGTGTTCCTTGTACCATGATAGCAACTAGAGGCCTTAACCAAATCAGTTTCCTGTTGTGCTAGGTACTGTACAAACACATAGTAAGAGACAGGCCCTGCTACAAAGTGTTTACAACCTAAGTGGTTAAGTAGGAGCCTACCAAATTCATGGTCCATTTTGATCAATTTCACGGCCAGAGGGTTTTAAAACTGGTCAATTTCACATTTTCAGCTGTTTATATCTGAAATTTCATGGTGTTGCAACCGTGGGGGTCCCAATCCAAAAGGTACCCAGAAATGGATCTGATCTCCCTGCTTCCCTCCTCCCCTGCCCCCCAGAGCTGCCATGTAAGGAAAGGACAAGTCCTGTCCCTCCCCAGCCCAGCAAGGACTCTCAGCTAGGAGCTCTGTGGCTCGGGCACTTCCAGGAGTAGGGGAAGATTGGACCCACCTCCACAAGTCTCCTCCAGCTGCAGGAACCTCTGGTGCTGGAGCTTCCAGCAGCAGGGGGAGGTACTCTGAGGTGGGTCTGATCTACCCGAGAGCGAGAACGGCCATGCAGAGGAAGGACAAGTCCTCTCCCTCCCCAGCCCAGCCGGGACTTGCAGCTAGAAGCCTCGTGACTGGGGCGCTCCCAGCAGTAAAAGCGAGATCAGATTTACGGGGAAGGGCTTATTTCATGGCTGTGAAATTGGTAGGGCCCTATGAATAAGACACCAAAATCAGGTACTGTCCTCATTTACTGGCAAGGAATTGAGGCACAGAAATTAACTGATTGGCCCAAGGTCTCTGGCATAGGCAGGAATTGAACTCATGTATCCTGAGTCACAATCCAGCACCTCCAGCTTATCCTTGCTCTCCAGAGAAAAGCATCCCTGTTCAAATATAAACAGCCTATTGCTGAGTTCTGCGGCACTGTCCCCTATCTGATCAAATAGCCATCCTGCTAGAAGCTTGTGTATCAAAACCTTGTATCTGAGTAGTTATATATCCTGATCAGCATCATATCCAAGAATGAGCTTTTCAATAGCATTGTTCATTGTATGTTTGCGCACAAAAGGGTGGTGCTGCAATCACCTGAAACGAGATAGCAGACATGGGCATGTGCAGTTCCATAATACTAAAGGCTTGAATTTTGCATAGCTCCCTCTGTCACTCAGAGATGAACATGGTACAGAAACATGACCAGCACAGGGAGACCTTTGTTAGTTAAGTGCTGACTCTACTCCCCCCAATGACACTTCCCCTCATTTCATTTTATCAGTACAAGCAGTGTCATATGTGTGAGAAGAGTAAAACTGTCTAAAGAATGGAGCCATTAGAGTTTACTTGACAGACCAGTGTTGCCCCAAAAGTACATTTATCCCTCTGAAAATGACATGTACTGTAAGCAAGTCAAGCTGACCCAAGCAAGAAAAACCACGGAGTTGTGTGAATCTTGTTCTCCCCACAATACACTTCTGAGGTAATCTTATAAAATAACAGTGTGCTGGCTGCTTGCCTTGCTAGTAGTATCATCTGTCTTGGCTTTTATGTATGAGTTGCATAACAGCAGCCTAATTAGCATTCAGCATTCATTTTTGGTTTGTTTTTTTCTTTATAAAAGAAAGAATTTTGCATTTGTAAAAGGACTGACAGTTTAGAAGAGCCCTCTGTTTAGCCACAGAACAAGCTGAATATAAGAACTGGCAGCGTAAGGTTCCCCACCACAACCCAGCCCCCAGATATCTCAGGTCTGGTCCATAGGAATATTTGGACCTAGGGAAATGCAAATCATCTGAACCCCACCTTCTTGGTCCTACCTGCCCCACCAGTGTCACAGAGGTCTCCTCCACCTTTCACCTCTAGGTGACCCCCAGGTCAACAGGGATTGAAAGATATTGCTACTGTTGTGTGACTGGCTCATTATTGGCTATTCATATAGGCAGATCCTTGTATTTAGACAGATTGTAAATTCCTTGGGGCAGGGGCTGTCTTTTTGTTATGTCTTTGTACAGTACCTCATACAACAGGGGCCTTCTCACTGATTGGAGTGCACAGGTGCAACTAGTGTACAAATAGATGATGATATTCATATCCTGTGACGGTCCTCACTCAGGGTTCCTTGGTCGATAGTATTGCCTAGAATCATAGACTATTAGGGTTGGAAGAGACCTCAGGAGGTCATCTAGTCCAACCCCCTGCTCAAGTGGTCAGGGCTAAGACCTGTGACCTGTAGGGGGGTTGTTGGGATGGGAACCTGGGTCCTCTTATTCCACCGGTCTCTGATCCAGGGCCCTTTGAGGGCTATGAGTGCTCTGACAGCTGCGGCTGCCCTCCCAGGGCCACTTCCTATCTCCCCCCCCCACGTGATTGTCCCTAGGTCACTGTCTGGGTTAAGGCAGCGTGAAGGATGCCTGCTCACAACAAGGCACCTTCTGGTGGTGGCATGCTCTCTTCCTTCAGGGCAACTGCTTCCTCCCATGGTTTGGCCAGTTCGGCCCAAGGGCCTTCCCCTGCTGGGGTAGTCCAAACCAAAAAATAAAGGGAATTACCAAAGTCTAGAGTTCATATTGGGGGAGAGGGGAACGCTTCCCTCTCAGGCTGACTCGATGGGAGGTCCCCTCTTTCCTCAAGGAGGGACCTTTGGGCAATTCTGCCCTCTGCTGGAGCTGCAGGTCACAGGTCTGCTCTAGGGTGACCAGACAGCAAACGTGAAAAATCAGGATGGGGGTACGGAGTAATAGGAGCCTATATAAGAAAAAGACCCCAAAATCAGGACTGTCCCTATAAAATCGGGATATCTGGTCACTTTAGTCTGCTCTCTTCTCTAGTCTGCCACGAAATGAGCTGTTCCACTACTTTTTAACTCCTCCTCCAGTTGGAGCATTTCCTACAGGTATGGCGGGCTGGGCTACTGGGTCCAAAGTAGTTCCTTAGCCCCTTGTTGCCCAGTGTGGGGTCTGTACACCCCATCACATATCCCCAAATAGGATTATCTGAACCCCATACCCTAGATTCACCTGCTATCAGATTATCTTCCTTTAGACCCTCTGGAGGTAAAACATCCTGTGAGAACTTCCTCCAAGGAAGGGAAAGCCAAGTGGTGCCATTGGGCACTATCTCCACTGTCAAGCAGTGGGGTAGGCTGCTGCAGTTCCTTGTCCTTTCCTTATCTCTCAAGGCTCTTTGCTGCTGAGTGTATGTTTACACTGCAATGTAAGCCCAGGGTTAGTGGGACTCAAGTCAGCTGACCCACATCATGGAACTCTGGGCTTGAGCGTCTACACTGTATTTTAACCCTACATGAAGACTTTTCTAATCCATGCTTGAACCTAGGGCCCCTGTGTCCACACTGCAGTGCTCAGACCCAAGTCAAAATAACCATATCCCGGAGTCCCTGCTATCCCTTCCGGCTGCCAAAATGTAACCACTCTAGCCCTAAGATCATGGTGCACTGTAGGAAAACTTTACTGCCCACCCTGTGCTTTACCAGGAAGCAACTCGCTTTGCAAAAGGCTTAAATCTCTACTGAAACCCAGGAGGGTCTCTGATACCGTGTTGCAGATTGTTGATCAGAACAGAATGTGTGAACGTTGACCTGAGCTGCTGCCATTCAGCAAGGGGGAAGGGCTTCCCTTTTCCATACAGTGGATTGCAAATTGTTGGGATAGAGAGGACTAAGGAAGTTGTTCCATGGAATTGTGGAATACTTCCGGCTGACTCCCGGGACCTGAGTCAAGCAGGGATGCATCTACACTTCAGACAAATAGGGCTCAGATCCTGGGTCCTGGCTTAACTTGATCTCAGACCCCCCAGTGCTGCAGGGTCCTGAGATACTAGGTCCAAGCCCTGGGTTAGCACAATTGCAGTGTAGATGCAAAGGAGATCAGACTTGAGCCTTGGCTCAAGCATGGGTTTACGTTGCAGTGTAGACATATTCTGACAGTGCAGTGCAGAGAAGTCAAGGCCAGCACCAGAGGAACTGAAAATAGCTCAGAGCCAGCTTCTCTTTCTTGATCCTGACTCGGGGATGCATGGAGGGATATTTGTAAATTGAATAGGGCTCCAGTAGCCTGAGTGATATTCCAGATCTAGCTAGCTGAAAAGTGCTGATAATCAGAGAATTGAATATTCAATTCTCTAGTGCTGACGATTACCACTTCATAGCAATTGATGAGCTCAGTCTAGTTACTAAAATCATCATCACAGTGGGGACCAAGTGGCAATCTTTTAGTTGCACTGCAGAGAGGCCAAGGATTTATTCAGCCTGAAGATTAAATTACCCTCTCACTCCTTGCTGTATAATAGATGCTCCCTCCAACTCATGGCTGCTGTGCAATAGCCAGTGTGGGAAGGTTGTACTATTGCTAGCTGTGGTTAAGATTTTAATTTCCAGTGCTATAATTCTTGCACCCTAGACCAACAGCTGAGGTTAAAACCAGCACTAAACGTACTTCATAACTGATTAATTAAAATAAATAATGCACTAAAGAGTCTGGAAAAATGTTTGTTGGGAGATAAATGACATTTCTGAAACTCTGAAAATGTATTAGGGGCTGTTATTTCATTTCTCTCCATTCAATACTTTTAAACTGACCCAGTTATTTTTAAATTTGCAGAGGGAGGAGTGTAAATTTAAACTTTTGCCTATTTTTAATGGTATAATAATGTTTACTTGCATTATATTATTCAGTCTCTAGATTACTGTTTTCTGATAAGAGTTCCAGACAGAATACTCTCCCTCTGCGACAAAGCTGAATGCGACAAAGCTGAAACTCAAACTGTGTAGAAGCCTATTTGTTTTTATATCAGCAATTTTCTTTAATAAACTCTTCTTACTAAGACACACTGTGATTACCCACATGACAAATAGGAAAGCTGATGTTGTTTTTAAAAAAATGGCAAATTTTGGACTAGAGAATGGACCTGTTTCTGACAAATGTGTGTCCTGGAGCAAAGCTTTTAACAAAAGTGGACTTATTTTTTGATTTCATATTGAAGTGTGAAAATCTTTGAATGTGAATATTTTGTATAACACCAAGATGTAACATCACTGAGATGAGAATCTGGCACCTGGTCAGCATTATCCTTTAAGAGGACGTCTGTGGTCACTGACATATTCAGGCAGCCAAAAGATAATGACTTTCATACTGTCATTCCAACACTTCAGAAGGTAGTCCACAGTGATCAAAGGCAGGACAGGAAATCATATATAACATATGTTTCTGCTGAAGTTCTCTCTCCCTTATGAATAATGCTGCTGTACAGAATGCTTTATCTGATGATGTTGTTAATGTAAATAAAACAAACATTACAGTTCTGGGAGTGCCAACAAACACTGTTTAAAATGACTTCTGTATGATACTAAGCTCCCTTCGTCATATAAACATTTTTCATATCAAGTACAATACCAGTGGGTACAACTAGCACATTAGAAAGAAGATTAAATGTAAGCTAAATATCAGGATTGACTTCCCCAAACTGACATCCCTTAAGATGTGGAAGAATTATTTATTTTTGGTACCATATATTCATTTACAAAAGGGCCATCACTTTTAAGTAGGCAAGTCTCCCAGCAGAGGTTGTGGAAGCCTCATTGCCAGAGAGACTTAAATGAACTAGACAAAGCAGTGGAAAATTCACTACAGAGAATAATCTCTCTTGTGCAGACAGAATATCCTGGGTCAGATTTTTACGGAAGTTAGGTGCCTATCAGGATTTTCAAGAGTTTTTAGGCACTTAACTACCATTGAAATCAGTGAAAGTTAAGTGCCTAGAAACTCTTGAAAATCCCACCACATCTACGGGCATCTTTAGGTGCCTAAACACCTCTGAAGGCCTGATCCTAAGTGATTTAGCAGCACGTGTATCATTTTCAAAAGTGATTTAGGCACTTCGGAGCATAATACCTATTGGTTTTCTGTGAGTCTTAGGTCTTACAACACTGAGTGGAACAATGCCTATATGCCTTTAGAAACCTGGGCCTAAATCATCCAGTTTTAGTTTCTTTGACTGCTTTTTTGGTTTAGTTGACCACTTCTCCAGGAATAAGCAAAGTAGCATTAAACATTGCTTTCATAGGAATCCTACTATAATGCTAGCCATTTTGTTTAAAGTTCAGAATGGCACCATAGACGTTTATAAACCCGAAAGATGCTCTGAGAGCAGATAATCATTTCAGATTGACGGATGCAGTCCCATGCCCAGAGAAGTCAATAGGAAACTTCTCTTGCTTTTAGTACAGCATTGGATCAGGCCCTAAGCTCTTGACCGAGCTCTTTGAAGCGTGCTGTTGATAGTTAATCATTGTGTTTTGGTATTTAGTTAAATCCACAGGTTTTCAGGCATTAGACATGAAAGGATGTTATCCGGTAATAACATCAGCATAATATTGGGATGATAATTTTTCAGACAGGCTTATTCAAATTAACGTAACAGGAGCATGTAAAATAGACAGCCGTACAAGTGGCCTTTCATTGGACATGAACTATGCAGGCCCAGGCACTTGGGGCTTTCTGTGGAACCCAAACCTCAAGTGTGTTGGTGCTTTTTTAAAGCTCAAATACACAATAGAAAATGAGGCCTGGATTATCCGATATCTTTCTTCTCTCCATGATTTCCCGGCGTTTTCCCTCAGGGCTATGCTGCTCTGTATGATTATGACATTCCAGAATCAGTGGCATAATGATAATATGACTAAGAAACGTGGAGATCCCATGCTGTAGTTAATCCTTGCTGAGAGAACACCGAATGCTTCAGATAAGAGAGTCACTGCCACTAAGACACATTTTACTGCTAAGAATCACCTCCTAGAGACCAGGGCCATTTTGCAGACCTTTTTAATTTCCCTGGAAAATGCTGCTTGCACCCCTAATTAACAGTGTAATATGCTGTGGGGTCCTGTTTTCAGGGTAATTCGTTTTGCACAAGAAAAAGCAAATATACCACACTTTGTAGGTATAATGAGTATCTTTCATCCAGTCCATTAGGTGGAGCTGTGTGCATGGGGAAAGAAGCTGGGGATGTTTAATCAGTGATTATTCTTCTTAGTTTAAGGCTTTTTAAATAAAAAACCTATGTTTCTTTCATTTCACTCACAGTGAGATTGGGTGAAAGTTCTTGCATCACTAAACAGGTGACTTGTCTTCAAAATCTTTTACAGAAACTATATTGAGGGCACTCATGATCAGTTTAAAGAAGAGTTTTTAAGCTTTCTTTTCTCCTTTCAGCATATGATGGAATGTATATGAGTTCAAGGCAAACATACAGACACATGTTAGTGCAGCAATATCAAAGGGCACATGGAAACAATCCTTTATCTTATGAAATGATTAACCACAGCTGGAATACAGTTTGAGATATGTACAGTTCATTGGTACCCAACACAGGGGCAAAGGCCTACATAATCTTTCTACCAACTGTGTTCACACGTGAAAGAACATGGCCCAGGAAACAGAGCACGGCATGAATGCACTATCATGTTAACAGTACATACATGATTGTGTGGCAACAGGCCATGCCATTTTTGTTTTTCATTTGTACTAGTGCAAGATAATACAATGGGCAAAATTATTGTTCTGTTTCTGCACCCTACTCTAACATGCACATCTGCATTGCTTTCAGTCACTATAAGAGTGATATAAGAGAGAAAGCTGTATATAGAAACATGCCCACACTAAACTAAAATTAAAACTGAATGACCGGAACAACTTCCCTGCTATTTCACTTCTGTTCATTAGGGGGCAGCATGATTCCCAACTCAGGCATTCTCCCCAAAATGCTATACTATCAAAAGTATGCTGTCATTTTTTGACGACACAATTATTTTCCTGTTAGTGAGACAAGGTGGGTGAAATAATATCTTTTACCAGACCAAGTTCTGTTGGAAAGATGGACAAGCTTCCAAGCTACACAGAGCTCCACTCTCTCACCAAACAGAAGTTGGTCCAAAAAAAGCTATTGCCTCATCCACCTTGTCTCTAATATCCTGGGACCAGCATGGCTACAAACAACACTTCCTCTGGGTTAGGCACATGACTCAGGGAAACAGAAAGTTACATAGGAAAGTACATCAAACTGTGCACCTACGAACGGGGAGCACCACTGGGGTATGGAAAAGAAAGGGAAACTGTATGCCTGCCTACTCTGTACAGTTAGAAACCAATACAAATGAAAATGTTTGCAGCCTCTGGATGCACTAGTTCACGTAAGGGCTGTCTCCAGCTCCCTCATTAAATTACAAGTCTGGTGGGTGAGCTTTTGAAGCAGGAAAAAAAAATCTGCAGCCATTGGCCTACATTTCTTCTCCCTAGCTGAGCTCAGCTTCTGACCTGCCAAGCATGGGGAGAGATCTCAGACATGCAGCCTCTTTGCAATGTTTCTCTGGTTAGCAGACATCTGTCAACTGGGCGAAGTGCTTGTCTCCAACGTTATGAGCAGCTGGCTTCTTGGAGGGCTTTCATTACCCATTTTGGAGGGGGAAATGAACGTCTGTGGTTGCATACCCTCAGAGGCTCATGAAGCCTTCATGGGGGAGTAGCCACGGAAGAGCTTTTAGAATCAAGTCCATTAATGCCATCTAACTGGCCTCTTATTCATGGATTTGTGCATGAACAATTAGGCATGGGTGGAATAAAAGATTCCTTATAGCCCAGGTGATCCCCCGCTGCCATATCAGCCCCTTAACGGTCATTGGCAACCAGTGAAAATTTTGAGTAGCCTCTGGGCTGCTCTACATTACACAAAGGAACCAGCTTAGCATACAGGTGTCCCAGGATCCACAAGCATAAAGATCCTCCTGAACTGCACTGCGCATGCCCTGGGGATCTGGGCCAAGATTCAATTTTTCAGTTACAGCAAAGAGGAGTTAAATATTGTAAAATTATAACATTTTATGCCATGAATTTAATGGTAACAAGAAAGATCTGCCAACAAAGCATATTATAATGAATGCAAGTAAGTTGTTGTCGACTCAAGTCGCCAATGGATAATTCATGCCTGTCCAAAAATGCCCCAAATACAGAAATGTATTAATCCAACTGCTGTCTAGTCACATATTTGCATTCATTTCTCAGTTCTTAATTAGTTATTGAATTACATTATCAAAGGAACTAGCCCACAGGTAATTTTAACATGTTATTTGCAGAGAAAATATGACATCCCTATAAACATTAGATTAGGAATATGATGAGCCCACTGTTTGGCACATCTGACCTCAAATACTACCTCAAACCATCAGACAGAGTATCCTTTGATGTAAGATGACATCATGAGTTTGTGTCAACCTGCAATTCCCATATCCACCACCATCTTGTGATATACAAACATACATAATTTGCATACATTTGCGTTATTACAAGTACAGATAATCCAAAGCACATACAACATAACTTTAAAATGGAAAGGTAACACAAACCCCAATGTAGGACACTAACTGCATGCGTTAGTGGGGTAGCCTAAAAGCATTTAATAGGTGCCATATGCAGTATATACATTTGAATAATAATGATACTAATACATAATGCTGTGATGCTAGCAGACAAGGTGCCAGCTCTTGCCAAGGCTTTAGGCCCCAGCTGAGCACTGATAAATTCGATCTGTTTCACCTTTGTGGTTAAGATGGGTATTGAACTTATAATGTGCTCAGACTTAATGAAATGCTTGTAAGTTGCTGCATGCATTAATCTCACTTATAAAATGACATGCTGCAAGATAATACTGAAGTTTTTGCTTTATGACAATAAAAAAAATTTGCTCTGGAATGGTGAAGCCAGTCAGGAGGAAGCATCTCCTAACCACTAAAAAGGGCAATCAAAACTAAATGGGTCACTGTGGGACATCACACCCATGAAGAGGCAACATGCAAGAGGGTTGTCCCATCAGCTTGAATTCTGAAAGAAAATTTTTCATATCTTGTTGGCTGTCTGGACTCTCACTGGGCTGGTGCTATGAAAGAGAAGCAGAGATCCCCAGTGTCAACCTGGGTTAGCCATAAAAGACATTCAGAGCTGACAGATTACTACAACTCTGTCATCTTTTAAAACCAGAGATTGTAACTCATTTGTGCATATCTGTTTGCCTGCTTTAACATTACAATACCCTCATTTCTTTTTCCAAATGAACAAATCTTTAGTTAATTACAGGATTGGTTATAAGCAAGGCTATGATTCTGTCATGGAAGTCACGGATTCCATAATTTTCTGGGACTCCCATGACTTCTTCTGGGGCAGGACTGGAGCAGTGGCCAGCCTCAGGCCCAACAGAACAACTGACTGGTGGCCAGCCCCAGATCCACTGGATAAGCAGCTGGGGTTGGGTCAGCCTCCCATGGGGCTGGATGAGCAGTAGTGAGCCCCTGCCACAGAACAGCAGCAGGGCTGGTGCAGATGCAAACCCAGCAGTATTCTATTCTCCCCCCGCTACCCCCAGGGTATTTTTAGTAAAAGTCAGGGACAGGTCAAAGGCCTCCATGAATTTTTATTTACTGCCCATGACCTGTCAGTGACTTTTATTAAAAATACCATGAGAGAATTGTAGCCTTAGCTGAAAGTGTTGTCCTTCATTAATAACCTATCATTTAAATCATTAAATCTTCTGTACCAAATGACTGGAGGATAGCTAATGTGACGCCAATTTTTAAAAAGGGCTCCAGAGGTTATCCCAGCAATTACAGGTCAGTGAGCCTGACTTCAGTACCGAGTAAACTGTTTGAAACTATAATAAAGAACAGAATTGTCAGACACATAGATGAACATAATTTGTTCCAATTTTAAGACATCTTTTTTGAGAGGGGGTGACCAGAACTGTACCATACAGAATTCAAAGTAATCTGAGTGTATCTGTTTTAGTATATCATATAGTTAATGACTATATTGTTTTATTGCACTTTTAATAAAATTTTCTACAGGTTATTTTTTATGTTTATTTATATGAAGTATTTTTTTTACAGTGCAGTTTATGACTACATTTTTATTACATATTACATAAAACTTGTAAATGAGTAATTTGCTTTCTAGCTACTTATAGTCTTGCCAAACTCTTTAATTTTATCAGGAATTTAATTCTACCCAGGATGACTATCTGGGAGATTTTAAATACTCTGAAAGAGGCAAGGATACAGTTTGCATTAATTGCGATATCCTGCCGTTAAGTTTCTCTATGTGAGAATACGGCAGCTACGGATTAGGATGCACCAGCTGCAGCAGGTTTCAAAGGGCCAAAATACAGTCAGTCGCTATTTACTGCTGAGTTCTGTGACTACTGACACTGAACACAGGTGAGCATAATAAAAGGTGCAAAGGTGATGAGGAAGGTCACTGAGGTTCAGTCTAGTGCCCAATGAAGCCAATGAGAAAATGCAGGACTGGGAGTGTGTTGGGGTCACCCTATAAGTAGTAACTGAGGCTGGAGGGAAAACCAGAGTGTGACCAGTGTGTTGCTGACAGGTTGATAGGGTCAAAGTTGTTGGACCAGGGCTATAACTGTACACAGATACGCAGAATGTGGCCTGCATGCTGTTTGCCTGTTTATGAGTGGCCAAGGGTGAGAGGTACAACAGCAAAGCATTGTGAGACACCCCAGGTTGCAGGTCAGGTGGTGACAACCACTCACTGGTCTGGATTTCACCCCAGAATGTGACTGTCTTATCCTTCAATATTTGCAAGGAAATAAGAGGCGCTGGTGCCAGGCACAGAAACAGGTTTTATTAAGGGAAGAAAAGGGAGATGTTGAAGGAATTTATTTTTTTTCTCTCTCTCTCTCTCTCTCTCTCTCTCTCTCTCACACACACACACACACACACACACACACACACACACACAAATTAGATTTACAGTTGATTATGAAGGCTGTACAGCCAGATAGGCTCCAATGCAGAAATGTAAAGAAAGCAATAGACATATTTTAAAAGCTCTTAGGGAAGAAGGAAAAATACCTTAGCACTGGAAAGAAACTAAATTTTGAAACTTTTTAAAGGATCTTGGGTGAGGATACACTATATAAACCTGTTAGCTGGACCTTCTGAAATGGGGAAAAAACAAATGTTTATGAGAATAAACATCACATAGGGAGATTGACAATGGCATGAAATCACCTAAGGAAGATCATGACTAGCTAATCTATCATTAGAAACAGATTATAAATTGAGTGGGTAGAAGGAGGGAACACGGCTTAAGGTGAAAGAAGAAACCTTAGTTTACTGATTGGTTTGAAAGGCAGCCAGATGCTGCTCTGATGGAGGCCATATAAGTAAGCAGATAAATAAGAAATCTTGGTGGGGTCTTGACAAGGCCACTAGGTGAAACATGGATGACACATTGATCAATAGTAGCTCAGGACAATCACATCACACAGCTCAAATTTCAGATAGCCAGTAACAAATGCTCACAGTGAACTGTCCACAATCAATCCATAGAGTGGTAAAAACTCAACCTGAGACATGCTGAGAACATTCAAAAATGAATAAATTCAAGGAAATTGTGATCTGCTTGAAGCCATTTCTGCATGCAGAGAAAGAGGTTAAATTTGTCAAATTCTTTTGGAAAAATTGTTCACTTGGGTCTAATTATTATTCTCTAAAGAAAGCAGCATGAATAAGATTGGAAATGACCAGACATTTTGCTGGGTTTCAGAAAACAACAACGTTGTTTGCAAATATCATATATTCCTATGGCACATAAAAGCAAGTAAGAGAATAAGACCTTTACATGTTAATGACGTGTTTCAGTAATATGCTAAATAAAAGCAAGTAAGAGAATAAGACCTTTACATGTTAATGACGTGTTTCAGTAATATGCTAACTATCTACATGCTAGCAAACCTCCCAGCAACATGCAAATACCCAATAATTTAAGACAAAAAGATGAAATTTCACTTTTCAACGTGAACTTTAAAAAGAGAGAGAGAAAATGGTGCTTCCTTATAAAACAGTTAAGGAGAAATATAAAATGTGATGTAATTGTTCAGGGAGGAAAAGACATTTTTAAAAATGGATTTATATTCGCAAATCCCCAAACACTCCATACAAAGACTCCGCACATTTATATGGATTTGCACGCTGCCTTCTTATTCTTTTTAGGACTATTCTTAGCTATTCCAGCTGTGTTGAAATATTTGCCTGTAGACTCTATGAATAAACTACATATAGCTGAGCTTTTTGACTCCTCTCTCCGTTTCGCCCTTTAATGAAGCGAGGCGGGTGCTGAAAGACTCTTAGCATGGAAATTCTGTTCAGAGGTTAATAGTGTGTTACTGCAGTTAGAGACTAAAAACTTGGCCCTTCCAAGGCATGCGTGCCCAGGAATAATAAACTGAAAGCAGATGCTGGAAAGGTGAAGTACACCTCTACCCCGATATAACGCGACCCGATATAACACGAATTCAGATATAATGCGGTAAAGCAGCGCTCTGGGGGAGCGGGGCTGTGCACTCTGGCGGATCAAAGCAAGTTTGATATAACGCGGTTTCACCTATAACGCAGTATGAGTTTTTGGCTCCCGAGGACAGCGTTATATAAAGGTAGAGGTGTATATTGAAATAGAGAGTATCCCATTCAATAGTTTGTGAGCCCTCTAGTGGTGATTATTGTGTCCTTTGTTTCAGAAGCCACCAGAAACTAGATGGAGCAGCAGTCTGTATGTAGCCAGGCCTTGCAAGTTTGTGTATAGATTGTAAATAGGGCTTTGGAGCTGTGCTCTGGCCCTGCTCCAGCTCCAGGCAAAAACTTGCAGCTCCACTGCTCTGGCATTGCTCCATGCTCCAGCTCTGGGGTCCGCTCCAAAGCCCTGATTGTAAACATAGTTATTTGGGACCCACCTTTGCCTGTTTGGTTTCTTCATGTGATTTTTGTTGTGTAAAGAGTAAAAAGCACAAGAGAAGGGAAGCAGATGACAGACAATCAAAGGAACCTACGGGAAAGATGTCCAGTTCCCACTGAAGCTCAATCGGAGTTGTGAGCCTAACTCAGCCCCTTTTGCAAATCCCAGCCTAACTGATTTACACCAGCTGAAACAACAAAATGACATCCTGATGCAGGCTGGGACCTGTGGGTTTGTTTAGAATTCAAATGCTGCTAAAGAAGCAGCTGATTTAATAGGAGTAATTTGCATAACTGTCCTTCCAACTATGACACCCTCCAATTGTATCCCAGCCTCTCCATGATAATCATTCTGAGCAGTCCCCTCCTCCTCAACATCGGTTAAAGAGACTTCCCCTGTTTCTGCCCCTTCCTCTACTTCTACCTTCGGTTGCCCATGCCAGATATCTTTGGTCTCTCTCAGGACAGTTGTCAGAAATCAAGGCAAGACTGGTCAGGCCTAGGGGTCAGAGCAGTGGTGGTCAGGCCTAGGGAAAGTCAATGCCTAGGGTCAGAGCTGGAATCAGGAGTAAAGATCAGAGTTGGAACAAGGCAAGAGTAGGGCTGAGAGCTAGGCTGGAGCCAGATCAAGTCTGGAGCAGGACTAGGGGCAAGATCAGAGTAAGAGCAGGGCTGGAGGAGTCTGAGGCCCATGGAGGCTGTCACCTCTATCAGGAAGAGAAGAGTTCCAAGCCATGAAGCGACAGTGAGAAGACTAAGTCTCCCTGGAAAAAGAGCAACTCAGATACCTATTCTGGAGAGTCACCAGACCAGCTCCTGGCTTGTGGATTGGCTGGAGTGCAACGGGAATGACTCATCCTTGCATGTGCGCAGGGGTGACTCATCACCTCACACCAGCCACTTTCATGAGTTCTACAGCCACTGCCAATTCTGACACACCATATGTAGAGTACCAGGACTTGGGAGCACTGGGTGGGACAGATGAACAGGTCCTACAATTTAGGCTGCCACTTGGCTACTATGTAAAGTTAAGCCTGACCAAGCTGATGCAAATACGAAAATGCCCTTGTGACTGGGTGTAAGAGTTGAAATTGGGATATTTATTATTTTGTTTGCTCCTACAGTCCCATATTTCTGCCTCTCAGCATTGACTCTGGAGTAATTTTTAACAAACGAGGAAGATTAGAACCTCCAATCTCTACAAGTTTAAAGAAGGATTGTGAACAAATATTGTGGGGTAAAACTGCTAATGTGGGCTACCGTACATTGTCTAGCTACTCTTCTGATTTCCTGTGCTCAGTGTGCCTAAGCAAGACAATGCTACCCTTAAGCTATAGCACAAAAGTTCAATGAGATCATCATATTAGCATTACTGAGCTAATGATGCATGCGACACATAATACAGCTTTTATTTCCTATTTGTCTGTAATATGAATTTAAAATATTAATATTTTACTGTTCTGGGTTGACGGTGAATGACTAGAACACAAGAAGGGATGCTAACTGGCTTCACACTAGAATTTCATATCTTATTCAGCATTGGATTGAATGGCAGGAAGAATTTACAGGGCTCTGAAGTCAGCTAAAATGTACACCGTTATTGATAGTATAGCACATAAACACTCTATAGTTGGAAAGACTCTGCATTGCATTCTTAGGTAGGGATTATCAAAGGCACGTACGAAGGGAGTTATGCATCCATACTGAACTTACCCAGTCTTCTTTGAAAATTCCAGACCTGAGCAATGATGAGCACAGGTGTGAGGTCTAATCAAGTCTGATGCTGGCTTTCATCGCTCATTGTTGAAGGTGACCTTGTCTTCATTCTTATGTGATGTGGAAAAACCTACATTCAATCCATATTTAAAACTACTAGCAAAGATGTACCAACGAATGTTAGCTTGTGAAGAATTGTCAGACTTATCAAAAAAACAGTAAGTCTTTCATGAACCTGGACATTTTTGTTGGCTATTTTTTGTTCCAGAGACTTGAAATTCAGAAGGTTCTTTTCATCAAAATATGAGGGTCTGATTCAAAGCTGCCTCATGACTTTAATGGGCTTTGGATCAGGTCACATGAGAACAGCATCACCAAGTAGCAGCAGATGTCAAGGCCTTACAGGTCAGCTTCCCATTATAGGTGAAAAACAGTGACACATAACCTGGAAATATTTTTAGTGCAACTATATTCATCAGTCCTTGTCCATGGGTGGTAATAAATAGCATGCAGGCAATCTCCTCTTTCAGGAATCTGAGCCAAAAACACCAATAGCCATTTCCAGAGACATGAAGGCAGAGAACAAACTCCCTTGCTGCTTGCCACAGCTCCCTCAAAAAGACACTAAATCACAAAACTACGAACACAGAATAATCTTCAAAAAATGGACATTTCCTCTTACATTAAGAAAATAAATTGTAAGATTAGGTATCACAATGCCATGTGTTGACTCCCAGCATTACAGTAATAAGGTTATTTAATGAGAAGTGAGATGTGGCCTCATTTGATCACAGCACTCACACATTGGCTCTAGTTAGCCTACAGAAGCTTATTTATCAGGTGTGCTAAGTGCCAACCACACTTAAAACAAACCTAAAATGGTCCAAAACATTAAAAAAAATCAAAAGGACAATTTTTTTTGCAATTTTTTAAAACAAAAATTTGCATTTTCCTATCAGATCTACACCTCCCATTGATTTATATCATTGCATTCTTGCACTTCCAGCACCTGACACAAACCCCCTGCACCAAAGTCAATGGGGTGGGGAAACATAGGACCAGACTGCCAACTCTGGGGCCTCTACAGCAGGGATTCCTGACCGTTTTGGTGACACAACTCCATTTTAATTAATTATTTCCTCATGGGACTCAGGACATCATGGAGGATGCCATTTTGAAAAGCAAAATGGCAACCTCTGCACAGTGTCACTTTGTACATATGGTGCATGTGAGATCACGCTGCGTAGAGGGTATCATTTTGTAGAACAAAATGGTATCCTCGAAGCATCATGACCTCGCACGCACTGTACATGCTAGGTCTTGCTGTGCGGCGCAAAATGGCGTCCTCCACAAACTACGGATCGGGGCAACCACATTTGCTGATGGTCGCAATGCACAGTTTGGGAACTGTTGCTCTAGAGAGTTTCAGCCAGTCTTCATTCCCTTTCTATTCCATGAGGGAGCGGACTAGGGTCGAGAATCTGCCACAATTTTTCATTCAAGGGCCTGCCCTATTTACTTTCCATGAAATAGTTTCAGTAGTAGAGTTACTGCACACCTTTAACATGAATTCATGTGAGAGTGACCTTCTGCAGATGACCTTAGCCCTGAGTGTGACGCTTTTCGGTTATCTGTTCCTTGTTTGTAAGGAGTCAAGCTAGGAGGAAAGGGGAAAAAAAAAAAAAAAGACAATTTCTCTGAAGTCCTCACAATTATCTAATGGCTTCATTGATCATGTTGCTAAGATAGCTAAGGGTTAATGTCTCTTTCACCTGAAGCACCTGACCAGAGGACCAATCAGGAAACCGGATTTTTTCAACTTTGGGTGGAGGGAATTGAGTGTCTTTGTCTTTGTTTTTCTGGCTGCCTGCTTTTCTCTGAGCTTTGGAGAAGTAGTTCTACTTTCTAGTCTTCTGTTTCTAAGTGTAAGGACAAAGAGATCAGATAGTAAGTTCTATGGTTTCTTTTCTTTGGTATTTGCATGAATATAAGTGCTGGAGTGCTTTGATTTGTATTCTTTTTGAATAAGGCTGTTTATTCAATATTCTTTTAAGCAATTGACCCTGTGTTGTATCATCTAAATACAGAGAGAACATTTGTACTTATTTTTCTTTCTTTTTATATAAAGCTTTCTTTTAAGACCTGTTGGAGTTTTTCTTTACTTCAGGGAAATTGAGTCTGTACTCACCAGGGAATTGGTGGGAGGAAGAAATCAGGGGAGATCTGTGTGTTGGATTGCTAGCCTGATGTTGCATTCCCTCTGGGGGAATAGGAAAGTACTTTTTGTTTCCAGGATTGGGAACAGAGAGGGAGATTCACTCTGTGTAGTTTCACAGAGCTTGTGTCTGTGTATCTCTCCAGGAGCACCTGGAGGGGGGAAGGGAAAAAGGATTATTTCCCTTGGTTGTGAGACTCAAGGGATTTGGGTCTTGGGGTCCCCAGGGAAGGTTTTTCAGAGGGACCAGAGTGCCCCAAAACACTCTAATTTTTTGGGTGGTGGCAGCAGGTACCAGGTCCAAGCTGGTAACTAAGCTTGGAGGTTTTCATGCTAACCCCCATATTTTGGACGCTAAGGTCCAAATCTGGGACTAAGGTTATTACATGGTGGCAGCGGTGGGATACAGAATCCAGAAGCCAGTAGAAATATTATATTTTTCTTTTCTCTGCTAAGGGCTTTTTAGCAGAGAGAAGCAGTTGGTTTTAAAAGGGAACCAGAGAGAATTTTTTTTTTCTGCTCTCTCTCGCAGTTTGTGGCTTGCATGTTAAGGGTCTTTTGTCATGCAATAGCCCTCCCATTAGGAGTCAAGTACCAGCACTTATAGGCATGCAAATAAAGTGGTTTTTCTGGTTTCCCTTCATTGAACATTAGCTAGAGAGAGAAAAGGAAAATTAGCTAAAGGCACTGTTGCTAGGCAGACTTCAGGAGGCAACAGAGAACCTGCAGTGCAGAAGATAAACACCGGAGGGCACCCCAACACAAGAAAACAGGAATCATGACTTCTAAGGCAAAAATTGACGCCGAAGAGCAAATCAAAGAAGCTGAACACAGGCGACAGCTGGAAATAAAACAAAAAGAGATGGAGATGAAAGAAAGAGAAGAACAGATCAAAGAGGCAGCCTTCCAAAGAGAACAGGCAGCCCAAGAGGCAGCACACAAAAGAAAACTAGAAGAAGAAGAGGTGGCCCACCGCCGAGAAATGGAAAAGCACCAAAAAGAAATGGAAAAGCACCAAAAAGAAATGGAAAAGCACCAAAAAGAAATGGAAAAACAACAAAAAGAGAATGAAGAGAAGGAAAAACAGAGAAAACATGAACTGGAATTGGCAAAAGCTGGGCTGCATGTGCCAGCCAACCCTAACAACCCGGTGCCAAATATTGCTCCACAGCACAGGAAATTTCCCACCTACAAGGCAGGTGATGACACCGAGGCCTTCTTGGAAAACTTTGAAAGAGCCTGTCTTGGGTACAGCATTCCCGAAGACCAGTACATGGTAGAATTGAGGTCACAGCTCAGTGGACCTTTAGCAGAGGTGGCAGCTGAAATGCCTAAGCACCAAATGAATGACTATAAACTTTTTCAAACCAAGGCCAGATACAGGATGGGGATAACCCCAGATCATGCCCGTCGGCATTTCAGAAACCAAAAGTGGAAACCAGAGGAGTCATTTCCCAAACACGCCTACTACATTGCAAAAAACTATGAGGCCTGGCTAACAGGAAACAACATTCAAACCTTGGAAGAACTGAACCTCCTCATACAAATGGAGCAGTTCTTGGATGGTGTTCCTGAAGACATCACGCGGTACATACAAGATGGAAACCCCAAGAATATCGCTGAGGCGGGGGAGATTGGAGCCAAATGGATGGAACTGGCAAAAAGCAAGAAAGCTACTGTCAAGGGGAACGATTACCCCAGGGGGCACACAGACCATAAACCCTACAACCGAGGACAGCCAAAGACCCCACATCCCACCCAAGTAAAGCCACAGATACCCTACCCTTCAACCTCACCAGTCTCCAGTAACTCCCCTCGGCCCAGTGACCCATCAGATGGAAGATGCTTTAAGTGTAATGAACTGGGACATATCAAGGCCAAGTGTCCCAAGAACACCATGCGAGTGCAATTCATTACACCACCATCACACCAAAGATCCCCAGGCCCGGATGCCTCTCAAATACCCTTGGAGCGAAGGGAAAATTTGAGAGTGGGCGGAAAGAAGGTTACTGCGTGGAGAGACACGGGGGCACAAGTGTCAGCTATCCACCAATCCTTCGTTGACCCCAAATTCATCAACCCAAAGGCCAAAGTTACAATTTACCCCTTCATGTCACAAGCTGTAGACTTGCCTACAGCTCAACTGCCTGTCCAGTACAAAGGCTGGTCAGGAATGTGGACTTTTGCAGTCTATGACAATTATCCTATCCCCATGCTACTGGGGGAAGACTTGGCCAACCAGGTGAGGCGGGCCAAGAGAGTGGGAATGGTTACACGTAGCCAAACCAGGCAAGCTTCCAGACCCATTCCTGTTCCTGAACCGTCCACAGAGGCCCCGTCTGTGTTACCAGAGACCCAGACAGAGGTAGTGGACCCGGATTCCATGCCAACCACTGAAACAGCCACAGCACCTCCAGTCCCAGGCCCGGAACTGGAACAGCAACCAGCACCAGCCATTGCAACCCCATCTTCAAACTCAACGCCAGAGGGCGCCAGCGAGCCAAAACTGGCAGAAGCAACAGACAGCCATACCCAAAAGGCTCAGCCAGAGCCTGAAATACCCTCAGGTGCACCAGCGGAGAGCGGTACACCAGCAACGGAAACAACCCCATCACCTACATCGCTTCCAGAGGGACCAAGCCCAATTCCACAGTCTGAGGAAGAACTGGTGACCCCAGCCTCAAGGGAACAGTTCCAGGCTGAGCAGGAAGCGGATGACAGCCTTCAGAAAGCTTGGGCAGCGGCACGGAGCACCCCACCGCCTCTCAGCTCTTCTAATCGATCCCGGTTTGTTATAGACCAAGGACTTTTATACAAGGAAATTCTTTCTGGTGGACACCGGGAAGAATGGCAGCCGCAAAAACAGTTGGTGGTTCCAACTAAGTACCGGGAGAAGCTCTTAAGCTTAGCCCATGATCATCCCAGTGGCCATGCTGGGGTGAACAGAACCAAGGACCGGTTGGGGAAGTCCTTCCACTGGGAGGGGATGGGCAAGGACGTTGCCAAGTATGTCCGGTCTTGTGAGGTATGCCAAAGAGTGGGAAAGCCTCAAGACCAGGTCAAGGCCCCTCTCCAGCCACTCCCCATAATTGAGGTCCCATTTCAGCGAGTAGCTGTGGATATTCTGGGCCCTTTCCCAAAAAAGACGCCCAGAGGAAAGCAGTACGTACTGACTTTAGTGGACTTTGCTACCCGATGGCCAGAAGCAGTCGCTCTAGGCAACACCAGGGCTAACACTGTGTGCCTGGCCCTAACAGACATCTTTGCCAGGGTAGGTTGGCCCTGCGACATCCTTACAGATTCAGGGTCTAATTTCCTGGCCGGGACCATGGAAAAACTGTGGGAAACTCATGGGGTGAATCACTTGGTTGCCACCCCATACCACCATCAAACCAATGGCCTGGTGGAAAGGTTCAATGGAACTTTGGGGGCCATGATACGAAAATTCATCAACGAATTCTCCAATAATTGGGACCTAGTGTTGCAGCAGTTGCTGTTTGCCTACAGGGCTGTACCACATCCCAGTTTAGGGTTTTCACCATTTGAACTTGTGTATGGTCACGAGGTTAAGGGGCCATTACAGTTGGTAAAGCAGCAATGGGAGGGGTTTACGCCTTCTCCAGGAACTAACATTCTGGACTTTGTAAGCAACCTACAAAGCACCCTCCGACACTCTTTAGCCCTTGCTAGAGAGAATCTAAAGGATGCTCAGGAAGAGCAAAAGGCCTGGTATGATAGACATGCCAGAGATCGGTCCTTCAAGGTAGGAGACCAGGTTATGGTCTTGAAGGCGCAACAGGCCCATAAGATGGAAGCATCATGGGAAGGGCCCTTCACGGTCCAAGAGCGCCTGGGAGCTGTAAACTACCTCATAGCATTTCCCAATTCCTCACTAAAGCCTAAAGTGTACCATGTTAATTCTCTCAAGCCTTTCTATTCCAGAGACTTACAGGTTTGTCAGTTTACAGTCCAGGGAGATGATGCTGAGTGGCCTGACGGTGTCTACTACGACGGGAAAAAAGACGGTGGCGTGGAAGAGGTGAACCTCTCAACCACCCTGGAACGTCTGCAGCGGCAACAAATCAAGGAGCTGTGCACTAGCTTCGCCCCATTGTTCTCAGCCACCCCAGGACGGACTGAACGGGCATACCACTCCATTGATACAGGTAATGCTCACCCAATCAGAACCCCACCCTACCGAGTGTCTCCTCATGCCCAAGCTGCTATAGAACGGGAGATCCAGAACATGCTACAGATGGGTATAATCCGCTCATCTACCAGTGCATGGGCATCTCCAGTGGTTCTGGTACCCAAACCCAATGGGGAAATACGCTTTTGCGTGGACTACCGTAAGCTAAATGCTGTAACTCGTCCGGACAACTATCCAATGCCACGTACCGATGAGCTATTGGAAAAGTTGGGACGTGCCCAGTTCATCTCTACAATAGACTTAACCAAGGGGTACTGGCAAGTACCGCTAGATGATCCTGCCAAGGAGAGGTCAGCATTCGTCACCCATGCGGGGGTGTATGAATTCAATGTCCTTCCTTTCGGGCTTCTAAATGCACCCGCCACCTTCCAGAGGCTGGTAGATGGTCTACTAGCTGGACTGGGAGAATTTGCAGTTGCCTACCTCGATGATGTGGCCATTTTTTCAGACTCCTGGCCCGAACACCTACTACACCTGGAAAAGGTCTTTGAGCGCATCAGGCAGGCAGGACTAACTGTTAAGGCCAAAAAGTGTCAAATAGGCCAAAACAGAGTGACTTACCTGGGGCACCAGGTGGGTCGAGGAACCATAAACCCCCTACAGGCCAAGGTGGATGCTATCCAAAAGTGGCCTGTCCCAAGGTCAAACAAACAGGTCCAATCCTTCTTAGGCTTGGCCGGATACTACAGGCGATTTGTACCACACTACAGCCAAATCGCTGCCCCACTGACCGACCTGACCAAAAAGACCCAGCCAAATGCAGTTAAGTGGACTGATGAGTGTCAAAAGGCCTTTACCCAACTTAAGGCAACGCTCATGTCTGACCCTGTGCTCAGGGCCCCGGACTTTGACAAGCCATTCCTAGTAACCACGGATGCATCTGAGCGTGGTATAGGAGCAGTGCTCATGCAGGAAGCAACAGATCACAACTTCCATCCTGTCGTGTTTCTCAGCAAGAAACTGTCTGAGAGGGAAAGTCACTGGTCAGTCAGTGAAAAGGAATGCTATGCCATTGTGTACGCCCTGGAAAAGCTACGCCCATATGTTTGGGGACGGCGGTTCCAACTACAAACTGACCATGCTGCACTAAAGTGGCTTCATACTGCCAAGGGGAACAACAAGAAACTTCTTCGTTGGAGTTTAGCTCTCCAAGATTTTGATTTTGAAATTCAACACATCACAGGAGCTTCTAACAAAGTAGCTGATGCACTCTCCCGTGAGAGTTTCCCAGAATTCAGTAGTTAAAAAGTGTTCTTAAAATGTAGAAGTCTGTTAGTTATATACTTAGGAGTATATGTAAAGGTCTATGTGTTGTATTAATCTGTTTATTTTCAAGTTCTAGAAGGAAATCGCCGCCAGTGAGCTTCCCCACTGTCTGCAATTTGGGGGGCGTGTCATAAACAGATAGCTAAGGGTTAATGTCTCTTTCACCTGAAGCACCTGACCAGAGGACCAATCAGGAAACCGGATTTTTTCAACTTTGGGTGGAGGGAATTGAGTGTCTTTGTCTTTGTTTTTCTGGCTGCCTGCTTTTCTCTGAGCTTTGGAGAAGTAGTTCTACTTTCTAGTCTTCTGTTTCTAAGTGTAAGGACAAAGAGATCAGATAGTAAGTTCTATGGTTTCTTTTCTTTGGTATTTGCATGAATATAAGTGCTGGAGTGCTTTGATTTGTATTCTTTTTGAATAAGGCTGTTTATTCAATATTCTTTTAAGCAATTGACCCTGTGTTGTATCATCTAAATACAGAGAGAACATTTGTACTTATTTTTCTTTCTTTTTATATAAAGCTTTCTTTTAAGACCTGTTGGAGTTTTTCTTTACTTCAGGGAAATTGAGTCTGTACTCACCAGGGAATTGGTGGGAGGAAGAAATCAGGGGAGATCTGTGTGTTGGATTGCTAGCCTGATGTTGCATTCCCTCTGGGGGAATAGGAAAGTACTTTTTGTTTCCAGGATTGGGAACAGAGAGGGAGATTCACTCTGTGTAGTTTCACAGAGCTTGTGTCTGTGTATCTCTCCAGGAGCACCTGGAGGGGGGAAGGGAAAAAGGATTATTTCCCTTGGTTGTGAGACTCAAGGGATTTGGGTCTTGGGGTCCCCAGGGAAGGTTTTTCAGAGGGACCAGAGTGCCCCAAAACACTCTAATTTTTTGGGTGGTGGCAGCAGGTACCAGGTCCAAGCTGGTAACTAAGCTTGGAGGTTTTCATGCTAACCCCCATATTTTGGACGCTAAGGTCCAAATCTGGGACTAAGGTTATTACACCCTGTGCAGCAACGGAGTGCCCCAGACAGTTTCCACATTTCCTTAAATGAGACTGAATGGCCATGGAACGGTGCATGCGACAATGTTGGGAGGGAAGTCTTCTCAATAGTCTATTTGAATGAAAGTAAAAAGATCATTAATCTGTTCTGTAGAGAGTGCTTCATGGGCTTGGCTTCTGTATCATAACCCTCCAAACCAGTTCATAAATAATCTTCAGCCAAGCCACATGCTGCCTGCCCAGTTTCCTTACCTATCTTAAATAAGATGGTCAAACATGATTTTGTCGACACAATATGGATTTTGATTAGTGTTGAAAGAGATTGAAGTCAATTGCTCTTATCTTTGATGTTCACTGGGTGCTCAAGTTCCCAATATATTTGGTGCCTGCTCTGTCTGCTTAATTAAACTGTCTGAAAGGGATCTTTACAGCTGCATGGCATTTGCAACAGGAACAGAAAGAGACACAAGTTTTCCTACTCAGCCTCTGTGGTTTCTCTTTTCCCGTCAATTCAAACCCACCAAATATGAAGTTTAAAAATGCATCCAGTGACTTGCTCTGCTGCCTACAGCACAAACCCAAACTGTTAAAGCAAACAGGCAATTATTCCTCGGCACTAACAACACAAGGCGGATTAGAAGAATTAAATACACAAGATTCAAATTCTTTTATGATTATGCACCCTTCATCTTCAGAATATGGTTAATTACATTTTAAGCAGCATAAGAGCCCTAACATATTCATATGTTAATAAAAATACTCACCAGGGGTTTAAATCTAGCATGTATTTACAGGTATGACTAATGGCATTTTTTAGTAATACTGTGAAAAATATGCCTGTAAGTGAGCATCTTCACTCAGGAAACTGCTGGGAGTTTCTAATTTACCTTCTAATGACTATCCTAATCATTCTGCTACCATGCTGTGATAGCTAAATGCACATGGTGGTGGTGTGCACCTTCTGTAGCTAAAGGTTTGTCATCTGTAACATTTGTCAGATCAGTGTTTGGAGCCAGACTGGTGGAATCAGGGATTTTCAAAAGGGCCCCATCATATAGTGAATGAAGGAATGGAATATGGATGCTGGGAAGGTTGGTATTGCAAGCGATTGCAGTTTAAGGGAAACAGTTTTTAGAACTATCAGTACAACTTGACGTGGCATGGTTTAAGGTCAGTTCCAGTCAAGTAGTAATAATATCTAGCTCTTATATTGCACCTTTTCATCAACAGGCCTCAAAGTGCTGTACAACGGAGATTAGTATCATTATCCCCATTTTATAGATAAGGAAACTGAGGCACAGCACTGTGACATGGCTTGGCCAAGGTCACTCTCAGTAACTAGAATCTGCTTAACATAGGCAAGAAATGCTGGTCTTTGATTTAGCGTATTTGTGACTATCATAGTTGAAAAGGGTGTCTGTAGATGGTCAGAGAAGTAAAAGTTGTGGCTTATTTTCCTGGAAAATTCATTAGCACTTAGCAAAGCCCTGTATCTCCCACCTGCACAATTTTTAGGGGGAAGAAGGGTTTGGAATCTGTACTCGAACAACCCAGAACTTTCAGCAATTAGAAATCCAGGCCTGAAGCTGAATTTTCATACTCCGTTCCCTCTCTGCTTTTCCACCCACAGCAATTCCGGTTTAAGCACAGGCTTTTTTATGGGCTTTGAATTGTGTCACTTCTGGGGAAATATTTGGCATACTAAAGTGGAAAACATGAATTTGTGTCTGCCAAGTTCTGTATTATGCTACTGGGACTGGAATTAGACTGTTTTACCCACTGGATGGTATGAGAATGAAGCAAGGTGAACAGTAAGGAATTAAGTACCATGGCGAAAAGGGAGGGGGGGGTCTACTGAGTATAGCTGAAGGACTGGAGCAAGAGACCACATGCTTTATCCCTATCTCCTGTTGGGTTTGTTCTATTTAGTACACCTAAAATCATGTTAACTTTCTGCAGTGGGGGCAACTCAGGACTATCAGAAAAGTTTTACAGCTGAGTTTTGGTAACTCTTTACTGTTTGGTCCTTTTTCCTAGTGGAATTTCCAGGCTTTACCTCCTCTAGCAGACACTGTCAATCAGAAAGGCCCCCCGAGGCATAATTTGGAGAAGCGGGAGGAAGCTAACCTTTTGAAGTATGTTGCCCAATTATTAGTATTCCTCATCCCTGGCTTTATTTGTGGCAAGGATGACTCATTACCCTTGATCACCCACCGCCTATCTATTCCTCCTCTAATGCTTCTCTTGTTTTGATCTCCCAGAAAAACAAAAAAAAAAGATCGTTGATGGCTTATCTGTTTCTGCAGCTAAATTGATACATGCCCACTGCATTTTGTGGTTGGATCCATTATGGACACTGACATGGCATCACAGCCACATTTGCTCATTTGCCCTTATTTACTTCCAACACATAATATTCAGTCCACAGGCATACATGGTGCTTAAGTCAGCACAACATTCATCACTTTGATATCGGGCCACACAATGCACACAGCCACTAATCAACTGGAACAGTCTGGGCTTGAAAATTTACAAAGCTCCAAATCTCCGTTCAAGCGCTGTACAAATCTCCCTCCGGCTGACTCTTGGAGGGGAGCCAGGGCATGGTCACCTGCCAAGAGTGAGGAGAACAAGAGCCAGTAACTAGGAGAATCCCAGTGTTACGGTAATTTCCTTGGGGATGAATAGTGGTGTATACTTCATCCCCAAAATCCATTATTGCTACTGCTGCATTAGCAAGAGATGCTTTCCCACCCATCCCGATGTTTCCACAGCATTCCCAGTCCCTGCTGGCCCGAAAGCCAAAAGACTTGAGTCTTGAACTCAGATCTTCTGGCGCTACAGATAGATTTCCAGGTCAACACCGATGCTTTATTGCAAATTACAATAAAAGCTACTTGTAAACTGCTCAGGAGTCTTGCTATTTGCATTGAATAATGAGAAGAAATGACAAGCTAACCAAACAATGTGTAAAATTGGGGAAAAGTCATCCCAGGTGTAGCACCAGTCATTGGCAATGGTGTTACCACCACAGTGGACTCTCTGGCCACTTCAATCTCATGTTTGAAGCCAGGCTGTGCAAGATTTGGCTATTATAATTAGCGTGCACTGTGGTAACGTGCACAGTGGTAGCCTGCACAGTGCAAGCGTGCACAGTGGTAGCGTGCACAGTGCAAGCGTGCACAGTGGTAGCACCCAGAGAGGCCAGCCTCATTGTGCTAGGCACTTTACAAACATGTATCAGAGCTGGTCCCTGCCATGAAGACTTTGCATTCTAAGGTGAGGGGCAGCGGGTGGGTATGGCCATAGATGGGGCAAGCACAAGGTAAAAAGGAGACCGTTGCAATCATGATATGGATTATGATTTTGGTTTCTGTCCAGAAGGAGAGTGGAAGTTAGGCTTGGTGGGATGGGCAAACCACTAGTCAGACTTTGACTAATGGTAGCTGTAGGCTGCGGTAGCAACCTATAGCCTTGATATTCTGCACACCCAACCCACTAACAGGATGCTGTCCTTGATTCCATATCTGTGGGCCCATTTGACTCCAGCACTAATAGGCTGCAGCAAAGTTTGCATTCTCTCCTTCCTTCCACCTTCTCCAGTTGTCTGCTTGGGAAGGTGCACTCAAGCTGTAGCCCTTGGTGGTGTAAGTGGCTTGCACAGTCCATGACTGAGTAATTCACAGGCATTGCTGAACAACAGGCAAGAGCACACAGCTGCCAAACTGCACAAGCCAGCTGGCTAGCTTTGTACTGGTGCCGTCAGTGTCATCAAGGGCAGGCTGGTAGTGGTCAGAATGCCAGGAGTTAGAGCACAGTAGAACATGCAGTGGATGGCAGAATTGCATTCTGACGGCAGTGGTGATGATGACAAGGCCTGAACAGCTAACATGAGTTAGTTCAATACCTCTAACACACGAAGTGGGTCTCTTGCTCCTTCTGCCTCCCTGAAAAGCAATTTAGTTGTAGTGTCCCGGCTCCATTGTCAAATATCAAGCCAAGTTCTCCCCTGATCTGCGGATTTCAATGTCCATCTCCTCCGATCTGCAGCAGCAGCCGCCAGCTTTAATATAATCACATCTTAGCTCAGGCAGAGGGGGACAAATGCACTCCCTCACTTTCTTCTCTCTTGCCCCCGTAGGGACTTACAAAAAGCCCTGAGGGGGTTTGGAGCAGGGGTGCAGAGTGTTGTCCATACATGGAAGTCAGGTTGCTTGGTCACAGGTGGAAAGGGAGCTGAATGGAGCACTAATTCTAGGGCTGCACTTGACTGAGAAGTAGGAGCCACGTTAGTGAGTGGGAGCATGAATTTTGCTCAGTGATGAGACTGTGCTGTCTCATATTGCTGTCTCTTACTCATCCAGCTGGGACTGCTTTTGGTCTGCATCTGGGAAATGTCAAAGCGTCTGGCTTCAAATCTGCATCAATAAGCCGACTCGTCCAGGAAGCAGAAAACTACAGTGTAATCCCAAAGCAGAGCAAAAGTGCCAGGATGATTGAAAACAAACAGAACCGTTGAGAGCACTGAAGGTAGCGAGTAGTTGGGTGGTAGCTGAAAGAATCTGGAATGAAATAGTCAGCAGGTGCAGAACCAGGACTCACCCTGATCGCTTTCCTGGAGCCAAATCTGTTCTGAATTGCTGTTTCCCCTTGTCTCACATTGTTCTGAATATTTATGTTCTTCTTTTGATGCCCCTTCTAACAAAAGGCTTTGTTATGTGAAGACATGCCATCACTTAGGCTTGTAGTTGTCTTGTATCTACCACATAAAACAAAATAATTTATTATCTGCATCTGGAGGTGGCTGGCTGTGTATATCTGATCCAGCTACAGACATGAAAAGTGGCTGTTAGGCTCATCCTCTGATCCCCTGATCCCAATTCACACAAATGGTGCTGATGGAACTGAAATCCCATCAGGCCAATAGGCACATATGCTTTATTGAATCAAGACAGAAAATGTCTAGCACTAGATCTAGTCACAAATATTGTTCAGAAGACACTGTTTGTATTACTACAGTCACTACAGCTCCAACCCAAGATCAGGGACCCATTGTGCATGACACTGTACAAAGGTGAGACAGGCCTTGTCCTGAAGAGCTCATGGTCTAGATAAAGGGTGGGAGAAAGGAAGTGTTATCCCCATTATATAAATGGAAAATTGAGATGCAGTGAGAGGCAGTGACTTTCCAAGCCATGGCAAATCTGCAGTAAAGCCATGATTTGAACCCACATCTCCTGATAGCAAGTGAGTTAACCACAAGAGGGTCCAGGTATCAACTCTTTGTGAGTGTAGGCATGTGTGGTCTTGCTGGGAATAGCAATGGGCAAAATTGCGAGTGGGCTTGGTTTTGCAAAAACCTTGCTTGTCAGATTTCGGTTTTTGCAAAACAAAGCCGGAGGTGACTGGGATTTGGTTCCCATTTATGAGAGACCTCAGTGTTCGGGACAGGGTATTGGATAAATGGTTCTGCTTTATCTGATCTGTAGTTCAAAAGAAACGAGGGAAATTTGAGTTGTTTTGTTTTCCATACCCATCTGAGTTAGATCTGCAACCCTAAACCCAAACTAGGGATGATTTGATTGGAACAACTGGAGTTCAGGGGGTTTCACATTCATTGTTTGGATTTTGAACCATGTCTGTTTGAGAATAATGCAATTAGCAATCCAGCTAATAGGAGTTATTTTCTTTCTATTCTGTCCATACATTTATTCATGATATTTAAACTGAGAGCTCACAAACTCAAACCAGTAGTTGATACATGGAAAATCTTTTGGTTAAGTCACAGGCAATCAGGAGGTGTGGGTTAAATTTCTGGCATAGACTTGCTATGACCTTAGGCAAGTCACTTAATCTTCAAAACCACCACAAGCCAACCACATCAATATCGTATTTATTTTTAATGCGCACATCAATGTCTAGGTTGCAGGAATGAACAGCTGCACAAACCATATGATATCAGATGTGCTGAGATCCAGTGTGTACTATTGTCATTTTCAAATCTGCTCATCACTTGAGACAAATCTCCATTTCCCACTCCCCCACCATAAAAGCATTTCCTTAGCACAAGCCCTACTGGCTCCCCATCATCTTGGAATCCAAATAAATGGCAATTTGTTTCTTTAAATGAACAAGACCATGTTATCCAAGCCAACTCAGCTTTTTACCTGGCAGTGCTCTTGAGGCCTACAGGAACAATTTTTATACATACAAACACAGGATGTAAGACAAGAGGTTCCCAGTGCTCTTCCTTTGATTGGCATTAATAATTCTCTAAGACTAACATTTTCAGAAGCAACTGTGATTTTGGGTGGCCATTAGAAGACACCCTAAAGGGGCCCAATTTTCAGAGAGTGGCTATTCAGCAGCTTCTGAAAATCATGCCCTTTGAGGCATCTCAAGCTGGACACCCAGAAAGTCCCAAGTTACTTGTGAAAAATCATAGCCTTTGCATTCAGATACGATGAGGCTGGCAGGGTATAAGAACCTGAACAGAATATAAAGAAAATGTAACAGTGCTACATTTTCCTTTTATTTTCTCTTTTTACTTTCCTCTATTATGTGTACAGTACTTATGTTCTCCCCCACTCAGAATCCTTCTAAACTCATATGAATTTTAAAACTGGATTTGATTCTCCAAAGAAGCAATTCAGCCACAGTTTTTTCCCCAAGTCTAGTAATTTATTGATTCGAGTAACAGTTTGTGCTGAATAGTTAAACAATTGTCTTTCTTATTAAGCGTTTTTCATTACATTCAACCTAACTACAGGAATATTAATCTTTGACAGCTTCAAATTATTAAAGGTGGATGTTAAATATCTCTAACCTCAACATCTCTCCATTTTGGAGTTTCTCAAAGATTTCTGGTTTGAAGGCTAGCAAGGAGTTAGGGAGAGTCGCCTTCTCTTCTGGGGGTGACGGATCTTTTGATCTTTCATTTGCCTCTCAAAAGCAGAACCCTAAACTTCCACACTTTGTGTGTGTGTGTGTGTGTGTGTGTGTGTAATCCTGATATATTCTCAACCAGGCCTGCAAATACTATTTGTGTACTTTTTTTCATGTCATCTCCCTCTCTACATGCCAATAAACATGGAGACTGTGTGGTTGCCTAGTAGAAGGAACAACAGTGTGTGTCAATACACTTTACGACAGCTGGCAGGGAAGCCATGCAGACTTTTTAAAGATAGTATATACAAGGTGTTGGTCATAGACAGCTGTGGTTGAGGAAAATTTCTGAAGGTCATGGATGCTAAATGTGGGACTAAAGGGCTGGCTCACATGCAGAGTGGGAAGGCAGGGGAAGAACATAAAACAAAGATTAGCTCAATTTTGATTTAGAGATGAATTTGTTTACATGGATGGTCATGCCCTTTCATTTGGTTGATGATTGAGTTTTACTGGCAATACTGTTTGCAGAAAGTGACAAAGTATTTTGAGAGAGTAAATTTTAAATTCACATTCTCAAGTATTTATGTCAGCAGTGCTTTTATAGCCATGCAATTAGGGAACAGAAACAATACCATGTGACTTATCTAGCCAATCAAAACTAAGCAATGTAGCTCAAATTCTAAATATTTGCAAGCAGGCCAAAGAAAATGGCATGCAAGGATGTTGTCATCTGCTCATGGGTAGCTTGTGAAAAGAAAGAGACCTAATTTGAATAAGTTATTGATTGCAAATTATTTGCTCAGTTCTGCTTGACAATGTAGAAGAAATGTGTTCTGGTTTATCCCAGGCTATATCATAAAAATTAATGGCACAGTGCTCTGTGTATGTCAGGACAGAATTTGTCCCATGTTTCTAATTCAAGAACTAACAAGGGAGTCAACTCAACTCAAGGACATCACAGGCCAAATGTGTCCTACATGGCAGACAGCTTGCAAGCTTTGCAAATGAAGGAGTGGCAATATTTTGTCTTGTTTTGGATGAAGCTGGTTACAAATGTCTCTTCATTCATAGACAAGGCCATAGTGCAATGGGTAATGACCACAGCCAAAAATTGATGCCACTCCACCAATGGATCAACACATCTGGTTTGGTCTGATTGGACTGAAGGAGACCCCACATGCCCTGCTGCCCCCAATCAGATGAAGTTTGTACATTTGCAGCTTGATAATCATTAAGGGCCTAATTCTGCCAGCCTTTGTAGTACCTTTCTCTGAGAGTAGTCCTATTGGTTTTCTTACTCTCTGAGTAATGCACTACACAGCAGGACTATGGGTGGTAGGAACTGAGACTTAAGATTTTTTACATTTAGGAACAGAGACAATTATTGCCAGAGGTAAGATGCCCCTTGTCACTACTCTTTTTTTGGGGCCCGTAAACTATAGGCACACATCACTGATGTTAGCAGTTACTTGAAGTCTCCAGGGCTACTGGAAAAGAAAGATTTCTCTCTTCTCCATTTCTTGGGCTGTGCAGTACAAAGGACTTTTACACCAAACTGATTTATTCCCTCTATCTTTATTTCAGGCTTAGAGTGCACAAGACTGATCATGCTAATACTTCTGATGTAATATTTACAGCTTATATTAAATGGAGGATTGTTTCAGCCCACAGATTCCAGGAGGCACACCTGTTCTGTGTTATTTCTTCTCTGGTTGATTGACAAACTCAGGTAGACGGAAAGGATAGCTCAGCAAAGACCTGGTCAGTGCTTACTACTCAGTAAACACTCTTGGCAGTGTTTGCAGGATTGGGCCTTGTGTTCTTCTCACTATTTTGAAGAAACAAGCACACTCTTTGAGCATCCCTATTTCTTACTGAGTGAACTAGCCTCAGGGAAGATCATGAAGCAGATCACTATTATTCTGGGCACCTTTTTCCTTTTCAGAGCAGGAAAAAGGGGAGAAAGACCACAGCTGCTGCTGCCCTAATACAGCAACTAAGAGTCAAGTAGTTTTCTTCTGTGTTGCAACCCAAACACTCAGTCCTCAAGTGGTGCACTTCCTTCCTAAGCAATACTCGTCTCCCGGGCCAGATGCTGAGAATTCCCACATATGAATTACTCTAACTAGCTCAAAGGGTTTGAATACCAAGATATGCAGCAGCAGCCAAAAAAGCTAACAGAATGTTAAGAACCATTAGGAAAGGGATAGATAATAAGAGAGAAAATATCATAATGCTACTATATAAATCCATGGTATGCCCACACCTGGAATATTGCATGCAGTTCCGATTGCCTTGCCTCAAAAAAACCCAGACATTTTGGAATTGGAAAAGGTGCAGAGAATGGCAACAAAAATGATTAAGGGTATGGAACAGCTTCCATATGAGGAGAGATTAAAAAGACTGGGACATTTCATCTTGGAAAAGAGCCAACTAAGAGGGGATATGATAGAAGTCTATAAACTTGTGACTCGTGTGGAGAAAGAGAATAAGGAAGTGTTATTGACTCCTTCACATAACACAAGAACCAGTGGCCACCCAATTAAATTAAATGGTCAGCAAGTTTCAAACAAACAAAAGGAAATACTTCCTCACACAATGCAAAGTTAACCTGTGGAACTCATTGCTAGCGGATTTTTTGAAGGCCAAAATTATAATAGGGTTCAAAAAAAAGAAAGAACTAGGTAAGTTCATGGAGGATAGGTCCATCAATAGCTTAGCCAAGATAGTCAGGGATGCAGCCCCATGCTGTGGGTGTCCCTAGAACCAAACTGCTAGAAACTGGGACTGGATGATGGGATGGATAACTCAATGATTCCCTATTCGGTTAATTCCTTCTGAAGCACCTGGCATTGGCCACTGTTGGAAGACAGGATACTGGACTAGATGGACCCTTGGTCTGACCCAGTATGGCCATTCTTATATTCTTAGTATCATAGCTTTCTTCCCACACAACAGCATATATATGTCAACTGTTGACTGTGGGACAGTCTATGTGTCCCACAAACTTTCTAAAAAAAGATTGTTACAGTTGTAAAGAAACCTGGATTTCTGGGGATAAAAAACCCACAAAAGTGTTAGCAAAAACAACAAGGTGTATTTGTGGCACCTTAGCTTGGCTGAGCAGATGTAGCATCAGATAGGCCAGGTGGTGCTATTCCACTTATAACTTCATTTCCTTGTTCTCAGATCCCGTGTGTTTGATATCAGTAAGTCAAGTGACACTCCAAACAGGTCCGACCATCAATTTTCAGGAATATGAAGAGAACTAAGTACAAGCTGTACTCCTCTCTTCTGCTAACAAATGCCCCAGCTTGAACTTTCCAGCCTGTTATCCCAAGCTATGCTGGCATTAATCAAACTAATGATATCTGGTTACCTGGAGAAATCAATATTATATGGTAAAAATAGAATCCTGCAATTAATGGTGCACTGTGCAATATCAGTATCCCTGAGTCCTTTGCAGACATAATATAAATTACCTCTCTTTTTGTCAGTTCTCTGGAGAGGGAAGTAGGATAATAAGAGCTATTGAAACCTTGTAGTCGTTCAAGGAGATGATAACTTTGTTGTTAGCATTATTAGGGTATGTGTACAATATTAGGATGCCCATGGAATCCAATGACAGCCACAAATGCTAAGTGTTAAAGTATGTGAAGAACTAGGTTTTTATATTTACTTCTAGAATAAATTACTAGAACAAAAATAGATTAGATGTCAAAGTGAAGCCAGGACTCACTATAGATTTTTGGAGACACACAGTTAGTTGTATAAGGGGGTGAGTGGGAGACTATCTATAAACAAGTTCTCTCCGGGTTCCATTAAAACAAGAACAAAAAGAAAACCCTCTGTCTCATTAGTGTCCTCAGCATGGGGTTGTTTACTTTAGTTCTTAAGCCTTACAATAGCAAACAAAGAAAAAAAAATCTTGTCTCTTTTCATGCTCTTAGGGCTTCTGTTCATAGTTGCAGCAGTGCACAGTAGATGGGTGTGAATTCTAAAGTGCACCAGCTGACCTGTGTAGACCCTGCTGGTGTGCACTAAAAGTTTCTTAGTGCATGTTAACATAGTGCTGTTTCCTCGCAGTGCATTTCTGAGACCACGTGGACAAGATCTATGTTGTGAGGACTGGGTTCATGAATGGAGTACCAATTTAGCCCTGTGATGTATTTTTATATAAAAAAGGACTATTTGATGCAGGAGTATTCCTTTATCCCCTCATCCACTTCTTCAAAAACAGAACATTTCATGTAGATCACAGCTAGATTAACAAGGATTTTAAAAATCTACATCTGAGAGCACCAAATTATGCAAGCCTCTGCGCTAGACTTCCACTGAATAGAAGACAAGGACACTCAAGAGTCCCTACACTATCCTCAACAGAGCCTGTGGACCCTGAATTAGTGTCCAGATTCCCCCTTCACCAGAGATTCAGTGTTACTGGTAACACACACAAACAAAAGCAACACAGCATAAACTTCACTTTGAGCTTCCTCCCCAAGCTTGGTTGCTCCTAGGATCTCCCTCCAGCACCTGCCTCACTCTAACCCCACAAGATACTCTCATTGCCTTAGTTAAAGCCAATTGGAACCACTTGCTAGCATGACTCAGCAGAAATCATCATGATCTTAATAAACCAGCGCCTGGAGTGACTCAGTATAGCTGCATTCCTATAACAGGTGTTAAGAGTCTGCCACCCTCTTACAGGCTCAGGGCTAGGGTTGCATGACAAAGACACCCATATGCACTTTCTAGTGCTGTTGTGACAAGCATTAAGCAAGAATCACATTGCATCTGGGGGAAGTTTATTCACACAGATCAGGAAAATCTGGCAGACTGAGTCTGTTATGTGTTTGGGAGAGGCATATTAAAGGAGAAAAAGAGAATTCGGCAAAGCAGAATTGTCCTGACATTCTCAGTTTCCCAAGTTTGTGGTGTGTATTAGTCTCCTTCTTGTGCAGAAATATATTTTTAATACTTTAAAGTGTCAGTGGCACTGAATATAGCAATTACATCATTGCCTCGCACCTGGAGCTTGACAGCTTTTTGACAAAATGGAAAAATCTGAAGGGGCTGTAGTGACTTTGGCAGGTTTATTTTTCTCTTGCATACAAATAGTTTCAATAAACAGCAGGAGAGGGAAAAGAAGCTAGAAAGAAAGATAAGTTAACTGTGAGGAGACAGCATCAATAACAGTGACATTTAATATCATTCCTTTTCTTTTAATAGAGCAAGCTCAGGTTCCTATGGGGCATTTTATCTTAGGCTATGGACCAAATCCTCCGCAGATATAAACCAGTGTACCTCTCCTGGAGGCAATGGAGCTATTCTGAAATACATCAGCTGAGCATCTGGCCCTACATAGGCTACACGTCCCCATAGTTCTAGACACAGTTATTTTCTGAAACAACTAAAGCATTTATACACAAACAACTTCATTAGACTGATTTATTGTTGAACTAGGAGCACCTTGTTTGGGGTGGTTTTTTAAAATAACCTCACTAGATTCATAGATTTCAAGGCCAGAAGGGACCATTTTGATCATCTAGTCTGACCGCCTATAAAACAGGCCCTAGAACTTCCCCCAAATACTTGACGCCTATCTTTTAGGAAAAACATCCAAACTTGATTTAAAAATTGTCAGTGATGGAGAATCCACCCATGACCCTTGGTAAATTGTTCCAATGGGTAATTACTCTTACATTAAAAGATTGTGACTTATTGTCAGTCTAAAAGTGTCTAGCTTCAACTTCCAGACATTGGATCGTGTTATATCTTTCTCTGCTAGATTGAGGACCCTACTATTAAACAATAGTTTCCCAGGTAGATACTTACAGACCAATCAAGTCATCCCTTCTCTTTGTTAAGCTAAATATATTGAGTTCCTTGCGGCTGTCACTCTAAAGCAGATTTTCTAATCCTTTAATCATTCTTGTGGTTCTTCTCTGAATCCTCCCCAATTTTTCAGTTGTGGACACCAGAACAGGACACAGTATTCTAGTAGCAGTTGAACCAATGCCACATATAGAGGGAAAATATGCCCCTACTCAAGATTCCTGTGTTTATGCATCCAAAGGTCACATTAAGTCTTTTTGCCCCAGCATTGCACTGGGAGCTCATGTTCAGCTGATTATCCACCATGACCCATAAATCTTTTTCAGAGTCACTGTTTCCCAGGGTAAAGTCTCCCATCCTGTAAGTATGGCCTACATTCTTAGTTCCTATATAAGCTCACATTGAGCCATATTAAAAATACATATTGTTTGCTTGTGCCTAGTTTACCAAACAATCCAGATCAATCTGTATTAGTGACCTGTCCTCTTTATTTACCATTCCTCAATTTTTGTTTTATCTGCAAACTTCATTAATGATGATTTTGTGCGTTCTTCCAGAGCATTGATAAAAATTTTATCTAGCATAGGGCCAAGAAGAGATTCCTGATGGAACCCCACTAGAAACCCATCAGTTTGATGATTCCCCATTTACAGTTACATTTTGAGACCAGGAGTTAGCCATTTAACGTGCGCCATGTTAATTTTATATCTTTCTAGTTTAATAGAAATGTCATGCTGATTTTAAAATGTCCGTCTTTAGTGGCTGCTATTTAACATCCTCTTGAGATACTAATGGAATGGAAAGAGCGTTATATGGTGAGACTACACCACGTTTTTCCCCCAAATACCAGACAAGAAATATTTATTGTACACTTAGCTATATATTATAGCTATCTTCATCTCCCTTCTACACCACATCAGTAACCAACATGGTTTTCTTCCTTGATTGTGGGACTGTAGCTTCTGGGCCTCGAGTAACGTGTTTTTAAACAATTCCCAACCCATCATTCATTTTTTTCTAATTAAATTCTTCTTCCCAGCTCAATTGTTTTCAGCTTTGTGAATTTGGCCCTTTTTAAAGCAAAAACTGTTTGTGTATAGTATATATCTTGGCTGTTATCCTTATACACAAACATTTGGATTTTACTCTGTTTCTACATAACAAATGTGATCAAATCATGATCACTTGTACCTCGGCTAACATTAATTTTTAGTTGTGTCATCAGTTCCTCTCTTAGGATGAGAGCTAAGACAGGAAATTGTCCCAACCAATGAGGGGAATCCTAACTCAAAAAAAAGTGTTATCTATACTGTTTAGAAATTCCAACGATATTTTAATTCTGGCAGCATGAGTCCTCCAGCATGTCTCTCTCAAATTGAAGTCCCCCATGATCACTCAGCATTTTTATCCTCTACACATTACAGATAAGTGTGTAAGGAGGCAGTCATCTTATTCCTTAGTGTGATCTGTAGCAGACATTGAGCTTTATATCTGTTATGACATGAATACTTATGGATCAAAGATCAGTTTCCTCCAGGTTGTCACTCTGAAACAAGTAATGCCATTTTTGACAGAGTGCCACTCCCCATCCTCTTTTGCTCACTCAGTCCTCCCTAAATAGGTTAGTTTTAACATTCCAGTTGTGAGAATCATCCCATTAGGTTTCAGTAAAACCACATAAATTGAATTAATGCTCTTAAGTGAGCAAGTCCAATTCCTTAAGTGTTTAACCCAGGCTCCTTGTGTTGATGTCTAGACAATTAAGGAATTTCTTCCCTTCATATTCTAGGGTTCCTTGATAGATTTTGAGAACAAAATCTTGATTCTGTGCTAAATGAGCACTCATCTTCCCTCTTTTTACCCTCCCTTTTTGTTATTAGTTTAACAGCCTCCTGACTACTCTGGCCTACTCTTTCCTGAGGTGATTGGTTCCCCTTCTGAGGTGGAGGCCATTTAAACTACATAGCCCCCTCCCTCCATTTAGGATTTTGGAAGGAAAGGCCAACAAGATAATCTAGACTGAAACAAGTACAGGACTTTTCAACCACTGAGTCCAAGGAAGTTAGAAGTCAGTCTACAGAGATCTACACATAAGTAAGAGGAAGAGATGGTCTTTGATTAAAGCCCTGGACTGGAACTCAAGAGATCTGTGTTCAATCTCTGGCTCTGCTACAGAATTCCTGTATTACCATCAGCAAGATTTTCCCTACTTTCTTACCTCTTTCCAATTTTTTTTCCAGTTGGAAAAGAGAAAAGTGGGTTCCAGTGAGGAAAGAAAGGGGGGATTGGGAGAGAAGGGGTAGGAAGCCCCAAAAGTGAAAAATAGAAATCCAAAATGCATTTTGTTTCCAAAAACTGAAAATGAAACAGCATTTTTATTTTGTTTTGAAACTAAGTGAAAAGTCTGGTTTCAAAATGTTATTTCAAAATAAAACACAATGAACATTTGTGTCAATCTGCATAGAAATGTCCCTAAGAAAACCAAGGAGTTATGACTAGAAAATTTGAAATGGGTCCCTGCATCTTTGGAATAGACCGTGACTGTGATTCAGGAGCCAATTATATAAATCTCCCATGCAAGATCTGATTCACAACTCTGTGGCCTCGTGCCATAACATTTTTCCCAGATTTGGACCTTAGCGTCCAAAATATGGGTGTTAGCATGAAAACCTCCAAGCTTAGTTATCAGCTTGGACCTGGTAAAGCTGCCACCACCCAAAAAATTAGAGTGTTTTGGGGCACTCTGGTCCCCCCAAAAACCTTCCCTGGGGACCCCAAAGATCCAAATTCCTTGAGTCTTACAACAAAGGGGAATAAACCATTTCCCCCCCCTCTCCTTCCAGGTGTTCCCTCCCTGGGTTCCTGGAGAGATACACAGAAGCAAGCTCCGTGAATCTAAACAGAGGGACTCCACCCTCCCCGTTTCCAGTCCTGGAAACACAAGTACTTCCCTCTTCACCCAGAGGGTATGCAAAGTCAGGCTTAGTAAATCTAACACAAAGATTTTCCCCCTGACTTCTTCCTCCCACCAATTCCCTGGTGAGTTGCAGACTTAATTCCCTGGAATTCCCATTAAAGAAAAACTCCAACAGGTCTAAAAAAGAAAGCTTTATAAGAAGAAAGAAAAATACATAAAAATGGTCTCTCTGTATTAAGGTGACAAATACAGGGTCAATTGCTTAAAAGAAAAATGAATAAACAGCCTTATCCAAAAAGAATACAATTTAACACATTCCAGCAACTACACACATGTAAATACAAAAGAAAACAATATAAACGTATGGTTTTCCTATCTTTGTACTTACAACTTGGAAACAGAAGATTAGAAAGCCAGGAGATAGAAAAATCACTCTCATAGCCGAGAGGGTCAGACACAAGACAAAGGACAAAGAACTCACACCCAAAACTTCCCTCCACCCAGATTTGAAAAAGTCTTGTTTCCCGATTGGTCCCCTGGTCAGGTGTTTCAGGTTACTCCTTTCCAAGTGAAAGACATTAACCCTTAGCTATCTGTTTATGACACCTCGCCCCCTCCTTCGTCTAGTTCCCCTCATCATCATCAAGCAGCATTTCCTCTAGCAATGAGAAGCTGATGGAAGACCTCTCAGTGTTCTCAAAGGGACACTAAGGAGAAGAGGCAGATGCACAGCTTGCCACTTATCGGTAGCTATTTGAAAAATGAGAACTTAGGCAAAGATGAGGGTTTGGAGGAAATGGAGGACATACTCTGTTTCGGGTGTTTGCTCTTGTTTTTCCCTGAGACTTTTACTGCCCAACACCAGTTCACTTTCTTCTGTTCCAGTCACCTGTGCCCCATTAGCAACAAAAATCGTCCGGTAGGGAGCAAAGAGTCTCAAATGCTCCCAGGGACATACGTTATTTCCACTACTGCATTTGTAAACTGCATAAAAACATCTCCTCTGCAAGCTTGAGATGGTGGAGCAGGAGGTCAAGCTTGGAACCTGATCCTCCCTTCTAGGTGGACAGTTATCACAATCTACACATCATGCCTGTCATCGTCTGACACATGACCTGGGATTTAAAGAGGCCTGAGGCGGTCTTTGTGAATGAACATGTCTTGACCATCATCAACAGGGCTCCCTCCAGGGAGATTTCCATTCTCCACAGTCGCCTGTGGAGGATCAACAGATTCAAGGTTGAATACGACAGTGCTGTCATCCTCTCACAGCATCCATTTTGTGGGCTGCATGGAGGAAAGCAAATCATTGTCATTGGGGCACCTGACTCCCCTCTTGAGCAACCTGTTGGAAGGGGACATAGGAGGTACAATGAGAGGATAAAGAACCACTCACTCCACACAGTCGGACTATGAGGATGTGACTGTATTTTCAGAATCCATTCTGCAGCCAAACGGCCGTAACCTTATCAGAAGGGAGAAAAGAGCTCCTTCTTTTAGCCTGCTCTGTGCCCATGCCACCCCTATTAAAAAGTTCAGTCCAAATCATTGCATCTTTAGAGTGTGAAAGAAAATTGTGTCCTCAGAGACTTGAAGGCTGAAATATACATCAAAGACTATATCACAAGGCCCCAGGAAAAGGGAAAATAGTGGCGCCTCATTGATATACATTATATTAAGTGTGGTTGGTATGAATCATTTTGCTATGGTTTGGCATGAATCACTGAGTTCATCTTTGCCTTTTGCTGCTTATTATTGTCTTGAAGGAGAAATGCTGTCTTTAATGTGGGGAGTCAGGGGAAAAAAAGTTTCTGAAACAGTGATCAGTTTAGAACCAAAAACAGACATTGTAAACGCATTCCTAATGCTAATATATACTTCATTTTAGTCAGAACATCCTCTTTTAGTGAAGGAGGGGGTGTCATATTAAACAAAATAAATATAAGTTAGACAAACAGTGAAAAAAGTTATTTGCAAATAAATTATTTGCCAGTTGGCCAGCAAAGCCATTAGAGGACCATATCCTAGAGGTGTGAATTGCTGTATTGCCACTGAAGTTGGGGGGAGGGGGGGGAGTAAAAAATGAGCATTAACCCTGGAACAATTCATAAATATGAAGGCCAAAAGGGACCACTGTAATCATCTCATGTGACTCTCCCTGTATAAGAATTTTCACCTCGTAATTCCTGCAGCAAACTGAGGTTAAGTCACCTGTGATTAAACTAGACTATATTGTTTAGAGAGAGAGACAGCCTTGAGCTAAAGATTTCAGTTGTATGCCAGTTTATTGGAACATAAGGAACATTAAATTTACACAACAAACCATGTCAGCAAAAGTGTTTCCTAAATCATGGATCACTCTTTACTATAAATGAATGTATCTGTCTAGATTATAAAAGTTCCAAATGATAAAAATTACTGTCTGTCAGAGTGGAGAACCACTGCATTCAGTGCATGTAACACAGCCACCTGTAAGCCCAGCTGGTCTATTTGAATGCCAGTTTAGAAATGACTGCTCTCAGGAAGTATGGCAACATCAAAGAAAATATGCCTTATAATTTATTCAAGCACCCAATGAGAAGTAGGATGGGTCAGTAGGTAGCCTAGAACCTGAGAGACCTGGGATCAATCAGCCAGTCTACTACAGAAACAATTTTTAAAGGTATTTAGGTGTTGCTCTGCTCAGCATTGCAATTCCTAACTGATTTAAGGGTCACAACACTGTTAGTGACTGCCTTGATCATCTGCTGCTGCTCTCAGATGCCTATGGATAAATTATTGCACAAACACCTCCAATAACTGCTTTTGTAAATTCAGTAAACAGAGTGGTTAAAAATTATACACTCAGCGAGCATCCAGCAGAGTAACCTCTTAAGAGTGGAAATAGGTTTTAACCAAACAGGATGGAGTCTAATGAAAGATCGATGTCTGTTGTGGGTGCATTAGCCCACACCTGAGGGAGCTGAAAAGGAGAATCTCCTATATGAGCCGATTCCCAGAGAGAGGAAAGACACATTGCCAAAAGAACGATCAGAGAGAAAGAAGTGCACTTGCAGGGCCAGCTCCAGGCACCAGCGTAGGAAGCAGGTGCTTGTGGAGGCCAATTCAAAGGGATGGCACTCCGGCCAGTATCAGGATTGCACATCCGGGTCTTCAGCAGGAATTCGGCAGTGGGTCCCTCATTCCCTCTCTTCTTCATTGAGCTGCTGCCGAATTGCTGCCAAAGAGAAAGAGAGCGAGGACCCACCACCGAACTGCTGCAGAAGCAGCAGCGCGACTGAGCTGCTGCTGAAGTGCCGCCGCTCTTTTTTTTTTGGCCGTTTGGGGCAGCAGAAAAGCTGGAGCCGGCCCTGTGCACTTGGTTTTTGGTCAGCAGTGCTGTTAGAGTGAAGGGGGGTTACATTAAGCTGGATGAGGAAATATTTGCTTGTCTATTCTAATCTTATTGATTTACTTTTCTGATTTTAATAGCCACCCAATCTTCAAGTTCTTGAACTCATGCACAGATATATCAACTAATGAAACCCCAGTAAGAGTCACTCCCTCACTACCAGGGCCAGCTCCATGCACCAGCATTCCAAGCAGGTGCTTGGGGCGGCAATCTGCATGGGACATCAGTCTGTGTGTTTTTGCCCCCAAGCAGCGTGCCGAATTGCCACCATAGACGGCAGGGCTGTCCACGTGCTGTTAGGGCGGCATATGCATTTCCACGGCGGCAGCAATTTGGCGGCAGCTTCTATGTTCATCTGTCTGCAGTGGCAATTCATGGCTTCTGTCTTCTGGCTGAAGACAGAAGCTGCCTCCGAATTGCTGCCGCCATGGAACCTCACATGCTGCCCTAACGGCACACAGACCACTCATGCTGTCCGTGGCAGCAATTCGGCACACTGCTTGGGGCAGCAAAAACAGTAGAGCCGGCCCTGCTCACCATCATGCCTACTCACGCCAAGCCCAGAGCAAAACAGACAATCGTAAAGATTGCCTTGAACTACAATAGTCTCAAGCTTTGACAGACAAGCAGTGCAGATGAATTCCAGAGTCAAGAGCCCTCCACAGTCAACACCCTGCCCCTAGCCTCAAAACATGCAGAGCCACAGACTGTGCTTGCAACCTTCCTCACACACTAATCTCAGCTGTCTCAATAATATGGAGACTGGCAGTCTCTTGGGTAGCCCAGACCGAAGTAATATAGAGCTTTATAAATTAGTCTTTTATTGTACCTAACATTGAATAGGAGAATCATCAACTTCATTAAGTAAGAAGGCAGATGCAATTTGCAGTAGGGGCCTGATCCAAAGCTCATTTAAGTCAATGGAAAGATTCTCAATAGCTTAAATGGGCTTTGGATCAGGTTCTAGCTGAGACTTCCCATTTGTGAGCCGTATTGGAATTAAGATCATGATGTAGTTTCATGCTCATCACACCAGACAAACAATGCCTTTGTTGCCATTCCCTGCAGTAGCTAATAGACTGGATGAAGAACAGAAAAGCTGACCTGTGAATCTGAGTCACTGCTAGCTAGGGATCCTAGTAATCATTGTCCTCACCTATCTGTATGACACATTTTTGTCAGTGCCAGCTGTCCCTGACTGCTGGCATTCACAGAGGCTTGTGCCCATCTCCAGAGTTTCTTCTGTAAAAAAGTGTTTCAGTTATTCAACCAGGCCACTCAAAAGCTGCAGCATGTATAGAGAGCAGCTCTCCATCTTCTGAGCCAGGTGCCCTCTGAATGATATTATGCCTGTGTTCAACACTCTGCACTGACTGCCAGCCGACTCTCAGAGCTAGTCAGAGCTATAAAAGGCCTAGCGCTCCACTTCCTCAGAGTCTGCTTCTCAGCCTTCTGCACTCATCTCAAATGCTTATGCTCTCTGTCCCAAGGGTAAGACCCGAGGGAGCTAGGAGGTAGAGTGTTCTTGGTAACAGACCCTGCACTTCTGGAGCTTGTTCCAATTGGAAATACATCTAATCCTGAGCCTGGCCAAATTCAGAGAGCTGTAAAATGTACTTCTATGTTCCAGCTTTTTGCAGATCCATCACTCCTATCACTTAGGCTGAGATTTTCAAAGGCACTGTGATAAATTCGGCGGTTGCGGTAGCTTCCTTTTAAGGACACCCAGCCAGCCAGCTATAAAATCCCTCTTGGTAGCTGTTCTCTAATAGGTTTACCAGTAAAGGGTTAAAAAAGCCCATAGGTAAAAAGAAGGGAGTGGGCACCTAACCAAAAAAGCCAATGGGACGGCTAGAACTTTTTAAAATTGGTGGAGGGGGGGAGAAAAGAACTTTTCCTTTGTCTGTCTGTTCTCTGGAGAGAGGAGACGCAGAGCAGGAACAGGGCTGAACTATGCTGTAAGAAGTTTTAAGACAGGTATGAAAAACCATTAGATCATACCTAGAGATTGCTTATCTACAACCCCAGATATGTAGGTAAGTCAGGGAAGGTCTAAGACAACGTGATTAGGGTTATTTCTTACTGGCTTATGGACTCCTCTATGCTAACCCCAGGTGCTTTTGTTTTGCCTGTAACCTTTAAGCTGAACCTCAAGAGAGCAATCTTGATGCTTAATTTTTGTAATTGTTTTTTTAATCTAGCAAAAAGTTCCAGACGTATTTCTTTTTGTCTAATAAAATTTATCTTTTTTAAGAACAGGAGTGGATTTTTGTATCCTTAAGAGGTTTGTGCATATGTTGTTTAACTAGCTGGTGGCAACAGCTGATTTCCTTTGTTTTTCTTTCTCAGCTCTTCCCAGGGGGAGGAAGGAGGAGGAGGAGAAGAGAGAAGTGCTTGAGGGTACCCCATGGGAAGGAATTCCCAAGTGCTCCTTTCTGGGTTCTCAAAAAGTGTTTGTTTTTTTTTGCATTTGGGTGGTGGCAGCATCTACCCCTCCAAGGTCAGAGAGAAGCTGTAACCTTCGGAGTTTAATACCAGCCTGGAGTGGCCAGTATTAATTTTTAGAATCCTTGCAGCCCCTACCTTCTGCAGTCGAAGTGCCAGAGTGGGGAATTAGCCTTGACAGGCACCTACAGGATTTGGCCATTAATTTTAGTCTAGTCTACGGAAAGGATTTAAGTCCTAAGTCAAAGTCAAAGAGAGTCGTTCTGTTGACTCCAGTGGGCTTTGGATTAGGCTCTTATTCTTCTCTTTCCCTTAATGTTGCAGTACTGTAGGAGTCATTAGCTATCTGCTAAGTGGCAAATGGTTTTGCCTATGACCTAAACCCCTCTAAAGTGCTCCTAGACTCTGCAGTGATGGGTGCTATGTAAACAGCCATAATAAAAACATCATAAATTGTGGAGAGCTTTATTAGTTTCAAGTGCTCTGCTTGCGGGGTTATCTTTCTATTCTGATCATCTCTCTGGGAACTTGTATGATGCTCGGCATTGTCGTATCTGAGTGGTTCTGGTTGGATGAGTGGTAAAAGAATCTATCATTACCTGGATTACATTATCATGTGTCTGGAATAGGCCTGTTCAATGAGATGTCAATGCTGCACTCACCTCCATAACTCACCCACTACATTAAATACATATTAGATTTTGCAGGAAGAAAACCCTATTCTCAAACCAGGGACCTCCCTGAGCACAGGTATCCTCTCAGTCATCTTGGTTTGACAGCCAGTGTCCTCCAAGGATGCTGGGATTCTGTTAAAGGCCAGACTGCGTTCAGGAAGTACCAGCCTGTATTTGGGGCTCGCTCTCGGGTACTTTCATGGCCCCCATCCCCACAGTATGTGAACACCTCATAATCTTTAATATATTTTTCTTCACAACATCCCTCTGAGGCAGGGCAGTGCTATTAGCTCCATTTTACAGCTAGGGAACCGAGACCCAGAGACACCAAGTGACTTGCCCAAGGTCACATAGGATGTCTGTGGCAGAGCAGGGGATTGAGAACTGGCTGGGGAGAAGGGAAGGGCAAAGCCACAGTCCTAGCTCCTCTGCCACTCTTAGGGAGACAGACTCTAGAAGGAAACAGTCTTTGCACTCAGGGCAGTGTCAGGACTGCAGCTGCAGCACGCCTTGTGTGGCGTGTAAAGCTCCCTTCAGTTCTTCCCACCCATTCACACAGGGATCAGGCACAGGCTGGCACTAAACTGATAACTCCAAGTTTGCTGGTTTAAAAGCTGTCTTCAGCTGTACAGCACTGATACCTTTCTGGTAACACTACCTTAGACAGCAGTCATGGCATCAACTGTCATAGTTTTGCTTTCTTCTTTACTGAATATGCACGTTACCAGTTTAGGCCCACATCTTGCAATTGGATTTGTGTGGTGGACTCCTGTGTCCACGTTGGGCCCCAAGGGACAGGTTGCAGACAGGGGGCTTTACATCTCCAACCTCATACACGCTAAGCACGGGCGGCTCTATGTTTTTGGCTGCCCCAAGCACAGCAGTCAGGGAGCCTTCGGCAGCGTTTCTGCGGGAGGTCCGCCAGTCACATGGATTCGCCTGCCACCGAATTGCTGCCAAACCACAGGACCAGCGGACCTCCCGCAGAAGCGCCGCCGAATGCACCCTGACTGCCGCCCTCACGATGACCAGCAGGCCACCCCCCACGGCTTGCTGCCCCAGGCACGTGCTTGCTGTGCTGCTGCCTGGAGCCGCCCTTGACTCTAAGCACACATTCAAGATTAGACTGCGTGCATGGCCCCTCCCAGCCCAACTCACACTCAGGTCGTATGTTCTCAAGACAAATAAAAATTCAGTTTGCCTTCAATCAAGTTTCTAATATACTTTTCATACAAATAATGATGGAGGGTCAAATCCTGCCTTCCTGGTGTACCAAAAACTCCCCTGAACATCACCGGGAAGTTTGTCTGCCATAGGGATGAAGGCATCAGCCTACAAAATGCACAGGAACAAAATAAATCAAGCTTTAAAGACTAAGATTAAATAATTTAGCCTCTATAAACTACTTTAGAAATAAATGTGATGCAATGTGTACTGTTTGAGATAACGTCATCCAAGCAAACCTTCATAGATCTTAAGCCTATATTGATTTGTTCATCCATAAAAGCTCTTATTAGTCAGGCATAATAAAAGGGACTTTGTATGCATGACCACACTTGCCAATGTAACTATATAAAACTGTACTCTCCAAAAAATAAATTGTAAGTCAGATTTTAGTTCAAAAGAATAGAAATCTGTGACATCAAGGATTAAAAATCAAAGTCTTTTGACCCAGACTAACTTTCTTTGCTCAGTCACCCATACATAACTTACTCTAAATCAATTCCTTTGGATGTCCCTTTGGATGTTATTCATGACTAATTGAATTAGCAATTGATTTGTATAATGTGACTTACTTAAGGATAAAGACATACTGAACTATCCACAAAAGATTCAGATAACACCAAACCATAGATCCTGCTGCTAACACTTGGATTGCACAGATCAGACATTTTCACCCACAATATATACGATCATTAGTAACAGTGTAGGTGTTTGCATATAGCATATGTCTGTCTCTATCTCTCTCTCACACACTATGTGTGGTATAAAAGAGTTTTATTGGCATGTGTGAGATAACTCCATTATTCATAACTTCAGAAGCATGAGGGTTTTGAAGGGGGAAGGTTACACAGTCAGGGAGGCTTGGGAGCAGTAGGAAAATAGACATGGAGGGTTTTGTGGGAGCACAAAGGCAAACTAAATTAACAGACAAGAAGTAGGGGCACTAGGGACAGGGGCAGCTCCAGGCACCAGCATGCCAAGCACGTGCCTGGGGCAACAAGCCACAGGGGGCGCTCTGTCGGTTGCCGCGAGGGCGGCATGCCTGCAGAGGGTTTGCTGGTCCCGCAGCGTCGGCGGACCTCCCGCAGGCGTGCCACCAAATCTGTGGGACTGGGAACCTCCCGCAGGCAAGCCGCCAAAGGCAGCCTGCCTGCCGTGCTTGGGGCAGCAAAATACCTAGAGCCGCCCCTGACTAGGGATGTGTTGTAGATAGAGATGGAGCTATGCAGGTTCTTCATAGAACATTCCAATGCCTCTTCCTATTCTTTGAAGATCTGAATCCAACTCCCATGTGTGGAAATGACTAGAAAATAGATATTTCACTACTGAATTACTTCTGCACCCACTAGTGGGGTGCACTCATCTTCTGTCAATGTCCCCTGGTGAGTGCATGTGCCTGCACACTCTCTCAGTTTGCAGTGGGTCTTTGGTGACTGAGTCTGTCACACAGTCTGTATGCGATATCAAAACAAACCCCACCCGGGATATGAAGTCCAACAGGGGGCCTGTCACAGTGCCCTCTGTAAGGTCCCTTATCTGCAGCCCTATCTCTGGGCTCACTCCTTAGTCAGTCCAGCAGGGCCTATTGCAGTACCCTGTTTTGAACTGTCTCTCAGCCCCTTCTGGGCTCCCTCGAATTGCCCCTGCTGTTCAAGCAGTCCTGACCCTAGTGTGGGGCCACATCTGCTGGGATCCTCCTCTGGAGACTTTTCACCTCTCTGGGCCCAGCATTTCAGCTGGGCCACTAAGAGAGTTCAGTTCCCTTCTGGGGTATATCAGAGTCCAGACCACTTTCCCAGTGGCAGCTGTGCAGGACCCAGACCCACTGTCTACTCCAAGTCCCAGCCCAGGGACCCTATAGATAGCAGCCATCCATCACATCCCTTTAAATAAACTTAACTTGCAGCTACAGTTCCCCAGGCCACTTCCCCATGGTTTAGGGCTGCCAACTTTCTACTTGCAGAAAACCAAACACCCTTGCCCCACCCCCTGCCCTGCCCCGCCCCTTCTCCAAGGCCACACCACCTGCTCACTTCATCCCACCTCCCTCCATCACTCACTCTCCCCGACCCTCACTCACTTTCACCAGGCTGCAGTAGGGGTGAGGGGTGTAAGAGGGGGTGAGGGCTCCACCGGGGGGCCAGAGATGAGGAGTTTGGAGTGCAGTAGGGGGCTCCGGGCTGGGGATTAGGGTATGGGAGAGGGTGAGAGCCCCAGCTGGGGTTGTGGGCTCTGGGGTGGGGCTGGAGATGAAGAGCTTGGGGTGCAGGAGAGGGCTCCAGACTGCGATAGGGATACAGGAAGGTGTACATGCTCTGGGCTGGGGGTGTGGTCTCAGAGGTGGGGCCAATAATGAGGGGTTCAGGGTGCAGGAAGGGGATCTGGACTGGGGCATGGTTGCAGGGGGTGAGGACTTCAGGTGGGGGTGCAGTTCTGGGGTGAGGCCAGAGTTTGGGGTGCAGGAGGGGGCTCAGGGGGTTAGGGCACAGGAGGGGGTGCAGGCTCCAGGTGGCACTTACCCCAGGCAGCTCCTGGGAAGCAGCAACGTCTCCCTCCAGCTCCTAGAGTCACATGGTCGTGCCTCTGTGTGGCCCGTGCCTGCAGGCACCGCCCCGTCAGCTCCCATTGGCTACAGTTCCTGGCCAAATGGAACTGCTGAGCTGGTGCCGGAAGTGGGAGCAGTGCACAGAACCCCCGGAGCCGTTCCTCCTTCTAGGACCCAGAGATGCCAGCAGCTTTCTGGGAGTTGCACAGAGCTGGGTAGGGAGCCTGCCTGTGCTGCCAACCAGACTGACCAGAGCCACCAGGGTCCCTTTTCAACTAGGCATTCCAGTCAAAAACCAAACACCCAGCAACCCTACTGTGGCTCCAGCACATTCTTCACTCTTACCTCAGAGCCATGTCCTGGCTGAGTCCCAGCAGCCAGCCTAGAACTCCTTCATCTTCCGCTCAGCCTCTGCCAGCACTGCTCTGTCTGGATCCTGTAGCTCCCTCAGCCAGCCAGGCACAACACCCACTCTTCTCCTGCTCTAGCAAGGAACTGAACTCCCTCTGACCATGTAGCTCTTCTTATAATGGCCTGCTGGGCTCTGATTGGCAGTGTCCCACACTGCCAATCTAGGCATCTTGGAGGACTCTCTACACTGCCCTTTTCTAGGGCAGAGTGTGGCAGGGCCATGAGGCCCGTAGCAGGGACCCTCCAGACCTAGTCCACCCCATCACACACATGCACTTCAGGATTCTTCTTAGTCTAAATGTGCAGGGAAATAGCAGCATGTACTGTAATATATCAATGATTTTGTGGTTTAAACCTTCAGGGGCATTTTACTTCTGAACAAAGAATGTAGAGAGCTATCTTTCTCCCATTAAAGTCAATGGCAACTGTCATAGGTCTCACCCCCACTCTGAACTTTAGGGTACAGATGTGGGGACCTGCATGGACACTTCTAAGCTTAATTACCAGCTTAGATCTGGTCTCGCTGCCACTATCCAGATTTCTGAGTACCTGGAACACTCTCTTTCCCTCAAAAACCTTCCCCTCCCTGGGTAGCCTCCTCCACCAATTCCATGGTGAATCCAGATCCAATTCCCTTGGATCTAAAAGACAGGGGAAAAACTCAATCAGGTTCTTAAAAAGAAGGCTTTTAATTAAAGAAAAGAAAGAAAAAGAAACCCTGGGAGACAGCATACCAGCTAATCTCACAGACAATAGATAGAAAACACAGGATGTTCCCCTGAGCAAAAACCTTAATACACACAAGAATACCCAATTTGATAATTCCCCTAATTGCACCAAGACCAGTTACAAAAGAAAATAAACATAAACCTATTTATTCCTTTCTAAAACTTACTACTCTAATAAGAGGCTGGTTCCTTGATCTTCTTCACTCTGGCTGAAACTGAAACTGACCAAACAAAGGAAACTTCCCTCCTTCCTTTTGAAACATCTTGTTCCCCCATTGGTTCCTCTGGTCAGGTGTCAGCTAGGCTAGGTGAACTTCTTAACCCTTTACAGGTAAAAGAGGCACGAACCCTTAACTATCTATTTCTGACAGCAACACTTCCAACTTCAGCAAGCACAGATTCAGGGCTCTATTTATCAGCTGACTCATGATGCTGAAAATGTGGACACAACACAACATAGGATGTAAAAGCTTTTACAAGAGCCCAGGTCCTGCCAGTGGGGAATGGAAGGTAATGGCAGGAAAAAGCCAACCTCTTCTCAATTGTTTGCTATTTAAGATGTGGCTCCAGGAAGAGAGCTCACCATTTCCTTTACTGGAGACGTTTTTTGCAGTGAAAAATGGGCAATATTATGAATTATTATAAATTTCCCCTGGCTGGAAAGTCACCTTTCCTCTCTCTTCCCTTCCCCACCCCCCGCCTCAAACGTATCCCCATTTTGGATAGTTAAGCAGCAGCTTTTCATGAGAAAATATTTTTTATGCCTCTCAAAATTCCCTTTGCCAAAAAGTCCAGGCTGATTCCATGTTTCTTGTTCTCCAGTGGTGAGAATCTTTCACACAGCAACAGTTACATGGAGGGGAGAGTGAATTTTATCATTTATGTCAGGTTGCTAGACTGGGAACATATATAGGGACTTAATTCTTCCTCCCTCTCTGGTGCCCCAATTTAACCCCAAGAATTCTGTTACAGTGTAATGCTTGAACAGATATCATCTAATCCAAGGCTGAATTGTGGATATTTCCATATGATAGTGGAGTCAGCATTCCAAACAATTAAACACAGCTGGGTAGTAGCTGTAATTTTTAATTTCTAACAAGTATGGGGTCAAATTGTGAGGTCCTAACTCAGGGCTGGCTCCTACTCCCATTGAAATAATTGCAAAATGCCCATTGCCTCAGTAGCTCAGTCAGTGGATCTGTCTCTTGGTTTTTTAATTGGTCCTTTTGAAGGCAGGGGACCATTAAGTACCTCAGGCTTTGGCCCACTGGGCATTACATCTATGTAAACGTATAGTAGGTACATAGACCTTACCATGGCAAGACCTACCCTCAGAAGAAACCTCTACCATTGAAGCAGTGAAAGGTTATGTAAGTAGAAAGAGACATTATCAGTCTGTTTACTATCTACTGCATCAATTACATTCTATGTTTGTACAGGGCCTAGCACAATGGGAATCTGGTCTGTGACTGGGGTGACTAGGTACTACAGTAATACAAATAAATAAATAATTGATGTGTCCCTGCTGTGAGGCACTGACACTTTCGTTTCCGTTCAAATGCAGAATGTTACAATGTACGTCACTATGCTCCTCCCCCTTTATGGAGACCTGCTATTTGTTCTTTCTTGGTGTTGTTTTCCTTACTCTGAAATAAATACATTTTTCTCTTTGTGTACGGCAAAGCAATAGTTTCTAATCATTCTTCCAGCATTATTTATACTGTTGGTGTACTGAAAATGGAGCATAGGATTTCAGCTCAACTCCCATGGTCTATTGTCAGCTACCCTCACTAAAACCAAGGAGGATGTGATTTTAGAGTTCACTGATAATCCAGAGGCAAGACCTCATCACTGCTGTTACTGGGATTTTCTTTTTTTTTTTAATTGACATCTTCCTGGTATGGTCTCAGTAGAAAGGAAAATCCAATTTTAGGTTTCATCCCTTTGAGAGAACTAGTTAAATGACATCCCTTGTATTTGCATAACAGAGATGAAAGCCAACAGAATATCAGTCACTTAAATTGTCTGATCCTGGGCCAAATTCATATCTAAGGTAGCAGGTCCAATTGCATTGACATCAGTGGACTTGCACACACCTACATGAGATTGAAATTTGTCTCTCTCCTCCTGGGGTAACACATTTGCATTTCTTCATTAACAACCTGGAATGAGGCAGAGATGAGTAAAGTGGATCCGATGAAACAAAATCAGAATTTATCTGAGGCTCAGAAAAGTTGTAGACACTTTTTAAATTTTGTGATTCACATAGTTGTGTTTCTCCTCACCACTTGCTTTTGGTCTAGGAAACCCTGAACTACTACATGCATGGCATTTTCCTCATCGTATTTCCTACACAGCCGAAACTAGAAATTATTAGGTATGAGAGCCCCCATTTTGGCACAATTTCCACACCAAAAAAGGATCTCAGTCCACATCTTTGCTATAGGCAACACAAACATCAGTCCACTATAATGTCTTTCTATAAGCTGGCACAGACATAATGTGAAAAACACTAATTCTTAAGACTTGGGGTATTTTACATATTCATTATGGCCATTTTTGTGGGTTGAGTCGGGGGAGTATGGCTGAGAGGTTGGTTGGGACTTTGGTAGGTAGAATGTAATTACACACCTTGGAAAGTAGTGAGGACACTGGGATGCCACGAGAGTTTTAATGGCTACAGTGGGTCAGGAGCTTTGTTTTTACATGCCATCCCAAATATAGCACCACAAGGAATAAAGGCTGTTTACTCCTGACTCAGAAGGAAGATTGCCACCTAGTGGACAATACAACCAAGTGCTTCAGGAAGTGTATTTCAGGAGGTCTCCTGTCCCAGTGCTAACTTGGCCTAGGATGACCAGACAGCAAGTGTAAAAAAATCGGGACAGGGGATGGGGAGTAATAGATGCCTATATAAGAAAAAGCTCCCAAAATTGGGACTGTCCTCATAAAATTGGGACATCTGGTCACCCTAACTTGGCCCAGCTTTGCTTAGTTTTATGAGATCTATCAGGATCACAGCAAAAGGCAGCTTGGTTAAAGGTCAAGAGAGTGAAAGATGTAGTGATCTGGTTGGCTCCAAAGAAATGAGAGTGCTGACCTAACTAGCAGGGCCTTGTTCAGATGTTCACTGTTTTGCCAAGAAATTTGTCCACTGCATTGATTATATTCATAGCTCCAAATTTCTGAGCTTTTCCTTTTTTAAAATAACCTTTGGTTGTTGCAGTAAGACTAGTATGAGAACTGTGTAGCAGTAATTCATGCCTATTTATATTGAAACTCAATCTTCCCTTTCATGCCTAATACACATTATGGGCCAAATTCACACATGCAGAATTTAGTCCAAAGTGTCAATGTAGCAAGGTGGTGGGCTGTCCCACAGCCCCGCGGAGTGACGAGCCTCCCCTAGCACTAACGTGGGTGGAGCCAGTGGATCCTGCACCCGCCCCCCAGAGGGCCGGGGGCAGGACAGGAAGTAGAAAAGCCCAACTGCAGGGATCACTTGGAGGCCAGCTGCCAGAGGCCAGTGGCCTAGCTCTGGGTTGGGACACACCAACAGGCTGAGCCCGATGCGAGGACTGGCCAGGCCAGCCAAGCCGACCCTTGGCCAGCTACCCTGAGGAGCAGCCGAGTCTACCCTTCCTCGCCTGTTACCTGGAGGAGCCGATAGTGCTGGAAACCTCCAAGGACACCGCCCTGACTCAGGTACCCCACGAGGGGGAGTCCGGAAGTAGCCCAGGAGCAGTCGACCCTGGTCTGGCCGCAGCTCTGCCAGAACCCATGTCAGTGTGTTGCGGCCAGGATCCCCACTGACAACAGCGAGTCTCCTGCCACTGCTAGGGCCCCGGGCTGGGACGCAGTGGAGTGGGTGGGCCTGTATCCCTCCTGCCACCCCCGTCATGGGTGGCAGTCTCCCCCTCGCACCTGATGCTCAGAAGCCTGAGTTCCTGACTGTGTGTTTGCTGCCCCGCCCTGACCCAGGGCCTGAGCCCATAGCGAAATATTGCAAGGTGGTGGGATATCCCACAGCCCCGTGGAGGGACGAGCCTCGGCCGAGTCCTTCTACAGTCAATTAATACTTGTCAAGTGTTCCTTGTTTCAGAATGTAGACTCAGATTTTCAGACAGGTGCATGCTAAAATGTGCTTGAAATATTGGGCCTAACTAGAATTAGTTGGAGGGAAAAAAATCATAATGGGATTTTGAAAACAGCTTGATCTCTAGAGGTCAAGAGAGGAGGTTATATTTGACTGCTTAGCGCTAAGCCAGGAGTTTCTTGAATGCTACAAAAGCATCACTTTTAAAAAAAACGGTTTCCCAGTGAGCAGCAGCACAGAGATTAATATGCATTTAACACACGCTTCCTAGGAAGAGTGCCAGAACGGGGCAGTTCTAGTGGTGGTGCTGTGAGATAATTAAGGCCCAACATTGTGCCCTTATTCCATACCAACGTTAGGAGCAATAGCTGACAAGAAAATTCAGGGAGAGCAGCTGCTCTTTTCACAGTGGTACAATAACTATCTCTTTAACGGGAAGGGATGTGGGGGAGGGATACAGCACAAGTAACAGCACCTGCCTTCATAAGTGAGGCAGCCAGCTCTGAAACAGTACGACGGATCCTCACTGTCTGTCACATTCATTGTGGTGAAGCTACTTTTGATAAAAGTATTTGTCCTTGGACTAAAATAAATCAGATTTTAAGCACTGTGTTTATCACACTATAATTCAGGACAGAAGGTGAACACACTATGAAGAGGTGTATTCTGGGAGAGTCACATACATTTTGTACTGTTACTATATTTATGGTCTTGGGATCTTTTCCTCAGAAAAAGCAGCCTGTTGATGTGCCAATATCTTCATGGCCGACCTGGAACAACGCTTCCTCAGCTCTCGTCCACTCACACCCCTTCTCTATCTACGCTACATTGATGACATCTTCATCATCTGGACCCATGGGAAGGAGACTCTGGAAAAATTCCACCATGATTTCAACAGCTTCCACCCCACCATCAACCTCAGCCTGGACCAATCTACACGGGAGGTCCACTTTCTTGACACCACGGTGCAAATAAGTGATGGTCACATTAACACCACCCTATATCGAAAACCCACCGACCGCTATGCCTACCTTCATGCCTCCAGCTTCCATCCCGGGCACATCACACGATCCATTGTCTACAGCCAAGCACTGAGGTACAACCGCATCTGCTCTGACCCCTCAGACAGAGACCAACACCTACAAAATCTCCACCAAGCATTCTCAAAACTACAATACCCGCACGAGGAAATAAGGAAACAGATCAACAGAGCCAGACGTGTACCCAGAAGCCTCCTACTGCAAGACAAACCCAAGAGAGAAACCAACAGGACTCCACTGGCCATCACATACAGCCCCCAGCTAAAACCCCTCCAACGCATCATCAAGGATCTACAACCCATCCTGGACAATGATCCCACACTTTCACAGGCCTTGGGTGGCAGGCCAATCCTTGCCCACAGACAACCTGCCAACCTGAAACATATTCTCACCAGTAACTGCACACCACACCATAATAACTCTAGCTCAGGAACCAATCCATGCAACAAACCTCGATGCCAACTCTGCCCACATATCTACACCAGCGACACCATCACAGGACCTAACCAGCTCAGCCACACCATCACTGGTTCATTCACCTGCACATCCACCAATGTAATATACGCCATCATATGCCAGCAATGCCCCTCTGCTATGTACATCGGCCAAACTGGACAGTCTCTACGGAAAAGGATAAATGGACACAAATCAGACATTAGGAATGGCAATATACAAAAACCTGTAGGAGAGCACTTCAACCTCCCTGGCCACACTATAGCAGACCTTAAGGTGGCCATCCTGCAGCAAAAAAACTTCAGGACCAGACTTCAAAGAGAAACTGCTGAGCTTCAGTTCATCTGCAAATTTGACACCATCAGCTCAGGATTGAACAAAGACTGTGAATGGCTTGCCAATTACAGAACCAGTTTCTCCTCTCTTGGTTTTCACACCTCAACTGCTAGAACAGGGCCTCATCCTCCCTGATTGAACTGACCTCGTTATCTCTAGCTTGCTTGCTAGCACACACATATATACCTGCCCCTGGATATTTCCATTACATGCATCTGAGGAAGTGGGTATTCACCCACGAAAGCTCATGCTCCAAAACGTCTGTTAGTCTATAAGGTGCCACAGGATTCTTTGCTGCTTTTACAGATCCAGACTAACACGGCTACCCTCTGATACCTGTTGATGTTGTTTCACTATTGAAAGTGAAGTTCAAATGCCATCTTTTACATGTTACCAGGATGCCCTATGTTTGACATTAGCAGAAGATAAACAATAAATAGTACGTGTACTGATTGGTTTTAACCTGTGATGCAGTTAGGTCTTTGGCTGCTGCCATTGGCCCTAGTTCAGTAAAGCATCGAAGCTCGTGCTGAACTTTGCATTCAAGTAGCCCCATGGACTTCATGGGGACTAGTCACATGCTTAACGTTAGGCTTGTTTTAAGTGCAATGCTGAATTAGATTCATAACATTGGAAGTGTGCGTCGACTAGATCCTGATCAATAAAAATAACCAGAAAATGTGCAGCATAATTGTACATGTTAAATATGTTGAAAAAATTGCAAAGATACAAGGGGAAATTTTCAAAGGCATGTACAAGGAGTGCACCTGCAATAATGTGCATTCCTTTGCTGTGCCTGCAAAATCCAACATTTGTAAATGGAGACAGGGCCTTGTATGTGCAAAACAGGGAGCAGACAGTCATCTGTGTGCTCAGGTGGCTATCTTTGTGGGTACTATGGCTGCAGGTAGATCCATCTGTTGGACTCTTTTGAATACGAGGATCACACAATCTACTGAAATCCACATATACACCAGTGAAACACAAAGACTGTATTGAAAGCAAAAAGGTTGTGTAACACCTCTAGCCTCTGAGACACAGTGGTTATGGGGGTAAGGGATGGGACTATGAGTCTGAAACTTCTACTAGTCTGAGAGGGGTTCCATGCTACAAAACATGTACAAATTCTATTTATACCCTTGAAAATGATTAAGGGCGTAATATGAATGTTTTAGGGATTTTTATTGCAGAATATACACACACATACACACACACACACATACACACACGCCTTATCAATTTAACTAGTGATCACTGTATTATATTAACCACATTCTCTTCTCACATACTCTGTGCAACTCCATTGACTTCACTGAAGTTGTGCTGATATAACTGAGAAGAAAACTTGGCCAAGTGGGTTTGGAGTTGTGTCACTGAAGAAAATTTGGACTCGTGGACAAATTAATGGGTTAAATTCCCCTCTGCTGTTACTCCTTTAAAATCAACACAGTTATAGCAGGAGTTACTCTGGCTTATCATCACTAACTATCCTCACTGCCAGTGAAAGCTACTGAAAACCTCCCTATATTCTGCATGGAAAAATAAAATGCGTCATCCACGATCCTAGAAAATCCTGTTAATCTTTAACACCTCCTAAGAGACACCTGTCCTCTGTCTTTGTTGCTCACGTTACTAATGGAAACAGAATCCTCTAATTTTGTTTGTGTAATTTTCAGTCCTATTTAGGTGTTGCACTGAAAAATTTTACCGTTAAAAGATAGTGTCTTGTAAATGCAATTATGTCAATGACACAGAGGACTTGAGCATTTTGAGTGAGTGGCCAGTCAATAGCACAGAAGCAGGTGTGCATCATGATTCTTCTCTGTTGGGGGCTGAAGGACAAAGCCCTCCATGACTGTCACAATTAACAAATGAAATCAGGATATTTAGCCTCCCATTTCCTGGCCCTTTCCCTTCTTAGATCAAGCTGGTACCCTCTGCCAGAGTTTTACCTGGTGTTCTAGTGTGCACTCACTAAAGAAAAAGGAGCACCCCCCACGAGGAGAATATCACACACTCTCCATTCCATGCCTGGCTTGCTCCAAAGCATACACAAAGGGAAAGGTGAGACCAGCCTCTTATCCTCACCACCCTTAACCTTTTCTGACAGCTAAGGTCTGAGCTAAGGCTCAGAGGAAACCAGGAGTGGGCTTGCCATCCAGGGCTGTCTGGAAAATAAGAATTCAATTTTACCAAAATAAATAAATAAATAAAAAACCCACCCAAGATTTCAAAATTTGTTTTCATCCCGCCTCAGGACAAAAACAAAAAGCTTTTTAATAATTGTGAAAAACCAAAGAGAAAGGCACAAGAAGAGCTGATCAGCCTGCTGGTTAGGGCACTTACCTGGGATGTGGGAAACCCAGGTTGAAGATCCTGCTCTGCTTGATTCTCTCTCTGGCCCAACAAATATTTAGTTATTTGTACGAAGTGGAACAGCTCTAACAGGAGATATTGAGAGATACCAGTTCTAGAGGCTGACAATTAAGGAGTTTGCCAAACATGTCGGAAACCCAGATTCTAGCAGGGACCTAAACCTGGGTCTCCTACACTCCAGGCATGTGCTCTCACCACTAGGCTATTGGCTCATTTGAAGTAGAGCTCTCTCTCCTTTAGACCAGAGATTTCACCCTGGATCTGAGACACCTTCAACAAAAGTTCCATCAGAACTGACATATTTCTGTGAAAAGTTTTGGTTTCGGTGAATTGGTATTTTCCAGTGGAAGAGCCTTTCATAGAAAAACTCCCAGCCATCTCAACAGCCAACAGAATTCTGCCCAGCCACTGAGCAGATGGCCAGGAATGTGGGGAGCTTTACCCTCTTCACCAATGCAGGGATCGGCCAGAATACGGCCCCAACTGCTTTATTCTGCATTTATCCTCAGCTTTTCTGGTATTTCACTTATTTTCTATGAGTTCTCCGAAGTTCAGGTAGTTTCTCTGCCAAATTTTTAAGAACCCTGCCATTTGGCTGGACTAGTCAATGTTATTCCACCTGCCTCAGTTTACTTTATACATCAGTGACTCCTCTGAGTCTAGAAATACGCATTGTGGCGGAGTTAATCTGAAAATATGGTGTTCCCATGGTAAATTTACTACAGGACTGAGAGGCAGATGATCTAGGAATGATGCACTATACTGCCAGGCAACTACACTCTAGGGTTAGCTGCACTGTATAAACCTTACCAAAGTGTCAATGACAACAGAATTCTGTCTTGTAGGCATGTGTGGCCCTCCCTTCGCTGTCCATCTCCAAGGGAGGCCACACCTCCTTGCTGCCACACCCCTGTAAGGACAGTCTGAGCTAATGGAGAAGAGCCTGAAGACAGGGAGCACTGCCACCCAGAGGTGGGGTGTCAGGGGTGGGGGGATGCAGGCCAGTCCAAGGCCCTAACAGTGGCAGAGTGGCCTGCTACTGGATCAGTGGGGAATCCCACCACAACATGCTGCCCATGTTTTGGATGCCGCTGCAGCCTGACTACAGTTGGCTATCCCTGGGCTCCTTCCACCCCTCCCCTCAGGGTGTACCTGAACCCCGGGCTCATCCTCAGTCTCCTCGGGGTATACTGCCGGTGGTAATCCCAGCAGCTCTTCAGCATTGGTTAGCTTGGGTGAGTCCTCAGAGTAACTGAAGTCTTCTGTGGCCTCCTCCCTCAGCAGTGGGAAGAACATGTCCATCTCCTCTGGCAGCTACCTCCCAACTGAGCCACAGGGCCTGCCTTTTATACTTCCAGTTCCTGTCCTGCCCCTCTGCTTCCGGTGTGGTAAGCATGGTCTTCCTGGTTCTGCCCACCAGGGCACACCTGGCTCTCCCTCACTACCAATCTCTAAGGGCGGCCACGCCTTTTTGCATGCCTCTATTCCTTAATCTTCAACTGTATCTTTCCTTTAGACAATAAAGGTCTAAGGGACAGAGCTACTGTCTTTTTATATAATAAAGGATTGTTGTAAAGAGCCATGTGAAATTAGTGTTATATAAAAACACCTTATTTTGTAAAAATAATTATAATAAAAATCCAGCAATAAGTGTGATCTGTCAGTATATGTATTCTTATGTCAGCCCATGGCTCAATGTATAGTAGATCTTGGGTGTTAATACTGTACAATGACTGATAGTGTACCTTGGGCCGATCCTTACATTGTATACATGGCTGCATTGCCGCAAACTCTTCCAAAAATGAATTCAGTATAAATAACTGAGCATAACATTAAGAGTGTTTTCTCATCTGGCTGTGGTGCATTAAAAGTTCTAAGAGAAAGTTGTGTTTTATGTTGTCATTACAGCCTGCATGAGGCTGGGGAATTGTTCAGCATTTTTGTTTTTACACCATTCTGCAAGACAGGATGCGTTTTCTGTGAGAGGTGCTGTTCACAAATGGTAAAACTATGTTCACTGACTGCTGAGAGTTTGAATTTTAATTTGTTTATTCTTTGACTCAGACTTAGTTTCTGAATTAGCATAGATATTAGCGCATCTATTAGTTTTCATTATTGTTGCGAAGTTTCTAGCAATGGCTTTCCTAGCAGAAGTGAAAGCAACGAGAACTGGGAATAAGGACTTAGGGTGGGTCAGTACAATGCGTGTGCCCACATCATTCTAGAAGAGAACCATTTGCTTGATTTCTGGTGTGCCTTTTGCTTTCCCACACTCACATTGCAATGCCATCTTCATGTTCTACCATTATATTTTCTTTCACTGACATATGAGACTCTAGTTTCCTGTCAATATGTAGAAGAAGAAAAAAAAAATCACACCCACAGCTTCCATTAGCACTAACAGGAGTTGCACATTTAACCACCCACCCACATCCCTGATGACAGAAGAAGAAACTACTTTGGATATGCCTGTAAAGATTCCCTCACTGTTTACAAACAAGTTACAGTTGCACATAGGTCCTAGCTTTTCAAGCTGAGCATTTGACAAATAATGTTGATTTGTGCTTTGATTTGCATTCAGCAAATTCACTTGATGGTTTTTACTACAAAGCTGTGGGGGAGGGAGGGATTTCAATCTAGATAATTAGTTTAATAAAATAATGTTTCTTTGCATACTGGAGTATTAGGAGGTGATACAAGAGTTCCTTTGGGGTAAATGGTTTTAAAGATTTTTGGCAAATCACAGGCACTTTGGCTACTGCTGAAATATACATTATGAGTGCTATTGCAAGATACAGCTCCATAGACAATGACAAAACTTCTGCTGACTTCAATAGGCCCAGGATTTCAACCTATGTAAAGTTCTTTTCAGCAGTGAATATTACTATAGCAAAGTATTTATTCAGCGTATGCATGATGAGTTGCTAATTGTTTGCTCCCATTGCCCCTCAGAAGATTATTGACATTTCTAAGAGTATTCATTATTAATTGAAATTGTTACATGTCCTAGTATAGTTATTTCTCTTTAAATGGACAATGGTTTTTCCCCTGATATGATTCTTCATCACTACTGGCTAGGCAAATAGTTATTTTATGGGGCAGAGGGGTTGTCCTCTGTTCCCACTGGCTTCAAATGAGTCAGCCCCTCCCTGGTCATTAGGGACAGTTAGCGGTTTCCCCTATTTCACAATGGTGTCTTTTTAATAAACCCACCTGGGGAAAACAAACAAAAAACAAACGGCAACATGTTTGTTTAGTGCCAATGCTCTGATATTGCTTTGGATGAGATGATGTGCAAGATGACATAAATAAAGGTACCTCATGGCTAATTACATTTCATTTTTAATTCTGGTATGGTTTGCAGACAGCTTGGATTATGTTTTTATATTTAATATTTAATTTGGTGACTATCTGCTTCAATTTACTCTCAAATGAAAGCAGATTAGGATTCTACTTTTATTCAGTTCTGGTCAAACCTCTCCCTTCCCCCAATATCACATACACTCCTACCCCAAGTGGGTTGTGCTACACTTTCCTATGTACTTCTGGCTCCTGATGTACCTCTGAATTGACAGGGAGCCAGCATTCCTTGGACAACATAGATTAAGTGGAAAAGCCTTCAGTTGATGGAAAAATAATTACAAACCATACAAGAGACATCAGAAAACAGCTGATGTACATGGTTATAAAAGATCTTTGAAATAACTTTGTAACTGCCTCTTTTCTATACCGTTACTCAGACTATAAAGTAGTTTACAGTACATGCATGCCATGAGATCTCATTATTTGTGTTATAGGAATACCTAGAAATCTCAACCATCAGGGTCCCTTATGCTAGGCACTGTATGAACCCAGAGTAAGAGAAAATTCCTGTCCCAAAGATCATACAGTCTAAATAGACAAGACAGCAAGTGGATGACTCAAAGAGGTAGGAAGGAAAGTGGGAAGAGAAAGATAGGCTAGCAAAATTAATATGCTTTAGCACTGATCAGCTGGGTGCACAATTCTTAGCCAATCAGTAGATCATAGCCTTCCTAATGATTATCAGTAGGTAGTTTTCTGTATTTGTTATGGCAGAGATGAGTGTTGAGGAGGCACTTTATGGAAGATGAAATGGGCATTTTATAGATTTTGACTGGGAGCTCTTCCCAGACATCGGGGCAGTATAGGAGAAAGTAGAAAGGTCCCTTTGGGAGAACTGGGCAACTGAGGCAGGCATCCTTGGAAGAGTGAATGTGGAGTTGGCCTGACAATGAGATAAAGAATAGCTAAGTAGGGCAGGGATACACCGTGGAGGACTTTGGAGGTTAGTCTGAAATCACACTTTGCGTACATGCAAATTAAGAATGTACACAGGAAGTTTCAACTTTTCAGCCTGTTAGTCTAAAACTTTGGACATTTTCCCTCATGGTTACAATGGCATGTTAGAGAAGGGATTGTTAATTGGAAAGTGATGTATTCTATGGGTATTTCTGGACTTCATTCTCTTTTCCTGCCACCTATAGCAGTTGCTGGTGCATCTAGGGAGGTGAAGATTTTGCTGGGATCTAGAAGCTAAAACACACACACACACACACACACACACACACACACACAAACACACACACACAAGCTGTCATGACAACAATTAAATTTGTCCTAATTTGTGAGGATAGACAATAATTAGATGGTCCAAGAGTCCTGGCCTGAGCATACACGAGGACTAAGCTGGAAAAGTGCAGATGTTTCCAATATAGACAAACCTATAAATTTATATAACTTGTAATTTGATTTGTGCTGATTTCCTTCTCTTAGCAATGCCTGGTTTGAGGCAGCAAGAGCTCATGCATCACAAATGCACAGACCTATACCAGATCATCCTCTGTACCAGCAGACTGGCAACATTAGCTAATGTGACACTGACGTTTTTAAAAAAGGGTCCAGAGGCAAACCTGGGAATTATAGGCCGGTAAGCCCAACTTCAATACTAGACAAATTGCTTTAAACTAGACTAAAGAACAGAATTATCAAACACAGAGAAGAGTCAACATGTTTTTTGTAAAGGGAAATCATGCCTCACTCTCTTAGAATTATTTTGGTGAGGGGGGCAGGGTCAAACAAACATGTGAACAAGATGATCAGTGGAAATATTGTACTTAGACTTTCAGAAAACCTTTGACAAGGTCACCAAAGACTCTTAAGCAAAGTAAGGAGTCATGATTTACAGAGGAAAGTCCTCTCATGAATCAATGCCTGGTTCAAAGACAGGAAACAAAGGGTAGGAGAAATGGTTAGTTTTCACAGTGGAGGGAGGTAAATAGTGAGGTCCCACAAGGACAGTATATTCATAAATGGGGGTAAAGAGTGAGCTCGCAAAGTTTGCAGATAATACGAAATTACTCAAGGTAGTTAAGTCCAAAGCAAAGAGTTACAAAGGGATCGCACAAATCTGGGTGACAGGCAAAAAACTGGCAGATGAAATTCAATGTTGATAAATGCAAAGTAATGCAATTGGAAATCATAATCCCAGCTATACATACAAAATGTTGGGGTCTAAATTAGCTGTTACCACTCAAGAAAGAGAGTGGAGTCATCGTGGATAGTTCTCTGAAAACGTCTGCTAAATGTGCAGCAGAAATCAGAAAAGCGAACCATTAGTAAAGGGATAGATAATAAGACATCAACTATCATAAAGCCACTATATAAATCCATGGTACAACCACACCTTGAATACTACATGCAGTACTGGTCGCCCCATCTGAAAAACAGATATATTAGAATTGGAAAAGGTACAGAAAAGGACAACAAAAAAAATGACAAGGGATATGGAACAGCTTCCACATGAGGAGAGATTTAAAAGAATGGGACTGTTCTGCTTGGTAAAGAGATGACTAAGCGGGGAATATGACAGACATTATCATGAAGAGTGTGGAGAACGTGAACAGGGATCACCCAATGACATTAACAGACACAGGGCCGGCTCCAACCTTTTTGCCACCCCAAGCGCCAAAGGCAAAAACAAACAAACAAAGAAAAACCCGATTGAGCTGCAGTCGAAGTGCCGCTGAAGAGGAAGAGACGAAGTGAAACACCTGCCGCTGAATTGCCTCTGAAGAATAAAGCAGAGTGCTTGAGCTGCCGCCAAAGTGCTGCCGAAGAGGAAGAGCCAGAGTGAAGGACTCACTGCTGAATTGCCGCCGAAGAATAAAGCAGAGCACTTGAGCTGCCGCCGAAGTGCCGCCGAAGACCTGGATGTGCTGCCCCAATAACGGACAGAGTGCCGTCCCTTTCTATTGTCCGCCCCAGGCACCTGCTTCCTTCGCTGGTGCCTGGAGCCAGCCCTGAACAGACAGCAGTTGTAAAACCAACATGTGGAAGTACTTCACACAACACACAGTCAATCTGTCAAACTCACTGCCAGGAGATGTTATGAAGGCCAAAAGTATAACTGGGTTCAAAAAAGAATTAGGTGTGTTTATGGAGGATAGGCCCATTAATGGCTATTTGCCAACATGGTCAGGGACACAACCCCATGCTCTATGTTTCCCTAACCTCTGACTACTAAAAAATGAAACTGGATGACAGTGAATGGATCACTCGATAAACTGCCCTGTTCTTTTCACTCCCTCTGTAGCATTTAGGACCAGGCACTGTCAGAAGACAGGATAATGGACTAGATGGACCATTGTTCTGACCCAGTATGGCAGTTCTTCTGTTCCTATCACCTGACTGCTTAGCCCAAAAGTTTAAACAGCAACACACATTCTCGACAAATCTCTTGGTCTTTCTAAAGCATTTCAGTTGGTTTTCTGCCCAACTCCACAGCTGGGATATTGCTACTCTTTGAAGCAAATGCAAACAGAAAAGGCTGATGGTTGTTTCAGGGCACCCGAAATCAAGCAACAGAAGCAGAAAAAGCTCCTCTTCCTGCCAACTTCTTCAGGGCCAAATCAGACTATTTATCAACGCTGCCAGTGAGCAGGTGTTATGGGAGTAGTAAAATGCCCAACTTTCTGTGGCTCTCCAAACACCACAAAGTTCAGTGATCCTGAATTAACCAAATCATTTTGGATTCTCTCTTGACAGCACTATTTAAATTCTAATGGACTGAGCCTGTGTGCACTTAATGCAGACCCACAGAGCAATCTGTAACCATAAAGCACACCAATAAGACTACAACCGTTCACGTCCATTGTCTGACTGGTGAGGTTTATCTTCTCAATTCCATTGATCTGCATGTTAATCGCCTGTGACTGAGGCCATGTTCAGTTGTAGCTGTACCTCCCCTCTGAACAATGTGCAGGTCAAACATCTGCTCCGGGCAGCTGAACCGTATTACCATGATTGTTTGTGGCCACACACTAAACTAAGTTAAGTTTCCAATTGTCTCCCTGCTGCAGGAACACTGCTAATGCAGTTAGCTAAGAGCTCCGGCACATGGGAATAGACTAACGTTGGTTCACACTGATCTGCTGGCTCAATGTCACACAGATATTTGCAAAACAGAATTGTCACCCAGATGTAGAAATAAGATTTGACAAAAACCACTTGCTACAGCGGTATCACTTGGGGAAAATTTGAGGGAGAGCAGTCAGGATGGATGAGAAAAATAAGAACCCCCTTTTCCTTGTGTCAGGGGACTGTTGCCCCCTTACTAACATTCAGTGGGGGTGTTTTGGCTGGCTAGCTCCCAGCACTAAAAGAATGTGGAGAGGCCAATGCTACAGGTCAGCCTCAGCCTCTCAGTCTGATTGACAGGCGGGCAGGCTAATCAGGGAGACAGAAGGCCAGGGTGGGCCCCGTCTTCCATGTGAGCTAGGATTGCCTGGGTCAGACAGAGTGGGGCCCAGCTAAGGAGAAAGCAGGGGCCCAAGCTGGGCTGGGGAGCAGAGTTGTGCCAGATCCAGAAAAGCAGCCCAGGAAGCAGGTCAGAGCTGGGAGCAGAGTCACAGAAGCAGCCCAGGGAACGGGTAGATCCTGTGCTGGGAGCAGAGCTGCACCCACAGAGCCAGAGAGACAGCCCAGGGGAGCAGATCCTGTGTTGGGAGCAGAGCTGCACCCACAGAGCCAGAGACACGGCCCAGAGAGGAGCAGATCTGGTGCTGAGAGCAGAGCTGCACCCACAGAGGCAGAGACACGGCCCAGGGAGGAGCAGATCCGGTGCTGGGAGCAGAGCTGCAGCCACAGAGCCAGAGACACAGCCCAAGGGGGGGGGCATATCCGGTGCTGAGAGCAGAGCTGCACCCACAGAGCCAGAGACACAGCCTGAGGGGGGGGGGGGGCATATCCGGTGCTGGGAGCAGAGCTGCAGCCACAGAGCCAGAGACACAGCCCGAGGGGGGGGGGCATATCCGGTGCTGAGAGCAGAGCTGCACCCACAGAGCCAGAGACACGGCCCAGGGGAGCAGATCCGGTGCTGAGAGCAGAGCTGCACCCACAGAGCCAGAGAGACAGCCCAGGGGAGCAGATCCGGTGCTGAGAGCAGAGCTGCACCCACAGAGGCAGAGACACGGCCCAGGGGGAGCAGATCCAGTGCTGGGAGCAGAGCTGCACCCACAGAGCCAGAGAGACAGCCCAGGGGGAGCAGATCCGGTGCTGGGAGCAGAGCTGCAGCCACAGAGCCAGGTGTGGTGAGCCACTGGGGCCAGCTAAGGGGGGACCTTGGGCAAAGGGCCCAGCGCAGAAAGATGTCCCAAGCCAAGGGTCCTTGCAGGCCAGACTGGAAGGGGGATCTTAACCTGACAGGGAGCGGGCACTGGGAAGAAGGGTCCCACCACCCAAAGCCCAGAGGTGCATGGCCACCACCAGAGCAAGTGTCCAACCCGCAGCATCTCTGCAGCACAGCCTGGGCCTGAGAAGGAGACCGGGGACCTACAAGCAACAGACTGACATGCCCTGATGTCGAGATGTTTTTATGTTCTCTGCCACAGAGCAGGGTGATGTGTTTTCCTTTAACCTTTCCCATTTTTCCTTATTCTTTTTTTAAATTAATTTGTTAATTAAACAACTTGTATTTGCTTTAAATTGTATGAAATGATCAGTGGGTCAGGGAAGTGCCCAGTGCAGAGAGAGTACCCTGGAGTGGGGACACCATAACCTCTGTCCTAGATGACCACTGCAGAGTTGGAGGTTGAGCCCCCCAGGAATGCTGGGCCCAGCCTTATGAGGACTCTGCCAGACAGGAGAGTGGAAGGGGAGTCCTCGAGGGCAGAGAGGCCTCTGGGTAAAGGAAGTGGGAGCGAGGACTCAGATCCTTTCGCTAGCCCACTTCACTGGGGTAATGCAGAAGGCAGGAAAGTTCCCCACAATAGCGGGACCATTCCCCCGCTTACACTTGGAATATTGTTTGGGTTTTAAAGCTTTCCAGTTTATACTCTTTTCTCCATTACCAAACTAAAGTTTCTTCCTCGCACCTCCACAAAAGCAGAGAACCATTGTGAATACCAGGGTGAATTTCAGAGATATGACTTCTAGCAGCAGAAAGCACATCAAATGCAAATTGCTTATGACAGAGTTGCCACTGAACTATTGGGCTCTACAATCCCTCTTTAGTATTGCCCCTGTTCTCCAACCCCTGCCTGATTTAATTGCCCCTCTGTTTGGCATTGCTCTGATCTTCCCACTGTTCTTACAGAACTCACTTCTCTTGTTTCCCCAGCACTCCCAAGACTGTTTGTTTTCCTCTTCCTGCCTATTTGCAATAGTGCTAATGCACCCCAGGAGGAGCTGAGTGCTGCTTCTCCTAGGAGGGCCAGGAATAAAGCCTTCCAGCATATGTTAACACTGCTTTGAGTGAGGAGGACATGGATAGACTATAGACAAGCTGAAGAGTTCTGGCAATGCCAGCAGAGCTGCAGACAGTCATGCTATGTTACCAACTCCTATGCTTTTATAGCCCGTCATGCAATATCTAGTATTTTTCTTAAAGCCCCAGATCCTGGAGTCAGGTGATTACATGAGAATCTGTTTTTATTTAAAAAAAAGAAATAAAATTCTAGCCCTATGGGTTGTGGAGAAAAGCTTGAAAATGTGATCTTAGTGTAACCTAAAGGCTCAAAAACTTGAAGGCAAATGATAAACAGTATATATTTAAAGCTCATATTTTTTGGGAACTGGCTCATGATTGTTGAATGCCTGGTGTTGGCAATACTGAATCAAGCAGTATAAAATTAACATAGATGAACAGTATTAGCATAACCCTTCTGTCAGGCATTCTTGGTAGCAAAAAGGGCCAGGGTCAGTTATTTAGGGGTAGATTAATAAAGCAACGATATCTATTAGGTAAGACTGCCAGCCTCAAGGTGTCTTGGCAATAGTCATAATTTCTAGTGCATTCTAGCACTAACCAATTCTCTCCTCCCCACTCATAGTATGTTGTCCACAGTTGACAGGAGTTCAAAATATAGCCAAGTCAATCTCCAGTCCCTAGTGTTTCCTAGTCTGCTCCAAGGCTCTACTGCCTATCTCAGCTGAAATGACAACACCTTCAATACTCAGTAGAGAGAGCTTCCTCAGAAACCTGTAGCCAGGATGCTCCTCTTTGGCTTCAGCCAAAGCTTCCTCAGCCTTCTATTTACTCTGGTAACAGACTCAGCACCTGCCTCTCGTGAGCACCCCCTTCTGGTCAGGTGTACATCTGCTGTTTCTTAGTTCTTGGAATAGAGTGGCACCCACTTCTTACGAGCATACCCTCCCCCCACTGATGGTTTCTTCGGCGGGTATTCAATGACTTGGCCTTCCAGCCAAGGCCTAGTCTACACTGGGGGAGGGCGAGTCCAATGTAACAGACACAACTTCAGCTATAGGAATAGTGTAGCTGAAGTTGATGTATCTTATTTCAACTTCCCTCTCATCCTCATGGTGCAGGATTGACAGCCACAGCTCCCCCGTTAACTCTGCTTCTGCCGCTTGCCCTGGTGGAGTTCCAGAGTCAATGGGAGCGCATTCGGGGATCGATCGATCACTACCCGCCAATCCGGCGGGTAGTCTGGACGTACCCCAAGTCACAACACTATCTGTAAGTGGAACAGAACAACATATCCCTTCCAGGATATACAATCTTTACTTGCCACCAGGCTTCCTCCCTGGAGACACTGCCCTCTATACCAGACCAACTGGCTAGATTCTGGGCTCAGTCCTTGTTTGGTCCCCACAGCCAGCCAGGAGCTCCTTTTTAGTTCCCCTGATCTTTGGCAGCCCTCTCTGAGCTCAGCACTGCCTGCACTGAGCAGTTTATGGCTCTGCTGCTTTTCCAGCCAGCCAGGAACCCAGTCCTCTCTTTTCCCGCTCCAGGTAGCATCTTACTGTTCTGACTCTGCTACCTGTTTTTATATGGTTCTCCTGGTCCCTGATTGGCTGCTCCAGAAGCCCTTCTGGTTGGCTATTTCCTCTGCAGCCACTCCATACCACCTAGAGGACTTCTCCTCTGCTCTTTTCTGGGGTGGGGTGAGGCCATCACAGGAGGTATCTCTCTATGCAACTCGCAGATACAGAATTATCAGATGGAAATGTGACCTTCAATGTGAGGGTGTCCCTTTAAGCTAGAAAAGTCCAAATACCTGGGTGAGGTTCAATGCATTAGAGAAGTATTTTCCAAATAGGTGAAGTAACAGAACTAATGTCTTTATGAAACAAATGTTCCATGTAAGGGGCTCAAGGCTGCATTTAAATGACTAAACAAAACATTGTGCATGCGTGCAGAAGCACAGTAACTGAATACATGTGATAGGTAGTGATGCTCACGTGTGTGTAGCTACCAGGTGGGTGGACCCTTAAGTACATAGGTTTTGTACCTGAACTCTTTGTAGAAGGCTTGTGAAGCTTGCTAACAGGAAAGGTAAGATTTAGTCCCTTTGCTCTTTCCTAGAGCTCCTCTCAGCACTGCCCTATAAGTACTGTGCGCTAACCAATTGTGCCACTGGAGCTCACATTCTTCCTTTCCTTCTCCTCTTGCAACTCCGCCTCCCTCGGAATTGTAGTTCCTGGACTCAAAGCTATAGGAACCACTTGGGAACAAACTTACAAACACAAACTGGGGTAGCTATTTGGACCTGGCTAGGTATAGCAATAGGTCCATGGTCACAGCTGGTGGAAGATCTTTGCTATCCACATAAACTGAAGCTGTGTGTTGTGTTTACCATTATTTGTTAGCAGTAGCACTAGGGAAATATGAGCTCGTTTTCACTAATCTGAAACCCATTCCAACTGTAGGTTTCAAATTAGGTAATTTTCCTAATTATTTTAATAACATTTGTAGCTATGCAAGCTAAGATCACAATAAAGTTGATTAAATTTCATATTTCAGGGTGCAAGCTAATCACCTCTAATGTTCAGGGAAGATTTTTTTCCCCTCTATGCACAGCATTGTACAATGCGTTACACACATTCAGCTTTGATGCTTTAGTCTGTTTATCTTCTACTGTAGCTTCAGGCCTTGGCCAAAGGCAGCAGGCCAGATTGGATGGACCGGTGACTTGATTTGGAAATGCATTTCCTACAGTGTTTTGCTTTTCATAGTTTCCCAGGCCCATCATGACAAATGCCCTGTCTGTTCATTAATCCATGTCATGAAATAGCTTTAGAGCAACAGCTACTAATGGAGGTTTCCAACTGAGTTAGTTAGCCACACCCATGTCTGTATTGCCCAATAACGACTGATGGATTTCCTTATTCTGTTGCACATGTTCTTTTAGAAAATCTCAGCACCTCATTCAAGGCAACACAATCTTGTAGTTGGTAGGTAACCACTTGACTTCCAGGGTCTGCAGTGGTTAGTAGAGATAATCAATATTTTTCAAACTATATCTTTTTAAAGGGAAAATTTGCTTTTTTTGCAACAATTGTTTTTCCATGCAAATATTATGCTTTTTAATTTTATGTTTATTGAAAACAATCAAAATAGTTAGACATTTTTGTTGACTAAAAAGGAGGTTTTGTATACAAAAATTTCAGTAGCCATTTCAATACTGTTTTTGACAGTTCTCTATATTTTAATGATCAAGCTGAAAATGTAAAAATAAACAATAAAAGCAGTCAGTTTCAAAGATTTTAACTTTTTGAAATTATGCCTGAAATGGAGTTTTTCAGTTTTGACCACTTCTGCCATTTACTGTATTCATTTTAAAAAACAATTGAATATTAAGAATATGTTTAATATAAAAATAGTTTGGCAAATCTGATTTCTGTTAAGATTATCACTACATGTTGATTTTGCATAATGTATCAATTTATTTTTTATTCAAATCGAAGGTAGAACATAATAAAATAATCATGATAATAATTTCTTCTAGAGGGTGTGGTGAGGATTAATTTATTAATATCTGAACAGTGCTTTGAAAAGGTAAAGTACTACCTAAGTGCAAAGCATTATTAATATATTTGTTAGTGTTTAAAGATTCAGTCAATAAGGATGCAGTTTATTAATCATTAATATTAATATCTCTTAAAAGCCCCAACAATGATTGCAGCCCCATTGTGCCAGGCACTATACAAACAAAGATGAAGAGACAGTCCCAGCTTTGGAAAGCTTATGCCTTATGGGACAAACCTGGGCCCATTAAATTAATGAGAGCTTCCCTCCCAGAATCTAGTCCTATATGCAATAGACAGACTTAAATATGGGTTAGACACACAGAATATTTAATTATGCTGTAGACTTGATAAGCATTAGGAAATGTGTACTGAATAATAGATTTGCATACAATTTTCATGCAATAAAATATGTTTAATTAAATACATATTAAATTCTTATGCAATATAGCTACATAATGAACAATAATTTAAAGGGAGAGCACAAAATCTTACTGGACAAAGCCTGTATTATTTACTTTGAAGGCCTATTATTGAGCTAAGCTTCCCTCCTAATCACCCTTTGTTTCTCAATCTAATTTAATTGCCTTCTATATTAGTCCTTATGCTTGCAAGTTTCTTCTCCTTGGGTCTGATTCAGTTTCCACTGACTTCATTAGACATAGGATTGAGCCTACCCAACTCACTCCCTTCCTGAAACCCTCCTAGGGCTGTTTTGTGTGAAGGAAGGATCACAGGATTGGGTATAAGGAATGACAATTTAATACAAAAATTCAGAGCCAGTGCAGATGGGTACAACTTACAAACACTCATAGAATCATAAACCATAGGGTGAGAAGGGACCGCTAGGATCATATAGTCTAATGTCATTTCTGGAACCGACCATGCCAGGGGCAGGTAGGAGACGCTGGGGGAGGTGGTGCCTCCCCAAACAGTGGGCCTACCCACACTCCACCCCTCCCTACCCCAGGGCCCTGTTTTGGCAGTGCCGCTCACCTTCCCAGAGCTGGGGAAGCTGCGGTGGCGGTGCTGTGTGCTCTCCCTCCCAATGCTCTCTCCCTCAGGTGGAAGGGGCAGAGCTGGAGATAATGTCCCCCAGCCAGTGGTTCACCCGCCACCCATGTGGCACCGGCCAATAGCGTCAGCCTGCGGGGCCCCCCAAATCGCAGGACCTGGAGTGATCACCCCAATTCGCCACCCCTTAGGGACGGCTCTGGCCAAGATGCAGGATTTGTTGTGTCTAAACCATCCAACCATACTGAACACAGTTATAAAAATTAACAAATACTAGAAGCTTTCTAGCAGTGAAAATCCCAACACTGCAGTATCGGTACTGTGAAACTGTTATGGGCTATAATTTGAGACTAGATAAATACTGCATGTCACCCTTACAAATATATTCTCAAATAATGGACCTCACACCTTTACTGGATTTGGTCCAGTGCCTCGAAAAGCAAGAGGCAGCATGCAAACCAGCCAGCAGAGTTTTCAGAAAAGTTAACTATAAGAAATTTTTTGTAAAAGGTAGTAATGAGTCTTTTAAGAACAATTAGGGTGTGCTGAATCCATATATGGCTGTTACCAAGCTGCATGTGGTGTATAAAGGCCGTTACAAAGAAAACAAAGCAATGCATGGAAATCACTAAATCTTTATTTGCTGTTCATTTAGGATTAACATACTTTAGTTGGATCTTAATGAGCTGTAGGATGTAATAAAAGTGATCACATAATACTCACAACTTTTTTATAAACCTATTGAACGTCAGTTATTTGCACGAGGTACTAAAAATATTTTAATACGTTATACAACTGAAAGAGCATGTTTACATGGCTTTTAGAACATGAACATTAGAACCTTGAAACAAAAGTATAGAAATGGATTTAATTATCAGAAATACAACCCAAGGTGAAAGCGCGTTTTTAAAACAAGTGAAGTACAAACCAACATAAACTCACTGTAAGAATGTGACTTACCAGCTTTGACAATATTCTCTTTGAGTTCTTGATCACGTGCGGTTATAAAGTCCAAGAGCTGTAGAAGAAGCAGGCACTACGGTGCTTGAAATGACAGTTTGTGAGCCCCTGTTACCCTGGCATATGACTTGCCATTCACAGCTTGCTCTGTTGAGTTTGGTCCAAGAATTCCATTTTCAATCCAGGCATCTGCTGTCTCTGAAGCTTGTGTGTGCTGGCCTGTACATTTCTGAAAGTTCATTGGGTATCATGGAGTCCTCCTAAGCATGGAATAAGTACAGAGTTTCATCACCAGTTGGAACAACATGCTGCTGCCCAAGCACTGATGACGCATTTGCATTTCCATACAACACTATTGAGTATGCCTAGGTCACGGGCAGGGTCTTGAGAGATTGGCAAGTTTCCTTTGATAGTTATTTCTGGTTCTATTGTCAATGGTTGAAATGCGTCCACCATAACATGGGTTCTAATTTTGATGTGTAATGACAAAGGCCATATCAGAAGCTCTTCTCTGCACTGTAGCTTTGCAGTTTTCTTCAAATTCAAAGTATGCCCGGTTAGCGAACACAGCCATTGAATAGTGGTTTAGCTTTACCGTTTCTTACATTGGCTGGTATGATTGTGTTGATTGCATCAGGAGCATTGCATGTGCTGTTGGTTGATGGCTTTAGAGCATTCAGCATCAGATCAGGGCAGATACTCTTTGCCATGCAGTGACTTGAGTTGCATGGAATGTATTTGTGCCATCCAGAGAAACATGTCACTACTGTTGACTGCATAGTGAACAAACGTCCTGAGGACCAAGTTGAGACAAACAACAACACCATTCTCAGCATTCATAGTCTGTAGGGTTGTGTCCACCTTTAGGATTCCTTTGTAGCTAATGCAGTGGCCAGCCTTATGGAAAAGCAGAACAAGTTGTTTTGACCTTGTTGCCTGATTGAGGGTGCAACCAAGACCAATTTGCTTTGTGGTCCATTTCTTTCCACCACTCACACCATATACTATATCTATGCACCTTAAATTTCACTGATTCTTGTTTCTCAGCATTGCCGTCAAGAAGAAATTGGCCAGGCTATCTGAAATACAAGCAGCTGCATCATCCTCACTGACGCTGAAACCTTTGTGGCCAGGATGTAACAAAGCATCTCCCTGAATTTTCAATGCAACGTGTACCAGTGACAGAAATACATCTTCTTGGGGAATGGTAAATGGGGATGGCTGTCAGCTTGGCAAGAGTCCATTGCCTGTGAGATGGGCACATATTTATATTGGGCTTGAACTAAGAGTGTTTGTCTCTTAGCAGGAGACCGATGAGGTAATGAAATGAACTGAAATAAATCCCCAATATGAGCTTCAAGTTTCTCCGTGAATGATGATCTACAATGGAAGTAGGAATGGGGAATTTCAATACCAGTTTCCTTTGTCAGATTGCAGTAATGATGCCACACCTCAGATAGCTCCAAAACATGGCCTGGATTGGCTGCACGCTAAAACTCATTTTGAAGCCAAAGCATTGCCGTACCAGTAATAATTTTGGTGCCCTCACTCTTTTTCATCACAGCGGGATATAACACATCAGGTAGTACTTGCCTTCAGCAGTTATGAGATCATTTACTTCTGCTAAACGAATACTCATTTTGTGGTCAGATATAGCTACTATATTATCTGTTCCCTCATCTTAAATATAGTTACAGAAATCAGTCTGGTTAGAGCAAACTTCTTAACAAAACACGCAGTATCTCCAGTCCACAGGTTTCACAGAACTGGACTGTCTTGTATTATGGACACCAGTGTCCATACTGGGGTGACCACAGCTTCCCACACATGATACATCAGTGGCCGATGCTCTTGTCTTCTGTAACCTCTATATTTTGCCTTTGTCAGTGTATTGGGTGTAGCAATTTTTGACCATGTGACTGATACCGTCTGTTCTAAATGAAAGACGGACTCAATTCTGTCAAGGGCCTCTCTGTGTCTGACACATTGCAATTTCTTTCTAATGGCTGGTGTCTTCCTTATTCTATGCAATCCTTGTTCACCTGCTTCACATCTTGTACATCTTCTTTATTTGATTCTTGGGAAATAATGCAAAGACTGTAGGAAGCTGGCATGGATCTCGTGAGACCTACTACCAGTTCCACAGTCTACTGACAACTGCAATCAATATGAGAGTCATAAACTACAGCCTCATTTAACCGCTGTTGCACTCTCTGTTTGCATCATCATCATTTCTATGGTAATTCTACTCTAACTACAGTGCATGATATACTAGAAAACAAATACTAAGCATGCAAGAAAAGGAGAAAATGATTCCACATATTACAGGGAAAATCACTTCTGTGTTATGATTAACTTATTTCTAATATTATGCGATATGGATGACTATATGCTATAAAAAGCTGAATATTAGCGTACAATAGGTGTTAAAACCATGATGTGTCTTTTCCCATTTCTGTTCTTAATAGACTGAAAAGGAATTATGCCAAACAGTCTGATTTTGCTGACAAGTTCATGCACACACTGTTGGCATATCAAACATTTCTGGTGAATTTTGGCGGCCATATTTCTTTGCAGGTGTGAGGACCTAAATGTCAAAATTCAGTTTGATACCAACCATTTGGAAATCAGCAGGCTCAAAGCGTTACCAACTTTTAACAAAACATACCTCTAGACCTCTTACAGAGTGGATTGATTCTGAGATTTCTGCTTAGTCTGCTGCACTACTTAACAGAGTGAGGTGTCCACAAACCAGCTCAGCTCTGGGGAGTCTAGTGCCATCTGTAGTGCAAATCCCTTAAATCTTTGCACATGCACAGCACAAGGACCGGCACTGTGCTTGCCTTACAACCTCCCACCTGCTTAAGAATCTGTACAGGACCATCCTAGTCTTCTCTTCTCCTCTCTATTGGTAAAGGAGCGTCTAGGTCCATTTCACCCATGTGGATTGAAACTTTCCCGTTAGACATACAGAGACATTTTTTTAAAGGCAGAGTAGTTTCTTACCTGTGAGAAAGCATTATGGTTGGTCCTGTTAATTCATATGCACATTCCCACTGTCTCCGTATGCTAGAAATCTTTATTCAGTTCTGCTGGGGGAAAACATGATGTGCATGTGGGAAAAATGTGTTTCTAAACAAAATAGCTCTGTCATCCGTATCCCTTCGCCCTCCTCCAGAACCATCAAATAACTCAGTCTACAGTACGGAGCAATTTATGAGCTAGGAAGTTGCAGTGTCAGAACAAAGCTGTTTTGCTTTACGGTTCTTCTAGGAGATCAAGAAGTGTCTAGCATTTAACACCACCTTTTTTTTTAAATCACAGCTTGAGGAGGATAGTTTTGTTAAAATATAAATATAATCAGAGATATACCAATCTCTTAGAACCGGAAGGGACCAAGGTCATTGAATCCAGCCCTCTGCCTTCACTAGCAGGACCAATTTTTGCCCCAGATCTCTAAGTAGCCCCCTCAAGAATTGAACTTACTAGGTTTAGCAGGCCAATGCTCAAACCACTGAGCTATCCCTCCCCCTCAACTGGACTGTGCCTCAGGAGGACAGTGTTCAATTCCTCACTCTACCGTGGGCAAGTCACTTACTCTCCCTGTCTGCCAGACCGCCATCTCTAAGAATGGCGATGATGGTATTGCCTTTCTCCCATTCTTTGCCTAGCTTGTTTGCTTAGACTGTAAGCTGCAGAGCAGGACTGCCTCTTATTATGTGTATGCACCTCCCACAGTGGGTCCCTGATCTTACTGGAAGCTCTCTGAGTGCTACTGCAATGCCAGTGAATACTAATCACATTAAAATGGCTAAGAAAGAATTTTTAAGGAATGTGGAGAACCACCTGCACCCTCCCTCCCAGATCTCAGTCTGGAATTAACTGTATTGATGTGCAGCTATAGATCCCTGAAAGTGGCAAGCTGAGCAGCACCATTAAGAGAACTAATTTCCCCCTTGTCCTCTCCTTAAAATTAGAATGAAAATTGGCTCATTTCTCATATAAAATGGTGAGGAAATTCCACTTTTTTCTTACCATCTTTAAAAGTGTGTTTGTCGTAAAATCATTAATGCCATGTGTCACTCAATGTGTCCCTTTCAGCAGCTCAAGGATCACCCCCTACCTAAACTCCGATCTGATCACTTTTCAGCTCAGATACTTGCTAAACTATATCATTTAATGGGTTCTCTTTTCCTCTACTACATTTCCATAACTTGTTCCTTAATCTTCCTTTGATCCTGAATACTAGAGAGATTTACATGTAATTTATTCTTAAGTTGTTGTATTTGTTTAATCTTTCATTTCCAGTTGGATTCATTTTCAAACAAGAGAGCTTGTTATTGATTCAATTTACTGTTGACAGTTGGGACTTGCCTTCTCATTCTGAGGCAAATTTCCATTTTTGTTATTTTTCATCTTTATTGCTCACTCTCAACGTGATTTGACCCAAGAGATTCAGATACTGGCAAGCAAGCCCTTTTTGGTGTTCAGATGGAAATCAAGGGCTGGCCCTTGTATTTCCACATCAGTCTCATATATGTTGTTCGACTGAATCTTCCCATGCTCTGCTACAGACGAGGGACCAAGTGGCTAGGCAGCACTTCTGCAGAAAAGGACCTAGGGGTTATAGTGGATGAGAAGCTGCATGAGAGTCAACAGTGTTACCAAGAAGACTAACAGCATTTTGGGCTATATAAGTAGGAGCATTGCCAGTAGATAGAGAGACGTGATCATTCCCCTGTATTTGGCACTGGTGAGGCCTCATCTGGAGTACTGTGTCCAGTTTTGGGCCCCACACTACAAGAAGGATATGGAAAAATTGGAAAGAGTCCAGCGGAGAGCAACAAAAATGATTAGTGGGCTGGAGCACATGACTTATGAGGAGAGGCTGAGGGAACTGGGATTATTTAGTCTGCAGAAGAGAAGAATGAGAGGGGATTTGATAGCTGCTTTCAACTACCTGAAAGGGGGTTCCAAAGAGCATGGATTTAGACTGTTCTCGGTGGTACCAGATGACAGAACAAGGAATAATGGTCTCAAGTTGCAGTGGGGTAGGTTTAGGTTGGATATTAGAAACTACTTTTTCACTAGGAGGGTGGTGAAGTACTGGAATGGGTTACCTAAGGAGGTGGTGGAATCTCCTTCCTTAGAGGTTTTTAAAGTTAGGCTTGACAAAGCCATGGCTGGGATGATTTAGTTGAGGATTAGTCCAGTGGTCTCCAACTCCTCTCCCTTCCAGAAGCGCTGCTAGTCCCCTTCCTTCTCCTTTTACATCCAAAGTATGGTAAAGTGCCTTCACAAGCATTGGTTGTACCAGAGGAATGTTCCCAGGTCCCCTTGCTGTTGACAGGAGAGACATGCAGGCCATCTGCACCCTTAAAGATATTGCTTATATATGAGTCTATCCACCAGCTTATCCAAAACAAAGGCTGGGGGAGCAGGATGGCTGGCTGCCCCTCCGTGTTGGTAGGATGGCAGAGTACCTTGAGTAAATGGTTTTCCAGAGAGTCTGTTTGGAGCAAAGAGGGGAGCGGGGAGAAGTCCTAGAAGCCATTGCAGAGAGAGAGGCTCCCCAGCTGGGATGGAGCTAGCCCGGACCTCTTTGAAGTATACCAGCCCCTGAAGAGCCTTACCTTTGGAACCTGGAACCACTCTAAGCTTTAACTAAGAAAACGATGGCTTCCTCTAAAGCAGAGAGACATCCTCTGAGCAGTAGCTTCTGGAAGCAGCATACAGAGCAAACATATTCTGAAATCACAGGCGTTAGTGGAGGATTGAACCAAATACTAAGAATCCAGCATTCAGGCTTCTCCATAAATCCTCCCAAAGTCAGATGCCCTCAGCAGGTGCAGGACACTCAGGAAATCCCCACAGTTGGAACCTATGCTGAATCTAGCTCTGGAGCTGGAATGAATCTATTTTAAGGGAACAGCAAAGGAATTTGAACCCAGCATTATAGAGGCACTGCTCGCAACTCTGCGGTTATGGCTGCATTTGTCTTGCACTTAAAGCAAGGGATTCAAACTTTTTGTTTTGTAGGAAAAATACAGCACATCATCCTCAACTCATAGCACTTACCCTCTGAGGAGAATAATTTCATTCTTTGCTGTTTTTAACAAGCTCTTGTGACTTGCCCAGGTTCACTCAGCAAAACAGGGCAAGGGCAGGAACAAAACCTTGGTCCCACTTCTGTGCTCTGGCCGCAAGGCAAGTGTGTCTGCAAAATCCACTGATGGTGGCAGAATTTCAAAACATTTGAAAAAAACACCTCCCCTCTGTATTTGGGGGCAAGGGGCTTATTTAGCGCTTTCACTTGAGAAATCTGGCAGACTCCAAGGCCTGCAAGATCTTACAATTGTGCACAAGAAAAAACAAGGCTTAAGACTCACACTAGTCAGACCAGCCTCCATCTGAGGAGCAGGGTGCCACCTCCTTCTTCCTCTTCTTGCCCACATCTCTAGCTAAGAGCACACAGGTTTTATTACTGATTTACTGATGTCAGTTTCCACCTCTGTTGCACTGCCCCGGCATTAAGGGGTTATCCGTTTCTCTGGGAGAACGAGGGAGAAATGGGGGGAAGGAAAGGGATGAGAGAGAGAGAAGGGACTCAGCATCCATTCTAGTTTCAAATGGGCTTTGTGGCCTGCCCTAAATTCTGCAGCTGGTTCTTAATTGTAAGCAAAGGCATTGGTTGCAGAACTGGAGCAATCTCAGGGATCAGCCCGGCTCTGGGTGCGTTTAGGTTTCCTTTCAAAGAGGCAGCTCATGCACCAGACAAGTTTCCAAACACTCAAAAGCCTTTGACTCTTGTTATCAGTCTCATCAAGCATGCTGACAATGACCATCCACAATAGGGCTCTTGAATAACTCGTACCTGCTTTTATTTGCCGGTCACTGCGCTGTGGCGCACACAAACACTGAAGCTTGCAGGATTCCCAGTTTCCTGCTCTCCTTATCCCTGCATCTTCCTGTCCTGTTTCCCCCTCCCAAGCATTTCCACTCAATTTAAAATTAGTGCTTCTCCAGTTCAAACACATTGGGCAACTTTAGGGCCAGATTACTAAACTGACCTCCTGTTTTTGCACCCACAATTATTTGCAGGCACATTTGATGCCACTTGGATGTCAAACTTCCTGAAGGCTGCCCTAGTCCCCACAACCCTTGAATAGGGAAGACAACTGCTGCTCCCCAATGCTGCATGAACCTGGTCCGTGAAATTTACCTAGGTGTAACCATGTTGCTGGATGTCTCAATGACATTCAGTGGCCCCAATAGTTATTTTGGGGTGCAGAAAAGACGAGTACAGAAGATCAGGCCATTGTGATGTAACTGAATAATAATACTCAGAGATGAGAGCAATCTACCATTTGCCTCAGAGGTTTGCATGTGTGACTGAGACAGCATTCAGGTGGGCTTAATCACAGAGAGAACACTACAAAAATTCCATATGGGCATGGAGAAATCAGGTGCATTGATGCATTCTTATAGGGACTTTGGACAGCTCTTTATTCCCTTACACTGGTAATGCCCTCTGACCAGCAGCCATTTAGTGTATTATACAAGAAACACTCAGAATGGTGACAGAAGGAGAACAGCTTGATCAGAGCCTGCTGCTGCCACTAATCTGCCAGCTAGAACTTCTGTTGTTGCTATTTTAGCTGCTGCTTCTTCTGTATTGTCTTTTGCAGTATCTTAAAAACCAGCCTATTGATCCTACATGCACACTTAGGAATTTCAAGTGGAGACATAACCAGGAAGATGCCAACAAAATATCAAACTAGAGTAAGAAGCCTGTGGCCAGATGTCCTTTTTTTGGTTTGCCACAACAACATTACAGAATGGGTGGAGGGGAATGTGTGGAAATAGACCATTAAAAACACAATACATGTAAAGAGTGCATAACATTTAGGGGAACAGCATAACTGCTAAACCACTCAGATGCAAGTCCACACAGCACGGGCATTTTGTCTATTTCAAAGGAGTGGGAGAACATGCGGTATTCTGTTCTTGCCAGGAGAACCATTGTCAAATCCAGGGATAATTTTGTATTGACAAGTCCAATGCACCAAGATCAATTAAGCCTTTGGGATGCAGAAAAAGCTGTTTTACTGGATTCTGTATTGCATTAAGGCCCCAGTGCAGCAAGGTACTTAAGGGTGTGAGTAGGCCCATTGAAGACATGTTTAAAGCTAGGTATGTGCTTCAGTACCTTGTGGAATTGGGTCTGCTTTTGTCCACACAGTACAATTTTGCCTTTTCCTTTGTTTCACTTATTATTGTCAAGTGTCAGCAGTGTGCACTGAACTGTATAAGAGCTAATCCATGCTCCTAGGAGCTTACTCAAAAGCAACAGAGGGATCCAGAGGATGCTTTTCTAAGAGGTAGGTGGGAGGGTGGCAGCATTTGTATTGGTATTGACTGGCACTGGTGGGCTATGCCTAAGTTTTTGAGGAGAAATTTGAATGGTGAGATGATGGATTCCTGGCATGCTGGAGGTGGGAAGAAATTCCAGCATTGCCAGCAGATCGAGGGAAGTGATTATTCCCCTCTATTCGGCACTGGAGTATTGCGTCCAGTTTTGGTCCTCCCACTACAGAAGGGATGTGGACAAATTGAAGAGTCCAGGGGAGGGCAACAAAAATGATTAGGGGGCTGGGGCACATGACTTACGAGGAGAGGCTGAGGGAACTGGGCTTATTTAGTCTGCAGAAGAGAACAGTGAGGGGGGATTTGATAGCAGCCTTCAGGGGGGTTCCAAAGAGGATGGAGCTTGGCTGTTCTCAGTGGTGGCAGATGACAGAACAAGGAGTAATGGCCTCAAGTTGCAGTGGGGGAAGTTTAGGTTGGATATTCGGAAATACTATTTCACTAGGAGGGTGGGGAAGCACTGGAATGGGTTACCTAGGGAGGTGGTGGACTCTCCATCCTTAAAAACCTCTAAGGCCTGGCTTGACAAAGCCCTGGCTGGGATGATTTAATTGGTGTTGGTCTGCTTTGAGCAGGGAGTTGGACTAGATGACCTCCTGAGGTCTTTTCCAATTCTAATATTCTATGGACAAAGGCATGCTAATGTGAGTGGGAGAGGAAATGTAGCAAGGAGAGAGGCAGGATTCACTGGCAACAAGGAGGAGACAAGAAGGGAAATGAGAGCAGAGATACAGGATGGGACAGAGTGCTGCTAAGCCTCAGTCTGGTACATAGAATCAGAAACTTGGACTGGATGGAGAAGGCAAGAAGCAGCCAATGGAGATTTTTGATGAGGGGAGTGACACAGCCTGAGAAAAAGGGGACAGAAATGAGTTTTCAGCAAGAACGTCCTCAGTTGTTTATGAAATAGGACAGCGATCCAGTGATTGGACAGTTAAATGTAATTCTCCCTGCTGATTAGTTTCACAGCTACTGTTAATGGTAAATCAAGTCATGTGCATCACTGCTGAATAGCATTTGGTAATATTAGGAAGTCAAGTAACAATGTTATGACTATATGTCAATTCAATTTGGAAATATTTTTCTTCAAAATGTTTATGCATTTTTGGTTCACATATGTAAAAGCACTACTCATGTGTCACATGACCAGCACTGATGAGATTCAAGGATCCCCGACTGGTTTCCTTTCAGAAGCAGCCCAAAGGCCTTGGGTTGGAAGAAATGAGAGGCGTGGCAGGCTGAATGATCTAGATGCTTGCAGCATCTCTTTCCAAGCTTTGTTCCATGATCTAGGGAGTTTTTAGACTGCAATTCCAGACCTTATGCAGATGAGTGTACATTGTGCAGGTGTTTGTCTTGATCCATTTGTATCACTCCACACTCCACAAGTTGAGCTCCAGATTAAGGCCCAGATTTTTCAAAATTGACTGGGATTATGGGTGCTCAACTGGAGACACCTCAAGGGGGTGATTTTTCACAGGGCAGGTGCTCAACAAAATCATTCTCTCAAAAGCCCCAAAATTGAGGCATCCAAAATCACTAGGCACATTCAAAAATCTTGTCCTATGCCTACTAGAGCATCAGTAACAGCTTTGTCAGAACGTCCATGTTTAGACAAGAGAGAAATTACACAATTGTACAAGTGTGTTTCTGAATAGCATGCTTGTTTTACATCACTGTACATGTCATAATTCATTTAAGTCAGTGGAAAGACTTGTAATGACATCACTGGACTTTGGATGAGGCTCTCCATCTCCAGTATAGATAATATCCTCCCAGCTCGACCATGTTTCTCATTTAAAATCTATTTGACATTTAAGATTTATCCAGATCCAACAGCATTAGCAAGTGGCCCAAATGTTCTTATTCCAATGAAGCATCTGGCAGGCCTCTTGTATGCCCAACCTGCTGGAAAGAAAACGAATGGTAGATGATAAACTCCCAAAGTAAGGTTTAACTGGAAACTTCATAACTGATTATACTTTTCCCGCATGACAACAGCTAATTCTGAGCACACTAGCAAGGTTTTTGAAAAAACAGACACCCGCAATGTTGATGTATATGGGAGGGAGCATCATGACTATTACCACTCGTCGCCATTGTACATCTAGAATGGATCAGGTCGCATTTTGAACCATTTCAGCAGCGCCATAATCAGCCTGATTTTTTAAACCTTGGAACTCCTCTCTGATTTAATGTTTGTTGTTTGCCTAAGGATCTCTGAAGGAACTGGTCAGGTTTTCTCATTGCAATAGATCAGTGAAAAGTATTTAGACTGTTCAAATTATGGTCTGATTACTGAAGTCCTGCTAGTGGCACTTGCCTACCATTGCCAAGGGAAATTGCAATTCTGTCAACATGCTGATTGCCTATCCAGTGTTTTACTCACTCTTACTAGCAAACATACCGCCCCAGTAATGCACGAAACATACATCCAAAGACAGAGTCACTCTTTCAGTCATCAATTGTCATAGGATGACATTGTCAGAGATATTATCCTCGAGCTGGGTGACACGCATTTGTCACTCTTTCAAACAGATAATTCATGAAAACTTTTCTCCTTTTTTCCTATACAAGGGGAAAAAAGGGGCCTGTAACTGCTCAGACAAGCCACCCCAAGGGAGGATATGTGCCAATCAACCAAGCTTTCAACTTCACTGCAGTCAATAGAACAGGCAGAGCAGAAAGTCACAAGTAAGTTCCCCAAAGCCTGGCACAAAGAGGCAGAGAAGCCAAGTGAAAGCACCACCAGGCAGGCCCGGAAAGCCACTCAGAGCCAGAGAAAAGCACCCTGGGGTGGAGAATACATCCTGCTGGCTTCTGTAAAGTGCGGCAAAAACAGTTTGATTCCGCTTCTGACAGCGAACTTTGCCACTTGTTTGTGCCGCACCTGAGGAGTGACTGGCAGGGTGTAATGAGGAGGTTCTCACTTATCCATCTCTGCCAGCTGGAGCAGCACAGGGTGGATGCAGAGGGGAAAGGGAAACAGCAGATTTCTCTGTCTGAAACCAAAGAGTCCCTTAGGTCAGCTAACAACACGGTCAGGCTTTCATGATAGCAAAACAGACAGGCAGGCTCTCCAGTAATGTCTGGAAGAGATTCACAGGGTATTATTTAGCATTTGATTTGATAGTACTCGAGATTACCTCCAAGGCCCAGGGAGGGAGGATTTCCCAACACTAATTATCACTTGGTAGTTAGCAGCAGCCGCGCTGAGCGCACTGCTGCCAAGGGATCGGGAAGCATCATTTCTCAGTCAATAAGCCCTTGCAACAGATGCATAATTCTACTGGGCATTGTGTACAAGAATTAATCCCCTTCAGCTTTTTCATTGTCATCGGGATGTTTTCTAGCTGCTGCTCGCTGCAGCAGAGTGTCTAGCCTTGGGATGGGAGGAGGAGGGTACTTCTCCTACACGCCTGCCATGTAGTGCAGTGGCTGCTGTGCTTGACAGTGGTCATGCTCAGAAGAACAGTCCATGGCCAAACAAGGTTCTGTGCAGAGGCCCAGAACAAAAGGTGCCTCCAGCCTGAGAGATCTAGCAAGGAGGAGGCAAGTCCATTTTGTGGCCTCACTGACAGCTCTTGGTTAATAAGCCTGTGAGCAAGCTAGAGCAGCTGCTCATAAATTGCTCCCCACTACATTTAATACATTGACAGAAATTACCCACAATTCCTTGTAAGGAAGGAAGCTTGACCTCTCTCTGCCCACAAGCCAATAGGGCCCTTTAATACAGCAGCTGAACTTCTGTGGCTCAGCAGGAGAGGCTACTGTGCACCACTCAGAGCATTCCTCTACAACAGCATCCTGGCATGAAGGATGGGGACTAGGTGCAGAGCGTGGATAGTGGAGATCCGAACTAGAGCTGGTCAAAGTCTCTCGTCAGAATGACTTTCTGACAAAGAACACCCTTTTTGCAGCACACCCTGGCTCCCTGCCTCTCTGGTTTGGCCAAACTTTTTTGATTTTCCATTGGGAAAATGCAAAGGACAGCCCCCTGGCTGCCTGCCTGGAAGACGCTTGGCAGAAGCTTTCCAGGCGGGCTGCCAAAGTTGAGTGCCGTGCTTCTCTGCATCCCTGACCCCCAGCCTGCCCCAGCTCCAGGGCTGGAGAGGCCAGCCTCCTCAGCTCTCCACTTGTCCAACCCTGCAGCTGGTGGAGAAGCCAAGCAGCCAGGCTCTGGGCCTTTCCACCTCCAGAGAGAGGAGGCTGAGCACCCTGGCTCTCTACTCCTGGAGAGGAGGGCTAGGCTGAGTGCTCTGGCTATGCATCTCCGGCAGCCAGGCTGGCACAAAGGGAACTTGTCCAGAATCTTCCAGATGGGCAATTGGGAAACGCAAACATTCTGTTGTGGTTTTGCCCAGATTGAACTGTTGAGGAAATCCCTTCCAAAGAACATTTTCACAGTTTTGAGGTCCTGGTTTAGGATGAAATTTTTTTTCAAAAAAAAGTCAGTTTTTTCTCAGGAAGCTATTTTTGTTTTCTGGCCAGCTCAGATCCAAACAACCCCCAAGTGGGAGCTTCAGGGCTTCACATGCTACTGCACCTCTGTAGCTGGAGTATTGAAAGTGAGAGATGTGAAAGGATGTTCGCTGCATACCAGCCTAGAAGGAGTTAATGAGGCTGAGGAGTGGCCAGTTAACTGATTAGGCCACAGCTGAGAGGAATTAGCTGGCCTAAGGCTATGTCTACACTACATTTTTGTTGGTATAATTTATGTCGCTCAGGGGTGTGAAAAACACCCTACTGAGCGACATAAGTTACAAAGAGAAAAGTACCGTTATGGACAGCTCTATGCTAGCAGGAGAGCTTCTCCCGCCGACATAGCTATCGCTGCTCATTGGAGGTGGTTTAATTATGCCGACAGGAGAACTCTCTCCCTTCAGCACAGAGCAGCTACATGAACGATCTTACAGCTGCACCTGGTATAACTGTGCTGCTGTAAGCTTGCTAGTGAAAACACAGCCTAAGTCATTCCCTGAATGAAGATGGAACCCGGCTTGGAAGGGACAGGCAGGGCTAGGATAAAGCCAGGATGCTAGCAGCAGAAAGGGGCTGCAGTGAGAGAGCCTGTAGCCACTCTCTGGACAGTAGTGATGGAAAGAAGGGGAAACTATGTGGGAAGGATATAGCAAAGGGCTCAGGGGAAAAGGCAGCAAGGCTTAAGATGGTGCAGACCTTGGCTGCTGACTAGAGGGTCTCTGAGCTGGCTGGAACCTGGGTTCCCCTACCAGCTCCTGGGGACGTGGCATAGTCTGGGCAGTGATGGAAAGACTGCTATCTTGGAAGAAGAGACTTTGATATTCCAGAAGGGGGACAACACATGGTGACCTGGCCTGTGGGCCAAACCATGAAGACAGAGCACCCTGAGTCGCAGAGAGAGAGAGAAAGCATGGCAGCAGGGCTTGCAGTGAGCAGCAGAAAGGGGTGTCAGACCTGAGTGGAGCTAATTCCCAGACATGGCCAGAAAGAGGTGCTCTAGCAGTGAGTGGATTCTATGGCGAGCGGGTGGGGGTTATTTTGTCTCTCAAACTCTTCCAGGGGAGAAGCCCTGAACACAGCCTGTTTTCTCTGGCTTCGAACTGGGGCTGAGAAGTTGTCATAACTTTCCTACTCAGATCTGAACCTTAGAGTTCAGAACATGAGAAACTAGCATGAAACCTCCAAACTTAATTACCAGCTTGGATCAGATATCGCTGCCACCAGCCAGAAAATTCCAGTGTCTGGCTCACTCTGGTCTCCTCAAAACCTTCCCTGGGGGACCCCAAGACTCAGATGCCCTGAGTCTCACCACAAAGGGAAATAACCCCCTTCCCTTCCCGCTCTTTACCTCCTCCTAGATTTCCCCACCCTGGGTACTCTAGAATATTCCCTGCTTCAAGTCCTTGAAACACAAGTACTGAGAGATCAAATCTCTCTCTCCCCTCACCCAGAGGGTATGCAAAGTCAGGCTTAGTAAATCTAACACAAAGAGATTTTCCCCCTCCCTTCGTTTCTTAGCATTAACCAGTGAAAAAACTCAAACAGGTCTTAAAAAGAAAGCTTTATATAAAAAGAAAGAAAAAACATAAAAATGGTCTCTGTACCAAGGTGACAATATACTGGGTCAATTGCTTAAAAGAAAAAATGAATAAACAGCCTTATTAAAAAAGAATACAATTTAAAACATTCCAGCAACTACACACATGTAAATACAAAAAACAATATAAACCTATTGTCTTACTATCCTTGTACTTACAACTTGGAAACAGAAGATTAGAAAGCCTGGAGATAGAGAGATCACTCTCAGAGCCGAGAGGGTCACCGAACCAAGACAAAGAACAAAGAACTTACACTCAAACGTCCCTCCACCCAGTTTTGAAAGTATTTTGTCTCCTGATTGGTCCTCTGGTCAGGTGTTTCAGGTCACTGTTTGTTAACCCTTTTATAGGTGAAAGAGACATTAACCCTTAGCTATCTGTTTATGACAGAAGTGGTCCCAAGAAATATGTTTTTCTACTAAGTGAATATGTTCTCCCTACAATTGTGCCTTCTGCTGTACAGTCACTGCTGGCTGGAGGGTCAGAGCAGTTCTCCAATGAATTTATCCTCACAAACACTCCCTGTTCCCTAGCAGTCATCATACAGACCTCGAGTGGCTTCCTGCTGGATGCTAGGGCCCAAGGAGTAGTGGAGAGACCCTTCTGCATTTGGCAGATGAATGGCACAGCTGTAGTTGAAATTATACCTAATGCCACAGCTGCCTTTTAAAACTCCCTGGGGCTTAGTGCTTAGCTCAGTTTTTGAGTGCCCAGGCAGCCACAGCAGAGGCCACATTTGCAGAACTTTTGGGGGACACATCCACAACTTAGGAAATGCCCTCATTTTTTGGCTGTGCAACCAAAGCGTGTGGTTTCCACACAGAAAGTCTCTGGCAGAGCTTGGAAATGAACCCACAACTGCTGAGTCCTAATCCACTGCTTTAACCACAAGATCTCCTCTTTCGCCTCCCTATCAATCCAAATCCTTTCTAAGCCATCAATTCATTCTTAAAATGAAAGCATTACAGAGAAAACATATGGAAACTATAGAATAACCTACATGATTGCAAATAAGTTTACCAGAGATCACCCCGGCTCTGGTAAGGGGCAGTCCTTCAAATTCCTCCAACGGGTTTTTTTGTGGTTACAAATTCATAACAGCCTTCACTCAGGAGAAGCACACCTAGGAATTGTTCATTCTTTTCTTCTTACAGCTGGTGCCTTTGATCTTGTCCTCATGTGACAGGTGATCAGCAGACAAAGGTCCCTTCCTTGAGACAAAGCTTCAAAAAGCTGAATTGCCTAACCAGAGATGGTACATTTGTACCATCCTCACTCAAGATTTCCCGAAAAACCCACTTAACTTTGTTTGTCCCATAAGTTAATTCTTGTCTGCCACATGGTTTCAAATAGTCCTTTGAAGCTGATATCACTTACCAAGGTTTACAAGTTTTCCCCCATAGAAGTTACATATGATTCCACAGTAATACATACACCTTCCATTTGTAATACAATGGACTCCAAAACTACTTAAACTTAAATGCAATACAGCTTTTCAAAGATATTGCAGGAAATCACCATATCTGTCACGCTGGGTACAGCTGGTAGGGAATTTTTTGACATAATAGTTTTTAATCAGAAAATGCCAGTTTGTTGAAACTGAAAGGGTCCAGAATGGACAAGGAAGAGAGACCCCCACAGTAGGCCAAGGAACACATTACCTGGAATGTGGGAAACCCATGTTTACATTGCTGCTTAGAATTAAATGGAGCTAGGACTTGAACCTGGATCTTCTATGTGCCAGTCTGAGGGCCTGCACCACCAAGCAATTGGCTATGCTATATGATTTAAAACTTCAAAAAATATTCATGGGATGGGAAACTGTTTCCTGCCTAATTCCAGTGCTGAGCACCTACATCTCTCATTAAAAAGCCTCTGAAAAATAAAGCCATCAGGCTCCTCTGTGATCATGCAAAGACTCATCCTGATCTTGCTACAGTTCAGGAAAGGGAAAGATCAACAAACAAAGATAGATGACAGGTGTGTTTGTCTAAGAAACAGCATAAGGATGTATGATAGACTGGGCCTGTCTCTGGGGTCACACACAGGCAGTTTCAGTGTCTCTTCCCCTTCCCAAGTCCTTTCCTTTTCCAGGGTCTCTGTTGTAGGGGATCTTCTGCTTGAAGGGATGATCAGTCACTGAGTCCTTATAAAGGTTTGGTTTGCTTATGGTGGTCCAGCACAGCTGGACTGGACTCCAGGTTGGGATTTATCTTCAACTCCTCCCCCATGGTGATCAGCTTGTCCGGAGTCTGTTAAGTCCTGGCAGGCGGCAGAGGCTTGACAGCTGTTTCCATATCTGCTGCTCCATAGCAAGAGCCAGCTACTTCTGAGGCACAGCAGCCTTCCTCCTGGCGGCTGCTGCTTCCTGAGACAAGCTCCCCTTTTTAAGCTTGCTTCCTCCACCTGCAGAAGGCTCTGCAGTTTGGCCTGTTTGGTACCAGTAGGGCCCAGAGGAACTCATTAGCCTGCTCCGGGCGGGGGCATACCCCATCACAGAGTGAAATTTAGCCCTTGTGAAACTCCACTGATGTCCCTTGGGTTGTGCTTCTGGCCCTGTATATTCAACAGCTAGGCTAAAGTAAAGAAAGGCTCAGCTTATTTACATGATATTTTAATGTGTGTGTTGAAAGGCACTGGGGGATATTCCCGTCTCCTTGTGCCTAGTGTTAATGGAAGTTGTATAAATGCTGGCTTATTGAGAAGGGAATAGAAAGTTGTCCTTCTAATACAATGTCTAGAACGATGCATCTGACAAATATGTTTAGATTAGAATAAAAATCAGCTGTTCATTTCAACCTTCTTTAGTTTTACACTCTTGTCCCAGTGGCCTGTTTGAAGCAGAGTCTGGATTTTGCCTGAGTTGACAGAGAAAACAGATATTGCAGTGTTTTGTGCTTGCTAGCTGTTGGCCAGGCATGAGAGCAGACAGCTAATTAGCAGAGCCCCCACCCAACGGCTGGACCTGCTGTCTAGCTGCCCTGCCAGTTAATGCCACTGAGACTCAACCTCCTTCAGTGCCCTCACAATCTGTAGAGAGCAGCTTGGCCCGGTGACCAAAATTAAGCCTTTCCCCTGGCCAACATGGTTGGAGCTGTGTTGCTAAGTCTACCTCAAGCCAGAAGCTCCTTGCACTTCTCACATCAAAGTTGAAGTGGTTGGTTAGGCTCTAATATATCACACAAACTCCAGGAACTGAACTCTCTTTAAATGGCAATTGATTAACCATTCCAGCTATATAAAGTAGCACGTATTGTAAATACATTAAAAAACAATAGTTCACTTTACCTTCTCTTTTAAATTATTTAGCACAGAATCTCAGCTCCATTAAAGTCAGGCTTAATGGGCTTGTTCATCTATTGCTGAAAACATTCTGCTTTTAATTGCACTCCTCCCTCTCAGCTCCACAGCAGAGATGAATTGGAGACCAGGAGCCTGGCTTCCAGTTCTATGCTCAGCTCAGAGGTCTAGCCACAACCTACTGGAAGGCAGAGTGCGGATGCACACACTGCCCAGTGGTATGGGGAGCCATTTGTCCCTTGTGAGGCACTTGCAGGTGAATTTATTTCTGTTGCACCTCCTCGGTTCGGTTACTGTTGGGGGTCATCCTGTCATTGCTCCCTAAGTGTCCTGCAGCAATGGAGTATTCACCACGGTGCAGGATGGCCCTGGCCATGCCTACTCCTGCCCTGACTCTTCTCACCTGCCTTGGAAAGGTTCCTGCAAAAAGAGCTTTTGTGAGGAGAGGACAAGTGTAGATCCAGCTCTTTGCCGGGTGGTGAGACCCCTGGCACCGGTTTAATACAGGGGGCTATGCTTCTGTCTGCCCTGTGGATCTTTGGCATGATGTAAACCAGTGCAGAGGAGCCATAAAGCGATGCTGGATCTGGCCCTGAGTGTACAGTGGAAAGTGATGCGTTGTTAATGAGATGATGCAACATTCAGAATTATATTCTTCCCTTGAGAAGTCCCTGAACATCAGGAAGGGAATATGACTGAGTGGTTTTTAAGGATTCCTGGAGGTACTAGAACATACTAATACATAAGTAGACCTTTGTGGGCTGGGATTGCAGAATCTGAGCAAATAATCCATTAAGAAAAAGAAACCAAACTGTAAAGGGCTGCTCACATCTGGCACTTAGGCCTGAAACAACCTTACATTCATAGAACCACACAGCTGAAAGGGACCTCGACAAGTCATCTTGTCCAGTTCCCTGCACTTAAGGCAGGACTAATTATCTAGACCATTCCTGACAGGTGCTTGTCTAACCTGCTCTTAAAAATCTCCAGTGATGGAGATTCCACAACCTTCCTAGACAATTTATTCCAGTGCTTAACCACCCTGACAGTTAGGAAGTTTTTCCTAATGTCCAAACTAAACCTCCCTTGCTGCAATTTAAGCCCATTGCTTCTTGTCCTATCCTCAGAGGTTAAGAAAAACAATTTTTCTTACTCCTCCTTGTAACAATATACTTGAAAACTGTTCTCATGTCCCCTCTCAGTCTTCTCTTTCCAGACTAAACAACCCCAATTTTTTCAAGCTTCCCTCATAGGTCATTTTCTAGACCTTTAATCATTTTTGTAGCTCTTCTCCGGACTCTCTCCAGTTTGTCCACCTCCTTCCTGAAATGTGGCGCCCAGAACTGAACACAATACTCCAGCTGAAGCCTAATCAGAGCGGAGTACAGCAGAAGAATTACTTCTTTGTCTTACCTACAACGCTGCTGCTAATACATCCCAGAATGATGTTCACTTTTTTTGCAACAGCGTTACACTATTGACCCATATTTAGCTTGTGGTCCACTATGATCCCTGATGCCTTTTTAGCATGTTAGCATCCCTTTTTCATGTTCAGAAATGAAACACGCTATGCAGTATTATGCATTGTAGCCTGAGGTACAATTACACCAGCAGCAGCAATGCTTATTCTATTATTGGTCCTGTTCACTGACGGAATAAAGGCAGATGCAGAAAATCTTTGGAGGGCTATGTGCAAAGCAGAGCATTTCGAAGGCTGCAGGAATCAAGTGACAAGGTTGTTGTGTTTGGGAATATCACCAAACGTGTCATATGAACAAGCTGGAGCAGAGACAGTCCCTCCTTTGATGCAGGCCAGCTTGAGGGGGCTATTTCTTTGCAACCAATTTTCTTTTCTTTCTGGGGTATTTCAGATAGCAATGATTGGACCTGTCTTGTCTAGTTAGATTGAAAGCTCTTTGGGGCAGGGACTGCCATTTATTAGGTGCATGCACAGCACCTAGCCCAGTGGAAGCCCTAATCTTGGCTGTGGCCTTTAATCATTACTTTAATACAAATGAGATTATAGGATGGGCTGGCCAATGACAGCTGGGGACTGGACTCTATGACCTAAGAATTCCCTCCCAGTCTTATGACCCTAAATAAAAAATAAATGCAAAGGATTTGGGAGAAAATGCTGAACATTACCATTTTCCTTTCTAAAAACAATTCAACTTCCAAAGGTGCATTTGCAGACTCAGAAGCAAGTTCTTTGCAATGATTTCAAAGAAATGCTTCTAATTTCTTCAGAAGTTTGAGCCTAAGGTACCGTAACTTTGAGAGAAGAGCTGATGTCATAATGACTTTTGGACTTTGTGCTGAAATTACATTTTTGGCACCATTAAATCCCACCGTGTGCTGTGAAGGATATAATGTAATACCCATCAGATGCAAGCAGCAATGAGGTTTACTGGCCCTAAAATCAATAGGCACTAAATAAAATGGCTCTGAGTGATTTAGGATCATTCACACATCTTCTTTTTGTAAGCTTAAATCTATTTGGAGAGGCATTAATTCATTAAAGACCTCTTGAAAATGTCATCATACTGTGTAGTCTCACTCTGTGCACATCAAGAACATCACAGATTGTGGCTTTTATTAAGGAGGTTTGACTATGTAATTCTTCCTGGAGTAAAAGATACTTCAGAATACTCTGCACTTTGAAACAACATTGTTTATAGCAATATAGTTGTTAAATATTTAACACATAGTGCATGGAGCATAGAGGAGCATTGGTTTACGTTACTGATGTAGCCACTAGAGTTTTTGTCAATTTTTCCATTATTAACTGCCATTTAGCATATTTTATTTGTTTATATTCAATATGGTTACTATTCTTGTTTATACTACCTAGGGGTACCAAGCCAGGATCAGGGCCCTTTGTGTTATGCACTTTGCAGACATGCAACCAGCACTATCACAAGGGGTATCTTATTTCCCTTACATTTAATACACCCATCCATATTAACATTGTGATGGGATCCTTTAGCAAATTGTACCCATCCACACAACTAAAACTCTTCATCAGGCTCTCATCACCTTGCATCTCAGTTACTTGCCTTCTCTTTGCCTTTGACAAATGCAGTCTTGCCCCGCTCATATCCATTCACAATGCTACTTCAAAGAGCATTTTCCTAGTCCATGACTCTGACCATGTCACTCCTCCCTTTGCATCTCTCCACTGGCTCCTTCTTCTCTATTGCATTAAACATAAGCTACTTGTCTTCACTTTCAAGGCCCTTTGCAGACTCTCTCTTCCCTACATATCACATCTCATTTGCTATCAACAGATGATCTTCTACTCTGATCGACCCATGATACCAGTCACCATTATCTATGTCATATTTTTAAATATTACCTTTGTGCTTTCTCCTATGCTGCCCCCCCCACTTGGAAGGAGGTCCCCATAAACATCCACAAAGTTACCTCATTATACACCTTCAAATCCCTCCTAAAAATTCGCCTTTGCTGTGTTGCCTCCAAAATCTTGACAACAGTTAGGTCACTGGTGATGCAACCGCCTACCATGCTGATCAATATTGTCTTCTCATCTCCTTGTTCTTCCCCATCAGTCTGTCCATATCTCGCTGTTGTCTCTTGTCCTATACATAGATTCTAAGTTCTTTCAGACAGGGAATGTCTTTCTGTTCTGTTTTTGTACAGCACCTAGCGCAAGGGGGTCCCTGATCCATGAGTAGGGCTCCTGGTTGATATTGTAGTATAAATAAATAAATAATGATGCCTTTTAAAATTTCCCCAAAATATGTACATACAATATATAAAATATAAGGGACCAGTGTCTCAGCCGGTGAAAATTGGTATATCTCTCCACTGTTGTCAATGGCAGTATGAGGAGGATCTGGCCCAGTGGATCAAACTACATTATAGACTAACCCTCTACAAAATTGTCATTGCAAAGCATGTCACCGAGCTTTAACCACCATATGTTTTTCATGGGAGTTTCACAGTTAAAACTCTACACATGGCTTTTAGAAATAGAGAGGAAAAGCCTTGACATCATCCCAAATAGCGTAATACCAGCCTAGGAACAATAGGAAGCATTAGGGATGGATCCGTGCAGAAGGCTAAAGGGCCCTTCTCAGCTCTACACAATGGACCCAGCTCTATTATTCTGCTCTGCTGTGTGTGTGTGAAACTCATGCTAATGTCCTGGAGATGGAATTTCACATACATCCTATAGAGAAAACAGATTAATGGAGCTGAGACAACCTCTTCACCCTGCACCCTCCTCCCCCCAAGAAAATCACAGAAGGGAATTAAGGCTACTTTGCACCACAGACCAGAGAATCTGTCCCAAACTCACTTAATTTAAGGAGGATGCCATTTTTCTGCTACCAGGCAAGAGGATTTAGGACAGTTAAATCTATAAGCCCTGATGGAAGGGACCGTATATCTTGATGTTTACGGTATCTCTGTTCTTAAAATCAGGTAAGTTTCCTTTTGTTTTAACTTAACCCTGTGTTGCTTTATTTAGTTTTAGCCCTAAAGAGTATTCAGGAATTTCAGATAAAAATCAGTAACCTGAGCCCTGAGAACTCTGTGCCTCAAAGTTTTGTCCCCCTTCCCTGCTTCCTCTGCTCAGTACTCTCAGGCCAGAGCCGGCCCCCAGGCTATGCTTCCTCATTTCAGCATGTAGGACCAGATCTTGCAGCAAGATGCAGAGCATCTCCTGGGACTCACTGCAAGCTTCCGAATGCTTTCAACTGCAATGGGCATTGGCCGTGGGAGAGCCGGCTCTGTGCCTGCTGGAGAGACTGCCCGTGCAGGTTCTATTCTATTCAATGGGCTCAGGGACCGTACAGCAGGAGTCAAACCAGTGCAAAAGTGGCTGGTGATACTCTGCAACTCAGACCCCACTTACACTCACAACCTGCAGCCTGATTTCAGCCCCAGACTCCACCTACCTATTGAGCCTCTGACGGAGTAGTTTGGTCTGGAAGTAATAGGAGGATGAAAAATGGGTATAGGAATCAGAGCTGCACTATTCCCGGTATGGAGAGAGGGGCTATTGATCTTCATCTGAAATTTCTGGGTATCTTCCAGAAATCAAAGGAACGAAAGTTAAAAGAAAACGATGCTTACCTGAAAAACATCGTTAAACATTGAAACATACCTAAAATTGGTACTCAGATTCCAGGCTTTTTCCACTGATTAAAATATAAAATGAATTTCTGTCTGTCCTAATTTCTCTGCCATCTTCCTCGCTAGTAGCAAAATAGCAGATTCCATGGAATAAGCTGTGAGAAATCCACTGCCATAGAAGAGTTGAAATTTCAGGGTTTATCCAATAAATATTAATATTGGTTTGTCTAATATAGTTTCTCACACTTATTGGGTCTATATTCATGTCTCTAAGCACATGTCTACACTGTAAACGGAGGAGTGATTGAAGCACATGTAGACATACCTGAGCTAAATTGAATTGACCTAATATGGGTATAACAGTGAAGCTGCTGCAGCATGGGCTTCAATACAGGCTAGCTGCCAGAGTAGTGAGGTTCCTGGGTGCTACTGTTACCAATGCTAGCCAGGTATGATTACACATGTTGCAATCACACACACCCCAACTGCAATGGAGACATACACTACGAATGGAAACATTCTGGGATAAGAAGCCGGTGCCACTTTCCTTTCATATCATTTTGATGTATTTTAACAAGTTGGGCCTAGATTTTTAGAGGCGCCAGGGCCGGCGCTTCCATTTAGGCAACCTAGGCAGTCGCCTAGGGTGCCAGGATTTGGGGGGTGGCATTTTGCTGCCCTCGGCAGCAATTTGGCGGTGGGGGGTCCTTCCGCGCTCCGGGTGTTTGGCGGCAATTCAGCAGCAGGGGGTCCTTCCGCGCTCCGGGTCTTCAGCAGCAATTCAGCGGTAGGGGATCCTTCCACACTCCGGGTCTTTGGTGGCAATTCGGAGGTGGGGGGGTCCTCCCGCGCTCCGGGTCTTTGGCGGCAATTCTGCGGTGGGTCCTTCACTCGCTACGGGACCCGTCACTGAAGTGCCCCGAAGACCGGGAGCGTGGAAGGAACCCCCCGCCGCCGAACTGCCGCCGACCAGGAGCACGGAAGGACCCCTGCCTAGGGCGCCAAAAACCCTGGTACCGCTCCTGAGAGGCGCTACGCACCGCACTGGCTTGAACTGGAGATGGTGGGGGGGGGTGCTGGGAGCTCAGCACTTATGAAAACTGGCCCTGTATGGCTATGAGTCTGTGAGCAGTGTCCTGGTGCAAGGTAATCACAGTTCAGACATTCAACATACTGAAATGAAAACTGTGCCGGGGGGGGGGAGGAGAGGGGAGCACACCGGTCACATTTACTACAAGCACCTTTCTTTCTGTGTGGTTTTTGTTTGTAAGCCTCCTGTAAACAATAGGTTTTGAGAAGTGGCTGGAGATGGAGGGAATCATCATGGTAGTCCCTGGCCGTTGAGCATTATGGGAGATGTAGTCCATAGAGGAGACTGGGAGAATGAGGAAACTGAATGATAATTTTCATGAGGCACCCTGGCAGGCTAGCAAAATCCAAATATTTCAGGTTTTAGGGCATTTCTTTTGCCAGTGAAAGAATCCAAATTTTCTGCAAGAAGCTGACACTTTTTGCAGGAAAAAAAAATGGTTTTGTTGAAAAGTCCATTTTTCATCAAAAAACATTTCAATGGAAAATTTTCAGCCAGTCCTAATGTTAACCAGCATAACTATCCATTAGCTGTGTAGACTGACCTGCCACAGGACCATACAGTTGTATGGTCCTAATCATCAGCCTTTCTTTCTCCTACCCACCTACACCTGTGCTGCCATCTCTTCCTTTTGGTCTGGTCTCAAGTTAACCATCAGCTTCCCCAATCCGCACAGGAAGGAGTGCCCTCCACATTCAGATCACACCCCTATGACATGGAAGGGAGTCTCGGCTGCCTCTGTGGCACAGGTCTTTCTCCTGCAGAGGACAACTTGTGAGCCTGGGGCCTGGCCTGCTGAGTGAGCACAGGGAGTTGAGGAGCCTGGAGAGATGCATATCATCCCTCTATTGACCTTGCAGACACTAGAGTAGAAGGATAATATTGCCCCAGGCATGATTGCCTCAAGGAGGGGGACATCCCTGGGTCAGCCACCAGCTTCAGAAGCCCTGAGTGAGAGTAGGGAAGCTGCCAGTGGGGATGAACAAGGCCTAAGCACAGATAGCCTAGTGATCCCTCAGGATCTGCATCAACACCAGGGAAGCTGCAGCCTTTGGAGGTGGCTTCATCATCCTGGGGGCAAACTCTGCACTCAATGGAATGAGCAAGGACAGATCTAAGGAAGGATTTTGCCTGAGAAGGGGCCATCAAGCCCTTACTCTGCAAGGGCTTTGTAACAGGGCATCTTCATCTTTCTCTGCAGTGTGAAGTGGCATGCTCATCTGTGGTGTTCTCCGAGTGAGAAGCAGTAGGAGGACACTGTCTAATGAAATGCATAAATCAATTTTTTTGTTTTGTTTTGTTATGGTGAGGGACAGCTGCTAAAGGTTTTATTGTCTTCTAAAATATTATGGGCAGAATCAAAAGAATGTGTAAAACACACCATCTTTTTGAGAGAGCCTATTTGCAGCTGTCTCTGCTACATTTAAATTTCATTGGGGCCTGCTGTAAATGATTGATTTGTGACATGTGTTTTGATATGGCATGCAGATTTCTTTGGCTTCCTAGAAGATTTTTATGGTGGGTGTGTCCTGTTTCATATCATCATCCAACCTTTTGGAAACTGAACATTCCTATTGCAATAAACTGACTCCTCCGTTACAATAAAGATATATGAGGGGGTGGAATGCTCAGCACACATCAAGGGCCAGTCGCACATGGCATCAAAATTCATGTTGCGCCACTGCCTCTTGTGGTGGCCAGGTGTTACATGACAGGGAACAGGAGAAGTGAGGGGCCCCCACAATAATCAACGGGGGCACAGAACTCCTCCTGTCCCAGGGCCACAGCAAGGGCACAGAACATGCCTCTGCAAAAGCAATCAAATTTAAATTCCTACCTCCCTCTCCCCTCCCAAGAGTTCAGCATGGCCATCTGAACTATTTTCCAAGTGAAAATATCAGTTGACAAACATTGTGTATTTCATCATAATAACATCCACTTGGCCATCCAGTTGCACCAACTTTGTATTTCAGCATATCGGGCTGTAAGTAAAAGGATGATATGGTGAACCAGATGGGACCAGAAAATGTAAAGTGATACTTTCGTTCATCTCACAAAGCATCCGTCACTCCTGCTATAAGCTTTGAGAGCTCGCACAAAACAATATGGCAAGAACAAGGACGGTGATAGGACATATATTGCAAAATGAACATCAAAGTGCTTCGCACAGACCTACTGAGAGGTTTACAACCTGTACGTATTCCACTATGTTACTCTGAACAGACACAAGAAGTCCTACTACAAAGGCATGAGTTCTTGCTTTGATGAATAAGGATGGATTTAAACATGTGCTTCGGTGCTTTGTTGAATTAGGGCCTTGAACAGAACTACTTACAGTAATAAGCACTCCACTCAGGGCTGAGCCACAGTGTGTTACCTTGCTTCATATTTAGCCGGAGATGAATCAAGCCACTTAAGGCCACATGTTAAGCTCTGCCTGCAGGACATTAGATAGCAGTCAGAGCAGTGTACCAGGAACTGCGGATGTAATTCTCAGGCACCTCACTAAAAAGATGCTTGTTAAATATCAGCTGTTTAAAAGCTAGTGAATGGCACTTATAAAATCAGGTAGTAAGTTGGCCCAAGGGCCTAGGTGGCTGGATCTTTAACGTGTCTGAGACATCCAGATAGCATATCAAAGAATTACAATGACAGAAAGATACAAGGCAGTGTTTTTTTCTTCAGAAGAATTTTCCAAAGAGAAAACTCAGTCCAAAGTCCCATTTGTTTGTAGCAGCAGCTGAGCCCCAAATCAACATTTCCTTCACAGGCCAGAAAAAGGTCTCCCTCATACCTCCCTTTGATGACTTGCTTGTAGGCCTGAGACCTGAGCAAAAGAAAGCAGCTAGTTGCCATTTACTGTAAATGTTGGTGGGGCAAAATCCTTCAAATTGTTTAGCTGTTCAAATGCTATCTTATCCTGACATTTATAATGGAAACAATAACAGCTAGTATTAAAGGTAATTTTTAAGTCCCCCTTCCCTCCTAGTTCCCTGTTCCCAGAATAAAGACAATTGAATAACAAAAGGCTCTGAAAAGGAATGACAGCAGAAGTGTGTAGGAACACAGCAGGAGAATTCTATGACTTAATGCGCTCTCCAGTTCAACCCAGGGCACAAAAACCCATAGAAAGTGTCCGTCGGCATCAGCAGGGCATGAAGGCAAGTCTTGCTGGAGACAAGCCTGTGAATAGGGCCTGTCAGCTGTGTGGTGATTGAGGTCCATGGAATGGCAGGGGATGGAGGTAGTGTAAACAGGGTCACCCTGAAGAAGCATCTGTTGAGGCAGGAGACATATGGAGTCTTTATTCTTTCTTGTGGAGGCACGAGTTTTTCCTCACCTTCTGCCATCCCCCTATTGTACAGGGAGAATGCTGACTACTAAAGGAGACAGCTGCTATCTCAAAGCCTTTTAGTGACTGACTACTCACAGTACTGCACAAAGGATATTACACCCCCCACCCCAGTCTAATTACCTAAGTAATCAATCAGATGTTCAAAGCAGCTGGGGGAGGGACAGCAGACCACTGCCTCCTAGGAACTGGGATCAAGGTGAGACAGGTTAAGGGTTTTGGTGTTTTTTTTAAACCATCTTAGAAAAACTGATGGGCTGCGTCTTTAGTGAAGGAGAAAACCTCCTTCTCTTTCAATTCGGGTAAGTTTTGAAAAATGTGGATATTTAAAGATGTGGCAGAAAAGTAGTAATCCAGGGCTAATTACACAGCTGTTGAAAAGCCCAGTAAATATGTTACTTAGGGATCTATAATACCTTTGATGTAGTTGTAATCCGACTGAAGTTATTATAGGTTTTCACAGCTGCAGAGCATTCCAGCTTAGTAGGGTGTTTTTTTTTAATCTGCAGGAGCAGAAAAGAAATTGTGCTGCCAAAGCAAAATGGAGATCCTCATATAAACAGGGTAAAACAGCCTAAGACAAATTATACAGATGCTGAGGCACATTAACCTGTTCCAAAGCTTAAAAGGGCTTATCGGATAATAAATTGCCTCGGTGGATCCAAAGGGCTTGATTTCAAAATGGCTTTTTCTTTAAGACAATTAAAGCTTTAAATAAAAGTGTGACTTGGCAGTTGGGAATTCTTGATTCCCTTCAAACCAAAGATAAGCATAGGATGTGAATGCTCTGAAAAAGTATGATCCAACGTATGAAATGTACAAAGGGCAACAGTTGTATAGAAAATATTTGACATGCTAGTTTAAATTGATCAGTGAGGTAATAAGATCTCGGCTTTGTGGAGGGAGGGGTTAACAGCTGGAATTGATTGCTGTTTTCATCCCCCAGTGCTTCATGGTATAAAAAGCTTTCATACAAACTCTCCAGCCATTGAATTGATTATTCATCACTTCTATAGGTCACTCAGAGGAGGGTGGGCAAGGGCCAATGTCAGAGGTGAAAGTAAGCCGGTACAAGCCGGTACGGTGTACCGGCAAGAGCCAGTACGCCATGCCGGACTGCACCGACTTTCACTGCGGGGATTAAAAGGGCTCTGGGCTCTCCTCCGCAGCTGGCAGCCCAGAGCCCTTTAAACTCCCCGCCCGCGGCTCCAGCGGCCGGGCTGGGGCCGGATTTAAAGGGCTTTGGGCTGCTGTGGCGGCAGTCAGCCCAGAGCCCTTTAAACCCCCCGCCTGCGGCTCTGCCAGCTGGGCTGGGGCCTGATTTAAAGGGCTATGGGCTGCCGCAGGGCCTTTAAATCTTGAGGCCATGCCCCTTCCGGATGAGGCCACGCCCCCCTCAGGACTCCGGCACTACCGGTAAGTCCTGTAAGTTACTTTCACCCCTGCCCAATGTCCAACATTTTACAGTGGTGTTCTGAATAGGGCTTTTTTAGGATAGAGCAGTATTACATACCCGACAGCAGGATTGCTGGTCACCATCTCCAGGGCCTCTGTTTAAGTGATCTGTAGCTCTGAGAAAACTATAAAACAAGCTCAAAGTTTGCCTGCAGGAGAAAGTTGCATCAGTTAAACTTAAGGCGTGATTTAAAACTGACTGAGTTAAATCCATGAAACCACTGCGTGGACACTCTTATTTCAGCCTGAGTGGCTTATTTTGATTTAGCTTCAACCAATCCTTAATCTACTTGGCTACGCTAAAATAAACCTGGTTAAACTGAAATAAGAGTGCCCTAGTGGCATTTTGCTCAGCTTTAACTAAATCAGTGCAACTTCTGTGTTTAGACAAAGCCTCAGAGGAACTAGATTAGAGGAAAGAGGGAACAGAAAACACCTAAGTACATAGAACAGTTCAGATGTAAGTGTGCACTTGCTCCTATGTCCTCCTTGCAAATGAGAGATGTGCGTGGAAACAATTTTTATAGAGCAGGTGTTGGAAGACATAGAACAAAACTGCAAAGCATTCTGTTGCTGTTATCACTAGTTCCAGCACCTGGGTGCTGTTTTGAGTTCCAGCCTGTGCTGAAGTTGCTGTTGTCATAATGTTTCAAATAAAGGGCTGGATCCTGCAGGTCTTCAATTTCCATTGGCTGCAAAGGTGACACAGTCCAATGCTGCATGGCTAGTGGCAGATAAACACCCAGCTTGTTCCTTTCTGCCCACAGGGCAGGATCTGGCAGAGTTTACTTCTTACTCAGGTAAACTCCCCGGTGGTCCAATCCTGAGGTCATCACTTGGTTTTTATTGGTCATCACTTGGTTTTTATTTATTATTGACACTAAAGTCAATGAGGTTTTGTCCAATTATGGGATGAGTTAAAAACTACGTAAGGAGCTGAGGATCTAACCCAGCCATGTCTAGGAGACTTTATCCTAAGAACTTCATTAAAAAGTGTGGGTGAATTTATGAAGTTTAAGCATGTAAGATTTAGCTTGTCATATTTTTCTTAGTATTAAAATTTTTATTTTGTTGAGAAGAATAAAATATAAAAACAGTCTAGTGAGGACACGGTTGGATGGCTTGCAGAGGTCAGCAATGCTCTAATATAGCCTTTCACCTTTATTCCATCAGTTCAAAGCCTCCAGGCTACGAGTTATCCACAGTTATTACCATCTGACAGTTGTTCAGTGGCCTGTGTGAAATGATTTAGTAACAGCCCCGCTCCCAAGGGACAAGCGTCAGCATCACAAAAAACATCATCCCAATTTGCACTCATTGGTATCTTTGTTGGTCACTTTGGAAAAGAGGCCAAAAACTGAACAGTTATGGAAGCTAAACTGCCTGCTTATTCCTAGCAGTAGCTGAGACATATTGGTGGGGTATTATGGGGAATCTTGCGCTGATGTTGTTATCTGTGCTGTACCTAGTGTGACAAAGTTCCTCCTCTACCTTGGTGGGTCCTGCGCTTTTTGGGAGATTTGCTCGCCTCAGTGATCTTCCCCACAGTCTGGGTCAACTTCTCCTGCGTCTGATCAGGAGTTGGGAGGTTTGGGGGGAACCCAGGCCCACCCTCTACTCCAGGTTCCAGCCCAGGGCCCTGTGGATTGCAGCTGTCTATAGTGCCTCCTGTAACAGCTGCATGACAGCTACACCTCCCTGGGCTACTTCCTTATGGCCTCCTCCAAACACCTTTTTTATCCTCACCACAGGACCTTCTTCCTGGTGTTTGATAATGCTTGTACTCCTTAGTCTTCCACCAACACAACCTCTCACTCTCAGCTCCTTGAGCCTCTTGCTCCCAGCTCCTCACACGCACTTCCTCTCCTCTGGCTCCTCCTCGCCTGACTGGAGTGAGCTCCTTTAGGTGCCCTGATTAGCCTGCCTTGATTGGCTGCAGGTGTTCTAATCAGCCTGTCTGCCTTAATTGGTTCTAGCAGGTTCCTGATTACTTTAGTGCAGCCCCTGCTCTGGTCACTTAGGGAACAGAAAACGACTCAGCCAGTGACCAGTATATTTGCCGTCTACCAGACTCCTGTACCCCACTGGCCTGGGTCTGTCACATATCCCACCCCCCTGCTCAACACCAAGGGGTTGGGCAGCTTGGGATGCCAGACAGTGCACACGTGACAAGCCATTGGCATTAACCATGACGGCTCCCTGCTCTGTGTTGCACATGGAACTGGAAAGGTTGGAGGGATAAGAACCACCTGGTCACCCTTGTGTTCTTCTCCTTGTTCCGCTGCATACATTGAAGAGGGGCATGGTTGGTCACGAGGACAAATCTGCGCCCGAGCAAGTAGTAGTGCAATGCTTCCATGGCCCATTTTACGGCGAGGCACTCTCTCTCCACCACTGCATATTTTTGTTCCCTCAGAAGGAGTTTCCTACTGAGGTAGAGAACTAGGTGTTCCTCCTTCCCGACCATCTGTGATAGAACGGCCCCCAACCCTACTTCCGATGCATCTGTCTGCAGGATAAATTCCTTGGTGAAATCAGGGGCTATCAGTACAGGGTTACTGCAGAGGGCAGTCCGTAGGTCTGTGAATGCTTGCTCTGCTGCATCAGACCATCTCACCAGATCAGGTCCACGGCCTTTCACTAGGTCTGTCAGGGGGCTTGCCCTTGTGGTAAAGTGGGGGATAAATAGTTGGTAATATCCCACTACACCTAGGAATACCCGGACTTGTTTCTTGCGATTTGATCGTGGCCAATTTTGGATGGCCTCTAACTTGTTCACTTGGGGTTTTACCAGACCTTTTCCCACAATGTAGCCAAGATATTTGGCCTCTGTAAACCCTACAGCACATTTGGCAGGGTTTGTTGTAAGGCCAGCTCGCCTGAAGGTATCAAGGACTGCCTCCACCTTCTCTAGGTGGGTTTCCCAATCTGGGGTATGAATGACCACATCGTCCAAGCAGGCAGCAGCATAACAGTTATGCGGGTGTAATAGCTTGTCCATGAGGCGCTGGAAAGTAGCTAGGGCCCCATGTAGTCCAAAAGGGAGGACAGTATATTGAAAAAGACCCTCTGGTGTGGAGAACGCAGTCTTTTCCTTTGCGTCTTCTGCAAGGAGAATCTGCCAGTACCTATTTGTCAAGTCTAGGGTAGTCAAGTACCGGGCATTCCCCAGACGATCCACTAGCTCATCTATGAGAGGTATGGGGTATGCGTCCAACTGGGATACTTCGTTTAGTCGCTGGAAGTCATTGCAAAACCTTGTGGTGCCATCAGGTTTGGGCACCAGCACGATTGGGCTGGACCACTGACTGTGGGATTCTTCGATGATCCCCAACTTCAGCATTTTTTTTACTTCTGCTTTTATTTCCTCCCTTTTGGCCGCTGGCACCTGATAGTGCCTCATTGTTATTCTGGCCCCAGGTTTCGTGACGATGTGGTGATATGTCTCGGTTGTTCGACCCGGTTTTGTCGAGAACACATCTTGGTTCCGGAAGATCATCTCAGACACCTCATTCTTCTGGTCTGGTGTTAAATCGGGAGACACTCTCACCTGTTTGGAAGGCTTGTTTTCCTGGATAGTTATGCATGCCTCTTGTGCATGCCAGGGTTTCAGAAGGTTGATGTGATAAATCTGTTCTTGTTTTCGGCGTCCTGGCTGCCGCACCTTATTTCCCCCACGGGTTCAGCCACCTCATAGGACCCCTGCTATTGGGCCAGAAGCTTGCTTTCTGCCGTGGGTACCAGCACCATCACCTGATCCCCTGGTTGGAACTGTCGGACTTTTGCCTGGTGATTGTAATAGGTTCTCTGGGCCTCCTGTGCCGTTTCCAAATGTTCCCGTACAATAGGGGTGACCCGGGCCATCCGATCTTGCATCTCTATTGCATGTTCTATTATATTTCTCCCCTCATTGGGTTCCTCTTCCCAAATCTCTTTGGCGATATCTAGTATGCCACGGGGGTAACATCCGTATAATATCTCGAATGGGGAAAACCCAGTTGAGGCCTGAGGTACCTCCCGGATAGCAAACATAAGGTAGGGCAGTAGGGTGTCCCAATCCTTCCCGTCCCGACTTACCACCTTCCTTATCATAGCCTTGAGGGTTCGGTTAAACCTTTCTACCAACCCATCAGTCTGCGGATGGTAAACTGAAGTTCTCAGGGTATGTATATGGAGCAGCATACAGAGGTCCTTCATTAGCTTTGACATAAAGGGGGTTCCTTGGTCTGTTAATATTTCCTTTGGTAGCCTCACTCAGGCAAAGATCCCCACCAGCTCTTTGGCTATCGTTTTAGAGGTCGTGTTCCGCAGGGCAACGGCTTCTGGGTAGCGAGTAGCGTAGTCCAAAACAACAAGTATATATTGGTGGCCCCAAGCTGTCTTCTCCAGGGGTCCCACTAGGTCCATGGCTATTCACTCAAAGGGGACCTTTATGATGGGAAGGGGTACTAAAGGTGCCCTTAGGTGGGGACGGGGACTGTGCAGCTGACACTCCGGGCAGGACGCACAGTACCTCCGCACTTCTTCAGGTACTCCAGGCCAGAAGATCTGTCGTAGGACTCATGCCAGGGTCTTCTCTACCCCCAAGTGCCCCCCAAAAAGATGACTATGAGCAAGACTTAATACAGCGTTCTGGTGTTTTTGAGGTACTAAGATCTGCTGTACCTTCTACCCCTGTACTGGTGCAACTCGGTATAAAAGATTCTTCTTCATTATGAAGTAGGGTCCTGGTCCCTGGGTTCTCCCTTCCATGGGGACCACATCTATTTCAGTCACCTCCTTTCTAACGTTGTTGTACCTTGGGTCTTCAGCCTGGTCCCGTCCAAAATTTCCTCTTCCGGGGCTAATCTGCCCAAGATCTAGGGGCCCAGTCTCTGTTGCCTCTACTGGTTCAGAAGTGTTAAGGTGGGGGTCAGACTCAGGTGCTTTTCCCTCCTAGGTGACCTTCTTTTCAGCTGCTCGGGTCCGCCTACCTATGAAGGCGACCCTCTGGCTTTGGGCCAGTATTAGGATTCCCAAGGCCTTAGCTGCCCTCCTTTCCCTATTCAACTTTCTACCCTGTCTGGGAATTGAAAATAAATCTGGGGATATTTCAGAGAAGACTGGAGGTTGACAATCTACTGTGGATGCCTCACTAACTTCAGGGTTCCCCTCTTTCTCCAATCCTCCTACTGGGAGTAAGTCTCCAAACCCTGGGAAGTCCCTCCCTATGAGTACCGGGTATGGGAGTTTAGGGACTACACCTGCTGCTACCTCAGTAGTGTTCCCCTGAATCTCAATTTTTACTGAGATGGTGGGGTAATAACCAACTGTCCCATGGACGCATGTTATCCCCGTACACTTAGCCCGCAGCAGCTGACTACACTTCACAAGCTTCCCCGAGACAAGCGTGATAGCACTCCCTGAATCAACCGGTGCTGTGGTCTCTACCCCATTTAGCTTTACTGGTCTGGTGTACATATGTGGGGTTAGTGAGACCCCCACAAGGTGGATTAGGGAGCATGGGTCTGCCCAGTTCCCCAGGTTACACTGCATCGGCTCCTCAGCATTGGGACACTGTGCAGCTATATGTCCCACTCCCCGCAGGCATAACATCTTTATGGGGCCTTAGACATTCCCCGGTCTCTTGGTTTGGGCAGTCTAACATCACGATCCTCTTCTCCCTCAGTGCTCCGACTCTTTGAGGCTTCTGGTGGGCCTTCAGCCCCTCTCTTTTTCCACCTGTTATCCCCTGGTTGCCCAGTCACCCGAGCTCTAGGGCTTGGTGCTGCCAGTTTAACCCGGGGTGCCTCTTCCTTAACTGGTCAGGTCAGCTCCCTCACTGTCCTTCGCCTCTCTACCAGTGCGACAACCTCATCATAGTTGGAGGGTTCGTTCTGGCTTACCCGAGCATGGAGGTCTGGCGGTAGCCCCCTCATGTATCGGTAAATGACTAGAACCTCTAGTATCTCTTCCGGACTCCGGGATTCCGTTTGCAACCACTTTCGTGCGAGATGGATGAGGTCATACAATTGGGACCGCGGGGTTTTGTTTTCCTGGTATCTCCACTCATGATACCGCTGGGCCCACACTGCAGTTGTTACCCCAAATCTGGCCAGGATCTCTGCTTTCAGCTGGGGGTAGTCTGCTGCTGCCTCTTCAGGCAGATCATAGTAGGCCTTCTGGGCCTCCCCACACAGGAATGGGGCAAGGATGCCAGACCACTGATCGAGGCCAGGCCTCCCGTAGAGCTGTCCTCTCAAAGGCCAGAAGGTATGCCTCTACATCATCCTCCCCCGTCATTTTCTGCAGCCAATAGCTGGCTCGTATGATCTGTGTCTCATCATGGCCGCAGTTCAGCTCTGTAAGGGTCTTTACCTGGTTTACCAGTTCCCGCAACATAGCCCGGTCTTGAAAAGCCTGGTCCATCAGCAGGAGATTAGTCTCTTGTTGCAGCCACACTGCTTCCTGTTGGGCAGCTGCATGGACACGGGTAGCCTCCTGCTGGGCCATCATAGCTTGTATCAATGCCCATACTAGGTCATCCATTGTGGTGAAAAAAAATAAACCCTCTACCTTTTTTTTTTTTTTAATCACCCTCCTTCTTCTGCCGCGCTGTGCACATCAAAATCCCACTTCTAACACCAGTTGTGACAAAGTTTCTCCTCTACTTTGGTGGGTCCTGCGCTTATTGGCAGATTTGCTCACCTCAGTGATCTTCCCCACAGTCTGGGTCAACCTCTCCTGTGTCTGATCAGGAGTTAGGAGGTTTGGGGGGAACCTGAGCCCGCCCTCTACTCCAAGTTCCAGCCCAGAGCCCTGTGGATTGCAGCTGTCTATAGTGCCTCTTGTAACAGCTGCATGACAGCTACAACTCCCTGGGCTACTTCCTCATGGCCTCCTCCAAACACCTTCTTTATCCTCACCACAGGACCTTCCTCCTGGTGTCTGATAACGCTTGTACTCCTTAGTCCTCCAGCAGCACACCCTCTCACTCTCAGCTCCTTGGGCCTCTTGCTCCCAGCTTCTCACATGCACTTCCTCTCCTCTGGCTCCTCCTCACCTGACTGGGGTGAGCTCCTTTTTAAACCCAGGTGCCCTGATTAGCCTGCCTTGATTGGCTGCAGGTGATCTAATCAGCCTGTCTGCCTTAATTGGTTCTAGCAGGTTCCTGATTACTCTAGTGCAGCCCCTGCTTTGGATACTCAGGAAACAGAAAACTACTCAGCCAGTGACCAGTATATTTGCCCTCTACCAGACTCCTGCACCACACTGGCCTGGGTCTGTCACACTAGTCTATAGAACATAGAGGGCTTCAGGTTCCAGAGGAGGTGACAGGAGAGCACAATACAAAAACCCTGAATTCAGACAGACTGCATAGTCCAGTGCATAGAGCACTAGCTGGGAATGCAGGAGACCTAGTTCTATTCCTGGCTTTGTCTATCATATACCTCCTGTGTGACCTTGGGCAAAAAAAGAAAGAATCATCTTTCTGGTCTCCCTCCCCCTAAACACACATTGTTTGTCTTGTCTATTCAGACTGTAAGCTCACTGGGAGAGGGTCTGTCTTTTACTATGTGTGTGTCTATACATTGCAGGGCACAAAAGGTCCCTGATGTGCTTGAGGCCTAGACGTGCCAACGTAATACAAACAAATAAAAAACAACACTATGAAATACAATTCTAAAATGCACAGAGATTATGATGTAGGTAAAAAACAAGGAGGATGTCCAGAAAGCAAGTACTTTGTCCTTGGAGCCACCGGGGCTGATGAATTAAGTGTTCTGAAGTTCCAAAATACAAGTTCTGGTTTTTCTCCTCTCAGGGTAAAATCCTGCTCCTATTGAAGTCAATGGGAAAATGCCAACTGACTTCTAAAGGGACAGGATTTCACCCCACGTTTTCAGCAGGGTGCTTTGTTAAAGAAACAAATTGGCCTTTTTAGGTGACATGGGGATAAAACTGCCAGCATCTGGTCTACACTAACACTACTTCATCATTGCTAGCATGATGGGGAACTCAGGAAAACCCTGAGTGCAGACATAGCCATCATGTGTGAATTCAGTGCTCATGAAAGTTGAGCCACCATTAACATTGGCTTGAACTAGGCATGGCACAGAAAGGAGTTGGACAAACTTCTCCACATAGCTCTGGTGTGGCACCTTAATCCTGACCTGCAACATCACCTGTGCATCTCATTAGCAGAGATTTCTAGTGGTGTGATCTGCACAAACAGGACTAGCAGGAAATTTATATTTACTTGAGGATTTCCAATTCTCTCCAAGTATCACATGTTCCATGTTAGGACCCTGGACTAGATGACCTCTTGAGGTCCCTTCCAGTACTGTGATTCCCAGAAATAAAATGGAAAGGAATTCTAAACTATTATACTGTTCAGCCACTAGCTAGCACTGTGTGTAAAATATCTTATTTAAACTAACCTTAGCCATACCAGAGCATTAAACCATTCTATTGTGAACACATCTGGTGTATATCTCTCTGAGAAATAGCTGGGAAGTCAGTCTCTATCTGATATAAAAGCCAGACTTGCTAATGCCAGCCTGCAATCTACCATGTACAAGAAGTACATGGCATAGTATCAATAGTAGGACAGTGCCAAGGGAGAAACAGAAACGGAAGGAAAACAGCCCAACAACAGTCACAAACAGAAGGAACAAAGATCTCTTCAATATGCTACTCTTCAATGCCCCCAGAGAACTTCAGCTTGGCAAACCTTCATAATGGACAGACTGGAGGCAATATTTTGCAAGATTTCTAATTGCAAACAAGCTTCACAAGGAAACTGGAGATATACAGGTATCTTCTTTAATTTATGATATAGGGAAGAAACAAAGTATATCTTTAAATCCTTTGATTTTACTGAAGACAGTCACAAAGATTACTATGAAAGGGTTCTGGCTACGTTTGATGCATACTTTATACCTCAGAGAAAGGTATTTCATAAAAGAGCATGTTTCCACCAGACAATTCAAGAACCAGGGGGAAATGTTGAATATTTTATAAGAGCTCTGCATGCAGTGGCTGGAATCTGATTTGGGGATTGTAAAACATGAAAATATCAGAGACCAACTGGTTATTGTGTTAACGGATACAACCTTTGACAGGAGCCTACAAATGAAGATAGACTTAACCCTAGACAAAGCTGTTCAAATAGCAAAGCAATCTGAATTGGTGAGACAGCAAAACCAAAAGCAACTTGCCAAACTTAAAAAAAACAAGAAGAAACTAGCTTACAAGCAGGAAAGAGACTCAGCATGCATGTTAAAAGTTATCATAACAGTGCTGAGGCTAAGAAGGACAAATTCCAAGCTATAGGTACAAGTTGTGGAAAAAGTCATATCCCAAGACATATGGCTAGCAGAGGAACATGGTTTAATAAATGCAAAATATATGGATATTTGCAGCTGTTTGCTGCACCAAATCAGTCAGTGCAGCAGTTGATTCATATTACAGACAATCAAGAGCCATTGTTTCTGGGATCTATTATGTGTGTAAGCAGAGTCAGGATGAGCTCTACCCTGACATCTGGTGGTGAATTATGGGGAGTGTGGAAAGAATTTCAGGGAGTATGGAAAGGAATTTCAGGTATTTGCACTGGCACACCACCTCACCTAGCATAGCCCCCGGCAGCCTGGGGTGGTTATTTTGACAGCTCTGGGATCCCCAATTTCTTTGTTATTGGGTCAGGAAGAATAAAGTGTTGTCACCCTGATTATGTGAATGAGGAACTATGAGACTGCTTTATGACAGAGATGACTCAACCTCAGTTAAGTAGTACTTGCTAGACAAGGGACATGGGTTCCAAAACCCAGTGACTAGAGAGAGGTTGGAGACTGGTGTGTGTACCTGATGGTATGGGCCCCTTTTGAGGGCCTGGAACACCAATTGCGCATCCTCCTCTCTCCACTGTTAAAGAGTAGAGCTAATTTTGATTCCATTAGGAGTCTATCTAAAGGCTGCTGAGCTGAATTCATGTTGGGCCAATGGTGCACCAGCACTGGGGCTCCCCTACTACAAGCTGAAATCGCTAAGAGCTGAAATCACTAAAAGAGCTGAGCTGAGATCACTGAGTGCTGTGTTAACTAGTGAGGAAGCCTGAAGACCTATCGCTAAGCGGCTGGCAGAGCAGAGCAGTTTGCAGCATGTTGGAGCAGCCCATGGAACAGTGAGCGGAGTGGAGCAGTTTGTGGGGATGGCTGGAGTGGCTCGCAGGCTGGCTGGAGGAGCGGCACAGCTAGTGTAGTGGAGCTGGTCGTGGTGAAGGCTGCAGCAGAACTCCACAGAGAGGCAAAGCAGTTGGCCTTGGCCCACGTAAGGTGCCCCTTAACACCCTGTGTAGGCCCCACCACCCTGTGTGGGCCCCCCCCCATTTCCACCCAGGCTGATAGGGGTAAAACTCTGCAGATAAACTTTTGAACTCTGGGGTGGTGCTGACCAGAGACTTTTGGGTTGTTGGACTTGGGGGTGATTGGACTTAAGACCCTAAGGGGGAAAGGACATTGCCAAACATACTTGGAGGTGGGTTTTTTGCTTATGGTTTGTGTTATAACCCTGTTTGTGGTGTTTCTCCAATGTGATGCCGCATTGTTTCCCTCCTCTATTAAAAGGATTTTGCTACACTCAGACTCCGTGCTTGCGAGAAGGGAAGTATTGCCTCCTAGAGGCGCCCGGGGGGGCAGTATGTAAGTGTCCCAGGTCACTGGGTGGGGGCTTGAGCCGGTTATGCATTGTGTTATTGAAACAGAACCCCTGGATACTGAACCCGGCCCTTGTTGCTGCCAACTCAGAGGGGCAGAAGGGTTACATTTATAGACTCTGCTCTGTGCTAGAGTCATATTGCCACAGGGGAAACTGGCAGGCACAATCTCTCAGAGAGTCCCCCTACTTATACACAGAGTCTGCCTGTTGCATTACTCCTTAGGAGAGGGCAGTGTTGCTTAGCTATGTGTGTGGCCACTCCCCGACCCCTGTAGAAGAGAGCAGGGAAGTGCAGTTGTGCCTGGGCCCAGCACAGAGTGTTCAGGGGGAGCTCTGGGCCTGCAGACTCTGAGCCCAGCTAGCAGGGGTACTCTTGTTGCAAGTAGCAATTTTAGGAAAGAAAGATGGTCTGGTGAATAGGGCACAAACGGGGACTTACCATATCTAAGTTCAGTGTCTTGCTCAGGCACAGATTTCCAGTGGAGAGCTGGGCTGGAAATTTCCCACCAAAATGTTCTTGCAACAGAAAATCCTATTTCTGCAAAGCTGATTCCCCCCCAATTTTCCCTCAGGAAAATCTAAATGAAATATTGCATTTACAGTTAGGTTGTCTCAAGTCAAAATATTTCTGTTTGTTCAACCAAATCTAAATGTGTCGTTTCAGGTCAATTCGATATTAATCTGCATCAGTCTGAGCGGCTGTTGTGCCTCATAAGGGTTGTAGTTGGGATGTGTCATGCCTCCTTTCTCCTCCATGGAGCAGGGTCCCCAACTGGACTACACCTCCCCAGAGACACTGTAGTCCCCTTTCTGGATGATCCATTGTGGTGCATCTTGGGAGATGTAGGCCAGTTAGGGAGCCTGGCCCATAGAGGAAAATGGATGTGTGAGGCATCTGAACTACAACTCCCCAGAGGCACTGGGGCAGCAGATTAATATCAAATTAGTCAAAACAACATATTTCAACATTTTAGAACTGAAAGGTATCTAAACTTCCTGTTCTGTGAAAAATTTCAATATTTTAAATTTCTGTTCAGTTCACTGACAATTTTTAAATCAAGTTTGGATGTTTTTCCTAAAAGATAGGCATTAAGTATTATTTGGGGGAAGTTCTAGGACCTGTTTTATAGGCGGTCAGACTAGATGATCAAAATGGTCCCTTCTGGTCTTGAAATCTATGAATTAAAAATAAAATTTCAAAGAACTGACTTTCCTGAAGGACAGAAATTCCGATTGTTAACCCATTCCATTGCTGTGTGACCTTCAGCATGTCACTTAATCCATCCTGAACCTTTCCATTTTAGACATTTACATGTTACAATAGTAGCTGAGAACCTCACAGTCTTAATACATTTATCCTTACTACACCTCTGTAAGGCAGAGGGAGGGATAGCTCAGTGGTTTGAGCATTGGCTTGCTAACCCTAGGGTTGTGAGTTCAATCCTTGAGGGGGCCACCTAGGGTTCTGGGGCAAAATCAGTACTTGGTTCTGCTAGTGAAGGCAGGGGGCTGGACTAAATGACCTTTCAGGGTCCCCTCCAGCTCTATGAGATAGGTATATCTCCATATGTTATTATTTTTTAGGGAAGTATTATTCCCCCTTTTACAGATCAGGGGCCAAGACAGAGAGGCTAAATGATTCTGCCATGGTCACACAGGAAATCTGCAGCAAAGCAGGGAATCAAACCTGCATCTCTGAAATCCCAGGCTAATACTCTAACCATTGGGACATTCTTCCTTCCTACATAGTTTCCCATCAGTGGAATGTGAGTAATACTTCCCTACCTCACCGGCATGCTATGAGGTTAAAAATCTGTTAATGATTGTGAGGTTCTTAAATACTACAATGATGAGGGCCATAAATATATTACAGAAAATTGAAGAAAAAGACAGTAACAAATACTTTATTGCATCATCTGTCAAGTACCAACTTTCCCACTCCACTCTATATACTCCCATTCCTTCTGAAATGACATATTGGGCCCAAACTTTGTCTTACTCCAATGAGTAGCCCCCTTGGTTGTGATAAGTGAGTCAAGTGAATAGGATTTACCTTTTTTCCAGAGTTTGCACTAGACAAGTAACTTTCAAGGAAGGCGGGGGGGGGGAGGTGTCAGTGGTGAGATATCGTGATTTATACACATTACTTAGGCAGACACTTTAGGCTGAGTGATGCTTAAAAGGTTATTACAGTCTAGCTTCCAGCAATGAAGTGGCCTGTATCATTATAAAATGTCTGCCCAGAGCACTTGAGATATTTTGGAAACAGGAAAAGCCACAGGAAAGAGCTGACATCTCTGATAACACAATATTTGTTTGTTTGTTGAGAAACATTTAGAGCTTAAGCATGCAGCTCCTGAACAAACCTGAATATACATTTTTAGACTTGCAACTATTTTAAATATATTTGCACTTTCCCCCAAAAAAAATATTGATAGATCTTCTTCCAGCCACACAGGTACTCAACTGGTTTTCCTGTATGCACTTAACATTACAATAAATTGATTCCAAAGGGTGAACTCCTGTTTCCAGTGACTGAATGTCAGACCGATTAGTTTATTGTAAGTTTCCAAAAGACTGCACTGTACTTTTCTATCACAGGTACTGTAACAAGCGGTAGACCTTCATTATCAATACTCTGAGCTCTAGAAGCTCTAGTGGAACAGCTGAGGTGCTGTTGTCACAAATAAAAAACAGTATCACACAGCAGTTGCCAAAAGACACACAATTAAATTGAAACTCTGGCATATAAAATGTACAGCACAGGTGTTCTAGCTTAAATAATTTAGGAACACATTCAGCTACATTTTTAAATAGTCCTATAAAATTGCAGGCACAACTTTCTGCACCTAAGAATGTTGGCATACAAAATTTTTCTCCTCCATCTTTTACTCCCAAAATTTGTACACACAAAACTTGGGTGTTAAAAATTGGATGTGCAATTAAAAGTTTGGCCTATGAAATCCAATATGCAAAAGAAGATGAAAGTGGAATTTTTCAGCCATTTTTCTTCCATTCTGATTCAGGCTAGACGTTGAACAGAAAAATAATGTGGGAAAAATCCCCCACACAAGGCAAAAAGACAGCTGTGTTTAACCTTTGGTTTCAGTCTGAAGCTCCATTTCATAGCGCTTTATTAAAGGGAAATCTGTGTGTAGTCTAATGGATAGCATCAGTCCACTGGTGCTATATATTCCCTTGAACATTTCCACTATTAATGCTGTCGCTGTTGTTGCTTTATATGGCATCAACCAAGACACACCAACCAAGACATTCAACAGCTTCCTTTCTCAAATTCTTCTTTCACTTCTCTGCAAGGAATTGCATCAGATCTGTTTGGAAAATGCATGCCCACTTCTGCTATTGCACTCTAATGGTGACATCTCAGCTGCAGATCCCTTCCTTCCTTTGTTTTGAAGAGAAGGACAACCACAGTGACCCTGATGTCCATAGTCAGGTTCAGTTATTCACCTTCCATAGGCCACCGGGTCCAGATGAAGGCAGCTCTTTGTAAAGAAACCTGAGTTGCAAGATGCTGATAGAAGATGAAGAAAGGATACGGGACATTATGGTGATATGGCTGTAAGGTTTGACTGCCAAAAAGCGAGTCTCATTGTTTTGGTTCCACCAGTAAATTAATATTTATCTGTAGTAACCCTCTGTTGCTTCCTTGGGTTCTCTCAACAAATACCTTTCACTTAAGGGCTTTGTATTTTACAGCCATTTCCTTCATTCCCTGTCTGGTGATGGCTGTCCCAAGCAGTGCTGTTATTGTGTGTATGTTGTGCACAGTGTACTGAAGCCAGCATTTCCAAGGTTAGGTGCCTAAAGTTGGCTTGAACTACAGGTACTTGTCTAAGGCCCCATACCAGAGGTGGTCAGAGGGAACAGACTCTTGAGGCCATCAGCACAGGTCTCTAACACTTGACCATAAGCTGGAAGCAGTTGTAGGCTTGTATCTACTCTGTGGGCCATCCAATAGAGGTCACATATTTAGCCAGCATATTGCATCAGGGCCTCTGAAAAAAACAGGGCAGTTATTGGCTTACACAGGGCTTTACAGAGAGTTTTAAAAGGTCCCTCCCAAAATTTCACCTGGAGGGTCATAGAAAGAAAGTAAGGAGACTTGAAGAGGGGATGGATGTGGTCAGAGCAGGTCTGTTGCAAAATTTTGGACTGACTGGACAGACGCAAGATGAATATTTGAAAGGACAGAGATGAAGAATTTGCAGTTGTCCAGTTGAGACACACAAACGAGGGGGCTAGACAAGGTTTTGGGCTCTGGGGATGGAATAAAGTGGATGGATTTTGGAACATAGTAAAGAAAAAAACTGCAGGATTGAATGATAGCATCAAAGGAAAAAAGGTTAGGCAGAAGTGGTGAGGCTGGAGGGTGGGAATCTCAGGGGAATCACCACATGGGACTGAGAAGCGGGGAAGGGACAAGAGTTTAGCAAGAAACACGGAGTTCAGCGTTAGTCACTCTAGTTGGAGTGGATTATTCCTTGCCCCCTAGGAACGGTTGGCAGAGGTGCCAGTCTGATCAGAGCAGAACAGGGCGTTGTTCTGCTGTTTCTTACCCATTGTTCTCTGGACTCTGGCTGAGGGGACTCCCCTTTTCTCCCCACAAAGCTGGCTTAGTGAGAGATGAAATATTGGAGACCAGAGTCAAAGTCCTAGTCTAGTCCCTTAGTCTACTTGTCTGCTCAGAGAATGCTGCTTTGATAATATTGCAAAAAAATTGATAAGCGAAATCAGGAACACAAGGAGAAATCTATGGCCATGTCAGAGCAGTGCCCTCAGTCTCTCCCTTCAAATAGGAAGAGGAGGAATCTGCAATCATGATCTCAAATTAGAGATTAACCAATTTTTTAAATTACTTTCCACTTAAAGTTTAATCATTTCAAAAATGGTGTGTTATAGAACTTCTCTTGAATTCCTCATGCTAAGGTGCCGAATCCCTTTAAGAGTGAAATGAAATCATCACTGCTCAGCCCAGTCTGCTCTGTTAGACAGAATGTGCTGTATTGCGTTGGTTGTATTTTGCTGGAGTAGCTTTGCCTGGCTGCTCTCCTTGGGAGCTGTTCAGGAAAAATGAGACACACATCTCGTTTTTCCTGAACAGCCCCCAAGGCCATCCCAGTAAGGGGCACTTTTAAATAAACAAACAACACTTTCAAATGCCTGCTCACCTCCCACAAAAGGCACAAGATAAACAAATGCAGGGGGAAGAGGAACTGGCAGCTGAGCGATACAATGTTCGCAAAGCAATCCCACAGCCACATGAGCATGTGTATTTTGACTTACTGGAAATCCCAGACATCAGGAAAAGACCTTTCAAATCACGCTGTCCCTTCCCCTGCCAGTGCTGCAGGCTTCCCGAGGTCCCTGTTAAAGAGCCAATCCTAAAACCCTTCCCCATGCGAGTAGACTTCTCTTCTGAGTAAGGATTGCAGGACTGGGCCCTAACAGCCCCAAGCATCTTACATAAGAATAGCCATACTGGGTCAGACCAAAGGTCCATCTAGCCCAGTGACCTGTCTACTGACAGTGGCCAATGCCAGATGCCCCAGAGGGAGTGAACCTAACAGGTAATGATCAAGTGATCTCTCTCCTGCCATACATCACCACCCTCTGACAGCTTGTTAAGTTCTCCCTTGACATAAAGCACTCAATAGTGGAACTGTGCAAATAATGGAGTTTTGAGTTTGCTGGTGATTCCGAAAAACAAAAACATTTATTTTGCATCGAACTGAAAACAAATTTTTTGGTGACTCAAGCAAAAAAAATTGTTTAGGGCTAAATTAAATAATTAGTTTAATATTTCATTTGATTGGAGTTTTTAAAATAAATCTTTGAACCAGAAAGCTCTTTTGAACTGTATATGGGCCAGCCACCTCCCAAGCACATCCTTTGTGGTCTGCCTCAGTTTCCCCACTTTTGAGGGGCTCTCAGTCAAATTCTTCTCAAAGTTCAGTCTCATGCCTCCATGGGACTTTTCCAGATCCCCATCAAGTCAACGCTGTGGTCGTCCTGTTGGGGATCACCCAGATCCCCTTGCTTGGAACTTTTTACCTGAAAATTCAGAGTTCCCTGCAGGCATCTGCTTGCTGCCAGCCACCATTCCCAATCTTGGGAATGTCTCTTACTCCCAGCAGACTCCAGAGTCTCTGAGAATCCTTCTGTCTCCAACTTCCTGCTGTTCTTTATAGGCAAATCAGCTTCTCCTTACCCAGCTGGTTCTACTAATTAAACCCTATGCCCCTGTCATAACCTATTCCCAGATTTGGACCTTAGCGTCCAAAATATGGGGGTTAGCATGAAAACCTCCAAGCTTAGTTACCAGCTTGGACCTGGTAAAGCTGCCACCACCCAAAAAATTAGAGTATTTTGGGGCACTCTGGTCCCCCCAAAAACCTTCCCTGGGGACCCCAAGACCCAAATCCCTTGAGTCTCACAAAAAAGGGAAATAAACCTTTTCCCTTCCCCCCTCCAGGTGTTCCTGGAAAGATACACAGAAGCAAGCTCCGTGAATCTAAACAGAGGGATTCCACCCTCTCTATTTCCAGTCCTGGAAACAGAAGTACTTCCCTCTTCACCCAGAGGGTATGCAAAGTCAGGCTAGTAAATCTAACACACACAGATTTTCCCCCCTGACTCCTTCCTCCCACCAATTCCCTGGTGAGTACAGACTCAATTCCCTGGAGTTCCCCCCCCCCCAAAGAAAAACTCCAACAAGTCTTAAAAAAAAGCTTTATGTAAAAAAAAAAAACATAAAAATGGTCTCTCTGTATTAAGGTGACAAATACAGGGTCAATTGCTTAAAAAAAATATTGAATAAACAGCCTTATTCAAAAAGAATACAATTCAAAGCACTTCAGCAACTACACACATGTAAATACAAAAAAAACATATAAATCACTATCTGATCTTTTGTACTTACAACTGGGAAACAGAAGATTAGAAAGGCAGGAAACAGAGATCCTCTCATAGCCGAGAGAGAGATAGGCACAAGACAAAGAACTCAGACACAAACTTCCCTCCACCCAGATTTTAAAAAGTCTTGTTTCCTGATTGGTCCTCTGGTCAGGTGTTTCAGGTTACTTCTTTCCAGGTGAAAGAGACATTAACCCTTAGCTCTCTGTTTATGACAGCCCCAACACAGGTATGGCAGGTGCAGTTAATTGTACAGTTAAAGGAAGTGAAGTCAACTGTAAGAGTGTGTGTGTGTGTGTGTGTGTGTGTGTACATATGGCAAATGAAAGAAAGGGAAAGTTGATAGTAATGAATATAAATCATAAGCTAGGAATTGCAAAAAATGGATAAAGGAAATCAGGGACACAAGGAGACATCTATGACCAGCAGAGTTAAGGACAATAAGGGGTTTTAAAAGTATATTAGGAACAAAAAGAATCCTCCACCCAACACCCTCCACCTGGCTACAGGTGTCTAAATTTGGGCACCAAAAAAACCAAGGCAACTAAAATTAGAGGACACTTCTGAAGATTTGGGCTTAAGTGACCAGTCAGAGATCACACAGATAGCTTATGGAAGAGCTCTGAAGAAAACCCAGCTCTGCCTAAGTCCCAGTTCAGTGTCGTACTATGGCTATCTTTCCACGTGTCTTTTGTGTGTCTCTGCATCTGACTCTGACAAAAATTGAACTAAACTTGAAAAATAGACAGCATTAACCAGTGCTAGTGTTTGCTGTGCTTTGATTCAGAAGTTATATTAAAGATTTGGCCTTTCAGCTCTTAGGCATTTTGAAATCAGTTCAGACTTGACAAACCAAATAAAATGTCCTCCTCCACTGCTTGACTTTGATAATTTACTGCCTTTGAGGGACTTTTCCCTTCCTGTAAATTGTACCCCTAATAGCTATAAAGTTAATCCTTAGCATAAAGTAGAAATCATTGTTAATATTTGCAAATCTTATCACTTGGATGGAAATGGTGACCTGTGGGACTACCCCACTTTTCAAGCAATTGAAGCATTAAGACATAATTTATGCACTTGAGAAGAAATTTCCATATCACAGAGACTGGTTCTTTCCTTGTTCTGACTTACAAAGGATGTTACTAGTAAATGAAACCACAGAGTTCTCTATTACATAAGAACTTGTTTTGACATGTCTAGTGCATCTTATTTATGGAGGTAGCCCAAATGTGCTGTTTTTATGTAACTGAGCATTATTCCAAGGTTGTCTCGACACAACTAAAACAAGATCAGAAAGAAGCGTTTCGCTATGAATCAAAACCCCAGCGAGCGCTGACAGTTTGGACAAGCAGGATCTGATGTGCTGAGTTTAATTTTATTTTGGATTATTTATGTAAGAGAGCAATTCATGAACATTTGGGTGAAGGCTAAAAAACAAAGATGATAATTGACATGAGGAAGAAAGGAACAAGGGAAGAAAAGAGGATTCCGGGGTTATACTACAGGGCTCACTTTTCAGTTCTACTCTATCAAACCTTCCCCCTCATCTCAAACTGGATGACAAAGAAGAAAGATCTTGAATTCCCCCGAATTGCAGTCTGCATTAAAGCACTTTCCCACCCTCCACAATCCTGGGGCCAACTGGGAACTGACTAAATTAGAGCATCCTCAGAGCGACTCTTTGGCCTTGTCTACAGTGACAGCAGCAGCAATAGCGTGTAGGGTATGTGTAGCTACACATCGCAGTGAGAAGCAGGTTGCATCAACACTGTGGTGTGCAGCTACACACGGCAGTGAAAGGCTCTGGCAGTAGGACACTACACTGCTAAAAATAGCAGTGTCGAGTGCAGTGGGGACTGCTTGGATGTGTGGAAAGCCAGGGAGGGTATAAACCCTGAGGTTCTAGCGTGTCTTTGCTCTATTTATAAGGCCGTGCCTCACCGTCCACACTGCTATTAAAAATCTGTGCCGGGGCGTGCAGCATGTATGTACTCTACACACACCCCGTAGGTCTAGACAGAACTTTATTTATGCCAGCAAGAATGGCTGACTTCGCTGGATTGGCCAGAGCATAGTGTGTTCTGGCCCTGCTTCCCCTTTCTGCCAACCCCTGCGCAGTCCATAGAGCTGTCTATTTAAGCTGGGTCTAATTCCCCTTAGCTCCCCTCTAGCGGGATAAGACCGAGCACGCAGTCTGGTGAGTTTCTTAAGAGTCACTAAACTTTTTCTTTTCCCACAGAAGTCAAAGATTTTTTTCACACCATCTTTTAGTTTCTATTGTTTCACAATTCCCAGCAGATGCTCTGTCATTTCATGCATCATCTCTGGGGGCATTACTCACATTGTGATGATGAGAGCTAGTCAAACAATGCTATATATTTTCCATGAAACATTGGAAACTGAAATTAAAAAACAGAGAATTCTAACCCTAAATTTGAACATAAGATTTTATATGCCAAAACTCTTAGTATTTACTATTTTAACTCCTGATGTTCTTATTACTCATAAAAGTATCCAATCCCTCTTGGAATCTTGCTGAGTTCTTGACTGGGATGACATCCTGTAGCAATGGGTTCTACAGCCTAATTATGCATTGCAGAACTCATGAAAAGTACGCAAGTGTATACTCCATGAGAAACTTGCCTACATACTCAGTCATCAAAACAACAACAGGTGAGGAGCCACTTAGTCATTTTCTTTGTGAATCATAAGTAAACATCTCCGTTCTCCTTTGTACTGATACATTGTGTAAATCGTTTTGCTGAAAAGACGACATTACGTTTTGCTTTTGGGGATATCAGAAGCCTATGACATAAACTTTAGCTGTGTGCTGGGTTTGGGCCCTTTGGGGTGTCACCTGATGTGCTGGGATGCCACTGAGTTAGCCTATTCTGCCAGCCTGGGTCCCCTTTACCTGACCTTGCTGGGCTAGGCTCACAAGCCTCTTCCAGCCAAGCACATAGGCAGGGCCACACCCAGCTCCAGAGAGAGACAAAGATCCACTCTGGAAAGATTCAGCCTCAGGGGCTCACCTCAACACTGTCCACTCCCTTTAAGGGACACAAACCCAAAGGTTTTATGAAATTTGCCCCCTCTGTCAATGTGAAGGGAGATATGCACAACTTCTTGCCCCCCACCCAGTTAGAAATTACATAAACTGGGTTATATTATAAACAAGAAATAAGTGTATTAACAACAAAAATATAAGAAATAACTGACAGAACAAAGCAGATTACTGACCAAATAAAGCAAAATACACAAGTTAAGCTTAATAGACTCAAGAAACAGGTTACAAAATGTAATTTCTTACCCTAAATATTATTTTAGACAGGTTGCAAAGTTTCTGTGGTTCAGCATTCCCGTTAGATTTCTTTTCAGACTGGACCTCTGTCTCAGTCTGGACTCCCCCTCACCTTCACTTCAGGTGGCTTTAGCAGCCTTTCTTCTTGGGCAGACAGCCATGGAGAGAAGAGCCCCATTTGCCTTCCTCCCCACCCTTAAACAGGATTTACATAAGGCAGGAATCCTTTTTTTCCCCAAACTTGACCCCCAGTAACGGTGTTGGGACTCACCACCACAGCGCCTCCCACTGGTGACTCCAGGAATTAGCTCAGTCCTTGGTGGAGCACCCTCTGCCAGTGGTGTCCCATCCGTCCTCTGCTCCTTTCCTGTTGTCTGGACCCCCCTTGCTTCCCACTTGGCAGCTTCCCCTTCAGGACACTGCCCTCCAGCAGTGCCCACTGCTCCAGTCTCACCCGCTTCCGGGGATCTGGTGCTATCAGCAGTCCTTCTGCACCTCAGCCACCATGATCAACCACACTCCAAAGTCTAACCTCTAGTGTCAGGGGTCTGGTGCAGTCCACTATCACCACATCCACTGACTGGGTGTTCATGCAAGGGGGAAGGGAGGGACCCAGGCCCACCCTCTACACTGGGTCCCAATCCAGGGACCCTTTGGTGGCAGCCTTCCTGCCCTCCTTCTCTCCCCTTGTGCACTTCTCTCCCTGGGCCACTTCCCCTTTGGCCCCTTTGCACCAGCTAGGCCCTTCCCTCAGTGCCTACAGCCTGGCAGCTAGTGGACTGGACTTCCCTTCTGCTCCCGCAAGCCTGTCCAGCACTGCGCTGCACTGTCCCAGGTGCTGGTCTCCTCACTCAGAAGACAGACCTTCCCCTCTAAAGGTTTGGGAGAGACTGCCTGCTCCTCTCCTGGGCAGCCTTTATATAGGGCCTAGCCTAGCCCTGATTGGCTGGCTGTAATGTCAGCCCTGATTGGCTCTCAGTAAGCCCTTTTCTAATTGGCTGCCAGCCTGCGCAACCGCTCTGGCCTACTGTAGCCCCCTCTCACATGGGGGTGGGGCAGCTGCCCCACCACACACACACACACTCCTTCCCTTACTGTGAGAAGTTATAAGAAGTCCCAGGTAATGTTTAGTATCAGGTGACAAGACCACCTGACTCTGTAGGATCACAGTGTCCATGAGTCAGTGGCAGTACAGAGCATCCACAGGAAGGCCAAGCTTTTCACAGTCCATTGTCCTCGCTGATGGGCCATGAGCCCTTTCTGGCTTTTCCATTGTTGTACCTGAAGTGTTAGCAGTGGGCATCACTCAAAGTAGCTTAGTTGAAATACAGATACAGTCAATATTCCTAACTTCAGATACAGAAATGATACAGGTATGCAGATTGGATAATCACATTCCGTAAATGATAACCTTTCCAATGATACCTTACAAGACCTATATTGCATAAAGTACATCTCAGTTATGTCATATTCATATCATAAGCATCTTTTCATAAAGAATATGGAGTAAAACGTCACAAGCTGTATCTAAGAATAGGGCATATTCTGATCTTAATTAAATGTTTGTTTTTTCATTTAATTACACTTTTTGATGAAAAACAGAACGTAATTTAAAAGTAGTGGTAATATACTGCTGATGTACTTTGGTGTGGCTCTCTTTTTATACATAGACATTGCAATTTAATCAGAATGATAGAATTTATACTACACACAGTAGGAGTATGGTATAGGCAGCTACAGGGAAAGATACTAACAACCACGTAACTGCATGCATCACTTGAAACATGGGGCTGCCAATTGCCACATGGCTTCATCTTCTCAGGTCAGTTTCAGTTCTGAAGGGTACACCATGTTCCACACCTGCAAGCTAGCTTGCATGTCATTAAGAGCTTGAGATTCTCTTCAGAGTCGAACACTGCATGTAACATGTCGAGTGCTGACGTGCCAGTCTGATGTGCATTGACATTCATGTCACAGTGCCCATGCCACAATGCTGTGAGCTGAAGACTTTGTCGTGTAGGACAATGTTAAGAAGGTGGCAACATTAATGCCACTGAGGTGTCAGAAACACCTGATTCTAAGCTATTTTAGTCAGCTGTGCACTAGAATTTTATATGAAAGCACTCACAATCTTCATCTAAATAGAACGGTCTCTTCTGCTGCATGTGGGGTCAAATCCCAACTGCTGGGGGAATCAGAGGGGACGAGAGAATGGACACAGCATGGACTGATCCACAAATAATTTAATATAAAAGGGCTTTATTTTAAAAAGCCATTAAAGACATTATAAACTATGCCTCTTATTTTGATCTGTTCAGACTTATTACAAGCATCACAATAAACATTTTAAAGCACCGTATCAGTATTTTCCTCTAGTGACTTACAGTAATATTGTCCAAGGCCCACAAGTCTACCATACTTGCAGATCAGTTTTTGAGGAGCTGCAAATGTGGAGTGTTATGTTTCTGGCTTACAGAGACGTTTGAGTATTTTATACTTTTATTTTTCTGGAAGGTTGCAATGTAACACTACTTTATTTCTTAGAATTCAGAATGATAACACACAAAATTCCCCCAAAGAGAGTGAGACAAGGCAGGCTGCTTTCAAAAACAGAAGCACAACTGCACCCACCTTGCTCTAGGCTGGCTCTCTGCAGACTGACTGCGAGGACACAGATCACACACTTCCCTCCAGAGTCCCCTCTCCTGCAAGCAAGACCAGGAAACCCCTTTGGATTAAATGTGACAGTTTGTAATTTTTTTACAGTTTTCAGTCCACCGCAGGGAGAAGATCTCAGGTAGGCTTTGTTTTCAAACTCATTTAACTCTAAATTTGCTTTTGGACTCTGAAGATGTTTCCCTTCATTTTAAACACATATAAATGATAAGAACAACAGTGTAGCATTAAGATTATTATTTTACTGGGAAGTGCAGGGGGTGGTGCTCTTGGGTAACATCAAACTGTTGTCAACGGAGCACAGCTGAACTTGCCTAAGGAAAACAGGTCTATTAGTCAGGATTCCTTTGTCAGCATAAGCTTTTCATTTACACCTTAGTACAACTCTTGACAGCTCTGGGCTACTTGTCAGATTAGATTCATCAGGTGTATAATTTTGAATAAAATGAGTAAAAAAGCTTGCTTATAGAAAAAGATTACAAAAGATTCAAATAGTTGCATCAAAGATTCTTTCCTAACTAAAACTTGACTAAAATGAGAAAAGGAACCTCGAACACAACCAGGTAAACATGTCTACATGTGAGAAGACAATGAAACATTCCTATTCTGTGCAGTTAGTATTTATAATTTGTGATAGTGTCCTCTATGTGCTAGGTACTTTTCACACTTAAGGACAGTCCTTGCTATAAGGAGATCACAGGGACCATTTTGTGCCAACTGGGTAGAGGCCACAGGGTACATGAAGCTTACTCAATTCCCCTGGATTTTTTTTTTTCTGATTCAGAAACAAGTTTTGAAAATGTGAAATTTCCCACAATTCAGAAATCCTGCATTTGAGCCAGTTCTATTTGTTGTTACATAAAGACAAAGTATCTTCCATTATCACACCGAATACTACTCAACCAAAGTATTAAGCCACAAGAAACATTTTCTCCTTTTAACACTCTTTCAATAACCCCACAGGCAAATATCATATTTTGGTTAGAGTACTAGTCTTGTACCATCCAAAACCTAAATCTAGGTAAGACCAAAGCAGGACATCTCCAAAAAGAGTCCTGTCTATATCTTTTGGACAAGAAAATAGTCACCACATTGTCAAGATAAACTCCAACAAAGCTCAGAAATACTGACAAGATGTTGATACAAACATATTCATCCTGCAAAACTGGCTCATGAAGTTCAGGTACTTTCCATTTCTCTTTGAGTCACAAGTAATATGAGAATAATCTTGCTCATAGTATTTCAGACACTGCCTGATCTGAATGTTCTTACATTGGAGAAATACATCCAATATATATTATCATTCTACACCTCATTCATTTTTCTCTGACGCTGCGCAGGATGCATGTGGAATCTCTGAAGCTATTTCACAGCCATGCAACTTCTGGCTCTGACCTCATCAGATCTGGTAAGATAAGCAAGATGAAGTCAGTGCTTCAGTGGGAGACCTCCCAGGAAACCCCAGATGCTAGAGGAAGTGGTGTTGGTGACTTAATAAGTGTCCCTCTTCCCTAAGTCATTTTCCAACCTATACAAGGATGCTATGGGGGCACTGTGCAGTTGAACACTGTCTTTCAGATGAGACATAAAATTAGGGTTCTGAGCACTTGTGGTTACTGTTATTTATTTGTATTACCACGGCACCTAGAAGCCCCCCAACATGGACCAGGCCCCCACTGTGCTAGGCACTGTACAAATGCAGAACAAAAAGATGGTCCCTGCCCCAAGAAACTTACAATCAATACCTTGTCACACTTTCTGCAAGAGTATGGATGCTAACTCTGCTGTCCTGGCGAAATTCTAGCGAGTAATTACATTCTGCCTTCCTAAAATTCTCCCTGTAATTTCCAAATGGTTCAGTTTTGTCCTCAGTTGTTGCTGTGGCCTGTTAAATGGCTTCTGTCTTCCAGCTCAGAGGTGACTCTCCTTCAAATGTGAGAAGAGATTTTTGTATGCAAGCAGCTGTTAAACCCTGAAAAGTGCTTTGGGATCCCTGGCGGATAGGTATTATATCAATCTAGTCTCATCATTCTGGGCTGTCATTTCCAAAGCATCCCTTTAATGAAGGAATTGTTTATCGGCAATCGAGGCAGGCATTGCCATCTTGGAGATCATTTATATTTCACAGCGCTGTCAAATCCTGACATGCAGCAGATTGTAACAGGACGGCTTCTGCTTTCTGATGAAATGTTTGGTATTTGTTGCTTACATCTGAATGGGCATTCTGTCTGCATATTGTCAGATGGGGGGAGAAAGGTTCCAGAGGAGGGAGAGCGTAGGTGTTCCATTCAGTCTGACATGTCCAATTTACATCAGTTATGCTTGCAATGGGGTGAAAACAATTTTCCTAACAGGGGCACTAGGACTAACAATGATATTCTCAGCCCCCTGATTACATGCTTTTCCAACAGTGAAGCCCCTGCTGCTTCCCAGCCGGCAGTCACTCACATAACAGACAACCATGGAACATTTTGCTGCCATTACACCTTATTTTAGGAGATGACCAGTACAACCTAGGAGGTGATGAGGCTCCTCCGTCCATACTGGAGCCAATGGGAGCTGAGGGTGCTCAGCAATAAACATAAGATTCCTAAGGCAAACACACTAGAGAAGAGACAGCTCTAAATCTCTCCTAGTGCAATCTAGCAGGCAGAGGCATCTTGCATCTTTCAACTAAACTGATTAAGAAAATTACGTCACATTTAAAATTGTATCAGCCAAACTCTTTCCATCTTAAGTAATTGCTTAAGTGTCTAGAATAGTGATAAAGAACATGGACCAGAATCATAGCTAGCATAAATTGGTGTGCCTTCCCTCACGTCAATGAAGCGCCTATCAGTTTTCCCGCACCGAACATCTGACTCTAGGGTTTGCGTTATTCACAAATTTTCCTTTAACTGGTGGGATACTTTAAAACAATACAGCTTACGTGACAGTCAAGGGATACACAAGCCTAGCTACATCCTACATTGTCTTGCTGTTGTTAGAGGCAGAGAAGTCTGAACTTGTGGCAAATAGTTGTCGGTGACTGGAGACAACCTGCAAAACTATAGTTTTTGAAACTAACTCAAACTCTTAGTAGTTACTCAGAACACCGAAGTGTGATACGCTAAAAGCAAACGGCGTGGCTGGGCAAGTTCATACTTGCCAGCAAGAGCAACTATTGTCAAAGGACAAATAAAATATTTTTCTCTCTTCATCATCATCATCCAATTGCTAACACTGGGAAAGGAGATTTTCTGCGGGGGCTCAAAAACTTTCACAATGATTTTGCAAGGCTGCCACACCACATACTGGGGCAGCCACTGGTTCAGGCTCAGTAATACTGATATACAATGAGTCCAGCTGAGGTAAGAGAAAAGTACAGATTTTACAGTATTGTACGCAGTTCAACAGTTAGCTGGTGCATAGATGCTCCTCTTTCATTCTTAGCCAGTGCTGGCAGAAGGCTTGTATTATGCCCTTTTCATTTAAGTCAAAGGCTCTCACACTGCAGGCTCCTGTGTGGAGAAATCTTTTGTACATGCAGAGACAGTGGGAGAAGGAGCCTTCTGGTCCGTGTACTCCTTGTAGAGGGAGATTATAAAGACAAGCTCTTCCTTCTGCACATGGTCCAGATGAAGAACTGAAGCCATAATGCCCTTCTACCATAGTAATTACAGTGCCCATTGTTTTAATGGCAGTGTTGTTGGGAAACAAGAGAAGGACTCGGTCCCAAGGAGCTCATTTCAGTGTACGCAAATAAGCTATATATTATATTGCTGTCAGATTAGACAGAGTAACTGGGCCTGACTATTACTACAATTTTCCCCTACAATCCTTTGTGTATGTGCTGGTTTTATTTAACCAGATTATGCAAACTAGGGTCCCAGAGAAGACAAAAGCTCCTTTTCTCTGGAGAACTTCCTTCAAGACGGGCAAAGAGATGCTGGACAATGCAAGGGCACTCATGTACAATCAGAGTGCTTCTCCATTTAATGTAGTTATTTACATGAAACCCGTATTTGGTTAATAAAACAACATCAGGAGATAACGGGGTTCTATAATTTCTTAGAATAAAGAACTCCACCACTTTATATGTTACTGTGTTAATGTACTTGAGACCATGTGAAATTAGCATACCATCCCACAGTAAAACTATGTTGATCCCTAACCTACCAAATGAAGAACAACATGAAAATTAGACTTTATACTATAAAGGCTGAAAAAGCTGGGTTTTGCCCTAGCATTTATAAAAGAAATAGAGAAGAAAGGCAAAACAGCAAAATATGCTTTTGGATGACAGTTCTCACCAGATTAAATTAATCCTGAATGGAGTTATCAGTGACTGACTATGGGGATTTTTCCTACTGACGGACTGATACATGTGAGAAAGTAATTGGGGAAATGTTTAAAACATGATTTTGATGTTGTCCCAATAGCAACCCTGAGAGTGAAATTCCCATGTGTTCCAATGAGTGGGACATATTTCTAAATCTTATTTGGGTTTTGCTTGCCAAACATTTGCCTGTAGGAATGTAATCCTTCCCCCATTTGCCCAACCTTGAATCTGCAAAACCTGATAATGTGCACCCAAAAAGGATTGGCAGTGAAGTATTGGATTAATTTAGATGGACTAGATGAACTAAATGTTAACATAACCCAGTCACTGTCCAACATTCCACAGTGTTAAACAGGACCCAGTAATCAGAGACCTCAGCCTGCTTAGTACCATGAGAAACATGCTATAAAATTCATGCCAAAGGGTACAAATGTATTGATTGAAACACACAAAAGGAAAGTAATCAAAATAAGTAAAGAGCATTGACACTGAAATTGATTGTTTATGCAAAACAAATTTAATCAAAACCTATTAAAGTCTCTTTTTGGAGACAGAGACTTTAATCAGTATTAATATATTGTCATACAGACTGTCTTGGTGGGGAAGAAAGGGTTAGTTTTGCTGTTCAATTCTGAATCAGGAATGACAATCATTTTCCTGCTTTAGACAACATAGACACACACAGAAGGGAGAAGGGAGATAGAATAGTGAAGATAGGGAAAATACAGCTTTTGTTGATATTCTGAAAATACAGAACAGCTGGTCAGTCATGGATGGATGCTTTGGGGCTGGCAAGCCAACCATGACAATTATTGCTCTGGGCTCTGACTCACCTGCCCGGTCAGGGACATTGTCAGTTGATCAGGTCCCTCTTCTCCACTGGTCTTTCTGAGGCTAGGAAATACTGGATGGGCCATCTCATCTCACCATGCTGGTGCTATGCAGTAGATTGGATTTCGGGATCAGATGAAAAGCCAAGAGGAAGAGGACAGGAGGAAGACGGGATGGGGCAGAAAGGAGCACATAAGGAAGGGGAAGATGGAGCAGGATCTCACATGTATCAAGTTAGGTTCCTCACTGGTTCTGAGATGACGGTCAAGTATTCCCACTGATATATCAAGGTCCAATATCATGGCAAAGATTCTGCTGCTGCAACTGGGGTGATAGTAAAACAAAGGTTATTGTTTTCTTCTACCCCAAAGTCGATTTTAACGGCCTCAGACAGTGGGCTGAATAATCCATCCTCTCATTATTTTGTCCACCAGTGAGGCCTAGTTTCTGATGCACCAATTTTGGTTCATTGATTTTCAAGCCTCCACTTCTTTTGTTTACTAGTCATAATCTTAGCACAGCCCTGCAATGGGGTTAGTAGATCCTTTCTGTTTAAATTAATTCAGTCTCTCTGTCCTCCTCACATCTTTTCCTAAACAGTTCCAAATAAACAATCATTGTGACAATTCATGAACCTTTACCCATTTTTCACTCGCTAAGCTAACAATTAAAGTAGGCCTGGGAGTTATCTGAACCATTGGTGTTGATTTTTAACAGATCTTGGAATACTGGGGAAGTTCCAGGGGACTGGCAGAGCTAATGTACTGCAGGTATTTAAGAATAGTTAATGGGATGATCTGAGTATTGATAGGCCATTTAGCCTGAAATTGATCCCAGGAAAATTCTTGGAAAGGCAGATAAGAGACACAATCAGTTAAGAATTAAAGGATGGTAGCATAATTCATGCCAATCAATATGGTTTTATGGAAAAATTAGTTTTGTCAAACAGACTGAAGAGAGATTTTTGATGAGATCACAAGTTTGGTTGATAAAAGTAATTTTGTTGACATAACAGACTTCTATAATGTTTAACTTAATACTGCACAACATTCTGACTAAAAAAATTAGCACTATACAAAAGTCATGCAATGGGATGCATTAACAGGTGTGTTGTAAACAAGACACGAGAAGTCATTCTTCCACTCTATTCTGCGCTGGTTAAGCCTCAACTGGAGTATTGTGTCCAGTTCTGGGCACCGCATTTCAAGAAAGATGTGGAGAAATTGGAGAGGGTCCAGAGAAGAGCAACAAGAATGATTAAAGGTCTTGAGAACATGACCTATGAAGGAAGGCTGAAAGAATTGGGTTTATTTAGTTTGGAAAAGAGAAGACTGAGAGGGGACATGATAGCAGTTTTCAGGTATCTAAAAGGGTGTCATCAGGAGGAGGGAGAAAACTTGTTCACCTTAGCCTCTAATGATAGAACAAGAAGCAATGGGCTTAAACTGCAGCAAGGGAGATTTAGGTTGGACATTAGGAAAAGGTTCCTAACTGTCAGGGTAGTTAAACACTGGAATAAATTGCCTAGGGAGGTTGTGAAATCTCCATCTCTGGAGATATTTAGAAGTAGGTTAGATAAATGTCTATCAGGGATGGTCTAGACAGTATTTAGTCCTGCCATGAGGGCAGGGGACTGGACTCGATGACCTCTCGAGGTCCCTTCCAGTCCTAGAGTCTATGAATCTATGAATCACTAGTTTAAAAGCTGGCTAACAAAGACCTCGTAAAGCAATTGTAAACAGGATCTGGTCTTGGACCAGTGCTATTCACTCTCTTTATCAATTATCTGGCAGAAAATATAAAATCATTGCTGATGAAGTTTGGAGATAACACAAAACTTGGTGGAGAGGTAAATAATGATAAGGACAGGTAAGTCAGTTTCACAGGCCAAACTGGATCACTTGGTAAGGTGGGTTCGTATGAACAATATGAGTTTTAATTAAGCTTGGAAGTTTAGATATGTAAATGTCAATAAACATTGGTTTCACATATACAGGCAAATCGACAAAAAAATATTCCCACTGATAACCATAGAAATTTACAGATACGCAAAGTAATAAAAATGCTGCTAGAGAAGTTATTAGAGCTTGAGTTAAGGATATTACTTTGTATAGTTTGACGGGTGATGTTGACAATTTCTGTTTTAACCGTTACAAAGCTTTAATTTTTTGAATCTCAACATCTACTGTTATTAAATAAATATTGTCTGCTCCCTGCATATTATCCCACAACTATGAAAATTTAAAATAAATTAAGGCTTAAAATGTCAACATTATCTGTCCCAATGATCACAAAATAAAAACCTAATTCTGCCAAATCTAGTGGTAATCTAGCCAAATGCAACATCTTACATCTAGGAAAAAAGAATGTGGGTCACATTTACAAGAAGGGGACCATATCCTGAATAGCAGTAACTATGAAGAGGACTTGCAGGTTACATGGTGGAAACCAGCTGAGCATGAGCTCCCGGTATGATGCTGTGATTAAGACAACTGTCACGGAGTGTGGAGGAGTCAGGGTCCTGCACCCCTCTCTTTCTGCGATTCACTGTGACTCTCAGCCATCCAGTAAAACAGAGCTTGTAGGTACAACCAGTACTCCTCAGCCAGGTCTCTCGGAAGAGAAGAAGGGCAGGGAGCTTAGACCCCAACCCTGGGGGGTTCCCTCCATTTCCCCAGCCAGCTTCAAACTGAAACTCCACTGCAGCTGTCTCCTTCCACCCTCCCCCAGGCTCCTCCTCCAGCCTTTGTCCAGTTTCCCTGGCACAGGTGTCATCTGGCTCCATCCCCTCCCAGCTCAGGTTACAGGCTCAGGTATCGTCCCTCAAATAAAGTCATCCTCTGCTATCCCATCCCCCATGCAGACAGTCCCAGTAAAACTAGATGACATTCCCAGATCAGTCTGCCGCGCTCCCTACTGTGTCATAACAGCTAATCCAGTTCTGGGAATTTTCAAATAGGTGTAAGGAGGTAGCGCTACTATGAAATATTGCATCCAGTTCTGGTGTCCATACTTTGAGAAGTATGTTGAAAATTAGCAAAGGGTTCAAAAAACCACTACAAAAATTTGAGATCTGGGAAACCTTATATTTAAAGCCTTAAAAACTCAATCTATTTATCTTGTTCAAGAGAAGAGGATAGAAGAAAGGGATAGATAAGACAGAAAATATCATAATGCCACTCTATGAACCCATGATATGCGTACACCTGTAATACTGCATGCAGTTCTGGTCACCCCATCTCAAAAAACATATATTTGAAATGGTAGAAGTGCAGAGAAGGGCAACCAAATAATTAGGGGAATGGAACAGCTTCCATATGAAGAGAGATTAAAAAGACTAGGACTATTCAGCTTGGAAAAAGAGATGCAACCCCAAGCTCTGGGTGTCCCTAAGCCTCTGACAGATGCTGGAACTCGACAGCAGGGGATGGATTGCTTGATGATTACCTGTTTTGTTCATTCCCTTTGAAGCACCTAGAATTGGCCAGTGTTGGAAGACAGGATACTGGGCTAGATGGACCACTGGTCTGACCAAGTATGGCCGTTCTTATGTTCTTAAGTTTTTAAGATGGGGAGGTGACTAGATTAGATCCTACAAGTACCTACCTGGGGAGAAGATTTCTGATCCCAGAGGGCTCTTTAATCTAGGAGATAAACACATATCAAGAGCCAATGGCTGGAAAATTAAGCTAGATAATTTGTGGCTAGAGATAAGAAACCAATTTCTAACACTGAGGTTTATTCATCATTGGAACAACTTACCTAGGGATACAGTGGATTCTCCATCACTTGGAATCTTTAAATCAAGATACCTTTCTAAAAGTTCTAGCTTATCTGGCTTGATGCAATGATTACTAGAGGAGATTCTCTGGCTTTTGTTGTGCAGAAGGTCAGACTAGAAGACCATAATGGTCCCGTCCAGCCTTGATATCTATAAATCCACATGAAAATGGAGAGTCTGGGACACCAGTGCTACCTTCAGCCACTACTGGGTATGAGTAGAAGTAGTGGGCATTGCCTGATCACAGAATCATAGGCCTGGTCTACACTTGGTGGTGGGGTGTCGATATAAGTTATGCAACTTCAGCTACAGGAATAGAGTAGCTGAAGTCAACATATCTTATATCGACTTACCTCCCGTCTTCATGGTGTGAGATCAATGGCCGCGGCTCCCCCCTTGACTCCACTTTCGCCACTCGCCCTGGTGGAGTTCTGGAGTCGACAGGAGCACGTTCGGGAATCAATATATCATGTCTAGACAAGACGCGATATATCGATCCCCATTAGATCGATCACTACCCACCGATCCAGCGGGTAGTCTGGACATACCCATAGGACTGGAAGGGACCTCGAGTGATTTGTTCAGTCCCCAGCACTCATGGCAGGACTAAGTATTATCTAGACCAGGGGTCAGCAACCTTTCAGAAGTGGTGTGCCGAGTCTTCATTTATTCACTCCAATTTAAGGTTTTGAGTGCCAGTAATACATTTTAACATTTTTAGAAAGTATCTTTCTATACATCTATGATATATAACTAAACTATTGTATATAAGTAAAGTAAATAAGGTTTTTAAAACGTTTAAGAAGCTTCATTTAAAATTAAATTAAAATGCAGAGTCCCTCAGACTGGTGGCCAGAACCTGGGCAGTGTGAGTGCCACTGAAAATCAGCTTGCGTGCTGCCTTTGGCACCCGTGCCATAGGTTGCCTACCCCTGATCTAGACCATCCCTGACAGGTGTTTGTCTAACCTGCTCTTAAAAATCTCCAGAGATGGAGATTCCACAGCCTCCCTAGGCAATTTATTCCAGTGCTTAACCACCCTGCCAGTTAGGAAGCTTTTCTGAATGTCCAACCTTAACCTCCCTTGCTGCAACTTAAGCCCACTATTCTTGTTCTATCCTCAGCAGTTAAGAAGAACAATTTTTCTCCAGTGCTACCCTCTGTCCCACAGAGGTTTGCGGTCATGTGGATCCACACTGTGTCTACATTCACTGGTTAGGCCCCCAACACACCAGCATCCCCCTACTCCTTGTGCAGTCCAGGTGCTAACCACACCTTAGCAGTGTAGAGGGAGCAAGAGCTCCCCAGTGCAGAGTGTCTGCTGCTTTCATCACCCTGCACTGCTGTGCTTGACCTACCCACAAGTGCAAAAAGTGCCTCAAGATTTGGCTTATTAATCAGCCATAGCAACAGACCCTCACAATCAGTAATATATTTATAATACCAACCTCATAATAACTAGTGTCACTGGGATCAAATGTGTGTCAGTTTCAAGGGAATTTAGACCCTATTCATTTTTTTAAAAACCTGGGGGCCTAAAAATAATACTCATGAAGTGATTTGGTTCCAGTCCTCTCTGTGTGACACTTTCAGCTTTAATACGGGGAATCTATTTTCCCTTTGCTGCTAACACAAAGGAAAGCAGCACAATATGCTTCTCATGCACTCCAGGCGGCTATTCTGGCATTAGCAAGTGAGCAACAAGTACAGCTCTTTGCAAAGTCCTGGTCATATATGACTGAGATGTCTGATTATTATTCCAGGCTTTGCAAGAAAATGTTCCATCTTACATTGTTAAACCCTCGAGAAGATGAGAAAACAGCCTTGTGGAAGTGACACAGAAAAAAAAGTAGTATCAGAATCTGCTGCTTCTCCGACGGGAATGCATTTCGGGAAGTAGTGGAGAAATCAGTATGATATGTATGAGACAAAACAGGTGTTTCTCTCCATAAGCCTTTACTATTTGAGCAGTGCACGTCAGATGTCGCCTTTGTATATTAGACATGACTGATGATGAAAGCCATACTGGAAAGTGGACTCATGTCTTCAGTGGATCAGATAAACAGGAAATAGAATGAGCTGCCCTGTGGGAATGTCTCTGAGATCCTCCAGGCCACAGCCACCGGGCATTTGAAAGGGAACTGCAAGATGGAGTGGTGACTGGAGAGGACCAGGGACCTTCCAGCTCTCACGTGACCAGGGACAACACAGACCAGCTGTGATGAGGGAAAAGCACTCTTCTGTATTCCAGAGATTTTGGGAGGAGCTTTCTAATCTTCCTCAAGCTTTTCCATATAGCACAAGGGCAACCCCCAAGATCAGAGATGTCTGCACTGATCTGTAAACGGACTGTTTCAGGGCACAGGCTCAAGTTTGATGTTTGGCTTTCCCTCAAGTGAAGCAGCTGATACAAGTATAATCAGTGAGCTCTTATAGCATGACTCTTGATGGCACTAGGATGGATGCCAAACCAGAAACATAGTGCTTAATCCACTTAGCATCAGTACCAGCTTCCATTGGTGCAGGAGCTCAGATGGGGGACACTTGGGGCAGAAAGACCAACTGAAAGGGGGCAGGAGGGTCACAGCTATGCACAGTATCTGCAGTCCCCACTGCAGCCAGTGAAACCTCAAAAGTGGGCACTGCTGCATCAGGGGAGCAGGTGAGGTACCATTGAATATGAGCATGTCCCATGGCAGCCACTTGCAGCTGAACTCTCACCAAATATTATGATTTCCACACTGCCAACCGTGCGCTACGCCCTTTAGTCAAAGTTGCCTATCTTAGAGGGGAATACAATATGTATCCCCGGCACAAACATGGGGGAAGTGAATCCATTATACAAAAGATGGATATATTTGCATATTTTGCACAAGAATTATGTCAATAAAAGGAGAGGGCAGAGTGAAAGAGGGAGAAAAACATTAAAGTTGACTACAAAAAAAATAGTTTCTTGTTGTCAAGTCCTAACTAACAGTAAAACCTGTGAAGATTTTAATTCTCTCTCATCCTTATTGATGACTTAGGTCATGTCTACACTACAGAGCCTATGTCAGCATAACTATACCAGCTTAGCCTCCTAGCATAGACACTGCGTATGCTGACAGAAGGGACTCTTCTGCTGATACAGTAATACCACCTTCCCAAGGGATGTCAGCTATGCCAATGGAAGCCCTCTTCTGCTGCACAGCTGTGTTGACACTGGGAGTTTTGCTGACAATTATGTCAGTTAGGGAGTGTGGTGTTTTCATGCCCCTGACCTACATAGCTGTCCCAACAAAATTTGTAGGCTAGAGCTGGCCTTAGCAACATGGTAATAAACAATACCTGTTTGAGTAGCACATCTATCAGCTCTCCATGGCAGAAAGCAGTGCCCCTACTAAGTACGTATCAGGTTTTAATTCGACGCTTCACCTTCATCGGAAGTCATTTTACACATGCGCTATTAGTGCTGGGAGAAACTTAAATGACTTGGAAATTGGCTTCTGCTCCTGGATGTTTTAGCTCAGGGGTTCTCAAATTGGGGGTTGGGACTCCTTAGGGGGTCATGAGGTTATTACATGGGGGGTCACAAGCTGTCAGCCTCCACCCCAAACCCCGCTTTTCCTCCAGTATTTACAATGGTGTTAAATATATTTTAAAGTGTTTTTAATTTATAAGGGGGGGTCGCACACAGAGGTTTGCTATGTGAAAGGGGTCACCAGTAAAAAAAGTTTGAGAGCCACAATTTAGCTAAATCTTGAGTGTGAAATCTCACCCTCAGAACAGGGTTTCCCCCAAGACTCCTGGCTCCAGACCAAGATAAAAACCAGAAATTAGAGAGCTTCTTTGGACATTTCTGACCCATTATAAAGTTACTGTTCTTAAAAACTGGGCAAAGATTTGGAAGGTGTATTTTCTGATTTCTCAGTAGGTCCTTCAAATCCTGGCCTTGGATAGCCCCATCTCGATCCAGTTTTATCTATTTAAAACGCTGCTGCAACAAGATCATTTCCTTGGCTTGGCACTTCAATCACATTCCTGCCCTCTCTACCCCCAGCTACTGGCTCCCCCTTCCCCACTGCATTGCTTGCCTTTACTTCTCTTATAACGCTATTTGCTCTTGAGATCCTGGCTCCTTTTTCTGCTCCAGCTGTGGTGCCAGCCCTCAGCACCTCTTGTCCAATTTTCCAACAGGAACCTTCATGTTTTCTCCCAGGCTGCCCTTTATGCATGGAAAGAGCTTCCCATAAACATCTGCAAAGCCACCTCATTGTCTTTCTTCAAGTCCCCCTTAGCACTCGCCTCTGCTGGGACACCTACACAAAGTTTGACAGTAGCTAGGGGGCAGTTGTGCCACGTCTGATCAGAGCAGATCATAATTATCTCATTGTTACTCTCTCTGTGCTCCCTCACTCTTCTTGTATCCACCTTCTGTCTCATCTTATACTTGGATTGTAAGCTCCTAGGGGCAGGGACTCTGTCTATACAGCATCTAGCACGACAGGGGCCTCGATACCTGCCTGAAACCAGTAGGCACCACTGCAATCCAATAAATAGTCAACATAATTCCTAATGTCAACCATTTAAAATCATTGTGTTTTAGATACTGAAACTTCTGGCCTTTTTTACATTTGAATGCATTCAGTAACACCATCACTGATGAATGCTCCGTAGGTTTGAAGCATTCATTGTTCCAGCTGGTTAAAATGCTTCTCCTTACCTAGGGGATACCAATCAATTCAGTCACACCACTGAACAAATACAGCTTCTGACTCCGATCCATATTCCGAAGAGCCGTTGCTGTATCCTATTACAGATTAACGTGGTTTTGAGGAAACAGCAGATAGGTTTGTATGTTTGCTCTTTCCCAGCGTTACATTTTCCACACAAGGGAGTTTGGGCATTGTTCTTGTGCCAGGACACTGGAACAAAACCAGTCAGTTAGTGAATTTATGTTGTGTTTTACCTCCATTGCATTTTTGTAAAAGTGATTCATCCAAACAAACATCTTCCTAGGCTGTTCCTTCAATTTGCCACTCTCCACCTCCCCTCTAAAGTTTGTGTGTATTCGTAAAGGAGGCTTGTCATAGAAATAATGAATAGGAACATGCAAGACAGAAATATTATTGTTCTTTTGAAAATGATCAGGCAGGTAGCATGGCCTAGTGGATAGGGTACAGACTGGTACTCAGAAAACCTGCATTCTATTCCCAGCTCAGCCAGTGGCCTACCCAGTGCCCTTCGACAAGTCATCTCAGCTCTGTTTCCCCATCTTGTCTATTCAGATAGTATGCTCAGTGGGGCAAGGACTGTATCATTAATGTGTTTGCACAATGCATAGCACAATGCAATCCCCAATATGAGCCGGGCCTCCACACAGTACAATAAACACAATAGTGTAACACAAGACACAGTTACTGGGCTGGCTGATTGAATGAGTGTTTCTAGGCACTTGCACAGACAGCATCTAAAAGGTGATGCTCCTCCCAAGTGAGAGGCACAAGCTCCAGACTGATATGTTTACACTACTGCAGTAAGTCGAACTACGCTACGCAACTCCAACTACATGAACGTAGCTGGAGTCGACATACCTTAATTTGAGTTACCGCAGGGGGGCAACGGGAGAAAATCTCCCATTGACTTACGTTATTCTTCTCATCGGGGGGTACAGTACAGGGGTCGACTGGAGAGCAATCTGCAGTCGATTTGGTGGGTCTTTACTAGACCCACTAATTGACTGCCAGTGGATCGATCTCAGAGCGTCAATCCTGGCTATAGCGTAGACCTGCCCTGAGTGGGAAGTCTCAGGAAATAACTCTGAGAGGACATCCAGGCACGTGACTGTGCTTTCTGTTACTGGGAGGAAGGGAAAGTGGGGGTGCCAATTCTCCCAAATTCATCACCTGTCTTACAGGAATATCGGATGTTTTTCTTAAAGCCACAGCACCTGTAGCCATGTGATTAGGTAAAAAAAAAAATCTCGGTTTTCATTTTTTTTTAAAGTGCATTTCTAGTAGAGTAGGTAAAAAAAAAAATTGACAGCACCTTTTCCCATCAGAAAATGCCCTTTCATCAAAATGTTTCTCAGGTCCCAAGATGGAACTGAAAGAGAACTGGGTGGGCACTCACGTGGGAGGTTCACGTCCCTGTTCTGCTTTATTTGGAGCAGAATCTTGACTGGAGTGTTTCCCACATGCTCTACCCACCAAGTTATAGAGTCAGTCTCTCTCTCTCTGGGCCAGTGAATAAGTAATTATTTAGAGAAAGTAGAACAATTCCAGCAGAAGAGATTGTGAGAGACCTATTCTATAGCCCTGTGGCTGTGCACATGTCTGGGAGACCTAGGTTCAAGCTTAATTCTCAGCTTAATTTGGAGAGTGTTCCAGCCACTGGACTATTGCTATAATGGGATGTCTCTCTTTCAATCCTATTTCAAAAGTTCAAAATATTTCACAAAGCAAAATCATTGCTTTCCAACCAGCCCTCATTTCTAGCCACCGGTAACAGGAGGGCTGCTGCCTACGTACCCTCTTCCAGTACGTTGTAGATGTAGTTCTGTTGTATACTGAGCTCAGGCCCTGCATCATAACTCCAGTGACTTTTCCTGCTTTTGCAAGTTTACGAATCAACACACCCCACAGCACGTAACAACAAAAAACCGAGTGCTGGTGAAAGGGATTTGTCTGTGTAGATAGCTTTGGAACAATCAAATAGGTAGAATATGAACAGAAGCACTGCATGCTTGGTGGTCATTGAAATGAAAAACAGATGATAAAGGGAGGAAATCATTTGTGACCCTTTAAGCATGGGGGTAATATTTGGGTTGGCATCATTAATCTTATGGTCAGAAAAGTACAGCATCAGCATGTTCAATGCAAGAAAGAACTGCTGGCAATAAAGTTTCTTCTCTAGAAGAACTACAGTGCTCACTGCAAACAGTAATTTCCACATTTTTCTTTCTTCCCCATCATTAGGTTCCTTTTTTCCCCCTAAATACATTGCCAGTTCGAAAGTCTTATCCATCTCCCTCTTGAACACAAATGTGAACTGAACAGAAGCTATTTAGGTGTGTTCTACTAACATATGCTTCAAGATGACCCCTTAGTAAGGGCCATTCATATGTAATTTAAATAAAACTTTCTAAAACAATATTTTGAGCATCCTGGGAAATAATTGGTTTGCTTCCTGTTGCAGCTGTTGGATGATTGTTTCCCAAGGACACTTTACACCAGGGTTTCTCAAACAGGGGTCGCCACTTGTGTAGGGAAAGCCCCTGGCGGGCCGGGTCAGTGTGTTTACCTGCCCCGTCCGAAGGTCCGGCCAATCGCGGCTCCCACGGGCCGCGGATCACTGCACCAGGCCAATGGGGGCTGCTGGAAGCGACGTGGGCCGAGGGACTTACTGGTATTACTTACAGTATTTAAAAGAAACATGGACTTGTATGAAAAACATTTTTTGACTACTTGCTTTTCCCCTTCCTAGTCATTTGAGAAGCCATCACGCTGAAAACTCCCAGTTGCATTTAAGGAGCTATAATATGAAGAAGGAACTCTTAGTAAATACCATTTGCAGAGCTGATCAAACTAAATAATGAAAGTTATGAATTCAGCATTTTTAATAAATAGTGAATCATTTGCAAACTGATCCTCCTGATTTCTACCAGTGCCATTCTTCAGTAGTCATTGATTAGTTTCAACCACTAATATTTCACCTATTGACTGTTTGCAAACTATTTGCTTTAAATATTCAGTGTCCATGTTTTGAGATTGGTGACCTGAAACACGGAGTGTTGCTTCTGCTCCCTGGATGATTGAACAGTTTAAAACAGGAGACAAGCAAATGACAAATAATAATTTCAGTACTGTGCTAAGGCTTTGTGGAAATTTCAGGATACTCAGATGTCATCACAAATGCCCAAAGGTTGTCTGAATACTCGATAATAACAAATAGAAGTCCACCAAAAAGAATAAGTTGAAACCGTTTTTTTATATAGAAAAAAATATTTGAGAGTTTGGATTATTTTAAGCAATTCAGGCAATTCATTACCAAGTCTAATGAATTCATATGCATTCATAGAATTCTGCTAGAAATCCATCAGGGCTGTAAGTCTTGTTATTGCTTATGCTGAACGTGGGTCTCTTTCTCCTCTTATGCAGAATGACTTACTTAATGTGGCAAAGAGTTCTGTGGCACCTTATAGACGAACAAATGTATTGGAGCATGAGCTTTTATTCAATGTGGTTTTACCTTTTGTAGGAACCAAAAGGAACTTGACATTATGTAAGAAGCTGTTAAAATATTTACAGAAAATATACTGAAAAAAGGATGCAACAATGTAGTAGTGTAGTAAACTCACTGCTCAGCCTACAGGGGTGTGGGGGGGAAACATCTGCTCAGCCTACGGGGATGGGGGGGAAACTAGTCAGCTGTTTATTTGTGTATTATAGTTGCATAATGGTTGAGATGTGATGTAGCCAATAAATAGTTCACTGAAAGTTTGTGACAAGCTTAGGCTCATCCTATGACTGATGCATTCCCTTACAGATAACATTGTTGTAACTTGCATTGCCAAAAGATTTCCTATTGGAGATGCTAAAAGGTGGAGTCAGGTTAAGCTTTTACACAGTAAACAAAAGCAATCTTCCCTTTTAACAGTCTATAGAACTCATTTAGATCAGTTTTATGATTTCAGATTTTTGCATCCTTGTCACATGACAGAAGGACAAAGACTCTAAATCGCTACTTGAAAGTGTTATCTGATATATGGGCCCAATGTTTGGATCTCAGAGGAGAATTAAATGTGACAAACATGAATCCCCTTCAAAAGAGTAAATGCTTAAAACAGTCTGTGGAAGTTATGCACACAGAACTCATTCCCAAATAACAGGATTTGTGCTTGCACTCTTTGCAGACGGCTGGAAATTACACACTTTCAGAATGGGCACATTAACAAATAATACGATTTGTGCTTTCTAGTCCTACGTCTATCAAAGCTTATCCCGCAGAAGTGAAAAGCAAGAACAGCAGGAACACAGTAAAATGAACGCACCAGGGCAACAAGCAAAAGCAATGGTCTTCTGGGACATACTTTTTTCCAACACACACCTTTGCCCTCTATAAATGCAAAGGTAGGCCACCTTGTTAGACCAAATGTTACTGCTCTCCTGCATTTTATTGCTGTTCTTTTCTTCTTCTCCTTTGAAATGGAAATTTAATGCAAAAATGAAGATTGTTGGGGAAAAATGTGTCAAAGCTATTGTCATACTATATCCTCTCCCCCTTTCCCCCTTGATCATCGCATAACAGGTGCCTGCAGTCCTATGGCCAAATCCTGCTCACCTTTTTTCAGAAGATTGCCCTCAGGGGCCGTATTGACGGTGACATGAGCGGATCTGTCTCGAATGCCATTGACATCAAGAAAGATGCATCCATTTATACACATGATGAATTTGAAGACGACTTACATGAGTAAAGTGAAGACTATTTGGCTCCTGTTGCCACTGATGGGGAGGGGCACTTTTTTTTTTTTTAATAGGAACATTTCCCAGTACATGATATTGGTAGATCAAAAGGCTTAATACAGAGTATTATGTTCACGAGCCATAATGGTTTAATACAAGCAGAAGGGTGTAATACAGAGAATCATTACCCAGACATATTTATGAAATGATTATTAGTGTAATTGCCTGCCTTTTTAACTATGGAGCTTGGGTGTGAGAAAGGCCAATAGTGCATCCATTACCAAAGCTGCTGGCTGAATTCTGAACATCTCTATTTGAAGATTTTCTTTTACAGCTCCAAGTACTTAGCCTGCTCTTTATAAAAATGTGTGTGGCACATTTCTGTCTGTCTCAAGGCAGAATACAGATGCCAGCTGGCATCTCATCTTCAATAGGTGACTACATAAAGGCATTCAGGGACACTAGCTTCTGACCTTAACGGCTGGCACGCAGAGTCCTTTAGTTTTCCCAGCTTGCTGGTGTGCTAACTTTTAACTGAACACTTTTTACTGGGAGGTTTGGAAACCTCGTCAATAGTTTTATTGTTATCCAGAAATTAGATCTACTTAGGTTTAATGTCTCCTTGTCTAACATTCTCTCTGCCTGATGAGCACAGGCCTGGAGCTCAGAGGCTAGTGCTAAAAGGCTTCATTTCCTTTCCCGAGTAACAAACCCTATGCACCTTATTTTCGGCTTCCTTCCTTCACCTCTTTCACCGTAAAGATATATTTGAACAGAACTTCAACAACAATTTGGTGGTTTTTCTTTACTTCCTTACCAGTGACCAATCCAAAAAACTCCAAGCTTTCTAGTATCCTATTTCCAAACAAAGCAGCATACAGACCTATATGTTTGTACTCAATGGGACATTGGAATGTTGTCCGTTTTCTACAGCTTAGTTTTGATTACTGATTCCTCCAAGGACTTTGTAACTACAAAAGGTCAACTAACTCAAAGCAGCTCTGAGCATCAGAAGACGAAAAAATACAGCTTATGTAAAGTTACCTCAATCCGAGCCTGCGCTCTCAAAGATAGGATGCTAGGGCAAAAGTTGGACTGGACTGCATACACCGGTAATAAAAACTCCTAGAAGCATTGTTATGCAATGCTGTCAACAGAAATATTACTCTTCCCTTGTGATCTTCCTCCTGTGTTTTTATCCATCATTAGAACCACAGGGAGAACCCTTAAATGAGCAGAATATTATTTCTGCTAGAATTTGGCAGGCTGTCCGGACCCTGGGAAGACTTATTTCAGGCTAGGCTTTGGCCTAACAATTGTTTCAGATGAGGCAAGTTTGCAAGGAAATTTGTCTTCACTAGAGACTCAGGTGAAGTCAATGGAATTGTTATGGTGAAGCAAGATCAGGGTCAGATCCTATGTGTGTGCTAAGACATCTTAAGCAACAGGATGAAAGTGATCTCCTCCAGAGATTACATTTTTTACCTACACCTATCTCCTAATATGTTTAATTTTCTCTCTACCTTTTCAATAACACAGTAGTCTAAAAGCCATTAGACCCTGCATGACTGGTCATGGGTTAGCAATCAGCTAGCTTATACAAAGAACTGGGGCTGATTACATCAAAATAAAGTAGTTCGTGGTCATTCATTTCAATTTTTTAAATAAATTTGCTTCAGATGTTTTCATTTTTGCTTCCTGTGACTATTTTACCAGTATTTGTCAAAAGAGCAAATTTTAAACAAAAAGCACTGGATACTCCTTGAAAGTATCAAAATTCAAGTCCCTAATTGGTATTACTCACACTGGAAATTCAAGTGTAAGAAATACACTCATCCAACCACAGAACAGCAACATACCAGGCCACGTGCATATCAAATAGAACTAATTCAAGTTGCAAATCTTGAATATCAAATGTCTGCAACAAATTGCTGCTCTCCAATAAGCTACAGATGAAGAATGAATTCCAGAAGTTATTCAGCAAACGGATCAAGGTAATTACAGTCTCCTCATGGACAATTCACAAACAGCATACGAAGTAGCATTTGTTGCTTGTTATTCATTACAAATTATTCTCCCACCTATACATATGTGAAAACATTCAGACTTCTGAGAGTGGACTCTAACATTTATACCATGTGTAATGTACAGTTCCTTGAGGATGGACAATTTTATGCAGCAATATTGCACAGAAGAATATTCATGCTAAATTACTAATGCAGGAGGACTTTATTTGCTGTCAAAAGATTAGAACATTTCTACCATTTCATATTCAGTCCACAGTCACTGCTGTAGCATGAAGACACAAAGAGGCTGTAATAAGGGCTTAAACAGACAATGTAATCGCTTGGTTAAGGACTAAATTTTTACATAGATGGTTTGGGGGAAAGTATTGACCTTTGTGACACATTACTGCAGGAACTGGAGTTAGGAAAGCAATAAGATTGCTTTCCACGTTCCTTTCTTCTGATACCCTTATGCATCTCTAACAAAATGTCCATGTTAGGAACATAGATATGTTTCTATGACAAACCTTTCAGAGCAAAATAAATAGAGTTTGCTTTTCATAAACTGCTCTCAAAATTCCTGGTTGCTCATTTAAACTTACAAAACAGTAGTTAGACCACAAACTGACAGCTTCCTTTATGATATCCAGCAGCCTTGAACGGGTATTGACCACAGAAAAAGTTAGTGGACACAAATGGAAATAAATCTTAATGCAATAAAACATCCGAGCAAGCCAGACCCTCAGATGACACTGCAGACTTCTTAAGAGCATGCTACAGATGGCCTCGTCTGATACACCGCACCATATACAAGATAACAGATTTTTTTTCTTTGACTGATTCTCTCTTGATAATTTTCTTTGTTCATAATCTCACTTGTATGGAAGTGTTAGTTACAAGTGACTTCATTCTTCTGAATACATATTTATTTCTAAATGATACATAGAATATTTTTCACTCTCCCTGCATATTGTCAATTTCCTTCTTCCTGTTAAAAGTAAGTGGAAAGTTTTGAAGGTTTATTATTGTTATAGGAGGTAGCAGAGGTTTGACTGTTCATCTTGTTTACTGTATGAATCATGGTTACGTCTAGACCTGACTGACACAGGATTGTTAGTACCCCACCCTATTCTTGCCTTGACCTGCCTCCTTACAATTTGAAGTACGTGCAACTTGCAGGTTTTAAGCAAAATAACCCCCTGGAATGATGTTTGCAAGGTGATGATGACAATGTTGCCTTGTGATCTATGGCATAATCATTCATCTCTTTGGAACAGCTATACAGGGCATTAGCTATGAGCTCCAGCATCTACACTCAGAGTTACAATTTGCTCTCTCACCTTCTTTACAACCTGTTAAATGGACTAATCTTCTAAGGTAGAACTAAAACAGAGTTGTTAGTACTACAGACCTTATCAGGGAAAGGTCTATGGCACTTCATTTTTTCGAGAATCAATTTGTTTTCAAATTAGAGGGTTCAAATAGATAATTTTTAATTAGAGGCTCTTTTGCATCTTTACGACTTTGAAAACACCACTAGGTCCAGCTCATAAGCAACTGCAGTCCACACATGAACAATGCAGTTTGGGTGGGATTTTTCCTTCTTTCTTTTCCATATACTGGCCACAGCTATAAGACTGAAATAATGAGGAAGAGACAATACTGCCTCAAGAACAGGTTTCAGACAGAAGGTGAAGGGGAGATTTTGCAGGAGCTTATATTTGATTACTTACATGGTATCTGCAACCCCAAACACGTAGCAGCTTATTTACAACACCTCAGAGTACAGATTAAGAACAGCTACCCAATACAGGGAACATTAATCAGAACCCGATGCTTCTGCCAGAGGGAACATCTCAAATTATCTTGTGATGATTTGGTCGGAGGAAGGTGAACTTGCCCAAGTAGGGAACTCTGAAGCGGACAACTTCCTGAGAAATCTGGCAGTGAAGGGGGTAATGGCAGGTGAACAGGGAAAAGAGAGGAGGTGTCTGGGAACTAAAGTAAGGGATGGTGGGGAAAAGGAGGAGCATTTATTGGCAACAAAGAGAAATGCATCCAGCAATCTCGAGGGCTTTGTCCGCCATGGTGGCACAGTCTCACCTCTTTACTCGCATAGTAGGACTGATTTGGAAGTAAATGAACTCTCCTCTTCAGAACAGCCTCCTATTGCTCTCTCTCCACAGTCAGAGGCTGTCCTTCCCTGGAATGGCTGAAACTCAGAAAATCAGTTTTGCTTTGCTTATTATTGGGACTGAGTGCCCTGGTGGGGATCCTGAAACAGCACTCCACATACAGCAGGTCACTCTGCATCTCAGTCCAGAGCCTGAGGGAGCCAGGTTTCCACAAAAGAAGTTGGGTTACCCTCCAGTATAGCAAATGGATGAATATTTCTGTTCCTGACCTGATTTTCCATCCATTCCAGGGGGCATTTCAATGCTTTATTTCCCTCAGTTGATACAGCTGAGAGTTCTTTTCTCTTTGCTGTTTCTTTCTGATTCTCTTCACTATTTGGTCTGAATTTCTCAGGTGTTTCCCATTCCCCTCTCTAGTAACCCTTTCAAGTTTGCCTAGTTAGGAATTCAATCATTTGTAAATGGCTAGTTCCACCTAATCAATTTCTCTATTGAGTCTTTCTAAAAACCGCTGAAAGGTGGGCCAAGTTGCTGAGAGTGAGAAGAGGGAGCAGCTCTGTGACCTCATGCTGCCAGCTGGCAGAAGACACAGGGTGAGCGTAGTGTTTTACAGGGATCCCCTGGGTCAGATATCTGCATACTAGCTCACCAAAGGGTGGCATGTGAGCTCCCTACTGAGAGTACCCTGCTGGTCATCATAATCATTGCAAAAAATGTAAGTATGGAAAATATTTAAGGAGTTATGTATCTGTCCTGAAAATGATGCTCTTCGGGCTTGGAGTTAAGGCAAGTCACTGAGGTGATGTACCTTGGAGATGTTCCTTTCAGGTAGGAGGTAACTGACACCTGTCTCCCTGTCTGACCATTGGTGTATTGTCTGCCTCACATGGTATCATAGAATTGTAGATGATTAGGTTTGGAAGAGACCTCAGGAGGTCATCTAGTCCAATCCCCTGCTCAAAGCAGGACCAACCCCAACTAAACCATCCCAGCCAGGGCTTTGTCAGGCTGGGCCTTAAAAACCTCCCTAGGTAACCCATTCCAGTGCTTCACCATCCTCCTAGTGAAATAGGTATGCCTATTTGCATACTGAACCAGGTGTGAATTGAGAAACTGCCAGAAATCTACAGGATGAAGCAAACAGCAAGGAGTTTCCTGTTTAGGAGTAAAGACAAAGGACTGGTGTGGTATACAAAGAGACACACAGAATCCTTTGCCTAGGAGGCAAACTCACACTGTACTTGTCTCATGAAAGAAGAGTCACAGCCAGACTGCCTGTAAAGCACTGCAAGGATTTGAGGTGAACAATCTCCTACAAGACATGAAGTATCTGGATAATAAAGTCTAGGCTCTAGAATGCATGTTATGATTTCATTTTATATGTAACCATTTGTTTGCAATACTTCTACTTGCTACTACTTGAATCTCTATGGCTTATTAAACAAACTTCTACTTGATTTCACTATAAATAGATCTCAGTGCTATGTGTTAAGTGGAGCAGTGATCTGAGAGGGAACCGATAAGTTGGGGTTTACTGTTTCTTTGGAAGCAGAGAATCTGTGAATACTGCAGGTGTCCAGTGGACCAGGCACAGAACTCTCCAGGGAGACGCTCCAAGGGTTCAGGGATGGAGTGTGCCTATCACTAACCTGCAGAGTGGGGCCTATGAGGCCTAGAAGGCACTACTTGTTGGGGAGCTGACCCCCAATAGGCACAGACAGGGCTTCCTCACTCTAAGGGCGGGTGTTATTGAGGTGCCTCACAGCCCTGGTTATCCTCAGGGAAGAGTCACAGCGTCCGATCTCCGCTGTTAAACAACACCCCAGTGAAGAACAGAATCCACCCACCATACTCCACTCACAGCTACTACTAAGCTGTAGCCCTGGGCTGGGCCCACTGAAGCCACAGCTCTTCCTCTGGCCCATTGACAGACATTTCTTGGCCCTTCCCTAACTGTGGCTTCCCCTGCCATCTTGTAGGAGAAGCAAAAGTGAGTACGTGCATGCCCGCCAGTATGGCTGCATAGCCAGCAGATTCCCTGCATAGGGATTAAGTTGTGCGGGGCCTCTTGCCCTCCACACCTGGTGAAATTCACCCTTATTGCACCATGCCTTTGAAAGAGAGGCAGAAAACATTGGGAGGACTTTTTGTTTTTTTGCAACTGCGTGAGTAAAGGAGAGGTAGTCATCCTTCCCAAGGACACAGGAGCCCAGCTTCACCCAGATCATTCTTCCTCTCCTTAGTTTGCAGTTTGCTGGGCCAACTTGTTAATGCAAGTTAAGCAATACAATTATATAGCAGGAAGGTCCTTCTCAGAGACTCACCTTTCTCAAGAAGTATGACTTCACCTGGTCATGTACCAGACGCTTGTCATTCATTATGATGCTGGGTGGAAGGAATACATTATTTTTCAAGTCAAACCACTAATGATTATTAAAAGCATCAACCTAAATAGGTTTGCTTCTGCAAGAAGAATCGTTCTCAATGTGCTGTGTTGCCTTGCCAGTCCATCTTGTCAATGCCGCCTCATGCTGTATCTGTTAAGTGATAAGTGTGTATCAATCCCCCCCGCACTCTACTCTGCCTTTCTCGTTCTCTTAATGAATGACTACTCCTAGCTATCAATCTGAAAATTCCAGCCCACAAGAGGAAGCATCCTGCCAACCAACTGGAGAAATGAAGACATTTCTATCAAACTTGTTTGTGCCATGAAATATGATGCTGCCACTTGCACATCATATCTTAAAGGCCTAATTCACCATACTATAATACAAGGAAGAATGAAAGCTATCCTCCTATGCTTGAAAAATAAGGGACTTATTTTTTCTGTTTTTCAGTGTATGCTGCATTTCACACCTACATCTCTGTTAGAAACATTAGGTGCCAGATCCTATTTTGTAAATTACAGTTACCTTGATTACCTCCCAGACAATACCGTGAAAATACTTTAATAATGGAGATATACTTATCTCCTAGAACTGGAAGGGACCTTGAAAGGTCATCAAGTCCAGCCCCCTGCCTTCACTAGCAGGATTATCACAAGTAATGATTTTTGCCCCAGATCCCTAAGTGGCCCCCTCAAGGATTGAACTCACAACCCTGGGTTTAGCAGGCCAATGCTCAAACCATCAAGCTATCCCTCCCCACTTAAAGGCCTAATTCACCATATTGTAATACAAGGAAGAATGAAAGCTATCCCCACATGGTTGAAAAATAAGCTGGTTACCCAGCTTATAATAATCATCTTATAATAATAACACTGTCCTCCCAGGGCCGCTAGCACAGGAAGTAATTCTGAGAGGAACTCAGGGATGTGTCTAATTTCCTGCCTCAGATGGAATATGTGAGTGTAACTGTGATGTTGCACTCTATATAATTTTATGAAAATATGCTAATGAGTTTAAATATAATGTAACTGGAATACGCTTCATGCAAAAGTTGTCTTGTAAGGTATTACAAAGCTTATAATCTATTGAGTGTGTTCATCCTGTTTGTATAAATGTATCACTCTTGTATCTGAAACTGGAAATATGAAATATAACTCTGAGGGCCTATTGTAATTATGCAAAGTGTGGGCCATTCATGGTGGTTTGGAATCTTGATGGCTCCCGTTAACCAGGACAATTGACTGCAGATGGCTCTGTTTTACCCGTAGGTCTTCCTGCATACTTGTGTGCTGGCAAGTAGGTAATGAAGTCTTACAGTGACATGTGATCATGTTACCTGAACTGGAATCCATCTTTAACCTGGTGCTTTTCCATTGAGAAGCAGGAGGTGGGAACCCAGAAAGGGACAAAGGATTCCTGCCTTATGCAAAAGATATATAAATGAGTGGAACAGAACAAAGGGGGAGCCATCATGAGGAATCCCCTAGCTATCACCTGAGCTGGAACAAGGGCTGTACTGGGGGAAAGGACTGTGCCCAGATGAGGAAGGCATCCAGTCTGTGAAAAAAACTTATTGAAACATCTCTCAGGGTGAGATTTTATCCGTACTCAGTTTTATTACTGTATTAGCCTTAGACTGGTGTGTTTTATTTTATTTTACTTGGTAATTCACTTTGTTCTGTCTGTCACTACTTGGAACCACTTAAATCCTACTATCTGTATTTAATAAACCCACTTTTTACTTATAAATTAACCCAGAGTATGTGTTAATACCGGGGGGTGGGGGTGGGCAAACAGCTGTGCATCTCTCTCTATCAGTGCTATAGAGTGTGAATAATGTATGAGTTTACCCTGTATAAGCGTTATACAGGGTAAAATGGATTTATTTGGGGTTTAGATCCCATTGGGAGTTGCACATCTGAGTGTTAAAGACAGGAACACTTCTATAAGTTGCTTTCAGTTAAGTCTGCAGCTTTGGGGCCCGTGGTTCAGACCCCAAGTCTGTAGTGGAGCAGACGGGCGTGTCTGGCTCAGCAAGATGGGGTGCTGGAGTCTCAAGCTGGCAGGGAAAGCAGAGGTGGAAGTAGTCTTGGCACATCAGTTGGCAGTTCCCAAGGGGGGTTCTGTAATCGAACCTGTCACAGTATCATCAACATAACCAGCAGCCAGATGCTGCTTCTGTGCTCTCTTTCAGCGATCAACATGAATGAACTCAGGCCTGCTGTCATCTTTCTGGGGATTGTGCCTATTTGCGCTAGTACACCAACACGTGAAGCAAAAGTTCACATAACAAGATGCACCATACCAGGTGCAGCTCGAGGAATGTGAATCACTTGAATTCCATTTCAGATTCTAAAGATGCTGTATGTCCATCCTTCCGGTGCCCTCACACACCGAACACCACCTTGCAGGTAGGGGTGTGGCCAAATGGTCCATGGCAGGCCTCATCTTTAATACAGTAAGGCAGCCCATGGAAACTATGCTTCATCTTCGTTCTTGGCTACTCAGACCACGATGGAGATGCTAGAAGTTGTAACCTCTGTGGGCTGCACTTAAATATTTAAAATCAAGGCTGTTGCAGTCTTCTCCATTTTATTCATAGTATGTAGCACTTGCAGGATCTTGGCAAGTTGCCCAGGTAGCCATTGATTATGTATAGCTTGGGTGCCCTTGCTCTATGGGTATGTGCAACACAGGCCTACACAAGAGTGACAAATGGGAGATCTGCTCAGTTCTAAAGGTACAATCTAATACAGCACTGAAAGAATTATTTTTTGTACCAGCCAGTCTCTATGCCTCTTATCTATCTAAGCCAGAAAGTGACTAGACTATCAGTTTCTACTTATTCAAAGGGAGCCAGCCAATCTCCCTTAAATGTCATTCATGTTTACTAGCTCCAAGCAAATAATAGTGGATTGATCCAAGTTCACAAGATAGTACACGTATCTAGTAATCAAAAAGTTCCTGTCTGTGGGGATAAAATGGCAGATTCCATATAGGCTCTGAAATTATTTGCTGCTTCTATAGCACTTGTGAATTAGACTGACTAATTTAATAACTAATGCATTCACAAAAGCAAGCAGCCTTTAAAATGTGTTGTGGTAAACAGCTTGCACTAGCCCTTTAAAATATCCTTAAGTAGCCTTCCTCCACCACCACCCCTGCACCCTCAAAAAAGAGAGAGAAATATCAACTTTTCACATTGCGTGGATAATGCTGCTTTGCCACAGGCCATAATAAATAACTATTACGTAGCTTTTGTCTATTACTGTTGATTTTGAACTAGAGCTGACCAGAAGGCAATTCCATTTTGCAGCAATTTTCAAGGCATTTGAACAAAACCAAAACTTTCAGAATATTTTTGTAAACTGTGTGTGAGCGTCTAGCCTGGGATATGATTTGCTGCTCTGCCTGATTCAGCACAGAGGTTTTCAGTTCAGATTACCCTGAATCAGGCACAACAGGGACTCAAAAAACCTGGTTCTCTCACATCCCAGACCAAAACCCTAGCAATCTAGTTACAGATGATCCATCACTTTTTATTAACTTCCTGATGAAACTTCTGTCGAAACTCATACATCTCTATGAAATGTGTCAGCTTCCAAAAACAGCAAGTTTCACCAACATTTCATTTATGCAAAAATGTTCCAACTGGTCCTATACTGAACAATGGTCTGGAGTGGATTTTCCCCAAAAGTGAAAACACAGCGATTATACGCTCACAACATTTTAAATGACAAGCGACAGCAAGTGAGGATCTGGAATGAGCCATTTGTTTTTTTACCAAGGTGACGAAAAATTGCTTAGACAATATTGTACCGGTTGCTAATAGGGACTGCTAGAGTGAAGACAAAGCAGTTTTCATTACAACCACTTTGCTTCACACACGCACGTGACTTTCTGAAACGTTCATCTTTCAAACTTGCACCCATTGTCATTGAAATTTTCCAGGCTTAGGCTCTACCCTAAAAGTGAAATTTGACTGGAAAGTTTGAATAAATATTCTCTCAGTAACTTTTAAAGTGTGGTTTCACTCTGAAAAGTGACTGTAAAATTGGCACCATGTGTTCCATGCTTATTGTTTCTCAGTTACTTCTGTAGTAAGTTCTCTTATTTGTATGGGATAGTTTTTCCAAACTATGAACTGAAAAGTCACTCTGGCTTGAAAGTCAAAGGATGCTCCTCCTTGCTCATGCATCATTACCCATAATTCTGATCTACCTGAGGTGTATTATTTGTGTAGTTAAAGTGCTATTCAAATATGCATCATCTGTACACCTTGAGGTAAATGGTATGTAACGGGAACTTAATAACTGTATTGATTATGCAAAAGCTAGAAACGTATCCATCTCACTGTTCTGTAGCTTTGATGCTTCTGCAGCTGAAGGAGTAAAAAATGAAATAAAAGCTTTTGTCATTAAAGGAATGGGACATGATTTAACACACTTAGGGAGCAGATCTGATGCGTAGCAAGGGGGCATCTTACAAAATCACTTCTCAGAATACAATCTCACTAAGGACAGGAGAGTGGAAACAATAAATACCTTCCCAGCTGTGTTTTTAAAAAAGTATAGCTTGTTATTTTGACAGCAAAAACAATGACGTTTGAAGCTTGGAATACCTATATCCCTCATTGAGGACTAACGCCTGAGCTCGAGTTGAAAAAAACTTGTGGCCATTTTAAAACTGAAATGACTGTGTAGAAAAAAATGTTCTGAAATCTGAGTGCGCACACTGCATGCATGTGTTGCTAGCTAATTCACATTTGTTAGCTCAAGGAATCTGCAAGCTCATAGCCCAAGCCTATAAGGTGAACCTGCTAAGATGTACTGACCTCCCCACCCCCCCAGCACCCATAAACTCCTAATGATGCAGATGGAGCTCAGAACCTCATTTGCAAGAAAAGGCTTATACGTTCCATTGATGAATATAACAACTCCTACAGGGAAAAGAGCTGTATTACTGAGGGGGAAACTTCTCCATAATTCAGGCTGCAACATGCTTCTATTCTAAAGCCTGAATCTATCCTCCTGTAATTTTAGCTTAGAAAATAAGTTTGCATGGGAAAAATTGCTAGACTTCCTATGAAGGTTAAGGCAAATGTTGGGTCAAAGTTTGAGGAAAAGTCATCAAATGATTTTTGAGTTACAAAACATTAAAAAAGGTTTATCTTGCCCACATAAGAGGTACATTTCTTTATTGTGGATAAAAATAATATGCTTGTTCACTTTGTGGGCTGTATCCATTTTATACCCTTAACCATTCATTTCCTTGCTTTTAAGGAATTTGGGCTTTGTAAATGATGGGATAGATAAGTAAGGCAGTCATGTACCAACTTCATTGGGTCTTTTAAACAAAGGTTTGTTTGATTTTGTAATAGCAGAGTATATAGATTGTGCAGACAAAGCCAAGTGAGCTTGTAAGCTGGACAAGCAAAATAGTTACATAACGAGGATCTTATATGTTCCTCATGCTAAACTGCTCCAATTATTTTCTCTTCCTTTTGTAAAACCTAGGAAATTAAAGGCAAAAATCTTGTATTAATGCAAAATAAGTCTGTCTAGTTAAAAACCAGAAACATTAAGGGTCCAACCCTGGCCCCATTAAAATCAATGGGCATTTTATCATTGACTTTAACGGAGTCAGGATTTCATCCTAAGGGTTTATCACAGCAGACAGGAAATACAAGAGTTCAGATTTCAACAGTAAAGTTAACTTAGCCATTTTCCCCATATGTTATATTTTCTCCTCCTGCTTTTTTTTTTATTAAACTTGTAGCTGTATATTACTCAAAATGTCATAAAATGCATTACCTAAAAGCTAGGTAAGGCAATCAAGTGAATATTGCTAGTGGCACCTACACTTTTGCAGCTCATGTGTGATTTTAAGTACACAGTCTAATGTTTCATTAACAAAGATTTTGCATTTCACTTTAATAAAGGTTATTCCATTAATCAGTTTTTTTTATTGGGCTTATGTCAAATGCAGTAATACATCCTCACACCTTCTGCTCAGGTTCAGTATAGGTCTGTGTGAATCGTGTGGATTTAGATTCACAATGAATTCACAAACTTATCCCTCCAGGCTCATTTGGAGGGTTTAAAACATGCGTGGGCTGGAGGTTTGCATTAACACTGAGCCTAAGCTGAAGTGGCTCCGAAGTTCAGTGTAAATATTTCACAAAGCCCTTGTTAGTAAAGGGCACAGCTAATATAATCGTATCTGGAGTGTTCAGAATCATTCATCGATTATACCCTTTTTAAATTTTAGGATGTAAAATTTAAAACTGTGACATAAATCCTTGATATAAGACATCTTATATTTTTAGTTCCTATTTTACTATGTTATTTCAGTCTCTGGACTCCTTCTGCTACATCAAACATCCATGAAAAATAATTTTTAAGGGTGAACCCTTTAAAAACACATCAGAATTCTGCATCGGTTCCCCTCTCAAACGCATTATTAAAGCCAGTAAACACATGGAAATAATTAACTGTTGCAACAGTGCTTGCATTTTGACTGGGATATCAGCTCTTTCTTTAGGTGTGAAAAATGGCAATATTTATTTATTTAGTCCATTCCCTTCTACTATCATGTTTCCTAGATCTTTTTCTTGGCTTTGAATCATGCAGTTATAGGAATCTGCAATCATAGTCACACTCCATGGAACTTAGAGGACATCACTTCACTGCTACTATTCCAAGAGCTGGCCAATGATTTCATCAGTGCAAGGTCAATGCAAACACCTCCCTTCCTGTGGGAAATTCTTCTGAGAAGCGACTTCCTTGCCTGTTGCTTTGAAACACAGAAAGCTGTTTCTGGAAACTGTGGATGCCATTTCACATGGGGATATCAGGGATCAAATCACAACCATCTGAGCATAACGTAGAGAGTATTACACAGCACTGAACCACCAGGAGTGTGAGTTGTGTCTAAAGTTCATGGGTCCAGTGATGAGCTCCTAAAATCCTAAGAACCGATTCCCTATTGGGTCCTTGGTGGTTCGGTGGCAGAGGGGTCTTCACTCGCTCCGGGTTTTTGGTGGCAGGTCCTTCACCCAGAGCGAGTGAAGGACCTGCCGCCAACGTGCCACCGAAGACCCAGTAAGGAACCGTGTGGTGAGTACAAGACCCATGTGCCTGTCTCCCCTCACCGCCCATCACCCACCTATCCAACCCCAACCCATGTCCTGTCCCCGACTGCCCCCCTCAGAACTGCAATCCATCAACCCCCCTCTGTCCTCTGACCACCCCCTCCCAAGACCCCACACCCTAAGTGCCCCCCAAGACTCCACCCAACTCGCCCCACTCACTGTCCCCTGACTGCCCCAACAACATCCACCACCAACCCAACAGACCTCAGGGACTCCTATGCCTACCTAACCACCCTCATTCCCCAGCCCCTGACCGCCCTCCCATAACCTCCACCCTCTCCAACCATTCCCTACCCCTTATCCAACCCCTCCTCCCAGCTCCAGCTGGCCCCCCTACCATGCTGCTGTGTAAGGATGCTGCACAGCTGCTGGAGCTTGCAACCCCACTCCCTTACCCAGAGGTGAATGTAAGCTGGTGTGCCATGTTGGGGTGGCCCGGCTTCCCCAGGGGGCAATTTAAAGGACCTGGGGCTCCCAGCAGGGGCTGGAGCCCCAGGCCCTTTAAATTGCCACCAGAGCCCCACTGCTGGAGCCCTGGGGTAGCGACAGCGGGGCCCTGGGGGCTATTTAAAAAGTCCAGGGTTCCTGCTGGTTCTACCATCCTGGCCCTTTAAATAGCCACTGGAGCCCTGCCACCACTACTCCAGGGATCCGGCAGCTATTTAAAGGACCAGGGAGGTAGAAGCAGGGGAGACCCGGGCCCTTTAAATAGCCCCCCAAGCCCTGGAGTAGCAGGGGGCTCCAGGGGCTATTTAAAGGGCCATGGCTCCAGCTGCCTCTGCCACCCTCGTCCTTTAAATAGCCGCGGGAGCCCTGCCATTACTCCAGGGCTCCCGCGGCTATTTAAAGGACCGGGGCAGTAGATGAAGGGGAGCCCCCGGCCCTTTAAATAGCCCCTGGAGCCCTGGGATAGTGGGGGGCTCTGGAGGCTATTTAAAGGGCCAGGGCTGCAGCTGCCTCTGCTGTCCTGCTCCTTTAAATAGCCACCATAGACCCGCCATTTCCCCAGGGCTCCAGCTGCTCTGCAAGAGGGGGGAAGCAGGGGAGGGGCCGGGGGAGACTCAGCCTCCCCAGCTGGGAGCTCAGGCAGACCAGACAGGATTGTCCCACGGGCTGGATGTGACCCACGGACCAGAGTTTGCCCACCTGCCTGCCACTTTATGAACCGGTTCTACACAGGCTTCTAAATTTAGCAACCAGTTCTTGTGAACTGGCTCCAGCTGCTCACCACTGCATGGGTCTCTAGGCTAAGAACTGAAACAATTCTTAGAGCCAGCTCTGTTCAAAGGATTCTGTGAGTCTGGCCTGGTCTACACTACAGCGTTAGGCTGACGTAAGGCAGTTTCAAATCAACCTAATGATGTCAGTGTACACACTACAGACTTGTTCCTACCAATGTAACTGCCCTACTATACTAATACAATAACTCCACCTCCACGAGAGGCATAGAACTTATGTCAGTGTAGCTAAGGCAACGCAGCGTCCCTGTAGACATTGCATTACTTACATCTATTGGCTGGCATTCTTGTCAATTTCACTTCCTCAGGGAGCTATGAAATTGACAAGAAAGTGGGGCTGCCGCCTGGTCTCTGCTCCAAGCTAGGCTGCCACCCAGGCGCCTGGCTCCCCACTGCAATCTGGGCTGCCACCCGGGCTCCCTGCCAGGAACACAGCAGCCAACTGGACTCCAGGCCCAGATCTACAGGCTGGGAACCCAGGTGCCCCTCATAGGCTCTCAGCTCCTCATTGGGAACACAGCTGTACTCAGCGGGGAGCTTTGCACCTGGAGTCTGGTCAGCTGCCCTATTCCTGGTGGGGAGCTGGGACCAGCCAGACTCCCGGTGGGGAACTGCACACGGAGCTGAGCACCCTGATGCTCAGCCGCCAACATTGCCTCTCTTAAGTCAGTAGAAGTGCTCCTGGTGAGGATGTGCACAGACAACAGAAAAAGGGCAGTGTGGACATGAACCACCGCAGTAAATTGACATAGGTCAACTTACGTTTATAATGTAGACACGCCCACAATCAAAATAAATGTAGATTAGTAAACATAGATATGCTTGGCAGTACTTTTCATCATGTACATATCTATATGAATCTGTGTCTACACGTACCCTAGACAGACTCTTATTACACAGCATTAGCTCAGATAGCATCCTGCACAATACAGACAACCCCCATTTCCCAGACTACTTTGTAGTCTCTTCGTAAGTTTATTGTGCAATCTTGCAAAAACTCAAAGCCCTTTTAGAGCAGAGCTCAAAACAGTGTACTTTTTACTGTGTGATGCACTCTGGGGTTTCCACTTTCTGAAAAGATCTGAGCAAAGCATTATGTGTCACTGAACAATGAGGGAATGGAAAAAAGATTCCTGCAGAGAACAGAGTTTTTCTAGTCTTGAAAGCATTATGGTCTACCTATGGAAAGTGTTAAGTATTTATACTCACATAAAAACTCCATCGAAGTCAGGGAAGTGACACTAGTGTATGTGAGATCAGACTCGGGCCCTCTGCATATATTCCATCAAACATCTACCCATCCTAGCACTGCAGAGTCACTACTATGAGAGAGTGAGCTGGATTCTATTTTAACTGACACATCATCATTAGAATTATTACACTAAATCCTGATTGCAAAACCTTCACTAATAGCACAACAAAGAAAGAGCACAGCTCAGCGGTCTGAGCTCAGGCTGAGTTTGCAAGGCTGGCAATATGAAAAAATGTCATCTTACTTGTAAACCAGAAATCACTGAGCCAGAATACATGGAGCCCTACGTTGCCATTTGTGGCTGAGTCACTTTAGAGATTGGAAACAGACTCAAAAGAAACATTGACAATATTTAAAACATGTTAAAGCAATTAACATCAGAATGAACCAGAAAGAAAAAACAAGAGGAGGAAGAATAATAGCAATTGATAAAACTTACCTGCTTAAACAAAGAGAGCAGTAATAAGCAATAACCAACTGCAAAATGGCCATATTAGCAAAGCAGCTATTTGCCTTCCCCAAACTTTAAGGGCCAGACCCCAGAACGGCGAAGTAGGAAAAGTTCTGATAAAACAAAACAAAGCAAAACACTGAGGAGGAATGGTAGGGACTAGGCAGTCAGAAAGAAAGATACTTCTACAGGATGGAGCTGCAGCTGTGTACCACTATTGTAGCAGAATTAAAATGTGCGTGATTACTAAATATACAAGTTCTGGGTCTGTCAGAGAGGCTTATACAAAATAGTTTTGGGTGTTTCATTCACTTTAAATATCTATTCTTACAGAAAAGTGTTTTGTTTTATTTTTGTTCAGTTCCCACTGACAATGGCAGTAGGGCAAGTCTGCGCAGCCTACTTGTAATGAAAATACTGCAACTACTTTACCTACAGCAGTAAAACTACTTAAAGGGACACTGCCAACATGCTTTAAAACTATTCGGAAAACAACACCGTTACCGTCACTGAATTATTTTCCTCTGTTATACCCATACACTGGTTTGGCATGTGGAATTGCACTGGAATACTTATTAAACATAAACATACAGATGGGAAAAATAGAACACTGAAAGAATCTCACTTGGGAAGCAGTGTATTCTGGTGGAGTTGGCTAAGCCCAGATCCTCAAAGGTATTTACGTTCTGAACTTCCAGAACCGAAATACCTTTGAAGATCTGGGCCCTTGTGCCCAGCAGTTTAGAGACTTGCGTTATAATGGTGCTTCTGATACTGAGTCATTGGGCTGGTCATTCAAGTCGTTGTTCAAAAATCATTGCTGTTAATGAATGTCTCAGATGCCAGAGTTGATACTTGAGGTGTCTCAAGTTGGGCATCAAAATTAATGGGTATTTTTGAAACGTAGATCTTAATATTGCTGAGCCTCAGTTTATCTAATTAATGGGGGATTGCAAGACCTAACGAAATAATGGATGAATCCTGGCCCCAGGGAAGTTAACCATATTTGCAAAATGTTATAAAAGTACAAGTATTAATACAGCCTATTGGGGTAGAGGTAGATCTCAACACTGTGTTTTTCCCCCAACCCATATAGAAGTTGCTTTTTCTTCTGATTTTACAGTGTCCCAGATTTCCTAAAGGATTCATCAACTTTGCCAGTTCTTTATGTTCTCTCAACTTCTGTTATGTTCATATGTCTCAATGTATCTCCAAAGTTGCTGTTGACTGTCCAGAATGACCCACAATAAGGCATACCTCTCTCATGCACTTGTATTCTATGTTTAGATCAAGCAAGGAAACCTACCATCAAATCCAACTATACAGGCATGAAAACCCATCAACACACAACTTCAAACCTGCTCACCTAATCTCCTTCAAATTCAGTTTAATTGTTAGATCTGAATGAGATCTACAAAGCAAGTCAAAGTTGAAGCAATATATTTAGGCATTTTTGAACTGTGCATGCACAATATTTATAATTAGAGGATGGTATGGTTTTTTAATACATGGATCATCATCAACATGTTACAGTGCCTCAGGTGTGCTGGGTTTCACTAACCCAGGGGCTCTCAAACTTCATTGCATTGTGACCCACTTCTGAGAACAAAAATTACTGCACAAACCCAGGATGGGGGGACCAAAGTCTGAGCCAGCCCAAGCCCTACCACCCCAGGTTGGGATCCAAAGCTGAAGCCTAAGCCCTGCCATCCCAAGCGGGTGGTCCAAATCAGAATGCCAAGGGCGGTGGGGCTTTGGCTTCAGACTTGTTGGGGTCTGGGGCTAACACCAGCCCTGACTACCCCCATTAAAATGGGGTCAGGACTTGTGACCCCCTTGGGGGTCCCGATCCACAGCTTGAGAATCGCTGCTCTAACTACAGCTCAGGAGACTAGGTTCCCATCTTGAAGAGTTTACAATCTACTTTTAAAGAAAGATGCACCAAACAGAATAGCAAAATGGGAGGGAAGAATTGTGGAGGAAGGAGAGTGTCTATGGCAACAATGGGCAGGGATTATGCAGAACTTGAAGTCTGACATTTTCTGTCACCAAAAGATTGCTTCTGGGCAGAGAACAAGCGCAGAAAATGTCAGTCTAGAGGAATATAATAAAATTATGAGCAACTGAAAAGGAGAGTGGCAGTTATAATGGAAGATAGAACTTTATCCACAGCAGTTGCTAGGACTTCCGCTACCATACTCTGGAATGTGAATACAAAGGCAACATGTGACTTCTTCCCTGAAAGCAGGACACAATGTGCAACTAAACATGCCTGTCATAATCAGCTTGAGATGTCTGGAAACTAATGACCACAGGAATCTACAGATGCTAAATTATTCAGTGATTAGGTGTTAGCTCACCATAGCATAAAGGATGTCACACATCTGTATCACATGCCTGTGTACTTCTCCCTTAAAAACAGATTTATTTTTCATTAAAGAGCTGCCAAAATAATGGGCCAAATTCTGCTGTCATGTACCCATGCAACTCCTAGCATGTACACACATGCACACACACACTCTTAAATCGAATAAAGTATAATGAGTATAGTATCCATCACATCAGATCAAACACTTCATCTTAAAATGGATATTAAGCGGAGGCTATAAACATACTATTTCAGGCTCTCTTGCAACTTCTTGTATTACTGAAATGTTTAACTTGTTTAGAAAATCAGAGGGATTGGGAATTTGCCCAGAACAGTTGCCAATTTAGTGTGTATCTAATACTTTGAATTCTCTAAATGTAGGTCTTTAGTCTGGAATGAGCGTGGACTAAGGACGCTATTCTGCTATTAAGTGCATTGTTCTCCTTTTCTCTTCCTAGATTCAGGGTTCAAACTGCAGGAGAAATAAAGTAACTGCTGTTCTCCTGGTTAAGGTTAATTTCTTCAATAAACAAGTCAAGAAGTTCCGCTTGCTAAATGGATTTTTTGTTCCTTTGCTTTGGAATCTTGGTTTCTACATAGGAATTGCCATATTGTATCAGGCTGGTGTCCATCTAGCCCAGTATCCTCTCTCTGACCGCGGTAAACACCAGATGAGTCAGAGGACGATGCAATTGTCTGTATAATGGACTGTTACAGGATAACCTATTAATAAGTGAAGTTTCTAACTACTTGGGGTTAAGATGAGGTTCTCTGTGCCCAGAAGCATGAGAGTTTGTATCACTTATATTTTATTCTGTCAAAACAACCACAAAATGTTCTCACTAACCACATCTATTTCTAATGCCTTTTTGAACTCAGCTAAACTCTTAGACTCAGTGATATCTTGTAACCGCAATTTTGCTAGGTTACGCATGCTTGCATAACAAAGGATTTAAGTTTTAAATGTACTGCCTTTCAGTTTCACTGGAAGTGCTTTTATGATAAGAGCGAATAAGCAGCAGTGACTGATTTACATCCTCTAACCCAGGGTTTCTCAACCTGTTGTTTCCATAATTGGGTCAGCAGAATGCTTCAAAGGGTCACATGGCAGCTCCTGTCCCCTGGGGCCAGCTGGACTCACCTCCCTGCTCTCACCTCACTGCAACCTCTGGGGTCCCAGCGCCACTCAGGTTATCCCAGCCATCATGATGCTGGAAGTCCAGGTAGACCAAATTCGAGTGAGCGGTACTGCAACCCCAGGAGCCAGGTCACAACTCCACTCTCACAAATTTGGTCCAGTCAGAAGGGCAGAGCCAAAAGAGAGCAGCGCTGCCAGGGCCGGCTCCAGGCACCAGCCGACCAAGCATATGCTTGGGGCGGCACCTTGGGGCGGGGCAGAGCTCGGGTTTTTTTTTTTTGTTTCGGCAGGGCGATGCTTGAGGGTTTTGTTTGTTTGTTTGTTTTTGTTTTGGCCGAGTGGCGCTCGGAAGGGGGAGGCGTTTCGCGGTGCGGCGCTCAGAGGGGGTGGGGGCTTGGGCAGTGCGGCGCTTGGGGGGGTGTGTTACAGCGGGACGACACTCTTTTTTTTTGCTTGAGGCAGCAAAAAAGTTAGAGCCGGTCCTAGCGCTGCAACCCCAGAAGTTGCAACACTAAGCCCAGCCTGCCCCACAGAATAGGACCTGCCTCTGTGGGGTGAGTGCCAGGCAGGACCCAACCCTCGGTGGGGCCAGGATCTGACTGAAACCACCCCAGGGCCTCTACTCCCAGAAGAGTTACTGGATCACGACAAGCCATAAACATTTACAATGGGTCCTGAGCCAAAAAGCTGAGAACCACTGCTCTACCAGCTTCATTATTTTAATACCTCTGCCTCTTGCTTGTCTCCTCTCTCAACTAAGCAGTCCTAATGCTTCCATCTTTCTCCATCCAGAGCCTTCCATTCCTTTCAGCATTTTTATTTCCCATTTCTGCTCCCCTTCTTTTTCTCCTAGGTCTCTTAGAGATGAGGTGACTGGTACCAAACACTACACTCCAAGGGAGAACGTACCACTGCTTTATAGGCTGGCATAATATTCCCAGATTGGTTTTTATCCCATTCCTTATGCACCTTAATGTTTTATTTGCTTTCCTCCTGGTGGTGCATGCTGAGAGGGGGTTTGCACTGTGCTGTCCACAATGACACCCCTGTCTTTTCTTGAATGGTTATAGTTAATTCTACATCAAACAGAGCTAGAGGTGATTTCTACTGGAGTCCATCAGCTTCACTAGAGAGACATGAGGCGCTCACTTCCCACACAGGGCTAGGTGTGTTTGGCCTTTGTGCAAATACATAGGATGACAGATGTGAGGAGCTGCCTCCATCCTTACACTCTTAGGGAAGGACCAGGCACAGCTGTAGTCCCCTAGCACAAGAGAATAAAGCCCTTTCAAAAGGGGCTAAAGAAGAGACAGGGCCATCCCTGCTGTACTCCCTGGAGGTCCCGGAAGACCCAGTCCTTCACAGGGTAAGCCCTGGAGTGGGGCAGCTCCACAGTGATCCTAACTCAGGGGTGGATAAAAATGAAGCAATGTGACTCATGCAGGGCAGGGAGATAATAGAAGGGAGAGAGCTAACTACCTGGAGGAGGGCCCTTTGTATGGCTGGCCAGAACAAAATCCAAATAAAAACTACCCCAAAGAGTGTAATATGAGAGGTGAGGGGGGAGAGAAGAGAGAGCTCAATTCTCAAGTGCTTTGCTGAGAAGGGGAGTGATAGAGAAGGACAGCGATGGCTCTGCCCCTGGGACACCTAAGGTGCTGCCTCAACTCAACCCACAGGAAGATTAAATCAAAGTCAAATTAAGATCCTTTCATCCTGATGCCGTGTGTTCTTCACAGCTCTTCATTAATTAGCAGTGTGCTTCCATCTCCTGGCTAAGAGCTCCATGAAGGCTGAAGGGGGGCCATGCCCGGTAGCGCATTTTCCAAACACCTGGCTACTTGGTAGCAACAGAAACGCTTCAGGTAGCCTCAGCAAGCCCATGAACAGCCCAATAGCAGAAGAATAAAGGCCAGGTGATACGAAAGGAATTCTTATGTGCTGCTGGGAAGGGTTACTAGGATCCCTCAAAGAGTGCTGCTACTGAGGATGGGAGGAAATCAGAGACAGAGTCAGGGTCAAGAGAGAACTTTTGATGGAGTAGAGGAAGGCAGGAGCCAATTTCACTGGGGAAGGTGACAGAGGTACAGGAATTCTTGTCAGCTGCCCGGTGAAGGGACTGAACAGTGGGGAGACAGGACTAAAGGAAGCAAAGAATGTACAGAAATAAAATGTTTCCCTTTTTTATGCCCTAAAAGGCGGAAAGCTTTGAGATTATGCCAAGTGCCATTTTGTGCTCAGGAGGCCCTGTCCTGCATTTGGGGTGCTATCTATGTCAAGTACTTATATATGGCTCCCATTACCATAGTATGGGACCACTTCCCAATCTCTAAAGCATTGTTATTCTCTGAACCTCCTTGTGAAGTAGGGAAATAATGGGGGAACTGAGGCACAGAGAGACTAAGTGATTTGACCAAGGTCACACAAGAAGGCTGTAATGGTTCATCTCTTCCAAGCCCCTTACTAGCACCCTACTCTCTGGACCTTCCTGTCCTACTACAGGCAGAAGGTGAGAATTTCGCATTGTAGGCTGTGTTCATTAACATGACTCATTTTCTCAGTGTTTTTATAATGTGGAGAGGAATGTGACTCAGAAACTGCTCATTCATAAATGACTTGAAAATTGTTCATAAGTCATCAGAACAGGATAGTTAAGTACTTTCAGCACAGTATATGCTATTTGCTTTATACCTTTCCACCTGTTTAGTGGCAGTAGTGTTTTTTAAATGGCAAAACTATTTTATCGGACATTTATTATTTGTATTACCATATTGTTTTATAGGACCCTACCAAAATCAGAGGTCCCTTGTACAAACACATTGTAAGTGATAGGACCTGCCCTCAAAACTTTATACTCTAACCAGGCATGGGTTAGGGGAAGAATGATCCCCATTTTAGAGAGAAAGACTGGGACAGAGAGAGATTTAGTGACTTGCCCAAGATCACACAGGAAATATACTACAGAGCTAGGTATTATACTGGTATCTCTGGATAATGTTAAACAGAAGCTACTCAAGTTAGAAATTTTTAAATCTACAGCTTCAGATAAGTTGCATCCAAGACTTTTAAAGGACCTGGCTGATTAGCCCTGTTACTTCTGACTTTCAGTAAGTCTTGGAGCACTGGGGAAGTTCCAGAATACCGGAAGAAAGCTAATATTGTGCCAGTTTCTTAAAGGGTTAAAAGGATGACCCAGGTAATTATAGGCTTGTCAGCTCAACATCAATCCCAGGTAAGATAAAGGAGTAGCTGATATGGGTCTCAATAAAGAATTAAAGGAGGGTAATGTAATTAAAGCAAATCAACATGGGTTTATGGAAAATAGATCCTGTCAAACTAGCTTGATATCTTTTTTGATGATATTATAAATTTGGTTGATAAACAATAGTACTGATATAATATACTTAGACTTCAATAAGGCATTTAACTTGGTACTGCACAACACTTTAATTAAAAAATAGAAAGATTTACAATTAACATGGTGCCCATTGAATGGATTAAAAACTGGCTAACTGATAGGTCTCAAAATGTAACTGTAAACAGGGAATTGTCATCCAGCTAGTGCGCCTCCAGTGGCGTCCTACAGGGATCAGTTCTTGGCCCTACACTATTTAACCTTTTTATCAATCACTTGGATGAAAACATAAAATAATCACTGCTAAAGTTTGCAGATGACACAACAATTGGGGGAATGGTAAAGAATGAAAAGGACAGGTTACTGATACAGAGCAATCTGGATCACTTGATAAGCTAGGCACTAGCAAACAACATGCATTTTAATACATCTCAAAGTAAATGTATACGTCTAGGAACTATGAATGAAGGCCATACATAGGGGATGTGGGACTCTGTCCTGGGAAGCAGTGATTCTGAAAAAGATTTGGGGATCGTGGTGGATACTTGGCAAAAAAGGAACTCCCAATGTGACACTGTGGCCAAAACAGCTAATGTGATGCTGAGATGCATAAACAGGGGAATCTCAAGGAGGAGTAAGAGGCTACTTTATCTCTGTATTTGGCACTGGTGTAACCTCTGCTGTAATGCTGTGTCCAGTTCTGATACTCACAATTCAAAACAGAAGTTAACGAATTGGAGAAGGTTCAGAAAAGAGCCAAGAGAACAATTAAACCATTAGAAAACATGCCTTAAAGTGATACACTAAAGGACCTCGGTCTGTTTGTTTAAAAAAGAGAAGGTTAAGGGGTGTCTTGATTACAGTCTGTAAGTACTATGTGGGAAACAAATATTTAATAACAGTCTCTTCAGTCTAGCAGGGAAAGGTGTAACACGATTAATGGCTGGATGCTGAAGCTAGACAAATTCAGACTGGAAATAGGTATAAATTTTTGACAGTGAGGGTAAAGAACCATTGGGACAATTTACCAAGGATCATGACGGATTTTCCATCACTGATCATTTTAAAATCAAGATTTGATGTTTTTCTAAAAGATCTGCTCCTGGTATTATTTTGGGGAAGTTCTCTGGCCTGTATTATACAGGAGGTCAAACTAAATGATCACAATGATACTTTGTGGCCTTGGGATCTATGAACCCAGATCTTCTGAGCTTCTGTCCAACCCCCAAGACCAGCCTCATTCCTACTCCTAAATATTGCATAGCAATGAGTCTGGCTGGCTATGTGTTATTAAAAAGCCTGCCATGGTCTTTTAATAAAAAGGGATACAATCTGTACAATGTGGATTTGGTTTCTGACTACTGCAAAATCCTGGTTTGCGAGGATTTTACTTTCTACTCAGTCCACATAAAAGTAGGGGCTATTTAAAAAAAATGCACATTCAGATTTCAAAACTCCCCCACACAAAGTTCAGGGGTGTTAGAATCCAGAGGTTTGTTGGGGGTCCCAGCTCATGTTTCTATTTTAATTCATTTTAAAATATTCCTGGATTTATAGATTTTATGGCCAGAAGAGAACATAATTGATTATCTAGTTGTACCTCCTGCATAACACAGGCCACAGAACCTCACCCAAGAATTCTGACCAACTACTGTGCTGTGAAACGCTTTCTCACACACCCCTGTGAAAATATAGCAAGTTAATAAGAACTTCTGAACACCTCAAAATCCCATCGGGATTAAGGCATTATCAAAACACTTCAAAATGTGGGAGATCTATTACACGTTTTCCTTGGTTTGAACAAAACAATCAGTGACCTCTTCTATGAAACTGGCAATGTGGAAATATTTTAAAAACACAGAGGGCCTGAGTCACCACGGCCCAGTTTAAATGGATTAAAAGTTGGTTGACAGATAGGTCTCCAAATATAATTGTTAAGTGGGGAATAATTATTGAGCAGGTGTGTTTCTAGTGGGTTTCTCTCTTGGATTCGTTCTTGGCCCTATGCTATTTAGTCTTTTTATCAACGACCTGGAAGAAAATATAAAATCATCACTGATAAAGTTTGCAGATGACAGAAAAATTGGAGGAGTGGTAAATAATGAAGAGGACCGGTCACTAACACAGAGCAATCTGGATCACTTAGTAAACTGGGCGCAAGCAAACAATATGCATTTTAATACAGCTAAATGTAAATGTATGCATCTAGGAACAAAGAACATAGGCCATACTTGCAAGATGTGGGGCTCTGTCCTGGGAATCAGTGACTCTGAAAAAGATTCAGGGATTGTGGTGGATAGTCAGCTGAACATGTGCTCCTAATGTGAAACTGTGGCCAAAAGGACTAATTCAATCCTTAGGTGCATAAGCAGGGGGATCTTGAGTAGGAGTACAGAGGTTATTTTACCTCTGTATTTGGCACTGGTGCAACTACTGCAGGAATAGTGTGTCCAGATCTGGTGTTTGTAATTCAAGAAGGATGTTGATGACTCAGAGAAGAGCCACAAGAATGATTAAAGCATTAGAAAACCTGCCTTACGGTGATAGACACAAGGAGCTCAATCTATGTAGTTTAACAAAGAAAGAGACAGTTCAGGGGTGACGATTATTTATGTACCTATATGAGGAAAAAATATTAATAATTGGCTCTTCAATCTAGCAGAGAAAGGTATAAAAGGATCCAATGACTAGAAGATGAAACTAGACAAATTCATTCTGGAAATAGGCATCAATTTTTAAGAAAGAGAGTAATTAATCCCTTGAACAATTTACCAGTTGTGGCTGACAAAATTGAGGAAGTCTGACTTCTTTTGTTTGGACACATGCAGAGGATGAATGAAGGGGACCTGGTGAAGAAAGCATGACAGGCAAGAATGACAAGAAAGATACCCTGAGGAAAGCTGAGGAAGTGATGGATGGATTGCATCAAAGAGAAGCATAATGACCTCAATGCTGTCTCAGACAGACAATGGCAGCCAGGGCTGCCCAGAAGATTCAAGGGTCCCGGGGCAAAGCAATTTCTGGGGCCCCTTCATAAAAAAAAAAGTTGTAATACTATATTCTCGTGGGGGATCCTGGGGGGCCCAGGGCCTAGCGCAAATTGCCCCACTTTCCCCCCACCCCCGGGCAGCCCTGATGACAGCAGATGCTTGCACGATGATCCGACCCCATTTGATGGGGAGAACCACAATTTATCAAGGGTCGTGATGTAGTCTCCTTCATCGGCAATTTTTAAATCAATATTGGAAGCTTTTCTAAAAGAGCTGCTCTGGGAATTATTTTGAGGAAAATCTATAGACTGTGCTATACAGGAGGCGAGATTTGATCATCACTATGGTCCCTTCTGGCCTTGAATGTAAGACCATCATGGTGAGGACTTGCTTAGGTCACCCAGAACTGTGACCCACTGTGTTACTGGCCTGCCTTGGCAATAGTGAGCTTTGCCGCCACTAAGCTATGAGTCAGCTCCCTGACACACCAACTAGTCTGCCATTCTAGCAAACTCCTCAGGACTCTGCCAGTCCAAACCCTGCCTTGCATGGAGCAATCAGTGAACCTCAATTCCCAGGTTCCCCAGAGATGTCTTTCTGCAGTGCCCAGACCCACTCACTGGACCCTCACAGAAGTTACTAAGTTCACTGCCTTCAAAAGACAAGACTATGCACCAGCCTGTTAGTGTGGCTGAGGATTTTACCCTTCGGTTTATACCCAGCACTGAAATGGTTTTGTAATAAAACAAGCCTACGTTTATTAACAGAGAACAGATATTTAAGTGATAATACACAGGAATAGAAGGCACAGATATGGTTACAAGTACAATGAAACAAAAACACACTTTCTAGTGAGTAAAACTTACAGTCTTTGTTAAAGCAGGTTTCTCACTGATGGTCAGTTCTCAGAGACTCCAACCCCGTTGTATTGATTTCTCGATTACAATGCTCTAGCCCCTTGTCTCCATCCAGTGATGGATAACAAAATGGCTTTTTGCCTCTGCTTTTACCCTCCCAAAGTGCATTGTCCCTGTTTCAAGAGGCAGGAAGGGTTCTGGCGGTGCAGTCTCCACTCCCCATCAAGATGGCTGAGTGGTCATCTGCCCAACTTGCTCTTCTGATGGCTGGGCTTACCTCTCTTTTAAATGTACTTTTCATTGCCTCTGGTCTCACTTTGCTTAACTTACACTGGGGACACAGTCAAGCCTGAGAAACAAGATTTCTATATCAAGGACAGGCAAGGATTAGGCACTTCCTGACAAACACAGTTTAGGAACATATTTCTAGAACACACCTAAAAAAATTTATATGTCACCACTACGTACACCCCATAATATTAATGACCAGCATGCCAGGCTGGGGTAATGAGTGCCGGATCTGAGGAGAATGATGGTATGATATGTCCTCTGCCAGTTAGTATTGAGGAGCTCCCTGGGTCACAGTCACTTACCCCTGTGCAAAGTGGGTGTCAAATGCTATGGTTCTGATGCTGCAGCTGTGATGGGGGTTCCTGTCAGACAACACACAATAGGTTAGATTAGGTCAATTAACCTTATGTGCTGCACCTGGAGGAGAGCCAAGGCTCAGTAAAGCCTAACGAAATAAGTTCAGCTGGAAAGGAGCTGGTTGGGCCTGTATAAAGGGATGAAACGGAGACCAGAAGAGGGCTGCAGGGGAAGTAGTCTTGGAGGTGGGACTTGGAGCTGGTAAATACATGGGGTGGGAAGATAGAAAAGGGAAGTAGAAAGGAGTCATGGGAAATAGTGACAGGGTCTGGGAGCAAGCAGACCATGTTGCAGGACACAAGGTCCCTGCTGCAACCTGGAGCAGGGGGCGGACACGATTCCACAACCAGACACTGGGAAAGTGATATGGAATTGGAATGGCATGCGGACAGCTCATCCAGGGGAACTTTGATACCCTGGAAAAGGAGTACTCTTCAGTGACATGGCCAGAGACCTGAGTCACAAAGAGAGAGCACTGCAAGTCCTGGAGAGTGAGGTGGAAGGACATGGTGTGAACAGACATTGGAAGAAGCACATCAAACTTGAAAAGCAGCAAAGAATCCTGTGACAGCTTATAGACTAACAGACGTTTTGGAGCATGAGCTTTTGTGGGTGAATACCCACTTCGTTGGATGCATGTAGTGGAAATTTCCAGGGGCAGGTATATATATGCAAGCAAGAAGCAAGCTAGAGATAACAAGGTTAGTTCAGTCAGGGAGGATGAGGCCCTGTTCTAGCAGTTGAGGTGTGAAAACCAAGGGAGGAGAAACTGGTTCTGTAGTTGGCAAGCCATTCACAGTCTTTGTTCAATCCTGAGCTGATGGTGTCAATTTGCAGATGAACTGAAGCTCAGCAGTTCCTCTTTGAAGTCTGGTCCTGAAGTCTTTTTTGCTGCAGGATGGCCACCTTAAGGTCTGCTATAGTGTGGTCAGGGAGGTTGAAGTGCTCTCCTACAGGTTTTTGTATATTGCCATTCCTAATATCTGGTTTGTGTTCATTTATCCTTTTCCGTAGAGACTGTCCAGTTTGGCCGATGTACATAGCAGAGGGGTATTGCTGGCATACGATGGCATATATTACATTGGTGGACGTGCAGGTGAATGAACCTGTGATGGTGTGGGTGATCTGGTTAGATCACAGGATGCATCCGACGAAGCGGGTATTCACGCACGAAAGCTCATGCTCCAAAACGTCTGTTAGTCTATAAGGTGCCACAGGATTCTTTGCTGCTTTTACAGATCCAGACTAACATTGCTACCCCTCTGAAACTCAAACTTGAAAGCAGCCACAAGGAGGTGCCCCAACAGAGAGTAGGACCCTGTTACAACAGCATTTCACACAGGTGAATGACTGTGTAAGGAGCAAGGTAGTGGGGAACTGAGCCGAGAAACACCATCAGTAGAGATGGCTGGATATTTTCTACCAGAATGTTTTTCCATCAAAATATGCCAGTTTGTTGAAATCGAAATGTTCTGCAGAAATGTTTCCTGAGAGTGTATGCCCCCAGCTTCTGGCACCTTGCTGGCCCAGCTCCAAGGTAACCCAACCGACAGACTGCCCCAGGGTTTCCATGCTCCCTAGGCTGCCCAGAGCGCCACAGTCCACCAGGTGTAAATGAAATGTCATTTTGACTCTTGCTAAACAACCTTTTGGAATTCCTGGTCAATTTCTGAAAGAGGTGGGGGGAGGGGCTGTTTTTTATTTTAATTTGGAATTTCTCCCAGAATGGGAATGCCAGTTCCTGGCAAGATCTAGTTATCAGCTTATTATCATCTACTTATTAAACAAAGCCTGTTTTAAAAGTATTAACAGAACCCTGTAGGGTTGATACATCAATCTCTCAGGAACAGAGAATATCAGGGCCAGATCCTCCAATGGTATAAGTCAGTGTGGTGTTTAGATGTGCTTGTAATTATTAGAACTGGGAGCACTGGCTCCTGAGAGTCTGAAAGGGCAGGAAACAGGAAGGAGGGGGGAGGAGTTGAGGAGGCTGAGTGAGAATTACAGAGGGTGCAGCAGCAGCTTGGTACAGAGGGGGGTGGGATCTTCTGCCTCTGAACCCACCTGCACCCTTTCTGCAAAGCCCAGGTGAGCCTCCAATTGCTTTTACTGCCTGGATCCATATGTTTCAGATTTATCTGCTTGCAATCAGTGCTACAGAGATTTCTGAAGTAAGAAAGCGTGCTCTGCTAATCCACTGCCTTGGAGCAGAAGGGCAGTGACTATTTTACACTTTTCCCCTTGCAGATGATAAATATGAGACTGCATTCAAGAACTTTTTTGTGCCAAAAGTGAATGTAGTCGCTAATCACTACAGATTTCGCCAGCGTGAGCAAAAACCAGGGGAGACTGTAATGCAGTATATTGCTTCCCTGAGCAGTCTGATTGTAACTTGTGACTTTGAGAATATGGCAGATGAAATGATTAGAGACCAGCTCATTGAGAAAAACAGTTGAACAGAACCAAGCAAAGTATAAGGCTTTCACAGACAAGCGTCAGAGTGCTAAGGAACCTGAAATTTTACGCAAGGGGGACCATAAATTCACAGTTCCTCTTAAAATCATAGAGAAGAAGGGATCTTACATCTATCAACTTTTTGATGGGTGGGTATGGAATCCTTCTTATCTTGCACCTGCCTATGCATCAAGATGAGATTATGCCAACACCCAGTCTGCATTGGATGACTTCACTATAGAACCAACACAACAAGACATTGCACTAGAATCGGGGCTTGAGAGACGGCCTATCAGACCTAGACGACCACCTGTCTGGACTAAAGACTATGTGATGTAGTATCTACAGTGTTTCCGGTGTAATATTTCTGCCAGTAGCGTAGTGTCTTGTTTCCTATTTGTTCCTGTGATTAGAACAATGTTTATTTTAATTGGGAGAGTTCCTTAAGAGCGGAGGTGAATGTGGTGTTTAGATGTGCTTGTAATTATTAGAACTGGCAGCACTGGCTGTTGTGAGTCTGAAAGGATAGGAAACAGGAAAGCGGGGGAGGAGTTAAGAAGGCTGAGCGAGAGTTACAGAGGGTGCAGCAGCCGCTTGGTACAGAGGTTTCCACTGTAAAAATAAAGTTCTGTTGAAGTTGTTAGTAACTTGCTTGGTTGATACAACAGTCAGCACAGCTCCACTGAAGTCAGTGGAGATGGACTGCCTTACAGCTGCCGATGTTCTGGATCAGAATTTGAATATGGACATATCGAATACACCTTATGTAATCCCAAATAATATTTTGTGTACCTTATTTATCAGCTTACAGATCTCTATGGTATTTTGTATACGTTTTCTACTTAATATTGATATGATTTCCTACGTGACAGGTTTAATTCACTAGCCAACATATTTGATTCAAGAGCTGTCAACCCTGATTTAGAGCAAGAATGATTTGATTTGACAAGTCACGTATCCAATGCAACAAGCAATGTGTTTTATTCAGGAAGGAATGCATCTGTTTGATACTCATCTTTTCTTTTAGTAAAGCATGAATGTATTCTAACAGGCAGCATCTGTGTTTCAATGCCTAGTGAATCAATTTCTTTATGCACTGCATCTCAACACATGAAGTATGCATTTACCAATAAACGGACATCTCCTACAATTCATGTGATTTCTTTGGCATGTCAAGTGTCTGCAGCATTTCTGAATCCAGGAAAAAATCTCAACCCATCTCAGGTGTGAACAGTGCTGTGACTAACCTTTTAAAGGCAGACACCTAATAATCCAAGCAGGAAAAGTGAGGGACCTGAGATAAAAAGAGAAAAGCGAAGCTTCTAAATCCTGTGCATTAGAGAATATGAAACAAGAGGGGAAAGGGAAGCCTGTAGATGCTGAAAGAATTAAAAGGACAGAAAACTGGAGGGGAAGGGAAGATTCCTTCCTTCCAGGGCAGCGCGGCAAGCGCGTGCTTGGGGCGGCATGCTGTGGGGGGCGCTCTGTCGTTTGCCGGGAGGGCGGCAGGCGGCTCCGGTGGACCTCCCGCAGGTGTGCCTGCGGAGGGTCTGCTGGTCCCATGGTTCCGATGGAGCATCCACAGGCACACCTGCGGGAGGTCCACCAGAGCCGCGGCACCGGCGAGCGGCAGAGCGCTCCCCGCAGCGTGCCGCCGTGCTTAGGGCGGCAAAATGGCTAGAGCCGGCCCTGCTTCCTTCTGAAGGAAGAGATGCATTCACAAGGAAGAAAGGGACAGTATTATTTTAAGTTTGATGTTGGCATTTGTACACTTCTTTTATTTCAAGATCTGAAGCGAGACATTAGGTATACACTGTAACCTATATTCATGGTACTTGCCGGCTGTAGAAAGAACAACTGTATTTTGTTTAAGAAGGAAAAATATCAGCTAAGTTCAGTCCAGTGGGCTTGTTTTAAAATAAGTCCCCTTTGCTTTAGTTACCTTCCCTGGCATTTTAAGCCATATGTTTATCATCTTTGGTGTAAAATACTTCATCCCACATTCCTTATTTACTCCTGTGTCCCTCATTTTTAAATCCCTTACACCATTTTTAAAATGTCTATTTGGTGCCTTTGAAGTCTCCCCTTTCCCAGTGAAATTATAAGCCTAACAATCTTAGCCTTTCTTCGCAGCTTTGATTTTTGAGACCTGGGGCCAGTTTCTTCTTTCCCTTACACCAGAGTAAATATGGGGTAATTCCATTCACTTCAATACATATGGATATTCATCTGTGTTGAGCCATATCTTGAGCAGGTGCAAACTGGCGTAGCTTAATTGAAGATAGTAGGGCTGAGCTGTTTACACCAGAGGAGGATCTAGACCATTATTTCTAGTGTGCCTATCATAGCAATGGATGGGGTGACAGATTGTTGTGGGTGGCACTCACGTTGCCCTGTGCACTGTGGGAGTGCACACGGATACACAGTGACGCATTGTGTAGTGTTTACATCAAGTTTGATTTATTTATTATACCAACCAAAAAAATCTTCAGTGAAAAATAAGTTTTTGACCAAAAACAGATCCACATTTTAAATTAAACCCACCAGTTTCCAGTCTTCTTCCTCTCACGGACAGATATTTTAATACTGCTGTACTTTTTTAATCTGCTGTGATTGGAAATGTTTGCCTATATTATGCGCAGGACAAAAGGATTTTTTTCCTCATTCCTTCATGGATTACATTATTTTCCCAATTATGTTCTAGCTACTGTGCACAAGAGTAAATTATAAGGAGTTAGGCAACATACACGTGTTAATTAGACAGGGGACGCACAAGCTAATTTTTCCTCAACTCCAGGGAAACCTTACGATTATGGTTATAAAGCAGATGCGATCCACCATACTATACAAAGCACTTTAGTTACATATCAGAATAGAATACTAGCAACAAAATTAGTTTCTTCACTTTAATTCAAGAAAACATCAGACTATTTACTGCAAAAGACATTAAAATTAAAGAGAAGGCACAAAAGGCTGGTGTTATAACAGAACTAAAGCTCTGATCCTGCTCCTATTAAAGGTCCTGATCCAGCAAAGCACTTAAGTATCTGTTTAAGTATGTTAGTGAAAGGTGCTGAAGCACCTTGTTGAATCAGGGCAAAAGTTAACAGCAAAACTTCAATGGGAGAATAATCTAGCCCGAGGTGGATCAGAAGCTTTGATCTATAAAGATCAGTCATGGAACATTAAGGTCCTGAATTGAGCCCTGTACAGACATAGGTAATTGCGTGTGCAAATCAGGTAAACACCCTTAAAAATAGGACAGCCTTGATCTACTGAAGGGGAAACGAATTGACCCAAGTCTTTTTTAATCTCTGTCTCCATGATAACCAATAGGGAAATGTTTCAAGTTTCACTGTATTCACAGCACAGTACAGATGGAAATTTTCCTAAATGTCAGTTCAATAACTACAGACAATGGCTTATTCTTATGAAAACTAAACTGTTAGTGGCCCGAAGATTAGAGGAAATAGATCTGTCACTCATACCTTTGCTATGGTGGCTCAAAAGAGCACAGTGATGTGAAATGAAAAGCTTTCCCCTAAATAAGGCCCTTTCATTAGAGATTTGTATGGAGTTATAAATCATCTATTATATTATTTGGGGAGGGGAGGGGGGAGTGAGTTGAAGGATATAATGCATAACTGATCCGATACTTGACTTTTCTGTTAAATGCCTTTTCTGCCATCCTTGAAATACTCAATACATAATTAGCACACTTGCATTAAAATACTATGTCCCCCCGGCCTGAATTACACGGCATGTGCTTTACATCATGCTCCTTAATAATGTTTTTAAGGTAATAAATCTTATCAATTAATATTCCAGAGTGATTCATACCATTTCTAATATGCAGAAGCTGGGCAGAGTCTTTCAGATAAAAATATTTTCTGAAGAGATTCAAAATAATTGCTTTTTTAAATTGCTGATGGGGATTCTGCCACTCAACCAGCTAAGCCTGTAAATGTGCTTAAGAGATTAAATGAGGAAAACTGAGTGGGGCTGGTGGCTGGCCCCATTCCACATGCCTAAGAGTTGTCACTACTCCAACTGTGACCAGACAACTTCAAAATTTGCCGGGGCTCATCCTAAGCAAAAGAGGTGCAGAAGCTTCAGCTTATAACCAGATATGGCGTAGGCCTGTGCCTTCTCACAAGGCACTGAGGGATTCAGCCAACAAAGGACGTGCATACCAGGAAGTGATCACATCATTTGGACATGCACATTGTTGCAAACTGATCCAAATACCTATCATACATTTTCTGCAGTATTGTAACTCAGAACTATAAGCAAGAGCAATATGCCCAGCAGTGCCAAAAGTTCCCTTAGAAAATGTAAATCCTGAAAGAGAGTAACTACTGTACAACCGTCACATGTGCATGCATGTGAGGTCTTCAGATAAGTTGAGGAATCATCCACTGTGCTCACAACTGAAAACGTGTCCCCATATACAAAAGTTCTATAGTACACAGATGGCTAATTCTGGATCATTTACAAAATTACAAACTATTAGGCCAAGATTTTTTTAAAATGGGTGCCTAACATTAATCTCTTATGTATACATGAAAGGCCAAGATTTTCAAAAGTGACTAGAGATTTTGCATGCCTTGGTTTCTAGGTGCCCAACTTGAGACTGCTTAAAGGGGCCTGATTTTCAGAAAGTGATGAACACCCACCCTCTGGACAAGGCACTAGTTGTTTCTGAAAGTCTTGACTCAAGGTCCCTGAATAAATTATCTGATTTTCAAAAGTGCTTAGCATCCTGCGCTCCCATTGAGATCAGTGAAAGTGCTCAAGCACTTTTGAAAATCAGGTCACTTGTGTAGACATCTGCATATGGCTCCTATTTTCAAAATCTTGGCCAATATTTTCAAAGGCGCCTAAGAGAGTTAGGTGCCCAAGTTCTAACTAACTCCCCTAGGCACCTTTGAAAATCCCAACCTTAGTCTCTAATGAAATTGTCTTACTCTCCACTTTAAGACTAGCTTTACTTCGCAATATAACTGTTATATGCCTCTCACTTAGGGGGATCCCTTCTCAATCAAGATGTACCTATAGAACCTCACAATTCTACTACCTCTTGAACCCAACTACAAAGAATATACTAAACCCTCTGAAGGAACTGTATCCCTGTTTTAGAAAGAGCAGTACTCCTAAAGAAAATTCAGTACATCCTTACTAGAAAAGGTGATGTACCAGATAAAGGGGAAAGGTTAATAAAAAAACAACTAGTAGAGACATTGCAATAGCTGTATTAGCAATCTAACAGGTTTTGGTTGTTGCTAAGTTGAGCCTTGAATTATCTTCACATTGTAATGCAGAATTCTGTTAATAAATCAAGCATGACCAATGGTGTGGAAAAGAGAGAATAATAATAATAATTAATAATAATACCTATCTCTTATAGAACTGACCCTTTCAGAGCTATGAATCATTAGAAATGGAACATTTGGAAATGGCAGTGTGCTGAATTGTGACTACATGATTCTTCATCTTCCCATTCTTGGTAACATACTCAAATTTGATATGGTGCATGATGTCTCTCAGATCACCAGCAAAAAAAACCCAGCAGAATTTATCATCAGCATTACAATCACATGACATACACCTTCCAGTCCCTAACGTAATTTAGTGAACACTGCCCTACTGCACTATATAAATCCTAGCTTTGAAGAAAATCATTTGGCAATAAAATTATCCTCACTCTCCATCCAGTGGTATCATATAAATATTGGATAATAACTGAAACAACCCACAGAGAAGCAAAGGTATAAGCCTCAGATCTCTCCAGATAGCTAGTTTGTCCTTACAACAACATTCATCAGAGTAAGATAATACTGATTTTTCTGTTGGAAAAGAAACAGAACTTGTTTCTGTATAGACTAAAATCCCAAACCTGGTATTATACTGTATATCATACTTTTAATATTGACCATTTAAAATTTGGGCAAACTAAATAAAGAATACATACAAAAAATGTCAAGATGAAAAATTCAATTTATGTATTAAAACAATCCAGCTCACTGATACCTCCTATGAAATGAAATTGCTAATTTCACTTTTGGGAAATTTTAGCCAGTGTATATTGCTGTTCTCCTAAATTGATCACGTCTCTTTTTTATTGAACATACAAGAACACACCAGAGAATCAGAATGTGGGTAGAAATGCGAGAATCCCAAGAAAAACACATTAAAAAAAGAAGTTATGCTGCCTTCTTTGTTTGAGTAACTGCACTGAAACCAATCGAGTTACGCCAGCAGAAACCTTGGCACCAAATGTCTACCTTTAACACAAAATGACATGAACTTTCCAAATTTGGGCCAAGATTTTCAAAAGCAACTAGTGACTGAGTGCCCTGATTTTACTCAGCTCGCTTACGGGGATCTGATTTTCAGAGATTTGGGTGTTCACCACTTTTTGAAAGTCCAGCCTCTCCTCTACAGTTGGGGAGCCAAAAATCAGGGTATCCAAAATCACGAGTCATCTTTGGCCTTTGCGTAAGAGGGGTGCACCCACCTGCATACTCATTCCATAAATGTTGTTATAATAGCTAACGATGCATAGGAACTCTCATCAACATAACATTCTGAAATCATGTTTGGGCCACTGCTCTAGCACGACTGGCTCTCTGTTTGCGCCATCCCCTTGACTGGCTCCCTGCCAGCTTCAACCTCTCGACTGCTGGAAATATTGTAGGATTTACTAGAGTCACTTGAGCCATGATTTTAGCACAGCTCCACTCCTTTTTCCTGGACTAACTACAGGAGATATTGTGGACTTGGAAAAGTTTCTAGCATCAAAGCAGACTATAAAAAATACTTTTTTCCCCGTTTTTGTTGTGGATAGTATTTTAGGTGTCAGGGCTATTGAGAGTGCAATGGACAACTGACTTCTGTCATATTAATAGGCTTCCAGAGGGTTAGTGGCCCTTTCCTTCTCCAGTTTGTTCAGCTATTGATCTATTAGGAATTGGTGCAAAGGAATGACATGTTCACAGCCCTCCTTTGGGTGTCACCTTCTTTCGGCAACCACAGCCCCTAAGAAGAGGAAATCCCCACCGGAGCCCTACTAGCCACAGTCCTGGGTGATTTCTCACTGATTGGATTGGACAGGACAGAATAGATGAGGATGCCTGAGATAAGGGTTTGCCCATTGAGGTTAAGCCCTTTTCTTCAGAACAGCTTAGTCACTTAAGTAGGTCAGGGTAAGCCAGTTCAGAAATTACTCTGACATCTCTTCGACCTTGTCCTGCAAGTCCTTGCATAGCAGGCAGCATGGAGTGGGTGCAAGGGTGTTGCACCTTATGGGCTCAACCCTGGGAGATGCTGAGCACTCCGATGAGCTGTTGCGTGCACTCAATTCCTACTGGCTTCAATGGTTTTGAGGGCTCTCAGCAGTGCCTTGCAGGAATGAGCCCTTTCTCCTGTGTGAGTGGAGGCTGCAGGCAGACCTATATAAGGTTTAAACACTTGTGCAGTGCACAGCAGGGAGCAGAGACCTGAGCAGACTACAAGTACACAAGCAAGATGAGGTACAATATTCGACTGTTATGGTAAATAGCATCCCAGTGGGGTGACACTGTAGTACAGTTCTGAGTAGGAAAATAGAGCGCTTTCAGATGGTGCTTGATAAGAAAGAACAGCATATGCAAAGGAAGGAATAAAGCCTAGATGTTGCATCTCTCTCTAGATGTAGAGGGAGATTTTTGAAGGCACGAAGAGAAGTTAGATGCCTGCCTCATACGTTCATTTGTGCCTTTGAAAATCTCCCCCCTAGATCCCTATATGGAGTGGAAGTAATGGCTAAGGCCTGATTCAGAGTCCATTGAAATCAGTCTTTCCAATTATTTCATTAGCCTTTGGATCAGAGCCCTTTGCATACCCACTCCCTTCAGCCCCAAGGGTAAAAGAGGAGCAGTGTGCAAGCTGAAACCAGGCACAGCTGGGGAGGCATGAGTAAGTGCAATCTTTAACTTCCCAATGAGGGACTTAACTATGCAGTCTCCTTGGAATACGTCTACACTGCAGGGGGGTGACTTTGAGTTAGCTAGCTCAAGTAACAATAACAGGGACGTGCAGCAGCATGGGTTGTACAAGACCATTGGGGACCCTGGGTATGTTCTCAAGCAGCTCGCCCATTCTGCCATGGCTTCACTGCTATTATTATTCAAGCTAGCTAGATTGAAGCCCGCTTGGGTATGTCTACACATGCTGCAATCACACCTCTGACTGCAGTGTAGACATACCCTTCCACTCACTGCTGCTACCAGCGGGAGTAACTTGGCGTCCGTGTAGTACCACTCATATAAAGACAGGTTTCAGTAGTCCTGCGCTCCCTAGTTGACACACCACCTTTCAGCTGGCACTTCTACATATGTTTCACACCTACACTGGGCAGGATCAAACTCTTTATTGTTTAATCGAGAAACTGGACAGAACTCTGCCAAACATTGCAAAATTTGAGAACCGACTACAGAATGGGTGTAAGCCTGTTTTCACTGAATCAGGAACTTATTACAAATAGAAGCATACACTCAAAAACAAGGGGCAGTTCATTGGTTAGAGGAAAAGGTAGTCAGTCACTCAAAACCAAATTCTGTCATTGTAATATTTGTGTATTGGCACTAAGAGGAGGGTTGGAGGGGAATGGACCTGTGGAGAAACTCTGGCGGATTTAGCTGAACAAATTTTAGAAACAAAATTGAATCCATCTTTAATTACAGACTCTGCTTTTCAGCTGCCTACTTTTCGTTCTTTGACGGATACTGACAATGTTTTGATAATTGTTCTACAATGAGCATGCCAAGCATTCTGAGTGGTACATAACAAACAGCTCAAAAGAACTGAGGTTTGGCTACACTCCCAACATGCTATGTCCCTATTTTGTCCAGAATCTGCTCTCTTTCTCCAGATCTGGAGCTCTTCCCCAAGCTCACCTCTCCCCAGATTGCCTGGCTCCTCTTTCTACTGCCCTGCCCAGTTTGCCTCCTGACATGGCTCCAACTCACTTTTGTTAAAATCCGAAGTGCAAGTGCCACAACCACACTGAACCTGCTGGCTTCAGAAATGCCACCCTCCCCACCCCAGCCACCGCTGTCCTCCTTCTTCAAATCTTTATCCCTGAATTTAAAAGAAAAATCCATGCAGAGAGAGAAACATTCTGGGTTAAATTCTGGCTCTGTTGCAATCAATGAGAGTTTTGCCATTGATTTCAATGGAACCAAGATTTGACTCTCCTTTTCCAAAGAAAAAAAAATAGTTAATGGACCTTATGCCTCCGCATCATGGCCCTTTATTGCCAATCTTCTGAGTCATCCAGTCCTCAGTTTTCTAATGCTATGGAAGTGGGTGTATCACATGAGTCACAAACTCAGGATAGGCCTTTTGGAGTCTTTCCATTGACTTCAATGGGCTTTGGACCAAACTCATTGTGTGCTCATATATATGTCGTTTGAATGTGTGTTCCAAACTCATTCTACATTAGAGGAAGTATGTAATGTTCAGAAAAGATGGTATATAGGCTAGCAGTTAAACTAGTATGTTTGGTACATTTCCATAAGGCCTAATCATGCAGCTCTTACTCAAGTAAAACTCATTGACTGAAGAACCTTTTTGAAGAGTCTTCTCCATGAACAGCACAGAGAAGCTGGGGTCTAGTTTGCAAATAAAATGATAAGTTTGTAAAAAATAGGCAAATGAACTGTAGAAGGGATTTGTTTACTACTAAGGCCTTATAACTAATGAATGGTTACTACACAAACAACATTTTACTTAAACACATTTGTTATTTATTTGTATTACTTCATGTATACAATATTTCTGAGCTGTGAATATAACAATAATCAGTCTTACTATTCTAGTTACCTTCATCTGAAATGGCTGCTGATCCTTGATATTATCTGTGTCAGTGGAGCTATACCAATTTAAATAATGGTAAATAATGAAGAGGAAGGTCACTGATTCAGAGCAATCTAGATCATTTGGTAAACTGGACACAAGTAAACACTATGTGTTCTAATATGTCTGCATTTAGATTTAGCCATCAGAGAACAAAGAATGCAGGCCATACTTACAGGATGAGGGACTCTATGCTGAGAAGCAGTGACTCTGAAAAAGATTTGGAAGTTATGGTGGATAATCAGCTGCCTGAACATGAGTTCCCAATGCTACGCTGTGGCCAGAAGAGCTAATGAGGTCCTGGGATGCATAAACAGGGGAATCTTGAGTAGGAGTGGAGAGTTTATTGTACCTCTCTATTTGGCACTGGTGCAACCACTGCTGGAATCCTGTGTCCAGTTCTGGTGGCTACAATTCAAGAAGGATGTTGATAAATTGGAGAGGGTTCAGAGAAGAGCCACTAGAATGACTTTTTTTCCTATCCCTGTTTTGACCCTTCCTGCAGGCTCCCACAAATGGCTGCTCTAGCCTGGTGAGTCTTCCTTGGGAGGGAATCTAGTAGTTAAAAGTGAAAAAACCTCCAGCCTGCCAGACCTATTAGCACAACATTGAAACTGTTAAAGAGACATTCAAGGGGTAATAAAGCCATTTAACAGGCATTTGCCAACCCCAAGGTATATACTGACAGGTTTCAGAGGGGTAGTCCTATTAGTCTGTATCAGCAAAAACAAGGACGAGTCCTTGTGTCACCTCAAAGACTAACAAATTATTTGGGCATAAGCTTTTGTGGACTAGAACCCATTTCATCAGATGTCTACGAAAGCTTATGCCCAAATAAATTTTTATACTGTCAGTTTCTGACTTTACTGACAAAAACAGTTGTGCATTAATGTAATATTTACACAGAACATGTCAGTCGACGGGGACAGGTGAGCAAAGCCCACAGGTAAGTGGGGAACAAGACCTGGGAGATGGGTTGGAAACAGGAGGGAGCACGGGCTATAATGGCAGAGAGGAAGGAGGGTCAGGGCAAAGCTGGGAGGCAAGATCAAACCAGTATCTTAGATGCCTTTATACAAATGCAAGAAGTATGGGTAATAAGCAGGAAGAACTGGAAGTGCTAATAAATAAATACAACTATGACATTATTGGCATTACTGAAACTTGGTGGGATAATACACACGACTGGAATGTTGGTGTGGATGGGTATAGTTTGCTCAGGAAGGATAGACAGGGGAAAAAGGGAGGAGGTGTTGCCTTATATATTAAAAATGTACACACTTGGACTGAGGTGGAGATGGACATAGGAGACGGAAGGGTGGAGAGTCTCTGGGTTAGGCTAAAAGGGGTAAAAAACACAGGTGATGTCGTGCTGGGAGTCTACTACAGGCTACCTAATCAGGCGGAAGAGGTGGATGAGGCTTTTTTCAAACAACTAACAAAATCATCCAAAGCCCAAGATTTGGTGGTGATGGGGGACTTCAACTATCCAGATATATGTTGGGAAAATAACACTGCGGGGCACAGACTATCCAATAAGTTCCTGGACTGCATTGCGGACAACTTTTTATTTCAGAAAGTTGAAAAAGCTACTGGGGGGAAGCTGTTCTAGACTTGATTTTAACAAATAGGGAGGAACTTGTTGAGAATTTGAAAGTAGAAGGAAGCTTGGCTGAAAGTGATCATGAAATCATAGAATTTGCAATTCTAAGGAAGGGTAGAAGGGAGTACAGCAGAATAGAGACAATGGATTTCAGGAAGGCGGATTTTGGTAAGCTCAGAGAGCTGATAGGCAAGGTGCCATGGGAATTAAGACTGAGGGGAAAAACAACTGAGGAAAGTTGGCAGTTTTTCAAAGGGACGCTATTAAGGGCCCAAAAGCAAGATATTCCGATGGTTAGGAAAGTTAGAAGATGTGGCAAAAGACCACCTTGGCTTACCCTTGAGATCTTGCGTGACCTACAAAATAAAAAGGCGTCATATAAAAAATGGAAACTGGGTCAGATCACGAAGGATGAATATAGGCAAATAACACAGGAGTGCAGAGGCAAGATTAGAAAAGCAAAGGCACAAAATGAACTCAAACTAGCTATGGGAATAAAGGGAAACAAGAAGACTTTTTATCAATACATTAGAAGCAAGAGGAAGATTAAGGACAGGGTAGGCCCACTGCTCAATGAGGAGGGGGTAACAGTAACGGGAGACTTGGAAATGGCAGAGATGCTTAATGACTTCTTTGTGTCGGTCTTCACTGAGAAGTCTGAAGGAATGTCTAGTATAGTGAATGCTTATGGGAAGAGGGTAGGTTTAGAAGAGAAAATAAGAAAAGAGCAAGTAAAAAATCACTTAGAAAAGTTAGATGCCTGCAAGTCACCAGGGCCTGATGAAATGCATCCTAGAATACTCAAGGAGTTAATGGAAGAGGTATCTGAGCCTCTAGCTATTATCTTTGGGAAATCATGGGAGACAGGGGAGATTCCAGAAGACTGGAAAGGGGCAAATATAGTGCCCATCTATAAAAAGGGAAATAAAAACAACCCAGGAAACTACAGACCAGTTAGTTTAACTTCTGTGCTAGGGAAGATAATGGAGCAGGTAATCAAAGAAATCATCTGCAAACACTTGGAAGGCGGTAAGGTGATAGGGAATAGCCAGCATGGATTTGTAAAGAACAAATCGTGTCAAACTAATCTGATAGCGTTCTTTGATAGGATAACGAGCCTTGTGGATAAGGGAGAAGCGGTGGATGTGATATACCTAGACTTTAGTAAGGCATTTGATATGGTCTCGCATGATATTCTTATAGATAAACTAGGAAAGTACAATTTAGATGGGGCTACTATAAGGTGGGTGCATAACTGGCTGGATAACCGTACTCAGAGAGTAGTTGTTAATGGCTCCCAGTCCTGCTGGAAAGGTATAACAAGTGGGGTTCCGCAGGGGTCTGTTTTGGGACCAGTTCTGTTCAATATCTTCATCAACGATTTAGATGTTGGCATAGAAAGTACGCTTATTAAGTTTGCAGATGATACCAAACTGGGAGGGATTGCAACTGCTTTGGAGGACAGGGTCAAAATTCAAAATGATCTGGACAAGTTGGAGAAATGGTCTGAGGTAAACAGGATGAAGTTCAATAAAGATAAATGCAAAGTGCTCCACTTAGGAAGGAACAATCAGTTTCACACATATAGAATGGGAAGAGACTGTCTAGGAAGGAGTATGGTAGAAAGAGATCTAGGGGTCATAGTGGACCACAAGCTTAATATGAGTCAACAGGGTGATACTGTTGCAAAAAAAGCAAACATGATTCTGGGATGCATTAACAGGTGTGTTGTAAACAAGACACGAGAAGTCATTCTTCCGCTTTACTCTGCGCTGGTTAGGCCTCAACTGGAGTATTGTGTCCAGTTCTGGGCACCGCATTTCAAGAAAGATGTGGAGAAATTGGAGAGGGTCCAGAGAAGAGCAACAAGAATGATTAAAGGTCTTGAGAACATGACCTATGAAGGAAGGCTGAAGGAATTGGGTTTGTTTAGTTTGGAAAAGAGAAGACTGAGAGGGGACATGATAGCCATTTTCAGATATCTAAAAGGGTGTCATCAGGAGGAGGGAGAAAACTTGTTCATCTTAGCCTCCAATGATAGAACAAGAAGCAATGGGCTTAAACTGCAGCAAGGGAGATTTAGGTTGGACATTAGGAAAAAGTTCCTAACTGTCAGGGTAGTTAAACACTGGAATAGATTGCCTAGGGAAGTTGTGGAATCTCCATCTCTGGAGATATTTAAGAGTAGGTTAGATAAATGTCTATCAGGGATGGTCTAGACAGTATTTGGTCCTGCCATGAGGGCAGGGGACTGGACTCGATGACCTCTCGAGGTCCCTTCCAGTCCTAGAGTCTATGAGTCTATGAGTCTACAGGACCTTAGTTTAAAATTTGCTTTAAAAATATTTCATTAGTGAGCTGGTGAAGATTATAAAATCACATTTCTAAAAAATGCTTGCATAGAGTTTTAGATGCACAATCATCTTTAGCCTTAAATGCGTGGATCTTCACACATAGTTTTTTAAATAAATCCTTCAAAAGACCTCCCTTATCTAAAATACACATTTTAATTACTATAGTTAAAAAAAAAAAGTGCTTCCAAGTTTTCCTGTCCTTTCTGTCCATCCCTTCACCACCTCTCCCTCCACTCCCCACTGAAGAGAGCCCTTAAAGGGACAACAGTCCTTCCCTTCCAGATAGCTGGACAAAGAGTTCCCTTTCTTTACTTCTGACTATCCGACAAACTAGTTTTAAAAGAACCCTCCAGCAAAATCAGTACCTTAGTAAGACAAAATCCTTGTTATACCTAAAATCTTTGGAAACATATTTTTTTAAAGTTGGTGAAATTTCATAACCATGTCTCTTGTTATGGAGATCACACAAAGAAAATTACTGTTCCCTTTTTCTAAAAGCAATGAACATTGTTATGAACACACTAAATCTCTCTGATTAATTTAAAAGAATGTCTTTGTTTCAGTGAGTTAAATATGTAGTAATCTGGAATGCTGGCTTAAGATTTGAGTACATTTAAAATATAAATTCAACTTAGAAATACTGATGAAGCAAATGTAAAACAGAGAAGAGCTGCATCATGTATTCCATTATATGTAATGTTGTATTCAGCAGGACAGCTGACTCACCCTTACTATGAAGTTTTTCCAAATAAATCTCTGACAAACATCAGCGCATATCAAAAAACCTGTGACTGACATTTTTTATTCCCAAATGTTAGTGCTTTTAATTAGGTACTTTCTTCATGTCCATTCTGCATGAGGGAGAGTGCATGGAAGTCTCTGCGGGGAACTGTGACTCTCCGCCACCATGAGGCAGGCTGGGCATCTCATTATCCTTTGCTGTCAAGTCCCTCCTCCCCCTCCCCCACCAGGCTGTGAGCTTGGGCTGCCATCCGGCATAGGGGCACCAGTTTAATAATACTGCCTAGGGTCCCATAAATCCTAAGGACGGCCCTGCCTGCCGCGTCCGCAGGTCCAGCCAATTGTGGCTCCCACTGGCTGCAATTTGCTGCTCTAGACCAATGGAAGCTGCTGGAAGTGGTGGCCAGTATGTCCCTCGACCTGCACCACTTCCAGCAGCTGCCATTGGCCTGGAGCAGCGAACCGCGGCCAATGGGAGCCGCGATCAGCTGGACCTGAGGACACGGCAGGTAAACAAACCGTCCCAGCCTGCCAGGGACTTTCCCTACACAAGCGGCGTCCCAAGATTGGGAAACACTGCCCTTTACTATATAGATTTCATGGGAAAGGCCAGCATTTCTCAAATTGGGGGTTCTGACCCAAAAGAGAGTTGCAGGGGGTAAATGTTGGTAAACGTCAGTTTACCTGTACAAACACAAACGGACAGAAATAGTTCCATCCAGAATCATCTAAATGTACATACAGGCAAAGTAAGAAAAATGCTGTGATTTAGACTTCTGAATTAGGCTGGTCATAAATGGCTTAGTGCATGAACAGTAAAAAAAAAACAAAAAAACCTATAATTTGTTGATTTAAGGATATTTACTTTGTATGTTTTGGCATGTGATGCTGCCAACTTGTGTTAATAGTTTATATCTCCATATATGCTGTCATTTAATAATTGATTCTCCCACAATTTCGAGCAACTGAACATTTAAATTTATTTTTTTAAAAAAGCTTAGCCAATAATTTTGCACAGCTGAAAATTTAAAAATGAATACAAATAAAAATGTTAAAAAATAAACAAAAATCGAATGCTGCCTAAGGATTTACAGAGTAACCATTTACAGAGGGGCATTCGGCATAGTGAAAGTCACTGCTAGTTCAAACCGGTTTGTTCTGGGACATTGTCAATCCATTACTAAAAATTGTAATTAAGAGAACATTGAAATTATTTCTCCCTACTAACAATAAAGATAATGCCTATTGCCTTCCTTATGATTAATCCATCTTTAATGGCTGTGTACAGTTGTGTAATGGAAAATTATAAAACACCACAGACAGAGAGATATAGAAGAGGATAAAGAAAATTAAGTGGTGACCCAAAAAGGCAAACCAGTCACTCTGGGGTAATGCTCAGGTTCTGGGGGGTTTGGTTTGGTTTGTTTATTTTAAGGGTTTCCTTAATTTGCAGCTAGCAGAACAGCATCCTGTCTTTGCTCACCAGTGCAGACAATCATTCTTGTTATGATAAATATCTCCCTATTCCATGTGACTGAAGTAACCTTTCATAACTATTAGCCACTCATTGACCCCCATCCAATGTAGTTTCACCCTTGGACAGCTGCTCCTTCCTACAGCATTGCTGTAAACTGACTGTGTCCCTTCCTTGGCCTCAACAAGAGGATGCAGACTTTAATTAGTGTCCAAACTAACCCACTAGCTGGGACATGGCTGTACTGGTGACTCAGAAACAACAGTACAGGATAAACCTCCAGCATAAACTTCCTCCCCAAACTCAGCAGTTCCTATGGTTTCAATCCTTGTTCCCGCATCCAAAGAGCCACCTTTGCCCCTTAATATCCTGGTTGAAACTAACTGGACCCACATGTTTGCATTATTTGGTAGTGATTACCCAGAATTTTAATGCAAGCTTTTACCACCTGAGCCAAGGGTGAGTCAACAGAAGAGCCTTGAGCTCCTCTACAAGGTGTTAGGCTACAAGCATATTAACTGGCTGCAGATGTATTAACGTATGGGCTGGATGGGCCAAAGCCCAGGGGAAAATCCAGTAGCCAAAAGATAAACAAAAAGACTTTCTCATAAAAAGTTTCCATTTTTTGTTTTGATTTGATTCTGTCATGTGTTTCCTTACGGCCCACAAATAGTCTAACCATTTGGATGTGGCTTCCAATACATTCCTGTGTTTATTTAACATTGTTCCCATTGAAAAATCTAGCACCAATATCCTAGACAGTCTGCAGGGAGGTACTGTGAGGGCAATTATTTGACTTGCTGACTTGAGCTGGAGCAGCCCTGGGGACAGTATTTTTAGTCAGAGCCCATGTCAGCAGAAAAAAAAATGAATCCATGAGCAATTCATAAAAACACAGAGAGCCAAAGACAAAACACTCCTTCATTTCTATGAGAAAATAAAATTTTATACCTCTGCTCATGGAATAACTTTTTTTCATACAGTGGATATAGCTCAAGTTTAATCATAAAAATGTGTTAACACTTTAAATGATATTTTTTTAAATTTATATTAACTAAGGCAGTTAATGAAGAGATAATGTTCATGGCAGTAGGGTACATCAGGCAATAAATGCTTTTCGCAGGTAATTACTGAGGGTTTTGATAACACTGCAAGGCATTTATTGCAAATATATACTCCTGAGCAATGAATATAATTCCTATTTATTAATTATACATGATGCAATGATGTAGGACACCACAACTTCAAAAGAAGTTCTTTGACTTAAAAAAAGTTGCTTCTCTTTCTTGGTCAGAGGAAGGCTGGGCATCTAGCCAAGGCATTGGACTGGGGCTCAGAATTACAACTGGTGGGGAATTGGAAGTTCCGACTGAGGGAAAATTCAACATTTCACAAAGTCAGTTCATTCCAAATCGGAAGAAAAAGTCAACTTTTTTCCCCACAGAATGGGAATTCAGTAAAACTTCGATTTGGAAACATTAAACTGTTTTGATAATGTCAAAACAAAATAATATAAAATAGTATATAGACTGCCTATATAAATGATATTAAATAATATAAAAGTAAATAAAACGTCTCAACATTATCAAAATGCAATGAGAATCAAGAGGACACCTTTCTTTGGAAAAAAATTGTCAAAGTCAACACATTCCCACAAAACATTTCATTTTCCACAAAACTCCACCTTCCAACAGAAAACAGGTGTGATGTTCCCCTTGTCTTATCTGGACTGTTGATCTGCTAGGTTACTCCAATCCTCGACTCTGGGAGCCAGCCTTACCCTGCTCTGCTGTGAGAACCCCCACTCCTGGGCTGTCCACACACAGCCTCTGGCATGTAAGCTGCTCCTTGGATTGTGCAACCGAATGACACCAGCCAATATCTCCAATCCCAGACAACTCTAGGAACCTCCATCTTACAGTGTCTAGTTATGCCCACTGGACACTGCAAACTTATATGAGTTCGTCAATTTAACAAAGAACTTGATATGTACCAGACTTGTTATCCCAAGGGGAGTCTCTGATATGCTTCAAATCAAATGCACTGCTTCAGGTAGAACAAACAGATTTATTAACTACAAAGATAAATTAAGTGATTATAAATCAAAGCACAAGAAGTCAGATTTGGTCAAATGAAATAAAAGCAAAACGCATTCTAAGCTGATCTTAACACTTTCAGTGCCGTTACAAACTTAGATGCTTCTCACCACAGGCTGGCTGGTTGCCCTTGAGCCAGGCTCTCCCTTTGATCAGCGCTTCAGTTGCTTGGTAGTGGTGTTTGTGGATGCAGGTGGAAGAGAGAGGAAGAGCGTGGCGAACATCTCTCCCTTTTATCCCCTTTGCCATCTTGGCTTTGCCCCCGCCCCCTTCTGAGTCAGGGAAGCATTACCTCATCATAGTCCCTGACTGACCAAAGGAAGGAGGAGGAGGGTGACTCACTCAAGAGTCCAACAGATCCTTTGTTGCTGCTTAGGCCTGTGTCCTTTATTCCTGTGAGGCTCGGCTGGGTTTGTCCCATATATGCCCTGATGCCCCTCTGTTCCTGGAGAGTTTTGCCTGGGCTTATTTTAAGCCATGAGGACACATTTTCAGCCTCATAACTATATACATGAAATTACAACCTACAACATTACTATACTATTACTATAGCAACAATGCTCCATGTATCATCCGAAGATACCCATCATGACAAACTTTGCATTGCATACCACACAATCATATTATAAGGATAAATGTGGGGGTGCAATGTGTTTCCCCAAGGTACAGAACCATCAAAAAACGTTGATCAGCTCTGCCCAGGAGATCTGGGAACAATTTCCAGCTTGGCTCTGCTACAGACTGCCTGTGGAAGCCTGGGCAAATCACTTAATCTTGCTGTGCCACGAGTTTGCTCTGTACAAAGGCGATAACAGTACTTCCTTTCTCCCACCTTAGGTCCATATTGTCTGTTTTGATTATGAGCTCTTTTGAACAGGGACAGTCTTTTGTTGGGGTTTGTACAACATCTTCCATGGGGCCTCAAGCTGGTTGGGGATTTCTAACAAAACAGAGTGTTACCAGAAAATGCCAGTTCACTGAACCTGAAATGTTTTGCAGAAATACACTGGGTTTGACAAACCTCCCACAAACCATAGGCAGGGGTCTGGCAGAAGGTTTCCATCAGAAACCCTGCTTGGTTTTATGCAAGCTCACCTGGTGTGCTGCTGGGGACCCAGGGCTTCCAGAGTGGTTCTGGGGCATCCCTACAATGTGGACGTCCCCAGGCCTGGGGACCCCGGATCTTCCAGGTTCCCTGACACAGAGCTGGGAGCCTGAAAGACCTCAGTTGGCCACTTTGGAGCAGCCCTGCCATAAGGACTGTCTCAGGGTCAGTGAGCTAAGAGCCTCCAGCCTCAGGGAACCCCACCGCAAATCAAGTTAATTTAACTCAGCAGAAGGTGGAGTCCCAGGGAGCATTTTCATGTCACAAACACAGTGGTTTCAGTGTTTCCCCAAACCAAAATGTAATGGAACTTCTAGTGCATGGGAATTTTCAAAAAAATATGATTTCCATCCCAATAAGAATGAAACTAAATTTGAAATATCTAAAGTTCCCATGAACCAGAAATTCTGAGTTTCAGACCAGTTCTCATGGGGCCTCCATCTTGGCTGGGGACTGCTTGCATGTATAATTAATAATATTAATGTTGGAAAGTTGTTTGCTGTGGTCAGATTTTGTAACATCAATTGTAATGCCACAGTGGGGATATGGATCAACCCTGGTTTTGGAGATATTTAAAGGGCCTGATTTTGAAAAGCTGTGTACAAAATGTGCATATGATTGTGAGCCTAGATACTGTGTTGTGCACTCAACAGGCGAACAAGGTGCCCGACTAGACCTTGGTATGTGCATTTATCAATTTGCTAGGCACAAAACATTTCCAAGTTTTCTTTGCACAGATGTGTTTTGGTTTGTTTGTTTGGTTTGTTTGTTGATCTACTGAGTAATACAGGATGAGACTGGAACATCACTGTCAACCAGCTAGGCTAAAAGCAGCAAAAACGGAAGGTAATGAGACTGGTGAGCGACAATAAGCACAGGGATTATAGTCTGAATGGAAGCACGTTACAGAACACTGAGAGGCAGTGAGAACTGGCTATAATTTTGGATAATGCACTTACACCACCTGCAGATTGTTTAGTACCCATTAAGCAAGAGACAAACAAGGACTCGCAACAGAATTGCAGCGGCATATAGACACTACCTGGGACCTCATTTGGAAGAGCAGGAGCACATTTAATCACCACCCCATGGGGCCAGCTCTAAGGTCCACTGAAGTCAATGGGAAGGCTCCCATTCCTTATAATGGGCTCTGGATGAAGCCCAGATGAGGACATTGCAGAGATCAGAAAGGCAGAGGGCAACCATAATTTCTTGAGGCTTCTAGGGCCACGTCCAGACTAGGGTATTAAAATCGATTTTAGATACGCAACTTCAGCTACGTGAATAACGTAGCTGAAGTCGAATTTCTAAGATCGAGTTACTCACCCGTCCAGACGGCGCGGCATCGATGTCCGCGGCTCTCCGTGTCGATTCCTGAACTCCGTTCGGGTTGATGGAGTTCCGGAATCGATGTAAGCGCGCTCGGGGATCGATACATCGCATCCAGACTAGACGCGATATATCGATCCCGGAGCAATCGATTTTAACCCGCCGATGCCGCGGGTTAGTCTGGACGTGGGCTAGGTGTTGAACTGTGAGGATGGATTGGCTAAGCTTGGCTTCTGTCGCTTACAATAAAAGGAGACAGAGCACCACCAAGTGGGAGCCAGTGTTGTTTTGTGCCCCAGTATCAACACTGCCGCAAACAAAATGAGAAGGAGAACCAGTTGTCCCTTCACCATCCTTTGCTTCAAAAATTAATGATTTGAAAAACAAGAAAAATGTGTGTAGATCAAGCAAGATATACAGTATAAAAGCTGAAGGACAGGTCACAGTTTACCCTCTAACAGATGAAATTCACTCCCCCTGCCCAAAACCCAGGTGCTGGGATGGAGTGTTGGAGCAGCTACAGAGGTGAAATTCACATGGCTCTAACACAGGGCCAGGGTTCCGGGCTGCCACGCAGACCCTGCCTACAACTACTGCAGCCGATGAGTGTGGATGCAGCTCGTGGACTCTCCCCTGGCCTGCCCTGCACCTTAGACCAGCCCCAGCCTGCCCCCAAACTGATTCTACAAAGGGCAGCATGGACACCAGTTTCATCTAACATAGGGGAATGCACAAACCTTCCCTGCAGCCACTCAGCTGGTCGATGCCCAGAGTCACTTCTGTGTGGGGTTAAATAATGTAGTTTTTGGCACCAACTCTTCACGCCAGAGGTGAATTTCACCCTAATGTGTATTTTCCTTCTAAAGTGGGGACCAAACAGGAGGGTTGGGTTTAAATTTTTTTCAGATCAAAAGTTAAAGGACTTGGAGGGTCTCAAAGGACTGATATTCAGAGATGCTGTTCTCTTTGGATCATTACCCAAAGTCTATCCATGTCTTTTGCATCTGCAAAATTGGGCTGGATTGCTGGTGCTTCCAGTCCCAGATGAAATACCACAAGGAGAGCCTCTTTGACACTGCAACTACCAATCCTGATTATAAAAAGAAAACAGGCAGTGGCTAAAATACTTCTCTAAGCATTCCAGAGACTCAGCCCTGGTTTACACTATGAATTTAGGTCGAATTTAGCAGCACTAGATTGATTTAACCCTGCACCTGTCCACATGACAAAGCCATTTTTTCAACTTAAAGGGCTCTTAAAATCGATTCTGTACTCCTCCTCAACAAGGGGATTAGTGCTGAAATCGACATTGCTGGGTCAAATTTGGGGTAGTGTGGATGCAATTTGACGGTATTGGCCTCCGGGAGCTATCCCAGAGTGCGCCATTGTGACCGCTCTGGACAGTACTCTCAACTCAGATCCACTGGCCAGGTAGACAGGAAAAGCCCCTCAAGGTTTGGTCTGAGTTTAGTTCTATAACTGGCTAAGGATTGGCAGTGGGAGGAGTCATTTTATCTGAACAGGATCACCCATCCTTAGTTTTATTGCTCAGTTATTTACCTCACTAAGCTGTCTGGAATAATTTTGCATGATTGACAGTCTGCACTCCGACTGTAAGGAATCCATGCTCTACAAAGAGCAGCTCCATTTTTTTCTATGACTCACACACAAAGCTACACATTTGGGGTGTAGGACTCGAACCCTTGCTCCAAAGAAGCAAGCTTCTAACAGCTGGCCTAAAGGGCATCATCTTTTACAGGAAGTAGCAGCAGGCCCCTTATCCTCACTGTGAGCCAGCCAGTAGGTGGCAACATGTCTGTCTCACTCACAATCTGTGAGTGGCAAGGAGAAGCCCAGCATTGCAAAGATAATGGTTCTGCAGCCCAGAGCTGGAATACACTGCAGGGAATTCACAATCTTCTGTTAGCAAGCTACAGGTGATCACTTGTTTATCTTAGGCAGTAGAATCATTTTAAAATTTAAGGACAACAGATTACCCTACAGCTAAAGGGTACAGCTCACCTCTCACTGTAGCATTACACAAGCGTAACAACATACAATTTCCTCTTTACACCAATGCAGAAGAGATCTAGGTCTGGCTCACACAGCAACTGAAACCCTTCACACATGCACTGTTTTTTAACAGCCTCAAAGCTTTTTAAAACATTCTTTTTCTGTAGGCCCCCTGACCATCTTCATTTCGCTCAACTCCACTCTCACATGGAGCCTGCATGTCGCATGTTTACAATTCTAGAGAAAGGCTCAGGGTTTAATGTGGGAAGAAATGCAGAAAAGTGTGTTTTGTCTCTTGATTATTCAAATACATAGGAATTGCCAGAAAATTGCTAGGTAATATCTTCTCTGAAGAGACACTTTAATCTGGAGACAATACTCAGAGCTCAGCATTTCACACCTCCAAACAGATTTTCCTCTGGCTATCCTTTTATTTTTCATGCCATGGTTTTGAAATGTTGCATTCAAGAGAATGTATTTTCTTCAAATCATGTATATGTGAATGTTTATGAAATTACTACCATAGCCATAAATCCATAAAAATCACCGTGGCCTGCAATGCCACATGTGCGTCCAGCAATTAGATGAATAAATTCACCCTGAAAATTTTCTGATAATGGTGAGGGTGGGGCGAGGGGGAGAAGAGAACAAACCATACTGTGAAAGTTGTATTAACACTCGAGACCATAGAATTTGTTTCCTATTTGAATAAATACAGCTCACGTCGTGCTCAGAAAAGATGAGTGATGATGACTGCCAATAGCTTAAACTACCTGAACTACAGCGGGGGGTGGGAAAAAAAGTATAGGAAACAAGTGGAACTGACAGTGCATACAACTCCAAAGTGCATTCCTCCTCTAGTGTGATTTTCTATGCTGCAATATTCTTTCAATTATTTCATCCCCTCTCTTCCTCTCTGCAAAGAAAATTGGCAGAAAAAGTTGCCTGCAGGAGAGAAGAGGGGTATTTTTATCAGCCTATGACTAGATTAAAAATCCTTTATCTGAAATTCAGTAGAGGATTGGCCTAAATTAAATCCAATCTCCACTTAGCTTCCAGGCTGTATTAAAAGGATCTTATGAACTGGAATTTTTAATGTAATTTATTTTATTTTTAATTTACACTTGCATAAGTTACCTCTGAAAAAGCAAATTCTAAAACGGGTACAGAACCGTATTGTACACTTACAATGGCAGATATTTTCAACTGAAATATATGGCCCATTTCTTACCTTGGGGCACCAGGAGATCAGGCCCAAGTTTCTTGTTGTGAAGCTGTTCCTTCAGCATTACGCATTGTTAGCCTGGACGCTGGTTTTTCATACTTGCCGTAGTGCCCTCTATCTCCATAGAGATAATTCACATGGAAGAGCATTTTAGAACCTGGGCTTGCATGAATTTTTAATAGCATTAATCATCACTGTTTGCACTGCTGCATTGCAGTATAACTAACAGTATATTTCTTTAAATAGGTCATCAGAAATTTAGTTTGTCATAATCTCTGTTGCATTATTTTTCTGCTTTTTTTAAATGTTATTGACATAATCACATTGTGTCACCCATACACATATACTCATTTAATTGCATCATACCAATTTGTAGCAACCCTCTTTTATCCCCAGCATATTGCAATGCAGAGGCTGTCAACAGCACAGCAAAGCACAGATACGACAGCAGAGAAGAGTACAAAGCAAAACCAGGGGACGGAGGCAGAAAGGGCAGGCCCTAGAAGGCAGTGGTTGTATCCAACTTGTTACTTTGCTGATTGCACCAGGGCGGTTTGGCTTTTGGAGGAGGTTTAGTAAACATTTGTGCCTGTCCCTCTCTCTATTAGACTCAACATTAGGGGCCACCTACAGAAAATCACATTGTGACCAGGATATTTTACATAGGGATTTCTGGGCCACTGTTTTTTTTTGTTTGGTTGGTTGGTTTTTTTTGGCTGGGGCTTAGCTTTATATCATGTCCACAAGTTCAGGAGCAAACAGACATTAGCCCCACACAGCGGTGATCACACAGCACTGGGGACTGGGCAGAGATTTTTCATTTCATTTCTATGCATCATTTACAGCTTGCTGCAGTGATTCCAGAAAGTCAGCACCAATCTCCTTAAGCAAACAGGAAAGGAGACAGAATTGTTCTTTCGTTATTTAGAAGTCCTGTTATATACGGACCTATTTGGTGCTACCTCTGGTTTCATTTCCAGTATACTTCGCTGACAGAACAAAGACTTCTCCACAGGATTACACAGGAGAGGCCTGGATAACTATTTTTTAAAACAATTTTGCTTATAACAGTCCTATTTGCTTTATGTCCCTTTGCTTGTATTTTCTGCATTGAATATGAAGATGAGGAGCCAGAATGATTTTAGTTGTGCCCAGGTGAATCCAGGGTGTCCCCATTGAGATCAGATGGAACGACTCCAGCTTTACAGTGGTGCAGCTGAGATCAGGATACAGCCAGTGATCTTGGTTTCTGAATAGCTCCAGTAGTTCCTACTTCTTATTCCACACCTGGGATGGCTGAGAAATGGCTGGTCCAGAAATGACTATGCTCTGACAATCATTATCTCCATGGCCTGAAGTCGTTTATCCTCTCTGCCTCAATTACTCCCTCCACAAAAATAGGGATTATAATAGATCCTGTCCTGCTTCATAAGGCAGTTCAGAGGACTAATCAGTTACCGTCATACAGCGCAGGGTGCCAAATTCTGTGCTGTTTACACTCTCTACAAGTCAGTTGGGCCAGGTTAGGGTGCAAAAGCAAATGCAGAATTCAGCCTGTTGTAAATGAAGTGTGTTGAGTGATGCTGCTAATTTGCAGTTTGTTTATTTTGCTTTATTTATTTTGATTTCACACCACTGATCCCAGTGCTATGCCTCTGCATGTGACATCATAATTGCATTGTCTCTTAAATTGTAAACTCTGATATGGGGATTGTCATTTAGGGCATGTTTATCCAGCAATTAGCACAGAGGTGGGCAAACTAAGGCCCGCAGGCCACATCCGGCCCACGGGACCCTCCTGCCTGGCCCCTGAGTTCCTGGCCTAGGAGGCTTGCCCCAGCCCCCTCCTCTACTGTTCCCCCTCTCCCGCTGTTCCTCTTCCCCCTCAGCCTCAGTTTGCCCCACTGCTGGCGCAATGCTCTGGGTGGCAGGGCTGCGAGCTCCTGGGGCAGCGCAGCTGCACAGCCTGACCTGACCCGGTGCTCTGTGCTGCACGGTGGCATGGATGGCTCCAGCCGGGTGCCTGTCCTGGTGCTCTGGGCAGCGCAGCTGTAGCACCGCCAGCCACTGGTGCTACAGGCGGCACGGTAAGGAGGTGGGGAGCGGGGGCTGGATAAAGGGCAGGGAAGTTCGGGGTGGTGGTCGGGGATGGGGGTGTGGATAGGGGTTGGGGCAGTCAGATGGCAGGGAAGAGAGGGGTTGAATGGGGCAGGGGTCCCAGGAGGGCAGTCAGGAATGAGAGGAGGGGTTGGATGGGATAATGGGGGGCAGTCAGGGGCGGGAGTTCCGGTGGCGGTGAGGGGACAGGGAGCAGGGGGGGTAGATGGGGCAGGAGTCCCAGGGCGGTGCATCAGGGGGTGAGAAGGGGAGAGTGAGGGGGGCCGGGCCACGCTTAGCTGTTTGGGGAGGCACAGCCTCCCCTAACCAGCCCTCTATACAAATTTCCAAAACCCGATGCGGCTCTCAGGCCAAAAAGTTTGCCTGCCCTTGATCTAGCACAATGGAGCCCCAAGCTAGTTGTGGCCTTTAGGCACTATACAACACAGATACTAAACAATGATAGTTAACTCACTACAGCATCCAGCTATAGCATCACAGAATAGCGACTCCACCTGGGAAAGAAGTAGCAGGAGCAGATAACACTTTAGGCAAAAGTCTGTTTTCATGCAAAGTCCGCTAGTAATGCATCATTCAGTAATAAATAAATCAATAATACCACCTAACTCTTACACACTGCTCTTCATCCATAGACCTCAAAGCTCTTTACAAAAGGGTGGTGATCATCATTTTCACCACTTTACAGATTGGGACACTGAGGCACAGAAGTGACTTGCCCAAGGTCATTCAGTAGGTCAGTGGCAGAGCTGGGAGTAGAACTCAGTCCAGTGCACCATCACCAAGGCAAAATATATGTTAATGAAGCAAACAGAGAATCAACAAGACAAATCCTCAGCTGGTGTAGCTCAAATTAAGTCAAATGTCAACTTTCACCAGCTGGTGGCCCGGCCTATGTTTTCAGTCTGGTGTCAGTGGTTATTTGATTTCACACAAAGTAAATTAAAAAAAAAAGCATTAAGTGTGGTTATTTTAAAGCTCCGATTTATCCAGAGGCACTAGGCACATTTGGACACTTCATTGACATTGGTGAAGCAAAGTCAGATGTCCTTAGGGTAATGAAAAATGAGCAAAAGGAAATCTAATTTTGTTTGTGTTGTTGGAAACGTCTTTCTAGGCAGTGATTTCATTTGACTAGATCAGAGCATATGGCAGCATTACTTGATCCACTTATCAAGGGCAGCATTAATGACTTTTCCCCAGCCCACGCAGTATATACTGTTGAATGGCTAAAAGGATATTCCAGTAAACAAAATGCTCAAACTAAAGTCTGTGCTGTTATCCTCTTCCCCTTTGCCCTTTGATTCCAAGCCAGGAACATCTACATGTCACACGAAAGGAGTGCCGTAAGAGAGCAGTGAAACAGTAACAGCCACATGGAGACCAGCTGCAGCATGGAACACGAGTGTGCAGTTCAGGTTCTGCCCCTAAGTGCAATTTTGCTTGTGACTATCTCAGGCGTCATCATCCAAACAGGCCAAAGGAAAGCATTATTCCTCCATATCAACTCATTCCCCATCTACATAAATAGGGGACTGTGTGCAAATTCCTATTAGTTTCCCTATATTAGAGTCTAATTTCAAGAGTGATATTATTTGGGAGAGTTTTTGTGGGGGCAAGTTACAGCCATTATACATAAATGTCCAAGTAATTACTCCACTAAGGACCAGATCCCACCATGCTTAGGGCTTGTCTACACCACAAAATTATGTCAACTTACAGCCACCGCAGCAATTAAATTGGTTGTTGGTGTCCACACTGCGCTCCTTCTGCCGGTGGCGTGCATCCTCATCAGAAGCACTTGCACCGACTGAAGTGGGGCACTGGCAACCGCATGGGCCTTACAGCTGGGGCCTCCTGAGCCGGGGACTGACAGCCGGAGACGAAAATGTGAAATAAAAGCAGCTGTGGTACTAACAAGAATTTCAATTTCATTGCTGGTAGGCTCCCTCCTGTGAAACTGAGCACCCTGCCGAGCTAACGGAATGGGCTGTCAGTGCCAGGGCAGGGGGCACTCCAGCTGTCAAACCCCCACAGGGCTAACAGCCAACAGGCTATGTAAGTAAAGCAGTGTTCACATGGACACCGTGTTGCCCTAACTACATTGACCTAAGCGCTATGCTTCTCACAGAGTTGGAGTTATTAAGTCAATGTCGTGGGAGACATGCATCGGTGGGAGCACCACTGTAGTGTAAACACTGACAGAGTTGGGTCAACATAAGACCAGCTTGTCTCAACCTAACTCAGAGTCTTCTTCATTGCTCTCATTATTCTATAGGCATCTCTGGTCCACAAGTCACAGTCAGAGAGAGACCGAGAGGATCAGGGAGTTGCCCTTTAGAGCAATGTTTGGCAGAAAGATGGTTTGGTAAATCTAATTGACGGTTTGGAAGATGGTATCTATATAATAGAAGTTATGAGACAGGTAAGACTCATTGCATTTGCATTACGCCACTAACAACCTGTGATAGTGTGTCAGGTTCTAGGACCCTACACAGAGACACAGAACTATTTTGCTGACTTGCTCAGCTAGCCAGACCTAGTGGGTCTCAAGAGTATAACAGAACTGGTTTAAAAAAAAAAAACACAAAAAACCCAAACACCAGGAACATTTTTTGGCAAAAATTTTCATAAAGTTTGTCCCTGATTTTTTGTCAAAAAAATTTTGAATTTCAACTTTTTTTTGACTAGCTCTAGCTGAGTCATGTGAAGGCAGAGGGAAGCAGGGCATGGAATGGTGCTGGACGAGGAAAGAGAAGAATCAAGCTCATGCGGCGGTTTAAGGCAGATGTGGGAAAGGGACACGTTTGGAAAATATCCAGTTTGTGTTTATTGTGTGAGGAGCACGGCAGAGACAGTACCTGTTTATAGGACTCTTAATATTAGCTCTTAGAGAGCTGGCATTTTTCAGAGTGCCAACAAAAAGTGGCTCCGTAGAAGGATGTGAAGTCTCAGAAGGGTTAAAGTGAGTTCTCTGACATGATCTCTATAATGATCTTGCTCATCAGTGAGATTAGTCATAGCAGTATACGGTAGAGCGTAGAGGCCCCAACCAAGGTCAGGACCCATTGTTCTAGGAACTGCATAAATACACACAGTAGGAGAGAGTCCCTGCCCAAGGAATTTGTGATCCAACTCGACTGGACAAGACAAAATGTGAGAGAAAGGAATGATCTTGGAAAGATTTAATACATGCAAAGACCAAGAAATATTCCCTGCTCACTGAATTAAAAAGTGAAAGATCTAGATCTTTTTCTAATCTAGGGCTGACTAGTGAATAAGCAGCATAGAATATCAAGAGCTATCTCCATTGCTAGAGGAATTTTGAAATAAACGTGACAGTTGCACTTTGCCAATTATCGTTGATTGGAGATCAAGAGTCAAGACTAGACGTAGACCTAAGAACATGCCGGGTTTGTTAAATTGCCTGTAGTTGTGCCCTTTGTTAGACTGAAGCGCCTGGATGCAGCATCTGGGAAAGATTAAAAGCACATCAGGCAGCCGTTAGAGGTTTGCACTTTACGAACTCAGCTCTGGCAGCCATGTATGTGAGCAGAGAGGGAGAACGAACTGTAAAGATGTTTGTATGATTGTGCAGTGATGTTAAAAGAGTCATGGGGTTTCTGCATGAGAAAATTGCGTGAAGGCTACCTATGCAGCTAAGCATTAGGTGGGGGGGGAGGCATTATGCTGCTGAGTTTTATTGGGCTGTTACACTTCTCTAATTGTTTGATTACATTGATATATTCCAGAGACACTGCTTGGGGCTCTGAGTGAGAAGATTGTGCTTTCCTGACAATTTCACTCTGCGCTGCTTTTTTAATTTGTAATGAAATACTGGTCGAAGACTGTTGAAACTGCAGAGTTGCCTCTGTCCTTGATGAGGCATCTCCAGGTGTGATACAAACCCACTGGGGATGACAGACATGGAGAAACCTCTGCCACCAGCTCAGACACAAATGGTTCCTCTGTGCCTGAATAGCACAGTGCTCAACATGTAAGGCTAAATCCTAGCCATGCCTGGACAGAGAGGGCGGCAGGAAGGGTCAATCAGCCACCAACCTTCACACAATACATTGGCCGTGTGAACTGGGCCCCCAGAAGGCATTCTGGCCTACACTGCACCTAGCACACTTATGGACACAGTTAATCAGTGCCCCAGTGATTCAAGGTACCAGGATCTCAAAGGGTGACGCTTGAGAGATACAGGGTGTGGTTTGCACAAAACAGATTGAGTACAAACGCCTAAAATCCTGACAGTGAGCTAGCTGTGCCGGCAAAAAGGAGCAGATTAATCACGCTGCAGTACATTGAGTCAACCCAGTATGTGGCATTCTGCCTTGCAAAGGCAGGTTTTTGTGTACAGATTGTGCCTCACACCAGGTTGAAGCATGTGCCATTGCACACTCCACCCTGGCTTTTGCTTTGTACCCAGCTGCTTTGTGCTACTTAGCGTGGGAGAATAAAGCTGGTGGAGCCGGTTCTACACCACCCACTCCCAGCCTCTCACCCCAGCAGAGGGGGCATGTTGGGTGCAAGACAGGGCATGACCTGAGCACCTTGCATTCTGGCAATCCAGCAGAATGGTCCTTAGAGGACTGTTCCTACTGAACTAACTTAGAGCAGCCCTTTGCCCCTTCTCATTGGGTCCTGCACTAAGCACAGTTAGACAGACCCAAAGGACCTGGGCCAACGCCAGGATCTGACCCTTGTATACTCCAACCCATCAGTGCTGCTGGTGCCGTTGTTGTAGACCAGGTTATCTAGATTAAAAAAAAGGTAATGGCTGAGAAACCTCCCTCATTATCTACTCATGTCCTTTAGACTGGCACTTGCCAGTCTGACCCTGGAGTCAGTGCAGATCATTAATAAGGGCAGATTCTTCGCTTCTCACCTCGCCCCTCCCCAGAATAATCTGAGTGACAGCTGCTGTGCCTGAAATACGCACCACAGACAGATAGTATCTTGACTTAGGCCTCGATCCTGCAAAGACTTACACACACACAAGTAGCTTTATGCGCCTGAGGGTTCCCGCTGAGGGGCGTTCGGGTGTACGGAGGAAATAGAATCTTTCATTAGGAAAAATGGAGCCAAATTTACAGGGCACACATGTGGCCTTTCACTGCTCATTAGTTCCCTGTTTTATTTCCTTTGCATATATTTCTGTGTCCAAGCCCACCTAGAACTGAACCTTCCCAAAAGTTTAGGGGGCTTGGAGCTGGGGTTTTGGTTTGGGCCCATCCCTCACTTCTGTGGTTTGTTTTGTGCTTCGGTCCATGGCATTAGTATGATGTAAAAGGGAGGAACAGACCAACAAACAAGAGATTGAACTAAATCTCTACCTAAAATTTGAGCTCTGCTTGAACGACGTCTCTGAGATTTGAAGAAGTGGAGTGAATTTTAGTGCCTTTTTCCAAATGTCTGAACACGTCTTCTCCTCTGGGTTATAGCCAGGGCAGGGAGCAAATGTGCCAGCCACAAAAGAAGCCCTTCCCAGTACTCCCAGCTCGAGCAAAGCCAAGCCAGCACGTACTGCAAGCCTTTCCAGAAAGCCTCATCCCCTGAGATTTCCAGTCAAAGACATTCACATGCATTTCTTGTAAACATCTGAAATGGAGATCGCTATCCACAGAGCCAGTCATAGGAATAGGCAAACGGTACAACCTCATGTTCATCCCATCCTCCCCCCAGCCAGTAATAATATATCTACCACAATGTCACTGGTGAGAAGTGCTGGCTGCTGAATTGTTGGGCCTAGGAGGCAGCAGGAGGGATGGGGTCACCAGGGGATGTTGTGAAGGCCAAAACGATAACAGGGTTCAAAAAAGTATTAGATAAGTTGATGGAGGATAGATCCATCAGTGGCTATTAGCCAGGATAGACAGAGGGACAACCCCATGCCGTGACTGTCCCTAAAGCCCCATCTGCCAGAAGCTGGGAGTGGATGACAGGGGATAGATCACTCAAAATTGCCCTGTTCTGTTCATTCCCTCTAAAGCACCTGGTATTGGAAGACAGGATACCGGGCTAGCTGGACCTTTGGTCTGACCAGTATGGCTGTTCTTATGTAGGGTACTAATAACCTTGATGCAATGGTGCTGCTTTTCTGTAAGCTCCTGGACAGCAGTGCCCCCTCTGGCCCCATGGGCAGCAGCAGCTCCCTCTGCCTCAGCACAAAAGGCCACCTCTTGGGTGCTAAGACATGATACAGCGGAGAGTGACTAGTTCTGAAAGAGAGAGGTGCACCTCATCCCTGAGTCACAAGCTCCTGCCCCAGCAGATATTTGGCAGCTCAGCTGCTTCAGCACCACTTCACCCCTACACACAAAGAGCATCTTTGGCCCCATCCCAGGCTGCCCTCCCCCAATACCTACCTACTGGCTGTTCCAGACCTCCTCATCCCTCTCTCCTAGAAAAATTTTCAGGCCACTCCAGTCCCCTTCTAGAAGCGTCTCTGCAGTGCAAATGGAAGGCAAAGGAGAGGGCAGAATCCTTGGTGTTTAGGAAGAACTGGAGGAGTGAGAGAGAGGAACTGCAGGGTAAGGAGGATAGGTGGGAACTGAGCAGCAGAGGACCTTGAGGTGAGGAGAGCTAGAGGGACCCAACGAAAGGAGAGACGAGGATGCTATGCTGGCGATTCACAGATCTACCTCTCTGCTCCAGAACTGGCCAAACCAAAAATCTCATCCTCTCTCTCCAACATCCCCAGCCATCAGCTTAAGCTAGCACAGAGAAAATAGTAATAAAAGGTATGGAGAACTGGGCAAAACTGGAGGTCTAGAGAAGCAGAGGGAATGAACTGGAAATAAGGAGAATAGGGTGAATGGGGGGAGAGGGGTAAAAAAGAACTGAGTGAGGAAATAGAGCTCTCGTCTACACTAGGGAAACTGACCCCCAGCATTCACCCCTGATGCTACCACCCTTTCAGCTACACTGCTTTTTCCTGCCAGGGGAGGCCCAGTGTAGAAAAGGCTCCTGCAGCTGCCACTGTTATTGCCACCAATGCCAGTTAAGCTGTAACTAGCTGAGGGGCAAGGGAAATGAAAGGAAAAGTCAACAGGTCACAATCTGACCAGAGAAAACCAGGACCAGGCACTGCTTTAATGCACAAACTACAGGAGCCCAAAGGGCTGCAAAGAACTCCCAGAAGGCACATGTTTAATAGTCTCATCTCAAATACCTGCTCTTGCCTTCTCTTCAAACACACTCGGTGCCTAGAAAGCTCCCTTCATTTTCACCCCTTTACAGGAGACATTCGTAAATTAGATAGGTCTTCCCCATGAGCCGAAGAGACAGCAGCAGTCAGCTAATGAGCATGTTCTCCTCTAATACTGGCTATAGATGACTCTCCAGAAAGGCTCTGAATCATGCAAAGAATAAACGAGATGACATTTTATTTCAGCAAAGTTTAAAATGGGGAAATGTGAGAGCTGGACTCAGGGCAGTGCCTAGCTGGTAAACATTTATGTTAACACAGGAGTTCTCAAACTGGGGGTCGGGACCCCTCGGGGGTCACAAGATTACTACATGGGGGGGTCATGAGCTGTCAGCCTCCACCTCCAACCCTGCTTTGCCTCCAGCATTTGTAATGGTGTTAAATATATAAACAAGTGTTTTTAATTTAAAAGGGGGGTTGCACTCTGAGGCTTGCTATGTGAAAGGGGTCACCAGTACCAAAGTTTGAGAACATTGTGTTAATATCATACTAAAGCACTGCAAAAATAAAGAACATTCTGTTCCACCAGAAGACGGTGCACCAGGCAGTAAGGTCCAGTTTTATAAAGCTGCAGGACAGTAACTCACTTTATAGAATTATCTGGATAACAACTATAGATACATTGGCTCTGATGGAGCAGCGCATATATACCTTGTGTTACATTGATCAGAGATCCATGGGTGGGAGGGCAAACGTAATAATGATACTTGTGAAATGGGCTGCAATTTTGAGTGCGTTTAATAAATTAAATAGCCACTGACACCTTGTCATTGTTGCAGCTAAATGACGCTGCTGAAAGATTTGTGCCGTTCTTCCACCAACAAGGTTATGCTAAAATACCAGACTGACAGCTCTCTGTCATCAGCGCCAGACTGTCACTCTTTCACGATGCACTGCATGACTGGAATAGCCTTCTAGTTAATACATACCCAACCCATTTCTGTTCCACTTTCAAAATCTTCCTGTGCCACATCTGCTCCGCGAAGCATCCTAGCTCTGAAGATCTGAGCCCACTCAGCGTTTGTTCTGCACGGCAGATTAAACACCCACAGCCCACTGAAACAGAGTGGGAGTTGGGAGCCAAACTCCTCTAAGTTCTTTTAAAAATCCCAGTTTAACTCTGTGGGGAACCGAAGCCCATTAGTTTTTCAGCACATTTCCCTCACTGTACAGCACCATGCACATTTCCAGACCACATAGCTCACATTACAAAACAATGGTGGAAGAGCTAAACACTGCCTTCCCACACACAACAGGCGACAGTGCAGCAGCATCCTGCATCCCCTGTCAGACGAGAGAGAATCCCCTTCTGTGAGAAGAATTAAAGGGGCACACAAGGGAAACAGTATCACGTTAGTCCTCCTGTATTAATTTAGATGGAATAAAGTGCCCAAGTTGTTAAAGATGTTGACAAAACCCAGTCACTGTACAGGGTCTGATATACAGACACCTCAGCCTGCTTGGTACCAGGGCAAACACATCATTAAAAATCTTTTTAATCATTTATTAAAGGTGCAGAAAATGAAGGAAACAGTTAAAGCATTTGACGTGTAAAGTATTAAGTTAGGCTTTCATTTTAACAGCATTTCTTGTTCCCTTTCCCCTTAACTTGTGGGAGGTTTTATAAGGGAGCCCTTTTCTCCCACCATTTGACAGTCTCTTAGGTGATATTAAAGATTGTAATAGCTGGCCATTTGGGGGGAAAAGAGAAGTTAGTCGACCTGGGCTGGAAGTCTTGTCGTTCCTGTTGTTGTTAAAGTCCAATCCCATTTCCTAATACACAAGACAAACACACACAAAAATGGAAAGGAAAGAACAGCAAAGACAGAAAATGCAACTTCTGTCTCTGGTGTTAACTCTCACCCACTGCGGGAAAAACACAGGCACAGCACATGGTTTGATCAGCCACACTTGCACAAGCATCAAGCTGGGCACGGCATTACTTGTATCTGCCTCTCTGGCACCTGTTTACATCAGTGTTGCAAAATATGCAGCCTTGGCTGTCTAAGCCAGACTCTTATTAGACAGAAGGAAAGGGAGAGAGATAGGAAAGTGAAGGAGGAAAAAGACACATGGAGTGGGGCGGCGGGGGAGCAAAGTCTCGCATCCCAGATGGTGTTTGGGATTTAGCCAGAGCCAGTGTAGGTGGTGATGTGATCTGACTCCCTCTCTGACCTGGTCTGGTCATCTTTCAGGATTAGGACAAAGAAGGTTGGAGGTCCCAGGAGAGAGTAGGGTGAGAGCCGGGTGATGAAGCTGCTACTTGCTCCTTCTTTCAGTCAGCCAGTGGAGCAGTAGCCAGCTTTCCTCCCAAAGTCTTTTTTTCTTACTAAGACCCCAACAAGGAGTGCTGGGTGGAATAACTCATCCCCACATTATTCATCCATTAGTGAGGCCTAATTTCCAACACACCAATTTGGTTCACCGATTTCTGGTCTCATGCTGATCTTGTTTACCAGGCATGATTTTAAACACTGTTTGAACTATATCAGCAGGCTTTTTTTTGTTTGGACTAATTCATCTCTCTCTTTTTTTTACACCTTTTCCCATCAACATTTGTTGTTAGGTTATTCTGACACTTTATGAACTTTCATTCACTTTTCACAGTTGAATTCACAGAGTGAATTTGTAGGCCCAATTATCACAACAGTACTACTGAGAAGGGGACACAATTCTGTAATGAAATAATCACAACCATAGACCTTATTCTCCACTCACTCCCAGAGGTCAGATTAAGAAGAATACAAGAGCCACCATACTGGGTCAGACCAATGGTCCATCTTGCCCAGTGACCTTTCTTCCAACAGCGGCCAATGCCAGGTGCTTCAGAAGCAATGAACAGGACAGGCAATCATCAAGTGATCCCCTTCCCAGCTTCTGGCAAAGAGAGGCTAGGGACACTTCAGAGCATGGTTTTGCATCCCTGCCTATCCTAGCTAATAGCCATTGCTGGACTTATCCTCTAGGAACTTATCTAGTTCTTTTTTGAACCATGGGAAAAGATGATGGCACTTTGCCAAGCAGCACCATCTTAGGGTATGTTTACACTGCAAAGCAAGTCCAGCATTTGTAGAGCTCCAATAGCTGACCCTGGGTTTGTTAATCTAGAGCTTGAGCGTTTGCACTCATTTACAACCCAGATTAGGAATGGTTGAAGCCTGGGTCTCCAGAGTCTACATTCCAGTATGTGGGCCCAAGTCCAGTCACCCATCTCCCAGACTTCCCAGCACCCTCCCATGATGTGGTGCTAGCCCTTTGTTCATGCTGCAGTGTGGAGAGTTTGACTGTCCACCAAACTTGACTGTCCAGAGAACAAGAAGTCAGCCTGTGTGATACTTTTGGCAGACTCCCAGAACACAAGTCCTGAGGGGTTGTGCCTATACTGCAAAGAAATACAGCTTGAACCCTGGATCCCAGCTTGATTCAGTCTCAGACCACCCACCCTGTGAGGTCCTGGTACCCTGAGTCTGAGCCCTGGGTTAGCGCAATTTGTGTGTAGACAGAAGAAGGGTTACACTTGAGCCTGAGTTCGAACCCTGAGCTTACCCTGTAGTGTAGAGATACCTATAGTATGCTTTGGCTATGGGAGCAGGCAAAATGTGATCCCATTCACTGTAGAGTTTGTAGATGTTCATATAATAATTGTGGGATGTACTGGGCTCCTTGAGCTTGACTTGCCCTCAGTGACTTCAGCATGTCAATGGCTCTTTGGGCTCAGCTCCCTCCCAAATGCTACCCACTCATGACCCTAAAATGAGACATCACTCAGTCATGCCAATCTGTGACCCTCCCTCTCTTTTGTTAGGACTTGTGCACATGGGAAGGTTTTACCCATAAGGCCTTGTCTATACAGTTTAACTATTGTGGCTCAGGGTGAGATTTTTCTAACAAAATAATGAACTCAATAGGACCCCTATAGTGTTGACATGGTTATATTTGTATAAAGGTGCCTTATACTAGTATAGCTTTATTCCCTTTCCCACACAGCACCTTTATATTGATATAACCGCATCCACACTACAGGGTTGTATCAATTTATCTATACCAGTGTAGTTAATGCAATACAATTTTGTGTGTAGTCAAGGCCGTATACCAATATGGTTATGCAGATACAATCCCCCACATGGATACTCTCATTCTGCTAAAAGAATGCCTTTTTCATTTTAGCTTATACCACTTGGAGAAAAGGTTTAAGATAAACCAAAAAAGCACAACTTTTATAGCAAAGTAAGAGTATCCACACTGGTGATTATATCAGTATAACGATGTTGGCTTGAATTCACACCTTAAGTTATACCCAAACAAACTTTCCCATGCAGATAAGGCCTTATGTGAGGAATTAACTATTTAATTCTCATCTCTGGGCATTTTTTGCGGGGGAGGAGGTGGCGGAGGTTCACACTATTGCAAACTATTATTCCAGGGTGGTTCACACATCTCCAAACTATTGCTCCAGGCTCTCTGTGGACTCATTTCTGCATTGGTTACATTTTTGAGGTTTCCTAAGCAACCATAGCAGTTAGAGACTTACTCCCCTCCGCCCCAATTAAATCTGACATTCTGAAAAGCAATGTCATAGCTTCCAAGAGGTTCTAGTTGTTGTGGGGACATAGACCTGCTGCTTCCAGCACTAGTCATTCCACACACACACACAACTCCCATTAATATCAATGGGAATTTGGCACACTTATCTAGGGGCAGAGCTTCTCTAACAGCACAAAGGGGCAGAAACCAAGTTTAATTCATCAGCAATGGATTCCCCTAGGATGGAATTCTTCTAGTCATCTCAACACCATCATCTTCCAGACCACAGATGTAGGAAGCATGCTTTGGGAGAGGGAGGAGGGGCAGACATGGCCAGAATGTGGTGCTTCTTTGATACCCAGTCAGCATAATGGAGGCTACTGGTGGAATGCATAGCTTCCCTGAGGCTGCTCTAAATTATGCAGAAAACAGGGATGGCATAGAACCAGTCTCAGGACTGGGGAGTTGCAAACAGCTCTGCTGTGGCCCTGCACCCAGAGCTTACATGACAACCCTGTGGCCCCAGAGATATCACTTTGTGAATATTTATCATTTTCCAAACAAAAAAAGTGTAAATTACAGTTCCTAGTGGGAAGCAAAATACTGCATGTTATTACAATACTGCTCCTAATACACAGTTACGCAGACAGTATCAGTTCATTTGATACCGTGCATTCATAAAAACTTGCCCTTAGGCTGTTCTCCAGATCATTTGACTCACGTGTCACCTGAGCTTGCTTGTAGTGGGTGACAAGGAAAAGCGGCTGCAGCATATATCCTCTCCAAAGGTTACATCTGCCACACAGATCGGCCTGCTGAAGACGCTGTTGCAGCAAGAGGTTACTTAGCTACTCACCACCTCTGATTTCATCTCCCCCATATAAAGGGCAACTGAGCAATTACTGAGGGGAAGGAGCTCACTTCTGCTAATACAAGGATCACGTCACAACGCATAAACCAAGAGTCAATGGCATTAAAATGCAGCCTCGAATTACCACCTTCGACAAAATGCTCTTTATAAAGTTGTTTAATTCCTGGATGCAGACGAGACCAGACACTCATGTGCGCCAACACCACCAGGTAAAATGTACCATCGCGTGACAAAACCCTTAAGATATCAAGGCCCTTTCAGAATCAGCCTCTCCCAGTTTGAGGCACGGAGGTGCCTTTCAACAGAAAGCTGCTTCTCTGCCCTCTTTGTGCTGCTGCAGTCCTAAGGGGGACCTAAATCTCCTACTGGGGATCCCCTGTTGTGAGAGTCCCAAGATAGAGCCTGTGTGACCAGGCTTGATAGGGGTGAGGAGGGTTGGATGGGGAGTGAAGAGGGATAGTGGCTGAGGTCTGATTATGCTCAGCTGGTGGATGGTCCCTGGGGGGCTGCTGGCAGCCGGCCCAGGTTGGAGCAGACCCCACAGCTGCTCTCACTTGAACTGAGGCTAGGCAGAGAATCATGGTGCCATAACCAGCTCCCTGACTGGCATAAACTCAGCACTGCAGAAAACCTGGCCTCCCTCACCACCACCGAGCGTAATTCTCCTTTTCTGAGGCACCATCCCACCCCAAACTCCCTACTGCAGCCAGTATCTAGGTGCCACGGTTTGGCCCTGAATCAATAGCTGTGTCTGAGCATAGAACAATATCTGTGCTGTCCCAGAGCAGAGCTAGTAACAGAGCCTGCCTTCCTGCACAGTGTCACCAAGTGGTGGCCCAGGGACTCAGCTGTATAAGTGGGTGAGGTTAGATTACTGAGAGATTCAGAGAGGGCCTCAAAGTGGCTCAAAGACTCAGTGGCTCAAAGTTCCAGACAAACGAGTACAAGAGAGAAACACCCACACGTTCTGAGCTGAGGGGAGGGCTCACAGGAGATATCCAGATTAGAGGAACTGAATGAATGTGTATGGGGATGGATACAAGATCAAAGAGGCAGCATGAGGCAAATCCACGGAGAGCTTTGAAAGCCCTCAGGACATTATTCAGCAGAGGGGGCTATTGAAGGTGGCAGAGGGGAGGGGTGATAAAATGACACATTCTGCCCAAAGAGAATAATGTTGTTTCAACACAGTAGAAGTCGTGGGGCCCTATTCTCTCCTCACTTAGGCCTTGTCTACACTGGCAAGTTTCTGCACAGTAAAGAGAGAGAGAGAGCACTCCAGAGATCAGTGGCATCCAGCACTGTAGGGCAGCATGTATTCACAAGCAATGCCACTGGGTAAACCTAGCACCTGTATTCTCAAACTAGTGGTAGTACAGCACTCAAGGGGAGATGCCAGCAACTCCTCCTCATTTCCAGTGGCTAACTTAAAAGGACTGCTAAAAATTTATTCACGACTTGCCTGGTTCTCGCCCACGAAAGCGCCTGCGGTGACTGCCACAGGAATGGAACATAGTTTCAAATGGAAGGAGATGCCTCATGTGGTTGGGAATGGAAAGGGTGGTGGTCTCCACACTTGTCTTGAAATATGCCCACACCTTAAACAAACGAAAAATAAAACCTGCTAGCAAAATGCATTGCTATAAATGTTTCAACTACACACCCTGCTTGGCAACTCTGCTATTACCAATGAGTTACATATCTATGATCCTGTATATTACTCCAGAGACAGGCTACAGCACAATTTATCAAGCGAAAAGAAAACCCTCTGGAGAAACCATCACTTTAGATGGCGTTTGCAGGGCAAGAGGTTACATGGGACACCTTTTATGGCAGTGAACAATCACTCGGTCTGTCAGGGGGAAAATGAGTATGGTATCCTATAAAAGGATAGTTACGGGTCATAATTTCAAGTCAACATTCTTGTGATGTAAATACAGAATTTACAATGAAGAACAAACTTCAAAAAAAAAAAACACTTTGGGACGGGAAGTAAATCTCAGTACTTTAAACTGGCCTCAGCATACTATATGCATGTCTATCCTGCTATTTGTGCCTTCTCAAACTGAAATGACAAATACTGCCTAGCCATGCTGGTTTTGCAAGGGAGACAGATTTCAATTTATTTCTCATCTGGGAAAAAATGACATACATGGCTAGTGAGAGATTACTGTGTGTTCCTGAATAGAAGCAAATAAGGGGTGGAAATCCCCTATTCCCAAATGGCAGGAATGAGAATGCCTAATTCAAATATAATCTTTTATTGGCTGCCAACTCAATCAAAGTTTCAATATACAAGCCACCAATTACAGGAAGTAGATAATCAGTTATGCATTTAAAAGAGTGCCTGCTGAATAATGTGTCCTTTAATTAGATGTATTTTTTAAAACAAAAATTGGATTGCTGGGAAGCAAAGAAAAAGCAACAGTCAGACTAAAAATGGACTCTTCCTCGTTTATCCACAGCCAGCGGGAATAGTTTAGAGAAACAAAATAAATCACCACAGTTTAGACTATATATTATAAGCATCATTAAAAATGCAACTTACACTGTCCAAGCTACCTCCCACCACTGTGGAATCTTCCTGTAATCTGGGCCAGAGACACCACTGAACTGTGACTGTGGTGGCATATGCTGAATTTTTAAAGGTGCTAGTGTGTGAGAAAGTGTAAGTGTAATAAAAATATCACTCAAATATATACTTCTCCCTCACACGCAAGAAAACAGAGTATGCAGCATGAAAACCCAGCATTTGCCAGAGTGATTACACTACAGTAATGTGTCCTGCCCAAGCTATAGGAAAGAAGCCAAGTTATTCCAGGTAATATGAGAGAAAGAGAATGAACAACTCAGTATATCTGAGCACAGAAATTGTTTCAGGCACCTCTCTGATTGCAAACAAGGCCCCGAAGTAAATGTCACCTCATCTACACAAGTCTCTGCCATCATCACAGTTCTCGTTACAGCTTTCCTAATGCTTATCATCAGAGATAGCTGGATGAGATGGTGTTTCTCCAAGATAACTAGGCATCACGGGAGAGAGAGAGGGAAAAACAGGAACAGGAAAAAAAAAAAGGAGTTTGCAGATCGTTACACAGTTGCTGAAGCCAGGAGTGACTTTTTTTCTTTAAGGTGCACTGCAGTATCACTAGATCCCTTCAGCTTCAGTGTGTCTGTTTCCCAAATGAAGTCTTTCCCTGTTATTTAAACCAAGATAAGACATTCTAGCAATGACAAACATCGTAACAATTTATTTTGAATAGCTTCTCTCTAAACCCATGAACTCCTCCAGGAGCCCTTTTCTCATTCAGAAGAGGCAAGGGCCTGTGTAGGTAATTAGGGTGCAGCAGGCAATGAGGAAGCCCCTGTGTTTCAACAATGCAAGCTTAAGACTCAAGGTGATTTGGGGATGGGAGAAGCAGGGTCTGATGGAGGGCAGGCGAGGAACAGCCACTCCCCACGATACCTGCCCCACCAGAACGTGTGTGCCATGAACTCCTACAGCATTCTCGTGTGAAGCTACCAGGGATTCCTCCACGACGCTCGGTGTATTGCCCCATTCCATGTAGTTTTATATCCAAAAAAACCCCAACATCTCTTTACTAGAACATCAAGCCTTATCTGGATGAAAGTGATAGTTTTCTAACAGTAAAGTGTATAGTTTTCAAGGATTAATCCACACTATTCTGTGCAGAATAGACCATGTAAATACAAATGCACCACAAAGACTATAAGAAAAGGATGATTCCCTCCAAGAAAAAGAAGGCTTCAGGCCAAATTCAGACCTGCTGTAAATGGATTTAGCAGAGTTGCGTTCACTTAGGGAGTCTGAGTTCTCCACTCTACTTTCAGACAATGTCACCACCGAAAACATTTTCCCTTTCAGACACAGGGGTGTAAATTGAAGTCAAAGGGTCAGAGTCAGGTCCCTGCTTGGGTCTTTGTTTGCCATTTTGGGGAGGCATATTAGGATCACATGGGTTGTGGGGGAAATTACCCTAGTACAAGGAGCTGAATGGATGTCTACTGTCTGCCCTCATATCCACCAGTGTAGGAGGTGTGAGCACAGCCCGGAATCCAGGTTCTTGTAGTTATACCAGGGATTAATTTGGCCCAGTGGAGGTACTCCAGATTGCCAGTGGCATAACTAGGAGCAGCATTTGGCTGCTCCTTTCTAAGATGGCTAACTTCTAAGGAATTATCATGGAGTCAGTCAAACAGATGCCAAAACCTCAAAAGCAGCTCTACTTTTTCTGCAGGGCAGGAAATAGTAGCATCCCTGGCAATATCATGCCTACAGGCATATGCAGGTTTCATCCAAGACTGCTGGAGGAGAAAACGTCATCACTGTCCCCCCCACAGCTGCATCTAACCTGCTTTAGTGAAAGACTCCAGGTTGACACTGGTCTACTCACCATGCTGTGACACAGCGGCCCATTTGTGGCTCACTGCTTTGTATCAGCAACTCCTCAGGCCTGACATACTCTTGACACCTCACATATATGTCCTTTGAAATCACACTGGGTATTAATGTCCCTGTGAAATGGTTGTAACAACACGGTGGGGGCAATTATGGATACTCTCTGACATTGTATCCTGGAAACTATAAATCGCCAAAGGTGACAAAATGAGATCTTCTTCTATATAAAGGGGGAAGGAAAATATGGCGGCAGATTACCTGTTCAGGAAAGAGGGCTCTGACCTGCTGCCTCTGGGTTAAGGCAAAGACCTTTCACCTAGGAAAACAAAAGAAGCCAGCCCTTTGTGCTTCCGTGGAAGGTCCTAGCTGAGAGAAAGAAAGAAGACTGGTGAGAAAAAGCATCTTGAACAAAGCCTGCAGCTTGCTAGATTAAGTTTTAGACTTTTAGATGGTCGTTTTCACTTCTATTTGCTTGTCACCCTTTCTAACTTTACTCTTTTATTGGCATCACTTGCCCTAAGTCTTATTGTTAATAAACTTGTTTTATTTTTATACAAACCAACTCAATGCTGTGTTTGAAGGGAAGGGTGTATTTCCCCCAGGTAAGTTAATAAATTGTGATGTACTTGTGTGTCTTCAGAGGAACAAACAAACCTTATTAGGTCTCTGAGATAACCAGGTGGGGACTGGACACTTTGAGGAACATGGTTTGGGGAACATTTGGAACTGGGAGTGTATTGCGGTCACCTTGCAGGTTGTAACCAAGGTCGGTGGAAGCCAGAGTGAGGCTGTAGACAGGTTGCTGGGATCACAGTTGCTGAACCAAGGTTGTCGAGCACACAGACACTCAGGGTGCAGCCTGCCAGCTTGTGGGCTGGCTGTGAGCATCCTAGGCATGGAGCTACAGCAGCAAACCCAGACAAGTTCTCAAGCGGTGTTTTTGCTACTTTGCTTAGCTGTAAATTTCTATTAGTATCGATGGAAATATTTTTTCATTGATTTGTGTGTGTACAATGAAGTTGACATTTACCAATAAAAATCTAATCCTTCCAAGTCTTTAAGCAAAGTGACTAGACCAAAGTCCCCTGCAAATCTTTCCCATTGAATCAGTGTTAATTTAAAAGGACACTTTTGCAAAGGAATATGTTTTCAGATCCTGCCAGTACATTTTAATAACACCAGGCCATTGCTTAATACAATAGGAATATTTATTAATATTACTCCATATTCAGACAGGAGCGTTTGCTCACCCTGATGTATTTCAATATAAACAAACTCATTCTTCCAGGTCAATACATACCCAAAGCCTGATGGATGTTCCTACTCTTAGACTTCAAAATGAAACAGACATATAATCAATACCTTAAGAAATGCTATCTATCGCATTTATAATTCACCCATTCAGTTGTTTCAAGATGCCAACTAGAAAAATGAATACTGGTATTAAATGCATCCATAAAGGACTTTATTCTCCACAGCTACTAGATTCAGCTGAAGTATCTTTAGACTTCTTTACTACAGAAAGCATTATCCAAAAAGATGGCACATCATGCTAAGAAAATGACCCACCTGGGGCTATTCTGATCCCTAGCAAGGAGTTCCACAATCCAGATCCATCTGCTGAGAACTAGCTACTCCTTCTCCTAAGAGTTTCATCTCCAACTCCTTTAGGCTTCGCTTCCCTGCTGAGTGCAACAACCTTGGTGGGTCACGAATGGAGAGCTGGCTTCTAAAGAGCCAGTCATACCCCTCCTTTTCAGTGGGAGTTTTGACACTGACTTCAGTGATAGAAGGACCTAAAATAGCCAGATCCTTCCTATACTTTTAAGATTAGGAAAAAGGCTCTAAATTGCATCTTGTGTGATGGGCTTGTGGAGGCTTTTTCTTGTTTATGAGACAGCTGCCACATGTTGCTGCATCTATATCCACAGAGACAATGAAATGTCAAAGGAAACACACCCCTTTGTTGATGTAAACCTCAACCAGATGTGTTTAATTCTTCATAATATAACTGAATGCTAAGAAATTTCTATCCTGCAAGGTTTGGTTTTTTTATGTTGTTGTTGGGAGTGGGGCGATATGAGAGGTTAATTTTTAGTACAAAAAAAAAAAGTTCCCCAAGAAAGTTTTCATCACAAACTATAGATTGCAAACTAAATGCCTCCCCTAGCATAGTTTAAACATTACTTGGTGAAGATCAGGGTACATGATCATAAGGTTCCTCTCTGGCCTTAAAAATCTATGCATGTGTTTATTTATAGTTTCAAATCTTGATGAAGAGTTATTTCCACCTACATTTGGTGTATCTAGAGAGTACTGCAGACCACACCCAGAAATGTGAGTGACTCAATAGAGTACTGCTGCAGAGGAGACACCCCGCCCCGCCCCTGGGTAATCTCATACATCTACCACCAAGGAAACAATTCATCTCCCTCCAAAGTTCCTGGATTCCTACCTTTATTTTTCATTACCATTGTATATAGTTAAGTGGTCAAGGAACAGGACAAACACTGATAGATAAAAGTCCTCTGCCAAAATCAAGTTCAGTCTCTTATGATGAAAGGCTTTCTTCTGGCTTTTACAGCCAAAGCACATACTGGGGCCGTGGGATGTAGAAGCAGATTCAGTCCATATGTTTCCTAGGATCACAGCCACCTAAACAACCATTACAGGGGCTGTAGCAGGATGCAGCACGGCCTGTCCGGCGTGCTAGCTCCGATTACATAGCAAACGTCCATGAGCAATGGCTCCATTGCATTAGGAGGTCGAGCAGCCAGGTGCAGACCTTGAGTGCAGGGACAGAGATTGGGACTCACACTTGCACATGGTTGGAGAAAATGTTTCCTCATGTTTGGACCCCACTGGTACACACCCCCATGGGACTGATCACAATCAAATGCTAAGGTGATGCAATGATCGAGTCCTGGAAAATCAATCATCCATTGGACCATAGCAGTGAGGACTAAAATTTGCCTTATATCAGTGCTCCAATTAACCCCCTGTCCCAGGGTGGCTGGCCCTGGTCACTGAAGTAGGTCGAGCGTCCCTGTGCCAATTAATGGGGCAGGGCTGTACCTCTGACTATAAAGGGTATGAGAGAGACCTGGTGAAAGGGAACTGCTTGAGAGAGGGCTACAGAGCTGCAGGAAGTAGATTTGCCAGAGTCCCTGGGGAGGGGAGGCAGTGAGAAACTGAAGCATAAAGGGTGAGCTGAGGAACTGTTTTGGTTGTTTGTTTCTTTAAATTTGGACAGTAAGCCTGCCTAAGAGAGACTGTGGGTGTGGCAGGGTTTCTTTGGGAGCTGCTGGAGAAAAGCCCTGCCTAGTTATACCTCTCCAAACCTACCAGGTGACAAATGGGCGTGCAGGGAAAGCAGCCACCTTCCCGCCTGTCCCCAAATAGATCCTTACCTGGAATGGCCTATATCTGCAGAGTTTACTGTGGCTTATCAGCACACTCTAGCTTGCAATTGTTGTTAGAATCATGATCTATTTCTGCCACTGATTTTGTCCTTTTCCACTTGGGAAATGGATATTCCCAGCTGTCCACCCTTGACTTTTGAATGGTGCAGGATTGAACATGACCATGAAAACACACAGCAGATTTGTCTGCCCAGGTCCCTCCCTACAAATCCCTTCCCCCTTCTTCCACTAATCCTTCCGAGCCTGATCTCACAAATGTTTTCTCTATGCCTCCACTCTTGCTCTGTGTTTTGCTTTTGTCTGGTTTAGACTGCAAGAACCTTTTCGGGACAGGAAATTTGTCTTCTTATTGGGCAGGGATATTAAAGCTCGTGCTTCAGGGCTTAAGCCAATCTAGGAGACCTATGTGGGGGGCAGACTACCCCACAGCTGCCTACTATGAGCTTCTTATACCTTCTTCCAAAGCATTTGGTGTTGTGCACTGTCAAAGACAGAATACTGGACTGGATCAGACCCGGGGTCCATCTAGTCTTGCAATTCCTATGTTTCATAAAGTTCTGGCTACATCTATGGTACTAGCCAACTAATGCATAATTTACCTTCTTATGGCAGAGTGTTTTTGACTGTGCAGCATAATTGCTGATGATGTCAGCTCTGAGATTTGTGTTTGGAGGCTAAAAGCCACTGTAGAGCCATTGTCAATTGTGGCCAGTTTTTTCAGTCCCTAAAGCAAGTATTGCAGACATATAGATCTGAACAACAACTTATAATTAATAATCTGTGAGGAGGGGTTAGAAGGATGTTTGGAGGCCTGAACAGCATCTCATTTAAGGTCATTAGCATTTGGGACCCAAGATCTGTTTAAATTGGCCATTGCATGCTAATATTTTTATTTTTGGTTACAACACCCCCTGGTTTGAGTGAATGGGAAAACAAGGAGAGTGGGCTTTGTGACACTGTCTGGAATACGGGTGACCATCAGTTCCCTGTAAGCTGCATGGCTGCACAGCACGCTATCAATGGCTGCACTGAAGGGAGAGGCACCTCTTCCATGGCCCAGCCCAAGCCCACCGGAGCTGCCGCAGAGAGGAGCCTCTCTCCCAGCCCAGCCCTGACCCCCCTCCAACACTCCAATCTCCTCATCCTCAGCCCCACCCCAGAGCCTGCACAACCAGCCAGTGCCCTCACCCGCCACACCCCAACCATCTGCCCCAGCCCTGAGTCCTCTCCCCCACCACACATGACCTCCATATTGGTGCACATAAAATTAATTCCGCACATAGATGTAAAAAATTAGAAGGAACACTGGTGACCATTTATAGCATCATTGATACCAATATTACAAAATTGCAATGAATCTTATACCAAATGTGTCATGTAAGGCATCAGTGAAGATGTTATGATTTGCTAAATGTAATAAGCTTGTTTAAATGTATCATCTCTGTATCATGAGTTATAAATGTGTGGGTTATACCAATATCTCAAACTTGTGCTGCATATCTGGGTGACACCCTCAGACACATTGGCATCAGCGCTATCCAGTCTGCTTGATGGCCCATCAAGGGCAATCAGTTGTTCAATGAATCCATTGAGAGAAGTCAGGGGCTATGCGTATGAGTCAGCAGGACATGCCTATGGACAGGGGACTCCCAATACTTTCCCATACCCATGTGCTGTAAGCTTTTCTTTTCTTTTCCTTGGATGTACAAGCCACATGGCAGAGAATATAAAAAGGCAGCTGCATCATCTCCATTTTGTCTTCAATCCTGCTTCTCACCTCTGGAGTAACTTCTCTACAAACTGAAGCTTTGAGCAAAGAACTGATAGACCCATCCAAGATTTGGATATGTTCCAGAGGGACTTTACAACCCAGCAAACTCACCAGTGCTGCTAAGAATCTGGACTTTGAAGTCACATGTATGTATCTGATTGTTTTGACCAAATAACAACTCTCTTCTTGTTCTTTTATAATAAACCTTTGGTTTTCTATACTAAAGGATTGGCTGGCAATGTGGTATTTTGGGTACAACCCTAACTAATATTCATCTGGTAATGTGGCTGATCCTTTGGGGATCAAAAGAACATTTTGTATAGTGAACAGAGTTTTAAGTAACTTCTCACTTTATTGGACCTATTTGCCAATTGGGAGCCAGAGACCAGAATGCAATAAAGAGGGTTGTGTGATTTATTTTTTCCCTCAGCTTGTTGATAACCAGTGTGGGGGATCAGGAGCACAGTTTGTGACTGGTTGGTGAATTTAACTACAGTGTTAACTGGTTTTGGGGGAATCATCTCTCCTTTTCACAGCTTGCTCTGACATTGGCATTTCCAGTGTGGACAACCCTAGACACCTCAGGTCACAGGCTTGTTTTTGGAATGCACATGATGGGCACAGGTACAAGATATTAAGCAGCTAAGTATATGTTGGTTAACATGCAACTGTGAGTACAAATACTTTCCCTTTCATATATTGGCATTCCGATAGATATTTTGCATGACTAGCTGATAAAGCAGTGCTCAATTAAATCCACAACAGACCATGCAAAATCCCCAATTTCCAACTCCATAAAAGAGCAAATCCGGGAAATTTAATCAGCCAGTTGCATGCAGGTAAGCTAGAGAAGAAGAAATCTTCCTCTGCAACCCTCAAGCTAGACAAGCACCCACAGTTCCTGCATCCCTGCTCTGCATGAGTCAATGGCTGGTGGAGCTAGTTAGCAGAGGATCCAGTTGCCTCACCGTTGCTGTTTCCAAGCTGCACCAGCACTGCCACTTCTGGAACCCTCTGCACCTCCCAAAATATACCAGACAAGCCATTTTGAAATAGACAATAGGTCATATTTTGTGTCTAAAAACACAACTCCCTTTAACTTGTTTCTGTTTTTAAAATAAATTGACAGAAGCAAATTGCTTAACTTGCAGCTGTGCCAAAAACACCATGACAAAACCAAAGAAATACAAAGCTTCAAACCAGGATAAGGGCCTCGACGCGCCCCTCCCCCCACGGCATTCCAGGGATCTCACCACACTGCAGGTTCTTAGATGACAAGCCTTCCTAGGAAGTGCAATAAGGAACAACAGAATGAGTCACACACATATTTCTTCCACCTGCTCAATTTCCCAGCAGACTGGGCTGGTTTGTCTCGCCTCCCAGTCCTGACATTGCTCAAAAGTAGCCTGTTGTGTGTCAATTTATCAAGTAGCTTGGGCTTGTCTGGCTCTGCACAAGTCTGCAGTAAAACACAGAGGTGATTATTTCTATTAAGAACATGGGGCCAGAACTTCAGCGGCATAAATCATTGAAATCAGTGCAGCACTACCTATATGCACCAGCTGAGGATCTGGCTCGTGATGATTAACTACTGACATACCCATGGGCCTCAGGTAATTCATGAAAATGGGACAGAAATGCTAAAGGATTATAAAGTAGTATGAAGAAACTCTCAGTAGGCATTCAGATATCAAGGGAACAGAAGCTGCAGAAACACCTAGAAAGACAGAATAGCAATAATCTATGGCAGAAACAAAACTATAACGTTCTACCCTCCCCTGCCAACAGTTTCAGTGCTCCATGACCTTGAGCTAGCTCAGAAGAGGAATTATTCTAGGGCCAACATTCCCAGTGCAGTTTCTCTGAGCACAGTTAGCAGTTTTCCAGTTATCCTCTGCTAGCTTGTGTTTGGGGGGAGAGAGAGCATTCGCCTGCTAAACCCAGGTTTGAGAGCTCAATCCCTGAGGCGGCCATTTCGGGATCTGGGGCAAAAATCTGTCTGGGGATTGGTCCTGCTTTGAGCAGGGGTTTGGACTAGATGACCTCCTGAGATCCCTTCCAACCCTGAGATTCTAGGATTATTCAGGACATGATCATTGCCTTGTGTGTGGAAAAACATAGAGAGTGAAAGATGGGGAATATCTGTCTGGTTCCTCTTGTGGAGTTTCTGCTGCATCCTTCCTGTGGAGGGAAATCCTACCCACCTGACAGAAGTCTTCTGCCTCCATGACAGCTGTGTCAGCCAAGATAAGGATCAGCCAAGACACTGAAAGTGTACACAGGCTGAACACATAAGGTCTGCACCTTTAGCTAACAGGTGTAACATACCCACTACCTCTGTGGATCAGACAGAACGGGACATGTAACACCTGCTAACTCAAGCTGTAGAATTACATTTTCAGTTCTTTAGATACCCGAGTCAATCCCTGGTGCCTTGGCCAAGATAGTGGCAAAACTGTTTTTTTTTTTATTGAAAATTAGGTTTTCGATTAATCCTTTTTTTGTGGAAAGCATCTGCTTTCTGTGGGAAAATATCAGCTCCTCGTCAAAACACCGAACACTCAAAAACTGAAATGTTTCTGAGTTTTGGACAAAAAAAAACTGACGCTTCCATTTAGTAAGTGTCCAACAAATTTTTTCCTAACATTTGCAATCAAAATGAAATATTTTGACATTCTTGAATAGAAATATTTCATTTTGGATCAGTTCCACATTTAAGCATGCCCTCCTGAGCCACCGTAGTGCTACATGAGATCTGTCCTTTGCATGCCTCATACCCTCATTCTCCTCTATGGACCAGATCTTCCAGCTCAACTAACTCTCCCACAATGCACCACAGCTATGAGACTCCGACGATGCAAGCTGACAGATCAGGAAGAGAGGAGAGCATGATGCATCAGGGGAGAAAGACATCTGAACTCCAGCTCGTATAAGCCACCATGATTCAACCAACCCAAACCAAAACATCTCATTTTGATTTTCCTAAGGAAAACTTTTGGTTTTCAGGTTTTCAACAGTCAAAATTTTCTGTGCTATTTTTTTTTGGTGGTGGTGTTAGTAGTAAAAAAAAAAAAGAAAAGAAAAAAAAAACCATTTTCATTGACATTTTCTCCGGGAGGCGTGCGGGGAGGGGAAGAGTTTTCTGAGCAGCTATGTGTCACGTAAGTGGGCACTTGTCCTACTGCCTGTGTAGAAGAAGTAACATATGCTGATCAGTGGTCACATACATCTGTTTCTGAGCCACAGAGGGTATAAGTCTGTTACAAATCTGGCTCCTTAACTCAAACTATAAAACATTCAGAAAGATTCAGCTTTGTCAGTCTGTTGTTGAATCCCTGATGTTGGCCAACATGGCGGCTGTCACATCAAAGTTCCGTGCTAGTAGGGTAGGAATGATAGAGCCAGACACTCAGCTAGCGTAAACTGAAGGACAGTCCCAATCCTTCAAACAGACCGCAAAAGTTGTATTATTTTCAATAGTCAAGGCTTTATGGTGTCATGTTTCTGTTGAAGGATTAAAATATTCTCCTTGATAATACACAAGAGTAGATCTACACCATATGATACTGAGAGAGGCCTGGTACTTTTCATATCGAAAATATCAAAAATTATCCTTAGAAGAGGATTTCTAGCCATCTAAATATCTCCTTTTAATTATTAGTTTGACTGTAGCAATGTGGAATGTAAAGGCTTAAATCCTCGTGGCTAAGTTGTGTATGCAGGGAGAGCTGAAGGATTAGGAGAAAGCAGACGATCTTTGTGACTACTATTGAGCCCTTGTTTTATGTGTTATAAACTGAACAAAAATAGTCTTAAAGATGGAGGAGACAACAAATACAATATTATACTAGTTCTACAACTCAAGGGGGAAACTAATGACTGAAGAAAGCAAAGCTAACCAAGTAAAACAAGACTGCATTTCCAACCAAGAGGAATAAGAGGCAAGCACTTGGATCAAACCAATAAGTTAAGGGCATGTTAAAAATATTTCTTATTCATGTCTATTTCCAGACGCCTTGGGGTTTTTTGTTTGGGGGGTTTTGTTGAGTTTTTTTGGGGGTGGGGGGTCCCCTCTTGTGTTAATTGTCCTATAGCCATTGCCTCTGGCCTATTGCCAGATATTTGGTGTTCTCTGAATATATTCTTTATTCTAGATGAGAAAGGCAAACCCACCATGGAAATGTTTTAGCAGCAGCAGAATTGATGGAGTTCTGCTTTTAATTCACTGTACTCCAAAGCTGTTGATCACTCTAAATACTGTCTACTTTTAGTGTGCGGGTTTTTAAAAAAAAATTGCTGCTGTTCAGTGGCAGAGTCAATAGAAGGGAATATCAAAAGAATTTTAAACACAATATTTAGATGTGAAAAGGTTTTTTGGCCCTTTGAAAACAGACACCCACGTTCAGATCAAAGTTCCTCAAAAAGCACTTCGCTGAAAAATTAAAATAAATGAACCCAAACTAAACAAATTAGGCTTGTGGAGCTTTTTAAGCAGTCATCTTAAAAACCTACACTACTGCAGTGTAGCACTGACTCCTGCCTTGTAACTCCAACACAAACCTATTATATACACGATATTTAGCCCACCTGGCCAAACAGAACAGTGCAAACATCCACCCACCCTATTCCTGGACCCATGATGGCAGAGGAGTCAGGGAAGGGATAGACAGAATACCAAGAGTGATGTTATCTCCAGTCCAACCTTACTCTGTTTACGGCTGAGTCCTAATTCTCATCCTCACTCAATTTACAGCGGTACTAACTCCTGATAGTGCTTGCTGTGCATTACAAACCATCTACCCCCACCCCCTTTAAGAGGGAGAGATGCCATGGGCAGCAGCTGTTAGGAGAAGCCATAACATGGAAAGTAGGTGAAAGCCCCTGCATAAGAACAGAGCCTCCATGCTGATGGCTGGGGCCTTTTGAAGCTCATGGGTAATCCACAGAGTTTGGGAATGGGACTTCCGTGGAGAAAACCCTGTCCTTCCCACTGATGGAACAATTCAAAGGAAACAAGGTGGGGAACTTTGAATGTCCTTTTCCCCAGATCTCTCCCCCAGTTTTTTCCTGCCAGATGGCATGAGCTGGTCCTAGCTATTAACATCTGTCTATCTTGGTACTCATAGGACCCTATCACCATAGAACCTGGGCAGTACCTACCATCTGATGATAATAAATATATGCTGATTGATTGTGTACCTATCAGGCCATCTTCACAGTTCTCCATATAAGTGAGCATTTTGAACAATTCTGCTCCACCAGCACCTCATCTCATTATGATGCTGTTACAGTACTTCAGTTCTTTCCTGTACTTTGATCAGCAAAGATTAATTATCCCAGACTGAATTATTAGTAGTGATTAAACCTAACAGAAAATAAATGGGACTGCAATATTACTGAGTTATAATTTTGCCAATGCGATCATCTGCTAGTGATTTCTTTATGCATGATTTCTTCTTAATCATTGCACACTAAGAGTTTATTATAGTATATTAATTAGAGGGACCCTGCTAGTATGCAATACCACTCTGATAGATTGTACAGAACATGACATATGCAGATTGTGTGCAAAGCCCACATACTATGCACACAGTTCTTTGTGTGTGCCTTTATCCTACTTCTCTGCTTACACTTTACTCAGGCAAACACCCATTGACTTCAGTGCAAATTTTGCCAATTAAGGACCTCAAGATTTGACCCGAGCTATGACTAAGGGATTTGGATGCTTAATTCCCTTTGAAACTAATGAAAATCTCCACCTGTAATAATTTTCAGTGCAGTCTGAAAAGTGCCAAATATTACATAATTTTCTCAAAAAAAAAAAAGGGACCTCCAATCAAGCTCTGGATGACTCATCGGAATGGTAAGATAGACACAGAAACGTATGAACCCCAAATTTGCACTCCTCACCACAGTTGCCAACTTTCACACGGTAAATAAGCATCCCGATGTTCACAATAAGCCAAAAATCAAACTAATCTCATTTCAAAACAAGGCCAAAACAAGCCAATCCCTAAGAACCCCAACACTCTGTGTGACTCAATCCCCCCAGCATGCAGTCTGGGACTGTGGCGCCGCTGTACACCCTGGACGCTCTCCCCCCCTTACCTCAGCTTGCCCCCCTTGCGCCTGCTTGCTGGGAGCTGATAAAAACAAAAAACAAAAACAAAACAACCTACAAAACAAGCTACAAAACAAAAACTAGCCAACAAGCTGTCATAAACAGATAGCTAAGGGTTAATGTCTCTTACACCTGGAAAGAAGTAACCCGAAACACCGGACCAGAGGACCAATCAGGAAACAAGACTTTTTCAAATCTGGGTGGAGGGAAGTGTGTGTGAGTCCTTTGTTCTGGTCTTCTGCCTGTCTCTCTCTCTCGGCTATGAGAGGATTTCTGTTTCCTGCCTTTCTAATCTCCTGTTTCCCAGTTGTAAGTACAAAAGATCAGATAGTGATTTATATGTTTTTTTTTGTATTTACATGTGTGTAGTTGCTGGAGTGTTTTGAATTGTATTCTTTTTGAATAAGGCTGTTTATTCATATTTCTTTTAAGAAATTGACCCTGTATTTGTCACCTTAATACAGAGAGATCATTTTTATGTATTTTTTCTTTCTTTTTATATAAAGCTTTCTTTTAAGACCTGTTGGAGTTTTTCTTTAGTGGGGAACTCCAGGGAATTGAGTCTGTGCTCACCAGGGAACTGGTGGAAGGAAGAAGTCAGGGGGAAATCTGTGTGTGTTAGATTTACTAGGCTGACTTTGCATACCCTCTGGGTGAAGAGGGAAGTACTTCTGTTTCCAGGACTGGAAATATGGAGAGTGGAATCCCTCTGTTTAGATTCACAGAGCTTGCTTCTGTGTATCTCTCCAGGAACCCAGGGAGGAAACACCTGGAGGGGGGAAGGGAAATGGTTTATTTCCCTTTGTTGTGAGACTCAAGGGATTTGGGTCTTGGGGTCCCCAGGGAAGATTTTTGGGGGGACCAGAGTGCCCCAAAACACTCTAATTTTTTGGGTGGTGGCAGCATTACCAGGTCCAAGCTGGTAACTAAGCTTGGAGGTTTTCATGCTAACCCCCATATTTTGGACGCTAAGGTCCAAATCTGGGACTAGGTTATGACACAAGCAACTCAGAAGCCAATTAAGCAAAAAACCAGCCCAGTTTCTGCATTTTTTCCTGTCAGGTTTGGCATGTCTGGTCCTTACTCCCATGCATACCTCAAATATACAAGTGCAGGAGTCCCACTGCAATCTCACTCTTGTCAAGGTGATAGGAGCAGTCCCAGAAACATGAACACACACAAAAACATTTTCCCGGGAAGGAATACACATGCTGGGGCTGTACCTCAAAGGTTGCTAGGTCGTGCACTGCCATGCCACCATCTTCCCAAATGGTTAGTTAGCTGGCAAAGGATCAATTAAAACAGTCTCTCTACGCTTCCATTCTGCTACTTGATGGAACCAAGCCTTTACAGCCATTTCCAGAGTTCACTTTGTCACCAGCTCAGTTCCTGTGCAGGAAGCAAGCCTGTGATATCTCATGAGGGATGCTGCATGACAATGCATTTCATTATTTTTTAATTTTAGAAGAACAATCACTGTTATGTATTTTTCTCAACACACCAGGACAGCAAAAATTCCCTCTAACATAATCCCTTATCCTTGCAACAAGGGCTGGTATTACTTCACCCCAACTCTGTAATTACTCCAACCACTACTTACCAGATGGATAGGGAACTGCTGTGACAGGCCTGATGATAAACTAAGGAGTGGTGTGGTCTTGTCACTTGAGCAAGTGTCTGTGAGTCCAGAGTTCTAGTCCTGGCCGGTTGATCTTATGGATCAACTAGCCCAGGTCCTTTCATGGCACAGGATTTTCCTTGTTCATTACAGTCAGACAGTCTAGTGCAGGGGTCGGCAACCTTTCAGAAGTTGTGTGCCGAGTCTTCATTTATTCATTCTAATTTAAAGTTTCGCGTGCCAGTAATATATTTTAACATTTTTAGAAGGTCTCTTTCTATAAGTCTATAATATATAACTAAACTATTGTTGTATGTAAAGTAAATAAGGTTTTTAAAACGTTGAAGAAACTTCATTTAAAATTAAATTAAAATGCAGAGCCCCCCGGACCGGTGGCCAGGACCCAGGCAGTGTGAATGCCACTGAAAATCAGCTTGTGTGCCGCCTTCAGCACACATGCCATAGGTTGCCTACCCCTGGTCTAGTGCCTTCTGCTCTTCAGCTTTTATGATGACAGTTTTCAAGTGCAGGAGTGAACTGTCCAGGCTTTAGAACCCCCTGATGGAACAAGAGCCTCAAAGTCCCATATTCATCCCTCCAACACCATCTGCTCAGATCATTTTACTGCCTAAATGGGCCTCATTGTCACAAAAATGAGACAGATTCACTAGTCTGGAAACAGGCAGTGAAGAATTTTCTCTGTGTAGAGAAACACCCCATTGCGCCACCGCCTCCTGTCACAGCTGAACTCCCCTCCCCTCCTCTGGCAAAGAGGACACACTTTGGGATTTCTGGGTGGGGCAGGGTGGGAAGGGGATGTGGCAGATCAGCACTCTGCTGCACCTGATTGTCCATTGGTGAAAGGTCCCTAAAGGTCATTACAAGAGTTGAATGAGTCAGGGCTGCCCTGGGCATCTCTAATTTGCACTGGAGCTGGACAGTCCTGAATCAGAACACAACTTTTTGAAGTTGCCACTCTCCATTACTACTGAGAGCCCAGGCCAATGTCGTGAGTGTCTCATATAAAACTATTATTTACATTTGCAAACATAACTTGTAGCTATACAATATGCATGCAAATTACCACTCCTTTTATATTATTACTTGGTTTGTTTGATTGGGTCATTCTTTTCCAGTTCACAAAAGGATCATAATTTCTGTGAGCAAGTTCCTTCTTCAGGATTATTTGATACAATTTTTTTTACACAAACGCTTCTCAGCCTGGGGTTCACTCATGGACTGGCTTCCGGTATTCAATAGCTAGAATTCAGAACAGATTCTATGCTATTTGCCCAGCTGCAGGGTTAACAGTAAGGGAGTCCACAAAAATGTTTTGCAGCACAGATCACACAGTGCTTGCATGAACATTTATCAGTCAAACTCTGGACTCTCTTTCCTTAGTAAAAACTGTGTAATTCTTAGAATTTCATAGCTCCAGGAGTAAGACGACTATTTCCCTTCAGTGTTTCTAAGCAAGCACTGAAAGGAGCTCTCTTATCTATGGTGTTATAGTGTGCAAGATAGTTCTGTATTTGTTTAAAAACATTCATTTGAACCATTCAGGACACTGCCAGACTAGAGATGTAACATTACACACACACACAAAAGCATTTGGCTATCAACCATGAAAAAGAAAACAAAAAGGTCCAATCGTCAGCTGTCTCCTTCAAATACCTGGAGCCATAGATAAAACAAATCATCTACAAGGCACCTTATAGCATCTGACATGGCTGAGTCCTTTATGTCAGGCAGAAAGTTCCTCGAAGCAGCTGACAGCCCCTCTCCCACTCCTCCTGACAACAAGAGTCAGATTAGTTTTTCTGATATGGCTTGCAGAGCTTTGAAATTGCTTAGATAATCACCACCATTTGTTTCAGTGATACATTATTTAATAAAGACATTATTTCATACTGTAGCTCTTACAGACGTGACTGTGATCCTGCTGGGAAAAGGATGACTAAATATTAGCCTATTAGGCTTAAGAAGAAACTATATTCCTTGCTTGCCCTTGCCCCCTTCTTCAGAGCAGTCACCTCATACCAGATGGTGCTTGGGCCTGTGTGGACTGGCACATGCACAGCCTAAGGCTTGTCCTTCCAGAGCAATTCCCTCTGGGCAGAAATACCCTTCTGAAGCAGCTCCCCCTAAGGGAACAGCTGTCATAGTTTCACCTTGCTGGATGTCTGAGAAGGAAGGCAAGCAGCTGTTTCAGAGACACTGTCTACACTGATTGAGGAACATGCCAGCAGGCAGTAACTAAGCTACAGTGCAGACAGTATACTTTTCCCCAGAGCCTAAGTATGCCACTGCCAGTCTGTGCTGTTCTTTACTTGTATTGGTCCAAAACCTGGGAGCTTTCCGATCCCTTAGATTACTCAGCAAATTCTTCCATTGCTCCACTGGGTCAACGGAGAAAAGATTTCTGTATTATGCTACAGCTGCATTTTCTTCCTCTTGATTTGTTAACATCATCTTTCCTGGACCCTGCAGACTAGATGTGATAAATGAGAGGTGGGGGAAGGGTAGCTCCCTTTTATGGGCACCCAGTCAACCAGCTATGAAATCCTTCTTAGTAGTTGTTCTCTACTTGCTTTACCTGTAAAGGGTTAAAAAGTCTCCCTGAATAGGTAAAAGGAAGGGAGTGGGCACCTGATCAAAAAAGCCAATCGGAAGGCTAAAACTTTTTTAAATTGGGGGGAAAAACTTTCCCTTTGTCTATCTGGCTGGTGTTCTCGGGAAGAAGCAGAGATAGGGCTGCAGCTATGGGCCACATATTGAAAAGTCATCAAATCATACCTAGAAACTACTCATTTGAAACCCTAGATAAGCAAGTAGATCAGAAGAAGTCTAGGAAGACACGATTAGTTTATTTCTTTATGGCTTGTGGACTCTGTGCTAACGCCAAATGCTTTTGTTTTGCTTGTAGCCTTTAAGCTGGACCTTAAGAAAGCTATTCTTGATTCTGAATTTTTGTAAGTGGATTTTTTAAATCTAGCAATAAGCTGAATTTTCAGATATATTTTCTTTCCTTTTGTTTTTAACGAAATGTACCTTTTGTAAGAACAGGATTGAATTTGTGTGTCCTAAGAGGTTTGTGTACATGTTGTTTAACTAGCTGGTGGCAACAGCTGATTTTCTTTGTTTTCTTTCTCAGCTCTTCCCTGGGAGTGAAAGGGCTTGAGGGTACCCCACAGGAAGGAATTCCCAAGTGCACCTTCCTGGGTTCTCAAAGAGGTTTTTGCACGTGAGTGGTGGCAGCATCTACCCATCCAAGATGAGAGAAAAGTTGTAACCTTGGGAGTTTAATACAAGCCTGGAGTGGCCAGTATTAATTTTTAGAATCCTTGCGGGCCTCCACCTTCTGCGCTCAAAGTGCCAGAGTGGGAAATCAGCCTTGACACTAGGTGAACAGACTGTTGACACACAGCAGATTAGTGACAGTGTGCCACTGCATCACCATTGTGGCATGGCCCATCCCCCTGGGAACAGTCACTTGACTCCATAATATGCACATGATTGCAATCCCAAGCTGCCAGGGGGCTGGCAAAGAGGATAGCTATTGTGCCCCAAGTGAACCTGAGGCTCTGCCTATCAGCTGCATTTCAAGAAGATATGGAAAAGAGTCAAAAAGGAACTTTTCCTCTCCCTCTCCTTGTGAGAGAGTCAGAGAGATCAGCACTGGTCAGACATTCCTACACCATAGAATCTTGACTGGAGGGGACCTTGAGAAGTCATTTAGGCCAGTCCCCTGCACTCAAGGCAGGACTAAGTATTACCTAGACCAGTGGTCTCCAACCTTTTTACACACAAGATCACTTTTTGAATTTAAGATCAACCCAAGAGCTACCCTGCCCCTTTCCTGAGGCCCCATCCTGCTCGTTCCATCCCCTCTCCCACAGTCACTCACTCACCCCCACCCTAACTCACTTTCACTGGGTTGGGGTACAGAAGGGAGTGCAGGCTCTGGGCTGGGGCCGAGGGGTTCGGAGTGTGGGAGAGGGCTCCGGGCTAAGCCTGGGGCAGCGGGTTGGGGGGCAAGCTCTGGGAGGTAGTTTGGGTGCAGGGGTCATAGGGTCATACTTCACCTAATCTCATAGAATCCACTGGACATTTAATGAGTTTTACTTTTTAGTAGTGTCATTTGTGATTTATAGATCCAAAATCCTTCAGGGATTGTCACAAATCAGTGTAACATTCTCAACTGAGGGGTGTGCATTGGCTGAGCCTGGGGCAGGGGTTGGGGTGTAGGAGGGGATGAGGGGTATGGGCTCTGGGAGGGAGTTTGGGTGCAGGAGGGAGCTCCAGGCTGGGGCAGGGTGTTGGGGTTCGGGGGGGTGCGAGGTGCAAGCTGTGGCCAGGCGATGCTTACCACAGGCGGCTCCTGGTCAGCAATGCAGCAGGGCTCAGGCAGGTTGCCTGCCTGCCCTGGCCCCACACCACTCCCAGAAGCAGCTGGCTGCTGCCATGTCTCTGCAGCCCTTGGGAGGTGGGGGCACAGCGGGTCTCTGAGTGTTGCCTGCAAGCGCCACCCCTGCAGCTCCCATTGGCCAGTTCCTGGCCAATGGGAGCTGTGAGAACGGTGCCGGGGGGATAGGGGCAATGGGCGGAGCCACCTCACCGCCCCCCAGGGGCCGCGGAGACGTACCAGCAGCCAGCTGCTTCCAGGAACAGCATGGGGCCAGGGCAGGGAGGCAACCTGTGTGAGTAGCCAGCATGGATTTGCGAAGAACAAATCGTGTCAAACTAATCTGATAGCATTCTTTGATAGGATAACGAGCCTTGTGGATAAGGGAGAAGCGGTGGATGTGATATACCTAGACTTTAGTAAGGCATTTGATATGGTCTCACATGATATTCTTATAGATAAACTAGGAAAGTACAATTTAGATGGGGCTACTATAAGGTGGGTGCATAACTGGCTGGATAACCGTACTCAGAGAGTAGTTATTAATGGCTCCCAATCCTGCTGGAAAGGTATAACAAGTGGGGTTCCGCAGGGGTCTGTTTTGGGACCGGCTCTGTTCAATATCTTCATCAACGATTTAGATGTTGGCATAGAAAGTACACTTATTAAGTTTGCGGACGATACCAAACTGGGAGGGATTGCAACTGCTTTGGAGGACAGGGTCAAAATTCAAAACGATCTGGACAAATTGGAGAAATGGTCTGAGGTAAACAGGATGAAGTTCAATAAAGATAAATGCAAAGTGCTCCACTTAGGAAGGAACAATCAGTTTCACACATACAGAATGGGAAGAGACTGTCTAGGAAGGAGTATGGCAGAAAGAGATCTAGGGGTCACAGTGGACCACAAGCTTAATATGAGTCAACAGTGTGATACTGTTGCAAAAAAAGCAAATGTGATTCTGGGATGCATTAACAGGTGTGTTGTAAACAAGACACGAGAAGTCATTCTTTCGCTTTACTCTGCGCTGGTTAGGCCTCAACTGGAGTATTGTGTCCAGTTCTGGGCACCGCATTTCAAGAAAGATGTGGAGAAACTGGAGAGGGTCCAGAGAAGAGCAACGAGAATGATTAAAGGTCTTGAGAACATGACCTATGAAGGAAGGCTGAAGGAATTGGGTTTGTTTAGTTTGGAAAAGAGAAGACTGAGAGGGGACATGATAGCAGTTTTCAGGTATCTAAAACGGTGTCATCAGGAGGAGGGAGAAAACGTGTTTACCTTAACCTCCAATGATAGAACAAGAAGCAATGGGCTTAAACTGCAGCAAGGGAGATTTAGGTTGGACATTAGGAAAAAGTTCCTAACTGTCAGGGTAGTTAAACACTGGAATAGATTGCCTAGAGAAGTTGTGGAATCTCCATCTCTGGAGATATTTAAGAGTAGTTTAGATAAATGTCTATTAGGGATGGTCTAGACAGTATTTGGTCCTGCCATGAGGGCAGGGGACTGGACTCAATGACCTCTTGAGGTTCCTTCCAGTCCTAGAGTCTATGAGTCTATGAGCTACACCGCCGGACTTTTAGCAGTCAGAGATTGCGATTGACTGTCAGGTTCCAGGATCCCTAAACTGCCCTTTCTGCAGTTTAAGCCCATTGCTTCTTCTCCTTAACTTCTGAGGATAGATTAATAATTTTTCACTCTCCTCCTTATAACAACCTTTTATGTATTTGAAAACTTATGTCCCCTCTCAGTCTTCTCTTTTCCAAACTAAATAAACCCAGGTTTTTTTTCAATCTTCCCTCATAGGTCATGTTTTCTAGTCTTTTAATCATTTTCTCCCTATTAAATTTAATCTCTTCTCCTTCAGCCTCAGGTCATTAACCTAATTATAGTAAACCTGGTTATTGAATGAAAATAGAAACTGATTGCATCATAACTAGGACATTTCCTAGGAGGGATGCGTTGATCTAATAGGTTATTTGTATCATCATTACACTGGTTTCGGTGCAAGGCATCTCAAAGCATCCTGTTTGGGAAGCTTTTGCAATCTACGGCCACATCCTCAGCTAGCGTAAATTGGTGTAGTTCCCAAGTCAACAAAACCATGCAGATTTAGACCAGCTGAGGATCTGGTTCCTAGTATGGAAGCTGGGAGGTATGGTAGAAGAAAGAATTATCTGGCCTGCTAATTCAACTGGAAATGGAGGGGAAGGAAGAGGGGAGATACTAAGGGAAACATCTTAATTTGGGGGAATTATTGAATCCTAGGTGTAGGAAGCAGGGCAATTTCAAGCAAATTTGATGTGCCCCTGCAAAGTTGTTTTGTTAGGGAACCCCATCCCAACTGCAATGCCGAGAATTCATCCTTTTCCCCCACCCACGAGGCCAAATATTGCTTTGCCATGTCTACTGAGGCATAGGAGGTGGTGAGACTACACCTAACACGACTGGAACTAGCATGTAAGGGACTTGTAGAAAGAGAAGATGGAGATTTCCTGTACCATAAGAGGAAGGGTACAATCTGTGACACACCCCAACATGATAAACTGGGAGACTCCCGATTGCCCAAGGTGCTCAAGTTATTAACCCTGCAAAGCTGTGTCAATATGAAGCAGCTTGTTATCTAATCCACATAGCACTGGAGCAAAAGCTGTAACCATCACACAGAGATTTCAACTTGCCCTGGTCAGTTGAGGACCCTTTGCAGCTACAAGTGTTGCAGCATTGTCTCCAATAGGCAATGCGGGAACTGGAGGGTGGTTTAGATCCTTGTGTTGCAGACTGACTTAGGCCCTGGTTAACCTTATTCATTCTCTAAACACGTCTCCAATAGCAGCTTCTAACCCAACCCCTCCCCCAGCATGCTCGCACGCACACGTGCGTACACACACACACTCTCCAGATTGGCACAAGAAATCCCAACAACAGAAGTCACATGACTCACAAAGGGGCAAGTCACAGAGTTCAGCAGGGATACTTAAACCTGCTGTGTTTTGGGAATGGAGGGGAGTAGGACACTGCCGCTTCTGGTCACCTTGAGCATAAAGCAGCTGCAGAGGATGTTGAAAGCCAGGCTGGAACTGCCATACCTGTGCGGTGACACCAACCACCACCACCCTGAACAATGAGCTAGATTAACTTCCCAGACAGGCAGTTTGAGTGGGAAACAAGGTTTAAAAAACTCCTCAAGGCCAGATTCTGCTCCGTTACACTTGTGTATATCTACAGTCTGTGGATTTACTTTCATGTACACCCATGTTACTAGGATCAGAAACTGACCCACGATACCAGGTTCAGGTAACTATCACTTTTTCCTTTGCAGCTATTGGTGGAAATTATCTGGTTTTCCACCACAAAGTCTTTGCAAATGTGAATGGGGATGACATTTCTCTCTGCCTGACAAGATAACATAACAGGGTTGCATGGTGAAAATGGAAACATTCCACCTCTGGGAGAGGAGTCAGGATTAGTGCTAGATTTGTTCCATGCAGGGGTGGGGAGGAAAGGAGAATGAAAACAGATTTTGGTATTAATTTTCCAGCTATGTAAGCTGCTTTTCATTTTTTTTAAAGTAATTCAAGACAAGAATGGAAAGTGTTTTAATGCTAAACCCACAAAACCCTATTATTTTAAGGGAGCACACTCTTAAAAAGACTTTTTGTTGCTTTACCAAACCCAGCCTGTACCTCTCCTCCAACACACCTAGGAGGGAAAATAAAAAAATCAACACACATATTTCACTCCTCTTTAAGTGGGGGCCACTCTGCTCTAAGGAAACCTACTGGCCCAGATTAACTTTGAGGTTTATAGGTGGGTCCTGGTTCCTGCTACCTGATCCCATTCGTCTGGTAGCTGGCACAGTTCTGCTTTTGTTTCCTATGACAAACACCAGACTTTCCTGATGTGTAGCCATGTTTTCCTCAGCCTCATGGGTCAAGTGAATTCGGAGTCTGTATAAGTTCCCAAGGGACCAAGAAGGCAGTAGGGGATAAGGTCTCGCACAACCTCTTCTTCTGCAGCCAACTTTTCAAATGCCTCTTATTGCTCTTCATGTTCACTGAGGGGCTTTTATTTAACTTGGCAACTGCTGCCACTGTTCATGTCCATTTCCGCTCCCTTCCTTTGATGTGTAAATCATCCATGGATATTGGCTCTCAGGGCAGTTTTGATATTATTGAGGCCCTCAAACTGGCTTCCCCCTTTTACAACCAGCCCTCACTAAGGTCTTTTTTCCTACTCTAAATTATCCATTCAGTAATTCAAGTAGCTTGAATGTACGCACGCCATAATTTGTCTATATAAAACAGGACTCAAATATTGCTACTCACTGCAATTTATTATACATCGATTCTCTGTTCTGGTCCCTTTATATGTTAATATAACAAATACACAGACAACTCAATGAAACACATGAGCTTGCACATTATAAACAACTAGACATCTAGCTGTAATCAGCGTTCAAAGAGGAGAGAGAGAGGAAGGGGCCAAGGCCCCGATTCAGCAAAACATTTTGGCATGTGCTTGTAGAAGGGAAAGGATGGTCCAGTGATTAAGACACTAGCCTGGACTGTGGGAGACTTCAGTTCAGTGCCCTGCTCTGTAACAGTCCTCCTGTATGGCCTTAGGAGCTGGGCCTCAGCCTCCCTAAGCCTCAGTTGCTTATCTGTAACACAGGGATAACAACATTTCCCTACCTTACCGGGGTGTTGTGAGGATAAATGCATGAATGATTGAAGTGCTCTGGTAATGGGAGCTATACAATTACCTAAGATAGTTAAGTGCTTTACTGAATGGGGACCTGCCTCTCATGGAGGGCTGAGCATAACACAACAGGTCTTTCCAGTCTACTGATTGTCAATTTCTATTTCCTTTCCATATTTGGATCATTCCTGCTGCTCCCCCACACACACACTCTAGTGATGCTGTAAGAAACTCTTTAAATTCAGGAGAAGGACTGGACCTCAGTTTCTGCAGGGCACAGAGTGCCAGAGCTGTACTGGGTATCTTCTGCCATCTTCTTCGGATGTGAAACAAAGGCATTTATGAGTTATTTGAGCACAAAACTCACACTTCTCCCACGCACGTGCTCACACAGCCCCAAACTTACTTCTCCTGTAGGTAACAGCCTTGTTCTCAGACTGCAGCAGAGCATAGAAAAGATCAGTCTAAAAGGACTGTTGTATTCACCCCCATGCCATGGTGCTGTTGCCCTTGAGATCAGCAGCGTGCTGTAGCACTCTTCCTGAATATAGTGAAGAAGGAGCTGCTGGCAGGGCATCCTCATTTGGAGTCCCCTGTTCAGGACCTCACTCCCCATACTTCATCTGAAATAGCCTGAACCTGAAAAACCTCAGAGGTCATGCTGCAAAGTTCGTCATTATCCCCAGGAGTGTGAAAGGCAGGCAAGGAGAGGAAACACTGATATTTGTGTTTTAAGTTAAGCTAAGCAGATGGAGTAGCAGCTATTTTTAATTCAATTTCTACAAATAATACATGTCTGACTGGCTGGGGGAGGGGGAAATTTAGTGGTTGATGGAAACCCCCTCTCAGCCTTAACCACGGCACCACTGGCTCACTGCCACATCATCAGCCATGGGCAATGTTCACAAATGAGGAGTTCTGTCTCCCAGTTGCAAGGGTATCCAGGGCTGATGGGACATTTAGTGGAATAACCAGAACTTCTGAGGCCCACCATCAGGCTCAGTGAAAATGGCCTCCCCTGGGCAGCTTCCTTCCCCACCCAATAGGCTGTTGTCTTCTGGAAGGGGACAGTCTCAGAAACCTAGTATTTCTCCCTCCAGTGTCTTTGGGTGTGGCTTCCATTTCCTTCAACTCCGGGAAATGAGCCTGCCCAAAGGATGCCCATTGCCTCTCCCCTTAATGCCGACAAGGTCATTGGTGATGGGAGACACACTAGGGACAGCCCTTTAACTTGCGCCTCTCTCAGAAAGCTAAGTGAAGGTGCAAGGTGAGGAAGATGGGCATATGAGGAAGGTACTTTTGGTGTACCCAGCACATCCTCTCAAGCTCTTCCATTCTTTCAGGCACAACAATGGCACATATCTTGTTTTTCTAGAACTATTAACACCTAAGAAGCCAGAAGTTAGTCTCATTGACTTTGAAGTAGTAAAACCTTGAAGATAGAATGTGGCTTAAACACATAGAAATTCCTTCAGGCCCTAATTAATTTCGTATTCTTCCACAGAAAGACTGTTGGCGTTGTAAATTATTCATAAGATATCATAGGCTCACTGATCTCGAATTCCATACAAAATGACAGCAAAGCTTTAAAAATGAACAGAAAACAGCTCTCACATTAACCCTTGCAAAATCTGCTAAAATTACATCCATCGGGGTGTGTTTTGTATTATTCCATCACGCTTGCTAATACATAAAATTGCCTTTTGTTTAATGAGATCATCTGCCCATTTCAGCTGGAGAACAAAATCATTTCAGCTACCTTCCTAGGATCTAATTTTATGGAAAACAGATACATTCATCACTACTGCTTAGCTCTTTCTCAGCAAGTTTAATAAACTAGGTCTGTGGACAGAACATGTCAAACAACAATTGCTATTTTATTTATCTTGCTGTCCTCTGTTTTCTTCCTTCTTCAACAACCCATTGATCAAGGTGCATTATAGTACAAAAGGAGGCATCTGATAGCATTTTCAAATCCAAAATTACTCCCAGATTGGCACTCTTGTCAATAAGTCCTAGCAAATGTTGTATTATAAAAACCAATGAAAAATAAACCTAAGACAAAACATATCGACAGGTAATCTGGTTGATTTGCTGCATGTGACTCTAGAAGGGAACTAATAAATTTTTGCCATGTTTACCTACAAAATGCATGTTGCACTCTGTGCAATTTTTCATGAAGCAGTAAGACCCCCACAAAGTGGGTTCATATTAGAAAATTTTCCTTAGTATAATTTTGATTTCCTGGAATAGATAGCCTGTATATGTACACATTAACAATAAAAGTAATACTGAATTTACAGTCAGGCAGCTAAACAAACTGCTTATCTTTAAAACCTTTTACAGTTGTATTTATTCGTTAAGATGTTGCAAATTCATGTAGCCAAAGAGATAAGATGGGAGATCATTCAATACAAGATTTAGATGTACCATATAGATCTAGCTACTATGGTAGTTCTGGAGGAAGACTGCAGAGAGCATAACAAACCAAAAAGTCAATAAATAATCAGTCAGTTAACATCAATTCATTATCACCTGCTAAGTGTTTGTGGCACAGAAAGCACAAAGAGAATTTTAAATATGTCTTGCGTCTCTATGCCCTAAGGACCTATAAGACTGGAGAGCAAATTGGGAAATCATGTACATTCCCTTAAATATATTGTAACTATTGACAGCAACAAGTATAAAATTAAAAAAGGGGATAGTGGCTGATTTTTTTAAATCCAGCTGTATTACCAAGCATGGACGTGTAAGGATCATGAGTAAGGCCCCCGAAATCATGAGACTGGCTTTCAAATCATGAGATTTTTAAAATTAAAGTTTGGAGGAGTTTCTATTTATTTCTGGCTTGTGCTTTTCTGTAAATTAGGAGATGTGTCATGGTGATGTCACATGGTGATGTCAGGCAGCAGAAAGGACATTGATTTGTCTCTCAAATGCTATCCGATTATTTTGCTGACCCATCACACAGTAAAAATTGATCCACATTCATTTTTAGTTGAAGCTCACTAGTGTGATCCTTTCTACTGAGACCACAAATTTCTGACCCAAAAGATACTCGCCTCCTTCTGTTTTATCCAGGCATCTCTCTGAAAGACCACAAACTGCTCCAAGTGGAAAGGAACAGCAGGAGCTAGTTCAAACCCTTTTTTTTAATTCCTACTGGTTTTGTAAACAACGTTCCAAGTTTTCCTCACCAATATGTAGAACTTTTGTTTTGCTTGACCGGCCTTCGTCTCAGCCTAATTACCCGAGCTATTCAGGGGAGAGACAGAGAACATGTTCTCAAGGCATTGCAATGTTGAAAGCAGGAAACTAGGTCTTACTGAATGACTCAACTCTTCCTATGTTAGGACGTATAGCTCTCTGCTTTGTACAGTATTTGTGCAATCATCTCAGTTTGAGTACATGGAGTGAGGCATCATTAGCTCATGAGTTTCAGTAAGAAAGTCTAGTGGCACATAGAAATAAACCACACAAATATTGGGAAAAAACCAGAACCACCAGTATACCTGATGCATACACATGTGAAAACTATTTGCATATTTCACGACAGGTTGCATCACTTAGGTAGGTTTTACTTCTTAACTGTTCATTTCAAACTCTTCCCCAAAAGAAATCAATTACTAATGACGTACAGCCCTACATTTCTTCTTGAACCCATAATTGCCTCCAATTTTAAGCTAAAATTAGCCATTCGCGCTAACCAAATGAGCAGTTTAGTGCTGATGTACGTAAGCAGCTCTTCAGACTGTTGAGCAAAGCTTCCCTTTGACAGTTTCTTCTTAGAAATAACTTGGTTTCCTCTCCACACTGATAACTTTTCAGAAACAACAGGTCTTTGAAAGAGGTGGTTGAATTAGCCAAATTGTCTGTAAACCCCACCAACCTGCGATTTGCAAATATGAAAGTCCTGAAGGCAGCTAGAGAAAAGTACAAATCAGCACTGAATAAATGCTTCTTTTCTCAGCATCTCATATTGTTGGAACTTAGCACAAAATAAAACTGTTTATTGCACTGGAACAGATAAATGTAGTAGGTTACACTGGCAGTGACCCTCAAGTTATTATAAGATATGATTTTTTAAAAGAAGCAACTTTTTTTGCTTTCTGAGTTAGAAATGCGCAAAGTGAAAACACAGACCTGATTCTAAACTGCCTTTCAGCCGCTCAGCAGTGCAAAGGGGCCAGAAAGCACCTGGATCCAGCCATCTGAGAATTTCCCTAGAACAGAGAAAATCTCCGTTGGTGGAGCGCCAACATACCTGGCTCTAACTTGGGCCTGGCACAGTGCTAAGGAAGGGTTGGCCAGAGAGGAAAATATTGGAGCAACCCCCTGGCTGCCCTGACCTACGTCAGGTCTCCAGGTTGTACAAGTCTACACCAAGAATCAAGGAAGCTATGACTGGCTCCCTGATCTTCCCACTCTCACTACACCATTGTATGATGAGGTATAAAGAAAAGTGCACTGACTCCATGGCACTGACATGGAGAAAAAGGGCTGTATATGGGAGAGGTGGAAGCCTTCAGTAGTCATCAATAAAAGTCAAGCCGGACCCAGGAGCCAGAGAGGGGCTAATTCTGATCTTTGACACTAGAGTCAATCAGAAGTGATGCCATTAGACTGAACTGAGTTGCATCAGTGCAAACCTAGTCATCACTTTCAGCTGGGCCTTCAGCTAATTCCAACTAAGGACCTGAGGCAAAGTCAGTGGGAAGATTCCCATGGACTTCAATGGCTTTGGATCAGGCCCTAAATGAATAACTCAAGAGAACCTTTCACTGTACCTGTCCCCAGAATGGTCTTAGGTACTTGTTGCTTTTTACCTGTACAAGTCACAGATAAAATGTATATAGTACTAGCTACATGCTCACCCGTTCCGCCCAACGCCAGAACAGTCAAGGCTCACCTCCTGCCAGCCCATGATGCCAGCCTCCATCGCCCATCTGGTAAATTTTCAGACACTTTCATGCTTTCTCACATGGTTGGGAGGAGCTCCCTGTGAACATCTGCAGTACTGCCTCCATCAAATCCCTCCTTAAAACTCTTTTGCCACTAAGTCCATGAAAGACTTGACAGTGGGTAGGCTTCTAGGGCACAGAGACCACTGCCTATCATGCTAAACAATATCCTGTCTCATTGTTTCCTTGTACTCCCCCAGTTGGTCTGTTTGTATCCACCTGTTGTTTCTTGCCTCACATTTGGCTTGTAAGGTCCTTGGGCAGGGACATTTTTGTTCTGCATTTGTGCAGTGCCTAACACAATGAAGTCCTGGTTTGCGACTAGGTGTCCTAGATGCTATGGTAACATAAACAAACAAGTATCAGAGGGTAGCCGTGTTAGTCTGGATCTGTAAAAGCAGCAAAGAATCCTGTGGCACCTTATAGACTAACAGACGTTTTGGAGCATGAGCTTTCGTGGGTGAATACCCACTTCCTCAGAACTTTACTCCTGAGCATTGAGGGCTTTTAGCCAAATACCTTGACTTTGCAGGAAACATACAACTAAGGAAACTGATTCCCAAAGCCCTTGCCTCTTTACCACGCACTGAAAGATGTAGAAAAAATGGGTAAAGTCCACCCCCTGCAGAGGGCCAGCACAAATCTTTTACACCATTGAAGTCCCACTGGAGTCCTCAAAGTAGGGCCAAAGCAGTGCAGAGGCTTGTTGCTGGGCCTCTCAATAGGGATGAATTTCTTCCAGTATGGATTTGTTTCTTAAAATAGAAAAGCTCTATGGCACATCTTTCATATGTAAACCAAGTAATCAGTTCCATCGGCATTTTCACTAGTATCGTCCCTTAATGATTAGCTATTTCATGTGGTAAATTCATCCTGCTGTAGTAAACTAAACATGCTTTGTCTCCAACGACTTCATCCTGCACATTGTTCTATCCTTCTCAAAGAAAGCTGCCTCAGATTCGTAAAGATTATAATGATCAGCTTGTAAAAAACGCTATAGAAATCTAGCATATGGAATTTTTTAAAGAAACACCCAAGAAATAAGATAAATAGCACCATCCTACTGCTTCCTGAGGTAGGAAACAAAAACAAATTACCCAGCTAACAGAGTATACACAATGCTTTTTTTTTTTAAGCCCATGTATACATTTCAAGCTGGAAATGTATATGCCAATTAAATGGTCTGTCTCTGGAATCAGATATATGGCTCTGTTATCTTGCCGCTCACATATCTCATTTGTGAACATTAAAAAGCAGAAGTACTTGAGTAATTTTCATTTTTCACCAGCGGACAATATTTTGAGATAAGACCTTGAAAAGGTCGCCAAATACATACTGCAAACGCCATCCTACCCCTTACCATACTCACCCCTTATTTGCAAGTCTTCACCTTTTTACCATAGCACCAGGCCCGCCGATGGGAGGAGGGGGAGCAATTGCCCAGGGGCCACAGGACTCAGGCACGCACAATTGGCCAGCACACACGATTGGCCAGCAGGGTCGGTTCCGGAAGTGATGTATCACTTCTGCCCTGGGCCCCACCCCACCTTGGGACAGTCCTGGGGCCCGGAATTGCTGTTGGCAGGCCTGCATAGTGCAGTAGTAAATTGCATTTACCTGACTAATAATGTGAGCCAGAGGCTTCTACTTAACCAGGCTAACGGGGAAATTTAGTATATAATCACCTCTGTAGCCATGGTACAATCTCATCTGCAAGGTCCCTTGTAGCCAGCCATTTTGGTATAGCTATACGGGCATATGTTAAAAAAGATGTAGGAATGGATTAAGGCAGTAACACAAAGGCCTACGAGCTTAGACAACAGCTTAGCCAAACTAACTAAGGCTTAAGGCCTACATGACTTAGCATAAGCAACTAACCAGCAAGTGACTATCAGTGGTTTTCAAACTGTGGGTCACGACCCGGTATTTGGAATGGAAAGCACTGGGTCGCGGCGGCTCTGGTCAGTACAGCCAACTGGGCTGTCAAAAGTCCCATCAGCGGTTCTGCCCAGCTAAGGCAGGCTAGTTCCTACCTGTTCTGATCTGTTCACACTGTGCCCCGGAAACGGCCAGCAGCAGGTCCAGCTCCTAAGCGGGTGGGCCACGGGGCTCCATGCACTGCCCCCTCCCTGACCACCTGCTCCGCACTCCCATTGGCTGGTTCCCATTAGCCTGCAGGCAAGAACCACATGGAGCCGCTTTCGTGCCTCCACCTAGGATCCAGACCTGCTGCTGGCTGTTTCTGGGGCACAGTGTGGTCCACGGTGCCAGGAGAGGCAGGAAGCCTGCCTTAGCACTCCCGCTGTGCTGCTGACCAGGAGCCGTCCAAGGTAAGCCCACACCCCAATCCTCTGCACCAGCCCTGAGCCCCCCCATACCCATAGCCCCTTCCTGTACCCCAAACCCTTCTTCCATGGCCCCACTCCAGAGCCTGCACCCCTATCCCAGATCCCTGACCCCCTCCCACACCTCAGCCCACTGCCCCAGCCCTGAGCCCCCCTCCTGCACCCCAAACATCTGCCCCAGACATGAGTCCCTTCCACACCCCAAACCCCTCATCTCCAGCTCTGTTGGGTCACAGGCATTAACAATTTTCTTCAACTGGGTCGCCAGAAAAACGTTTGAAAACCAGTGCTCTGTGTCACAAGATAGAGTGCTGTTATAGGTAAGTGTTGCTAAGTTGCTGACAGGTTACTGCAAGATGCTAGTTTATACCAGCTTTAGTTATTTTAAGTCAGGAACATCAACAGATTCCCAGCCTCAACAGTGTCATGGTAACTGATGTACATGCTAGAAGTAAAAGACCTAATAACGTATGGAAGAAGGGCATCCCAACACTAGTGGGTGAGGCAATATGGACAAAGAGAAAGTGGCTGAAACCTGTACAGAATACGTATTACGCATAGTAGGCATTAGTGTAACCTTTGATAAAAGGTGGCACTTGGCCTATGCACTCCAGGGAGTTTTCCTGGAAACTGTCATACCAAGGACCACATAGTCATTTTACCTACTGCAGGACTCCCTGCAAAGGATGGTTTGAGTGTGCAAATTCTAGATGCTTTGTATTATCGCTGTCTACTTTTCTGTGTTGTAGCATTTGTGATTGTGCTAAGTGCAAGCAGCTCTCCCACATACCCCAGGGTTCTCACTCCTAGGCAAACTGTAATACTGCAGCCAATCTGGAGGCAACTGAACCCTTCCAAACCATGTCATGTTACTTGGAAATGCTACATATTACCTAACCAATAGATCAGGCAGCACCCTATCCTCTGCACTTTTAAGTCCCGCTTAGCAAACCCTTCTGCTGTGCTATCTATAGTGAATCTGGAAGGCCTATATAGAAAAATCCTTTTTATTATTCCATTTTCTTGATCAGTCTCCCTGACAGTGTTCCTTAGGGAAGGAATTGTCCCTCCTTATATATCTGGAAACCACCTAGCACACCTTGTGCTACTGCAAATAACTTAAACACACACGTGAATACCACCATTTCAGATACACCATTTGGGTGCCTCTGCTAACCAACTCCATGGCATTGCAGTAATATCACAGTTACCAACAAACTTCAGAATCATAAGAGCAGCCCACAGGGCTCAGGTAAGTCCAGTGGCAGGAGATATTTAAAAGGTTTTAAAAATATACTTTGAAAAAGAAATCATAATGTACAAAAAAAAAAATTTTAAGTGTGGGGAGAAGTGGGTTATTTCAGACCTTTAAGACCTTGTACACCAGTGGAGTTTGCTGGCAGTATTTAATGACGTCAGAGAATGATGCATTTTGGGACTCAGTGTAGCAAGACTAATAGCAGATTTCAGGAGAACATAAAAAGAATTATTTACACCTTGTTTGGTCAGAGTATTCAGCTCATGCCGATGAAATAATGTACATCGACCATCGTCCTTTTCAGGTCACCTATTACTTCTCCTGTTTTAAAGGCTTTTAGATATCCTGTACATGCGAATCTACTTAGAGACTGGGAGGCAGAGGAAATAGCATGTGATCATGTAATTAAAGAGTATAATGATGCGTATGCACATGGGGCCAAATTAAGGTGCATGGGCAAATTTACATCTGGAATGTCCTAATTTCTGAGTGCTTGACTTTTCAGCCTTAGCATTCTTTTAACATTTTTAGAGGGAGGGGGTATAATCCACTTATAGGTTGAGGCAATCACTAAACAGTATTGCTCATTTGGGATAAAGAATCTCTAAAGCCAGATCCAAAAGAACAGACCAACATCCACTAACCTGCAAACAGATGTGCTGGTCAAACTCTTATGTCTGCATGAAGTCTGCATCTGCACTTCTCTTTGCAGAATTAGGAACAAGACAGTTTTCTACCACTCGGAGATACTCCAAAACAAAGGCACATTTCCAGAACAGGTTTTGTCTGTCCCAGAACAAAAGCAGAATACATTTAATCCAGCTTCCTCACAAGCCTCTGAAACTTTCACTTATTTTCAGGTTCTCTCATTTTGTTTCAGATTCTTATACAGACTCAGAGAGAAGTGTCCAGGTTTTGAACATACTGGATCTGGGGCATTGATTCGGGGCAATCTATGGTTTATAGGACATAAAAATGAGAGGGACAAGTCTGAAACAGCCTCTTGTAAAACAAAACCTTGTAATCATCCTTTGACTAGAAAAACTAAAATCATCACTGAGAATGTTTGCAGATAACACAAAAATTTGAGGCAATGGTAAATAATGAAGAGGACAAGTCACTGATACAGAGCAATCCTGCAGTGCTTCGTAAGCTGGGTGGAAGCAATATGTGTTTTAAATATTGCTAATGTAAATATATACATCTAGGAACAAAGAACACAGGCCATACTTACAGGATAGGGGACTCTATCCTGAAAAGTAGTGACTCAAGAAGATTTATGGGTCTTAGTGATTATTCACCCCCGGTGGAACGCTGTGGCCAAATGGGCTAATGCAATCCTTGGATTAATAAACAGGGAAATCTTGAGTAGCAGCAGAGAGCACCTTTGCCATCGCTGCTGAAACTCTGTGTCCAGTTCTGGTGTCCACAATTCAAGAAGGATGTTGGAAAATTGAAGAGGGTTCAGAGAAGAGCTACAAGATTGATTAAAGGAGAAGAAAATGTGTTTTTATAATGATTGAGCTCTTTTGACTCTATTTAGCTTAAGAAAGAGAAGGTTAAGTAGTGACTTGATTACAGTCTATAAGTGCTTACATGGGGGTCAAATATTTGACAATGGACGCTTCGACCTAGCGAACAAAGATATACCATGAGCCAATGGCTGGAAGTTGAAGCTAAACAAATTCAGACTGAAAATAAGGCATACGTTTATCACGGCGAGAGTAGTTAATCATTGCAACAATTTACCAAGTGGCATGGTAGATTCTCCATTACTGACCATTTTTAAAAATCAAGATGGGATGTTTATCTAAAAACTAGGTTCTAGGAATGGTTTAGGGGAAGTTCTATAGACAGGGAGGTCAGACTAGATGACAGTAGTCGGCTTGGAATCTATGAATGTTTCTCTTACACACAGGCAATGTCTAGGCTTGCAGCTAGGAGTGTGATTCCCAGCTCATGTACAGATACTAGCGCTAGCTCAATGATAGCAGAAGTTGGAATCACACCCTTAGCTCCAAGCACAGATATAGCCATAATCTTGATGTTACACGTAATTAACTATTTCATTTTATACGGCATGCTTGCCTTACTAATAAGAGGTACCACCAGGCTTCAGGTTAGGAAGATTTACCTGAGATACCAAACTTCTGCAACCTGATCAGGTATATTAATTCAGCTAAATCTTCCAAAATAAGGATTGAAACAAAGTGATGGGGGTGGGGGGAGGAGAGAGAGAGAGAAAGGGGAGACTGAAGAGGAGTGAAAAATATGAACTAAGAATCAAGGACATCACAAAATGAATAATGTTTAATCTGTCTTATTGCTACCAGCAAAATTAAGTTTAAGCTGCACACTTAATTAGTCTGCTAATGCTATTTGATGGGCCTCCACTTAATGACGGACCACTGGGATCTTTAATGTGTCCCCAAGAAACCTGAGATTTTTCATTCTGTCTGCATCTCTAACAAAGACAACTAAGTCTTTCCTCCTTCTGGGCCTTGTGTCTATCAGATAATTCATATCCTCTTTGTTTATGCAACCACAGTAGGGTACCTGTGCTGCCCACAGAGCTTTTTCACATCATGCCACTAGTTCACATAAAAAGTCTCACTACTGCACTGGCCTGGTCAATTACAGTTAGACACCAAAGCTTTCAACGTGTTTGTCAGGTCTAGTGATGCCTACTAACCAAATGTCCATTGCTAAAGTAGTCCTACAAATAGCATACAGATAGAATCGCCTCCTTGCCGGATGCATTAAATACTGCTCAGAGAGTAATCAGCATTTATATTAAGAACAGGAGAAACCGTTCCTGTTGTAGCACTAGCCCATAGACACTAAAGAGTCGGTAAATGTAATAGACTACAATGTCACTCTGTTTCATTGATTAGCTTAGTGAGTTGTTTGTTAGTCTGGGTAAGGTCATGAAGTTCAAAGGCTCCCTAAGACTGTTTGGTTAATGGGTTTCTAACAGCATCACAGCACTTTAATCTTTCAGTCACAGAGTTGGGAGCCTCTCCCCCTAATTATTTAGGGTCAGACCCACAATCCACTAACCAGGAGGCCAAATGCTACCCTTCTGATTAAATAAACCTCAGCTGAATATAAACAATTGAGTCGATCTTGTTAGGCACTTTGGATAGCGAGGCTCTTGGGATATTAATTAGTGCTATGAGAAAACAACAGGGGATATGCCACATGTCTTGGCTATGTCACTTCCCCTCTTTCAAATGCTGCACCCTAGTAGAAAAAATAGATAATGGCAGTAATGCAGACTCATGTTCTAGCTACACATCATTGCTTAGTCCACAGCATGACTCAAATCTGATCTTATCCAATATTAAAACATGTTTATAACAAAAAACTACTAACACAGCATAATTTAAACATGAGTTGGGAAAAGTAGCCAGGGATAACATGCTAATTTAGCCCAGCTAATAGTATTTGCCCTACCTGTTTCTTGACTGACAATAGCTTCTGAATCTCAACTTGAAGGCAGGTTTTCCAAAGGAAGGAAACAAAAAGATTATAATTTAAGAAGTAGGTCTCTTGCATACATTCTCTGTAAACACATACAATACATAGCAAATACAATTTAAGATCAAACCCCAATGGCAATGTAATATTTATGAACTGCACTATAACATTTGCATTTCAATGTGTCATATAATAAGCAGTAATAATTACATTGCACTTCCATAGCACCTTTCAGTCAGAGATCACAAAGCACTTCTCAGGACACTATATATGGTACAGTATATATCTCCATCAAGCAGCATATAATATTTTAATACATGCTCCATGTGTGTACTTGATCTCTCCCCTTAATTACAGAGCCTCCTACTTTACATTTAAATACCTTGACAGCAGTCTTGACTAGTCTAAACAGAATTCCAAGAGAGTCTTCATAAAATACAGGTGGTGGACACATCTTGTTTTGCAACCTTTTTAAACTGGTTATCGCAACACACACCACTTACTCTTGGCAATATGAGGCTGCTTTTCTACCACTCTTCAACCATGCACTTAAGCACATGCCTAATTTAAGCAGGAGCAGTCCCTCTGAAATCAATAGGCACATGAGTAAACACATGCTTACGTACTTTGCTGAATCAGGACATTACTGCACAGTCTGTAAATGTGTACAGATTAGCAATGTGATGGCTCAAATCCTGCCATTCTTATTCAGACAAAGCTCCTACTGATGTTAGTGGGAGTGGTGCCTGAGTAGAGAGTGCAGGATTTGGCCCTCTGTTATTATTTATTATTCATGCAGCACCAGAAGTGAAAGAGACACTGACACACAACAGGCAAAACAATGAGTGCTGATAGCACTGCACTCACAGAGATGATTAGAAATCATTACCCTCAACTGTAAAATAGGGAAACAGAGGCACAGAATTTGCATGATTTGCCTAAAGTCATCAGCAAAGCCAGAGATAGAACCGTTCTTTTGACTCTCCATCCATTTCTTGTCTGTTGGATTGTATTGCTGATCAGGATGCCAAAATAACAATGAGCCCATGCCCTGAAGAACATGCAGCTTAAAGACAGAAGTGAGCACATTAGAGAGGAAGGATGAGCTTGCGGTTAAGGCACTAGACTGAGATTTGAGAGATATCAATTCAGTTCCTGGCTCTGCCACATACTTCCTTTGGGACCTCAAGTCAGTTGCTTGATTTCTCCATGCCCCAGCTCCCCATGTGCAAAAGGAGAGAATCTTCTCTGTCTCCCAGCCTTTGTGTACTTACCAGACCAGTTCCACAGTAATTTTCCACTTTGTCAAAAATAAAATTTTCCTCATCATTAAATTTTCCTCTGGCCCCAATTTAAATTTAGACTCTTAGGAACAGGGTCTCTCTCTGAATCTGTGTTTAGAACCATGGGGTCCTGAGCACAACCGGGACTTTTCGACACTACTGTAAGACAAAGAAATAGTAGTAATAATACAGTACAAAATAATCTAAGAAATACAGAGTCAAGAAGATTTCTAATTGGTATTTTTTCAGTTACAAATACTTTAGAATGTAATACGTTCTTTAGACATAGTGAGTCCGAGTAGGGCAGAACAAGGAAAAAGTATATCCAATTCCACAGGCTGAAGAGAAAAATCATTATCTGCTCCAAGAGGTATGATCAGAGAGTCAAATGTCTGCAATACAAATACCTGCTTTCCAGAATGCCTTAGGCACAGGAATAAGGACAGACGGACTAATCTGTAAAGCTCCTCTGAATTGACGCAGCAGGAGTACCACTGGTTGAAGTCTTTCATTGAGTATCGCTAGCGAGTGAATGTGCTGCCAATTATTTCCATCCAGATCAGAGGCGCTACCACATTTAATGGCAATGATAGTGAAGGATCTGAGGCTTTGGAGGATGGTTCAGACAGACACAGGGAGAGGAGGATGTAAAACTGTTGATAGACCCACAAACATTTGGCAATACAAAGTTGTCACCTTAGGGCGGAAAAAAGAACATTGCTCACGAATTCCTGAATTGATCTGTCTAGGTCTGAGGTGACATGTCTGCTCCCTGTCACAGCAATGACAGAATGGCTCTTCCTAGACAGACACTTGTGCACTCTAGTGCCAGGGGAAGGGAATGGAATCCCCTGGCCTGTGAAATGAGACAGCACATGAGCAGCAAAGGAAAGCATAAGCAACAAGAAAAATCTGGATCTGAATGAATCCTTCTCAAAGAGAGAATGCTCAGAGTGCAGCATAAGCCTTGGTTTTACCAGACAACTTTGATAAGGTGGCTAATTATTGGCTGACTAACCCCTTGCTATCCCTGAAATCAATTACCTCTCTTTCTGTATTGATTAAAGCAGCCTGCTGATATTTTCTCACGATCCTGGTTCTCAGCAGTCCCCTGCTAGATATACTCTCTCTGTCAGCTACCTATTCTCCTTTGGCTTTCATTGGCCTGGATTTCATTCAGAGGGCAAGGCAGTGGGAAACTCGCTTTTAGCTTTTTCGCTTGTTTGAATTATTGACTGACTAAAGTGAAGCTATCGTACCTTTGTACGTTTAACGAGTGTGTAGGGTGGAAGCTATAATGTAATGTTTTCCCATTTTTAAACACACACCCTGGTGCATAACACAGCTTATTTGTACGTCAAGGAATTAATTATTGACTAGATAAGCTCTCCTTCCATAGTGCATTATAACAGTGACTATAGGGTGCCCATGGAAATCAAAGCAGTCAGCATCTCCTAGCTCATAGGAAGCACTCCCCTCAACACTGTCTCTCGGGGCAGGGAGGGCTGTTAGGTTGTTCACAAAGCTTTCACTGGCCTATAGAATTGAGATAAATAGCATGAGCTTTGTGTCTAAATAATAATGGGCAGTTTCATCTTTATCTACTGAAACAAGTTTATTCCACGAGCCTTGTAAGAGTCCTCGATTCTCACTTTTCTGAACAGTCATTTTCTTATTATTAATTATTTGTATTGTGGTGGTGTGGAGAGGCCCATTCAGGGCTGGCTTTAGGAGGTGTGGGGCCCAATTCGAATAGTTTCGATGGGGCCCCAGCAGGGATGACTAAAAAAAAAACCACACATGTGAAAAAACATGTGAGGCTTGTACTCACTGGGAGGTGCTCCGAGTCTTAAGCAGCACTTCAGCAGTGAGTCCTTCACTTGCTCCAGGTCTTCGGCGGCACTGAAGGACTCGTCACCGAAGACCCAGAGCAAGCGAAGGACCCGTCGCCGAAGTGCCGCCGAAGACCCGAAGCACCGCCAGGTGAGTAAAAATTAAAAAGGTGCCTCTAGCCAGGGAAGGGATTCTCACTGGGCGCGGGGCCCTCTTAGGCATGGGGCCTGATTCGGGGGAATTGGTGGAACAGGCCTAAAGCCGGCCCTGGCCCCATTATACTAGGCACTGTACAAACACACAGCCACAAAGAGACAGCAATCAAAGCAGCCAAGACAGACCGAGGGTGGAGAAAAGGAAGCAACATTCGTCCCAGTTTTACAAGTGGGGAACGTAGGCACAGAGAGATTAAATGACTAGACCAGGATCACAGAGGAAGTATATAGTAAAGACAGGATTAAAAACCTATTTCTCTAGTCCTGGTCTGGTGCCAGCTAAGATAGGGTAGGAAGTAGCCAAAGGATACAGCAGTAAGGTTCATGATTGGGCCAGTCTTTACTGCTTGTTATAAGGTCCCTGGGCTGGAATCCAGTGTAAAGGGTAGGCCTGGGTCCCCTACCAGCCACTGGGCACTGGTGCTGTTGAAGGGCAGTAAGAGGAAGCACCGCCTGGGACAGTGGGTCCCGAGAGACTTTGATGCCTGGAAGGGGAGGACTACAGTGACCTGGCTGGAGGGCCAAGCCACAGAGTGGGAGTAGTCGAGTCCCAAGAGAGTGAGGCCAGAGTGAGTAACCTCGGGGCAGGGGAGGGCGAGTCTGACTGGCAGAGTTAATCTCCGGATGTGGCCAGAAGGAGGCACTCCAGCAGTGAGTAGAGCACCCCAAGCTCAAATGGGGATCTCAAAACTAAGGCATCCAAGATCAGCAGTCACTTTTGGAAACAATGGCCCTAAGTATTAATGGCTCTGTAAGCCATACCCCATTCTATGGAGTCATTCAGTGCTCCATCTTTAGGGAGACCTTAAATGAGAACAAACTAAATTCAAAGCCAACATTGTCACTACTTTACATCCTTAAAATCACCTCCTCATTGTTCTGCAGCTCACACAGCAGTCCCTTCAGGATATTACATACCATATGAGATGCAATCTAGAGGCATACCAAGGCAAATGAAAGGCAGGACAAGCTTAACTCTGGTTTTTCCCAAATTTTGTGTTTTTATGTTAAATGCCAAATGTTACTTTGATACTTTTGCATATTTATTTCCCTTTATTCTTTTCCAGTGCTAACAGTACAACCGTTTGCAATACTGACAAGTTGAAAATGAAAACAACATGAATCAAAACTCTGGCTCAAAAGTACCAACAGACTCTCTCTGCTCATATGTGACGTGCCAGCAACCACATTATCGTTACTGCGCAATATCTTCCCATGCAATGTTATAAATTATTCCTGTGTTAGTCTTACAGCACAAAGCCTACTGAAATCACTGGTATAGTATAAACTTCCTATTCATCGAACTGGGACTTTGTCTAGTAAAAATAATTAGATCTGCAGGGGACTGTTCATGAGCGTTGCCAATGCCCATGAACAAGCCCCTCAAAGTTTCCCAGTTTTAGCTCAGAAGTTCATGGATGTTCTCCCAGTAGGATCATTTTTCATAACGAAACCCGCACATATTATGTATTTCTTGCAGTGAAGGGCAATGCCTAACGAAAGGCATTAAATCTGTGCTGATGAAGGGGAAACAGACTTCTGAAAGGTTGGAAGCCATCAGAGCAGTTACAATGTGCAGAAATTTCAAAAACGATCCTTCTACCGAATGCTACGCCACTGTACCAGTCAAAAGGGAAGAGAAGGCAGGATGAAGGTGGAGCTTGCTCCCACATGCCACCACCTGCTTAAAGGCTCCCACCACCACACAAAAAAAAGTCAGATATGAGAGAGAGAGAGAGAGAGAGACAGAGACAGAGACAGAGACAGAGTCAGACAGACACTGAGCAACACAGGACAGACCAATATCATGCAACAGATCCCATGCGTTAGTCACAGGAGACCCAACACACACATGAAATGCTAGGTTTCTGCTGAATGAGGGCATGAGGCTGGGGACTACATAGACCCTTTGCAGCATGGAGCCAAGCTATATGGTGACACTCTCCAGGAGGGAATGGCACGGTGTGGGCAGAACAGGAAAATGGTGGGACATGACCAGGGGGGTCCATAAACAGTGATCACTGGACCATAACACCACATCAGTTTGTGACCACTACCATAGGCAAGTGCATCGTATGCACCCCTCCTCCAGGCTAGGGGGAAGGATTCCTTCTCTCCATCTCACACACACACAATTCTCTTGCACAGAGCTCTTTCACTGCAGGTTTGCACAGCGGAGTAGAATTTCACCCTTAGTCCCTATTCATTAAACTGACAAATACACTTACAGATACATTGTGCTATTGTATTGCTGTGTGATTGTCCATTACAGTGGTTTTATACCTTCAACTGCAGCATGTGGAACAGGCCACTGCCAGAGACTGGGAGGACATTAGACTAGATGGAATATGGGGTCAATCAGTATGGCAATTCCTATGTTTCTAACAGAAGAACAACCACTAAATTTGTTACATAGTTTTCTGTGCCCATGTTACTTCTCTGGGTGAGTGGGCAAAATCCTACCACCATTGAAGTCAATAGGAGTTTTGCCATTGATTTCAACTGGGCCAGGATTTCACCTAGTGTACTATGTCAAACTGTGCCTACAGGACTTAGTAAATTGAGAAATACCATGTGGTAAACTCATGAAACTGATGCAGTTTGAACATAAATGGAGGAGCAGTTTGCAATTACTTACCTTGTTTGGAGAGCATCATACAAAGTCAAAGACAATCCATACCATGGTAATAAACATAGCCACCGATTAGCTATCCATGGGCAGAACTATATCAGACACAGCGTATTCTTTCAGTAAGTAAGCAGTGTACTGAGGATACCTTGAATCTGAAAGTCCAGCCACAAGTTAACGGACTCCATGCAGCAATCAGTGAGTGAATTTCAGTGGCCTGGATTATACATAAGAACGGTCATTCTGGGTCAGACCAAATGTCCATCTAGCCCAGTATCCTGTTTTCTGACAGCGGCCAGTGCCAGGGGCTTCAGAGGGAATGAACGGAACAGGTAATTATCCCATCATCCACTCCCGCCAGAAGGTCAGACTAGACAATTTGGTCTCTTGTGGTCTTGATTTTTTTTTATAAGTTTCCCTGCATTTTAAGTAGGGCTTTAGCTATGTGTGTAATATATTTCCTAAATGAAAGCAATTAAACATCTCTCCACCTGTGATATGCCAAACACTTGACGTAAGCAAATGGCTTATATAGATTTTATTTCTGATTATCAGTGGTTGAAGGGATTCATACTGTTTACTTGGAATTTAAAGTGTTGTTTTTCAATCTCCTACAAGATGCCACAGATTGCAGGTTAACATTTCTTGTTTAAAATAAACTGAAAATCTGAATCCCAATCAATTCCTAATTAGCTAAGCAAGACAGATGGGCGGACCCAACCACTCCTGCCAAGGCAACAATGGATTGGTATTGTTAGCTACCAAGATAAATCACACACATGGAACAAGACTCATCCCTGGCATAAATGGGAATACTTCCCTTGTTCATAGATGAAGTTCAGAAGAGGCCCTCCATAGGAACGTAAGAATGGCCTTACTGGGTCAGACCAAAGGTCCATCTAGTCCAGTATCCTGTCTACCAACAGTGGCCAATGCCAGGTGCCCCAGAGGGAGTGAACCTAACAGATAATGATCAAGTGATCTCTCTCCTGCCATCCATCTCCACCCTCTGACAAACAGAGGCTAGGGATACCGTTCCTTACCCATCCTGGCTACTAGCCATTAATGGACTTGACTTAACCTCCATGAATTTATCTAGTTCTCTATTAAACCCTGTTATAGTCCTAGGTTTCACAACCTCCTCAGGCAAGGAGTTCCACAGTGACAGTGCACTGCATGAAGAACTTCCTTTTATTTGTTTTAAACTTGCTGCCCATTAATTTCATTTGGTGGCCCCTAGTTCTTATATTATGGGAATAATTAAATAACTTTTCCTTATTTACTTTCTCCATATCACTCACAATTTTATATACCTCTATCATATCCCCCAGTCTCCTCTTTTCCAAACTGAAAAGTCCTAGCCTCTCTAATCTCTCCTCATATGGGACCCATTCCATGATCATCATCTAGTCTGACCTCCTGCCAGTCAGGAGTGAAGGGCCTGGGCAGCTCTGCCGGGGTTTGAATGCATGGCTCCGAGGAGTCAAAGTGTTTGACAACTGATGCTTAGCCCTCTAAGCCATTCCATGTCATGAAATTTCAAATGACTGTTAGCTACATGGTATGACTGGAGGAACAAGGCACAGCAGGATTAAGTGACTCTCCAGAGATCACACAGGAAGTCTGACAGAGACAGGAAGCGAATCCAGCTCTGGTGAGACTTGGGTCAGTGCTTGAAGCACAAGGTCCTTCTTCCTCCATTGTTCAACTGGAGATGTCCCTGCTGACACCAGAGAGGGATTGACCTAAAAGAGAATAATGCTCCCAAATCCATGGACCTCTTTAATCAGGAGATCTTGTAGGGAGAAAATTTTCCAGGGGCCAAGGCACTAAACTAGTGCCTACGCTACAGCTACTACAGTGGCACAGATACAATATAGTGTAGATGCTCCCTACAATGAGGGAAGAGTTCCCCCTGCCAAATCTATGTAGGTAATCCACCGCTTCCATCAACGTAACTACTGCCTCTCAGAAAATTCTTCCATCAACCTAGCGACATTTACAGAGGGGATTAGGTCAACCTAATTATGGTGCTCAGAGCATGACATTTTTCACAGCTCTGAGTAATGCAGCTAGGTTAGTCTAATTTTTGAGTGTAGACCAGGCTTTGGGTTGAAGAGATTTAGCTACAGTTCCCTGCTGTGCCCCAGACTTCCTGTGTAATCTTGTGTAAATCACTTCGAGACAGATTCCATAAGGGTATTTATGTGCCTAAAGATGCGCATAAGTCCCTAGTGGGATTTTCAGAAGTAGGTTAGGTGCCCAACTCCCATTGATTTCAATAGGAGCTTAATGCCTAACCTGCTTAGGGACCTTTGAAAATTACTCTGGGCTCATCCAAATACCTTTGAAAATCTGTCCCTCGTGTTTCAATTTCTTTCCTGTAAAATGGGGACAGGAGTATTTCCTTATCTATTTCAGTTGTAGAGAGGCAGTGAGACCTCCTCTGACTGTGAGATTGTCCAATGCCTAATACAATGGGTCCCTCAGAGCCGGCTCCAGGCACCAGTTCAGCAAGCAGGTGCTTGGGGCGGCACGTCTGGCTCTTCGGCGGCAGGTCCCTTGGTCCCTCTGGGAAGGAAAGACCTGCCGCCGAAGAAGAAAGCGGCGTGGTGGAGCAGCCACCGATCACGGCTTCTTTTTTTTTTTTTTTTTTGTCGCTTGGGTCAAAGAGTTCTGTAGCACCTAAAGGCCCAGAACACAAATAATTTGCTATGCTGCTCTTATTTTTTCCTTGTTCTCAAATCAATGGTAGATTTTACTCTAAATTCAGTGGCTTTTGACTCTAGAAAAGTCCCTTCATAAACATATAAAGGACACACATATATTTCCCAATTTAACAAATCCCAGGAGCTGAATAATTAATTCAACGAGTGAAAAATTCATCCTAATTATCAAAGCTCAAAAAAATAGATAAATAAATAAATAAAAGGACATTAATTTCATGTCTCATAGTGAATAGCTTTATTGACAAATCTGATGGTTTTGAGACACACCTGTTGTGAATCAATCAATAGCAATTATAAAGTTTCATTATATTTCTAAACTAGCTTTAGGCTTATGCCAACCTGTGTGAATGATATTCTACAATACCATTTAAACACAATCTTCCTTGTTCAGCTTCAGTAGATACTTGTTCTGCAGGAAATAAACATGATCACTTTTAAATTATATTAACAAACCAAGCAACAATCAGACGTTGGTAAAAAGGTACTTGGTTAAATTGTGCTTTTGGTTAGAATTAGTTTTCTGAAGTCCTGAAAGGTATAGAAGACACCAACCAATAATCTCTTAATGGGGTGCAAGAAAAACATGTGTCAACATGACAGGGTTTGATAGCTAATGATCTTCAGAGGAACAACACTGTTCAGAGGAACATTCTGAAAGGCCCAGAAAATTGATTAATCGCCATCCTGAGATATTGCAGCAAAGCATTTTGAAATAAAGTAGCCCTCAGACATTCATATTATTTACACCTCTGCCATGATGTGTTACTTTGGGAAAGATTGTAGCTTAAGCGTGTTTCTCTCTTGTTATTAATAACTTAGAATCTATCTGCTTGCTGTGATTTGTTGTCTCACAAACAGTACCTGAAAATTTTCCTGCATTGTTTACTGGAATGGATAATTAAATGGAAAAGACAAACTGTAGGGGTCCTGTTTCTCTTGTTTTTATAGGTGCTTTATTGTGTGTAAGACACATCTAGGCTAGCAGATGTTTTGGTCTTCTGTCATCTATACTCTTAAGCTTGAGCAATGCAACATAAAAGTGTCTTCATGGGAAAAACAAAACAAACCCTTATTTGCACATTTTCTATTTTCTTGAAGTTGCATTTCTTAAATATAAGATGCAAAACTAATTCAATTCCATTTTCTGTTCACAGCAACAGACACATCACGTACATGATTCGATACATAATTCAAGTGCAAGGGATGAACCCATTTGTACAGATGCAACCTAAAAACAGAATCCTACATTAGATTTTAAATAATGGTGTGAACATTGTTAGAAAAGCAGCAGAGAGGACTTCCCAGCAGTATCAGAAGGTATTTAGGCAATTTTTTTTCCCTTCTCACCATGGCAGCCTCAAAATTTGCATTCATTAAAAGTTTTTGAAGCTGCTCATTATACAGGATGAGATTAGGGTGGGCAAAGGCTAATTTTTTTTTGTCATTTCTATCTTCATTTAGGGATAGTGAAGATTGTATTTCCTTTTCTCTTCTGTCATAGTTTGCATTTTTTTGGCACTAATACTCCCTACTCAAAATATTCGACTCATTAGGTGCTATTTAATTACACACTCAGGATTTTACATATTCATATATTTTGCTTAAGGTTTTTGTTCACTTGTCTCTTTCCTGTTTATTAACACAGCAAAAATAACCAGCCAGATATCAGACAACTCCAGTTGCAGTTCCCAAACACATGCTTGGTATGATATAAGCAGTGAATATTGACAGGGGATGCCCTATTTCAGGGCAGTGGAGCCTGGGCTAGCACTCTCAAAGTGGAAATATAGCCCCCACAAACTCATGCATGCCTCAGGGGATGGGGCAGAGCCAAGGGCAGGACACAGAGGGGCTAGAGCTGTTCTCATAGTGCCCAGGATTGGGTCTAGAAGCAGGTAGGAATTCCCCGGGACCCTCCCTCCCAACCTGGAGCCAACAGTCCACTCAATCTCAATACCTCCCCTCACTCCCTCTCCTATTCCTCTGTCCATTCTCAGAGATAATCTGTTTCCTCTCCCCACCACACACACTTGGTGACTGAGATTAGTGAGCAGAGCCCACCAAACCAACAGAAGTCCCAACCCCTCCAGTGAGAATGGCCACAGAGCCAGGGGCGGCTCCAGGCACCAGCACGCCAAGCGGGTGCCTGGGGCAGCAAGCCACAGGGGGCGCTCTGCCCGTCGCCACGAGGGCGGCAGGCAGGTTGCCTTCAGCGGCATGTCTGCAGAGGGTCCGCTGGTCTCACGGCTTCAGCGGACCTCCCACAGGCGTGCCACTGAATCCACGGGACCGGGGAGCTCCCGCAGGCAAGCCGCCAAAGGCAGCCTGCCTGCCGTGCTTGGGGTGGCAAAATACCTAGAGCCACCCCTGCACAGAGCCCAGACATCAAGTGAGAGCAGGAGACAAAAACCAGACAGGGATGAGGATGCAGTTCATAGAGGTAAAACAAGGGAACACAGAGCAGAGAACCCAAGACAGTGCCCACTCCTCGTCCTCAGAGGAACACAGTGAGTCAGTACACACCATCCACAGAAACTCTCTGGATGTGCGCAGAGATAGGGGACTAGGAAAAGGCCTCACAAACACAATCCCTCCTTGTTCTGTTTTGTCCTCCTTGAGTGATGGATGGCCATCCTGGCCAGAATCGGAAAGCTATTGACGAGGAAAGAGAGGGCTTCAGTCTGTAGGGCTCCCAGTCGATGTATCCATATAACAGGTACAGCACAGTGGCATGGCAAGCTTCTCCACACCACACACCTGGGCCTCAACCCTAATATGGAAGGGGCACCTCTGGAGGCAATAGAATAGTTCTGCTTTCATGACCATTCAGATTTTGACCACTCTGCTGGGATTGCCAACCAGGGTGAGAAGTGGAGCAACGTATCTTCTGATGTTACCTGCCTTTGGAGAACCAAACAGACATCAATAATTCATTTCACTCAGGAATCAAACAGTAATGAACACACCCTACCAGTGCAAGGCCTAGATTTGACGCTGTATTCTTGAGTTAGTGTGGTCTAGTGGGTAGGGCACAGGGCTAACAACTCAAGAGACAGCAGTTCAATTCCTGCCTCTCCCCCTGGTCAACAGTGTGACCTCAGGTACATCACATCATTGTCTTGTGCCTATTGCCTCTCCCATCTGTTGTCTATGTAGACTAATCTCTATAGGGAAGGAACTGTCTCACTATCCACAGTGGGGCTGTGACATACACAAGTACAATCCAGATTAATGAGTAGCTGTGTCACCCCCTGCCCTGTAACCTAGCGTGCCCTTTGCAATGCCTGGCTGTTCACAAACAGTCTTCAGCACATAAGTCACTCCAGCTATGCCTGTGTGCGCTCCAACCAGACACATCATGGCTCTTACCAGCCTTAAAAATTACCACAGGGTGACCTCAACACATTCCTGGTTCTCAGATTATCTCCCAGAAATATATGCCCCATACTGCCCGCCCCTCTCCTGGAGAGAACAAATATATTAAGTCCATTATTGCTTTAAGGCAATAATACGCACACTTGTTACCCCAAAAGGAGTTACCCAGATACTTCAACTTGAACGCACTGGATTAGATAGAACAGTAAAACAAGTGTGATAGGCAAGGCGGTGCCTTGGGGTGTTTATCCCTCCCTTTTTTATAGTTTCAGTCTCCCTCTTCAAAAACATTTCCTGCTGAGAACAAGAAGCCAAAGAGTCTATATGGAAGGATTTTTCCTCGTAGGTTTTTCACCTGTTTGAACTGTTTCTACTTAAAGACTCTGTTTGCTGCTTAAATGCAAAGTAAGCAGAGCACACATTCCTTTTTTTAGGACACACCTGTTTGCCAGCTTCTGTTTGGGTAGCACTGTGGGGTTTGGAACATGTACACCATGAAGGGAAATCTTATAACTGCACGTACAATGTTGCAATACACATTCTATCGGGACAATACTGACCAGCAAGTTGAGTTTACAAATGATACTTTACAAGGTATACGTTTTGTACAAAGATTACTACAATAGTGTGTAGGGGGTGAATACAGGGGTATTTTTTGTCACAGGAGCCTTTAATCTCTAGCCGAACAGCTAATACAAATAAAATAGAGATGCAAGGCTCTAAATGACTGACCTAAAGCTCACTGGAATCAATAGAAAAATCCCCACTGATTTCAATGGGCTTTAGATAAGGCCCTAAATCCCCTTTCCAATCACTGCCACCCAACCCCATTAGGATAGTGATTGTAAAGCTTGATTTGCTAGTGAAGTCCAGAAGACTCCCAATTATAGCTAGTCAAAACTTTTCTGACAGAATAGTTTTCCACCTGAAAGTGCCATTTTGTCAAAACCAAAACTTCCTGTGGGAATGTGTCAATTTCAATGAAGTGTCACGGGGGGGGGGGGGGGGGGAAGAGAGGGATAGAGCATTTTTCTAAGGTAAAAAAAATTTTCAGAATCAAACTTCCCATTTCAAACAACTTTTCCTTTATAATTTTATTTTATATTATAGAACATTTTTTAAAAGTCAGAATTGAAAACCCGTTGATTTTGTCAAAATGAAACATTTCATTCACCCAAAACTCGTTGGGAAATTGTGTTTTATGAGAAATTTAGAAATTCTTTTTTTTTCCAGTTTAGAAATAACAAATTTGAAAATCACAAATTTCTTGCAAAATAAGAATTCTAGTTCTTGTACAGCTCTACTTACAATTCTGGTGGATTTTGGCTTGGGGAAGAAGTAGGTATAACACAGTGCTCAGCATGCAATACATCTCTCTCTGTGATCCACAAAGAATGGGCGTCTGCTACAGCTCCCAGTATGAAACTTTCCTGGGAGTCCTGTTTCCCCACCCCCTAATTTCATGTTTGATTTTCTAAACAGCTCTAGTTGTAAAATGAACCTTAATTCTGATCCTGGTCAGAGTATGTTAGGATACTCTAGTTACAGGATACCATACTATTTCTCAAATAATGCAACATCATACGATTTTTTCCCCATGATCTTAAATATGCAGGTGTGGCTTCTTAACTTTTCTTTTTTTCTCCTCCCCACACACTATTGTACACTTACAAATTTTCATTGTCATAATGGTCCAGGATAGTATCTCGATTGACAGATGCTCTATGTGAATTCTCTTCTTAATAAGGTCCATATTTCAGTAATGTTGTCAGTACTGTACATTTTCTTTACTAGCTACAACTCAACCTTCCTTAGATGCAATTCAGGCAGATCACTACTAAGCTAATTTAGCTCTAAACTGACATGGAAATGCATACTCCTATATCATGCTACACATATATCTAAGGTTGTAAAAAAGTGTTATATTATACTGTAATATTTGAGAAACTGTATATGATCATGCAGTTAGACACACACACACAGAAGGAGGCAGGATTAATTTTCAGTCTTTTTTTTTAAGCACTTAACCATGCAATCCCAGTATTCTCTTTATAAAGTTTATTTGTTGGGATAGGACTTACACTACAATGTCTCCTTTTGTCTTCCCTTCTATTAACAATCATCCAGCTTCACAGGGCTCCTGGGCTTTGAAATACATTATAAAAAGCTACTTACTTTCAACACATTCTGTAACACAGAAGAACCTTGGCTCCCAAATCAGACTTCTGGAAAAATAATAATCCTATGTAACAGGGCCAAATACCTCCTGGTCGTGGTAGATTCCCAAATCATTTTCTCCATGTAGCCAAATTTCCATTAAGAGTCACAAAATCTTTGAGAAAAGTTGAGCTGTCAAAGTGGAACATTAAATATTTCATACCATTCTAGCAACTGGAAGAGCCTGTCCTTTCTTTATGTTCCCATGTGGTCTTTGTCAAAGAAAGTTCAGAGGAGGGTGCAGACGGGAGCAGGAGTAACACTGGGTATTTTACTGAGCACAGGTTGTGCTCACAGCACTGAAACATTGAAACACTTAACACATTACATGTAACTGTTCAAATGCTGAGTGCCAGAAAGAAAATGGTGTAGTTAACACCAAAGTGCATTGTTTTTGTTTATATTTGCCAGTGCGTCTGAATGTTTATTGGAATGGCAACAGATGGCACAAGGCAAATGTATGCACTTTTTCACAGTTTTTTCCAAAATGAACAGATGTCTTCATTACATGCTACATGACCGTGTGTAACAAAATGTGACAAGCATCAGAGGTAGAGAAGAGTAGCATGTCCCTTTTCTAACCTGGATTGCTTCTTGGCACAGATCTTTGTCAAGTTTGAGCATTGCACTGAATGCTCAAAATGGGGGAAGTGGAGATGTTTGAATATGTACTTGCTCACCCATCTCATTAGGGTGTTAAAAATGGATGAGAGACCAGCCGCTCAATTCACCCCTGCTACAGAACTGCTTCTGCTTGCACCAGCAAGGCTGCAGAGGGATTCACCCCTGAGGAGAACAGGTGGTGTTTACAGAAACCTGTGCTGCCACAGGGCTTGATTGAACTTCCAGTGAAATCAATGGAAGAACTCCCATAGATTTCAACTAGTTTTGAATCTGGCCTATGAACAGCATTCAAAGAAGAAATCTGGCCATGTACCATAGCCATAGTAAGACAACTTTAAGTTACATCAGAGGGACCTCCTCCAGAAGAGACTTCTGGGGAGATGCACTGAATTCACGCATTCCTGGCATCCCTAGCCATACCCCTTCCCCGGCTAGCAGCACTCATATTTTGCCTCAATAAAGAAAGATTTCCGGCTTTTTGAGGTGTCCGTTCCCTGCACCTCCACTCCTGGCAGACGGGAGGATGTAGATTTTTTAAAACACTGTTGCAGCCTCCCCAAGCAGGCTTTGCACCACTTGGGCTCACAGTCAGCATCTGCACTGAGAGAAGCCAGAATAGATCTTACAGTGAATCTGGCTATTTGTGTTTGTATAGCTCTGTGAACATCAGCCCAGCCCCATTGACTTCCACAGTGTTGTTCTTTGCTCTGGCTAAGGATCTGGCCCGTAATGTTCTAAATATTACGATTATTCATTCATGTGATAGTTTAGCCACTAACAGTTTAGCCACTAATAGTTCAGCACTCAAGAAAACCTTGGTATGTGCATAGATAAGATGGCACAATTGGAAGCCAGTGAGCTCCCATCGTGACATTGCAGAACCTCAACTTCCCCTGAAACCTGCTTTTGGTTTTCACTAATTACTGCCATTAGGAACTACTCCAGAAATTAATTATGCTTCTAACAAAAAAAGCAGTGATCTAATGACAAAAGCAATAATGACGGAGATATTAAAGTTTGTGGGATAGCTGCAATTTGCCTCTACTCACTTGAGTACTATTTGGTTATTGGCCACATTAATACCGTGCTGACTTCAACTGAGTCAGGTAACAGTTATGCAGTTTCAGCCAGGAAGGGACGCTTCTAAATTTAAAGAGCAAAGATTTTCAAAAGTGACTTGTGATTTTTGGGTACCCAAACTCGAGACAGCCTAAAAATCAGCTTGATTTTTCAGCGAGAGGGTGTTTGGTCATTTCTAAAAATCTGGCCCCTTTCAGAGGTCCCAAGCTGGGCACCCAGAATCATTAGTCACTCGAACAAAGTTCGGCAGCTGGCTGTGGACACATCTTGTTTACATAACCTAGAGTACAGGACATCAGACCAGGCACCTCTTTCAGGATGCTCTTGACACTGCCCCAGAAATTAGCCTTTCCAGAATTACTATCAAACGCATTCGCCAATCTTAAATCCCTTTTGCACCACTGCAGCAGCCCAAAGGAGTTTAACACTTCCAGAACCTAAGAATTCCCCTTGCACAGATGCATTTTCAGCAGGTGAAGGATAGGGGAGCTGTAGCAGGCTATGACCCTGGGCCAGCATCTCCCAACTGGCCTTTTAAATTACCTCCATGCAAATCAGCAGTGAAGCTTCTCATATAAACAAAACTTGGAACAAAATCTTCACAACCAAATCCCTTTCTTGGCAGGCATTGTTGCTAGATGGGGTTTTCCCCAACACTCCTTCACTGTTTGGAGGCAAAGTCGACCCATTCCGTCACATTATCCCTGGCCTCGGAGAGCTTAGCAGGCAGTCCTCTTCCCACCAGACTCTCTTCCCTTATGATGGCCTCCTTCCCAGATTATCTAAGAAAGGGGAGCCCTGCCCTGCCCTATATTACATGGTTCTTGTTCCTGGGCCCTAAAGAGAACAGTAGTCTCCAAACAACTGTTCCAGTGGGACCCCTTCATCATTCTCTCAGCATCTGTTGTTCTCTTGATCTCCATTGCAGAACTGATCACTGAGACTTCTGGTCTTAAAGATCCAGTATACCCCATCATAGGGGCTTAGCAGGTCATGTCTAATAGGCAGGAGGGGATGAGGCCCCAGTACAGGGAGCACCTGTTTGATGGAGCTGCTCCTCGGAAGACATCACTTGCAAGCAGAAGTTACTGCACCCCTGAACTCTTCTCTAGTTGGTATGCACACACTTAGAAACAACAAACAACATGAAACCTTTCAAACACGAAATGCCCACAGACTCTCTCCTCTGCTTTTCTGTAGCAGGCTTCAGATAATCAGCGTTCCTGACAACAGCTGCACTTTCCCTGCTTAGTTGCCAATAACCTCCTTGTTACCAACACAAAGCCGACAAAATCTGGGATTCAGGGAATATTTCTTACCAGTTGACAATCAGCAGCAGCTCTTTACTGACACTCTTTTCCGTTGATCACCAGCCCTGACTCATGCCAGCCCCATGGATATGAAAGAAATGTCCTCCACAGTGTCCCTGTGTCATCCTGGAGAGGGTTAAGGGGGCTGTGAAGGGAGCCAATTATCCTGAAAGTCTGCACTTGAAGGAGAGCCAGGGCAGTAAAGGCTGATTGGAGATGGAGGCCTGCTGAAGGAACAAGAGGTGTTGGTATAAGAGAGGAAGTTAGCAGTAGAAAGAGGCTGTAGGGGAAGTAGTCTGCAGTCATTCCCTGGGTAAAGAGAGATGTGTTTGGGGGCTACAGGGCCAGGTAGCTTACAGTTACTCCCTGGGAGGAGGGAGTTTGGGCTGGTAAACCCAGAGAGGCGGGGGCAGAAGGTACAACTGCGAAGTAGATAGATGTAGGAATGAGTCCAGGAAAAGCACAACATGGTCTGGGAGGGAGCAGGCCATCATTGCTAGAGAGAGGGTCCCTGGACTGAAACCCGCAGTGGAGGATGGGCCTGGGTTCCCCAGCCACCCACTGGAGGAGTGGTACGGTTAGGGTGTTGATGAGAAGGCTGAAATTTTGTATAAATGGACTTTGGTACCCCAAGAGTGGAGGACTATAGTGACTAGGGTTGCCAGGTGTCCAGTTTTCAACTGGAACACTCAGCCAAAAGGGGACCCTGGCACTATGGGTCCTGTTCATGAGTTTGATCCAAAAGTTGAAATCTATGGTAGTTTTTCCAATTGATTTCAATGGGTTTGTTGAATCATACCCTGTGGCAGCACCAGTATTTCTCTAAGCATCAGCAGAAAAAATGTCTTAATGCAACATCCATCCTGTCCTCAGGGGCTAGGAAGTGTCAGACTGCAACCACTGAGTAGTTTCCCACGTGGTAAGAATATAATTTTTATACAGAGATTTTAGGGAAGGTTTTTGTTGAAGCTTACTACTTTCTTTAAGGCCTGGCCTCGCTCTCTGGTTAGTGACTTAGGGACTTCTTCCCAACTTTCCTTGAGGATTTCATTTGCTTCTTGGTACTCCCAACAGCACTATCCATCCGGAACACAGCCCCTGCTAGGCCTGAAGCTTCTTGCAGAGCTGTTCTCTGAAAACTGCTTTCCAGAAGCACTGTCTCCCTCGGAAGTTCTCTGGGCCTCTTCCCTGTGGCAACTGTCTGTCCCTCCAGCACTAAGATCACATGGGGCCTCATTAGCAGTACACGATAACCCACAGCGGGAGTCCTCTGAATTGGCTGCCCTTATGTTCTTTTTCATTTAAGTCCCTGAAAGACAGATTAGAGTGACACACAACATTTTGCACATGACTAAATAAAAAAATAAACCACCCAAGATTCTCACCTGTTCTACAGAAAGGCAGAAACAGAAACCCTGCCTAAGGGAGCACAGTTGCTTCTGCCAAAAACATATTCCTCACTAGCTTGAAGCCACTGGCCTTTTCAGCTTCTTCCTGGCCTTTGCTTCTACTATAAACCTTGCTGCTCCCATTAGGTTCCCTTCTAATACCCCTGGATCTATTCTACTGAATCTGGAGTCTTATAAGTACCATAGATATAGCATTGTATGGCCCACATGACTGTAGTATCTGAGCACCTAACAATCCTGAAAGTGTATATATTCAGAACATCCCTGGGAGGTAGGAGAGTAATTCTCATGTTATCAGTCTCTCAGCCCTCGTCCAGACTAACCCGCGGCATCGGCGGGTTAAAATCGATTGCTCGGGGATCGATATATCGCGTCTAGTCTGGACGCGGTGTATCGATCCCCGAGCGCGCTTACATCGATTCCGGAACTCCATCAACCCGAACGGAGTTCCGGAATCGACACGGAGAGCCGCGGACATCGATGCAGCGCCGTCCAGACTGGTGAGTACCTCGATTTTAGAAATTCGACTTCAGCTACGTTATTCACGTAGCTGAAGTTGCGTATCTAAAATCGATTTTAATTTCTAGTCTGGACGTGGCCTCAGGGAAATGAGGACTTGTCCACATTAAGTCTATGCAGAGCAGGGAATTGAACTTGGTTCTCTGAGTCCCATGTTAATGCCCTGATCACTTGTTTATCCTGAGCACCTCACATTCATTCTGCTCCCAGACTCCCTAGCCTGGTTTGCAGAACTGCTCATTTAAAAAAAATAAAAATTAAAAAAAAAATGTCAATGGGGGAAAATATATTGAAAAAGAATTCCACTTATGTTTTTAGTACAACTCAGCTCCTCTCCAGGTGTAAGACTTTTAGAGCTGAATGAAGGTAATTGATACCTTCTCTATGCCGCCCCACATTAGGAGCTATGGGGTAACTAAAATAAGTTGAAGCCATTTTGCTAGTGCCCATAAGGATGTTAACAGGGAGCAGGACCTATGTGCTGAGCATAGTTACGGCAGGCCCATGTGCAAAGATGCCACTGAGGGGCAAACTCTGTCCCCTGCCCATTGTTCCCGCACCTGCAGAGGAGTCAGCCTTCAATTACAGGTCTGTAGTGTAAGGATCTTGTTCTTTTTGTTAATGTATCTGTGAAATGCCAGGCATGTTTAGGACTCTGTAGAAATAATAAACATACTATTGGCTCTTCTTCTCACCCTAGCGTTCCCGCTCCGCTGAGTGGTATGAGAATTCTAGCACCTTTCAAGTTGGCATCTCCATGTTGGAAAAATCAGTTTGGAGAGAACTTGATTTATTTAGACATGTACAGCAATCCTGGAAGAGAGGCAGTCACAGGCAACAGGCAATCCTCTCTTCCAGAAGTTTTAGCCCATTTACCAATGCCTGGTTCCCAGAAAGCTACTCTGTCCCAAGAATTGCCACTAAATATAAAGAATAAAGCAGAGAGCAAACTCTTTGCTTTCTACCACAGCTTCTCTCCAACAAGGACTAATGTTAAAAAAAACACCCACCACATAACAGACTGAATATCTGCTTCCACACTAAGCATATGTCTACCGGGGGAATTTACAGGGAAGTTGGTGCAGAATACATATGGTGTGAAGTTAAAGAGCAATAGCTATTTTTCACCAATTCCTCACTTGGCCACTCTTCTTCCACACTTTGGAAGTGGTTTAACCTAAATCACACAAGGCACTATGATTGCTGTGTACACATACCCAGAGGTGTGACTGCAGCACATGTAAACATACCTGAGCTAGCTAAAATTGAGCCAGCTCAAACAGTGAAACCACAGCACAGGCTTCACAAGCCGACCTCGGGTATCGCCTTAGGCAGCTAGCCTGAGCCGATGTCTGCGCTGACGTCACTTCACTGCTATTGGTATTCGCACTAGTTAGATTAAAGCTAGCTGAGGTAGGTCTACACATGCTGCAATCACACCTCCAGTTGCAGTAGACACACACTCAGAGTGCAGAATAAGAGTGTCCATATGGGGAGCTAGTGGGGAATAGCTATTCAGCACCAACTATTCTGGACTCCCCCAAAGGAAAATAACTTGTGGGGCTGTGGTTAACAGCACCAGCTGACAACTCCTGCCATAATGATGTTATAATAAATTACTGAAACTTAGCTACAGGTTGCTGTACTCAGACTGCTAAATATCCAACCTAATTAGATAATGCAGGCCAAAAAAAGGAAGTCAGCAGACACAAGGGATTGCTACCACAAATGTAATTACTTGTAAAATATAAAAGCCATGCAAATTCAAACTAGCGATGTGCCTGGATCGGCATTACTGATCTAAACCTCAAGTCTGAACTTTAGGAAAGGTCAGACCTGGCTAGGGATCCTGGTTTGAACTTTCCAGCTGAGGTCACTCTATAATGGCTCAAACTAGAACGGTGAATCCAAACACCCTTGAACACCAGAGAGAATACATGGGGGAATTCATGTCAGATGCTCAGCTGGTTTAAATCAGCTTAGCTCCATTGACTTCATTTAATGTGATGCAAAAATCTTCATTATGGACTTCAGCGAGGTTACAATGATCTACACCAGCTGAGGAGGTAGCGCTTCACTTTTACGCAGACTCTTCTATGGCAGCTTCAGTAGCAGAAATGCAATAGGCAAAAGACTTACCCATTCTTAGGGCAATAGTGACCACTCTAACTGGTATGTTATAAATGCAAGATTAGATTGGCAGAGAAATAAGATTAGCGCCATGTTACCATAATATATTCTGTGGGCACAGTTACACTCTATGAGCATCCAGCTAAGAATTCCCAAAGCCACTCCTACCACTTCTTCCTGTCTCCCTGCTTGGCCATATAAACATGGCCTCTTTTACAGGAGTAACATTATGACCTTTTCAAGGCGTATGTGCAACTAACAATTACTGTTAACAGTCGTCCTTCCTACCTGTTTTCCGTACCTCCATAAACAGGATAAGTAACTATCCTGCCAGTGAACACTACACATTTCTGCTCTGAAAGCTTCAAAATATTTAAACAGGATATTCTGTCCACAAGACACTGTGGTCCTGTCACTGCGTTGCCAGACATCACTGGAGTATCTTGTGTTGGCGCTGGCTGAACTGCTATCCAATACCTATAAAAGACGAGAAATGCCTTTGTCTTCAGCCATCCTCCTGGAAGCATCTACCGCCTGATTGCCATGATGATCTTCCATTTCACCCCACAAGCTCCCCATGTGTCCCCCATCCCCTCTATTTCATGGACTTCCTGCAACCTCCTCTCTCCCTGTGTGCATGCGCCTCCTTTCCCCACCATTCCAGCGGCTATGTGCACCCCAGCATGCCTCCCTCCCCCAACAAGGTCCCTCATTCTCCAAACTCTTACAGGCCTCATCTGGACTAGAGCACATCCTCAGCCACTTTTCTTAGTCTAGATAAAGCCATAGGGCTATTACATACTGCCTTTTAGTGCCCCAGCCATTTTGCCTTTGACAGCTAAGGACATGTAATTCATTAATGTGTTCTTGGCAGGCTCAGAGCATGCATTTCCTTTTCCTATTGTTCCAGTGTACTGCAGGTGTTTTCGATGCTAAGGGATGACTAAATCCATTGTCTTTCTGTTCTTAAGCAGTGGAACAAGACTGAAGTTTCTCTACCCACATCTACCTCTGAGGATTGTTTCTGTCAAGAGCTGAACCATCTCATCCAGGGCACACAGGGAAGCGCAGGAATGGGTCTGGCTTGGAGAATGCTATTCTAACACCATTTTTTATTCCTAATAGGCTAGGAGTAGACAGGATATACACACTTTATTTTCAGAACAAAAATGTCCATTTTATTTGAACTCTGATTCAGTTGCAGGACAAATATAATTACTTCTCTTTGCACATGCAACTCGCAAACCATGTCATTTTATCTCCTCCTCCTTCCTGGTTTTCCTCCTTTACCTCCTTCTCCAAGGCCTAATTCCCAATCCTTATACTAAGCAATAACAATTATCCTATCTCAGGAAGCAATATCCCTTCCTGAGATTACCCAATATTGTAGACTGACCGGATTGTTGAGCATTGATTCAACAAATCTGATTAGTGAAGGAAATATTAATTCTCTAGAAATATCCTGCACCAAACTACTAAATATTCTGGAAATGGCCAAAAACCAAATAAATAATCCATATACCTCGTGGTGATTTTGTGTCTTCCTTCATCTGTATCCTATACTAGTAATAACCTCTGCACAGGACATTTCCTAGCCATTCCTAACCAACTGTGGTTAATGGATGCCTCCTCTGTGCCTTAGGCCATCAGCTTCTCTCAGCCAGTCATTAATCCCAAGGAAATGCCCCTTTATTCCATAAACAACCACTGTCCAGGATATTTCCTGGGGAACTTATGGGCAGCTGGAATTATTGGCCCTAGGCAAATGCTTATTAAATCTCCAAGAAATGCCATGCATCTTGATTGTTATTGCTTCAACATGGGGAGGGAGTGTATATTTAAGTGGTCTAAACACAATGGGTTTCCTTAGTAGCTCTTGCAGTTTTCAGCAAGCCCTTTCCTCCCACCCCCTACGCAGATATATTTAAAAATTGAGACGCCAACATTTTCAGGCATTTTCTTTTGAGGTTTAGTTATGCTGCATTCCAGACACCCCTTCCACCTTGGCTCCATTCTTCAATATCAAACTGCAGAGGAGTGATAGGAAATGGCCACAAAGAGGCCAAGAAACACATGAAATTCAGAAAGGTGTCATTAGTGTAAGCTAATATGGCAAGGTAATTGTACTTTCTTTCGTAAGGCATTCAGCCACAAAACAGCAACATATATCAAACCTAATGATCTAAGATATTATTGACAATGTTGGCAGGGAGGAAAGGAGGTAAGGAAGCTGCACACATGTGTTGTTTCTTTAAAATCTATAGGAGGAAGCCAGGCAGAAGGGAGCTGTGAAAGTTCTAGACTGCTCTGAAGTGAGGAAGGGAGAAAGGTTAATAGTCTTTTCTTTATTTCTGCACTATTCAGTGTTAGAAAGCAATTGTTTGTGATTCTTTGCCATTGTCACATGACAGAAGACTCCGGAGGAAACAGAGGTCACTGAGAAACTGGTACAGCTGCAGACTTTACTTTTGCCAACCCAAAGCAGCCAAAAATCATGAGTTAGACCTCAAAAGAAAGTTTTTAGAAATCAACTTTGGGTTCATTTTGTTTGTCTTCTGGTTTCTAAGCCTTTTGGGTGCTCTTCAGTCACGTTTTCAAGCTTCTCTCTGCAAGCTTGAGGGTTAGAAACTTACTGTTGTGTGTTTTGGGAATAGGGGTGTGTGTGTTTTTTTATTTAAATGGAGGCAAAGTTTCTCACCATCACATGATTGCAGGAGTGGGGAATTTAAAACCCCCACCAAACAGGATAAAACCGTGATTGGGCAAAACAGACCTTCAGCTATAAAGAATCAATAGTGTACAAAAAAAATAGTTGCAAGAGGTGATTTTTTTTTAAATGCTTTAATAGGCTTATGGATTATCAACCCTTCTTTTTATAATAGCCTGTCAGAGGAAGCATAACAAATTATGATTTTTTCCCCCTTAAAATAATAAAGCAGGAATATATGTTGATTAGCTCCTTCCAGCTCCTCCCATCACCAAGAGCCCTCCCATATTCCAGATCAGACTTCCATGCTTAACTCTTGGCCTTCCATAGGCTTCTGAACTCGGGGGGGTGGGGAGGAGTCTGCAGGGCGAGATGGCTTTCCTCGGAATATACGTTTTCCAAGACATCAGCTTCATTTTTAATACCCTTATCCAAACCTTTAAACTATAACATTACTTTGGTCTATTCATGTCTGTATTTTTAATATAATGTACATCACTATAATATAAGCTTTAAGAAAGTGAGAGAAGTCTGTTTCTAAGACTACAAAATGAACACGCACCCAGGAGGTGTAGAATTTAACTCTGCCAAGTTCCTTTTTTTTAAAAAAAAGGGGAAAAGAAAAGAAACTGGATAAACCATAATTAAATTGCATGGAAATCTGGTTTTAGATGTGCTTAGATACATCTTTTTAAAATCAGCAGCCACCTTTTTAAAATTCTTCACTTGTATTCAACTTTGTCCTTCCAGAGAGTTTTTTCTGTTACATTTTTATCTTTTACCCTCTGTTTTCTATTCACCCATTTTTAATGACCATTTTTCTAATACCACATTCACCTCAGGTGACATTTAGCTGATGTAATAGAACCATTTTAATCAGTAACAATCAATTTTATTACTATAAAAACCTTTGGGAAAGGACATTAAAAAGATAGCATGTAATTAGTTTTGGGAAAACTAGCTTTAACAAGCCTTCTCAGCAAATCAAATATAATTGAAAGGAAATTTAAAAGCTATAAAACTATGTACATAATGGGTGTGAACATGCATGCTGCACATGGCAAGGTATATAAAGCGTACTTCATTTCAACAGCATACATACACTTTAAAGGGAGAAAGAAGGGTGCTGGAAAGACATGAAAGGGACAGGATGTCCAGTTGTTCCTCTTAAAAAGATAACCATGCAGTAGATGAGATATTCAGTGACAGTAACTGCATAAGAAACCCACCAGTTACAAAACTGTAGAAATCAGTAGTGACCCAATGCATGAGCTTATCTGTGTAATGTGACCAAGATGAAAAAGCAAAACTGAGAAGAATGAAGAACTGGTTAATATCAGCTACCAAGCTAATGACATCAAAGTGTTAAATCTATAGATTTATGAAGTATTTACAGACAAGCTTTAGTAGGCTGTCTGAAATGTAAATTGGGCAAGAGTCCAAACTGGTCCCAATCCTGTGTTTCTTGAGCAACCAAAGACTCACATTGGGGTTACTGGCAGTGTCTGGGCACTCAAAGAATTCTGGTGAGTGGGGACTTTTCCCTCTACTCCATCTGTTGCAATGGTGATTTCCACATATATCATATGACTCCTAAGGGTGAGAGATACTTCCTATAGGAAGTACCTGATTTGCTGAGCAGTTTTCTTACTTGGTTAGCTGAATGCCTTTGTTTCAAATATGTGGAGGACAGAAGAAATATTTCCACACTTTGCAATCAGTCATTTAGAACCAGCAAACCCACATTTAAGTGGCAATTCAGCCGCCTTCCACTCTGCCACATGAAGCCAACAACAAAATAATTATTAGTTATATAATTAAGAACTGAGAGTTTGGCCACTGAGACAAAGGAGACAGGAAATGAGGCACAGCAGGAAATGGGATGAGTGAGGCTCTAGGAATTGTTAGAGGCTTCAGGCATATATGTAGAGAAGCGGATTGTGTTTTCTTTTAACTATACAAGATACAGAAGACAAACAAGTCTTCTTTCTCCACCTAGTGCACCTTAAAGGCTACACAAGTCCCATAACAGGTTCTGAACTAGACCTTCACAGCCTGTTGCTGTCACAAAACCTGACCTTAGAATGGAAGGGCACCAAGATCATGCTCAGCTCAGTACAGCTGGCTGGCAGAGCAAAGGTGGCTCTGAACCAGCTCTATACCAACGGCGTCCCTGGGCTTACCAAGCCAACCCTTGGTACAAATTACAGTAGCTTTAGATTTCCTGTAACTCAGGTTAGCAAGAAGAGTCTCCTAGATACTATCCTGTTGGCCAGAGATCAGCAGAGCACATCATGTTCCAGCCTCCTATCCCCAGCTGACCTCATGCCCTTGGCACTGGGGATTCCTTCAGAAATTTTCGTCCCCTACTCTGTTCGCAAATTACTAGCAGAGATTGCAATCACCACCACTTTGTTCTGTTTTCTTAAAACGTGCAAACAAAATTTATGCCGATAAACTGTATCATGTAAATTGTTCGTAGACAGTCTGCTGCAAGTATTCATTCATTTCATTCCTGGCTCAGGAAAAGACTTAAGCATGTGCTTAGCTCTGATTGAAGAATTGATGAAGTATTTCCTTGAACTGGGGCCTATTTGAGCTGATTTATCATTCAAGTCACATGATATTGCCTTTGTTTCTTAACTGAATGACCTATACTTTATAAACAGATGGCGTGCATGAAAAAGCTTTGAGTGACCAATTCCTCCATAGTACTGAAGAAGGAGGAAGAGAAGTCTGTAGAAGAGAGTTCAGGTAAGAAGGCCAAAATAATGTAGATTTAAAATCTTGTTATGGCTTCTTTTGCATAAGAGCATTAAATTTTTTTTTAAGCAAACAGTAAAAATGACAACTATATAAAACACTGGGCATGTGATTTTACATCTCTGTATCTTCTCTACCTTGGTTTATTAAGAGCATGAGAGCCTTGGGGAAGAGACTGTTTTATAATATGATTTTACAGTACCTAGCACAATGGAGCCTCGATCACAGAGTGAGGTGGCAAAATGTGCAGGTGATACAAAACTACAAGATAGTTAAATCCCAGACAGACTGCAAAGAGCTATAGAGGGATCTCACAACATTGGGCGACTGGGCAACAAAATGTTGATAAATGCAAAGTAATGCACATTGGAAAACATAATCCCAACTATACATATAAAATGATGGGGTCTAAATTAGCTGTTAAAGCTAATTTAGCTCTCAGGAAAGATCTTGGAGTTATTGTGAATAGTTCTCTGAAAACAGCCACTCAATGTGCAGCAGCAGTCAAAAAAGCAAACAATACTGGGAATCACTAAGAAAGGGATAGACAATAAAAGATAATATCATATTGCCTCTATATAAATCCATGGTACACCCACATCTTGAATACTGCCTGCAGATATGGTCGCCCCATCTCAAAAAAAAAAAAAAGATATATTGGAATTGGAAAAGGTTCAAAAAAGGGCAACAAAAATGATTAGGGATATGGAGTGGCTGCCATATGAGGAAAGATTAATAAGACTGAGACTTGTCAGCTTGGAAAAGAGATGACTAAGGGGGGCTATGACAGAGGTCTATAAAATCATGACTGGTGTGGAGAAAGTAAAGAAGGAAGTGTTATTTACTCCGCATAATATAAGAACTAGGAGTCACCAAATGAAATTAATGGGCAGCAGGTTTAAAACAAACAAAAGCAAGTATTTTTTCCCCACACAATGTACAGTCAACCTGTGGAACTCCTTTTTTGAATCCTGTTATAGTCTTGGCCTTCACAACATCCTCTGGCAAGAACTAGATAAGTTCATGGAGGATAGGTCCATCAATGGCTATTAGTCAGGATGGGCAGGGATGGTGTCCCTAGCCTCTGTTTGCCAGAAGCTGAGAATGGGCAACGAGATGGATCACTTGATGATTACCTGTTCTATTCATTCCCTCTGGGACACCTGGCACTAGCCACTGTCAGAAGACAGGATACTGGGCTAGATGGACCTTTGGTCTGACCCAGGATGGCCATTCTTATGTGTAGATGACCCGGTAGCCCCAATAGCCTCTGAGGAAAATATATTGAGAGTTGCATAGTGGCTCAATACACCAAGGTGACCCCACCAGCTATTCTCCAATTACCAGAGCTACATATGAGATATCAAGCTGAAAACTGATGGCACCATAATAAATGCATGTCTTCAAATACGCTATCCTAAATGAGTATTCATCCCAATAGCTAGACTCCAGTTTCCAAAAAGGGGTAGAAACAGCTGGGCATTATTTTACATTTATGGCTTTGACTGTGGTAAATACATGAATAATCTACATGAATTGCATCAATGAACACCTTGTAATATCATTTGCTCTGTGTGAAGTAATATCACTACAAGACAAATGACAAGAGCCACAAACTTCTGCTTAATTGAGACAGAAGTGGACCCTAAAATTAACAATATACCTCTTAATGAGGGCATAAATTGAGCCTCAAAATAAATGGAGCCAACTTCCATTCCATTTACATCAGTGTTAATCTGGAGTAACTTCCACTGAGATTCCACATGAAGGGAGGGCAACATACTACACTGCAAGAGATCAGCATTAATATGTGCAGAATTGATATTTGATATAAAAAAGCACGAAGCGAAGAAGGAATGATAAGAATACACAACCCTTCTTTCTTAATCAGAATCCACCTCAGTTTGCCTGTAAACACCTCAAGCCAGAAAGTCAATCAAACAAATCATGATCCACAGCCTACCTAGGGTTGCCAGGCCTCCAGTTTTCAAATGGAACATCTGGTCGAAAAGGGACCTTGGCAGCTCCTGCACCTTGACCCCAGTCTGGAGTCCACTATTGCACCCCAAACCACTCATCCCTGGCTACACACCAGAGTCCACACCCCCCACTGTAGCCCTCACCCCCCACACCCCAACCCTCTGCCCCAGCCTGAAGCCTCCTCCCACACCCTGAACCCCTCATCTCCAGCCCCACCTCAGAGCCCACACGCCCAGCTGGAGCCCTGACCCCCTTATACCCCAACCTCCTGCCCCAGCCCTGTGAAAATGAGCAAGGGTGGGGGAGAGCGAGCAAAGGAAGGAGGGGGGATGAGTGAGCAGGGGATGGGGCAAAGGAGTTTGGGTTTTCTGCGAATAGAAAGTTGGCAACCCTAAAGCTACCTAAACTGCAAACAAGATCACAGGACACTCAGAAAGCTGGGCTTGAGGTTAAAAACTGACAAATCACTCCAGATGTAAGCGGGGAGGGGAAGAGGGAGGAGAAGAGAAGGTTAGACAACATAGAGAACAATCGGTTGTATGGAATACATAACTATTCCACTTCCCACAGATAGTGCATCAAATCACGCATACCATTGTTGAAATGCTGAGGGAAGATGGACTTGCATGCCTGATAGGATAATAAATTCCTTCATACCGTTAACTTCAAACAGATCACAGAATATAAATGTCTTGGATCCTAGGGACAAAGAAAGTAAGAAAATACATGATATCTGAAACCAGACGCTGTGTATCTGGTATGTTGCTTGCCCCAGGGGAGAAAGGGAGAAGCTGGAGCACAGGGAATGCATTTTCCAAAAGGATAAGATCCTGCAATGACCTGAATGATGTCAGTCTAGCTAGTTCCAGCCTTTGCTCTCACAAATGCTAGATGTGTTGTGCATTTTTTTGTTTTAACCTGACTTTCTTTGTTCCATTATTGATAAATATCTTGCTTAACTAAAGCTCCTGTGGTTTTAGTTTGTTGGTAGAGAATTTCACAGAATGGGTCTCAGAAAAGTGAAGCAGCCCTCAGTCTTAACAAACAGTTGGCAAAGGATTCTCAAGGCAAGTCTACACTACAAAAATTAAGTCAACCTAACTTATGGTGATGTACAACCAACACAGTGATTAAATTGCTTTTGCATGCCCACGCTATGCTCCTCATGTCAGCGGTTCTCATCTTACCAGGAGCTAGAATGACCAGAGCGCAAGTGTAAAAAATCGGGACAGGGAGTGAAGGGTAATAGCAGCCCATATTAAAAAAGCCCCAAATATCGGGACTGTCCCTATAAAATCGGGACATCTGGTCACCTTACCAGGAGCACTTGCACACATTTCACTGTCTGTGTGGGTCATTGTGGGACAACTTCTGAAAGGCAGCAATGGCCAATGTAAGCAACACAGTCTCTGCACTGATACTGCATCACCCTATGTCAACCTAAGCACTGTGCTTCTCACAGAGCTGGAGTTATTAGCTCAGTGTAATGGACGATTTACACCGGCAGGAACAACGTTTTAGTATAGACACAGAGTTAGGTCAACAAACTCTGTAGTGTACTCCAGGGCTCGGTCAAAATGATACAGACTAAAGAAATCTCTGCCATTAAGTGCGTCGCTTAAATGACTCCTGCCTATCAAACACATGAAAATGCCAAACCACCACAAATGAGGAGCTACTTTTAGAGGTCTATGATGAAAGGGACAGAGCAATAGTAAGACAAAATACATGAATTCTGATTCTCATTTACATGAGTGCCTCTTTGCACTATTAGAGTAGTGTTCATGGGCCTCAGTGTAAATGAGGATCAGGCCCATTTTCTTTATTTTGTTACCTTTTCTAAAAGACATGCTGTACCCTATTATATTATCAAAGAGAGCATAGATAATGAGCAGACCCTGTCATAGGACCCAGATGATACATTTCCCATCTGTTCAGCCAGCAGAGTGCAATGGTTTTACATTACTATAGAGGATTCAGGGAGAGCGTATGGAAAAGTCTATTAGGCATGAGCACTGACAGGTGGTTCCAGTTAAGCAATGGAGAATAAAAAAAAAAAAAACAAGAGATGAGTTTGACTCCGGATTTTAATTTCTGCAAAGTCTGAAGATTTAGATCTGCTGTTTTGATCTAGAGCCTCCTCTAGAAAAACTGCAAAATGTTTTTAGTTGTAGACGTAACATTTAGAGAAATGTTAAGCATGTGACTCGTGCAGCAGACACTCTCAAGGTTATCCATGATTTCAGTGTAGTGGGCATACTGCAGACTGACTGGCATGCCCAATGTTTTTCATTTCCACAACTAACAGAGGGATCTACCCTGGTTTCTAAAAGGATGAGTTTACATCAAATCACATGAAGCATCTCTAACACAGGGCAGTAAAATTGTCTGCTAAGAACAACTCCATGGCAAAGGCATCAGCCCAAATTCTCCTGCAAACATAAACCCAGCATAAGCAGCCATGGGAACATCACCCAGCTGAAGGCGGAGCTGCTTAACAGCTCCTCTACCAGTCCCCCAAGGCCAGCATAGGTGTGGCCAGAATGCATGGTGGTGAATTCCCCTGCACCCCAGAGATTCCTGGCTACCATGACTCCACCTTGCATCTATTGGAATCCAGAATAGGTTACAGCAGGCTGCTGCTCCAACACAACCAAGGAACCAACCTACCAGATACCTGGCCTGGGATCAGGGGAGCATAAGTGATTCAAAATCATTTTTGCACCCACCCACCCTCAAGTTGTGCAGTGAGCTCCTTTGTTGCAGCTATGGATCAGGGCCATATTTCTATGATACAAAATTGGAGGGGGGGGGCTGGGGGATTTTTTGTTTTTGTTTTTTTAAGTGAAGTGTCTTTCAATGGTCAAGGAATATATTGCATCAGAATAGTCAGAGAAGAAGCCAGTATTCTATAACATAGTGGTATTTATACTGCAGCCATATCTTCTGAGCTTAGAACTCCCATTCATGTCAGTGGGAGATCCTTGAAAAAGGAAGGTTTGCAGACCTTATGAGAACCAACCCTTCGAAAGTCATTTGGTCATCTAGATCATGTAATCCATATGCATGCAAAACTGCTATTACTTCAAAGCAAGTGCCACACATGGATTGACTGGAGAATCTGTCTGAGCACACAAAACTAGGTTTAAAATGTAATTAATTGAGATCAGCTGGCCAAATATTTAAAGCATAAAAGAAAATCAATTTAGGAATCAGTATCAAGTAAACTTACTGTGCTTAATGTAGCCACATATGTTCAAACTGGACCAGTCATATGCATAGCTAAAAAGGGCAAACAGATGTCACTGAAATCAAATCACCTAACTTCCAAAAATAGAGGTCATTTACCTTTTTTCCATTGCTGCCAGATCTGAAAGTCCAATTTGCCAGGATAATATACCCTGTGTGCTTGAAGGCTTTCAAAGCTGAAGCACCTGTCTCTTAGCAACCAGAGAGGCTTGAAGCATTTTTTTTTTTATACCCGCAGCGATGTGTCAATTGCTTATGTTTCCCAAAATAAAAATATAGGACCAGATGCTCCACTCCACTGCATGGTGCAGGGAGGATAAATTGAAACAGAAAAATCAGTGGTTCCCTGCAGAGGGGTCACTGCTGCTCCCCTCCACTTAGCCACATAGACCTCTGGGCACAAGATTTGCACAGATACTTGGCCTAATAGGAAAAGTGCGTAGAGTCTGAATGGGAGGAGAAACCACATTATAAACAGCACCCTCAGCAGTCACAGATGACTGCTCTCAGACTTGCCCCACCCCAACACTGCAGATTAGCTGCAGGGGATGCTGTGAGCAGTTAATGCTGCTCCTGGTGTGCCAGTCGCACTGTGGCTGTCCTCTCTGGAGATGCGGCTCAAGGCTGAGAGAAGTGGGCTAATGGCACCACTCTGACTGGATGTGCCATGCTGCTGGGGGAGGTACTTGGAGTGGGACCTCCTCTGAACAGAGGTTATTCCCTCTGTGCTGGGTTGGCTGTGAGGCTGATCACCCACTTTGCCCCCAAGAGCGTCACCCCTCCAAAAGAGGTCTCCACTGGAGTTAGGTTCCCCATCACTTTGTTTGCCTGTCCATGTGCTTTTGAACAGGTCTGTGCCATAGTATTATTATTATAGCCATGGCTAGCAACATTGTCTATTGAGGTGGTTTGACACTTCCCATTATAGGACCCTGTTCTCAGTTATTAATAACATGGCAAACTAGTACCATTTCAGCTGTTTTCCATGCTGACAGATGTTTCCCTCAAGCTGACAGTTTTAGAAAAATTATAGCCGAAACAGTTCAGCAGTTTCCGAGAATGAGGCTAAGGAAAACATTGTTTTGCCAATGTTAAATAATTCTGGTGACCTTACAGATACCCTGTTTCGTTCCATGCACAAGCTAGACCTGCTCTGGAGATGAATCAGGGTTGCATAGTAAAAGAGGCAGACAACTGAATGAAAAAGAAGAAGGGTCTTGTGATTAAGGCAATTGAATGCTACTCTGGGAAACTGGATTCTATCCCTGCCTCTGCCACAGAGTTGCCATGTGATGCTGGGCAAGTCTATGATGAGATAACTGGCTCTGTGGATATGGGGAAAGCAGTGGACATGATATACCTTGATTTTATCAAAGCTTATGATACAGGCTCCCACAGTATTCTTGCCAGCAAGTTAAAAAAGTAGGGATTGGATGAATGGACTATAAGGTAGATATAAAGCTGGCTAGATTGTCAGGCTCAGTGGGTTGCGATCAATGGCTCAATGTCTAGTTGGCAGCCGGTATCAGATGGAGTGCCCCAGGGGTCGGTTCTGGGCTAGTTTTGTTCAACATCTTCATTAATGATCTGGATGATGGGATGGATTGCACCCTCAGCAAGTTCGTGGATGACACTAAGCTTGGGGGGGAAGAGGCAGATGTGCCAGAGGGTAGGGATACGGTCCAGAGTGACCTAGACAAAATTGGAGGGTTGGGCCAAAAGAAATCTAATGAGATTCAAAAAGGACAAGTGCAGAATCCTACACTTAGGATGGAAGAATCCCATGCACCGCTACAGGCTGAGGATCGACTGGCTAAGTAGCAGTTCTGCAGAAAAGAACCTGGGGATCTAAGTTCCCACTAAGCTGCATGGTGATGCAGCTGCCTATTAAATCCCGTGCAGGAACTCAGGGCTGCGGCAGGGAGAGGCGCCCCTTCCCCAGCACGAACCTGCCACAGTGGAGAGAGGCACCCCTGCCCACCAGCCCCAATATGGACTTGTCATGGCCAGAGGCACCTCTCCCTGCCAGCCCCAGCACAGACCTGCCCCAGACTTGCTGCGGCTGGGGGAAGAGGAGCCCCTCCCTCAGCCCGGCCCAGCCTAGCCGGAACTACCGCAGCCAGGGAGAGGTGCCTCTCCCCACCCCTGAGCCACTGCGGCAAGGGGGTGGGGAGGAGAAGAGAAGTCCTCTCTCCCCACCGCAGCCCCAAGGCAGCCCACCCCCCAAACCCCTCCTCCCCAGCCCCACCCCAAAGCCTGCATCCCAACCCTCTGTCCCAACCTTGAGCCCCCTCCCATACTCCAAACCCCTCAGCCCCACCGAGTTCTGTCATGTGCCCTAATATGAAGGTGATGTGTCATACCACCTCCCATATTGGTGCACATAACGAAATTCATTCCCACACATGGACGTAAAAAATTAGAGGGAACACTGCTGGGGATCACAGTGGACAAGAAGCTGGATATGAGTCAACAGTGTGCCCTTGCTGCCAAGAAGGTTAACAGCATATTGGGCTGCATTAGTAGGAGCATTGCCAGCAGATCGAAGGAAGTGATTATTCCCCTCTATTCAGCACTGGTGAGGCCACATCTGGACTATTGCATCCAGTTTTGGGTCCCCCACTGCAGAAAGGACGTGCCCAGCAGAGGGCAGCAAAAATTATTAGGGGGCTGGGGCACAAGACTTATGAAGAGAGGCTGAGGGAACTGGGCTTATTTAGTCTGCAGAAAAGAAGAGTGAGGGGGGATTTGATAGCAGCCTTCAACTACCTAAAGGAGGGTTCCAAAGAGGATGGAGCTAGGCTGTTCTAAGTGGTTGCAGATGACAGAACAAGGAGCAATGATCTGAAGTTGCAGTGGGGGACGCCTAGGTTAGGAAAAATTCTTTCACTAGGAGGGTGTTGAAGCACTGAAATGGGTTATCTAGGGAAGTGGTGGAATCTCCTTCCTTAAAGGTTTCTAAGGTCAGGCTTGACAAAGCCCTGGCTGGGATGATTTAGTTGGGATTGGTCCTGCTTTGAGCAGGGGGTTGGACTAGATGACCTCCTGAGGTCCCTTCCAACTCTAATCTTCTGCAATAAGTCACTTCAACCAAACGTCTCACAGGTGGCTACTAGTTGTGTGTGCTTCATTTTCTGGGTGCCCAGCTTGAGACTTGGGATCAGTGCTCAGCACTTGTGCAAGTCACACAGCTGCAATGGAAGTCAGTGAGAGCTGGGCTTTGAACATTATAGAGTGCTGTGTAATGCTAAATACGCTGAAAAATCGGGTCCACAGGCTAGTGGTTTAACCTAAATCTCTGATTCCACTCCCCATCTGTACAACGGGGATAAAACCCACTTATCTCCCAGGGGTGTTGTTTAAATAAATTAATTAAATTTGTCAAGCACTCAGATATGATTGTGACAGAAAACCCATGAGGAAATTAATAATTCTGTTTTCAGAGCAGTGTTTGAACAGTGTGCAATAAATAAGGCAGAGAACCACACACTGAGCAATGAGGAGAAAACAAAACATCGAATAGCTTCTCATTAAGTAAGCACAATCCATCCTGGGCACTGAATGAGGCAGTGGTTCTGGGGGGGATTATGTACTATAATCAATGTAATTAAAGTCTGTACCATAATGCATATGTACAGGGGAGCAAATTAAGCTTGCACAGTCAACTTTAATTCTGGCATTTCCTAACTTTGTAGTGTTTAACTTTGCAATCTTAATGTTCATTTAACATGGGGAAGGAGGTGTCTATAATATAGAAAAGAGAGGCTAACAGAACATATTCAGGTGTGCTATAAATGGTCATGTAAGATATACATGGGTAACTCCCATGAGAATGAGTAAATTACACACCAAGTGGATTCTCATTTGCACTAATGCCCCTTTATAGCAATTTAAAGGGGGTCTTCAGTAGATGTAAATACAACCACTTTAAAACTGCTTTACATGCCTAAGGGGCTTTAGTGTAAATGGCAGACAGTGTCAGACTGGGCCTGGCTAGTTCAATCTCCATGCAAACTAATGGGCTACAACAGAACCGCCTGACTGGCCGACTGATCCGATTGGTTGAAGGGAGACAGCAGGCGTGCTCTTAAGCCCAGAGGCAGTAGTGGGTCACTGCCTGCTCAATCTTAGCACATAGCTGTGATCATGCCTATACATGCCTGTTCCCAGCCTTGCTTCTGCCCTGTTCTGACCCATGGCTCTGATTCCTGGGTCGGACCACTAGGCCTGACTGACTGCTGCTCTGACAAGCAGGCTCTAGCACAGGAGAAGACAGATTGCAGTACAGAAAGCAATATGCTGGTGGAATCAAATAGATCAGGCACTTCCTGCTTCATTTGACACCTTCTTACTCCCTTTCTTTGGCTGTTTTCCTTACGACTAGCCCTGCTCTTTTCACCATCTCATAGATGTGCAAGTTATATTTGCTTTCACCACCATATAATTTACACCATCACCTCTGAGTTGGCCCTCTATGAATATTTGTATACTTCCAGTTGTGATGCAGCGGGTTAGTGGGTCTTTCATCTCGGAAGGCCTACGATCAAATGTGGACAGGTCAAAAATGGTAATTGTTTAATAGCATCAATCTAGTCCCTAGTGGGCACTTACCCACATCACCACACAGTTTGAGACAACTGCAGCTTCTAACAAGGAGAGATGCAGGACAGGAAAACCCTTAGTGGATCCCTTACTGTGCTAGTTAAATTTGATTTAAGACTAGCACTCCCAAGTGATCTCTCTGTTTGTAAGGTACATAGTGTAAAAATACTCACATACTGAAGATGAAGCACTAAAGAAAACTTGAAATGATCTCTACTCCTTTAAAAACCACTGGAAACTCTCATACTAGCATACGGTACGTCTGACACTACAAAAAGCACTGCAACTTGTCACCATAACATCAAGAGAATTGCAAAGGTCCTCAGTATACATAGCAGGAACACAGAGCTTGAAGCTACTTTGCTGGGGGATGAAGGGGATTTGGAGGTTTATACATTCACTAGTCAAAATGGAGATGTTCTCGCCCTCTCATGCAAATTAAGGACGCTACAGAGAAGCCCAGAATGAATGACAAGCCTCACACAGATCTGCATCTGAACATTCTGAAGAGCAAGGGGTTCAGATCTATGGCTTGAGCCCCATTTCTGGGTAATACAGCCCTGTTCTTTAGACAGATGTTAAAAACATCCTTGAAGTAATTTGCTCTGTAATTAGAAATCTAGCAAACCATTTTAATGAAAATATTTCATAATTAATTAATGAGGTAAAAACATTACAATAGTATCTATTTCTTTCCATTTTCAGCACTGCTAATAAACCCCATAACGCCAGGTTTTAACCCTTATGTAAATATAGAGTATCAAATATTAATCTAACACACACACACACACACACACAGGTATCGCACAACAAAAACAAAGCAATAAAATCTCTGTGCTCTAAGAAGGAGATATCAAAACAAATGATGGGATCCCATACAAAAAGGAAAGAGAGTAATAATTTGTAGAGACTTTGTTCTAAAAATACATTTGGAGGGGAAATGCTGAAGGCATTTTTAAAGAAGTCAGGAAGTGTGAAATTATATGGGTTCTGTGGGGAGTGAATTGCACACTGCACAAAACACAATCTCCTGCCAACTCATACACGAGCACAGGTACTCACCAATATAGGGCCTGAGATCAGGGTGTGAAAAGAGGTAGGGCTAATACCAGTAAGGGCTTTACAAAAATAAAATAAAAATAAAATCAAGTTATTGGCATTTTATAGTCAGCCAGCAGAAGGAAGGTAAAGTAGACATAATATAATGCTCTTAGCTCAAGCCAGTGAGCCATTGTGCCGCTGCCCCCCTGAACAAGCTGCAAGTGACACAGCAGCTCCAGCAAGATGTGACCAAGAGGGAATCTCCCTAATGGAGTCCTGTGCTCATGACAGCATGGATGCTCGTGCAAGGTCACCAGAGGCTAAAGGAGTAGCTGATGTAAGTGGTCCATCTATGACAGCCATCACTCCTCACATGTCCCACCCACTCCACTAATCTGGGCATGGCTGGGAAGTGCTGCCCATGACTGCATCACAAGGAAGCTGCTCTCTAGACTTCTGGAGCTCAGTCACAGGACTCCATAAGCAGGGGACACCTTGCAGTCCCTGCCAACTCAAAGAACATTACTGCCTGTGCCTTCCTTTACTACATGGGCAGCACCTCTGCTGCCTACCTGGCATCCACCAGGAAGTCAGATGCCTGACAAGGGCAGGAAAAGACTACATTGGCAAAGCCTTGTTCTTTCTGTAAGACCCTCTCCCACACCACTGAATCGAGCCCCTTCGCTTGCTGTTCCCTCTTCCATGACCCCAGGCCTTCCTTCATGTTCTTATCCCACTACTGTTATTCTGCACCCCAACACCCTCATGTGTCTTAGTGAGGCTTTTGGGCTGGGGTAGCTTGTCCTTACCTCCCAAGCCTCTCCCCTACTTTATGATAGGCCCTTCCTTTCCAGTCCACATTCCCCATCTGTCCTGTCTTTCAGCTGCAGACCTGTCCTCTTTGTAATATTGCACTGGATTTTCTTAGCCTCAAGGCTTCTGCTGCAAACAAAGTTTAAAAAAAAATGCTCTTGGGGACAGCAAAATCCTGCTGATTTGCATGGGAGGCTGAGGTTTAGTCCTCTAAGTCAAAGGAACAGTTGGACTAGACAGCAGCTCACCCAGGCCTGACTCATTGGGATCTCAAGTCATTAAAGCCCTTACAATTGATCTTTAGCCTTAACTCCATCTTCTTCCCTCAACTCAAAGAGACACCCACTCATCCCCCCCCCCAAAAAAAATTTAAGCCCAATGGAGAGATCACCTTTCCTCTGTAACAGTCCTCCACAATATCATTAACATGCACAGGAAGGTTTGGGGAAGGATATAAATAAATTGCCCGCAAAAATTGTACACATTGCAAAAAGACAAAATGGTTGCCAGTCCCTGTAAGTAGCATGGCCCTCCAGAAATTTAAAGGGGCAATACACAAAAATCTTGGTTGCACTCATCCCTTCATCCTATGGCTTAAAGTGACACTAACAAATTTACTGCTGCTTATGACATACTTTTGGGTGACTTCTGCACTGACACTTAAGTCTTGCAGTGAATTATGTGGCATCGTTCTTAAGCTTTCTTCAAGAAACCAATTTAAAAAAAAACAAACAAACACAGGCCACCAAGATTATCTAGTTTGCCTAGACCTTGTAATCTTTTCTGACTAACAAATCACGTACAGCAATATTTCCCAACATCTGCTGAACATGGTGATAGCAAATACATGTAGGCACGGCATGTAATTTAACGGAGAATATTTTTGTTTTATTTTTAACAGAACTGCACAGGATAGTCTGTTTGCAGTTGCCATGGTAATAGCTGGTATTAGCTTCCTTCTTGCCAAAGGGGAAGCATAGAGCTTTTCACTTTATGCTACTTAACCTCTCAGTATCAAAGCCCTGTAGAGTGCAATAGCAAGAATCTCTCCTCTTTGGAAGGTCAAGGGTAGTCTAAGTCAATTGTTGCTAAAAATAACACTTTTTTAAGTGCTGAGAGCGCATAAAGCATATGCTTTGTGAACATGCTATTTTATCAAACAGATTGAGGACATCTGTTTGGGTTTTTTTTTTTAAATATATATTTAGGAAAAGTCTAGTGATCGTGAAAGCAAAACTGACAGTAGCAGTAAGAGACAGGCAAAGCAAGATGCACCAGTGTGGCTTTGCCAGTGCCCTCAACTCCTCCTTAGCCACATTGCACACACACATAGCACCAGGGAAGCAGCAATAGAAGCTGACGTGTTGTACCATTGTTTATTTATGTTACACTGAAACCTCCTTATACCCCCAACCTCTACCAAACAGTAACAACCCCACCCCAAGCAGAGTTTTGGGCCCAAAAGAGGGAGAAGTGACAGAGAATATGAAGTCCACGAGGCAATTCGTTTTTGCCTCTGGTTTTATGTGAAAGGCACTCAAATGTACATGGGCAGTAGCATAAAGCATTAAGATGGTTAGGACAGTAATGCAGAGGCCCCAACCAAGAAAGAGGCTTCATTGTGCTAGGCATTGTACAAACACACATCGCGAGGGACAGTCCTGAGCTGAAGAGTTTACAAGAGACCAAACAGACAAAGGGTGGGAGGGGAAAAGCATGTGGAGATAGGATCCAGATCCCCAAAAATATTTAGGTACCTAACTCCCATAGATCAATTTTGTTGATTCCCACAGACACCAGGCCTTTGTGGGTCTCAGGGAATCTACCAGAGCTTGGACCCTTCACGTTGAGACCCCGCGGCACCGTGTCCAACCTTAAGCTCCCTTGTAACATGATTCCAGTGCAATCATGTTGTCTGGGAATTTCCCACCCATGTTGAATAGAATCTACTGTAGCCTGAGGCAATGTTAAATCTGGAGTGGATGTCCCACGTGGTACAAAAGGCAAGTTCCCCTCCTGCCTCTTCCACTCCTGGGGCAGGAAGGTGGGTAAATGTCCACTTCTGAAGAGGACAGGGCAGCAAACTAAGCAGAGCAGGCCCTCTGCACCCACTTCCAGGGAAGAAGGTTCTCTTCCTGTCTGGACTAGAGCTGGCCCAATGTGTTTTGAATGCTAAATAATCAAGCAAAGTGTCAGCCATTTTCACAAAACTGTGTCCCCTTTTTTCAAACCAATTCTAGAGCTAAGATGCTTTTTTGAATTTTGAAATTTCATAGTTCAAAAAAAAATACACAAGAAAAGAGGGGGGATTTGTTGTTTTTGGCCAGGAGAGGGATTCACATTTTCAACCCAGTTTTTGATATTGACTCTGCAGTCTGAACATAATGTAATGCTCCAAATATCCAGAGCCTCCCTCATCCCCAATAAGTTCTTCCAAGGACTAATTTGCCACCAAGCACTTCTGCCCTTAAAATCTGAGTCAGTCGGACACTGCTCTAGAAAGGATCATCATGATCATCTAGTTCTGCTGCCTGCAATGTGCAGGAGGTCAGACCTCACCCACTCCTCTGAAATAGACCTCTACCCTCTGGCTAAGTTACTGAAGTCCTTAAATCATGGTTTAAAAGACTTCAGATTACAGAGAAACCACCATTTACACTAATTTAAACCTGCATGTGACCTGTGCCTCCTGCTGCAGTGGAAGGCAAAAAAACAACAAAAACCCAGGGTCTTCGCCAATCTGACCTGGTGAGAAATTCCTTCCCAACCCCAAATATGGCAATCAACTAGACCCTGAGTATGTAGGCAAGACCAACAGGCAGATATCGGAGAAAGAATTCTCTGCATTAACTCAGAGTCCTGCCCATCTAGTGTCCCATCTCCAGCAGCTGGGGATTTTTGTTACTGGCAGTTGCAGACGGGCCACATGCCATCGTAAGCAGTCTCATCATATCATCCCCTCCCATCCATAAAAGTGTCAGGCTATCATGAAGCCAATTAGGTTTTTTGCCCCCACTGCTCCTCTTAGAAGACTGTTCCAGAACCTCACTTTGCTTAGTGTGCGGGGAGGAGGCTAATGTAACCCGCTGACCAGTGGGTTATGTGTTCCCCTCTGTGCCCAATCCACCGAAACCATGAGTATGCCTGGCTCAAGATAAAGGGGCTTATGCTATTAGCACAAGAGGTCCCTAGTTCAGTCCCCAGAATGAACTGCTGATGCCCTGCTGTATCTACCCTGTGACTAAATACGAGAGGCTGGTCCATGGGGCAGTCAGTCCTGTACATTGTGACAAAGTTCCTCCTCTACCTTGGTGGGTCCTGAGCTTATTGGCAGATTTGCTCACCTCGGTGATCTTCCCCACAGTCTGGATCAACTCCTCCTGTGTCTGATCAGGAGTTGGGAGGTTTGGGGGGAACCCGGGCCCGCCCTCTACTCCGGGTTCCAGCCCAGGGCCCTGTGGATCGCAGCTGTCTATAGTGCCTCTTGTAACAGCTGCATGACAGCTACAACTCCCTGGGCTACTTCTCCATGGCCTCCTCCGAACACCTTCTTTATCCTCACCACAGGACCCTCCTCCTGGTGTCTGATAACGCTTGTACTCCTTAGTCCTCCAGCAGCACAGCCTCTCACTCTCAGCTCCTTGTGCCTCTTGCTCCTAGCTTCTCACATGCACTTCCTCTCCTCTGGCTCCTCCTCACCTGACTGGGGTGAGCTCCTTTTTAAACCCAGGTGCCCTGATTAGCCTGCCTTGATTGGCTGCAGGTGATCTAATCAGCCTGTCTGCCTTAATTGGTTCTAGCAGGTTCCTGATTACTCTAGTGCAGCCCCTGCTCTGGTCACTCAGGAAACAGAAAACTACTCATCCAGTGACCAGTATATTTGCCCTCTACCAGACTCCTGTACCCCACTGGTCTGGTTCTGTCACAACCTCCAGGAGTTTTAAATTCAGTGGAAATGTAGCAGACAAAAGATTCCCCCCTGAAAGGTGGGGAAATTAAAGAGATACAGACAGGGCCGGCGCTACCATTTAGGCAGCCTAAGCAATCGCCTAGGGCGCCAGGATTATTCGGGGGGCGGCATTTTGCCAGGGGGGAGGCAGGCAGCTCCGGTTGTCCTGCCACAGGCAGGCCTGTGGAGGGTTCGTTGGTCCGCGGCTCCCGTGGAGCTGCCGCAGTCATGCCTGTGGACGGTCAGCTGCTCACATGGCTCCGGTGGACCGCCCGCAGGCATGCCTGCGGCAGCTCCACCAGAGCCGCGGGATCAGCGCAGGGGGCGGCGAAATGGCCGTGCGCCTAGGGCGCAAGAAACCCTAGCGCTGGTCCTGGATACAGAAAAAGCTATGCTGTCCCCTTGTCATCCTGCTCAGGGTGAACTGCATATAATCTGTACGTAATGAAGTTAATCTGAGGTTGTGTGCCAAGTGCCCCTATGACCTTTGTTATCTGGGGCAGTCAGCACATAAACCTCACTAAGTTCAGGTTAAAAAAAAAAAAATTGTGGTTCGCCTTTAAAAGGTGAACCTGCAGATCAATATATGGTTTGGCTGACAAATAACAGTGATTTTGAAGAGGTGAAATGCACAGATCATCTCTATATTATGAAAAACTGGCAGCTGCACTCAGCACCAGCTGGAGATTATAGAGGGCCTTATCAAGCAAGCCTGCCAGGAGGGAGTTGTACTAATCTAATCTTGATGTGAGAAATGCATGGATAGCCAAGTCAAGGTCAGTATAGCCACAGAGCATAGAGGTTTGTTAGAAAATAAGGGAGCATCTCAAATAAACTTTCAGGCTCTCTTCTTGCTGACGTAGGCCAAAAGAATGTATATATATATATCCCTCAGTGAATGAAAGAACAGGTTGCAATGATGGGCAAAGTCAGCTCAGACATGGAAGCAGTAATCTCTGCGTATAGTTTGTATGTAACAGAGATGCTGATATTTTAACAAGGAGCTGTCACAAAAGATCTCTTCAGCACGGTATGTCTAGTGTACTGGGCTGTAGGAGCTTGTGAAGATGGAGGGGGTAGCTCCTTGAAAAAGGAAAGGACGAATAATTGGAGGATCTATTCACCTCCTCCATGCCCCACCCCCATTTTATCATAAAGGAAGAGGGAGGTAAATAGACTTAACCCAACGAGATAATATAGACGGAAGGTGGTCGATTAGGCAGCAAGTTGATATGAGAAGACAGAATTCACATTTCAGGATGCCAGTTACTGGGAGCACTAGCAATTTTTGTGTTTTCACCAGAAACCCCCACTCAAGCACCAAAACCTGTCACATTCCAGGGTGCAGTCCAGACCAACAAGCGATTGTGTCACCGCCCATCCCACAACCTGGGGTACCTCATAGTGCGGTCCTATTGTAGCTCCCAACCTGGGCTACTTACAAACAGGCTATCAAGAATCAGGTCACACCCTGAGTGTCCATGTGTCACTTCAGCCCTGGTCTAGCAGCTCTGACCCCCGTCACACTCCAGCTTCCATCAGCCTTGGTTACTACTGCAGGGTGACCCCACCACAGTCCCAGACCTGAGTTTTCCCCAAAAATGTGTTCTGCGTCGTCTCACCCTCTCCTGGACAGTTCACACATTAAAGGCCTGTTGCCCCTGTAAGGAGTCAATAGTCAACAGTTTTCCACTTTAACTGTAGTTACCAGTTTGGTTTAAGCACAGCACTGGATTGTTTAGATCAAAAAAAAATAAAATGAGTTTATTAACAAAAGAAAATAGTATTGTAAGCGAAGTCAGGTGCCAGATATTAGAGTCAGAAATGTTTATGAGAGAAATAAAAGATAAAACTTAAACTAGACTTAGCTCAAGGTAAAATCCTTACCACGTTACCAGTAACATGGCTGACCAAATGCTCTACTCAGAATCTTCCCCCAAAGTCAAAGGGCTGAATACTTTCTATATAGCAACAGTATTGACCAGCAAGTTATTAGATTTCAAACAATACCTCACAAGGCATATTTTGTACCAGGATTATTACAATGGTGTCTAGGGTGAGAATACAGGGGTGCTTTGTCACAGCACCCCGCTGTGATAGTCACTGCACAAGAACACGAAAACAGGAAAAGTTTCTGCTGACAGAATCACACTACAGTCTTATGATAGGATGCAAACAGGTGTGGTGAATCAGTAATGCTAGTAATTGAACCACGGGCTAATCATCTGGCTTCTAATTTATTTATCCAACATGCTAACAAGCAGCACCCTCAAGTGATCACTGAATTATAGATACCGATCTGGAATCTCCACTCTAGGGGTACGTCTACACTACGGGATTATTTCGATTTTACATAAACCAGTTTTGTAAAACAGATTGTATAAAGTCGAGTGCACGTGGCTACACTAAGCACATTAATTCGGCGGTGTGCGTCCATGGTCCGAGGCTAGAGTAGATTTCTGGAGCGTTGCACTGTGGGTAGCTATTCTGTAGCTATCCCATAGTTCCCGCAGTCTCCCCCGCCCCTTGGAATTCTGGGTTGAGATCCCAGTGCCTGATGGGGCAAAAATCATTGTCGCGGGTGGTTCTAGGTAAATGCCATCACTCATTCCTTCCTCCAGGAAAACAACGGCACACAATCATTTCGCGCCCTTTTTCCCTGGATTGCCCTGGCAGTTGCCATAGCATGGCAACCATGGAGCCCGTTCACCGTTTTTTTTTTTGTTTTTTTTTACTGTCACCGTATGTGTACTGGATGCCGCTGACAGAGGCGTTACTGCAGCGCTACACAGCAGCATTCGTTTGCTTTTGCATGATAGCAGAGACGGTTATCAGTCGTTCTGTGCTGTCTGCTGCCATTGTAAATTGGCAATGAGATGACGGTTATCTATCGTTCTGTACTGTCTGCTGCTATCATGGGTGCCCCTGGCTGAGATCGGCTGGGGGCGCAAAGGCAAAACTGGGAATGAGCTGCATGCCATTCATGGGGGTTGCCCCTGCAACAACCCCACCCATTGCTTCCCTCCTCCCCAACCTTCCTGGGCAACCATGGCAGTGTCCCCCCCATTTGTGTCATGAAATTATAAAGAATGCAGGAATAAGAAACAGTGGCTTGTTAGTGAGATAAAATGAGGAGGAGGCAGCCTCCCGCTGCTATGACAGGTACCAGGCAGAACATTACGTGGTGCAGGGGAGAGGAGCCCAGCATCCCGCTACTATGATAGTCCAGGCAGTACAGAATCTTTTCTTTACACATGAAAGGGAGGGGGCTGATGGAGCTCAGCCCCCAGTTGCTAAGATGAGGACAGTTACCAGCTGTTCTGTACCATCTACTGGGAATGACCAGGAATCATTCCTATTTTTACCCAGGTGCCCCCAGCCAGCCTCACCTGAGGCCAGCCAGGAGCACTCACGGGCTGATGGTGACAACGGATAGCAGTCATATTGTACCGTCTGCCACCGGGGAGGGGAGAAGAGCGGATACTGCTTTTCACTGCTGCAGCATCGCGTCTACCAGCAGCATTCAGTAGACATAGGGTGACATTGAAAAAAGTCAAGAAATGATTTCTTTCCCTTTTCTTTCACGTGGTGGAGGGAGGGAGTAAATTGACGAGCTATACCCTGAACCACACCGGACAATGTGTTTGAACCTACAGGCGCTGGGAGCTCAGCCAAGAATGCAAATAGTTTTCAGAGATGACTGTGGGATAGCTGGAGTCCTCAGCACCCCCTCCCTCCCTCCATGAGCGTCATTTGATTCTTTGGCTTTCCGTTACGCTTGTCACGCAGCACTGTGTAGCCTGGAGATTTTTTTCAAACACTTTGGCATTTCGTCTTCTGTAACGGAGCTCTGATAGAGCAGATTTGTCTCCCAATACAGCGATCAGATCCAGTATCTCCCGTACGGTCCTTGCTGGAGCTCTTTTTGGATTTGGGACTGCATCGCCACCCATGCTGATCAGAGCTCCACGCTGGGCAAACAGGAAATGTAATTCAAAAGTTTCCGGGGCTTTTCCTGTTTACCTGGCCACTGCATCCGAGTTCAGATTGCTGTCCACAGCGGTCACAGTGGTGCACTGTGGGATACCGCCTGGAGGCCAATACCGTCGATTTGCGGCCACACTAACCCTAATCCGATATGGTAATACCGATTTTAGCGCTACTCCTCTCGTTGGGGAGAAGTACAGAAACTGATTTAAAGAGCCCTTTATATCGATATAAAGGGCCTCGTAGTGTGGACGGGTACAGCGTTAAATCGGTTTAACGCTGCTAAAATCGGTTTAAGAGCGTAGCATAGACCAGGCCTAGGACAGGAAAGTTTAAGCCTTGGCGGCTGAACGTGACAAGTAAAAAGGTACACAATGTTGTGACAACCAGCACTAAAGCAGAAGCAAATAGAGTGGGGGAAATAGAATTAGTCATCCCAGGTCAGAGCTCAGCAGGAGGATATGGAAGATTCTCAAAAGTTAAGTACATGCACACAGACCAGATGGCCCTCAAATAAGCAGTTAGGCAATACTTTACTTTCTTCTTAATGCAGTTTATTGCTCACTCTTTTTTCCTTGGTCAAGGGCAATTACAACAAAAAGACATGGATGATGAACTTCTACAGCCAAATACTTACTAATGCTTGTCTTCATGGAAGCAAAGTATCAGCCATAATGATAGTGCATGATGCCGCAAAATACTTATGTCCATTTACACCAGTGTGGCATCTGGTAACCACAATTTTCAGCTAGTTGGTTTTTAATTGAAGAGATTTTTTAAAAACAAACAAACTTGCCTTGCAAATAATTCAAGGAGTGAGTGTCAGGTCTGCAGGATAAAAGAATACAAGAGACTGCAAGTTATTGGTTACATTATGCTTGCGTATAATTATAAGAACTCTATCAGTGATCTCAGGCTGTTTTCTGCCTTTCAGTTGCCAATGTAATACAGACAGTAAATATCACTCCAGTTCTTCCAATTCCTTTATTCTGTTCAATCACATTTCTAAAGCAGATATTTTTCTTTCCAGCCATAGCGATGAAATAGATTTATTAGCTTCACTCCCAAGGATTCTAAACAAATAGCTATCCTTGTTTAATTTTGCGGTAAATCAGGATTTCTGTACATTCTTACAGCTAAGATAGTATTTACAAAACTGTCAGAACTGGAGATAGGGATAAAGGTAGTTTAAACTAATAGAAGACAATGTCAAGCAACACTGGGTGTCTGGGGATTGGTCCTGCTTTGAGCAGCAGGTTGGACTAGATGATCTCCTGATGTCCCTTCCAACCCCGATAGTCTAACTAAAGGCAGGGGTGAAAGTAACTTACAGGACTTACCGGTACTGCCCGAGTCCTGAGGGAGGTGTGGCCTCATCCAGAAGAGGCATAGACTCAAGTGGAAGAGGCGGGGCCTCTCAAGATTTAAAGGCCCTGGGGCACCGGCTGTGGCTGGGAGCCCCAGGGCCTTTAAATCAACCAGGGGCTCCCAGCTGAAGAGGTGGCTGGGAGCCCCCTGTGGCTCAAGGGCAAATTAAAGGGCCTGGGGCTCCAGCCGCCGTGGGAACCCCAAGCTTTGCCATGCTGGGGCCAGGATTTAAAGAGCCCTGAGCTCCTGCCACTATGGGGAGTTCTGAGTCCTTTAAATCCCGGCCCCGGCCCGGCTGCCAGAGCTGCGGCCAGGATTTAAAGGGCTCTGGGCTGCCCGCAGTGGCAGGGAGCTCTGAGCCCTTTAAATCCTGGCCTCAGCCCAGCTGCTGGACCTGCGGGTGGGATTTAAAGGGCTCTGGGCTGCCTGCAGCCACAGGCAGCCCAGAGCCCTTTAAATCCCCGCCACGGAAGCCGGTGCAGTTTGGCACAGCGTACTGGCTCTTGCCGGTATGCCATACCGGACCAGTTACTTTCACCTCTGACTACAGGGTAATTTGAACTCCGGTGGAAAAGCAAACAAGTGCATTGTATACACATTCTACAGAACTATAAGACAATATTGACAATCTGAGGCTAAGCAGGAAAAAGGAAACTAAGGCAAATATCTGTAGGGGGCTGAACATAAGAATGGCCACACTGGGTCAGACTAAAGGTCCATCTAGCCCAGTATCCTGTCTTCCGGCAGTAGACAGTGCCAGGTGCCCCAAAGGGAATGAATAGAACAGGTAATCATCAAGTGATCCATCCTGTCCTCTGAACCAGTGTCACTGCTATTTGAACAGGGAGAAGAGAAGTCAGGTAAACAAGCTTCAGACAGAAGCATCTGTTCCAATGGTCACAGAGAGGGTTTGTCAGTCACCAGTCTGTTTTGTGTTGCCAGTTGCAGTAGTTGGTGTCTGTTTGTCTCAAATGTCACAAGGTTAAAGATGCTGTACTAGAATTTCAAACTAAAGGATTAGAAAAAAGTAACATTTCATATCTTGTTTTTGGTCTTTATTAGTTCTGTTCTCTTGCTCATCCTTCAGGATTTTTGGTTTGTTTGCGGGGGGTGGGAGGGAGAGAAAGGGGAAGAGAGAAGATCACAAACTCCTACCCATTGCCAGTCTACTATAAATGTTGCTATTTGTATCACCGTAGTGCCTACAAGCCATAGTCATAGACCAGACCTGATCGTGCTAGTTGCTGTACAAATGCAGAGCAAAAAGATTTCCTGCCCCAAAGAATTTATAATCTCAGCCACTTCATCCTCCCTCAAAATGCTCTATTCTCACATGGCTAAATCCCTATTAACCATATCCAGTCAGACATCACTAGATCCCCTCACCCTTAGGAGACCTACCCTGTAGCAGATACTTCCTGTCCAAGGGTTACTCTTGAGGGCATTCTATGCCAAAAAATAAAAATTCTGCACTCAATATTTCAAAATTCCCATCCTCTCCAGCCCAGCTGGGACTAGCAGCTGAGCCCAGCACAGAGTAGGAGCCAACGGCCAGGTCTTCTCCAGTCCTGTCACCTGCCCCACAGTGATTCCCTACCCTGATGGCTGCCCTGGCACCAAAGCATACTGCTGGGGAGACTCACATGACCACTCTTGGGGTTTCCTTGTCAAAGTAATTTTTCTGCAGGGAAACAAATCTGCAGGGGACAGGAATTCTGTGCATGCGCAGTAGAACAGAATTCCCCCAGGAGTAAATGTTTTTGTGGTCCCAGAGTCCTCACTCAATGGCTTTTTCATCCTATAGTCCTTCTGTTCTCATTGCACAGTAGGCCCTTCAATTCTATTGCCATAGGTTTTCTGCCAGGCTGCTTAAGCCAGTGAGATTCCCTACCCGCAACTTAACTAGGCCCAGCTTCCATAAATACTTCACTGTTCTCTTCAGCATGACTTTATATACAGTACCTAGTTCTGCTGGTTGGCCAAATTCATAGTAATTAGACAAACTGCTCCCCTGAGGTCAGAGCTCAGCTCCAGTGTTTTGAGTATGAATAGCACAATTCTGAGCTTTATTCTGCTCCAGCCAAGAGCTGAATGCACAGGACTTGTGTCAGGTTGGAAGTTATTCACCAAGGACCTGCGAATAATCAGGCAACTTCACCATTAGACTGGAAAAGCAAGCAACCAAAAACAAAAAACAAAAAGTCAATTTTCATTAGAGGAGAAACCCTGACCCCAGGGCTCCACAGATTTCATTGCACACCCAGGGTAACAAATTTAACACCCTGAATATTTAAAAAGAGAGGTGTTTTCAGAAGCCAAGTGAACATACCTGTGGATACCATTATGCCAACAGGAAGCCTATCAATTGTGAGCTATGACAGAGACCAAAGGTGATGGGGTCCCAATGCCCACTGAGCCTAGAAAGCATGTAAAGAAAACCCCAGGAGACCTGTCATTTTTCAACAGCTAACACTAAAACACAATTGACCACAGAGAAATAAGCACGCACGCACACACAGGGGATCCAAATTAAACACAGTCAGGAAGGCACAATAAATCTAAGAGAAGCAGTCAGTAAGGTGAGCTATCAGGAGAGATGGGAGAATAGGGGACATTTTCCAGGAATATTCCTTCGGGTTCAAAAAACTAGTTTTGATTCAACAGTCTTCAAGACGTTTTGAATGAAGTGTTGCACGGATTAATCCAACACTTTGAAAATGCTAATTATCATCCCTCACTGTATCAGTAAACTGGAGTTTTTCCATCCTCATTCCACTACTCATCATCATCATCATGCTGCAAGCAGATGGTGGGAATGCCCTAAGATGATAGTATTTTGGAGGAAAATATTAAACAGAATTTTCAAGATCACTAAACACAGGCTACCCATACAACCTAGTGGGTTTATTAGGGGACAATCTGAAGGAGGCTATTGACTTAAAGGACACACTGATAACACAAATTACTACTAGTGGCCAGATGCAGGATAGCTCATTTTTGGAGAATGATGTATTGCCCAACATTAGTGAGGTGACAAAGTAAAGTACAGGAAACGCTTTCTGAAACCAACTGATAGCCTTATACCAGGATTGAAGTTTTTGAAATTTGAACAAAAGGGATATTAAGAGGTTGACCAAACACCAAAGGATATGTTAAAAAGTTAACAAATACAGATTATGAATAAGCTTTGTTAACACTTGTATAGAAAGTTTTTGTATGTTAATAATTGGGATTTCCCCTCCCTCCCCCCTTTAATAAAACACTCAAGCTTAGGGCCTGATCCAATAGCCACTGAAGTCCCTGGGAGTCTTTCCAAAGACTCCAGTGGGCATAAGATCAAACCTTTGATGACTGACTAGTTAAAAGATTCTGAATTATACGACACTGCTAGTAGAGAATAGCAACACAACCGAGACCCAGGACTCATCAGCAAAGAACATGAAGTCCAACATAGCACTCCATGACCGATAGCTCAGTGTAAGTGTGTTAGAGCAGCGAAGGGCCCCCTGGAAAGCAGACATTTTAGTGAGAATGAAACACTCCAGTCAGCAGCACAAAGAGCAATGGAAACCACTCAACATAGCCTGGTTGGCACCTGAGATATTCCCCACAGGCTCCAGGGGATTAATCTACTTTATGAAGATAGGGCCAACTTTAAACTAGTTAGAACCGGACAACCATAGATTTGTTTAGTTTCAAGCTCTAGGACTAGCCTCTGGTAAGTAAAGCTATGTTTAATAAAAATTAAAAAAATTGAGACCTGCTTTAAAAATAAATGCAATACACTCAAGTAACTTCCCCTAAAACAGAAAATAGCAAAGTGAGCTGTTTCAGAGCAGCAGTGAAAACAAAAACAAGGAGTCCTTGTGGCACCTTAGAGACTAACAGATTTATTTGGCCATAAGCTTTTGTGGGCTAGAACCCACTTCATCAGATGCATGGAGTGGAAAATACAGTAGTAAGTATAAATACACAGCACGTGAAAAGATGAGAGTTGCAATACCAAGTGAGAGGACAGTCTAACAAGACAATTCAATTAACAGTAGGATATCAAAGGGGTGGGGGGAGGGAAATCGCTTTTGTAGTGGTAATGAGAGTGCCCCATTTCAAACAGTTGGCAAGAAGGTGTGAGTAACAGTAGGGGAAAATTAGGTTTTGTAATGATCCATCCACTCCCAGTCTTTATTTTGAGCCTAATTTGATGGTGTCCAGTTTGCAAATTAAATTCCAGTTCTGCAGTTTCATGTTGGAGTCTGTTTTTGAAGTTTTTTTGTTGAAGAATTGCCATTTTTAGGTCTGTTATTGAGTGACTAGGGAGACTGAAGTCTTCTCCTACTATTAAAATTCCTAGTGTCCAGTTATTCTTTTGCACAGAGACTGTCTGGTTTGGCCAATGTATATGGCAGATGATTTCTGGCACATGATGGCATATCTCACATTGGTAGATGTGCAGGCGAATGAACCCCTGACGGTGTGGCTGATGTGGTTAGGTCCTATGATGGTGTCCCTTGAATAGCTATATGGACAGAGCTGGCACCAGGATTTGTGTTGCAGGTTTTGGTTCCTGGGTTGGTGTTTTTGTTGTGTGGTGTGTAGTTGCTGGTGAGTATTTGCTTCAGGTTGGGGTGCTGTCTGTTATTCATGACTGGCCTGTCTCCCAAGGTCTGAAAGTGAGGGAACATCCTTCAGGATAGGTTGTAGATTCTTGACAATGAGCTGGAGAGGTTTTAGTTGGGGGCTGTAGGTGACGACTAGTGACGTTCTGTTACTTTCTTTGTTGGGCCTGTCTTGTAGTGAGTGAGTTCTGGGTACCCTTCTGGCTCTGTCAATCTGTTTCTTCACATCACCAGGTGGGTATTGTAGTTTTAAGAATGCTCGATAGAGACCCTGTATGCTTTTGTCTGGCTGAGGGATTGGGGCAAATGCGGTTGTATCTTAGAGCTTGGCCGTAGACCGTGGATGGGATGTGGTCTGGATGAAAGCTGGAGGCATATAGGTAAATATAGCGGTCAGTAGGTTTCCGGTATAGGGTGGTGTTTATGTGACCATCGCTTATTAGCACTGTAGTGTCTAGGAAGTGGATCTGTTGTGTGGACTGGTCCAGGCTGAGGTTGATGGTGGGGTGGAAATTGTTGAAATCCTGGTGGAATTCCTCGAGGGCCTCTTTTAAGGGCAGCAATGGTATCTTCAGACAGCACCGGGCATTTCAACACCAATGTCTGCTCTTCTGAGAGTTAAGAGACAAAAGGAATAGAAGAAGTGACCACTAGCCTTATCCTTTGCTGTCTTTGTGGCTTGCTGGCAGGCCTCTAGCGTTTTTAGGGACTGGTGGAGCAGGCTGCCTTCATTAACCATGACTGCTGGCAAACCGTCACCAATCCCTCTAACTTAAGGATAACGTAATAGATTGGGGGGGAGGGGAAGAGAGAAGGAGAGGTGGGTTTTTTTTGATTTTCCGTCATGATGTTTAAAGGATCCACACTCACCTTTATCCACAGCATCTCCAGGTGCCACACAGGGGAGAAGAAAACCCTACCAGAGATGCCATACTTCAGCTGCACCTAAGTTTAAAAGGAGGGATTGATTAGCAGTTGGTCTAATGCACTGAGAATCAAGAGTTCTACAGTCAGTTCCTAGCTCCACCAGATTCCCTCCAGGGCCTTGGGAAGTCACTTAATGCTTGTGCCTTGGTTAACTGCTTGTAAAATACTAGTAATGGTGGGCAGTGTTCCTAGCCTCTGTTTGTCAGAAGCTGGGAATGGGCAATGGGGGGGGGTGGTGGATCACTTGATGATTACCTGTTCTGTTCATTCCCTCTGGGGCACCTGGCATTGGCCACTGTCGGAAGACAGGATACTGGGCTGGATGGACCTTTGCTCTGACCCAGTATGGCTTTTCTTATGTTATATTATTTCTCTCATCCTTTGGCTGTTCAGTATCAACTGTAAGCTTTCTGGAGCAGGGCACAGCATCGAGCACAGAGAGGCCCTGATCTCAGCTGGAGCCTCGAGGCACTGTTTTAGTCTATGTATAAAAAAAAAAACCCACAACCACATACACACACAGCACTGGGTCCTTTCCCCATGGGTCCACGAAAGAGAAAAAAAATCCATTATTTTAGCATCCTGGATGTTTTATTCTTCATCTCTAAAGATGGAGGGACAATTGTGCATTTTAACAGGTGAATTTCCCTTTATGGAGATGCTCACTTAATACTGGTTGAATATCAGTCTAGTAGTGACCTTATCTAAAGGGCCATAACAGTCAGAAAAGAACTAACATGCTCTTTATGGTGGGGATTTTCAAAAGCAATTAGGGGAGTTAGGAGCCCTATCCCCATTAAATTTCAGTGAGTGGGATGCCTAACTCCATTAGGCTCATCTGAAAAAGAAAAAAAACCTAAGCTTTTAATAGCCAATCTGGAGGTTTCATTATCCAAGCTCCCTTCCATCTCTTTTCTTGTACTAGATCCTCATCAGTGACAGCCATTTAAAAGCATTCGCCTCTCTCCACCAACCACATGTAGCTGCACTTAAAATAAATTGTTCTGCTGATCAACACAAGCTGAAGTTAAAGGGCCGAGTGCCTCCATGAATATCAATAGTGGCATTCCATCTGCAGCTCAGGCTCAAACCAGAGAGCCTATGTTTAATTAATGTGGCTGTAATTTGCTCAGATCTTAATAGATCATGGACCATTCTACTTAAACACGACACACAATTTGGCATATTTGATCATCTCTGTGCTGAGGCTTGAGCTAACCCAGAGCCTGAACTACCTCTCACCCTCAATAAAAGTTCAGGTCATTGCAAAGGTCAGTGGTATGCAGAGCAGCATGGGAAGTCTCAGATTGCCATTGCCTGACCTGGAAATAGAGGATTGATGCTTTCAGAGTTCCCAGCACCTTAACATTGAAAAGGGCAGCGATTACTCACTCGAACAGACAACAGAAAAAAAGTAAGTAAGTAAGTAAAATGGGTTACTAGTATCTGTTCTGAAATGGAAGCACCTCACTCGTGTGCAACCCTTCTCTTCCCATGAATGCTGGATCTGCAAACCGTTATTTGCACTGCAGTCCTGGAAAAAAGCCAGCTCTCGAGACAGTTGAGATTCCTCCCCTCCAGCGCTGGGAAAAAAAAGGGAAGTGCCAGGCTGTTTGAAAAGAGCGCAAAATGCAGAGGCAAACAGAGGGGATGAGACAGAGGTGAGAGGGGTTGTGGTTAGAGCTCTTTCACACTCCCACTCTACCCTTTAATTAAGCATCACCCCTGCTGTTTTTGTAGAAGAGAACAGAAAAATAGGAGGCTAGTTAGTGCCCCACTCCTGGCAAATAAGCAGATTTCTGACCTAGTCATATGATTTATGGAGGTGAGGACTTTAAACAGCCGTTCTTGGCATCTCAGCGCTACTTAATCCACCCTGTGTCACAGGTCCCATTTAAAAAAAAAACAAACCAAAAAACCCCCACACATTTCTTCCCTATCCCAACCCCACACGTCCCCCATTGCTCCCAGGCCTAGAGTCCAACGAACTGCTTCATACACATGTTTCCTGCTGTTCTTCCAACCGATGAACATTATTCTTTGCCAAAGTTTAGTGACTGGCTGAGTGAAAAACGTGTATGCACAGTGACACTGGGCTCCGAGACAGCAATGCAAAGGGCGAGAGGATGTGTCAGTTGGTCAGTCAGTAGAAGAGTGGAGAGATGATCTCTGCAAGTTGCACTCTTTTCTCCAAAACTCTCTTTTTCTTTAATTCACTGTGCCCATAGGCTTTATATGACCCTGGCTCCTCCTTTGTCCATGCCCATACAATTCATTCATCAGAAAAGGATTTAATGAGAATAAGGAAAGCGCGAGAGAGCACACACACGTGTGTGTTTACACACGCACACACACACACACACGTAAGATGTAGAGTCACTCTAGTGCCAGCAATGAAACCTGAAACCTTGCAAAGTGGTCCTGATTTTACCCAACACACACTCAGTCTAGGTTCATTTGATGGTTCCCAGACCTTTTGAGTCTATCTGGTCAGATTTCTGGTCTTGCAGAGAAAGTGGCTGATTTCATGTTTTGCATCAAAACCAGAAAAGAATTCACTTGCGTTAGTTGACTTCGAGTTCATTCAAACCCATACTTAAGTAGAAAGAGGCTACATGCATCAAATTCAAGTCAAAATGTGGACTTGGAGCCTCTCACCCTGATGAATTTTTCACCACCCCTGTAGCAAGTCAATTTGTGATTAAGAAGTCTCAAGTTGTTATAAATAAATTGAAAAGCATTTTCATCCTGCCAACAAGCAACTGTCAAATTGAAATTGCTGCTTTGGGGCAGGGCAGGGGACGGGGTAAGGAGGAGGAATGAGGAAGCCTTCTGACAAGTTATTTTAAATTGGTCAGATTTAGTTAGTTCGTTGACTAGGATAGTGGGATTGCGTGCACAGGAAATTCAATAAAGGGGTTTCTGTATAAGGCTTCAAAAGAGCAAAGGTAAACCATAGCCAACGAACACAGAGAAACTCAGGGAAAAACAATGAAATCAATTATGTCTTATGGCCCTGATCCAGGAAAGTACTAAGCACAGACTACTCACATGCTTGAAGTTAAGCAATGCTTAAGTGCTTTGCTGAATTAGGGCCCAAATTCTATCAAATACACAAAAGCAAGCTGAAACAGTTAGAGGAAACAAGCCTTCTCTCAAGTTGCTCTCAGGAACAGTTATCCTGGGGGTTATCCGTAACAAGACACACTTCTGTGTGATTTTTTAACTAATATTAGGTACTTATGTTGCCACCACCACCGTTGTATTGCAGCACCTCACAATGGCTGTTGTGAGGTTAAATATATTATCCTCACAACACCCCTGGGAGGTGGGGCAGTGCTATTATCCCCATTTTACTGCTGGAGAACTGTGACTCAGAGAGATTAAGTGACTTGCCCAAGGTCCCATAGGAAGTCTGTGGCAGGGCCAAGAATTGAACCAGGTCTCCCTAAGTCCTAAGCTAATGCTTCAACCCTTGGACAAACCTTCCTCAGTTAAGGATGTCCCTTTAATCAAAGCTCAGCAGTCTGACCCTAGTCCCAAAAGGTTCTAAGCATCTTCAATTCCTACATGCACTGTGGGTGCTAAGCAGCACCATACAGGATCAGGTTCCAGACATCTTTTAAAGACTTTCAAGTCTGTGTGTGATGGTAGAATCCTCTTTAATCTAATAGGCAAGGACAAGCTAGAAGTTGAAGCTAGACAAATTCAGGCAAGTGCAGCACACATTTTGAACAGAGAGGGTAATTAGCCATTGGAACAACCTACCAAGTAAGCAGATAGATTTGCCAACAGTCTTGATTAGAATGGACATCTTTCTAATGCTAATTCAACCACAAGGGTTTGGGTGTCAGGCAAGCAATTTCACTGGATGAAATTCTATGACCTATGTTATGCAAAAGGTCAAACTAGATCAGTGGTCCCCAACCTTTTTGGCTGGCGGGCAGCAGAGCACCCGCCAAAATGCCGCGGCAGCGACGCCTCTCTATGACATCACTTGTCGGTGACAAGCATCGTCAGCGAGAGGCATGCCCGCCGTGGCATTTCGGCGGGTGCTCTCCTGGGGGTAGGACACGGGCGCATTAAGGTGCCCCCGTGGCGCCCACAGGCACCGCGTTGGGGACCACGGAACTAGATGATCATAATATCACTTCTGCCCTCAAAAAAAAAAAAAAAACAAACCAAAAAAACCAACACACTATGCTAAGGTGATGCAGCAGGTTAGAAATCAGACAAAAGCCATCAGGAAAGGACAGTCCTACTCACAAGAGTCAGCTATTTGTCACTATCAATTGTGAAAAGCAAAGATGGAAAAACACCAGGAGGCAAATGTCAAACGTCTGTTTACCTGAACAAGTGATCCAATAGCATAAACAGTGTGTTTGATAGGCTGCAAAGAGAAATAGTGTGCAGGGGAGAAAATGGGGTGTCAAACAAATTTGTTGAACTCCTTTGATGAGCTCAGCTACAGAAATGTATCATCTATCAAAGCAATGTTTGTGTGGCGAAGACAGTGCCTGCAGTTTACCAGATGGAGCAATGGGCATGACAGTTCTAGCAGTGCCAATTTTCTCCCCCAAAATAACCACCAAATTGCTCACATCTAGTCACTGAAGAGAATTCAGCCCAACCAGATGAACATTTGAAATTTAACAAAAAACAGTTAATAAAGCACAAAAGGGTCACTAGTTTTCCCCCTTTCCTGGAGGAAAGATACAGAGACCTGCCATTAGCTGTGCTCATTCATGCAGTTTCCAGAGAGGAAAAAGAACATGAAGTCCCATTGTTCTCTCTTTTATGCTCCTCCCTGAGGCTTGTAATAATCATCACTTAATTTTGCTGTGAACAGCCGGGTACTGCAAATCCTAAGTTAAACAGAGGCCAGTTAATGACTGCTCTCTGCTGTGGTGATTTTACATAATACATGTGAGGAGAGCACATCAAATACAGACAACTTCAAGAGAGAGGATACAAGGTGGCAAGTGACCTTTAACCCACTCTATTTGCTTTGTATATATTTACATCAAGGAAAATTGAGTTTAGAAGCCACAAGGATCACATTAGGAGGGATGCACATAAAAAAGGGAGTTAAAAACATGACCAAAAATGTGTCCAATTTACATGTGAGTCAGACAGACAGTGCATGAACATTAACAGCTGGAACAGTGGGCAGGTGAACTGTAATGGAGTCTATTTTCTACTAGAAATAATTACTAAATTGCTCACATTTGTCCACCGAAGGGATTTCAGTCTAAGCAGATGAAAGTTGAGGCTATAACAACCTGTCAATAGTGCAGAGATGAGATGCTGTGTTTTCCTTTCCTTGCAGAAGGGAGCTGAAACCTGGAGATGCCCTGGCAACATAGTCTGGCTTCTTCTATAACTTAACGCATCTGACGTCAACCAAGCAAACCAGCTTTGCAGTTCAGGTCATATCGAGTCCCAAGGAAGGGCAGCTTGGCTGAAATGTCAACTCTGCAGATTATTTGGGCAGCCCTTGTAGTAACAATGCTTCAGTTTAGCACATTTCCTGTCCCAGCACCCAGTCAAAGTGGAATGGAGTGAAGCAGAGCAGGCATTAAACAGGACTGAATATTGCTCAGTTGTTTATCTGCTATGCTCAAGCCTTAACAAAGTTAAGTTATAAACCATCATGAATTAAATATAGGTGATAGGTTTCAGAGTGGTATCCGTGTTAGTCTGTATCAGCAAAAAGAATGAGGAGTCCTTGTGGCACCTTAGAGACTAGCAAATATAGAGGTGGCTGAACATGCCTTGGGTACCAGAGCCCCTCTGACTTTTCCTATGATAGCGTCATATGACACTATGTCTACCCCTCCATTTTAGGAATTTCTAAGGCATCTATCACCACAGCATCTGAACCCCATTTACAGGGCAGAATTGTGACATTATCTGATTAAAATATGATCATGTAGATCGTTGTTGCTACCACTGTTATATAATTGCAACAAATCTTGTATGAAGTATGTCAAGTAAGGTGTCTATGGAAAGGTTATGATATGCTGAATAGGATTATGCTATTATTAGTATGATATGCTGAATAGGATTATGCTAGATCACACTTGTAATGTGCATGGTTAAAGCACAAGTTATTTGTTTGTGGAGAATTTGAGAGAATCACCACACATCCTTATGCACATGAGTGAGCAGATTTAAGCTCATGTACATTACACATCATATTTATACAATGCATACCAGGTGGCACAATTGGGTCCCTAAAACAAGACTTTCCCTTGGGGGACTCGTAAGGTTCACAATAGGTTCTTAAAATAGTTTAGCTTCCAAGACGTTCTTTAAACTTCAGTATCACCCCACACCCTAACACTTCCCTCTGCACTCAGAGGCTTAGCGACAGCCATCAAGAGTCAGTATCAGCACAAGGGCACAAGGCAGTGATCTCATTCTAATATCACCTTATCCTTTCAGCAGATGTGCTAGCTAATATGCTCAGGAGCATGTTGTCACGGACTGATTTTCAGCCGAGAGGCAAAACCTCAGTCATTCCATAGGCTTTTGGTAAGCAAGCTTGGAGGGAGCTCATCCACCACCAGTTTTCAGATCTCTAGCAAACATCACTCTGATATGGGCCTGTTGTATGACTCATTCACAGTAAATAGATTAGGGAGACAAATCAGGTGGTCTGCCCATTATCCATGATAAAGACGCAGGTTGTGACTGAGTTGAGCTATTTCAGTCATCTTTCTTCTATAAAAAGTGCTCTCTCTTTATTCCCCAGCCTGATGCATCATTTAGTGGGTCTGCACAGTCAGTATTAACATGCACATTCTGATGACTCAGTGCAAGTTATCCATCCGTTGATAACATATAGCCAAATGCACACACTGCAATGGGAACATCCAGAAACAGGATTTAAAAGTTGATCTAGATTTTCATTTTTAAAAGCAGTTTTTAAACTTGTCAAATTTGAACGTGCGTGGGAATATTCTCAGTGCTCAAGTATTGGATGAGAATAATGGACAGAGCAAGGTATTGGAAGCCATGATACCTGGCTTCTATTTCCAGTTTTGCCATGAGGGAGCAAGATTAAATAAATAGTTTGCTGATTCAGGAATTTACACCAAGGTAACAGTGCTGAATTTATAAACTACACACACACACACACACACACACACACACACACACACACACACACACACACACACACACCCTTTGCTCCTCTCCCTCCTTTGCTGGAGGAATATAACCTTGTGGGAAAGGTAGGCTCAAATGCACTTTCCATTTTGTTCTCATGCTGGGGAGGTTGATTGCTGCCTTGAAAGCTGAAGACGACAGAGTTCGACTGTCTAAGGCCAGCTGCCATGGAAACAGTCTCCTGTGCTCACAAGTCTCAGCTGGTGATTTCCAGAGGACTGTAGCTTTTGGTGGGAAGTCTTGTTTGTAGATCCTGAGAGAAGCAATCCCTCAGATAGGTTGGGCCAGTTCTGTGGAGGGCTTGGATGATCAGGACCAAGAACATGAATCAGACTTCCAATTTCACTCTGCATTCGAACAGGGAGCAGAGAAAGTGGTTAAGGCAAGTTAGAGCAGGTCCAACATGGAGCAGCTATAGGATACATCCCTGCCCCCCGCCCCAAAAGCACACACCTCCCCCTCTACTTCCTCCAGAAGCGGAGTCTTATTTGTCCTTTTTACCAGCATTTTACTTTGTGCAAACTAAGTGCAGTTGACGCTCACGGCAGAATTTTATGTATCTTTTTCTCCCCGTCAAACAGCAGCAGCTCTGCAGCGGTCTCTCGCCTCAAAGTGCTCCACTGTGGTCATCTTTGCCTTGTTTTTTAGGTAAGGATCTGTCCCTGACCTATCCCACATATGTATTCAGCATGTTAATTGTATTGGTTTATCACCATTGAACTATTGTTTCCAAGGTTCCCCCAACCAATATTAGAAAGATATACCTTAATGTGAGGAGTCAGAGTATTTAAAAATAATCAGTAAAGGAGTCCAAAGCTGCCATAAAAAAGCTATTGCATTCACTACATCAGAAAGGCAGTTTGAAACATTTGCTTTGGCAAGTATCACTGTTTGGAGTTAGGCAAGTTTGCTCTGTAATACATACATGACGATGTCCGAGTTTGGCTCTGGTCTTTAGAGACACCCCCTCCCGATAACTGAATGGATGGTGACCAAAGGCTCTGTACATCTGTCTTCATGAGCAGACAACATCGTGTGAGCACCAAAAGCAAAGATCCACAAATATAATTGGCCTGAAAATTCATGTAGGGAGGCGCTGAAAGGCCCTGGAGGAAGGGAAGAGGCTGGAAGGCCTGAAGTGGGGATTTTTAGCTGCAAGGTCTAGCAAGAAACTGAAAGGGCCAGGAGGCCCTGGGAAGAGTTGAGGAGAAGGCAGAGGGAGAAAAAAAGTGTGGAAGGTCATGAGTGATACCTGGATGGGCTCTGTGTTTCAGCACCAGCTGATGAAGCGTTATAGGATGCAAAGGAGTTGCAGGTGAAATGTGATCCAAGAAGCTCGTCAGAAAGAGCAGGTCATGATCTGGTCTTCCCACACAAATTACTGGTGCAGGGTGATTGCCTGCCAGGCCAGAGATACAGAGTACGTAGGAGTTCCAGAGTCAATGCCAGGAGCTTGTTTCTTTCGGCAACAACCAAATGCCACCCACCTGCTCTGCAGCAGGTGCAAGCACCACTGAGTCACGCATGTTTTCAAGCAGCTCCCAGACACGTGGGCTGAGATTTTCCAGCACTGCCTAAGGGGTTTGGATGCTCAGTTCCTGGTCATTTTAATGGGAATTTTGTATCCCACTCCCTTAGCTGACTTTGAAAATTCAAGTCATGAAAGCTAAATTGTTTCATTGTGTGACACTTTCTGAAGTGCTAGTCATCGGACAGCCTGAAGACATTTATCTTCATCCTCAATCAAAGTGTAGATCTAGAAGCCAGAAGTTGTTCTAACATGCAAAGCTGAAACTCAGAGACCCAGACAAGTTTCAGCTAATACCCTGAACTTCAGAAAAGCCAGTCTTATTTAAACCAAACGATGCTTTTAAAGGTTTGCTCATTATTGTACTGTCTTTTAGCATTGCTGTCATAGAATTTCAGTGCCACTGCTCTCCTGGCCACTCCCTCCTGCAAGTCCTTGTGCCATATAATCCCTTGTATTAGCCCGGCTTTCCTTCTGCCTTTGAGTTCATCTTTTCCTGCAGTTGGAGCTGCAACATCTTAACCTTGGAAGGGCAAATCATTCAGAGACGTGCTCAGGAATTTATCCAAACAGCTCTTGTTACAAAATCAGTGCAACTCATTCAGTAAAATCCTTATATGCTGCCTGGAAAACATGCCTTGCAAATGCTTTCACTCAGTAACATCATATTACCACCTTTGTGTCTCTTTCTAGGGGCTCCTGTCAAAGGAGCATATTCTCTGGCTAATTTGTTTATTGCCTTTGCTAAGCTGGTTTCCTGGCCAAGCAACCTCCACTCTAGACCTCAGGACCTTCTGTGATTCTGTTGCCGAGCTTGTTCAAACTGGTTATGTTCTTTCATATGATGAAAGGCAATCAATCAGTAGTAGGAGGGCACAGAGCCAGATACAGTCTTTAAATTAAAAACACCCAGGGCCCTATCCCACAACCGATACTTTCCTTGAGCATGAACAAGGACCACTTGTGGGGGTACAGGCTGCAGAATCTGGCCCTGAAGCCCGATGAACCGTGGAACATTGCTGATTAATGCAGGCCTCAGAATGCTACAAGCTGGGGGCCTGATCCTCCAAACTCTTCATAACTAGACCACTGAGGAGTAGCTGCATGAGGGAGAGCTGCAGAATCATATACCATCATATCCAGGGTAAACCTGTGAAACCTGAGATGGACAGCAAACCTGGACCGGATTAAGAGAGAACACTCCAAGCCATTTGGGACTAGATTGTGGCTTGGATTTCACATCCCCACATGGAACTAATAGTATAAGAACCAACTGAACCCCCCTGAAAAGGCACACAAGAGTAAGCAAGCAGACAGAGCCTGCTTACCTCCTCCCACTAACACCCCTAACACTCAGGAACTGGTGGCTGAAGTTGTCTTGGGAACAGATAAAATCATGATGGCCAGCATAGGGACAGGGGTGCTGGCATAGGTAAAAATAAGATCACATGCTGTGCCAAAGTGCACACACTGAGGTTAGTACAGGGACCTCAGTTCCCTGTAGCCTGTGCAAGGGATTAAAGGGGGAAATTTTACTTCCCCTCTAGTCCCATAATCCAAGCCACAATCTAGCTTTACACGTCTTTTGGCGTGTGTCCTACTGAAACATATTTATTTTTAATCACGAGAAAAACTTAGCTAGCTAGACAAGGAAAAGTCTAAAAGCAGATTGGTTTTACTTATACAAAACCAGAAGTACCCTGCAAGTGTATTGTCAGGTAGCAATAAGATGACCTTCATCACAGCTTGGAGGCATGCAATAAAAGTATATTTTAAGTGCCCTGGCTGCCCCAAATAACTCTACTGCAATTAGATGTATATATTATAACATCATGCGGGTGTGGTAATTATCACCCTTTACAACAGGAGGATATTTATACAGGTCTGAAATTACATTTTAGGGAAACCTCTTTGAGAGGGTGGGGTTTTTTTTGGTTTTTTTTTTTTTAAAGAAACCAAGATGGGGGTGGGGATTACATTTCTATTTTATTATGGGAATTGTCCCAAACAAACATTGAAAAAGCTGCTGATGCATCATATATTGTATTAGACTTGAAGTTTGTAAATGTCATTCTGTGTGTGTCAATTTTTAAGTCACACCAGAATTTGTCCATGGTATTCATAAATATTCCTCCACTCAAGTCTGTGGGGTCTGACTCTTTCCTCCAGAGAAACATTTAGGGATCCCCTAGGTGTGTCCAAGGCACATCGCCTCACAGTGCTATTCCTAGGGTGGGGCAAAACAGACACCATTCCTTGCCAAAGGCTATGCCAACAGTCCGGATTTATACCAGTAGATGGCCAGGGTGGATTTATGCCTGCGTAAGTGAGCTCAGAATCAGGCCCTTCAAATACCATTGGAAATCTGTTTCAGTACAGATTTCATCTGTGAACACTTCTTCAGTTTGTGGGCAGTCATGCATCCAGCTAGAGAGAACATTTAATACTCATGGGCTACTCTCGCCAAGATCTCTCTCATCTACTAGTCTTTTCGATCCCTAACCTTTAGCCTTGGTTTCCTTTCTTATAAACAGCTGATGCCATAATCTACCCTCCTCATTGCTAAAGAATTAAGCTACAGCATAAAAATCTCCTCAAAAGGTAGCTATCAGAGGATCAAGCTTTTCCTGTATTGTGTTTTTTTGGGATTCTTCTTCCCCAACTCCCTCCCATCTTAAAAAGCCGTTCTGTGGTGTCAGCCCATCTTCCTTAGGACATGGGAAAGTCAAAAATCACTTGCTTGCAGAAGTAAGAGCCACTGCAGCTCTTTGCAATGAGACAGCACTTCTATTATTCTGTCAGATATTTGCAGCTTGTCTATTATATTCACAGCAGATTGGTCAACCTCTATAAAAAAAAGTCACAAGTTCCATATCTATTGTTCTAAGCTTGTGCAGTTTGCTTCCCCAATTGCCATTTTACTTCAGCTTCATTTCCTTATTTGATAGATAGCAATTGTAGTTGTCTTCTGCACAGATTTTTTTTAAAGTTTTCCAAAGTTACTTTAGAAGGCAGAGCACGTTCATTACTCCTGTTTTGCTTAGTTGTATTAATGAATGATTTCATAATGCCATCTTGAATATCCATCTATTGACAGCTGCAGTCTCATTTGGACACAGCAGGTCTGTAGTAATACAGGACAATGAGGGGTCTGGAACTCAGGATTATAATTGTATCTTCCTTGGGTGGTGCCTCAGTTTGCCCCTTATTTGTTCATCTTTTCAGAGTATTCACTGTTCCAGAATGGCTTGCTGGAACAGGTCTACCAGCTAAGCTACTACAGTATGTGTAATTCAACAGCCTTTGAGTCAATACCCACCAGTGCTAGTGGGGCCACAGATGGCATTTCTCAAGTTGTTACTAAACAGGTCAATAAAGCCACCACCTCCTTCACATCCCTTCTCCAGATCCACTTCTATTGCAATGGCTACAGGATTGAGCCAACTGGAAATTGCCAGATAGAGGGCCAATCTACAATTTGTCAATTACACAACAGATCCTCCATTGGTGTGAATCAGCATCACTCCGTAGAAAGCAAATGGAGCTATGCCACACTAACTATTGGGGACCAGGCTGAACCGGGGGTGGGAGTGTGGGGGGGAGGGATTATCCCACATCAGCCTATTGCACGGTTCTTATGCATTCCTCTGAAGCAGTTGCTATTAGCTACTGTCCACGTGGACCACGGGCCTCATCCAGTATGGCAATTCTTATAGCAGTTTAACACCAGCTGAGGATCTGGCCCCAAATTTGAAAAGTGAGAAAAGGTTACAGATGTAGGGAAAGTAAAGGAAATGAACACATTTGTTAGTCTGAAAGAGTTTCAAGTTGTAAATACAAAGAAAACAAAACCAAAGAAAGCCACTAAAAAAAAAAAATCCAAACCCTCAAACTAAGCACACTTCCCCACCACACACTAACTTCACTGCCAAAAAGGTAACAGAAAAGTTACAATTTCCAACTGTGTTTGAAGGCTGTTGGAATCAAACAGCTCTACACCTTGGGACCAAAACCTCCAGATCCCTTTTACACTAGGAATGGTTGAATCAGGCTTCTGCAGTGGCTCACTGATCAGTGGCTACTCTTGATAACATAGCTAGAGTTGATCTAACCCCACCTGGATTATTTTGACAAAACGTTTCAAAGGTCATTTTCCACTGACATTTTTTAGTTTTCACAAAGAGACGTAACAAACACAACCACACATACAGACAAGCCTTGAAAACTGGAAGATTTTGGCCAAAAATGGGAGCTCAGGTGTCCAATGGAAGTTGTAGATTGCTCTTTCTTGTCTGTAGGCCAAAATTCCTAGCTGAATTACATCTCCCATAACGTAGCAGAGGCTTCCCTTTTGGGGAAAAGTAGTTGTGCCACATGGAACCGGCAGCTGTGATGGCAACATTAAAGCTAGCTGAAAATCAAACTGCTTTTGGCCAAAAAAAAAAAAAAAAAGTTGAAAATTTCCACTGATAATTTCCCTGCAGCCAGGGGAGTGGGGTGGAAATCTGACCATCTCTAAAAATAAGAACAATTAAAGACTGACTTAGAGTGGGAAGCTCCCGCTAGTATAATCCTCATAGGAAACCCTGGGATGGAAGGACTCATTTTTTTAATACTATTTGCCAGCTGCTAACTAAGCCTAAGGTCAACTTTCTTACTTGAGCCTTCTGTAATGGCTAGGCATTTCCTATTCATGGCATATGTATGTACTTAATACAGCACTGCCATGGTACACCAGTTACACCTAGGAAATTGCTGTCTCTATAGCGCAAGAAAGAAATAAAGTCCTTGTAGTAAGACCAGGGTCCTGAAACCTTGCATCAATATGCTGGTGTCACACAGTTATCACCACAATATTAAACCTGTGAACTACAGGGCTGTATTCCCCCCCACACCTCCACTAGAAGTCTTCAGACACTGACAAAAGCTGCTTTTTTAGGCTTATCCTAACTTAGCTGATGGCGCGGTGCATTTTTTTTTCAAAGTTAGTGGCAGATGAATCCCAGAAGGTGGGTCTGGATCAGAAGCATTCAGAAGTTAGGATGCTTTTTCCATCTCTCTGGTCTGCAAGTCCCCCAAGAATGGGCTCGCATGCATGATTTATGGCACTTTCTACTTTTCAATAGGCAGGAGGTACTGCAGAATCAGCCTCTCTCAAAGCATTTTGGCACTGCCAGCTTGGGTTACCAGGCTAGGTGGGGTGAAAATGAAAAACAAGTGACAAGCTTTTAAAACAGCTAGTAGACATCACAAATAACTAATAGTAGCCAAGCACTGACAATCCACTTCCCAAAGGATTCATAGTATATGGGTCTGATCCAGCAAGATACTGAGCTCCTTTAACTCCCACTGATGTCCATGGGAGTTGAATGTACTTAGCACTCTGTTGGATCAGGCCCTGAAAGATTCTGCTTGGTCAAGGTTTACGGCAGGGGATGGATGAAGGTTTGGAATGGTTCTTATTTTACTCAAGTTGGTTCTACCCACTCCTGCTTTTCATAGTCTTATGGTTAATCAGGAAGCAACTATTGACCTTCAGCTCCTGTTGACTTCAGCAGCTGGCCATGTGGTGTTCAGTACCAAGCAGGTTACAGCCATGTTACTTGGAGGTCTCAGCAATACGGAGCAAAGTGCTCCTGAATGGGCTCTGATCTCTGCCTCTCCCACCTGTGCATTGTATCTCCTGTATGCTCCAGGAAGGGAAGACGTGATGTGCAACCAATGGGAGCTGACAATGCTCAACGCTTCCCAGCAGGCACTCAGCACTGAGCAAGATTGGATCATAGAGGGGTTCACATTGTTTCTGTTCAACATTAACTCAACTGCAGAACACCATTATGCATAATCAGAACATGCCCTACTATGGCCAGACCATTAGATGATGCAAATTGGCATAGTTCCACTGCGGTCAATGGAGATACACTGATTTACACCAGCAAAGACTGGCCCAAGGCCCCATACTGTGCTTTGTCTTCTCCTGAGTTAACATGATAGTAGCCTAGTTTTTCTACATTACAATATTTTCAGAGACATCCATTCCATGGGATTGTGCAGTTCCATTAACTGTGCAAAATGTAGCTTGCAAGCAAGTGAACTGCAAAAATAACCCTTTTGACAGGAGAGAATAGGTAGGTGGGGATGTGGGAGTTCAGGAAGCAGGTATTCTTCACCCACCCTGTGCAGCAGAAAATAGATATTAAAGGGTTTTAAAAATACATGGGAACATGGTTCTTCCTTGCATTGAGCAAAAAGGAAACCAGTCATGGTTGGAAAAACACTCAGAGGATGGTGGCTGTCCTTCTGCAGAAATAATTATTGATATCCCCTGCCATTACTGAAAGCACAAAGTTTACACGTTATATAAATAATATTTTATGTATTCTAAATCGTTGGATTTATTCCAGGTACAGGCCATTAACCAAGCAGATGATGTCTAAAGATTGAAAATGGACTCTCTTCAATTCACACACACACACACAAAATTAAGAGATTAATGAGAGAGAAAGTAGTTTTGCATTTTGGGGTCCTCTGTCCTGAGAGTTACCCCTGGGAGTGCAGGGAGCTGTCAAGTTTTTGTAGCTGAAATTTTATAATTCATAAAATATAAACAAAATTCAGCAGTAAGCATGGGGTGGCAGGAGACAGCATTTTGCATTATATGTATAGGAACTGAGGGGGGAACCCACTAAACACCAGAAGTTGTGATCCACAGTTGCTTGCATCTTGAAATAGGAAGTCAAAATATCAACATTTTCTGCACACAGTTCTGAAGAATTGATGTAGAAAAATTTTAATATTTGATAAAACATGTTAACATCCTCAGAAACATTCCTTTGAGTCAGTTCAACATTAAACTTACGCTTGAAAGGATTAGATTTTAAATTGCTAAACACTGCTCTCACTGTATACACAATAGCAGACAAAAAATTCCCTTCGGTAATTGAAATCTACAGCTAGGCAAAGAATGAAAAGTGCTGCTTGAGAAGTTAGAGTCTGATTTAAGGATATTTACTTTGTATATTTTGACAGGTGATGCTGACAATTTGTGTTTTAATGATTAGGTGATGCTGACAATTTGTGTTTTAATGGTTAAAGCTTTGATGTTTTGAATTTCAATATTGAAGTTAAATTGTCTAACACCCCCATAACTTCCCACAATTGTGAAAATGTAATTAAAACAAACATTGATAGTCATCAAAATTATTAAAAAAAACCAAAAAAATCAAAAAAGCTGCATCTACCCCCAGTGCCTTTTGAGAATTGTCACTCAGATGCTTCATTCTCATTCTTTCCTACAGGCCAGGATTCCTGGACAGACTACAGCTACCAGGATGTACCCATGGGTAACTCCCATGAGGCTCCACACAGCTCAGAGCGGAAACCATGGTATATCATAAGAGATGTAGTGTGGCACTGCAGCACCATTGGCAGATAGAGGTTAATGCTGAGCTGACTCTAAATAGGTTTCAGTTCAAACAAACAAATAGGTCAGTTTGACCCAAATCAAAACTTTTTTTTGGCTGAAATTTTCCAGTTTTCCAAAAATCTAAAAAAGTTTCCCCCAGAAAACTTCAGGTTTTTAGAAGCTATTTTCCACTGGGGAAAAACGAAATCATTTTGATGGAAAATGGGACCACCTATTACACGTACACTACATACTTTAATGAGAAAGTTCACATTTTCATCAGAAGTCATTTCTCGTCCAAAAAAACCAAAAACCACTGATAAATTTTCAGCCAACTCTATTCCAGATCCTTCAGACCAACTCTCCCTTATAGAATTTGTACAAAATCTGAAAGGACAGAAAAGAAATTCATGTTTCAAAGAGTCAGGTCAGAGAGTCAGCAAACCTAACTCTCTGTACAATCAGCACCAGCTGTCACCCTACTGAACTCCCCAGTTTAATTATTCACAGGAGAACGCATCCATACTGTAAAAATCTACCCAGACACCTACTCTTAAACCTCCCTTAGGACTTTCAAACAAAAGTCAAGTTCCCCTTTAGGCTGTTAAAAAGTTGTTCTTAAAAGGTCTCCTAAAATACAAAAAGCAGAAAGGAAAGAGAACGGGGGTGGGTGGGGGCGGGAGGGAAACGTGGACTGACAAGAGCACCATTCTCACTAGGGCTTTTGAAATAGTGCACAACATTCAAAGAGCTCTAATGTTAACATTCCTACTCAATCCATGGCAAAGTAGTCAAATCTAAATTTATCAAATTTCACTTGCAAAGGAATATGGTCAAGTACTAAAATTAGTCCAACATGAAAACGGTTAGTGGGGAATGCCTTCCAAATTCTACATTTCTCTTCTCTCGCCTTTAAAGAGGTTACTCTCACCCTAATACCTAGCTCTTACATAGCACACCATTCATCAGTGGTTCTCAAAGCACTTTACAAAGGGTGGTCACTATCATTATCCGCATTTTACAAATGGGGAAACTTAGGCAAGCCACTTCACCTGTCTGTGCCTCATGTCACCCAGCATGCCAATGGCCGAGGCAGGAATAGAAGCCAGGTCTCCTGACTCCCAGTCCAGTGCTCTAGCCACTAGTAAAATCTCAACCGCCATATTTACGCAGGCTCTGCTAAACACAAACACTTTGGATTCCTGGGCTCTAACACAGCAGTTAACTCGAGTTTGATTTTTCAAAAGCTGCCTAGTGGTCTACCAGGGAATGCATTTCAGCATGAGGCCAGGTGTGTAGAGGTATTTAAGTGTCTGAAGACACAGGCGGTTTGGAAAATCTCACCAGGTGCCTCTCCACTTCTTCAGTCACCTAAATAGCATTGGAAATCTGCCTCTATGTGTTTAACTTTAGGCCTGTGAGTCCATTCAAGTCAGTGAGACCGGTCACATGCTTAAAGCTAAGCACAAGCTTAACTGCTTTGCTGGACTGGGGCCAGAGTGCCCAGCAGGACTGAGGCCCTAACGAATAAATAATTAAACCTCTAGTGAAACCAGCAATCGTTGGTTTATTTACACACATTCTGTTGTGAAGCAAAAGCATTGCAGCCTGACATTTTTGCGGTAGTTAACGGCAGTTTGTGAAAATTCACCTGCATTTGAACTGAACGTATATAAAAGCCTACCCAGTGGATATTGGATACATTATTATTGATAAACTAGGTACAGATAAAGTGCATAAACCACATCATTCTAGTTCATTTAGCATCGTACTTGTAGGGCTTGAGACTTCATGGTTTTAATATATTCCCTGACTTGCATTGGGTCTCAGGACAGTAATGGCACAGATCTGCGGATAAGAATATCTACTTGTGATGTAGGCTACACTGATTTATAATGAATATAGCAACTTGGAATGCAAAGTGAATTTAATAATCCAAAGAAGTCATTGAGTTATAGATTATCTGGGTAAACTGAGCACAGAAATTGCTGAAAGCCACCCATTTAATTTTGTAAGGACAGCCATAAACCGAAAATGGAATGGGTAGCATCAGAACTGAACATGCTCCTCTAGAGAGGGACCACTAGAGCGTATTGGTTAGAAAAGGTGCCAAAGACATTTAAAAAAAAAGTTTGGTGGTAAATGTGGATGTAGATGCATCTTTGTGTAAATATACAAGCAACGGAATAAGGGCCAAGTCTAGCGACATTACTTACACCCGTAAGTAGTTCCAGCTAATTCTACCTCCCCTGTTCGTAAGCTCCCTATTCATCCCACTGGCTTTCCTCATGTAAATAAGCATTGAAGGATCAGGAGAATCTCAAGCTGAAAAGCCATCTGTGGGAGGATTTGTTTACCACTTTAAAAAAAAAATCAAATCTATCTTGGGCACCAGTGCATCCCTATCTCCATAGGCTCCAACTACCGGTTGCTCCTTTGTAGGTCCTGTGCACCCCATCCCCAGGTCAGCTAGCACTCGATCCTGCAGATTCTATCACCCAGTAGCATGCCCAGCACAGAGTTCTGTATTGTGTGGCAATACTCATCAGTGCTGCAGCCTCAGCTCAACTGCAAGGCTCCATCCTCAGCTCTTTCCATGCTTGGAAATGCAGTAAGTCACAGACATACATTTCCCCTCATTTGGCTGTCACAACATTTCACAGAAATATGCACCCAGCTCTGCAGGGGTTGTGCCTGACTAAGGGCTGCAGGATCCAGACCTGTACTTGAAATAGCATGTACAGTGCTTAATCCAGTTCTATAAATACTTAGCTATTTCCAGCAGAAGGAATATCCTTGCTCGTGACCTTCTGGATGCTGATGTATGAAGTAAACTGAGAAGCCTTGCTAATTTCAAGTTAACCTGGGGTGGGGGAGAGAAAAGGGAGGACAGGGAAATCAAGGAGCCTGATAGGATAAGGTGCTAACACCTCCTGAGAGATACTGAATGCCCTCAATTCCCATTGAAGTCAATGGCAGTTGGCAGCACATACTCACAGTAAAAATACAGGTGCTGATTTCCTCTCAGAAGGCACCCAGCACCTTGCAGGGTTGGGCCCCCGGTTGGCTGCAGAGTGGAAAAGGACAAAGGGCCTACTGCTGCACCCTTACTCAAGAAAGTAATCCCTCACTGACTAGCCCCATTTACTTCAAGGTCTTTGCCTGCAGCAGGACTGAGTAAGGAAGTGTTACTCACCCAAGTAGGGGATGTGGGACCAGGCCCAAAATGAGGCTTGAACAAAATGAGAAAGTTTAAGAGTTTTAATAATGCACAAGAAAATAAGAACGTTCTTCTTTAATCAAAGTATTTGACAGTGTCTCTTTCAAGAATGTGCCCCTTGAATAAGCAATAAAAAGGCCTTTCAAACTCTGCTGTCACACCAGCCCCATTTAGTTCCAAAGAGACTTTTCAAGAGTTTCAGAACCCTTTCTAGTATTTATCATCCCCTCTCCCACATCCACAGACACAGCTCAGCTAGCCTGGATGATTCAGCAGGAAGTGATTTTAAGAACTCAGCAGGAGGCAGAAGCAAGAATTTGCCAGCTAAAGTGCAGAGCATGAAAAACAAAAGTCTCCTGTTTTACATGTATGAACCCATTGAAATGGTGTTTGTATTTCACTCATTCTGAGTTGGCATCCCCTGCCCCTACCCCCTTTGAGACTATTCCTCCCATTTTCACAGTTTAAGATAAACATTTGAAACCTGGCTGACGGGCTGAAAAAGCATCTGACATCCCCTGTGTGATGTTTAGAGTCGCTTGATCGTGTAAAATTAAGTTTGCTCTGTAATATTAACAGTACGCAGCCTGGCTCAACAAAAAAATACAGAGCAACAGAATTCAGAATTAGCGTGCAGGCTCAGAAGGTGGGGATTTTCATGCAGCAAGAAGAGGGGAAGAGGACATGCTCAGTGGGGGGTGAGGGGGGATGTTAGCCAGAGAGATCTTGAGGTTAAACATAATCTTAAAACCATTACATCACGGCCAGCAATACTAATCAAATGGGAGGGTATAGCTGGTGCTTCTGAGACTCTTTGATATGAAGGTCACTCGTTTTATCATCTAGACAATCTTAAAAGGAGAGCACCATTTGTGCGAAGCATTAGTGCAAAGCAATCTAGCCTTTTAATCCTATACCCTGGATTGACAGCCCTGTTGTGGCTGAGCCCAGTGCATCTCAGGAAGGGAATGCACCACTAATCAAACAAGGTGTGGTGCCCAGCACTTTAATCAAGTTGCCCAGACATGCAGGAAGGAGGCTTTTCGCTACATTAGTCCTTGCAGGTTGCCATCTGTAGTCATGGCCAGTGAAGCAGTTCAAATGAGAATTCTTAAGTATATCACTACATCCAGTCAGTCCTATCACACTGTCACAGAGGCTGCAGCATGATGGATCTCTGCAACAGAGTTACCCCGCAAAACTGCCACGCTTTTATTAAGCCTGGAGCCAATCTACAGCAAATCAGCTGCAAAGCTAGACAGAATTAACTGTGCTATTTCCACCAATAGCACTTTGACCACAACCAGAGGAACTCTTTAACCCCTTCTTGGTTGAAGGCTTTTCAATTATTTGCATTAAGGATAAGCAAACACCTAGAGGGAGCAGGCCTAGATGGAAGAAAGGAAGAATGAGTAGAGTAGAGTGATATGAAGGCAGCAAGGAGAAAAAGCCTCCCACTGAAAAGTTCTTCTGTTTGTTTAGATCCACAAGGTCCAAGTAAGCTACCAGAGGAGTTTGGGAGCAGTTAGGCATCTGGTAGGGTCTATGGCTAGCACAAAATCCCCTTGCTACTTCTCCAAGATTTTTTTTTAAATGAGCCTAGAACTCCCATTATTTTTTTCTGATAGATAGGTGGGACTTACAAGCAATTTATATGAAAGATTTAAATGTAACTATCCTAAATATACTAGCCTGCCTGCAGAGCAGCTTCTCCCTCCCCATCACTTCCCATGTGGCTAGTTCTGTTCAGGGCAGAATTAAAAACATGTTAAATACAAATTAACCTCACTTCTTAAATGCCACATTTCCTCTCTGCAGCCATTTCAATTCAGGAGCCATGTCATTGTCTTACAAAGGCAATACTCTCCCTTCACTAGGATATTTTGCATAGATAGATATGCACACACACACCCCAACTTACATCCTTCTCCATGCTGATAAAAGCCATTCATATCAGGAAAGCAGGTCACACTTCATAAACATGACCAGCGGGGGAAGGAGGACTTCTCACCACAACAATCAGCACCCCAGATCTTCAGCTACAGTTAATAGAACTACACCCTTGACACCAGCTGAGGATCTGGCCCTATGATGCCCTAAATCTATCCAAGATATTGGGGTCTGTCAGGGGGTGCTCCACTCACAACTGCCTCTTCCTAGTCACTCTGGGGAATAGCTCTTGAGTTCAACACCCCCTTTCTGCAGCTTGCACACAGTTGCTCTGCCCCCCTCTTTCTAGTCCACAGCCCCACTCTCACTCCAGGAACTACAGTGTCCTCATTGTGACTCAGCTTTCTGGGATAGCAAAGTCCCTTCTCCCTAGCAGCCCTAGGCAGTCTTCCCTCTCATGGCTCCATGGTGCCTCTCCATCAGTAGCAGGGAATCCAGGCCTACCCTCTACTGCAGGCTCCAGTCCAGAGACCCTCACCTCAGCAGGTCTGGGCTTCAATCTCTCTGCTCTCCCTGCTGCTGCTGCTGCTTCCTAGTACACATGGTTCCCCTTCTCACTCTGGGCATACCAGATCTAAACACTCCTCCCTCTTCCCAGGCAGTGATCACTTGGTTTTCTATAGGCCTTGCCTGTTCCTGCACAGCTGAACTTGCTTCCAATTAGTTCCCTACTCCCTGGCTCTTCCTCCAGGTGCAGCCAGTGGAATGAATAGGCCTACCTGACCACCTTAATCCCTTCGGTCTTGCGCGAGGTGGACACTCCATCACATGGATATGCTTCTCTGTTTATTACTTGCGTTGTAAAGTGAAGTTATGTTAGACATTTCCATAGGCTAGATAGAACCACTACAACCTTACCTGAAGCGTATCCAACCTGTGTACCCCCTAGTTTGGATACAATATCTGGGAGAAGATCCCGAATACTGCAGGAACTGGTGTAGACCATTGCCAAGCAATTCACTCAGAGCTACCAGCTATTTCCACTGAGCCAAGAGTGTCTGCGCTTTTGGAACTCCAGCCTAGGTAATTTCAGTCTCACACTAGTTCCCAGGAGGCAGTGGCTGTAATGTTGCTCCACTCAGAGCACAGTAACATTCCCATGGCTGCTCTCTGTCCCTGCACTTCCTTCCAGCTGCATCCCATATCCTGCCAGTTGCCTCTCAGCTGTGCTCAGCAGATGGGTCTTTGTCAGCCCAGTGGCTAGGGCAGGGGTGGTCCATTCTCTGTTCAGGCAGGATAGGGATTTGAACCCATGTCTCCCACAAGCCCCCCGAGTGCTCTAACCATTGGGCTACTAGTTAGCAGGGGTTAGGAAAGCTCCTTCCTCCTCCTCATTTTTTTTGCAAGAAAGGACTGACCTGGTTTAGGCATCTAAGGCCAGGAGAGGGGTCACAGCTGTGCATGCCAGGTGGCATCTCCCTCCAACGCAGCATTGGGGGGGAGGGATAGCTCAGGGGTTTGAGCATTGGCCTACTAAACCCAGGGTTGTGAGTTCAATCCCTGAGGGGGCCATTAAGGGAACTGGGGTAAAAATCTGGGGATTGGTCCTGCTTGGAGCAGGGGGTTGGACTAGATGACCTCCTGAGGTCCCTTCCAACCCTAATAGTCTATGATTCTATGATTAGGCATCTAGCTCCCTTTGAGGAGTGGGGCATGAACCCAACCCTCTCCTCAGCACATCCTATGGACTAGCCTAGGCAGCACCGTGCCCAGCATGCTGGCTTTTGGGGAGCCCATTCCCAGGCACCTAGCTCTCCTCCTGTACTGTACAGGCCAGGAGCCCAACTCCCGGCTGCGGATTCCACTGAAAGGATCAGCACCTAAACATTAAGCACCACAACACTGAGGCTGAGTCCACTCTGTGGATCTAACCCAAAGCAACCCCCAGAGGGCCCTGCTTCTGCACCCACGGAATGAAAGGCAAAACTCCCATTGGCTTTAAAGGTGCAAGAGGGGCTCTTAAAAGCAGACAATATTTTTCAAAATTGGGACCTTTTGGCATTGGGATCACTTTGTCTAATTTCCAAAAAGGCTCTAAAATAAAATGCCGTGTACCTGGCTGGCCAGCAGAGAAACCCAGCTCTTAACATGCATGGGAGTTACTCTCCACCCTGACATAGAGAGCCAATTCTTCACTGCAGAAGTATCATCTGCACTACATGTTTGGGATGCTGGATCACATTGTCTCCTGTCCTTTTATATTACAGCATTCATTTATCCATTTCAGTGTTTTGAGCTAATACAGTTAATGTAGATTCTTCTTTAGCCCTTTCTGTCCCTCCTCCCCCTGCCTGGCCGTAAATAATTGTACTAAAATTAATTTTTTTTTATTTCAACAAACTTCCCATTCAAGCCCACCCGCAAAATTCAGACAGGAAGGAGAAACGGGTTTAATTTAGAAAGATCTGAAATTCCTGGAATAGATGACAGCTGAGAGAAGACTGGCATATTAAATAATTTCATCTTATAAACACTCCTATCTAGTTCTAGTTTAAGCCTGACAGATGTAAATGCCAGCCAGCTACCGCATACCCAGTAGTTCTGCCTTTCATTTATTTATGCAGACATCTCTCAGATGTAAAAACCTTTTTATGTACATTAGCTGGCTTTGTAGGAATGGATAGATATCCACTTCTACATGGATAGTTTACAATATTTAACATAAGCAATGTGCATAGCAATGGCATGTTAGGTGTGACATCTTCATTAGGTTAAATAATTGTTTTGTCAGAGATCATCAGCTATTTCATCTTAACCTTACAAATCATGTCACAGCCTTTGCCAGAATTCTGTCATCAGGCTGGCTTGAAGCTGCATATGGGGTTTGATATAATGAAATGAAATGTACAAGGGCTGGGGTAATTGTGTTGAAGAGGCAGCGGCACAAGCCCCAATATACAACAAAACAAGTCCTGTCTTGGTACATTTAAGCTTTATAAAAATGCAAACTCGATAAATGTGAAATTGAAACATACAATGCATCTAGACACCAGTGGAAGAACACATCTCCATGAGATTTAAATTCAAACCGAAAAGGAGAATTCAAACCAATTGCAAGGTCTCTCAAGAAGCAGCACATTTTGCTCTGTGTAATAGACTTATGGTTACATCTGGCATGCACAGAAAGGTCTATTTCAGGATATGTCAAGGTTATAAATGCTAGCTTAGAGAAGGTCACCTTGAATACAATATACTCCGAAGACCTTTGGGTAGCTCACTGAGGGAAGATAAAAGCATCCTACTTCATATAAAAAGATTCCCATATTTTTGCCAACACACAGAGATTTTCCCATCAGCAGAACTTCCAGTAATGTTCTGGAGGCAGCCTCATAAGCTACTCATTACTTCAGAGCTGATTTTTCTCTAAAGAGGGAGTACACCACTACCTCGATATAACACCACCCGATATAACACAAATTTGGATATAACGCAGTAAAGCAGTGCTCCGGAGGAGAAGGGCTGTGCACTCCGGTGGATCAAAGCAAGTTCCATATAACACGGTTTCACCTGTAATGCAGTAAGATATTTTGGCTTCCAAGGACAGCGTTATATCAAGGTAGAGGTGTACATGAAAATGGCACCTTCTTATTCAGCACATGTGCATCAAGTGAGTATTCAGAGTCAGGTCTGGCCTTTTAGAGGAACAAACTCAGGTTATTTTACTGTCTTCAGCCCTGCAGAATCAGCACAGCTCTAGGATAGTGAAGTGGATTCTCCTCCAGCCCTCACATCACCAAAAGAATTGATAACTAAGTTCCTGTTGCAGGCCTACATGTGCAGCCACATTCTCTCCTAATTATGCCATCAGTTACACCAGCATTCCTCAGCTGTAACTAGGTTGTAGTTTGAGAGCAGTTACTCACACTGTGGTAGCACTCAATGGCCCCAGTCAGGACCGGAACTCCGTTGCGCTAGATGCCATACAAACATAAAGAGACAGTCCCTCCCCAGACAACATGGAATCTACTGTTAATCAAGATGCCACAAAGTGAGCATGGCAATGGTAGGAAAAGAGGGCAAAAGAAGACGAGAGTAAGGACTTGCCAATGCAGTGTTTTAGTCCTCACCAGAGGGGTGTACATTTTACTCTGCAGTAGACTGGTTGCACATAGGCTGGTGTGCACTAGAAGTTCCTAGTGCAAGTTAACCTACTACTCCTTGTAACATGAAACCAGTGCAATCCTCTAGCAAGGGCCAAAGCAATGTTACTGTGCAGACAAGCCTTAAGAGTAATATGAAGATTCTTTTTCCACAGTAAAGGTGAAAGAGACCCATCATCTGTTACACTGGCCCAGTGGGAGGAGCTAAGCTGATAGCAGCTTTGCTGATGAGGCGCAATTCTGTGGGAGTTTTTCAGGAGCAACAGGTCACAATTGCTGGAGCCCGAAGCTCATTCTCCAGCTTTTCAAAGGGCCGTAGGATCTGGTGATCAATGAACTGCATTTGGAAAAAAAATCAAACCACATCCTGAACTTTTGCTCCTCCCTCAAAATAAACCAGAAGCTTTTTTCAGGTGTGGATCACTCAGGTAAGTTCTCAATTCTCTCTCTCCACCAGCCCTTTTAAAGGGCCAAATCCTGAAACCCTTGCTCAGCCAAGATATCCTTTGGACCATTACATGGGCACTCACAATTCCTACTGGGCCAGATCCTGTGAATCTTTCCATCAAGCCTCATTTCCACAAACTCTTGTTGTAAGACTCAAGGAATTTGGGTCTTTGGGGTCCCCAGGGAAGGTTTTTGGGGGGACCAGAGTGCCCCAAAACACTCTAATTTTTTGGGTGGTGACAGCTTTACCAGGTCCAAGCTGGTAAATAAGCTTGGAGGTTTTCATGCTAACACCCATATTTTGGACGCTAAGGTCCAAATCTGGGAAATATGTTATGACAAAACTGAAGTCTAAATTGCAAGTGTCTTAGTCACTCAGATTTTACTCTGTCTTTATTCAGACAACTTCCTATTGAAGGCGATTAGTGTTTTCCTAGGTGTGGGCTGAATAAGAACCAAAAGGGCCTCCCTGGCCCGTAAAATGTAAAAATCTGCTGTTCTGGGCGTTGAATGCTTTTTCGCAATAAGCTTGTAGAAAGGAAGTCTTGTCTGCACTCCCGCAGATCTTAATGTGATTTTTCACAGGCTGCACTTATCAAAAGCCTAGAAGTGTAATGAGAGCTGAGCTCACTCCATGTTTATTAAATCATCTCTGAAGGAATGACCTGATGCTTCAGTCGTTTCTCCTAAAAATCAAGAATAGAGAACAATTTTATCCTTCCAAAACCCAGTAAGTTGCACGTTCGCCTGACCAATCTCAGCTCTCACAGGAAAGGCTTTTGCCATGGACAGAAAGGAGCTTAGTATGTCAGTGACTGCCAGCTATGAGCAGCATACACTTTCCACTTAGCCAAGGACAGCTAAAGCCCTCCAGGAAGCAATGAGTCTGGACTGCAGGCTTGGGCCCTCAACGAGTGTGGCAGTTCCACCCGCAGAGCTCCAGAGACACTGAGAAAAAGATAAATTTATCTTCTACAGATTTTATTTGGCTCTTCAATGCACATTCCAGTAGCCGCTACCACAGGGAGCACACCCAAAATTCCACATACCCCCTTACTGAGTTTCCTCTCAGCGTTCTGCTGAGGCTTCTAGATCTCATTGGTGCCAGCACCTGCAAAGGCCTGTGCATCTTTGAGCATCCTCAACCCATGCTGACTTCTGTGGGAGTTGAGGATGCATGGGGCTACCCAGGAGATGCTTGGCTTCTTGCAGGACCAGGCCTTAATGGGAGTGCAGGGTGCTCAGTCACTTGTGGGAACAGAACCCCTGAGGAACACGTGAGCAGGTAAAAGTGCTCCACCTAAAATTCAACCACCTCCGCCATTGAGATCATATCACATCTTTTTCACCATTGTTCATTTCTCTGCATCACTTACAGCAATGGGGGGGGGGGGATTCCACAGAAAAGTGGATGGTAGATCATCTGTAGTAGCTCCTCTGTAGTAGCATCTGATGGAATCCGCCCCAGGAATCTGGAACTACGCCACGGGGCACCAGTATAGTTGGTCCCTCGCTGTAGTTGGCCTTTCTGCCCAGTGGTTCTATGCTGTTCACAGTTTCAATAGCTAAGTCCAAGCCATTCCCTTGACACACCCATCAGCACCTCTATGGGCCTCTGCACCACATGCACAGGGTCTGTTCCCTTTGAGTGGATGAACCACCACAATTGCATTGCATTTGGGACATTCCCTAGGTCTGGGAGCATTTCCCTTTAATCAACAGGTTAACCTATGCCCAGGCAGAGTTCAGAAAAAGCTGCCACTAGAGAGATTGAGAGAGAGCAGCAGGTTGTTTTAAATATGCATCTAAATAATCATAACATCTCCCTAACCAGTGCTTCTGTTTTCAATGCCAAACTTCTCTGTCACACCTAGCCACTGTTTACATTCACTCCTCCCCCACCCCATCGCCAGCCAGCCCCAAGTTAGGATTTTTGACAGAGAAAACATTTCTGCTCAAGACACATGGAAAATCCTTTCCTATCACCTATGCAAATTCAGGATTTTTCCACACATTTCACATGTCCCCCTTGAGCTTAACTGCCACCAAATTTGACTGATGAAAGGTGACAGCGCTATTGTATTAATTCCCCAAGAAAATGAAGAGAATCTCTCATGCTTTTCACGTAAAACATGTTACAAGTCTCAGAGTTTGCGGGGTTAATCTGGCTTTATTCTGCATAAAGTGTTGCCATCTAGTTGAGTATTCCCAAAGATATTATTGTCAAATAAATCATACAATTGCAGTGCCTTCTATCCCTGTTTTTTTATATTATACATACATGTAAGGCCAAGTTGCCTATGTCCCAGTCTTTGGCTCATCCAATGAAATAACTGCCTGCTACTGTTCCAATCTAAAGGATTTGGCTATGTCTGCACACTTAAGGTGAATTTTTGCAGAAAGACAGCTATACAATCCTAGTGGAGACAAGGCACAGGTAGTTTTTACCTCAATGAAGCTAGCTGAGGTAAATTCCAAATTGGGTGGAGCATATAGTGTTGAGCTCAACTAGCTAATCTGAGGTAAAAACTTCCTGCACCTTGCCTCCGTTAGGATTTTACAGCCAAAGAGCCAACTCAAGTTAGCTACTGTCTTTTTTAGCAGTGAAGACGTAGGCGTAGGCCTTTAGCTAAGACTATGTGGTAGAGATCTGTGCTTTGGAGCTAGATACCATGGGTTCAGTCCTTGCTGGTGACTTACCCAGGAAGTCCTTATAACATACCTATATGTAGATATTAAGGCCAGAAAGGATCATTATCATCTGTCTGACCTCCTGTATAACAAAGGCCACTGAATTTTACTCAATGATTCCTGCATTGAGCCAATGACTTGTGGCTGAACGAGAGTCTCTCTTTTAGAAAGATATCCAATCTTGAGTTAAAAACTCCATATATCACTTTCTATTTTCTTCACTGAACTCCATTGTGTTGTCTCATTAAATAGAAACACAGCCCTGATCTTTTCTTAAACAGAAAAAGTTTCCCAGCGTATGAAACTTGCATCTCCAAATTGCAATGCTGCATCATGCAGAATTAAAATCAAATAAAAACTTAAAACTTAAGACACCACATCCTATAATTGTATCTTTCTTTCAGTGACATTCTGTTTGCCTCCTATCCTCCCTTCCTCAGAGTCCTCTGCTGCTAGCACCCTTACGGATGCTTCTTACAGCTTAAACACCAGTCTGATATCAACTAATTACACTGATCTATCTAAAGTTTCTCCAGATAACAATAATTCTCTACAAACACTGTCATTTGATCTCATGTGTGAAGTCTTTTCCTAACAGACTTTTGCAATAGAAGTTTCCCCATCATGCACTCTTCATGCAGGCAACACTCCCATTTCACCATGAGATGGTCATGAACAGACAGGGCATGATCAGAACCTTCAGTACAGAAAGTGATTTGTTCACAACACTGACTTCTGATCTGTCCAACCAAAAGTATGCCCAGGTAGTGGAGAAATGTAAAGGAACCAATCCGCCTTTGTTTCATTAGACTCACTAGCTCACATTTGGTTAACCCTCATTGCTTGTGTGTAGTTTACATTCTGAACATTGAAAAAATGCACCTTCCCTCTCGCTCCCTAAAACTTCATGGACTTGATTCTCCATTGTCCTACACCTTGTGTGATCATTTACATGTGTACAAAGTGAGTGCAATTTGGAAAAGGTTTACATTCCTTTTGCGCTGGTATAAATGGCCACACAAGATGCACGACAATGGAGATCCAGTGCTTGGATATGGTGCTGCGTTAGCAGCCTCAGACACTGAAACCATTGTATTTGGGCCTGATTCGTAGTCCACTGATATCCATGGAAATCTTTCCATGACTGAAATAAGCTTTGGATCAAGCCCTTTATCCCCAGAATAAGCATAGGACAGGTAGAGATAATGTAGATTCCTCCCCAGCACCCAACCAATGCCAAGAAATCAGCTCTATTGGTAATAGAGTTCTGTAATAAAAATAAGAGGTGTCTAAAGCAGCCAATATTGTCCCTTTCCAGGCACAAGTAAGGAGAGAACATCCCATCGCTTAGAAGTGGTTAGAAGAATGGCAGAAACAATAGGTGGAGGATACCCACAGCTAACATTAGAAAGCAGGATATGGGAATGTCTCTTGACATTTAGCATGTTAGTGGAGCTAGATGTATTTTGCTAGGTTTCACGCCAGCTACCACAACTTAAAGACTTTTTGCCAAGTCGGGCAGAGGAAGCTTGGCACCAAGATCAGAGAAAGGCTGGTGATCGCACAGATCTGCAAGTCTGGAGCACTCTCTCCTCTGAGAGGCTATTGCCCAAAAATTCCACATGAGCCTTTTACTTCAGGATGGGATCCAAAGCTAACTGCAGTCAGTTGGAGTCTTTCCACTAACTTTGCACCAGGTCCTTCCTTAAGTCATTAACCTGTATTCTACAGCAGTAGGAAACAGTATCGCATCAGGTCAGGGGAACCTAGGGGAAAAGTAAGTCAAAGATGGGTATCCAGCTAAATGGATAATGTCGCTTCAACACCCTTCCATGGTGCAATATCATGAACAGTTTGGTATCAGAGGGTAGCCGTGTTAGTCTGAATCTGTAAAAGCAGCAAAGAGTCCTGTGGCACCTTATAGACTAACAGACGTTTTGGAGCATGAGCTTTCGTGGGTGAATACCCACTTCCTCAGATGCATGTAATGGAAATATCCAGGGGCAGGTATATATATGTGTGCTAGCAAGCAAGCTAGAGATAACGAGGTCAGTTCAATCAGGGAGGATGAGGCCCTGTTCTAGCAGTTGAGGTGTGAAAACCAAGAGAGGAGAAACTGGTTCTGTAATTGGCAAGCCATTCACAGTCTTTGTTCAATCCTGAGCTGATGGTGTCAAATTTGCAGATGAACTGAAGCTCAGCAGTTTCTCTTTGAAGTCTGGTCCTGAAGTTTTTTTGCTGCAGGATGGCCACCTTAAGGTCTGCTATAGTGTGGCCAGGGAGGTTGAAGTGCTCTCCTACAGGTTTTTGTATATTGCCATTCCTAATGTCAGATTTGTGTCCATTTATCCTTTTCCGTAGAGACTGTCCAGTTTGGCCGATGTACATAGCAGAGGGGCATTGCTGGCATATGATGGCGTATATTACATTGGTGGATGTGCAGGTGAATGAACCAGTGATGGTGTGGCTGATCTGGTTAGGTCCTGTGATGGTGTCGCTGGTGTAGATATGTGGGCAGAGTCGGCATCGAGGTTTGTTGCATGGATTGGTTCCTGAGCTAGAGTTATTATGGTGTGGTGTGCAGTCACTGGTGAGAATATGTTTCAGGTTGGCAGGTTGTCTGTGGGCAAGGATTGGCCTGCCACCCAAGGCCTGTGAAAGTGTGGGATCATTGTCCAGGATGGGTTGTAGATCCTTGATGATGCGTTGGAGGGGTTTTAGCTGGGGGCTGTACGTGATGGCCAGTGGAGTCCTGTTGGTTTCTCTCTTGGGTTTGTCTTGCAGTAGGAGGCTTCTGGGTACACGTCTGGCTCTGTTGATCTGTTTCCTTATTTCCTCGTGCGGGTATTGTAGTTTTGAGAATGCTTGGTGGAGATTTTGTAGGTGTTGGTCTCTGTCTGAGGGGTCAGAGCAGATGTGGTTGTACCTCAGTGCTTGGCTGTAGACAATGGATCGTGTGATGTGCCCGGGATGGAAGCTGGAGGCATGAAGGTAGGCATAGCGGTGGGTGGGCTTTCGATATAGGGTGGTGTTAATGTGACCATCACTTATTTGCACCGTGGTGTCAAGAAAGTGGACCTCCCGTGTAGATTGGTCCAGGCTGAGGTTGATGGTGGGGTGGAAGCTGTTGAAATCATGGTGGAATTTTTCCAGAGTCCCCTTCCCATGGGTCCAGATGATGAAGATGTCATCAATGTAGCGTAGATAGAGAAGGGGTGTGAGTGGACGAGAGCTGAGGAAGCGTTGTTCCAGGTCGGCCATGAAGATATTGGCATATTGTGGGGCCATGCGGGTGCCCATAGCAGTGCCACTGATCTGGAGATATATATTGTCATCAAATTTGAAATAGTTGTGTGTAAGTATAAAGGCACAGAGCTCAGCAGCCAGTTGCTTCACTAGAATAAGACAGGAGATCTACATTACTCACTTCACCTCTCTTCAAAGGAAAAAGGACTGTAAGCTGTCTAAACTCCTACCTGCCACATGGGGCCACAACAGTTGTACCCCTAACCCACCCAGCAATATCGTCAATCTATCCAACTACACACTCAGCCCAGAAGAAAAGTCTGTCCTATCTCGGGGACTCTCTTTCTGCCCTGCCACCCCCACCAACATGATACAGTTCTGTGGCGATCTGGAAGCCTACTTTCACCGTCTCCGACTCAAAGAATACTTCCAAGACAACACTGAACAGTGCACTGATACACGGGTGCCCTCCCACCAACAGCACAAGAAGAAAAACTCCACATGGACTCCTCCTGAGGGTCGAAATGACAGCCTGGACCTATACATTGAATGCTTCCGCCGGCATGCACAGGCAGAAATCGTGGAACAACAACATCGCTTGCCTCACAACCTAAGTCGTGCAGAACGCAATGCCATCCACAGCCTCAGAAACCACCCTGACATTATCATCAAAGAGGCTGATAAAGGAGGTGCCGTTGTCATCATGAACAGGTCTGACTATCAAAAGGAGGCAGCCAGACAACTCTCCAATACCAAATTCTACAGGCCACTTCCCTCAGATCCCACTGAGGAATACACTAAGAAACTACAGCATCTACTCAGGACACTCCCTACACTAACACCAGAAGAAATCAACATACCCCTAGAGCCCCGACCAGGGTTATTCTATCTACTACCCAAGATCCACAAACCCGGAAATCCTGGACGCCCCATCATCTCGGGCATTGGCACTCTCACTGAAGGATTGTCTGGATATATGGACTCTCTACTCAGACCCTATGCCACCAGCACTCCCAGCTATCTCCGCGACACCACTGATTTCCTGAGGAAACTACAATGCATTGGTGACCTCCCAGAAAACACCATCCTAGCCACCATGGATGTAGAGGCTCTCTACACAAACATCCCACACACAGATGGAATACAAGCTGTCAGGAACACTATCCCTGATGATGCCACAGCACAACTGGCTGCTGAGCTCTGTGCCTTTATACTTACACACAACTATTTCAAATTTGATGACAATATATATCTCCAGATCAGTGGCACTGCTATGGGCACCCGCATGGCCCCACAATATGCCAATATCTTCATGGCCGACCTGGAACAACGCTTCCTCAGCTCTCGTCCACTCACACCCCTTCTCTATCTACGCTACATTGATGACATCTTCATCATCTGGACCCATGGGAAGGGGACTCTGGAAAAATTCCACCATGATTTCAACAGCTTCCACCCCACCATCAACCTCAGCCTGGACCAATCTACACGGGAGGTCCACTTTCTTGACACCACGGTGCAAATAAGTGATGGTCACATTAACACCACCCTATATCGAAAGCCCACCCACCGCTATGCCTACCTTCATGCCTCCAGCTTCCATCCCGGGCACATCACACGATCCATTGTCTACAGCCAAGCACTGAGGTACAACCACATCTGCTCTGACCCCTCAGACAGAGACCAACACCTACAAAATCTCCACCAAGCATTCTCAAAACTACAATACCCGCACGAGGAAATAAGGAAACAGATCAACAGAGCCAGACGTGTACCCAGAAGCCTCCTACTGCAAGACAAACCCAAGAGAGAAACCAACAGGACTCCACTGGCCATCACGTACAGCCCCCAGCTAAAACCCCTCCAACGCATCATCAAGGATCTACAACCCATCCTGGACAATGATCCCACACTTTCACAGGCCTTGGGTGGCAGGCCAATCCTTGCCCACAGACAACCTGCCAACCTGAAACATATTCTCACCAGTGACTGCACACCACACCATAATAACTCTAGCTCAGGAACCAATCCATGCAACAAACCTCGATGCCGACTCTGCCCACATATCTACACCAGCGACACCATCACAGGACCTAACCAGATCAGCCACACCATCACTGGTTCATTCACCTGCACATCCACCAATGTAATATACGCCATCATATGCCAGCAATGCCCCTCTGCTATGTACATCGGCCAAACTGGACAGTCTCTACGGAAAAGGATAAATGGACACAAATCTGACATTAGGAATGGCAATATACAAAAACCTGTAGGAGAACACTTCAACCTCCCTGGCCACACTATAGCAGACCTTAAGGTGGCCATCCTGCAGCAAAAAAACTTCAGGACCAGACTTCAAAGAGAAACTGCTGAGCTTCAGTTCATCTGCAAATTTGACACCATCAGCTCAGGATTGAACAAAGACTGTGAATGGCTTGCCAATTACAGAACCAGTTTCTCCTCTCTTGGTTTTCACACCTCAACTGCTAGAACAGGGCCTCATCCTCCCTGATTGAACTGACCTCGTTATCTCTAGCTTGCTTGCTAGCACACATATATATACCTGCCCCTGGATATTTCCATTACATGCATCTGAGGAAGTGGGTATTCACCCACGAAAGCTCATGCTCCAAAACGTCTGTTAGTCTATAAGGTGCCACAGGATTCTTTGCTGCATGAACAGTTTGCTAGCTATAGGAGACAGGGACTCTAACACTGTTTAACAATTAGTTCCTCAAACCATATGAAAGATTGTTGTCATCCCCCATTATATAAAAAAAGTTTTAGAACAGGTTCTCAGTATCTTCTCAGGCACAAGAGACAAAATGAGAGGGGCCTACGATAAAGTGGGTTAACAGATGGGGCACTGATGTGGGATTCAGGAGGCCTGGATTCTATTCTTGGCTTTGGCTCTGACTTACTGAGTAACCTGTGGCAATTTCACCAATGTTTCCCCTCCTATTCCTTACCTACTTAAATTCTAAACCCTTAGGTTAGGATAGGGAGTGTCTCTTACTATATTTGTAGTAAAATGGGCACCTGATTTCAGGTGGGGCTGTTCAGTGTTACTGTAATACAAGTAAATAATAATACCCAAGAGCACAGGTTTCGAATGAGATTACTGGTAGAGCAATTAATCTCAGCCTCCAGTAGAGCTGGAATTGTCGCAAGAATAGACTCTCCACCTATGAATTTATAGCAAACAAAAGCTATGTTTAGTGATGGTTAAAGCTGCAGCAGCACACTCCTCAGTCACCCCAAACTGTAAACGAGTCGACATAAGAGGTTGAGTGGAAAGTCTTAGGCATTCCTTTCCACCTTCATATTTCCTGCAACAAAGTTGATAACATACTTCATGAGGCATTTATTTATATCTCCAGCAGATACGTAAAGCCTGTACAAACCCCAGCTTCAGCAAAGTTGCACTCTAGTGCAAAACCTTAACAGGGACCTCAGATGCCTTTATATCAGTTATATCAACAAATCAGTACATCTGATTGTCACCCATTCCATGCACTTGGGAAGTTATTTTGCCTTCTGAGGTCACTGTCATGGTGGACAGTGGCTTTTCTCATAATTGTCTTCTAATTGTGGTTCATGGCTTTAGTTGATAATAAATTGCACTGGAATTTAACGAGGACATAAAAGTGGTGAAGATTTGAACTCTGGTCTTTGGTTTTTCAGCTCAGGGGACTTACCCACAGGCAATGGGGTATTTGGGGAATTAATGTCTCTCTTGTTTTGTTAGCCTCACCCAGAAGCTAACAACAGGCTTCATACTGTGGCAAATACTCTGTAGACAAACACTACTGATGTATAACTGACATGGCAGGAATCCACATGTGAGAGCCAAAATATGGCCAGGGAACAGCTGTTCCAGAGTGTTTTTGATTTCTTGCACAAGGAGTAGAAAGAAAAGTGAGACGATCCAGTGAGGGGAGAGGGGGAGAAATCACCCCCAAAGGGTTTGCTTTTTGAACTTCTTTTTTATTCCATCTGTATCAATTCATTTTTCATCAAGCTACTATGAAACATGCACATAGTGCTCAAAGGCTATATCCTAGGGTTCGGATTTTTGCCATTTCAATGAGACTTTTACAAAATGAAAGTTTAAATCTCCAGTTAAAACTTATCTCTCTAATGAAACCTTAATTTCAACGTAGCTACCCCTGCCCCACAATACTGTGTCAATCAATGTACTACCTAGGCACCAGAGAAAGGAAGTTTACATTCACCGTGGTCCAAATAGAACTGGGACCTTGGTTCCACCTGTGGTGGGGTATTTAAGCTCTTTGGCTTCCATCTGTAACCTGGGAATATGAAAGTGCCCAAAAATTAAAAGTGATTTCTTTGAGCCTGAAAAAGATATTTTATTCAAATTCTGAGTAAAGGTTTAGAATGTTGCTTATTTTTTCTGGTTTATTCATCCCTTGGCACTATGGACCAGAGTCTCCACTGTATTACACTACTTCTGTGCTAGGGTAGTTCCATTGACTTCACTAGAATAAGACTGACGTGCCAGTGGAGATACAGGCCCTACCTGTCTGCACTGTATTTGAACTGATGAAGATGACTTGTAGGCAAACGATACTATGTATCCCATTACCATCCACTGAGCCATCCAGTCGCCCAACTTTGATGTTGCAAAAACTTCTCAAATACTTTCTACACGGGATTCTAATGAGTTGCATCCTCCTGCTTGAACAAGGTGTTATTTCCTGCAGCTGAAGTGATAGTTCATTGGCCTTGAGGAAATGAGCAGTTCCCACAAGTTTTTATGAGCTACCATTTATTTTCAGTACCACAGCTATCATGCAGGAAGTCATTTACTATTAACTTATGCAAAGCAGTGTCACCATTACTGACAGTACATAGAAAGTTAGCACCAGAAGGCCTGATGTATTTCAGTGGTCAGAATTGAGCTTAATCCAAACTATACATTGATCCTCCTAATACAGTCATGACTACAGAGCAGTGTTTCGTTTCTTACAAACCATTAAGACACACAGCTGATCCATGTGTTAAAGAGGGCAGGGGACTCAGACTAGAACATTGTCACACATTTTTTGACAGAGACAACTAATCAGTCATCTGGCTACAAGCCAATACACCTATTTGAAAATACGCCCCCATGTCAGTCATCAGATGTCTCTTGGCACATCTGTAGAACTGCCCTTCTAAGAGAACATCCATTTTTTGATATTTCAATCTGAGTCAGCTGCAGGCAGGGCCAACGAGAGGGGGGAAGCAGGTACAAATTACCAGGGCCCAGCGGTCCAGAAGGGGCCCGGGGCATAGCTTCCCCGGCCCTGTTTAGCCAGTCCGCCATTGCTGGCGGGGGAGGGGGGGGGTTCACCGCGGCCCAAACCCGCTCTTGGCTGGCCTGGCTACAGGCATGAGTCTGATGGTGTCTGGAAATCACTTTACGTGGAAACCTCAGCCTGTTACGTGTAGCTGGAATTGAGCCTTTGTTACCAACTCAGCAACCATCCCTGAAAACGTGTTGTTGAAGACAGATGATGAACAAGAAAGTCATTAGCCTCCTGTTTATGAGTAGGGCCCTACCAAATTCCCAGCCATGAAAAACCTGTCAGGGACTGTGAAATCTGGGCTTTTGTGTACTTTTACCCTATACTATACAGATTTCACAGGGAGACCAGCGTTTCTCAAATTGGGGGTCCTGACCCAAAAGGGAGTTGCAGGCAGGTCGCAAGGTTATTTTAGGGGGGTTGCGATATTGCCACCCTTACTTCTGTGCTGACTTCAGAGCTGGGCAGCTGGAGAGCAGTGGCTGCTGGCCAGGAGCCCAGCTCCAAAGGCAGAGCCACCACTAGCTCCAGCGCAGAAGTAAGGGTGGCAATACCGGACCATGCCAGCCTTACTTCTGCACAGCTGCCTTTAAAGCTGAGCGGCCAGAGAGTGGCGGTTGTTGACTGAGAGTCTGGCAGTGCAGGCACCAGTGCAGAAGTAAGGGGGCAATACCATCCCATTCCATCTTTACTTCTGGGCTGCAGCTAGCGGTGGCTCTGCCTTCAGAGCTGGGCTCCAGGCCAGCAGCCACCGCTCTCCAGGCAGCACCGCCGTCAGCAGCAGCACAGACGTAAGGGTAACAATACTGCAAACCCCCCCACCATGCACACAATAACCTTGTGACCCCCCCCCACAACTCCTTTTTGGGTCAGGATCCCTACAATAACAACACCGTGAAATTTCAGATTTTAATAGCTGAAATCATGAAATGTACTATTTTTAAAAACCTATCACCATGAAATTGACCAAAATGGACCATGAATTTGGTAGGGCCCTATTTATGAGCAAGGGCCTGCCTACCATGCCTGTTTGTCTGGACGAATGCCTACCCTTATAATAATGGGCCCAATGTCACCCTATTAGCTTTAGCCAGCTGCGAGGGAAAAGGTTTCTCTGAGGGAGGTGGTGGAATCTCCTTCCTTAGAAGTTTTTAAGGTCAGGCTTGACAAAGCCCTGGCTGGGATGATTTAGTTGGGGATTGGTCCTGCTTTGAGCAGGGGGTTGGACTAGATGACCTCCTGAGGTCCCTTCCAGCCCTGATAGTCTATGATTCTGTCAGGTGGGTGGGCAAAATTTTCTAAGGAAACCTAAAACTGAAGTGAAAACGTGAGAATGTCAGCTATTTAAGTGGTAGAGTTATTTTCCAATTCTGAGCGGGTCAATATGGCTGCACTCCCATTGATTGGGGGAACTTAAGAGAGAGACACTAACACTGCATTTACACTTTATATCATTACTGCCAAAGACTCATGGTAAAAGTGTCTCCTCTATGTAACTTTCATTTCCTGCATGGATCTAGCGCAGGGGTGGGCAAACTTTTTGGGCCGAGGGCCACATTTGGGTGGGGAAATTGTATGCAGGGCCAGGGCAGGGGGTTGGGGTGCGGTGTGCAGGAAGGGGCTCAGGGCAAGGGATTGGGGCAGAGGAGGGGTGCAGGGTGCATAAGGGGGCTCAGGGAAGGGAGTGTGGGGTGCAGGAGGAGTGCGGAGTGCAGGAGGGGGCTCAGAGCAGGGGTGCAGGAGGGATGAGGACTGTGAGAGGGGGATCAGGGCAGAGGGTTGGGGTGCATGAGGAGTGCGGGGTGCAGCAGGGTGCTCAGGGCAGGGAATTGGGGTGCACAGGGGTCCAGGGTGCAGCAGGGAGCTCAGGGCAGGGGGTTAGGGTGCAGAAGGGGTGCAAGGTGCAAGCAGGGGCCTTAGGGCAGGGAATTGGGAGGTGGGGTGCAGGAGGGGTTTGGGCTCTGGGGTATCAGCAGCGCGCACCAGGCCCAGGGCAGGCTCCCTGCATGCCTGCTCTGGCCCCATGCTGCACCGCTCCAGGAAGCACTGCGGCCCCTGGGGGAGGTTCCCTGTTCCTGGCCAATGGGAGATGTGGGGGCGGTGCCTGGAGGCAAGGGCAACACATGGAGCCCCCTTCCCCCCCCGCCCGGGGCTGCAGGGACATGGTGCTGGCCACCACAGGGGGCAATCCCGCCGGCCAGATCCAAAGCCCTGGGGAGCCGGAGCCAGCCCGCAGGACGTAATTTGCCCACCCCTGATCTAGCAACTTTCATTCTTTCTACAGTCCACCTGCTGGAGCCCTGCCCTCTTATTTCACCTCTCCACGTTTTCAGAAGGAGAGCTGTACCTGGAGGTGGGAGTGGCTCTCAGAGAGGATTAACAGGGAGCAGAATAGTGCCAAGCTTCCATGTCTGTGACCTGTACCGTGTGCATGTTCCACCCAGGCAAACATTTGCTAAAATCTACAATTCCCCCTTGTAGCTAACTTCCTGCAGATGGTCAGTCTGAGGAGCAGGAAAGCCTGGGCCCTCCCTACACTCTGGCATCCAGCTTAGTAACCCAAAGCCATGAAATGGCTGCCCCCACTCCTCAGACCACTTCCTACATTCGCGGTCCTTCCTTAAACCTCTCTTGCCAAGTGCCCCATGGGCATTGTTCCCAGCTCCTCTTGTACAGCAAGCCATGCTTCACGGCAAGTTCCCCAGACCAACATTATCCTCTCCAGATCCTTTCTGTAGCCCATCGCTAACCCTCTTCTCTAGCCCTTTAACAGTGATCATCAAATACCTTTATCAGCTTTATCCAGTGTTTTGAGCAACAGCATCTCACTCACTTCTCGTCCTTTTTTCCTAGTGAGCTAATAGATTACCTTTTTCTCATCTTATCACCCATTGTCAGCTCTTTATATAGACTCAGTTCTTGCTTCCCCTACTTATACGCTTGTCAAGGTTGATATACAGGAGTATCACATGCTGCTGAGCAGCAGGGCAGTCCAAGCCATGGATCTGATCGCAATGTAGCACCAGAACATCCTCCATGTGAGAGAGCACCCACCAGCAGTCATGCTCCCCTTCCCCCTGCTCCACCTCCTCCTCCCCCCCCCAAGCATGCCGCATCCCCACTCCTTCGCCTACCTCCCAGCATTTCCCGTTTGGAGGTTTGCAGGAAGTCAGTCTATGTGCATATGGCTGGAATGCTAACTGAAGTTGCAGCATCTCTGTACAGAATTCTCTTAATAAAGATCCAGTTTAGTTTTACAAGCATGGGGTCCTTTCATGTTACTACCCAGCATGTCGTACATGCAACATCTAGAGGTCTCCAATGCAAATACTAATCCAGTCCAGCCCTACTTACTTTTTAAAGTCTAGTGAGAGCACAGCACAAACTGGTATTGCTGCTTCTTAAGCATGCACTTCAAAGAGGCCAGAACAAACAAAATTCTCTCAGAAATGTGTGAGGAAAATGCAAACTGCCTGGTAAGCCAAAAAAAGTCAGAGAAACTGGAAAAGTGTCCTGCAAAAGAAACTTGTGTCTATGAAGGAAACAATGAAGTATTAAAGCTGGAAAGTGGCACCAGAGGTAGGAGGGCTGTGGTAGCCATATGACCCCCAGGAGAAACCAGACTGCCAAAAACTGATAAATCACATTAGAGAAAAGAGCCAAGGCCCAAATGAACAGATGGCGTCACTGAAAGGAGTAGAGCATTTGAGGGTGAAAGAAAAGGACTCTGCACTCCTCATATTTCCAGGTGATAGGAGAGAGAGCAACAGACGTCATAAGCAAACAAGATTACAATAGCTGGGCTTTGGGCCACATTAACAATGGGGCCTGCGTAAATGCAGCACACACGAATCACCCTATCTGAGAAAAACACATTGCTTTTTTGATGAAGACAGAAATCTGACAATGAAAACTCCCCGGCTACACAAACAGAGAGCCCAGCACATCCTACTGCTATTACAGCAAACAAGCTACACAAAAGAAGGGTGCATAAAAGTCACAAGTCGCTTCTTTAAAATTATCTGCAGCTCATGACGTGGCATCCTCTACTAGAGAGAGCTGGGGCAGATCTCTTTGCTAGGCAGGGTCTCCTTTTTAAAAAAAAAGTTGGGGGATATGTTTCAAGGCTTGCTAGGCTGCTGAGCCCACACACTCAGATACCACAGTGATAAGCACGGTTTAAAAACCAAACCAAACCAAAAGACTGTACTAGAATAGAAAGTGGGCTTCTGAAAGCTCATGAGGGATGGACAAAGTGGTAGAGATAAAGGCCCATCTGCCCACACATGCACAGTAAGCCTTCACCTAAGCTTCCTTGAGGTTCTGGCATGTTCGTACAAGAGCTCGTGACGCTTCCCACCCATCTCACCCTCCTGAGGGAAGCTGGTGAAGGTCCAGCCATTCTCCAGTACTCCCTATCCCCAGGTGTCTCTCAATATCCCTTCCTTCCACAGGTCTCCGTAGACACACAGTCCCCATCTCCTTGCCTTATGTTGCCTTTTGTGGAGAGTTCTAGAATCTCATCCACGTAGGTATTCGTGCTGTGCCCAGCATCCTAGCATCCAAGTGCCTTCACACCCACACACGAATGCCTTCAGGAGACAGCTGGCTTCCTCTGTATCTGCAGGGAGGAGTAGACAGGGTCGCCTTATGTCTAATTGTACAAACCCAAACATCCTTGCCCCGCCCCTTCCCCGCGGCCATGCCGCTGCCCTGCCCCTTCTCTGGGGCCCCGTCCCCCACTCAGTCCATTTCCCCTCCCTTAGTTGCTTGCTCTACCCAACCCTCACTCACTTTCACCAGGCTGGGGCAGGGGGTTGGGGGAGAAGTGATGCAGGATCTGGGCTTGGGGTTGGGGCCGAGGGGTTTGGAGTGCAGGAGGGGGCTCTGGGCTAAGCCTGAGGCAGGGGGATGGGGTGCGGGAGGGGGTTCAGGTGGGGGCTCTGTGAGGGAGTTTGAGTGAGAGAGGTGGCTCAGGGCTGGGGCAGGGAGTTGAGGTGCGGGAAGGAGTTCAGGGTGTGGCTCTGGGAGGAAGTTTGGGTGCAGGAGGTGGCTGGTGTTGGGGTATGGGATGGGGTGCAGGCTCCGGCTGGGCGGTGCTTACCTCAGGCGGCTCCCCGAAGTGGCTGGCATGTCCCTGCAGATCCTAGGTCCAGCATCAGCCAGGCGGCTCCGCGTGCTGCCCCTGCCTGCAGGCACCACCCCTGCAACTTCCATTAGCTGCTGTTCCTGGCCAATGGGAGCTTCACAGTCCACACTCGGGGTGGAGGCAGTGCGCAAAGACCCCCTGGCCACCCCTGCGCCTACAGGAGCTGGACATGACGGCCACTTCCAGGAGCCACGCGGAGCCAGGGCTGGTAGGGAGCCTGCCTTAGCCCCACTGTGCCGCCAACCAGACTTTTGGCCTATTCAAATCTCCTGGATTGTTTTCAATAGCAACCAACAGATTGAGGCCGATTCCAGGAGAGAAGCAAGATAGCTTGGGGGGAAAAAAGTCTTGAGGATTACGGTGCAGGAGGCTCTCAGTAATCCTATCCATCTGCGAGGTATGCACATGAAACAAAGGGTGAGTTGTGCCAAGTGAAGAGCTTTCGTCTAAGTACTTCAGTTCAAAGTCAGGTGTTCCACTTCATAGCTAAATGAGGACATTAGTAATGATATTCACAACTGCAGTCATGCAAAGCTGCTGCAGCAACAGTGTCAGCTTTTATTCCACTCTGTGGAAATCCAAGTTGATTCTCATTTACATTAAGGCCCATTTACATCTCCCTAGCAGTGTAAACTGGCCTTAAAGCAGGTGTAAATTATAGTCCCATCCCTTTTCAAGCCCGTTTACACTGCCAGAATTGTGTAAAGAGGAATCCAATCCAAGATACTACACTAAGGACCTATGTAACAGAGGTTTGTGTGATGGATTTGATTTTCCCCAAGAAACTGGATTTCTAGGGGTTTGAATTTTATCATCATAAAGTACAAGGCCATGTGACAATTTTCTTAACAGGATGTCAGTGTTTGTCTTATAGTTTGTAATTTAGCATCACATAAATATAATCCATAAACTCTCTTTTAAACATACGGCTAGATCCTCAACTGCTGTAAAACGGCATAGCTCAGTGGCGTTAGTCTGGTTTACACCAGCTGAGTACTTGGCCTTCAATGTTTTCAAACTGAATTTGGTTTGTTTTTTTTCCATTTCTGCAATATGGGCCTGAGCTAAAACCCAATGAAATTAGTGGGAGTCTTTCCACTGGGTTCGATGGGCTTTGGCTCAGGCCTTTTGTGACTACAGATTATATCCAGGTTCTGCTTTACTCTCTTTTTCTCTCTCTCCAGGAACTTCAGTGTGAATGTCTTTCATTGGCTAACTCCCTCACCCCCAAGATATGCCCTTCTTACGAGGCTGTATAATCTGTTCCAGGGGAGCCCATTAATGGAACTTCCCTCAGACAATAAACACTTTTCAGGTTGAGCCTCTTGGTGACCTGCCCGTACAACTCATTAACCCCATGCAATCCCAAACTAGCCATATTCTGCCTTCTGATATGTGGGTTGCAAAGAGTGTCAGATGTGGCTCCTGGATTTGGCACAGAGATGTCCCAAATACTGTACGCTTGCATACATGTGTGACAGTGTGTGGTGGAGGATTAGGTTAACATGGATTTGGGTCACCAGAAGGGAGAATCCCTTGCTTACCTATGGACAGGGTGGTCACATGATAAACAGACTGGTTACGTGACTAACAGCTGAAACATGTAAACAGAGCCTTCTTTAATTAAAGTACTTGTTCTCATTTTTTGGAAGCACTCCCAGAAGAGCAATACGCTAACTGCAGAGAAAACAGAAGCATTACACACTTCAACTCTCCTTTATATTTATCGATTCCCTCAAAGATCATCTTTTTATGATTTTATATATATAATCATACCTCACTTGTGACAGGCTAGAACAGGAAAAGTTCGGCAGGAGAGAAAAAAAGGTTAGAACTCAAACAGCCATTCATTTCAATTCATAATTAAACAGAGGGAACAATGTACTGCTTATTAGGACGACATCTTCCCTGAGAAAACATCTGCAAAACAGACTCACCTTTTATGAGATGCATGTTTCTTGAGCACACATCTGTACCTCAGAGTAAATGTTAACAATGTTCATGTGTCTGTCATTATGGTAACATGATTTTCTTTTTCATCACACTGGCCTAATGCCTAAACTAGTTTGGAATTGTCAATACTATAATTGCTTCTGTCATTTTCAAAATTAGCCTAAATTGAGTTGGTTGGTTTCTTTTTTCTCCACACACAACTCTCTGGCTTCTTTCATTAATTATTTGGGTCTTTAATGTATAAAAGACAGAAGGAAACTTACATGATCATGTTAAACAACTGAAAATGGGAAACATAAGAATGATGCTGTCATAAACAGATAGTTAAGGGTTAATAGAACAGGAGTACTTCATGTCTCTTTTGCCTATAAAGGGTTAACAAGTTCAGTGAGCCTGGCTGTCACCTGACCAGAGGACCAATCAGGGGACAGGATACTTTCAAATCTTGAGGGAGGGAAGTTTTTGTGTGTGCTATTAGTTTTTGGTTGTTGTTCTCTCTGGGTTCTGAGAGTGACCAGATGTGCAACCAGGTTTCTCTCCAATCTCCCTGATACAGGTTCTTATAGATTCAAAATAGTGAGTACTAGGTGATAAGGTGAGTTAGGCTTATGTTTGTTTTCTTTATTTGCAAATGTGTATTTGGCTGAAAGGATTTGTATTTGTACTTGTATACTTAGGCTGGGAGGGTATTCCCAGTGTCTATAGCTGAAAGACCCTGTAACATTCCATCTTAAATTTACAAAGATAATTTTTACTGTTTTTCCTTCTTTAATTAAAAGCTTTTCTTGTTTAAGAACCTGATTGTTTTTTTTATTCTGGTGAGACCCCAGGGGACTGGGTCTGGATTCACCAGGGAATTGGTGGGGAGAAAGGAGGGAAGGGGGAGAGAGAGGTTAATTTTCTCTCTGTGTTAGGATTACTTTCTCTCTCAGAAAGAGTCTGGGGGGGGGAGAGAAGGTGGATTTTCCTCTCTGTTTCAAGATTCAAGGAGTTTGAATCACAGTGATCTTCCAGGGTAACCCAGGCAGGGGAAGCCTGGGAAAGGCAACGGTGAGGGAAAGGGTTTACTTTCCTTGTGTTAAGATCCAGAGGGTCTGGGTCTTGGGGGTCCTCAGGCAAGGTTTTGGGGGGACCAGAGTGTACCAGGCACTGGAATTCCTGGTTGGTGGCAGAGCTACAAGTACTAAGCTGGTAATTGAGCTTAGAGGAATTCATGCTGGTACCCCATCTTTTGACGCTAAGGTTCAGCGTGGGGAATTATACCATGACAGATGCATATTGCTCTCATTATGTGGGAGGCATGGAATAATTATATACTGAATGGGAGCAAGGTTGTAACAGATGTGCACAATGAAACACAAAGGCAGCAAGAGAATATTACTATTGGAATGTGCCCTGGAGTCCACACAGATTCAGTACACACCATACAACTAGAGACAGGCCTGAACCAAAATCCCAGGCCTAAACACCTCTGAACTATGAAGTAGGAAGATTGAAATCCAAACCACAATCTGGATCTAGATTTCACGGTGAGATCTCTCTAATGGGCCAAACCAAAAGGCTGGAAATTAACAATCTTGAATTTTAGGAGAGTTTGAAATCTGGATCTGAATTTTACAGCTTGAGCCCATCTCTATGTATAACTGTAATTTACTATCTGACTATGCTGAAACATAGGAATAGAGTGTGTTTCTGCCACTAGAGCATATATAGAGTGGGATGTTCAGAGACACTCATCATTGTGCTAACTGTGCTCTCACTGCAGTTAATAATAAACCTACCCAATATGTACATGACTCTAAATGCACTGCATTTATATAGCTGTTCAGTATATTGCTATAAATACATTGTAATCATTCATAGACTATCAGGGTTGGAAGGGACCTCAGGAGGTCATCTAGTCTAACCGCCTGCTCGATGCAGGACCAATCCCCAACTAACTCCCTTAAGGGATTGAACTTACAACCCTGGGTTTAGCAGGCCAATGCGCAAACCACTGAGCTATCTCTCCCCCCACTAAATAGGACTTTTGAGGCTCCCTGCAGGCCTCGGGGAAGCAAGGAAGTAGCATGGGCTTATCATCATCCCCAGGTGGGCTCGAACCACCATCCTTTCGGTTAACAGCCAAACACGCTAACCCATTGTAATCATGTGCATGTGAAAAGATCTATATTAGAGATTGTCATGAATTTTCTGTCAAAGTGTTTTGTTTTGTAGTTTTAGTTTAGAAAATGAATTTTTCAAAATTTAATTTCAATTTTGCTGAAATTTTTCAATTTTCTATCAAGAAAAACTGAAACAAAACATTTCATTTTGGCTTGGTTCAAACATTAATCTGTCTCTCCCTGAGCTGCCACAGTTGCTGATGGGAACTGTAGTTTGCATAGTTCATGCCCCCATGGACTGAGCTCCCAGGCTGGACAATATCTCCCATGTTGTGTCACATTTTCCCCTCTGGCTGAACTGCCGCAGTAGTCCATCATGGGATTATGTGACCACAGTGCATTATGGGAGAAGTAGTCTGGCTGGGAAGCCCAGTGAACAGAGAAGAAGGCACTTTAACTACAACTCTATGAGGCACCACCCCAGTTGAGAGAGAGGTTAATGTTGAACCAAGCTTCAATGAAATGTTTCAATTTGGTTCGACAAACCAAACCAAAACATGTTTACTTGGAAATGACAAAACATTTCCTTTCAGTTGGAAGTGTCAAAACAAAACATGTTGACATTTCCAAATCCAAACTCTTCTGAACCTTCCACTCTGTGAAAATGGTAATATTTTGATTTTTTTTGTGTCCAAATTTGGAATGAAAACAAATGTATAAATAGCAGAATTTCCTGTGACACAGAAATTCCAATTTCTGACCAGCTCTTCATATATCAGAGGTCCTCAAACTTTGGGGTGGCTCCCTCCAGGGAGAGGCGTAGGAACTTGGGGGCAGTTTGTGGTAGGACCCACACCAACCTCCATGGGGAATGGGGAGAGAGCTCCACCCAGCCCCACTATGCCCCCCACCAAAGCTCCACTCTGCCCCCTGCTCCACTCATAGCCCAGCTCCAGCCCCAGCTCCACTCTACCGCCTCCATCCCCTACCAGCCCAGCTCTGCCCTCTTTCCCTCTCCGCCCCAAGGCCAGCTCCAGCCCCAGCCGCAGCTCCTCTCCCATCCCCAGTTCTACCCCCAGCTCCACCTTCAGCCCAACCTCCTCTGCTGAGCCACCTGTGCAGCAATGGAGAGGGGACACAGACAGATTCCAGTACTGGTAAGGGGGGAGGTTACTGGAAAAGTTTGGTTACCACTGATATACATCTACACACACACACTGCACTGGCAGGGAGTGTACTGTATAGGGCTGTAAGTGCACTGCTTCCTCTTTCCATTTTTTTTAAATTAAGTAGCAGATGTGGGGCAATTCCAAATGGAAGCAACTTTTCTATTTCTCCTACTGGGTAATATTTCCCCAGTTGCTCCTTAGCTTAGTCGGACATGTCTGGTGATTCATGGTGTGGGACCAGGAACCACTATAGATTTTTACAAGAATATGTTCCTTATTTTCTGCATGGGATTCCTCTGTTTCATAAGCCTCTCTGGTCTGTCCCCTCAGTGCAAAATTAATATTTATTAAGAATGAAAAAAAGCATGAAGAAACAAAAGCTTATTGTGTTATATACTACCCCTTAATAACACTTTACCTTTGGAGATAACTATTTTTCATTAGCTGAATGGTAACAGTATATGATGGTGATTAAGTTTAATGGGGCTGAGACCAAGGTGGAGAAGATAAAGTTACAACTGAGACTCTGCTGTATGAGCTTGGAGCAGCACTTTGATGGCAAGCAGCACTGCTTCTAACTTAAATGACGCTTCATTAAATGAAATTTTGAATGTATTAAAAATTAAGACTACTTGTGCTTGGGGCTCCATTCACCACACTGGTGCCCCCTACTGGCAGTCTTGGGGATTAGCACCACAGGTTGGTATGCCCTCTCTCGATGGTGCCTCACCCGCTGACACATCTGCTCTCTGACCCTCATCACTCCTGGGACATGACACCCTGTTCGTGACACGGCCATCCAGCCATGTCACCATTTGTGCTCCTCACTTCTCGGGTTTACTATTGCAGTCCAACTGTCCAGCCACATCCCCAATAGTGAGTATGGGGACCCGAGCCTGGCCCACTACTCCAGGCCCTGACCCAGAGACCCTCTGAACCATAGTCACTTACTGCATTCCTTTGCCTCGAATTGCCTGGGCCACTTCCTGGCAGCCACAGCACCCTACTCAGTCCCAGCAGCCACTCCCAGCAAATGAAAATCAGAACTGTTCACCATGGTGCATTTTGTGTATTCCACTCTATCAGCGATTTCCCCACTCATTCCACTGGCCTTTCTTTAGTCCCTTTTCCCCATTCTCCTCCCTGGACGCTTTTTTCTGTCTCTCTAATAGGGATATCACAGATGCAGGCGATACCAGTGCAGGGCCAAGGTACACAGTAATGTAAGTCAGTTAGAAACTGGGTAGAAGTGATAAAGACGTGTAGAGTTAAAGAATGTGACATTCACTGGGTGTGCAGAATGAGCGCGACACCCCTTCTTTTTCCTTACACCCTCCTATTAGTTGTTTTTCCTGCCATGTTCATGCCCCATTTTTTATCTTTTGTCCTATGTTTCATTCACACCCACTGAATGCCAGTTTGGTGCATGTTACACTATTTTACCAATTACCACTGACACCCAGTCTGCAGCTTGTGCCACTGAATTTGACTCCAATTACATCAGGTTTGAATTTGATCTATTAGAACTTTGCCACTGGTCCCTACTGAGTAGCCCCCAAACTCAGGGGAAACTAGACCATCTCCTCTTTGGCATTCCCCATTGCATCACCGGTTGCTGGTAATGCCTGTACAACAGCATGCAAATAATAAACACACAGCATTTCACAAAGATCCTATTCCTGCTGAGACAAACACTACACTTTACTGAGCAAAATGTATCCCCACTTATATAGCATTTCTATATTTAACACCATCTAAGATGTGATTATTTACACTGTCATAACATGCCTTTTAGAAACAGACCCCATATTATTTGCAGTCATCTGAAGTCTGGAATTAAAAAATCTGACCTCCTTTCTAGTAGGAAAAAAAGAAAATCTAACATCTGGTGGACCTGGGTATTTATTATACTTAATAAAACTCCATGCTGCTGTTATACATAAGACAGGCAGAGACGAGGCCCCCAATGTGTTATTTCCTCGCCAGAGTGAAACAAGTGGCTTATTCAGTAAGTTTTCAAAGAACAAAGGCGAATGGATTATCTCAAGAAGTTAAACGTATAGAAGTCTACTGTAGATTTTAACTGCCTAGCGTATGTGAGGGGAGAATAATCTATAAAATCTATCATCATGATGCTAGCTGGGATTTTACACGTCTCAAGGAAACGGGAGCTGTGAACCACCAACAGCTGCTTTTCTACCAGCCTATGAAATTACTCGCCAAAGGGAAGGGGGTTTCAGATATTCTCAAAATACTGCTGTACAGTCAGAAAAACCCACTCAACTCTCCCAGCCAGCTAGCCCAAGTCTGCACTAAAACCTTTTCCAGCACAAGTTAGTTGGTCAGGAGTGCGATGAGGTGTGATTTGTGACTGACAGAGCTGTGCTAGCAAAAGCCCCTAGCGTGGATGCACATCATACAGACAAAACGGTGCTTTTGCTGGTACAGTTTATCTCACTCAGAGGGAGAGAAGTGGGGGCTAAAATAGGCTATCCCAGGCAAATATCTCCTAGTGTGGGCCTGCCCTTACGGATGTAATTGAAGCTCATTAGATATACCTGAGTAGGTTTAATCTAGTAAAGCCATCAGCGTGCGTTAGCCCTGTGAGTAATTATACAGGGTTCCAGGCAGGCTTGGGTAACCCACATTGAAGCTTGCACTGCCCTGGTACCTAAGCGAGCTAGATCAAAGCCAGATTGTTTAAGTCTATACAGGCTGCAATCAGACCCTGTAATTGCTGTATCGACATAGCCTTTGAGCTGGTCAGAAAGGTGAATTTAAAGCTATGAGCCAGATCCTCAGCTGGTGTCGATCAGCATGGTGCCAGGAGTTTCAATTCGGATTCACATTGTGTTCTGAGATGAAGTTCAACAGAACTGCAACAATTTACACCAGCCAAAGATCTGTCTCCAGTGCTTGGATTTTATGTAGGGAGATGTTTCCTTGGGCGAGCGAGTAAAACACAGAAGCACAGGGAAGCAGAGCACGGCGGATGAGAGTAATGAAATCTGAATGACTTGCATCAACAGAGGTGATTTTTCTACCTCACCTCAAAGAACTGTACAGCTATAGACTTTGCTTTTAAGACTTGGCCATTGTTCTTGCTGACAAGACACCCTTTTGTTCACAAAAGTATATCAATGAGGCCCTTTATCTCAGGGACGGAATAGGAGGTTTATTCTAAAGCACCTTGATGTAATCCGTCCCCTTTGTTTCATAAATTACAGCTGTTACAACGGAACATGTTAGCAATGATTTGTGTTACAATAAACCACAAGGTTCAAACATTCTCGGCACATTAACAGGTGAGTTTAGACACTCAATTCTGTGAACAATAACAATTGAACAATAAGAAGAAGTTGAGGGAGGCAGGGGGAGTCACTAATGAACTGCAGCAATTTGGCATTTGGTTTTAGAAGATATTCCATGGAGCAGAGGCGTAGAACATGTGCTGACAGCACTGTTAATCACCGTGGAACAGATCCACAATGGCACATCTGGCCCTAAGAATGCAAAGAGCGGCTCCAAAAGATTGGACTCACCCCTACTTCACCTCTACGAGGAAAGTTTCAAGCCCAAGTGTGTTTTGGAGGCTCTGTGAGCAGGTTATAATTTTCTACTCACAGACCCGTCTGAATTATGATGACTGTGCTATATTTACATCCTTTCAGGATGTACCAAGAAGCTAGATAGGATAGGAGAGTAACCAGATGACACTGGAGCTGTTGTGATTGACCAATAGCAACTGTTCTAGAAAGAGAGTTACTGCAGCATCCTCCAAGAATGCCATGACATCCCAGGAGGCGTGCTGCCTGCCTGGAGCCCGCATCTGAGATGTTACAAAAGGTTGCCAAGGCTCATTCATCCCTCTAATCACTACTCCATGCTGCTTAGCTAAATGGGCACTAAATACTGCCAGATTTGATCCTGAGCAGATCAGCAGTGACTATGGGGCTGTGATAGGTGAAGTGAAAGGTTTGGGGTGCAGGTTGTGTTCTCGTCCACTCTCCCAGCTGAGCGTAAAGGCCCCGGTAGAGACATGTGCATCCTGGAGATGAATGCGTGGCGGCACATATGCTGTCTAGCTGAAATTACTATCAGGTGGGTGCAAAATAAGTTGACAGACCATATTCAAAGAGTAATTATCAATGGGAGGGCATACCACCGGGGTCAGTCCTGGTTCTACTACCATTAATTATTCTCATTCATTACTTGGATAATGGAGTAGTGAGTTTGCTTATAACATTTTTAGATTACACCAAGATGGAATGGATTGAAATCACTTTGAAGGACAGAATTAGAATTCAAAAGGACCTTGAAAAAATTAGAGAATTGGTCTGAATTAAACAAAATGAAATTTAGTAATGACAAGTGCAAACTATTTCACTTAGGAAGGATAAATCAAATGAACAGCTACAAAATGGGGAACAGCTGGCTAGGTGGTAGTACTGCTGAAAAGGATCCGGGTTCTAGTGGATCACAAATTGAATAGAAGTCAACCATGTGATGCAGCTGCAAAAAAGGCGAACATCATTCTGCGGTGTATTAACAGGAGTATTGTTCATAGGTAAGACACGGGAGGTACTCAGCCCTGGTGGGGCATCAGCTGGAGTACTGTCCTCCATTCTGGGTGTCACACTTCAGCAAGATGTGAACAAATTGGAGGAAGTCCAGAGAACAGTCACAAAAATGATAAAAGGCTTAGAAAACCTGACCTCTGAGGAAAGGTTAAAAAACTGGGCATGTTTAGTTTTAAGAAATGAAGACTAATGGGGGACATGACAACAGTCTTCAAATATGTTAAGAGCTGTTATAAAGATGGTGATCAACTTTTCTCCATGTCCACTGAAGATGGAGCAAAAAGAAATGGGCTTAATCTGCAGCAAGGAAGATTTACGTTAGATATTGGGAAAAACTATCTAACCAGAAGGGTAGATAAGCTCAGGAATAGGCTTCCAAGGGAGGTTCTGGAATCCCCATCATGTGATGTTATTGAAAACAAGCTGGACAAACACCTGTCAGGGATGGTCTAGGTTTCACTTGGTCCTGCCTTCCAGCCCTACATTTCTATGATTTTGTGATGTTGCTTAAACTCCCAGCCCATACTGTTGTCTGTCCATTACCCTTTACATTCTGCATCTTGTCCTCTCTGTCCAGGTTCTTCTTCTCACCTCTGTTTGCTACCTTCACCTCCACTCTCATAATAATGGAAGTATACCCATCTCCTAGAACTGGAAAGAACCTTGAAAGGCCATCAAGTCCAGCCCCCTGCCTTCACTAGCAGGACCAAGTACTGATTTTGCCCCAGATCCCTAAGTGGCTCCCTCAAGGACTGAACTCACAACCCTGGGTTTAGCAGGCCAATGCTCAAACCACTGAGCTATCCCCCCTCCCCTCACTTTCAACCCCTCTCATGCCTTATGTTGCGCAAGACTCACAGTGTCTCAATCGCTATTCTCTCCTCTAACTGAGCTTTTTATCTGTCTCCCAGTCTCACCTTTTTGCCTTCTTCCATGGTACGCTCTGCACTCAGAATAGCTTCCACAGCTCTTTTTTTCTGGTAGGCCCTGTGCAACCAGAGACCCAACCATGTTTGCTCTGATTAGGAGAGATCTTTGCCCCTGCACGTGCCTGGCAGAAGCAGTGTCCCCATTCAATTTCTTTCTATTTGCTGTCAGTTTGGAAGTTGGCAAGTTCACTTCCCCTGCAGCTAGTACACAGAGAAAAGGAATCCTTTAACATCAGAGACCAAAATAAAGGCTGCAATTCCTTCCATAATCCATCTACAGCGGCAGAAATATGCAGCAACCCAATGGCATCAAATTAACAGCTGAACAGGTCTGTGAGCTAATTAGTGGAGAGTGCAAGCAATTTTCAAACAGGCTACAATTGTTAGCTAATGACCTTGAAAGACACAACTCCTCCCCCCAGAAAAGTTCACATCAATACAGAGTTGGTGACTGTTGAGTGTGTCACTTATAGGCCTTTATCTGACAGAAAGATGCTTAAAAATAAGAGGGTAAAATCAGGGAGGGCAAATCAGTGTAATTCAAGCAGTGCCTTGACATCTTATCAGTCATTTAACACCACTGTAACTTTGCTCACCAAATGTATCAACTTGCCCTTAAAAAAATCATTTTATCCAGGCAGCAGATTCTTAGTATTAAGCAATATACCCTGTATGTGTTGGTAATGTCCATAAGAGACATTGTGAAACCATGTGAAAACTTGCATTCACCATACACCTGTAGCCATCTCCCCTGCACCCTGCCTACTAATCATGGCCTTCCACTAGCCGAGGGTAAGGACAGCACCAGGTTGTGCTGCCCCAGAAGCAGCCCAAGAAGGAAACCACATCTCTGAGAGTTCCCCTGCTGCTTCTCCTGCTTTTAAAACAAAAACAAAACAAACTCTGTTCTGCACACACTTCTTTCCTAAGAAGATGATGAGAGAACAAACGTGAGAGATGTTAGTCATGTCTCTTAATGCACTAGTGGAAGGTGCTCGGATACTGTGGTGATGAGGACAATATAAGAAACTAAAAAGAACAGAACAGAACAGAAATTTGGCCCTAATACATCTTTCCTGTGGCACAGTCCAACCTCTCAATTCTTAGAGCAGCTTCAAACAGCCTACAAAAGAAAAACCTCTCACCAAATTGTTCCACCAATTTCTTCTCCCGCTGAAAACCAACTCAACAACATGCACAGGCTAAAATCAGTCCTAAACCAGTGAGAGATTTGAGGTCCAATACCCCATGAGCTCTCAACCTAGAAACGGGACCAGAGCTTCAGATAGTGTGACTGGCACAGCTTCATTGAAGTTAATAGAGCTACACTGACTTAAGGGTGACCAGATGTCCCAATTTTATAGGGACAGTCTTGATTTTGGGGTCTTTTTCTTATATAGACTCCTATTACCCCCCACCCCCTGTCCCGATTTTTCACACTTGCTGTCTGGTCACCCTGATTTACACCAGCTGTGGACCTGGCCCCAGGAAAAGTGTTATGCTGCTGGAAAGGGAAAATTCCCATAGTCCCAATGGAACATTCAGCACTTGCCTCTGGTCTCTTCAAAGCTCCCAGGACATTGTAATTTCAAGTCAGGACATTCTCATGCATTGAAAAGAGCTCTAGTCATTTTGAGAGGTTTTCAAAATTAGTTCTCTCGTTGTCTTCTTCAGACAGTTGGACTTTCTGGTGCTCAGGGCCGGCTTTAGGCCGATTTAGCCGATTCCCAGGAATCGGGCCCTGCGCCGAGAGCCGGAGCCTCGGCCGGAGCTCGGCAAGCAGCCCCGCTCTCCCGGCTGAAGCCGCGACCGAAGCGCGGCAAGCCGCCCTGCAGCCCCGCTCTCCCGGCTGGAGCCCCGGCCGGAGCACAGCAAGCCATCCCGCTCTCCCGGCTGGAGCCGCGGCCGGAGCGCGGCAAGCTGCCCCGCAGTCCCGCTCTCCCTGCTGGAGCTCCGGGCCCTTTAAATAGCCCCCATAGCCCTGGGATAGCGGGGGGCTCTGGGCGCTATTCAAAGGGCCGGGGCTCCAGCTGCCTCTGCCACCCTGTCCTTTAAATAGCCTCCGGAGCCCCACCGCCCCCATGTATTCTTCAGGGCTCTCGCCGCTATTTAAAAGGTCCGGGGCGGGGTAGAAGCAGGGGAGCCCCAGGCCCTTTAAATAACCCCCAGAACCCTGGGATAGCGGGAGGCTTGGGGGCTATTTAAAGGGCCGGGGCTCCAGCTGCGTCTGCTGCACCCCCTGCCCTGCCCACAGCCAGCCCCTGCCAACCCCCCTGCCCTGTCTCCAGCCACTCCTTGCCACACACACCTGTGGCCCTGCCCAAAGCCAGCCAGCCCCCACACAGCCCTGCCCGCACCAGCCCTGCACACCCTGCCCACACCCAGCCCCAAACCCCCTGCCCTGTCTCCAACCAACCCTGCTGCACTCCACTGCCTGAAGCCAGCCAGTTCTGCACTCCTCTGTCTCCAGCCCTCCCAACCCCTGCTGCATCCCCCTGCGGCCCTGCCTGAAGCCAGCCCACCCCACACTCCCTGTCTCCAGCCAGCCCTGCACCCCTTGGCCTGCCTGCAGCTAGACCCTACCTCCAGTCAGCCCCTGCCCTGCCTCCAACCAGCCCCATGTCCACTGCAGCCCTGCAGTTCCCAGGGGAGTAACCCTGCACACCTGCTTCAATGAGGGGGGCAGGGAGCAGCTGGGACCCACACATGTGCACACCCGCAGGGAGTGGCAGGGACCCACACACGTGAAATGGCGGTCATTAATAAGCAATCAACAGCATATATGATGCAATGTACATAATATATAATTGTATTATTTATATAGTTATGGAAAGTAAATAATACATGGAAGAAATGAAAGGCTTTTTTTTTTTTACACATTTTTTTTTTTTTTAGTCATCTCTGCCAGGGCCCCGCCGAAAATGTTCAAATTGGGCCCCGCACTTCCTAAAGCCGGCCCTGCTGGTGCTAAATGTAGAGGGAGAGGGATTTCAAAAGAAAAATAGAAGCAATGAAAAAAAGTTTCAAACTCTCCAAAACACCTTAAACATAGCTCTTCTGTTAAATATGTTGCACATACAAAATGCCCGCTGGATGGGAGTGGTGTGACATAAAGGTTTTACTGGCACTTGTCTGCAATAAACTTGATAACTCACTAATGGCATTGCCTTTCATGAGTAATGGGACAATCCCAAATTCATGCTGATAAAGCTTTTGTAACATCCCAGCACTATTGTATGGTAACATCATCATAGCATGATTTGTTCTACATATATCAGACAGGAACCATAAATGATCAATCAATTAGCCAATAAAGTAAGCAAGCATCCCTAGTCTACGGGCACGTCTACACTTACCTCTGGAGCAATCGATCCACCTGGGTTCAATTTATCACATCTAGTGAAGACACGATAAATCAACCGCTGAGTACTCTTCCGTCAACTCCAGCACTTTACTGGAGCAAGAAGTATAGGTGGAGTCGACATGGGAGCAGCAGCAGTCAACCTACTGTAGTGAAGACACTGTGGTAAGTAGTTCTAAGTACATTGACTTCAGCTACACTATTTTCATAGCGGAAGTTGCGTAACTTAGACCAACTTAGCTTGCTCCTCCCCGCAGTGTAGACCAGGCCTAAAGCTAGCATCTTACATTTCAGCTACTTTTGTCATCTAGCAAACAGGGCGCTGAACTGGAATTGGACACCAGAGACTCGAGTTCTGCTATTGGCCTACTGGGTAATCTTCGGTAACCTGTACCTCAGTTCCCCCTGCCATAAAATGGGGGTGGTGATACTGATCCCTTTTGTAAAGTTTTGAAATCTACAAATGAAAAGTGCTATATAAGAGCAAAGTATTATTATGAATTATGATGATGATGTAACTTGGCCTCTAGTAGTCAGATAGTCTTCATGATCAAGAACCAGAGGTCAGCCAATAAACTGAAAGATAATGTGTAAGTATGTCTCTTTACATACACAGCAACAGGCTAGCAGTTCTCTGTTCATTCTCCTCAGCACTGACAGAAGTTATGTCAAATTAAAATAAACATCTCACAGTAACTATTATTCAGTTGCTAATACTGCAATCTAACTTTATTCTTTGTGGTGTCTTTTCATACAAACTAAAGCTCCAAAGTGCTCTGTAAAACTAATCATAAAGTTTTCATAAACTCAAATAATAAATGTGAGATCAAGAAATTTGGAGTAAGCAAGAAAAAAATATTTTCAACTGAGATCTGAAATGGGATGGTGAGTTGAAGATATTTTTATATGGCTACAAATGCATTATATTTATATGGCTATATACCATATGTATATCACTATAAATACACTGTAGTTAAATGGCTTTCAACATGGCTATGAATGCATTGTATTTATTTGGCTATATACTGTATGTGTTTGGCTATAAAAGCATTATATTTTCTTTTTAAAAAAAAAAAACACATAACTTATACTTGGCTATAGAAGAGTTGTATTTATATAGTTCAGAAAGATTGTTCCAGATGTTAACAGCTGCAGAAGAGACAGCTTGCACACAAGCAATGGTTACATTTTCCTGTGTTTGTCTGGGTGTCTATTCTAGACACTACTTTTGAGTGAAGATAATGGATATTTTGACTGGATTCTGTTCATTCAAACAAGAACAACTGGGAAAATTCCCTAGGCTGGACTGTCATACCCACCTTCCAGAATCCAAGCTCATCTTTAAAGAGCTTAGCTACCTTCTCACCATGAGCAAAACAGCCACAGATTTCTTCAGTAAGCATGAAGTCCTCTGCCATTCACAAATCCAAATTGCTCAGCATGGACAATTTGGGGATGCACTGGCACAAGGGAGACCAGAATTTGGCTGGTAGCTTTTAATGACAAACAAAAGCAATTTATATCAAGGTCATCCATATATTGGCTAAAATACCAGAGCAAACTCTCAAGCTAGTGTCTGCAAATTTTCCTTTGACCAAAGTATATTCCTAATGCACCGCAGCCCCTGCCCAGTGGCACATTTGGACTGGTGAAAACAGGCACATGTGCATGAAAGCTGTTATTCACCCTGCGGAAACCACTGCAAAAGCGTTTCATTTAAACTGCCTTTGGCAGGAGACGAGAAACTATATATACATTGGCTATGCCTTAGCTACCGGAGCGCCAATTTAAATACAGTTTTCACTGTAAGAGTAGCTTTATGGAAAACACAATGGGCAAGTGGTAATTGACAAAAGCCTTAATACTACATGTAGAAGCCAAAAGTCCAACCAAAGGGCAGTATGCTAGTCCCCGCTGCATGATTTTCCCGCAAAAAGGGGTGCAGGAATCTGGTTTCTTTCTGCCTCAGCCAACCAGCATGCGCCCAGACAATACTCAAGAGAGTTCGGTGTACACAGTTATCAGTCTCTAATCTGAAGAATTAGTAAAGAGGACCGTGAACCTGTGGGGAAATGAACAGCACAATCTGAACACATTTGATCTTCCACATGAGCTGTAAGCCAATAAAAACACAGCACATAAAAACTGGCTTGGACTTTAAACACGTTGGAATAAAGAGGTGGCCCTGAAACAAATTGATGACTCTATGGTGGCTCTTACAATTTAGAAATCTTTGTAACTGTCACTTGACTCGAGTTGTGAGCCTCAGTCTCTCCTCTCATTTCCTGTTTGTATCTGTGATATAGCACAAGAATGCAAGGGACAGTTGGGAAAATGCCCCTCTTGGAATGGAAGTCATCACTAAGGTTTAATTTAGGATTTCTGAGATTTCAATGAGTTCAAGCTGCATATATTTCTGTTCAGGGTCTGACCCAGAGGCCTATTTTATAGCTAAAGACACCAGCGCTGACAAAGACCAGGGGTGAAATCCTGGCCCCATTGAAGCCAGTGGTAGTTGGGTTTGTAAAGCTTTTGAGATTGCAGGGAGCCACTTGGCGAAAGTGAGTTACCTGGGTACTAAATCAAGACAGACACGAAGGGGTGGCTTCCCTACACAGCTCAGTCAGTGCACTTCATTCCCAACACACACAAGCAGCAGCTCATTCTTAGGCCTCTGCTGAGCCAAGCATTCAAAATGTTGCAATATGCAAAATGGGATTGTGGTAAATCCAGCTCCAGTCATAATGCAACCTGGGATTTGAACCAGGTCTCCAGAGATGAAAGGTAAATAATATATGCCACACCCAGACTTCAAAAAAAAAAAAATAAAACCCAAAGATCCGATCTGACCAATTGCATTTGGCAAAGCAGTTGCTAGCAAGTTTAGTGTCATGGCCAGCTCAGCAGGGTGTAGAATTACACTGAAAGTTTTATGCTTTGTCATCCCAATATTGGCTGAACAGAGTAAGGTTTCATCGAAACACATCAGCATGAAGCTGAGAAGAGGTGGTGAAGAGCCAATACTCTGGAACGGGCCAAGGACGGCTATTCAGATTGGATGGGATATGTATATTATATATTCTAGGTTAGTTGCTAGTATCACTTATTATTAAGATTGCCAGACGCCCCCTTTTCCTAACACTTGCCTGTTTTCAGTTGCTTATAACTCTGCCAAACTTTTAAGCATTTGGGCTGAAACTCTCCATGCTGGATGTCAGCCTCAGGCCGCATTGTTCTGGAAACATTCAGCAAAATAGTTCCGTTGTTTCTGAAAATGAGGCTAGGGGAAATATACATTATTTTGCCCATGTGAAAAAAAATTCTAGCAGCATTTTCTTTGAAAGTCTCCAGAGGCTCTATGAGTTGGAGCAGGAACTTGAAATTTGACAGGGGGCTGGTCTTTGTGTCAGGAATGTGCATTTTGCCCTCTCCTTGAAAATCTGCTCAAATTTAGCTAAGTTGTAAGTCTCTGACAATTGCAGTTTAAACATACAAAGTGCTATATAATGCTAAGCACGCTGAGAAATCAGGTCCTAGCCACCTTGAATTGAGTACCCAAAATTAGTGAATACTTTTGACCTTCATCTCTCTGTCCCTCAGCCCCTCACCTTACTAGGGTGCTGTGAAGATTATAGAATGTCTGTGAAGCTCTCAGATACTATAGTGATGAGCACCGTAGAACAGCCCGTGAGAAAATTAATAATTCTGTCTTCAAAGCAGGGTGTGAATTGGGTGCAGCGTGACAAACTGGGGAAATGTCTCTATTTTTTCTTAGGAATAGTGTATGACTTGGTTTCTTTGTTCAATTGTACATTGCTACCTGACTGAATGCATAGAGTAAACAGAGGAGGCTGTAAATGGAGGTGGTTAAAGAACCCAGGAAGGGTGAGACAGTGACACAGCCCCTCAGGTACCTGCTCCAAAGGAGTTAAAACAACGACTAAGCTATCAGTTGGAGGGGAAAGCTACCGCCAAGGCACTATTCAGTTTAAGATTTTTTTTTTCTGAAGACTTGGGCTGAGGTCAAGAGACCCTTGGGGTTAAACAGTGGCAGAAAGGGAGTGGGTGAATGGACACCTTAGCTGGACGCCGACAGAGAAACACAACGGTCAGCATGGTGGAGGCAAATAAATCATACTTTGGTTTGGAGAAACTGCTTCCTTGTCATCAAATCATAGAAGTGTAGGACTGGAAAGGACCTCAGTACATCATCTAGTCCAGTCCCCTGCACTCAAGGCAGGACTAAGTAATAACTAGATGATCCCTGACAGGTGTTTGTCTAACCTGTTCTTAAAAACCTCCAATGTTGTGGAATCTCCAATGATGGAGATTCCACATCATCTCTAGGCAATTTATTCCAGTGCTTAACCACCCTGACAGGAAGATTTTCCTAATGTCCAACCTTAATCTCCCTTGCTGCAATTTCAGCCCCTTGCTTCTTGTCCTATCCTCAGAGGTTAATGAGAACAATATTTCACCCTCCTCTTGTAACAACTTTTTATGTATTTGAAAACTGTAATGTCCCCTGTCAGTCTTCTCTTTTCCAGACTAAACAAACCCAATTTTTTTCAATCTTTCCTCTCAGGTCATGTAATCATTTTGGTTACACTTCTCTGGACTTTCTCCAATTTGTCCACATCTTTCCTGAAATGTGGCACCCACAACTGGACACAATATTCTAACTGAGGTCTGATCAGCACAGAGTAGAATGGAAGAATTACTTCTCGTATCTTGTTTATAACACGCCTGCTAATACATTCCAGAATGATATTTGGTTTTTTTACATCAGTGTTACACTGTTGACTCATATTTGGCTTGTGATCCAATATAACCCCCAGGTCCTTTTCTGCAGTACTCCTTCCTAGGTGTCATTTCCCATTTTGTATGTATGCAACTGATTGTTCCTTCCTAAGTGGAGTACTTTGCATTTGTCCTCATTGAATTTCATCTTATTTACTTCAGACCGTTCTTCCAGCTCATTTTGAATTTTAATCCTATCCTCCAAAGCACTTGCAACCCCTCCCAGTTTGGTATCATCTGCAAACTTTGTAAGTCTATACCATTATCTAAATCATTGATGAAGACATTGAACAGAACCAGATCCAGAACTGATCCCTGCAGGACCCCACTCCATATGCACTTCCAGATTGACTGTGAACCTGATAACTGATAACTACTGTACTCTCTAGGAATGGTTTTCCAACCAGTTATACACCACCTTATAGTAATTCTATAATGTGTTCACACTTGCGGCACTTGTATCCCACAGAGCATCTCTTCCTCTTCTGCTGTTATGAGTTGTGGGAAGGGGGTTGTGGGGCATCCTGGGTCCTGTCCCAGTGCCCCGTGATGCGTTGCTTCATGAAATCTGTCGTAGGTATCATAATTTCTATGGCTGGAGCACAGCTGGGACTGGGCAGCCTCTTCTCCCCAAATGCTGATGAGGTCCAGCAGCTCGGCATTGCTCCAAGCGGGAGATTGCCTGGTGTGTGGAGCAGACATAGTCACCTGGAAAAATGCACTGAGACCACTGCACACATCACCGATCAAACAGGAAGGGAACTTTCAAAATTCCCAAGGAATTTGGGGGTGGGGCTGACGGTTGGTCACCTGAGGGCAGGGCAATAGAGTTCAAACTGATGACCAGAGAGATGAGGACCGGCATTGTGGGTCACCTGCTGGAGGCCAATTGCAGCGCTGTAATCAACCACATGTCTACAGAAGCTGTACGTCTCTCATCGGAGTGGTATTTTACAGTGCTGCAGCTGCGCAGTTTCTGCACAGTAAGTGGCTTGGCAGTGTGTACACTTCAGGAGTTACGGCACAGAAAACTGCTTTACTGCGCAGAAACTTGCCAGGAAAGACAAATCATTTTTAACTTGTTCTTTCCCTAATTTAGCCTCAGATCCTACCCCATTTTCACCAACATTAACTATGTCAGATGTCTGGTCTCTACTAACCTTTTTGGTGAAAACTGAACAAAAACGGCATTTAGCACTTCTGCCATTTCCACATTTTCTGTCATTGTTTTTCCCCCTTCATTGAATAATGGACCTACTCTGGCTTTGAGTCTTCCTTTTGCTTCTAATGTATTTTTAGTCTCAGAAACGATGTGTGGGGAGGGCATGCGGGGTCACGTGCCCTCCCCATATTTCTGCCAGGTTTTTACATATATATTTTTTTTTCCAGGCAGTGGGTTTAAAATGCTTTTTCCATACACACACACAAATACTATCAACAACTACGCATCACATCTGGTACTCATTGCTTGGTACTCATTTGTAGTCACTGCACACCGTTAGTGATTACAGGGTCCAAGCCCAGTTGGACCTGCTTGGTAACAGGGTAGGCCGCCTGAGAGGTGTAACCCAATGACCAAGCCACAGAGTGGTTATATTGTGGGATCCTGGCCCAGGGCTGACACTTGAAAAGAGGATACTCAGGGGACTGGGAAAGGATCTCAGAAAGGGCAGCCTACCTAGGGACCATGACATGAAGTAAATAAGGCCACACATTGAACAAAGAGGAGAAAACCAAATATTGAATAGCTACTCAGTGAGCACCATTCATTCTGTGCACTGGATGAGGCAGGGGTCCTTTGGAAAAATTAGTAAGTGATCATGCAATTAAAGACAGTATCACAATGCTTATACACAAGGGGGCTGAATTAAGATTGCACTGGCAACCTCGATTCTGACATTTCCTAACTTTTGAGTGCTTGACTAAACAACCTTAATAATGTTCTATTAACATAGTTTTTGTAATATGTAATCTATATCTGTTAGTTATATATGTATAGAGAGATCCTTTCATAATCATCAAGCATTTATAGCATTATACTTCAGGACCCAGTAATCTTTGTTACAGCAGTTATAGGCTAGGTGCTATAGACTACCTCACCCAATTACAGCAAATGTGGAATTTTATGTAAACAATAATGTAATAGATAGGATCCTACCAAATTCACAGTCCATTTTGGTCAATTTCACGGTCATAGAATTTTAAAAATTGTAAATGTCATGATTTCAGATATTTAAATCTGAAATTTCACTGTGTTGTAACTGTAGGGATCCTGACCCAAAAGGAGGTTGTGGATGGAGGGAGTCACAAGGTTATCATAGGGGGATTGTGGTATTACCACCCTTACTTTTGTGCTGCTGCTGGCAGCAGCACTGCTTTCAGAGTTGGGTGGCCGGAGAATGGCAGCTCCTGGCTAGAAGCCCAGCTCTGAAGGCAGTGCTGCCACCAGCAGCAGCACAGAAATAAGGAAGGCATGGTATGATATTGCCACCCTTACTTCTGTACTGCTGTTGGCGGGGCACTGCCTTCAGAGCTGGACACTGGCCAGCAGTCGCTGCTCTCTGGCCACCCAACTCTGAAGGCAGCGCAGAAGTAAAGATGGCACTACCGCAACCCCCCTACAATAACCTTGCAAAAAAAAACCCTGTGACCCTTTTTTTGGTTGGCACTCCCAGTTTAATAAATAATGGTCTCCCCCATGACATATGTACAGGGTACAGTAAAAGTACACAAAAGACCAGATTTCCTGGGGGGGACCAGATTTCACGTTCCATGATGTGTTTTTCACAGCTGTGAATTTGGTAGGGCCTTAGTAATAGCCCATACTGGTGTTTGCCCAGGATTCTAACCCCTGTGAGGTGGGGAGAGAAAATAACAGAATGGCTTAGTATTTCATAAGAACATAAGAATGGCCATACTGGGTCAGACCAAAAGTCCATCTAGCCCAGTATCCTGTCTTCCGACAGTGGCCAATGCCAAGTGCCCCAGAGGGAATGAACAGAAGAGGCAATCATCAAGTGATCCATCCCCTGTCGCCCATTCCCAGCTTCTGGTAAACAAAGGCTAGGGACACCATCCCTGCCCATCTTGGCTAGTAGCCATTGATAGACCTATCTTCCATGAATTTATCTAGTTCTTTTTTCAACCCTGTTATAGTCTTGGCCTTCATCACATCCTCTGGCAAGGAGTTCCACAGGTTGACTGTGCGTTGTGTGAAAAGTCTTTTGTACACATTCTGGAGAAACTAACTCTGGATCTTCTGTTTTATATGACAGCCTCCATTGCCCATTATTCCAATTTCCCCTCAAGCATCTCTAGGCTTCCTTCTTCACTGTCCCTTATGCATCCCAAAGCCACTACACTTTTCTCCTGTGAATCCCTCCTTAAAACTCACCTCTGTCCTGATGCCTACAAAGCACGACTATAGCTATGCAGCACATGGGCTGTGACCTCTACTTATTGTATGAAACAGGATCATTTAAGTGCTACCTTGCCATTCCCCACCCCACACCCCGCTCCCGTTTGTTTTACTCCATTTGTTGTCCTTCATCGTACGATTAGCCCTTAAGCTCTTTGGAACAGAGACTGTCTTTTTCTTTGTTTATTATATCTGCATGCAGCACCTCTCGCAATGAGGCTCTGATTCCTGAACAGAGCCGCTAGACCCTACCACAATACAAATAAATAACACATTTGAGTCAAATACAAATGTGTCTATTACACTGCTTTGTTCACCAAAGGTTTCTTACTTTGTTTGTTTTGGGGTTTTAATGATAGTAGGAAAAAACCCACAAGTTTTACAGACCAAGAGGGCCTGGCCATTTCTTCCTTCCCACTTAGACTTCAGGCATAATGCAGTACTTCTGATAAGTGTAGTTTCACTTTGTTAACAGTATCTTTTTTCTTTCTTCCAGGCCGCTGCTTCTGTTCTTCTTGGGGACATTTGCCATCTGTTTTATAATCTCACCATTATCAGATGTTAGGACTCAATGACCTTTGTAGACTTTAATTAAAGTTTCTTTCTTTTTAAATCATCTTCATCAAATTCAGGCTTCCAAGCCACATCACTTATCATTTTGACTGCAAGGAGATACATGAGAGAAATATATTAATTACTTTTTATTTTATCAAGCTGATGAATTAATCCATGATTTGATATGAAAAGGGTAGAGGACATCTCCCAAAGTCTATATAGATGCCATGTTAGTCATTTTATGAGTCACTTTACAATTTTTACACGATTTGAGTTTTTCATTGAAAATGCAGCAGTTAGCAGTTCAACCGACATGTGTAACCACATAGTTAAAGCATTACAGTGACTAGACTTTACTCCATTACACAAAGCAATGGGATTTATTTGCCAGGCAGGATTTATTTGCCAGGTGGGATTTATTTGCCACCTTTTCACATGTACTCAGAATGGCCCCTGTGAGCAGTTTGTGTAGTCTGGAAGGAAGGCCCAAGGGTTATGGCACTTGCCTGGGCCTTGGGAGATGGAGGATCAGTTCCCTGTTCTGCCACAGACTGCCTGCCTGACCTTGGGTAAGCCTCTGTGCCTCAGTTCTCCATCTGTAAAATGGGCACCATGGCACTTCCCAACCTCACAGGGGCTGTGATCATAAATATGCTAAAGACTCTGAGGTGCTCCAATGCTAAGGTGAGGGGGACTGTATAGGGCTCCTTAGGAAGGAGCAATCTTTAGTTGCATACCAGGGGTGGGTCATGACATTTTTGACACCTTAGGCACAAATCACAAAATAGTTATTTCCATCCCGCCCATCATATAATTTAATACCCATTAAAATCTTACCTTATTTATAGTGAAGAAGCAGCAGGCAAACCCAGGAGCTGGAGCCACCACTGCTGCTTCATGGAACTGCGGCAGGCGGGGAGGGCACATCTCATGGCAACCCCACGCTTGCAAGTAACACCCTTATAAAGTGACTTCTGGGTGCGGCCAATTGCCATTGTAGCACGGCAGCTCTGTGAGGCAGTATTAGCAAAATCTGAGCCTCAGCAGCACTACATTCATCGACCCCTCTGGTGTTGTGTCTCACTACCTGGGAGGGAGAGTTGTGACATTTAAAGCAAATCACAATTTGTCCTTAAATCTGGGTACATTTACCAATTAAATGAAAAAGATGCTAAATGGATTTTGCAGCTTAGGCTTTGCCTCCCTTGCCTGGTCTGACGAGCTGCCCCTCTTCCATACTAACTTGTACAGTGCTTCACTGTACCATCATCAGAACTGGACTCCCTGAGCCACATCCGCAGCTGGGATCAATCACTGTAGCTCTGTCCACTCCGTTGAAGTTAGTGGAGTGATGGCAATTTACCCTAACCGGGGAACTGGACCTACAAGTCCAATTATGCTCCCATGGAAGTCACTGCTAAAGCTGCCATTCATTTCACTGCACGCGGGATCATGTCCAATGCAAAAAAACTACCTGATTTATGCGTGAAAATACATCACCTCATAATTTATACTAACTGGCTCCCTTATTCGCTGGTTCAGAGAAAGGTGGAGGTCTCTGACCTCAGCAAAAGGACAGGAACAGAATGAGCGCAGAGACCATTGGAGGAGCGCCTAAGAAGTCAGTGTTAAAGCACATTCTAGGAGTGGTGCCACTGCCTGTGCTGTGCCTGGTCTGTGGATAAACTGGGGGATTTCAGTGTCTGTTCCTGTCCATCCAGCACCTTCCCTGGGCACTAAATTCCCTGAAAATAACACACAGAATTTGTTTGGGGAGTCAGGGGTGCCGGAAGAGGTGGGGACCCAGGGGCCATGGCTTTTATGCCCTCCCACTTTTTATCGGCCATAAGGGCAAGCAATGGGGGGAAGGGGCAGAGAGCAGCGAGCAGGAGTGGAGGCTTGGGGGAAGGGGCAGCACGAGTGCGGGAGCTCAGGGAGAAGGGGTGGTGTGAGGGCAGAGTTTGGGGAGAAAGGATGGTGTGGGTCTTGGGGAGAAGGCGCAGTGCAAGGAGTGGGGACATGGTTTGGGCTCCACACCTTCCCCCTCCCACTTTTAGGGAGCTTCCACCGCTCTGTGGGGCAGGAAGGGGGGGTAATGTTAAGAGATGTTCTTGTGGTTACAGCACAGGTGTAGAAGTCTGGTGAGTTCTGATCTGTCCCTTGAATTTGCTGTGCAACTTTGTGCTGCTCACTGAATCACTGCGTGCCTCAGTTTCTCCCCTTGTAAAATGGGGAAGATGCTTATCTATTTTCGCAAAGCTCTATGACAGCTATGGTTCAAAGTGCTCTGTGCATGCCAATAAGCAACTGTTTCATTAAAGATCTTGGAGTGTCCCAGAGGCAAGAGACTGTATATAAGTGGACAGCCCTGTCCACTGACCAGCTGGGTGACCCTGGGCAAGTCATGTCAACTCTCTGCACCTGTTTCCCCTCCACCTTTTGTCTGTTTTCTCTCTTGGGCTGAAAGCTCTCTGGAGAAAAGATGTGTTCGTACAGTGCCTAGTGCAGTGGGACTGATCTCAGCGAGGGTCTCTAGGCCCTACTATAATACAAATAATCATTTTAAAATATTGGATATTAAATATTACAGCGAAAGTCTCTAATGTTGGGCTTAGGAAACGTTACAAGGGGGCTCTGTGTCCATTTTTCTAGTGTTCTGTTCGTGAAAGAGTTTTTACAAGGCTCTGGGGTCTTTTGGACCCATCAGTAGCACTTAGAACAAGTCTTGCCCTCACCACACATTCTGTGCCACGTGCTGCTGTCTAAATAAAATACCCTCCCTCCGTTGTCTGCAGCCTGAGAACCGCAGTTCATCTAACCGATCAATGATCAGATGAAATTATTCCCTCCCAGTCAGCAACTCTTCCCAGATTTTACGATACAACCCAAATGAACACATTCTCAATTGGTTTTCCTAACATGGAGCAGCCAGCGGTGCTGTGGAAACAGGTGTAATTGCATTTGTTGCATTACCCGCTCAGACTCCCACATCCAGCTGAAAGTGAGCCATTATTACAATTTATAAACAGATAGGTAATCTCTTCTGCTTGCCCTTAAAAATCATGTTGCCATCGGAGCAGATTGTGCAGATTAGCAGATACCGGGAGATGGTCTTCGGCAAAGCAGTAAAAAGCTTTAAGTGCCTTAGATTGTTTTTTGATTGACTTTTCGAGGAACTGTATATCAGAAGAAGTCCAATAACTTCTCCCTGTGGTATTTTAAATGGATATAATGGTCAGAACTGACAGACAGTAATGAGCCTAGGAGACAGGCAACTGAACGTTGTTTCATTTCCACTGGTGAAGAGGTCTGACCAAGGGGTTTCAAGTTTAAGACAACACACAAATATTCAGCATCAAGATTTTCCTTCCATTCATGCTAAAGCCCTGTATGGTCTGATCTTTTCCTCAGTTTAAAATTTAGGACAAGCATCTTAAATGTCACCAGTCAAATAATGTAAATAAAAAGTGACTTCCTATTAGGAATGACCTGGTGAGATCCTCTCATACACCCCACCTCCTGGAATCTAATCACTTTCATGCAAAACATGTCAGCTGAAAACTTGTACTTGGGGATTCCAGCCTGGCCTGAAGTAGAATGGGGTGAATGAATTCCCTTCCCATCAAATATTAGACAGACATGCAGCCACCCCAGGGTTTTCTTTCAAGTTGTGAGAATAGAACGTGAGTTTCCTAGACAATGTGGCTTACTTACCTTGGCAGATTCTCAGCACCAAACCTTGGAAGGCTACTCCTGGGCTTTGCATCCTTCTCAGCATCAGAAAGAAAGAAAAAAAATTCCTGAAAATCCATAACACTTTTGTTAAAATAAACGAGGCTGGTTTGACTCTCTCACCCAGCTCCACCAAAGACAAAAATATTTTCTGAGAAATAACATTTTTTCTCATGGATATTTTCTGATAGCTTCTGGATGAAGTCCTCCATCTCTGACTCTATCCTGCCAACTTAGGACATGTCTACACTGGTGCTGGAAAGTGTAATTTTCAGCTCAAGTAGACATACCCAAACTTGCATCTTGAATGGGATCGTAATCGGGGTGGCTAGCCCATCCCAGGGCTTGCACTGCCACAGCTACACTTCTTTTCTTTTTTAGCACTCAAGCTCAATTAGAGCTAGCGTTGGTATGTCTGCCATACCAACTCCAATGTATACACACCCTTAGCCTTGTTCCGGCTGGCCCCAAGTCCCTGTTAGAAGAACTGCTACATAACAGCTAAACTGGTGTGGTGTGGGGGCCCTTTTGTTGCCCTGTTAGCACACTGCAGTATGTATAACACAGTGAATGGTATGACAGCCAGGCTTTGAACACGGCCTCGATCACCTGCCACTTTCCTGGGTGCTTGGGCAGGGCTGGAGAGTGAGTCAGAGGCAGTTTTGGTGGCTTCCTCTCTCCTCTCCCAGTTGGTCACATAGCAGGGAGGGTATGCGATTTTTCTGATACTCTGCTACAGCTGTGAGTGTCAGCAAGCCGGCTCAAAGACATGTACTGCCCCGCCCAGTCTCAGTCAAGAGTGTTTATTTCTTTAACAGAGATTACACTGGTCTACAATTTTTGAGAAGTCGTCTGCTTCAGGGATAAAATGTGATATTTATTATGTATTTTGATGTGCTGAATTCAAATCTGACAATTAAAACAACTGATTGGCTACTGTTTCTAAGATATTTAAGTTTTTACATTTTATGTCTCTGTATACTGTGTAGATAGTAGAGTTTTAATCATAAATTGTAAACCGAGGTCTTTTCATGTGTTTATGGTTGCTTTCCATGATAATATTTCACCTGTCCTGTTTATGTAACACTTTAAAAATCAGCAAAAGGGTTATATAAATAAAATTTATTATGAAACAAAAGGCAAAAAACTATTATGTACATAGTTTAGTCCTATTCAGTGTCTACTCGGCGCTTCTTGGCTTGTCTCTTGTATTCATTAAATGGAGCATCTCTTGTCACTGTCCAGCAATAGTCTGCAAGCACTGATGGGCTCCATTTGCCCTGATAGCCTGCCAGGAGATTCCACTGCTGTAGTCTGGAGCCCAACAGCTCTGCCTTACTCTTGGGTAGTTCCAAATCCCTGACAAGGTCATTCAGTTCACCTGGTGTTATGAGGTGTGGTTCAGAGGAGGAGGATGGGAGAAAATGTGGGTCCTGTGACACTGATGGTTCAGGACCAGAAGTTTCATCCTCTTCCTCGTCTGACTCAAGTGAGAATGATTCTGGTGCATCAGGAACCGGCAGTCCTTCTCCGTGGGGTACTGGGCGTATAGCTGATGGAATGTTTGGATAATGCACAGTCCACTTTTTCTTCTTTGACACACCTTTCCCAACTGGAGGCACCATGCAGAAGTAACAATTGCTGGGATGATCTGTTGGCTCTCTCCAAATCATTGGCACTGCAAAAGGTATAGATTTCCTTTTCCTGTTCAGTCACTGGCGAAGATTTGTTGCACAAGTGTTGCAGCATATGTGTGGCCCACCTCTTGTCCTGATCTCCAATTTTGCAGCCAAAATAAAGGTGATAGGCTCTCTTAACCATAGTGGTTATACTGCGCTTTTGTGATGCAAAAGTCACTTCACCACAAACATAGCAGAAGTTATCTGCACTGTTCACACAAGTACGAGGCATCTCTGCTCACTTTGGCTAAACAGAAATGTGTCCCTTTGCAAAATCAAACACTGACAAATAAGAGAGCACGACACTGTATGATTTCTAGAGCTGATAGAGGGCAATTTGTTCAGCAGAGTGATGTAAGCTTCGTTATGATTGCATCATCCATGACTTCTAGGAATAACAGGATGCAATTCATATCATGTATGATGCAATACCAGATTCAGATTGCATCATTCATTGTTTTGCCTAAAAAGCAAGTACTGTCCAAACCCAGTCATAGATTTATTCATAGATCCAGTCAAAGATGTATTTTAGTCATTTCTGGTTTAAATTGAGATCTCTTCCCTTTATAACTCACTTATCCTCCGCCATTCCCAAGTCAAGGGTCGTATATACTGACCCAATAGCATATCTTGAAAACTACAGCCAACCAACAATTTTAAGCATCATTTTCGTTCTCAGTGGCCCAGAATTAGTACAGTTGTACTACATTTATTTCAGAAGCATTTTGGCTGTAGAGCAGTGTTATCAAACAGAAAACAGTCTTAAGTCCATCCTTGGTCCCAGGCTCCAGGGCCATCCCTCCCAGGGGTCTGTGGCATATCAGCTCCTGTCTGCTTCCCAGCCTCAATTGGCTCTGCTCCCTTCCTGGAGCAGCAGCTGCAGGGCTGCTTTCCAGAGCCCCTGACCCCTTGATCCAGGGATCCACTACAGGAGCTAGCTCCACTCCAGTGTGGCTTTCCTTCTCCAGGGCTCAACCTGCCCAGTCCTTCCTCTTCAGCTGCCTCCTAGCAGCCCTTTATAGGCCCAGATATAGCGCAACCCTCTTTAATTAGTTGGACTGGGTTTGCCTGCTCCAGTCCATGGGGGTTGGGCTTAGTGAACAAGAGAGAACCCAGTGGCTACAAAATGCTTCCCCTTTTTTTATACTGAATTCAGATTGGTGCCTTGAGAAGAAAGAACTCAGCTCTGACCCTACTATTGAGACAGACTGACCCACGCCATAAGAAGTGGATCCACACAGTCCAGTGCCCTATGTTCCAAATTCACTAGATCCTGTCCAAACTCATATCCTAGATCTTGGTGCTCTCAGGATGCTGGCCTGATCCACTACTGCAAACCACCTACCCGCACCACAGACACAGACTTGATGCACCTGGTACCCAAAGCAGACTGCAACAGTATCAGTGAGGAATTTTCACCACTGGAAGTGTGTTCCCGCCATGTGAGGAACCTCGGAGGAAGAGAAGGTGGTCAGTGTGATTTCCACCACAGCTGGCAGAGGCAGAAACCTTCACCAGAGCAGTTAGAAGCAATTTCCCTGACAGCACCATATGCACCAAATTCATGCTACCAAGAACCAGAGCCCTGTGAACAGGGAGCATAAGAGAACAGTGACTTGTTCTCTCAGGCTGCTGCTCAATAATGTATTAATGTTTGTAAAGCGCTTCGTGATAGCCCTATCAATGTGTACGGCCATATTATTACAAGGGGGAGTGATGAAGTCCCATAGACTCTGTCTGTCTATAGCTACACTATACCTATCATTGTGGTATCTGGGCACTGCACAGACACAACTGTGAAACATGTTTGTGGCAGAATTGTGCTTTCAGGCAGATTCTTCTGGTCTGTCTGGACAGAAGAAAGTGATGTTCGGGAACCATCTTTTAGCTGTAACACATTTCCTTAAAAGGGATAACATGTTGGTTCCCCTCCATACAGGCAAGAAGGATTCATGTTCTGGAACAGCTGGACCACAGCCAGGGTACACAGCTGATTAATGTATGCTGGGCCGCAGGCTCAAGTCAAACACAGCTGCACCAAGGGGCAGATTCTCAGAGATGCTGGGCACCTGCAACTCCAATTTATTTCAGCTGGAGTTTCAGGTGCCCAGTCCTTCTGAAAAATCAGGCCCCAGGTGCCCATGGCCTTAACCTACAGCTATAGGCGCCGACTTCCCCTCTTCCCGGTGGGTGCTCAACCCTCCCTGCCTCTGACCCCGCCCCTGCACCGCCCTCTTCCCGCCCCCATTACACACTTTCCCCAAAGTCCCAGCCCCTTTCCTGCCCCCATTCCATCCCCTTCCCCCAAGTCCCTGCCCCTGCCCTGCCTCTTCTCCGGTTTCTCTCCTGAGCATGCCGCACCCCCACTCCTCTCCTCCCTCCCAGAAAGTCTTAAGTGCCACCAAACAGCTGTTAGACGGCGGGGGCATGGGAAGCGCAGGGAGGGAGGGGGAGAAGCGGGGACACGGCGCAGTGGGGGAGGGAGAAGAAAGTGAGGAATGGGGAGCTTGGCTGCCAGTGGGTTCGGAGCACCCACTAATATTTTCCCATGGGTGCTCCAGCCCCGGAGCACTCGTGGAGTTGGCGCCTATGCCTACAGTATTTAGAAATGCAGCATTAAGCCGGTTCAGTTTAACTTGGTTTAGACATGGTGTGGATGGCCAGTGTGGACGCTGGCCTGGAACACTGGGGACCTGGCCTCAAACTATTTTTATTCATTTAGATTTAAATCATAAACAGGCACCTACACAAAGGTGCTAGGTGTCCTGACACTTAATTATACCTACTGATGAAAAGCACTAAATAAGAGCAAGATATTATCATTATTATAACAATATAAGCATACCACCAGCAGCATCAAAAAGCACAAATTTAGCCAGGGAAAATAACAAAGCTTAACCAGCCAGTTCCAAAAAGCTTCTTTCCAACCCCATCTTCCCATTATTTTGAGAAAATCCCCTGTCCCCTGCCTCATTCTGGGAATATACATGGTTTATAACATCAGTTTACCATGATTCCTGTCCACAGCAGCTGGCCCAGCTAGGTTAACTATGTTAGCCTGAATTGAACCGATGTTAAACCACACGTTAGACAAATTCTTTCACAACGTGGACCTACCCAATACACAGTAACCAACATGCTTCAGCATTAGTGTAGAAAATAAACAAACATCTAGCACTTACAAAGTGCTTTTCATCTTCAAAGTGCTTTCCAATCAGTAGCTAATTAATTCTCAATGCCCCATGTGAGGTAAATCTATATGTATTATGCATTACCATATATACATTATGTTTGATCTTTTTCTAACAAGTCCCCATAGTCCACAAAATTCACATTGAAAACAGCACAGGGAAAAAACAACTCCATCTTTGAAATCTGAGAAGACTTTCATTTGCATGTCACATTTAAAGTAGAAAAATACTTCTTTGGCAGTTCTATCCCTACTGAGGGATTGGCTTTCCTCAATTTATATTTAATAAGTGTACCACCAAAAATATTTAATGCATACCATATAACATGACTAGAATGACACTAAATAATATCCTATGACTTTAAACATGAATAACTCATTGGGATTAGTTATTTTGCATTGCGTAGTATACAGAAACTGCTTTAGGTGTTGTCAATGTGAAAGTGTGCATGAAATAAATAAATACACTATTTGTGAAATAAAATAAAATCATTCCTGGGAAAAGAATTGCCCATCTAAATGCACATGTCCATATTTTATGGAAAACAGTAAATATTGTTGTAGTAAACTTCTGTATTATGTAATGTGTACACTACAGTATAGCAATATTACAGTTATATTTCTGGGGAATTGCCAAGTCAACGCAACAAGATTATTGCAGACAAAAATGACATTTAGAGCTTAGCATCCATCTTGATTTTTATTCAGAGAAAGTGAAGTCCTCACAGCCCATTCTGGGACCTTTACAACTTGGTTTTCACCGGAGGATTTGGTAATGGGCTATTTTTTTCTATCAGAAAGCTCTGATAGTTGACTTTTTATTAAGTTCTGAAATCTTTGGGACCGATCCCAATCTCTTTACTCACTTGAGTATCTCATTGGCTCCGGTAGGGGCACTCCTGTATGGCTTATAGATTGCGACCCAATTTAGGAAAGCACTTAAGCATGTGCTTAATATTTAATTGCATGCTTAAGTCCCATTGAAATCAATAGGATATAATGGCATACTTAAATTTAAGCATGTGCTTAAGTGATGTCCTAAATAGGAAGTGACTTAAGTACCTGCATAGGGCTTTCTTGAATCAGGGTCTTCACCCTTCATTTGTATTTAATCTGATACTACACACAGCTAGCAGGAAAATGTCTCATTTCACAGCTATGGTGTCATATGAGAGACATTTTACAAGAACAATTATAAATAGTAAGGTTTGAATCTTCTGGGAGAAATCATCATGCCCTGGTTTTCATGTTCCTCTGTACTAGATACTCATTTTCTAATTACAAGACCTGAACATGTAACTACTTCGTCATCAGGCTGTCCATTAGTTGCAATGATTGGCTCTGGTCAGTTTGGAATCTCTCAATCTTCTTTGTGTTCTATATCCACCATCTGTGGAGTTTCCTCTTTTGGTTGTTCTTTTGGAGGAACAAACTGTAGATGTTGATGGTTTCTGTTGAACTCTCCACTGTCGATCTTGATCACATATGATCGTGGCGCTGAATTCTTTTTCTTTACAACAGCTGGCATTGACCATCCCTTTTCTCCATCCAGTTTGATACAAACATGGTCACCTGGTTCTAGACCCAGCTGTTCCCTAGCAGGGTGTTGTTTGTTGTAAAAGTGTTTGTGGCCTTCTTTTGCCTTTTTATCTGATTTGGCTACTCTCTCCTTGTCTGGCCACTTAGGAGACAGATTTTTTTCCAAAGTTGGACCAGTGGTTCTGACGTGTCTTCTCCTCAGGAGTTGTGCTGGACTATATCTGGGAGCTGCTATGTTGATCTGTAACTCAGAAGAGAAAGGAATGGATCTTTCTGCTGTAGGATTTTCTTGGCTGTTTGCACAACTCTCTCAGCCTCTCCATTCACTTATGGGTAGTGTGGGCTGCTAGTAATATGATGAAAATCATATTTCGTTTGGAATGACATATTCTGCTGCAGTGAATTATGGTATATTGCCCATCACTAGTTGTTCGGGAGTACTGAAGTGAGCAAAAGTGCCCTTCAGTTTCTCAATTACAGTGCAACATGTTATGTCTTTCAAGTACATTGTTAATATACACACCTGGAAAAATAGTCCACGATGATCAAGTAACAATATCCTCAGAATTAGCATAAATCTGCTGCAAGTCTCTTCCAATGTCTGTCTGGCAGAGGTGTTGTTATCAAAGTTTCTTTGTGTTCTGTTGATCGATTACTTCTGTAATGGTCATACACAGATACTTTATTCTTTATGTCCTTGACAATGCCTGGCCACCATACTGACTGGTTGGTCCAATCACAGCATTTAGTTTGTCCTTCATGTACGAGGTGTAGAATTTCTCCTCTCATTTTTTTTTGTGGAATTATGATGAAGTTGCCTTTAATCATGAGTCCATTTGATATGCTTAGTCATCCAAGCATTGCAAAGTAATCTCTTGTCACTTCCTTAGTATTCTTTAGATGCTTGGGCCAGCAGCCCCTAATAAAACTTTGAATTTCCTGAAATTGCATGTCTGTTGAGGTTGCTTTTTGTAGCTGGTGTGGTCCCTTTTATGACACTGGTCTGTATGCATCCTCAGCATTCACGTATGCCTTTATGTCATCTTTGAGCGTATGGGTAGTTGAGCGTACTGCTGAGCTCTATGACAGAGCATCTGATACTACTAGATTTTTCCCAACAACATATTACAAATTGGGCTAAATCGCATTAACCTTATCAATAGATGATGGCATCTCAGTGGCACTTGGATCCAGGTGTTTTCTGTTGATGAGAGTTACAAGCGGTTTATGGTCTGTTTTCAGTGTAAACGAATCCAATGCATACAGAAATCTGTAAGAGTTCTCACCTGCCCATACACTTGCCAGGCACTCCTTTTCAATCTGTGCATATCATTTTTCTGCTTCTGTCAGTGGGTAAGAGCAAAGTGCAACTGGCTTCCACTCAGAGCCATGTTATTGTAACAGTATACCACCTGGGCCATAGTTCCTTGCATCTGCACTGACCCACTGTAGGTTTGTGCACATGGTAGTACTTGAGAGTTGGAGCTGTTGAGATAACTTCTTTTACCTTTCTAAAGGCAATTTATTAATTTGTTCCCCAGAGCCAAGATGTATTGGACTTTAACAGTTCATTCAGTGGTTTTGTCACTGTGGAAAGGTCTTGTAGTATCAACCAAGGGAATTTACTATTCCTAGTATATTTTGCAGTTCTGGTACATTAGTTGGTGCATTCAATTCTCAAATTGCTTTTACTTTGTCAGGCTAGGACTGATTCTATCTTTGTTTATTGTCTGTTCCCAAAAACTCAATTTGTGGTAAGTAAAAAGTGCATTTTTCCTTGTTTAGCTTAAGTCCAGACTGACTTAGGCTTAGGACTTTGTTGAGAGTTTTGTTGCATTTGTTAACAGTTTTGCCATCTTTCTTTGGAAAATTTCAGGGGCAGTGGTAATCCCAAAAGGTAATCTTCAAAAGCAAAATCTCCCAAAGGGTGTGATAAATATAGTCAGTTTAGCATTCTCGTTGGCTAAAGGAATTTGCCAGAATCTGATCAAGGCATCCAGCTTAGAGAAAGCTTTAGCTGCTTTCACTTTGAGGAGGAAGTCATCCAGTGTTGGGAGGATATAGTTTTCTTTCACAATTGATTCACTAAGTCTTAAGATCCACACAGCTTTACATTTTTCCATTTTTCTTTATAATTGATACCACTGGAACACACCAGACCGCTGGATCTGTGTTTTTTCCCATTAAGACAATTTATTAATTCTCTTTAACTCAGTTCCCCCTTTACAAAATAATGGGATAGGACTCCTGCAAGGTGTATGTACACTATATGTTTTAGCAGTGTCTCTATAGGTTATTTGTACTTGGTCTCCTTTCAAAAGTCTAATATCAAATATTCCATTGAGTTCTTCCATTTTTCTCACAAGGCACATCATGACTGCCATTATATACCTGAGAAGGCTGTTGGTCTGCAATCCTTTGATCACAGACATTCTGAATGTATAGCTTCTGTCTTTGTAAGTTGTTTATGTGGTGAAGTGGCCCATGCAGTTCAGAATATCTCCAGGGCTAGTCGTAGCTGTGTCAGGTGATTTCCATTCTGGGAGGGGTTGAAGGTGACTGCAAGTCCCTTCTGAGATAATGGTGATGTCAGCTGCTGACTCAGTTTTAAAATCAATAGTCTTGTCATGAATTGGAGACTGCAGGACCCGATTCGCCTCTCCTTTAGACTTGCTTCACAACAGTGCAACTCCATTGATTTATTCTGGTGTAAAGGACAGGATCTGATCCCGTCCTTTACACCAGAATAGATCAGACAATAGAGTTGCACTGTTGTGAAGCCAGTGTAAAGGAGAGGCAAATCAGGTCCTGCAGTCTCCTCAATTCTACTCTCACTCCCTATCTATCCCACATTTCTGTGACACCCATCACTATGGACTAGCCAGGGGGGCACAGACATGTCTCTCAAATCTTCTCCAGTCTTCAGCTTTCATTTAAAAAATGGAGACCCTAGCTGTTTTGATTGCAAGGAAAATGCAACTTATGCAGAGATGTCTGACTGAGTTTGCAGAACGCCTACAACAATTGCCCAGCATATCTGAATGGATAGTAACGCCCATGTCTGTGTGCTATGTTCAGTGTCAACTTTGCTAACTATTTCATAGTTCCTCAAAACAGGTAAGATGGGAAAGGCTGTATCATACTTTGATGAGCTACCTAAAGTGGGGAGGGGTATAAATTAAGATACATGGGCATTTATCAGCACATGGTTGGGATAAAGATGGCATGATTGATTTTATTGTCCGGAAAGGGGATTTGACTTTCAAACTCAGGAAGTGCGGGATTAACCACTGAAAAAGCCCAGTCTTGCACATGCACATTTAGTCCACTGCCTGGTCAGCTCCAATGTTTCCTGGAAAATGCAGTTGTCAGGGTAGGGCCTGGGTATGGAAGGGTAGTTTCTGAGATATTCCTCAGACCAGATAAAGCCTTAGTTCTATAGCCATTTATAGCACTGAAATAAGGAGTAATTCCAGTGATTTGCATGGTGTTAATTCTGGGTGTACTCTTGGTATAAAGAAGCAGAATCTGGACCCCTGCTTTCTGCAAAGTGCTATAAAAGATGAATGCTTTAAGACAATAATTGCACCGTTTACAGAGCTTGCAGGACTCCACCCCTCAGACCTGGAGAACAGATCAATTTTTCATCCTGGTAGTAAAAAAGAAAAGGAGTCGCTTTTCCCTAAAGGCAAACGCCACAAGACGGTTATTATGCTGCTCTGTTGATTGTTAAGAGGTTGCTTAAAGGAGGTACAGAGGACACTTTGTGCTTTCACACATGTCTGCACAACCTGAGTTATCTGAACCTCAATTATCCCAAACTCCTGTTACCTGAAACGACAGCTTGACCCCCAGTGTCCATTAATTACATGGAAAGATACTTCGGTGAGCCAAGCCCTCAATTATTCAACTGTCTTCAAAAGCTCCCAAGACATTCAAAACCTTGTGGTGGTACCACAAACATAGAGGTGTTCAACCTTGTTCTATATATGTAGAAGAGATAAAAATTTAATGGCAATATATAAAGTGGAGGGATTTTTTAACCTTTGAGAAATTAGTATGACAGAAAGGACTCCACAGGTAGAAAGGTGCCTTTGATCTGTTCTGAGGTATGTTTTCATTGTCAAATATCTTTAAGAAGTTTCTTTTAGAAGGGTATTTCTTAGCCAAGGGAATCTCTTGAATAGTAGTTTGCCAATTCATAGGTCATTTCAATATTTTCCAGTCTCCAAAGCATCTTAAAAGTCTGTGTTTGGTTTCCAGCAGCAGAAAACAGCAGCAAAAACTGCCACTTTTGGAGCTGTGCTAATCTCAGAACTAGACAGCTGAGACAGGAAAAGCCATTTAAGTAATGCAGTGTTTTAAAAGACCTAAGCTGACCTTCATTTCCCGCTAGCAGTGTTCTGCAGTGCTGCCTCTGAAGTGCTGTGCGACATAAATAGCATCTGCCCTCAGATTCTTAGCCTGCGCTTAGAAGAAATTACACTGGTTGCTGGCCGTCTGTGTGATGCACGTTCTCAGTGATTAGTTACTGACGGAGTATTTCAGGTCTCCTGCCATTTTTGGCATATATTACAGTGAGAGGCACTGCCTGTTTATTTGGACATGACTGGGGAGGCACTGACTAATGTGAGTGACTCAAGGTGTTCTACTCAGCAAACCTGTGCAGCAGTGAAGAATAGAGAACAAAGAAGCATGTGAAGTGGAGAGAGGAGAACAGGCAGATCTCTCTGACTTGCTACGATCCTGTCTTTTTGAGAGCTTCCTTTGCATATTTTGCTGGGTTCCTAGTATTCAGGCAGAAGAATTCTTGTCCGTATTTCCTAAAAGAAAGAAAAACAAGGTGAGAGCGTGAAAAAAAAAGTCAGATCAAGGCAGAGCAGCTGAAGAGCCAGCAAGCGGGGGATGGGAGGGAAATGAGATAAGGCAGACAAAGATCTCACCAAATCTCTGACCTATCAGACTCACTCTCTGGACTCCTGGGCAATGAGAAAATACAAAAGGAAAGAATCAGAGAGGAGGAGGAGAAGCAGGTCAGGACTTCAGAGGAGCCTACAGAATTTTCTGCTGGGGTTGCAGATCCTGCTAGCTCTATATTCGGAAACAAGAAATCACATATAACCTGGAAGACCCTGCAAACCCGTGGAAGGGAAAATCTTGACTTTAGAGATGTCAGTAGAATTAAACACTTGGAGGGAGGCTGAGGACTTTTAGTTTATTTCAGAAGCTGAAAAACAAGCAGGACTGTAGCAAACTTTTATGCTCCAAGCAAGTGTAGTTGAGAGCAATATTTGTGTTTTAATAACACCTCTCTACAGCTCTTCATTTCATCAACTCCTGATTCGTCCTATTGCAGCATCATAAATTCTGTGGCCTCTGGACTGAATCCAGGCTGCACACAGCCAATGGAACGCAGCGCATGAAAGCAGAGTTAAGATTTTCCCCTGCATGTTTCATACGATTCTTCTATCCAGCAGAATGGAGGGGGAATATGCTGATGCTGCGTGAGAGGAGCTGAAAGCCAGACTAAGGCCTGGTCTACATTTGTAGGTGGGGGGTGGGAATTGATCTAAGTTATGCAACTTCAGCTATATGAATAAAGTAGCTGAAGTCAAGGAACTTAGACCTACTCATCGTGGTGTCTTCACTGCAGTGAGTCGATTGCTGCCACTCTCCCATTGACTCCGCCTGCGCCTCTCGCAGTGCTGGAGTACAGGAGTCAATGGGAGAGCACTCGGGGGTTGATTTATCGCGTCTATACTAGACGTGATAAATTGACCCCCCACTGGATCGATCGCTGCCCGCCAATCTAGAGGGTAGTATACACATACCCTGAGAGATGGTGCAAGGAGGAGTTATTTGCAGACAATTGGGTGGGGAAACCCATGTCAGGAATGGGAGCTGGGGAAAGCACTCAGGAGGACAGATGAGTTTGTGGATAGGAGGAAAGAAGGGGTCACAGCACAGGTATCCTATTCATTAGGCCCTGAATCAAAAAGGAACATGTATTCATAGGCCAAAAGGGACCATTGTGATCATTTAGTCTGACCTCCTATACAATAGGAACCTCACAAGGGGAAATGAAATAAATCCTGTTTTAACTAGAGTGTATTTTTTAGAAAAAAAAATCCAGTTTTGATTTTAAAATTGCCAGTGATGGAGAATCCACCACCACCCTTGGTAAACCATTCCAAAGGGTTAATTACCCACTCAGAGGGCATGACTGCCTGTCATAAACAGATAGCTAAGGGTTAATGTCTCTTACACCTGGAAAGAAGTAATCTGAAACACCTGACCAGAGGACCAATCAGGAAACAAGACTTTTTCAAATCTGGGTGGAGGGTTTTTTGTGTGTGAGTCCTTTGTTCTTGGGGTCTTCTGCCTGCACTCTCTCGGCTATGAGAAGTGATTTCTGTTTCCTGCTTTCTAATTTTCTGTTTTTAAGTTGTAAGTACAATATAGTAAGGCAGTAAGGTTTCTATTGTTTTTCTTTTTGTATTTACATGTCTATAGTTGCTGGAGTGCTTTGAATTGTATTTTTTTTGAATAAGGCTGTTTATTCAATATTTTTTTAAGCAAATGACCCTGTATTTGTCACCTTGATACAGAGAGACCATTTTTATGTATTTTTCTTTCTTTTTATATAAAGCTTTCTTTTAAGACCTGTTGGAGTTTTTCTTTAGTGGGGAACTCCAGGGAATTGAGTCTGCAGCTCACCAGGGAATTGGTGGGAGGAAGAAGTCAGGGGGAAATCTGTGTGTGTTAGATTTACTAGCCTGACTTTGCATTCCCTCTGGGTGAGGGGGAAACAGAGATTAACTCTTGGTACTTCTGTTTTCCAAGGCTGGGAACGGGGAGGGTGGAATCCCTCTGTTTAGATTCATGGAGCTTGCTTCTGTGTCTCTCTCCAGGAACACCTGGAGGGGGGAAGGGAAAAGGTTTATTTCCCTTTGTTGTGAGACTCAAGGGATTTGGGTCTTGGGGCCCCCAGGGAAGGTTTTTGGGGGGACCAGGGTGCCCCAAAACACTCTAATTTTTTGGGTGGTGGCAGCTTTACCAGGTCCAAGCTGGTAATTAAGCTTGGAGGTTTTCATGCTAACCCCCATATTTTGGACGCTAAGGTCCAAATCTGGGACTAGGTTATGATACTGCCTCTCTCTGCCCCCTTCTGGCCGACTGTGGTTCTGCTGAGGCCTGCTTCAGTTTCCCCTTCACTCAGACTCCCTTAAAAAGTTCCCACAGGCCAGACATTCAAAATATTCCCCCTTCTGGGGCTCAATTTAATAAGACCCATGCAAAGTCTTTCAAAATAGAACTGAGACTTACAATGTTTCAGCTGCCCTCTACTGCCTGAGGGTCCCCCCCATCCTAAGCTGGGCCCAGCCCCTCCTCTCTGAAGATCTGTCTTCCTGCTCCCCCGCACGTTCTATCTGGAGCTTGGCCTTCTCCCAAGGCCTTTCCAGCTGCTGTCTCCTCCCTGCTGAGTCAGCAGGGAGCCTTGAGGACACCTGCAGGATCCTTCTTACACCCTGCAATGACTACAGGCATCTGCCAACAGTCACCTGCAGCCATCTCTCCCTTTATAAGGCATAGGTGTCCTTCCACAAATCCAGCTGGGCATCAGGCAATCAGTCCAGGTACACCGGCCTCAGCTCCCTCTTAAAGGAGCCAGACACTCTGACACCTTCATTGTTAAATACACAGCATGTGCCTAACTTTACGCATCTGAGCAGTCCCACTGGCTTCCAGACCATTACTCCTTTGCTTAAAGTTAACCACGTGCTAAATAGACAAAGGATGGGAGAAAGGTAATATCAGGAATGATGTGGGCAAATTGGAGAAAGTCCAGCGGAGAACAACAAAAATGATTAAAGATCTAGAAAACATGACCTATGACTGACGATTGAAATAATTGGGTTTGTTTAGTCTGGAAAAGAGAAGACTGAGAAGGAGACATGATAACAGTTTTCAAGTATATTAAAGGTTGTTACAAGGAGGAAGGAGAAAAATTGTTCTTCTTAACCTCTGAGAATAGGACAAGAAGCAATGGGCTTAAATTGCAGCAAGGGAGGTTTAGGTTGGACATTAGGAAAAACTTCTTAACTGTCAAGGTAATTAAGCACTGGAATAAATTGCCTAGGGAGGTTGTGGAATCTCCATCACTGGAGATTTTTAAGAGCAGGTTAGATGAACATCTGTCAGGGATGGTCTAGATCAGCAGTTCTCAGCCTTTTTCTTGCTGAGGTCCACCTCAACATGCTATAAAAACAGCACTCCTGGCTTCGGGGGCGGGGGGGGCAGTGCCTTCAGCCCTGTGCCACTCGCGGCTTTGGAGCGGGGGGACCGCCGCCTTCAGTCCTGCGCCACTCCCAGCTTTGGGGCAGGGGGGTGCTGCCTTCAGCCCCACACTGCTCCCAGCTTCAGTGCTGGGGCTTGGGGCGCTGGGTTTCAGCCATGGAGCTCCATGTCCCCCCAAAAGGGCTCGCAGACTGCGGACACACGGTTGAGAACTGCTGGGCTAGATAATCCTTAGTCCTGCCATGAGTACAGGGGACTGGACTAGATGACCTCTCAAGGTCCCTTCCAGACTACAGGCTAGGGCTCTTTAGCTCAACCTGTACAGATTCATGCTTTTATTTCTCGAGTTCCACTGTTCAATCCTTGATGTCAACCAATATAGTAGCCCCTCACTGAGGCAGAGAGAGAGACTAAGTGAGCTACCCAAGGTCTCACGGGAAGTCAGTGGCACAGCCAGGAACTGAACCCAAGTTTTTATCAAAACCAAATTTTCAGAAGCCGCACTGACTGCTCAGGCCACCATATCCACAGCTTTGAGCGTCAGCTCAATGACTGCAGAGTGCGAGTGATGGCACAGTAGCAGAGCTGCTGGCCAAGACAATCAGATTATTTTTAGGTGGACCAATTTCCCTAAAAACACAAAGTATGAATCCTAGAGAAAACAACAGGGCACAGGAGACTGGCTACCATTTCCTGCTTTATTCCACACTGTCCAGGAGAGGAAAGTTATCATTAAAGGCCTCTCCTGGCCCATGCATGAGGACAGCTGAGCTTCATATTTTTGTTTTCCTCCTCATTTGGATGGAAGCTTGTGTCATTCTCTAGACCTACTGCAATATGTGTCTGATCCAAAACCATAGAGAGTTGGCTGTTGATTTTAAAGGCAGCCATATCGCGCCTTAGATTCCTCTAATAAAAAGCATATTAAATTAACAGGCAGAACAATCAGGGAGTATTCAGCATTTTCAACACATTTCCAAAGAATGGCATTTCCCTCAAGTACAAGACACAATCCAAAGCAGTCAGCAAAAAGAAGTTAATAAAGTTTTTCATACGACTTTTATATGGTGTCAAATGTCAGCCAATTTGCCATCTGGGATGTTAATAATGCAACTAGTGCTAAAGGTTGCCTTGCTCTCAATAAGCCACAGGAAATCATCAAGTTCATTAGACTCACATATTCCCTCTCCAGTCCTCCCCTCCCCTTGAAATAAGGAGGGGGAAACCCTGCAGTCCTCTTTTGCACAAACTGTAGGGCTTTGGCAAGGTTTTTTAAAGTAATTTAATTAGCCCACTCAAATTTCACTGAATCAGGAATATTCTTGTGACAATAATGTCCCTAACCTGCTGAGTATCAGGAGGTGGAAAAGAAAAAAGCTCTGTCATATTAATGCAGCCTCAGCGAAAAGTCTCAGGTGGTTGGAAAATATCATTTAGTCAAATTATCCTTTCTGCAGGTTTGGTGGTGGGGTTTTGGTTTTTTTTGAATCGCATGAAAAGGAAATAAATCACAGTTTTCATCTTGCCAGAAGCCTGGTTCTCTAACCTTTGCTGCCTCTGACCACACAAGTGACTTCATGTGACCCCAAACTCAGAATCCTTGGTGGCCGGATCCCATAATCTTTTGTGAACACAGCTCATAATCCTCTGCATATAGCAAAAAAAGAAACAAATTACTATAAACGACCCTATTTTATGGGGCTTTATTCAAAGTCTAATGCAAAACATTGTCCCATCATTCCCAGATTGAATACTGAAGTTAGCAAGCAGAAATATTATTCATTGATTGATATATTATCCCTCCATTGCCAAAGCATCTGGGCATTTTACATAGTTTAAAACAAAACATTAATCTCTGTCAATGGAAAATCAATGGGAATTGGACCCCTTATTACTTTGGAAAGTCCCACCCTTTAACCATTTATAATAATAAATCACATTTAAAAAGAAATGCATCTCTATTAACAAATTGTATCTATTTGATCCTACCGCTCGCTGAACATTGTGGATCATTTGTCTTTTTGCATTCCGTTGGGACAAGGACTATGACCTTGTGTGTGTTTGTACAACTCCCTGGAGACCTGGTTTTGATTAGGCCCTTTGGGCACTACTGCAGTAGAAATAAAATAAAGCATGCATGAAAAAAATCTGTACCACAGATTGGACTCCATTCTCTACTGCCCTGCACCTGGTGTACAGTGCAAAGTGTATGTGAAACACAACCAAGTGAGGATGGTGGAATTTCACACCCATTGGGCACTGATGAGAATAACTACCCAGGATGCAGTCAATGGAGAATCAGGCCCATTATGTGAAAGTTGCATACAACAGCAAGTCAAATGAAGTTGACATTTTAAGTAACAACAACTATGGAAGAAAAAGTCAAACGTTAAGCCTTCCATAGCCTGTTATTGGCTGAGTTATTCCACTCCTCACAATGTCACAGCTTCTGAGTGTGCTAGGAACATTTGTCAAAATCACATTTGCTCTTTGGTTGGTACCAGTTCAGCAATTTAGATACAGATCTCTGAGCAATTACTTTCATATCCAAGTTCTTTAAAAAATTGTTCACAACATTCTAGATAGATTTTTTTCATAGACAATTTATTACTATGGAAATCAGAGGAGAATATCAGAGGCATCTGAGAAGCTCAGCAGAATGGACATTTTTCTTCTGTTGGATCCTACTGCTGGTCATTAATAAATGGACTGAACTTTTCAAACCTCTTTCAGAGCCAACTAACTCCATGTGTTTGCCTACTCAGTCAGAATTTGATTGCTTCTATTATTATGTTGAGCCATGCTGGTGAGATGGGCAGGTTCACCATCCCCAGGAAGGTGGCTGGAAGCATGATTCTTATGTAAGCATGTAGCAGCCTAGGTTAGTGCACAGCACTGCCATCCTGGTGTATGTAGGAGTGGACCACAAACCCACATATGCATACTCCATGTTCTAGTGCTATGGAAGCCAGACTATTCCTGTACATTGGTTGGATGCAGTAGAAGGTGGAAGGGGTGTGGGGGGGTCTCAACTCTCTCTCCACGCTGGGAGGCTGTCACGGAGAGTTGGGGAGTCAGAGCCCTGAACCCCCTCACTTCCTTCGATTCAGTGTGACTCTCAGCCAACCAGTAAAACAGAAGGTTTATTAGATGACAGGAACAGAGTCCCAAACAGAGCTTGTAGGTACAGACAACAGGACCCCCTCAGTCAGGTCCATCATGGGGGGCAGGGAGCCTAGACCCTGGTCCTGGGTCTTCCTCTGGTTCCCCAGCTCCAAACTGAAACCCCCTCCAGCCGTCTCACCCAGCCAGGCTCCTCCTCCAGCCATTGTCCAGTTTCCCAGGCAGAAGGTGTCACCCGGCCCCATCCCTCTCCTAGACTCAGGTTACACGCTCAAGTATCATTCCTCAAGTGAAGTCACACCCTGATATCCCATCACCATCCAGCACCAATGCAGACGGTACCAGTAAAACTCCCACGCAACATCCCCAGGTCAATACTCCCCACTCCCTATTCCGTCACAGAGGCATAATTTAATTACGATCAGGCAATGTCTTTGGTTTTGCATCTATCATCTACAGTTGCTAGCTGGTGTGTGCACCAGAATTCCCATGGACTTCCCATTATATTTCCTTTATAGTGACATGTTGGGAGATGTAAAGCTTCTTGAGCCTAGAATGCCAGCTTGAATGCAGCCCCAGGCTGTAGTGACCAGACATTGTGACAATTTGATGCTTTCTCTGCCCCCTCCCCCTGCCCTTGGCTTAGTCATATCCAGTGTGCTAAATTTCTCACCCCAAATGGCACTAATTGACCTGGGACGGGAGTCAAAGCAGGAATTCGTTATCAATGGGCCTAGAACTCATCCTTAGGGACAGTCCTGCCAGGTCGAGGCCGAGGAGCACTAACAGGGCAGTGAGGGAAGGCTGGGCTTCCTACTGCTCACGCTGCATTTACCCTGTGGATAAAGAGAGGACTTCATCTTGAGGGGCTGTCAAAGCAGCATCAACTCCACTCAAAAGTACTAAAATCACACGTCTCTCTCATACAAGGGACCCTCCTGTGATGCTCTGTACCTCGGGAGAACACCGAGCAGCCCCATGCTCATCCTTGTAAAATGATTGTGTGGTATCCACTGCAAAGTTTGTCTTGTCAGGTGTCTTCAGAAGGCTCATGATGCACTGAGCATTATTGTTACAGTGATGTTATAGGTTATAATTTCATGTATGTAATTATGGGCTGAAAATAGATCTTCATGTCTGAAAATAAGCACAAGCAAAAACTCTCCAAGAGCAGAGGGACAGTTCAGACCTCATCAGGGCATGTATGGGACAAACCCAGCCCAGCCTCACAGGAACAAAGGACGCTGGCCTAGGCAAGAACAAAAGAAACTGTTAGACTCTCGAGGCAGTCATCCACCCTTCCTTTGGTCAGTTTTACCTTTACTGCGATGAGGTAATGCTCACCTAACTCTGAAGGGGGGAAGGCAAAGCCAAGAGGGAAGAAATAACATGATAAAAGGGAGAGACGTTTTCCACGCTTGCTCTCTTCCACCTACATCTACAGACACCGCACCACGCGACTGAAGCACTGATCAAAGGGGAGAGCCTGGCCGAAGAGCAACCAGCCAGCCTGTGGTGAGAAGCATCTAAGTTTGTAAGGGCACTGAAAGTGTTAAGATCAGCTTAGAATGTGTTTTGCTTTTATTTCATTTGACCAAATCTGACTTGTTATGTTTTGACTTATAATCACTTAAAAGCTATCTTTATAGTTAATAAATGTGGTTGTTTATTCTACCTGAAGCATTTGATTTGAAGTGTGTCAGAAGCTCCCCTTGGGATAACAAGCCTGGTACATAACAATTTCTTTGTTAAACTCATATAAGCTTGCAGTGTCCAGCGGGCATAAGTAGACGCTGCAAGATTGAGGTTCCTAGGATTGTGTCTGGGATTGGAGATATTGGCTGGTGTCATTCGGTTGCACAATCCAAGGAGCAGCTTACATGCCAGAGGCTGTGTGTGAACAGCCCAGGAGTGGGGGTTCTCACAGCAGAGCAGGGTAAGGCTGGCTCCCAGAGTCAAGGATTGGGGTGGCCTAGCAGATCACTAGCCCGGATAACACCAGAGGGGAATGTCACACATTACTTGCATTAAATAGTTCCCATTGTATAGAAATAATTTCAATTCACACAGTTGCAGAAGCACCTTTCAGGCAGGGACCCCCGGGTTTAGAGTTAAAGTTAAAGGCCCTATCCCTGTTCATTCTGTCCTACAGGAATCAGGAACGATAGGCAGGAGAACATGCAAACCCATCCCTAAGGAGAAAAGACAGCACAGCCATGATCTTACAACCCAGTAAGATCACAGCGTAGAAGTACATCCAAACAGAATGGCTGGTTATTATTTTAACTCTACAACTGCTGCTTGGGCCAAGGGAAGCGATACGGACACTTCCCAGATAAGAATGTAATGCCGTAGGAGGACAGATCTAGGTGAGGATGTCGCAAGGGGAAGGCATATGAAAGCGCTCATCACCACAGCTTCACCCCCCCTGCTGGACGCTGTCAATGGTGAGGAATTTGCTTGCAGCTCCACTCCCTCACCAGGACAAGATGTTGTACTTACCTTAAAGTGCAATTCCCATAATGCAAGTAAATTTACCTCAACAAAACTTCCAGTAGCCATGAGGCACAGAAAAACCACACAGATCTACCAGATAATATTGTTGATGGTGCTTTCACTTGACAGATGCTGTCTCATACAGTCACATTAAACCTCCACTACAGTGTTGTATTTCAATGCACGAACATCAAGGGTTAACCGCATCTGGGTCTGCTGTGAAGAGATGTTTCCCAGCAGCTGCTCTGAATCCAATCCCACTTCCTTCTGATCTAGCTAGATCTGAATCCTCCAGAGACCTCAACCTGCTACTGCAATAGTGGCTTAAAGCCACTGTTCTCCACCAGCTCCATTTGACTCACAAGCTCGGACATAAACGGGGGAGGACAGGGATCCCTTTCTTTCTCTTGTGAGAAAGGGGGCAGCAGATGTACTACAAATAAATGCTCACTGCAAAGACAGAAGCACTGGACAAAATGGGGGTTGCCTCCTCACCCAGTTCAGCTCAGCTCATTTCCAGAGACAGCCAGGCTCTCATACATCCCTGCCCATCTAGCATTGCCCCAGAACATCTGCCCCCTCTTCCCTCCCCCCTTTCTAATATGTAGCATATCCTCCCCCACATCCCTCACTGTCTGCTGCACCTTTAATTTCCAAAGGCTTCCAGCTGGAGGATTTCAACCACCTGCCTTGCTGACATGTCCCTGAGTCCAAATATTTATCCCCTCCAAGTTGAAATCGCTCACTCAGCTAATTCTTGCTCATATCAACATGCTGTCCTGAGCTCACTGGAACGAAGGCTTGATATAGGCAACATGCACATCCCACACAGCTACACTCATCCATGCAACAGATCACACGAAATGACACACCTCCCTTGTGCCATGGAGTGATTCAGGCAAGATGTGCCGCGTATCAGTGAAAGGGAAAAGGTAACATGCATACAAGAGAGGCAAAAAGGAGCAAGATCAGCAGGTGACCTTTGCAGTCGCACAGCTCAGTTACCAGAGCACTCGAGAGAGATCAAGGGCAGCGAAAGAAGGAAGGAGGCTCCAGATCACTGAGTTGAGAGACAAGTGATCAGACTGGCCACAGCGAGGGTTTGTCTATGTGAGCCAGGTTTCAGACCCAGAGCAGAAGGCCGTGCGGAGGTTCTCCCTGCTGTCTAAGCCAGGCCTGTTTCGGTTTTATTTAAGTTGATTAGGAACTTGTTTAAGCTAAAGCGGAGCGAGCCATTCTCAAACTGAAGTACGTGTCCCCCAGAGGAGGTTGCCTCTGTTGACCCCATACAGCTGAAACCAGGGCAACTTTCCCATGTGGACAAGATCATAAAAATGTTTTTCTCCCTGTTCTCATATCTAAGGCACCTGGGTCTAAATTGCACAGGAACGTGCTCTTCCAGCACTTTACACACTATGGGACTCACCAGTCAGACCCTTCATTACAGTGTCTCCATCTCCAGCCTATTCTCCTCTGGCTCCTGCAGGCCACAGCAGTCGTTAGAAGCTCTTCCCTAGTGCTCTCCCCTGCAGCCCACTTGGCTACACTTGGCTTGTCCAGCCCTGTAGAATCATTGGGCAGTGCCTGCGATTGACAGAGCTGAGTGCAAGGGATTCTGGGCCACTGGTATCAGCAGAAACACAGGGACCAGACAGCACTTACATCGGAGGGAGAGAGCACACAAGCCAGTCCAGAGGCAGTGAGAGAAGCCAGCCAGTCCCGGCAGTGGGCTGCCATGTGCCTCAGTGGAGCAGGGTGGCTTCTACATCACCCACCTCAGTCAGATCACACGAGGAGCAGCGTGTAGAAAGCAGAGCCCCTCTGCCTTACCAGCCTCCCTGACGATGCCTAGGCTGCCTGTCCAACTCCATGCCCCAGAGTCAGGGGAATCTCGCTGCAGCTGGGTTTTCCTAAAAGGGCCATTCATTCTGCAGGTGTACGCCTGGTGAGATTGCCTGGCCCCACTGCCAAGTCACCAGCCTATTACTGCCTTGGGCAGTGGGTTTCAACCCCATCCTGTGGCTGCATTGCCCACAATGCCTTATCTCAACATCTGGGCCCTGCCTCTCGCTTCCATTCCTCTTTCAGCCAGCTGAGCCTAGCAAACAGGAGATGAGTGGCAGGGGGATCACAGGCAGGTCAAGGAGAGGAGGCACAGGAGCGGATGTGAGTGGTGGCAGGAAGTCACAGAGGGGAGGGGGACTCTGTTACTGCACACAGGCCTGACCCTGCTCTCACATGAAGCAGAGATGAATGTATGCAGGCACCTGTAAGTGCTACAGGAACCACTTTGAGCTGTGGGTGTGAGAAGCAGCACAAGGAAAGGAGCAACCTGCCGCAGAAGGTAGATCGTCTGTTAAACACTCCCGGCCTGGAATCCAATGGGTCTTTAATGTTCTGGAGCTGATCACTTGCGGGCAGCATGGTCTGTGCTGTAAATAAACTCAGAGACTGAGGGCAGCCTGAAATCTGCCACCGTTTCCTTCCTGTGCCCTCCATGCTGACCCACGGCTGCTCTGGCCAGAGTATGAAAATGGCAGAGGCTGGGAATAGCCACATACACATTTCCAGGGCCCCCCACTTCTCCACAGTGACGCAGACAGCATGGAAGCAGAAGGCAGAACATGCTAGCAATGCATAAAGGAAATGATGCGGTCCCCTCCCTGTATTGCTCTTGTCTTTGGTCTCCTCTTAGATGCCAGAGAATGGGTGAACTCAGTCATGGTAGCCAGCCTGCATGATTAATTAGATGATAAACTGCTTACTGTGCAACTTACTCTTAATCATCAACTCTCCTTATAAACATTAGCCAGAGTCCTCCCAGCATCCCCGTGAGGTGGGCATTACTATTCCCATTTCACCAATGGGCAAACCAAGGCAGAGAGATTAAATGACTCATCTCTGAGGAATTCAGTAGCAGACCCAGTGCCGGAACATAGATGGTCCTGACTCCTGGTCCCATGATCAGTTCAATAGAGCTTGGAGAAAAACCTCCCTTTCCAACAGGGCCCACACTGACTAGTGATGCCAGTCATCCCCCTCTCACCTCATGAGAATAAGTCCCTGTGAAATGCCAGGAACAGGGACCCCAAAGGATGAGGATTCCACCCATTAAACTCGCCTCACTTGTTTAGCTGGAATCATCAAGCAACTCCTCACCACAAGCTGCAATCTAACGTGGTTTGGAACCAGGAAGGGAGTCCCCAGCAGGAACAGGAATGGAACTGTTCCGTCAGGGCTCGTTCTTAACGTCCTCAGAACCCACCTTTGCTCCTCTCTCACCTGCCCTTCGCCAGCATACAGCTGAAAACGCGGATCGGTCAGAATGTAGCTGTTGGCAGGGTTTGAAGTAAAGCTGAGGATATTTCTGGTAGAGCTGAGTGTGACCTGGCAAAAGGAATTAACTAAACGTTATCACCTTTCCCAGCCTCAGAATGGATTGCACAGCACATTGGCAGCTGAAAACTTGCCTTGTATTTTTGTCTGGCCGTGACATCCTTGTATGCCTGCTACACTGGTATGACATTCCAGAACGCATCATGCTGAAAATACCACTGTTCCTATGGAACCGGGCAGAATCCTGGATGGTGGTGACCCATGGGGACATGGGGCAGGTGAGTGGGATACTAAAAATTGTGCAGAAGTGGGCACACACACTTTAAAAAGACACTTGCCTGATCCCTCCAGGCCAGGGCTGGCTCTGGTCCTTGAGATCCACGCTTGATATGACCTTGCAATGTGATGCATGCTAGGAAATCACATCAAGTGGGAGAGTGGCTCACTGGGGAGAGAATAGACGTCATGGACCGAAAAGGGGGTCGGGGAGGTGAGCTTTCAGTTGGTAAGATGTAACCTCATCCATGGGAGCAGCATTCAGTACATACCGGGGACTGTGAGAGAGGATGGAAATGTGTTAATTCTATTTGCAGGTCACTTGAAAAGGCCTTATTCCTCTGGCACCTGGCAGGATATTACTCTGCCTAGGCACAAGCTAAAACTCAGACACAAACCTAGCAGAAGGACCATCACTCCAGTGCCAGAAGCGTTCCCCCGCCTACATTCTTGGGGGCTGGATAAATCTCTCTCACTTGAAAGTTTTCACTTTCAAGGTAGCGGCTGAACTCGACATGTTGAGCCGTTCTATGCATGTGAGCTGTGTGACATGCTAACAGAGCCAAACCATTATCCCTCTCTGATATAATCCTGCCCCTGCGGCCCTGTTATCTTGCACCAGGATTTAAGTCCCTGGAGGACACAATGGGGTTTTCTTTCCCTGTGCTGCTGCCTCTACTGTCACTTAAACAAGACAGGAGTTTATACTCCTGGGCTTCCTTTGAACAGCAGCAAGAGCATGATAAGTATGTACAACAGCATGGCAGCAGAACCAGGTAATGAGGCTTCTCTCATGTAACGTATTACATGTGTTTCCTCTGGGCATAAGGGAGCAGAAGCAGATCCATGTTTGTGAAAGGCCAAAGGAGCGTAGGGGGGAGGGATGCCCCATAGCAAGCTGGGCCTAAATCCTGCAGAAAGTGGCCTGGATTCTGTTGCACCCTGGGGCAGCAGACTGGGAATTCTGCAGCAGCCTCATTTCATTTAAAAATAAAATAGGTTTTTATTCAATTAACTCTGAACACAGGCAATGCAATTAATACAGTAGCCTCTGCATCATTTTTATATTGAATTTAATATGCTTTGTGCTGGCCCTGCATTTCTGTTTTACTAACATGACAAAGATTTTGGTATCAACAATGCCTGACCCTGTCAGAGAAATTGTCGGGCAGGGAGGTTAGAGGTTTAGGCTGCCATGCAAGGGATGGTGGAGACTTTGGCATGTGTGGAGGTGCAGGTGGCAGTTTGGCCATATTCATATGCATGTTAGCAGGACACTTCTGCCAGCATGATCAGCAATGAGACAGTTAATGTTGGCACTGAAACTGTGAGATCATTAGTTTTCAGATTTAACCATTGTGGCAAATAGGGCAGTTTGCACCTGCCAGCATGATTGTTACTGGCTGGCCGAAGACTCAGGCAGAAAAGTGCTGTAGTGGGTTACACTCAGCTCATACTTTCAAGGTTTTCTTTGCAACCATAAGGGCTAAAAACAATTTATTTTTAAATGAATCATAGAATATCAGGGTTGGAAGGGGCCTCAGGAGGTCATCTAGTCCAACCCCCTGCTCAAAGCAGGACCAATCCCTAGACAGATTTTACCCCAGTTCCCTAAATGGCCCCCTCAAGGATTGAACTCACAACTCTGGGTTTAGCAGGCCAATGCTCAAACCACTAAACTATCCCTCCCCCCCAAATTTGAACTCATGACCTCTAGTTTACAAGACCAGTGTTCTAACCCCTAAGCTATGGAGCCAGGCAGGCGACAATTTTGCAGAGAGGAGTAGAATCTGTGGCAAATTCTGAGACCCTGGAATCTGGAACTATATATGCATCCAGGATCCTCTCTGGAAAGCTGACAATGTGCAGCCTTGCTGGTGCTGTCACCCTACCACCAACCTCCAGGCCAACGAACGATGTCTTTGCACCAGCCAATTTGCCCCGTCTGCCCTGGTTGGAACCGATCAGCTCATTCCCTTGCAACATTCTGTCATCTTGGGAATCTACTTACCTTGGAACGAAGCTCTGAGGAGGTTGCCGTCCTGCAGCTGCCAGGCTCACAACCACCCTCAGCAAATACTTTTACTGCTCTGCTTTCACATATTACAGCCTTTCCTATGTCATTAGCACTTACCGGGAGATGTTACAGTGATGAAAATACACTGTCATCAGTAGTGTTTGTCCGGAAGACAGTGAGTGGCAGAAATGGTCTAAATACTTCCAGGCCTCTAGCAGTTCACAGAGAAATACCCCAGAAAAAGAAAAAGATAGCTTGATTAGAATAATTATAATTGTCTTTGCCTTAGTTCTTGCTATACAAATTCCAGGCTAAATTATCATCTAATTTCAGAGAGCTCCATGACCGAGATTACCTATGAGTCATTTGTAATTATGTGCCAGATTGTATTAAAGCATGAAAATACAAAGGTTTCTCATCAAATTCTTAGAGAGGAGAAGAATCAAATTACATTTGAGCAAGATAACTGCTCACACTGCATATAGTGGCATATAGTGATTGCAAAGAGAACGGGTAGAAACTTGGGTTTAATAACGGCAATTGTAATAAACTGACAAATCCCAGGAAATTCCAGGTTAAGGCTGACAACCCACACTCTTCCGCTGCTGGGCATTAGTAAGGAACGCACTTCCTAGCCCTGAAGTAGGTTCCCCAGGAATTTCCCACTGTAGCTTTACCCAGAGCCTGGACTTCAGCATTGAGTAGCTAGAAGTTGCTGCTTTGGAGACTTAAAGAAAACTGCCAGCAGTCGCAATTTGTGTGCAGTACAAATAGACCAGCTGCAGTTTATTCAGCCTGCATGTCAGCTGTTTGAAATCAGCTCTATTTTTCTCAAAGTTTCTGGGCTGCTTGTCTCACAAGGCCATTTTTAAATACCAAGTTTAGCCTCATTGCGCATTGCTAAACAGCCTCAGAACCAGTCACGCTGTCTAGCTGTAAGGTGGCAAACACGCAACCAAATTGTTAATCTAAGAGATTTATGACAAAACTATTTACAAGGCACCACGTATGTCAGCATGGTTATGTATTTAAAAGATTGTTTCTACTGTTTTGCGGCATATGAAATGCCTGTTTGGGGGTTAAGAGCTGAAGTAGGGTACCTGGATTCCATGTTGTTCAGAGCAGTATAAATATTTAGGACTTCAAATTTTAGCTCAGAGAGCCCAGATGGCCTGGATTACTGGAGCTCAGCATCCGGAGCAGTGAATCAGCTGGCCTGTGGGAGACACAGGACAGACAAAGCAACTGCGTGCGTAATACAAAATTTGTTGGGAAGCCATGGCAAAGCCCATGATATCGGAAGAACAGGTCGCTCTAAGAATACTGGTGTCGGCTTTTTGCATGAGCTGAAGTCTGGGACAGGTTTTATCCATTAGTCACTAAAACAACAGGCCTAGCAGTTGCCACTGCATGAGTTACTCACTCTGCCGCCAACACAGTCAACAGAGGCCAGTTGCACGCACACCATGTTTGCTTTGCCGGTTTGATAGGCTAACACTGCACACCTGAGCGCGCCACACTGTGGTCAAAGCTGTGTCTGCAGTCACTACAGGGGCATGCCCAGGCTTTGCAAGGTAGCAGGACAGAGCCAATATCCAAGGCTAATTTTGATCCTGCAATTCATATGTCTAGAAGCAGAAAGTTCTGGGAAGTTCAGATGCACTGCTGACCTGCTGTACCTAATGTCTAAAAAATGAAAATGAAATGATGTGAGTACATGAGAAGTGTAACATATCCCCTGAATTGCTCAGTGATGATGACACTCAAGTCTCCTTCCACAGCAGTGTAAATCATGGAGTGACTATTGATATCAGTGATGCTACACTGATGTAAAACCCCTGGAAGAGGAGAACTAGGCCTGCACTGAGGTCCCTTCCAACCCTGATATTCTGTGATAACATCTATTGGTTCTATTTCTTTATACATAATCTTCCGGCTTCAAAGCAACCCAAGCTCTGCCAGAACAAGGGGGATAAAAGACGACCCTTCAATTTTGTGATGGCAACAGTCCACTGAAGTGTAATGTAAAAAGCCCGCCGTCAAAGTTTCCTTCATCATCTCACTGAAAAGACCTGCAAAACCATCTGCTCCCTAATAGACTTTTTTTTAGCTTTAATATTGTATTCCACAGTGAAATGTACTAAGGGAAAAACAGGCCATGTATTTAAACAGACAGCATGGCAACAAACTGTTATTCTTTCACTTAAACTCGATGTTCACTCCCAGCACTAATTAGAGAGACTCAAGACTTCAGTCCTTTGAACATTTCTGTACAAATCTTATAATTCCTAAATGCATCTACATTTTTATTCATAATGCTCGTCAGCTGTAGCATTGCCATTATCACAAGGTTTTCGAGCTAAAAAGGATGGATTTCACTTTCATGTATAATGCCAATCCATTTTGTTAACATTTTACAACTCAAATATTTATTCTAAAGTCTAGGGATTCCAACACGTCAGTGTCAAGTATGCTTCCTCTGGAAGCGCTTAGTGACCAAAAGATGGGACTGGGAGATGGGGCCTGAAAGTGATCAAGAGATGTGACTTCCACCTAACCTAAGGAGGACTACGTCGCAGATCCTCAGGCAGTCTAAATCAGCAGTGCTCCATTTACTGTATTGGAACTCTGACTATCTACCCCAGCTCAGATGTGGCCTTCTGCATTTAAAACCAACATTCCAGACATAAGCTGCAAATACTTCAAATCACTCCCGTCCGGCACTGGTTAGGCAAGTGATGAGCTGGGACTTCTGGTTTTTGGCCAAACTGTGTTTGCTTTAAGGCTACGTCATCCTCCCAAACCCTCCTCCATCCCACTGGTTGGTTTCATTCACCTATTGCGTTCTGCGTACATTCATCTGTGAGCTCTCAAGGGCAAGACTAAATACCACAGTGATTGGCACATTATATGGACTTAGGCAGGAGGAGAGACTCATAGGGGATTTGTGAGCTATGTGCTGACACAAGCAGTATAGCAGCCCTCTCTCTACTTGCTATAAGGACCTTTGAAACAGCATGAGATCCTAGAACTGCAATTACACCTCTACCCCGATATAACGCGGTCCTCAGGAGCCCAAAAATCTCACCATGTTGTAGGTGAGACCGCGTTACATCGGGGTAGGGGGAGGAACCGCTTTTACCGCTCGCCGCCCCAGCTTCTCTCCCCCTCACCCCAGCTTGCCATGACAATCAGCTGTTTGGCCCGGCAAGCCTGGAAGGGGAAGGGAGCAGAGCGGCGGAGATGAGCTGGAGGGGTTCCTCTGCACCCTCCCGTTACTTGCTGCTGCCCTCCCCGGGGCCTCCCCTGCCCCAGCTCACCTCTACACCATCTCCTCCCATGAGAGCGCCGCAGCTCGGCTTCCCTCCAGTCACTCCTAGGCTTGCCACACCAATCAGCTGTTTTGCACAGCAAGCCTGGGAGAGAGGAGAAGTGGAGCTCGTGGGAGGAGGAGGAGCGGAGGTGACTGGGGCGGGCGGGGGAGGGCCGCAGCAAGTAACAGGCGGGCGCAGAGGAACCGCTTGCGGTAACACAAATTCAGATATAACGTGGTAAAGCAGCCCCATCCCCCAGAGCGCTGCTTTACCACGTTATATCCGAATTCGCGTTATATCAAACCGCATTATATCAGGGAAGAGGTGTAGCTCTATTTGTTAGAAATTAAACAGGAAAAGACCTATCAGTCATATGATACATGAAAGCAGGAAGCAACACTGATGTGCTGGACCAAATTCAGTTACATTCGTGTAAATCAGGAGTAACTCCATTGAGCTGCCCAAAGTGAACTTGAAACATGAGTTCTGGAAGATTTTCCCTGGTTTGAAAGCTCAGAACATGGTATGATCTCTCTCCAGGGAGAGCAGCTTCCTCTGCATTGTTGTCAAACTGTAGCTGGGCCTTGGATCTGGGCTGGCATCTGTTCTGTAGCGGGCGCATCCGAGTCTTAGCTGGAAGAAATCTGGCTGAGTTCCATACCCGTGCAATAGGACACGTGGTGACGGGAAACTGATTTAACCATCATTTGTTGTGAAATCAGCCAATTCAAAACCCACGTGTGCCCCTTACTTCCGCAATAAAACAAGGGAGAATGTCAGCACACACATTAGAGGGGTTACTTTCCTCTTCCATTCAGATAACATCAGCTCTATGCCCCCACCACATCTGATGTGACAGGCCTCTCCTCTGTCATCAGAAGCAGCCTCCCTGTATCTTCTGCCCCTTCCCCCTCCAACATCTCATTTCCAATCTCAACAGGACATCTCTTCTCCCTGCCTGTGTCATTTAACTTTTCTCCCCCTCAGGTAGTATTTTATTTATCACTGCAAAGTGTTTTGGGCTATGAACAGTGCCATACAAATGAAGCTGTGATGTATGTTGCCCCTGTACTTCCAGGCAGTAAATACCGAGGGAGCAAATAACTAGAATGGGGGGCTCGCTTGGAATGAAATTCACACCTGGACAGATGGTCATTCCAAGCTCTATGCCTGACTTCCAGCCCACTGATGCTTTATTGGGAAAGGGTGGTCTTGGGAATAAGGCTATAAGTTTCTTATGTAAGCTTGGGAAAATCCTTGAGTCTCTCTGTGCCTCACTTGCCTATCTGTAAGATGGTGTGAACACGACTTCTTGTCGCCTCTACTTTGTCTGCCAGAATGTAAGCTCTTTGCAGGAAGAGTTTTCTTACTGTTTGCACAGCACCTAGCATACTGGGGCCCAATCATGGGTGAGGCCTCTTTGCGTTCCTGTAATACAAACAATAGCCAGGAGCAGCTTGCTTTGTGCCTGGTGCACAGGGCTCAATATCACCCTTGGCATAGCCCTGACAAATACTCCGCACAGGATTCTCTGGCTTGGTAATTGACACGTGTCTGGGGGCTAGCTATAGCTCTTTCAGATAGCGGTACCTGACTACCTGTTTCAGGTGGCGTATTTGATAGTGACTATGCAGTTAGCTCCTACGTGCTGTCAGAAAACCTACTGTGGAACGCTGCAAGATGAAAGATACCTGCCTATGGCAAAGGCCACTAAGAAGTTTCCTGTTGCTGTGGTATAGTACAGGAAAGCAACGCAATGACAGAGGTTGCAGGAATTTGCAGTAGGCAGGTCCCACTGAATTAGTGCAGCAGTCTGAAGTTGCAAACCATTTCCCAGTGGCTTCACATAAGAGTCTGTCTGACAACAGTGATTGGAGTTTTGAAAGCATTTGCTTCAGCTCTCTTTCCCTGGGTCATCCTGTAAAGCTCGTCTTGTTTTGGTCTGTACGTGAGCTTTCAGAGAAAGGGGAGACGTAAGAGCAGAGACGAGGAGTAAGCATGTTCCCCAGACATGACAATGCTCCCAAGACTCATTATTCAATTACAGACGTGCATCGGAGTAGTCTATTGCTACCTAGAGAGAGAAAATTTTGACAGCCAGGGCCATTTCCATGCTCAGAGTTAAAGAATAATGCATTATGCACTAGAGCTGTGTCACTGCAAAAGCTGATTCTCTAATTTACTTTAACATCAGCAGAATAGGTAACTCCTCGCTCCTAATTAATTAGGAAAGACAGTATGACGTGCTGTACAACCAGAGTAAGCAGCACTACGCTTTGGCTTGGGGCAATATACCACAATGTCAAGAACTATTGTTACTGGAGGGCAATTATCTTTTTTCACCTACTGCTATCGCCTCTTGGGACTGTCATTGCAGGCCAGAGGCTCAGCTGATGTAACACAACATAACTCTGTTGACTTAAATGAAGTCAATGGAGTGATGTCAATTTATGCTAGCTGAGGATATCTACCTTGGATAATTCACAGGTGTTTTATTATTCCTCTATATTTTTATGTATTGCAACCTATGAGTTATAAGGTCTTCACCACATAAAGCCATCTGCTTTGCAATCTTTGTGCAAGGAAATCTCTCTGAATACAGGGACTTACTCAGAAAGTGTTATACTGACACCTTTATGCTCATAAGGAGAGTTCAGCCGATAATAATTCTACCTCCACGGTTTCCATGATCACCTATGCAAGAAAAGCCAGCAAATCTGCCTTGGTTTTTAGAGCATGTCTGTGGTACAAGCACTGGAGTGGCACAGCTGTGGTGCTCCAGCTATGCCACTATGGTGTAGACACTTGCCACAGTGATGGAAGGGTTTTTCTGTCACTGTAGGAAACCCACCTCTTTGAGAAGCAATAGCTAGGTTGATGGAAGAATTCTTCCGGCAGCCTAGCTGCATCTACAGTGAGGATTAGGTCTACTTAACTTCATTGGACAGGGCACAGAATTGTTCATTGCCCTGAGCAATGTAGCTAGGTCGACCTAAGTTTTAGGTCTAGACTGAGACTGAAGAGGGGATCTACATGAAGGAGGATGCTCCTGTCTCCAGGGTGGTATTTTGAGGGGCACCTGACAATTACAATATATGCTGGATTGCTTGAGGAGGTTTGCACCAGCCATCCATGATAGAGGTAGAGAATTATTCTCCATCGTGTGCTACTGCTCGTTGGGAGGACGATACCACAACCCTAGGCTTGGTCATGTGTCCAACTTTTTAACCAGTCAGATTGGGTTATAAAAATCCAAGCGATTGAGAAATTAAAGTGTTGTTCTTCTGAAAGTCTAGTAGATTTCATTCCTGTTTAAGGGGGGGAAAGGGAATTTAAATAGGGAGTAGGGAAGGAAGAGAGAGATTGGTACACAAAAACACAACTGGAAATGCTTGAAACAATTAATTAGTTGTACAAAACTATAGGAAGCCTAAGGGTCAAGTTAGAAACGCTGCTGCAGCCTGATTAAAAGAGAGAGGATATCCTAAAAGTTGGTACAGCTGAGTATTCCCATTTCACGATTGCAATAAAAATGAACTGGATTTCACAGATAGGATAACAGCCTACTGGGTCCATTCCTGTGCTGCACTCATGTTGTATGTTGAGTGCTTTGTCCAGCTGAGTTGTGACTGAACAATGGACAGTAGGACTAGTTCATTAGGCTCCGACTCTTCCATAGGCTAGTGGAATTCACTATTCTGAAACGTTTCCTGATCTTTAGCCTGAATTTCTTTTATCAGTTTTACTCCCAATTACAGTCTGCCAGACCACCTAAACAACTCCTTTCCCTGCTTGGTGTTTTCTCTAGTCAAATACATGTAGATCTCAGCATCTTCCCCTGCGTAGCTGTCCAGTGAAGCTATAAGTATTTTAATGTCTCCCCATGACCAGTCCCTTCAATCTTTTAATTTTGAAGGAGATGCATGATACTGGTCTTAATGCAGTACTAGGAGACAAATTCCTAAATTAGTAAACTAACAATGTTTCTCATCTGTATTTCATGTCAAGTTGTAACCTCTTTCCTTTGTATTTCTCACCTGTAAAATAAGTACCATGCTACTTAATTTCCTCACAGAACAGTGAAGATCACTTGTTTGGCAAGCACAAAGTTTGGTGCTATTTTTTTTTATTGTCTTTATCTGAATTTCCTCTAATTTGTCAACATCTTTCTTGTATTGCGGAACACAGATATCTACATTGTTCTAACTGCAGTTTCACTAGAGCCACATAGATACAGACTGCCACACATCCTGGTGTTAGACATGATACCTTGTTGCCAACTCTCATGATTTTATCACGAATCTCACAGTATCTAGTAATTTTAAAGCCTCAGCTCCTGGAGTCATGTGATCAGATGAGAATCTCAACTTTCATTTTTATTTTAAAAAAGTTTCTAGCCCCTCATGCCCACATAAAAAAGCTTGAAAATATGAAACCTAAGACTCTTAGAAAAAATCAGAAGGCAAATAAATCCACTCTCAATTTATTTTTTAGTCTTATGGTTTTTAAGCTAATCTCATGATTTTTTCGTGTGGAGGAGCTCGCTCATGGTTTGTGAATGTTTGGATTTGACAATGCTAGTTATTGCTTGACAAGGAGCACTGTTTTCAGTGATGCTATGTAAGGAAAGCAAGATCTTGGGCCTAATGAAGGAATTTCTGGGTGAAATTGTATGGCCTCTGTTATACAGGAGGTCAAATTAGATGCTCACAATGATCCATTCTGTCCTTAAAATACATGAATCTACAAGTAAACATTCAGTGGCCTCACAGCTGCAACTCAAAGCTTTATAAAAGTTTGCAAAGAACTCAGAGGTTAACTTCCTGATGGGAGAAGAACTTTTTTACCCATTTGTGGGATTTTGTTTTAAATAAAAGGAATGGGAAATACCCTCTAATTTAGGAGATGTAGGGAGAAAAGCTTGAAAACATCATATTTTAAAGACAAGCCCTTACAACCTAAACAGACCATGTACAAAAGGAATGGATGTAACATGATTATTGTGAAGTTGAGCATTTGCAGTTTTAGATCCATATTTGTTGTTTGCATTTGCTGTACTTTGCACGCTGGTGGCGGAAGTGGTTTGCGGACCTTTTGGAGGAGATGTATTAAGGAGGAACCTAGTGGAAAAGATAGGGAGGATTCTAGGGAAGTAGGCCCGGAGGCAAGAATTGGACACCACCAACATTGGTAAACTGTGCAGCTTGGAGAAAGTAGAAAAGTGAGCAAAAGTGAGCAGAGTTTTGCAGGAGCTAAGTTGTACAGGTTCCTATGGCAAGAAAAGGGAGCTTAAATTTCCATGAGGATGGCAAAAGAAAGTTAATGACAGGAAATGGAGAGGGGTTACTCACCAGAGAAACCAACTTTTACTGCTGGAGCATAGCAGTATACTGGAATCTGCAGTAACCAGTGTGTAAAATATCAGAGGGGTAGCCGTGTTAGTCTGAATCTGTAAAAGCAGCAAAGAGTCCTGTGGCACCTTATAGACTAACAGACGTTTTAGAGCATGAGCTTTCGTGGGTGTAAAGTATCACAGGAGTAGCCGTGTTTGCTGCTTTTACTGATCCAGACTAAGAGTCCTGTGGCACCTTATAGACTAACAGACATTTTGGAGCATGAGCTTTCGTGGGTGAATTCACCCACGAAAGCTCATGCTCCAAAACGTCTGTTAGTCTATAAGGTGCCACAGGATTCTTTGCTGCTTTTACAGTGTGTAAAAGCCCTTTGCATCTAATTCACTATAGGTATGTTTGCTCATTTTGGAATGAGACAATGTGTGCTTAAGGCACTTTTAAAGCATTGCTTTTCATATTACTGGGCACCTTATTACTTTTCACTCCACCTTAGTAGCAGATGTTCCTCTGGGTCCAGCCTTAGCTTCTACATTCAAAACTCAGCAAATAATAAGAGTAGGAGAGTAGATGTGAATTTTACCCCCAAGCTGTGGTATCCAGGTGCTTATACAACAGACTGATTTTGAAGTCAATGTACATCTTGTTTGTCAAGATACAACTCTTCAAAAATGAGCATCAGAATAACACTCCTATTGAGCAAACATACTATATTGTTCCTATTTGCACTAAAATTACATGATTTAACAGAAAGATTTTGTTAATATTACGCAGTTTACAGAGCTATCTACACTTACAGATAATCAGTGGAACAATACGATCTAAAACACATTTGCCTGATTAGAAATGCCCTCCATTTTAGAAACAAAAGGCGGCACTAAATTACAGATTTTGTCCACTACAATCAATCACACAAAAAAGCAAGCAAAAGCAAACATTCATAAGACTCGAGAGATGAAGGAATCAGAAATTTGCACAAATACATCAAAAAAGATGGAAGAGGCAAGAGTTTTGTTCTGGATTTATTTACAGCAAATATATTACAATAAAAAAGCTGAACATGGCTCACGTGGTTGTGTAAAGAAGATACATATGCTGACACTGAACAGTTGTAATTCTCTTGGCACTAACTGAATCAAATGCGTAGACTCAATACACAAATAAAAAGTAGTACACTTACTGGGCAAAGGATACATTAAGAGCATACATCTGTGGACGAGAGTTTCAATCCAATCCAAAGAGAATACAGACAAGCCATCAGTATGGTAAGAACTTTTTAGATGAACATGTAACCCACAACATAAGGCTGTCTGGCACCATTTAAGATCTCTGTATTGAACATAGTAACTTTAAAAGAACGTCATACAAGATTAAGACACAGAAAATGCAATTACCATGGTGAACAATCTTGTTACTTTCATTATTCCTCTTTCATATTTTATTCCCACAATAGTAGTGTGTGTTAAAGAGGCTTCATGGCAAACACAATGCAACAGCTGGAGGGTTTTGCCTGTCAAATAAAGTGACTTGCAGCAAGAGACATTTATGCTTTTTACAGATATGTAGCTCACGTGGATTCTAGTACAAAGATCCTAAAAATAACAAATGCTGAAGCCTTATAATCTCTCTTCATTATAATTAGAATCCTGAATAAAGCAGGGTCCAAATTACTCCAAGGGAATCCAGGCTACAATACAGCAAAACGTTTTCTGCAAGGTCACTAAGATACATTAACAGTAGTAAACAGAGTTAATGCTACCTCAACCTTTTTACATTTCCATAAGTGGTTATAAAAACAGAAACTAACATCTTCTAATCTGTTTACATTTCCTGAGCTTAGTTAAATCATAAAGGAAGAAAAATTATAAAAATCCCAGCTAGTCACCAGCAAATTCAAAATGTACGCAACTGGTTTGAACATCTTTATATTCTCCCTATTTGACACCACAGCCCTTCCCTTTTCATTTAGGCTCCTACACAAGAGCAAATAGAATTAAATTCACTAGCAATGCTGGTATGCTACGGAACTGTTGGTCTTTTTGTCCTCTCTAAGTGCCTTTACGGTAGACTGTGAGACAGCATGTTCTGACTGAATCCTATGAGAGCACTCAAAACCCCTGCAAGTATTTTCCCCTCCTAAATGGAGAAGCACCCCTGGCCTCCAGTTTGGCAAATAAAGCTTCCAGAAACCCAACTCATTACTGAAATTCTCATTTTCTACTTGTCTGTTTCGAGTGTAGTGGACTCCACTGTGCATCCAGCTCCCCAGTCGAATGACATCCTGCCCTGGCAGCTGGTTTAGCATTCCGCTGGGTGGGGTAAAACATTACGCAAATCTACACCAAAAAATGTGAGAGAGAATCTCAGCAATAAAGAATTCATCTTAGTGGCTTCTTCAAGAGCCGACACTACACTTTTGAGACAGGAGGGTATTCTACCCTCCAGGAGTCAATATGCATGTTTATTTCCTGTGTATATAATAATTTGTACCTTAGAGTAAAATGCAGATTTTGAGAATATACTGGGAACACGGGTACTAACAATACTTCTCTTGGGCAGAGTGCTGCAATATCCAAATTCAAGCTAACTGGCCTAGATAGGTATACCACAGATTTGCAGAGGCATAACGCACCTGGTTGGTATTTTTCAAATTATTATTATGTAACAGCGTGATTTTGCATTCTGGTGCAGATAGAAAGGTTTAACTCCATAATTTAATTCTCATAGCAGCATTTGTGTGGCTACCAAAGCACCCAGAAAACATCTGTAGCTTTTCTTATAGAGTACCAGCTTTTCCCGTAAGAATCACACTAAATCTCCTCTTTCCAACCCCAAAAATCTTTCCCAAGCCCAACCTCTACAGACAATCCAAAGCCTGCTTCAAAAAGGGTTTTGGCTTTGCACATGCCAAACTCTGTAACAGCATATGCAGTCTCAGAGCTACTGCAAAAACAGGGCTCCAAAATATCTAGCAGACACATACTAGTCAGAGTTGAGGGAAGAGGAGGATGGTGTTCGTGTGTTGAGTGCTCTGCCTAATAATAAACGGGGTGCTCCTCACTTGTGTGAGTAGATAGTAGATTCAGACTCTGACCTGTAGCAGCCCCGCTCAGGGAAGACTGTTTTGCTAAGAGATGTGCAACTAACCTTCCCTGAGCTGGGCTGGTTCTGGCAGATGGTGCAGCTTCCTTGACAGGTGACAAAGACGAAAAATCAGAACTCCTGTGGCTCCCAACATCATTACGGTCTTGATCCAAAGCATATTAATGTCCACTGGAGTCTTTCGGCAGACTTCAGTGAGCTTTGGATCAGGCCCTAAAGGTGGGGGTAGAGGGAGGTAAGAGTCAATGGAGCTAAATCTGCCAACACCAGGCCTGAATTTAACCCACAGAGCTAGAATTCAGATGAGTTGTCCTATTGAGTTTGGGATTGGAAAGATTAGTGCATTGAAGTGTAGGATCTCAGAGGCCTGAGGCCTGGCAATAACACTTAGTTACTGTACAAAATGAAAGTCAAGCTGAGCCAATCAGGTTGCCCAACAGGTGACCTTTAATTTACCAATAAAAAAGTTAAATAAATTAAATTAAACTTCAGTCAAACCAGAAACTAGCTTATTTACACAAAAAGCTCGCTTTTTTATTTAATCCCCTCTAGACCTTTAGAGACAGGCTGTTCTCTGTGTGGCTGCATCACAGAGCAGGTCTGTTCCCAAACCCAGCCAGAATGCAGCAGATCACTAACGGTAGCAACAGTCACCCTACTGCACCAACCTCCACCATCATACCACAGCAGTATAGTCACTGCAATGAACTTGGCCGCAGCAGCGTGTCTCCTACTTTCCCCATAGATGCCCTGCCTTTATCTAACCATTTTTTCCCACAAATACTTCTTCAGTATTTACAGAGCAGTAGAAACCACCCTTCTGTGACAATGTTCTCTTCTACTGTCAGCAACTCTTGAGGAACACAAAATTCTATTATTAACGTATGTAAGCATCTATTTAGCTTCTGAGGATTAATTTAATTTAAAGAGATACTGCCATAGAATTCTATCTTTTTCCTTAATGTATTTACTTTTGGGAGCGTATCAAGTAGGGAAGCTTGTATACAATGGCAGAGTCACATTACTAATAAAGATTAGATTATCCATTTTTCTCATTATAGTATTATGAGAGAATTAACTCTGGTATAGTTCATAGATTTATGTGGAGGTTTTACTTTATAATTTATTCCTCCTCTATACATTCCTTTTCAGTAGCATGCCTGAAGCAGAATCAAATATGAGACGTGTAGTTTCTAACCACAACATACTCTCCATACAGGGTATTTTGCTTTGTTCTCTGGAAACATTACTTCCATTAATTCCTTCCTCAAAACATGATCCAAAAAAAATTTCAAGTACTATAAACCCAAACTTTATTGCTGGGTTATGTCAATGTAAACTGACCAGAATCAACACTCAACTAAAATTCTCTTTACAAAAGACAGGACTGTTCAGTATGTCTGCTGATCACAGACAGCTTCTTTCACCATTCATAAAGTCATTGGAATCACAAAATTACTACACCTCCTTTGCAAGCACACAGGACTAATAACCGTCGTCATCGTCCATATCACAGCCGTAATCTGAAACACACAGAGAAAAAGGTTTATAGAAAAGAAAGTGTTCCAGAGAATAAGAAAAGTGCATTGAAAATATCACAGTTGTCAAACTATAAATTCAAGCAGTCTCTATGCTGCGTAACGAATCGTACATTTTTAATAAACCAAACAACAAACCCATACATTTTCTTAAGACTAAGGAGAAAATCTGCTATATGCTCTCCTTAATAAACTCAAAAATACTTGTGAACCTACAGGTATATGTTTATCACTGCACTTATTAAGAAAGGTTCTATATGGAGCCTTAGGACCATAATTGCAAGGAGACTTGGCGCATGGACATGCAAAATATTTAGTTTAGAGGCTAACAAGATCAAACTCGATTGTCAAAAGTAAATTGGAACATGATAGATAAACAGCAACATGCATTACAAGGGGTACAATTAACTAAACATGAGCGCCAAGAAAAAAACTATGTTTAAATCACTCAAAGGATTTGTAAATGGAACCTATCCAGGCTCAAAGGCAGCTCCAGAACACCCTTCTATGCCCGAAGATTTCCAAGAAGCAAAATGTCACCCAACAACCAACTTCAACTAGCACATCTGGCTTCAGAAGTCCTGTATCCAGTACCACTACAAGCAGAAACTCTAAGTGTATGTCTACACTGGAATTAAAACCCATGGCAGGCCCATGGCAGCTGACTCAGGCTCACAAGGCAGGGGCAACGGGGATGTTTAACTGCAATGTAGACTTCTGGGCTTGGGCTGGAGCCCGGGCTCTAGGACCCTGTGAGATGGGAGGATTTCAGAGCTCAGGTTGCAGCCTGAGCCAGAACGTCTACACCACAATTAAATAGCCCAGCAGCCTGAACCTGAGTCAGCTGCAGGAGTCTTAAACTGCAGTGTAGACACACCCTAAAAGCCCAGTTGTGTCTCTTTACCAATCATTACCCAGAATCCTTTCTGTGTACAGCTATTTCAGAGCAGTGCGGATTGCTGAGGTCTAGGGAAAAAACAAAAAGTTAGTACGTGCTTCTGGATATACCAATTTCTTTCCTGCGTATTTCACAAATTAACCAGACAAAAATCTCTTTATTGCAAAACGGACCCTAACTTTTACTATTATATGTGACTGTTCAGTAAATTTAATGTCTTCCACCATCAATGTGGGGAGATGTGGTGCAGAGTTTCATGCAGGGACACAAGCCAATGAATGCTCTGCAGAAGAAACAAATGTAATCCACAGTGATTTGTACAGAGAGGGCAAAGTTCATCACCTGAATCTCCTGCAGTTCCCCTCCACTTATCAGGTAGGTCTAAGACCCACGAGTAGACAAACAAAGCAGTTCTTTTGCTGACAGTCCATTCTGAACCCCTCAATTTTAATTCTGGATACATTCCTAACTTATTTTTCTTAATAACGCAAATACTCAGCTCTTTCAGATGCAGTACAGAACTAGACAGAGGGTAATGCAATGTTCTCAGAATGGTTTAAAAATAGTAACACAAAGGAGAAAAAGCTCAGCGACCTTTAAACTACTTTACGGGTTTTATTACTACTATTTTTAAACACAGATCCACCCACCCACATGGGTGCACTTTCTTGGGAACATAATCCTAATAAACACTAGTGACAAAGTGTTTTTCCTTTGGTTCAGAAATTATTTTCCAGTCAGAAATCAATCAATCTAAAAACAACACATTCCTTTATGATCAATCCACAGATATTACAAAAAAGGCTTCATCAAAGTCTGCAGCTGAATTAATAGCGATGGGGAGGCTTAAACACTAAATCAACGCTCCAGCACAAACCTTCTTCCCACTTTGCTTTAGCATATTGCATCATTCTATTTTAAGATAATTTTTGCATACATCCAAAGTTTAAAATTTAACAGGAAGTTTCAAATAAAGGATCAATCCGGCCATGCCCAACTATGAAATACCACCGCAGGGAGCGTATCAATGTTTCCTGCCAATACAGAAACCTGCTTAAATGATGGCTTCTGGTTAACATAAAAGTTGGGAGTCACAAGGGGGGTTTAGGCACCTAACTGCCATTTAGGCATGCAAGTCTTATATTTACATTCTCAAAAACCCAGCTCAGGCTGCTGCCTCGCCCTCTAGGGGCCTAGGTTTCCACTGGTAAAGTCCCCTAGACACCTACATTTCTGCATGCACACAGCCACCTCAGTCTTGACACCACTGAGCAACTTGGTGCCTAAGCTCTAGCAGGATTCACAAACTAGGTGTTCACCACCTATCATGTTGCGGGGCCAGCTTGGTAGATGTGCGCAGAGGCTGCCTTGGACCAGATTGGGCCCCATGCAAACCATTGCCAGAGAAGTCAGTGGTCATGCCCCACCCTCCCCTTTTATGTAATAACCCAGCAGTTACAGCACTCACGCAGCATGTGGGAGACGCAGGTTCAAATCCTCACTCTGCCTGATGGGGAGCAGGGACCTGAATGCAGGTTTCACACCTCCCAAGTCAGTGCCGTAAAAGACGGTTACTCACCTTTGTAACTGTTGTTCTTCGAGATGTGTTGCTCATATCCATTCCAGTTAGGTGTGCACGTACCACGTGCATGTTTGTCGGAAGATTTTTACCCTAGCAACACTCGGTGGGTCGGCTGGGCGCTCCCTGGAGTGGCGCCGCTATGGCGCCGGATATATACCCCTGCGACTCAATCGCCCCTCAGTTCCTTCTTGCCAGCTACTCCGACAGTGGGGAAGGAGGGCGGGTTTGGAATGGATATGAGCAACACATCTCGAAGAACAACAGTTACAAAGGTGAGTAACTGTCTTTTCTTCTTCGAGTGCTTGCTCATATCCATTCCAGCTAGGTGATTCCCAAGCCTTACCTAGGCGGTGGGGTCGGAGTGAGATGTTGCAGAATGCAAAACTGCTGAGCCAAAGGATGCATCATCTCTGGACTGTTGAACCAGAGCATAATGCGAAGCAAAGGTGTGGACTGAGGATCAGGTAGCTGCGCAGATGAAGGAGGTAGATGAAGCCTGAGCTCTGGTAGAATGCACGGTGATGTGGCTTGGGGAAATATGAGCCAAATCATAACAAGTGCGGATGCACGCCGTCACCCAAGATGAGATCCTCTGAGAGGAAACAGGTAGGCCTTTCATTCGGTCTACTACTGCGACAAAGAGTTGGGGTGTTTTACGAAAGGGTTTTGTCCGCTCAATGTAAAATGTGAGTGGCTCTATGGACATCCAGGGAGTGCAATTGTTGCTCCCGTCACGTTGAGTGTGACTTCGAGGAAGGAGACCGAGAGAAAGATGTCCTGGTTAACATGAAAGGCCGAAACCACCTTAGGGAGGAATGCCGGGTGTGGTCGCAACTGCACCTTGTCCTTGTGGAACACAGTGTACGGTGGATCCACCATAAGAGCCCTAAACTCGGAGACTCGTCTGGCCGATGTAATGGTTACGAGGAAAGCTATCTTCCAAGACAGGTATAGTAGCGAGCAGGTTGCTAACGGCTCGAATGGGGGAGACGTAAGTCTGGTTAAACCAGGTTGAGGTCCCAGGTCGGGGCTGGGCAGCGTATTTGAGAGTATAAGTGCTCCAAGCCCTTGAAGAACCTCGAAACCATAGGGTGCGAGAACACGGAGCGGCCACCTTCGCCTGGGTGGAAGGTAGAGATGGCTGCCAAGGGCACCCTCAGTGATGATACTGCTAGGTTCTGCTGTTTGAGAGACCAGAGGTAGTCAAAAATAGAGGGGACTGAGACCTCAGTGGGAGTAAGATTAAACGTTTCGCACCAGCAGGAGAAATGCTTTCACTTGGCCAGATACATTGACCGGGTGGAAGGTTTCCTGCTACCCAGGAGAACTTGTCGTAGTGATTCAGAGCAATGTAACTGACTGGTTTAGCCATGCAGCAGCCACGCCATGAGGTGAAGAGCCTGCAGGTCTGGGTGGCGAAGTCTGCCGTGGTCCTGAGTTATGAGGTCTGGGTGGAGTGGCAGGGTAATTGGGTTGGCTATCGACAGGTCGAGTAATGTGGTGTACCAGTGCTGCCTGGGCCACGCTGGAGCGATCATGATGATGCGCGCTCTGCCCTGCGGAGCTTCAGCAGGACCTTGTGAACCAGTGGGAACGGTGGGAAGGCATAAAGGAGCTGGCTCTTCCATGGCATCAGGAAAGCGTCCGAGATCAATCCCAGGGAGAGACTTTGGAAGGAGCAGAACATCTAGCATTTCCTGTTCTCGCGGGAAGCGAACAGGTCTAAGTGGGGAAATCCCCACTTTTGGAAAACAGAATGAATAATGTCCAGGCGGATCGACCGCTCGTGAGACAAGAAAGACCTGCTGAGCCAATCCGCCAGAGTGTTTCGAACGCCTGGGAGAAAGGACGCTACCAGATCTATCGATTGGCTATGCAAAAGTCCCAGAGTTGGATGGCCTCCTGACAAAGGGGGGAGGATCGTGTCCCTCCCTGTTTGTTTATGTAGTACATGGCCGTTGTGTTGTCTGTAAACACTGAGACACAACGGCCTCGCAACTGTTGCTGGAATGCCTGGCACGCCAGGCGGACTGCTCTCAGTTCTTGGACATTTATGTATAATGCCAGCTCCTGAGATGACCAAAGGCCTTGAGTACAAAGGTGACTGAGGTGAGCACCCCAACCGAGAGATGACGCGTCCGTCGTCAGGGACATTGAGGGTTGGGGCGGATGGAACGGCATCCCTGCACACACCAGGGTGGAAGTTAGCCACCATTCTAGGGAGCCTAGGGTGCTAGAAGGAATGGTGACTTTCGTGTCTATTGGGTCCCTGTCCGGGCAGTATACCGAGTTGAGCCAAACTTGGAGAGGATGGAGGCAGAGCCTGGTGTGTTTGGTTACAAACGCGCAGGAAGCCATGTGACCCAGGAGACTGAGACAAGTGCGAGCCGAGGTCGTCGGGAAATTCTGTAGACCTCGGATGATTGTTGCCATCGCCTGAAACCGCGGCTGTGGTAAGCAGGCTCTGGCTAGACTGGAGTCCAGGATAGCTCCTATGAAGTCTAACCTCTGCGTGGGAACCAGAGTGGATTTTTCTATATTGATCATCAGGCCGAGAAGTGTGAATAGGTCCTTGATGATGCCCACGTGCTGAGTGATGTGTCTCGGAGGCCCATCGGATGAGCCAATCGTCCAGATACGGAAAAACGTGTATCCGACGTTGGCAGTGACTACGGCCATATACTTTGTAAATACCCTTGGGGCTGTAGAAAGGCTAAACGGCAGGACCATAAACTGTAAGTGCTGACGGTTGGCTACAAAGTGGAGGTATCTCCTGTGCAGAGGAAAGATGGCGACGTGAAAGTACGCGTCCTTCATATCGAGGGCGGCATACCAGTCTCCAGGATCCAAGGATGGGATAATTGTCCCCAAGGATACCATGCGGAACTTCAACTTTATCATAAACTGGTTGAGTCCTCGCAGGTCTAGGATAGGTCTGAGACCTCCCTTCGACTTGGGGATTAGGAAATAACGGGAGTAACACCCCTTGCCCCTTTCGTCCATCGGTAATGTGAATGCTGGGCCTGCTCTGACCTATGAATCTATATGTTGCTATGCAGAACAGCTGTGCAAGAGACCTCCCCTGATTCTTAGAACAGCGGATGAAATAAGCTATAGCTGAACAGGATGCGCTTAACTGCAAACCGCAAAACAAAATGTAATTTGCATAAGAAGCGCTGTTGACGTATTTGCCTGTATTTCTAAATCGCATAAAAGACGCTCGGGGACACACAGTCGGGGCGAGTCACATTGGAGTACCTGATCCTTGGTGAAGGACGTGCCAATCGCGGTCTCTGCCCGGTCCACGGACCGTAAGGAAATTGCAGTCAACTGGTAGCCGTGAGAATCTCGAAATCCTTGGAGACAAGGCCTAAGCTCAGACAGACACATCCCCACCATGGGAGATCTGCCTTGAGTGGTGGCCAAGAGCCCAAGTGAGCGGGATTGGAAAGGGTCTCGAGACACATCCCCACCAAGGAAGATCTCGCATTGATCCCGGACCCTCCTAGAGAGTATCCGGTGCCACCAGAGGCGTCAGACGATTGGGGATACAGGCAAAACAGGGGCAACAGAGGACTCAGCTTTGCTGTGGTTAAGCAATTCAAAGAGCAAAAGCCTGTTGCAATAACGGGATATATATAAGCGCTTATTCTAAAAAGGTAAGGTTATTTTCAAAACGCACGGCCTGATCAGCTGTAACAATAGATGTTTTAAAGATAGATACAATTAATTGAATTAATGCTGCTAGAAGATTGTTAAGTATTATAATACTAGTTATTAGTTAAATATTATTGGAAAAATAAATAATAAACAATTGTTTTTACCATAACTACGCCTCTCGAAGTGTCAATCCTAAGCCCACGTCCAGACTAACCCGCAGCATCGGCGGGTTAAAATCGATTGCTCGGGGATCGATATATCGCGTCTAGTCTGGACGCGATGTATCGATCCCCGAGCGCGCTTACATCGATTCCGGAACTCCATCAACCCGAACGGAGTTCCGGAATCGACACGGAGATCCGCGGACATCGATGCCGCGCCGTCTGGACGGGTGAGTACCTCGATTTTAGAAATTCGACTTCAGCTACGTTATTCACGTAGCTGAAGTTGCGTATCTAAAATCGATTTTAATACCCTAGTCTGGACGTGGCCTAAGAAAGAACTTGTGTGGAAGCAGCCAGCCGCTTAAGGGCTACCCCTCATTGGATATAGGAGGAGGCTCATGGCTGGGCCACAACTAAAAGTGGTGTCTCCACAGGAAAAATAGCGGTGCATGGTGTAGTTGGCAGGATTCAAACCTGCGCGGGGAAACCCCAATTATAGAGACAGTGGAAAGACCAACGAAGGCAAAACAATATCCCTTGAATAATGAACAACAACAGGAAGCAAAAAAGCTAGTAATGGAATTAGAAAAAAGAGGGGTATTGGTGGAATGTTCCAACCCAGGACACCTAAACCCTATATGGGTGGTTAAGAAAAAAGTACAAGGGCAATGGAGATTAGTAGTAGATTGTAGAAATCTAAATAAGGCTAGTAAAATTAGGGCAGGAGGACCCGATATAAATAGAGTAATGGGATTTATCAGGGAACACGGGGATTCTGAAGTTTGGGGTATAATGGACATCGAAGATCAGTTCTATAAAATATCATGCCAGGACCCAAACAATTATGGATGCATTAAAACAGGGGGGAGGGTATTGAAATTTACCACCTTAATGCAAGGATGGGTAAACTCCCCCAGTTATGCACAGGATCAAATGGATAAGATTTTGGAGGAATATCCATGGTGTAATTGTTTCATGGATGATATAGTAATCTATGGAAAAACAGGTAAGGAAGTGCAAGAGAGAATTGATAAAATAATTTTAAAACTACAAAATAATGGATTCTCTATAAAAACAGAAAAGACTCAAATTGGAGAACAAGTAGAAATCATGGGAAAAATTTTAGGACAGGGAAGACTAAAATTAACAGAAAAAATAAAAGATATGATAAAAGCATTAGGTGAAAAATATTATAAAACAGAGAAGCAGCAACAACAGGCATTGGGAAAATTAATCTATTATAAAGAATGGGTAACCCCAGGTATAACAAAAAGATTAGGAGAAGCAATAGGATGTCAAGAAGACTTTAATGGAATTTTAAAAGAGAGTCTTGAAGTTAGTGATCTAAATCAAGAAGTGAGTATTAGAATACCAGAAAAAATAGAAATTAAAGTCTCTATAGGAGCAACAACCATAAAAGATAAGGATATAGAATGTAACATAGATATAATTTCACATGATAGGAGTGATTCATTCGATAGAATCATGGAAAAAATAGCGGAAAAGCACCCATGGTTACTGACATGTAAAGGAAGTATAATTATGGAAATAAGTCCGTATAGGAAACTACACCCAGAGGATGGATGGTGGAATAGTAATTGGACATGCATCCACAAAAGAATAGGTTATAAGGAGGGGGGAGAACATGTGAAGGCTATATGTGGAAACCTCATTCCCTTAGATGGTAGTAGTGATGGAAATAAAGCGGGTATATGGAGTTATGGATGTTCCATATGTGGAATGCTAAAGGCAGGGATTATAGATAAAAAAGAAAAAGAATTAAGTAAAAACTGTACACAGATAGCTGAAAAACGAGGGAATGTAGAACTATTCAGGCACTTTTGTCTTAATCATGCAGAGAAAAATCAATGGGTGATTGGGATAGACAGTGATTGGATATTTAGACAAATAATTAAGGACCAAAAGTGGGTTAGCAGACAAACCCCTAAAATAAGAATTCAGAAAATTTCTAGCCATCTTGACGAAGAACCTGAATTGCATAAAATGGTAGACGAATATGGGGAGGAACATGTTTACTTAAATCCTGTGGCACATGAGGATTATCACCCAACATTAAAGACAGAAAAACAGATGTGGAAAGAACTGGCATATTCATCAGCTGAAATAAGTAGAGAGCAGAAAAAGAGACTAAACTGTAAATATTGTGCTGAAAGGGCAGACCAAAAGAGACAGGACAAAAAATATCATGTTCAAGAGGACTATGAAGGAATGAGAGTATGGATGCTGGATTTAATGTATCATATAGGAAAAGAATGGTTAGTAGTCTTAGTTAGAGAAACTTCTCAAATATACGTTAAACACCTCTCAAGTTTGTCCTGTGACTCAGTTGTTAAAACGTTAGAAAGTTTGTTTAGTACTTGGGGAATCCCGCAGTATGTTCTTAGTGACAATGGACCCCCATTTAATAGTAAAAAATGGGTAGAATGGGCAAGAGAGTGGAACATCATATTACATCTGCACATTCCGCTTCACTCACAAAGTCATGGAGCAGTAGAATGTGCAATAAAATTGGCAAAACGAGGAATTGAAAAAGTAGGCCAAGAAAAAGCCTGGATGGCCTATCATAATACGTTGTGGCAACCAACTGTAAACTCATTACCTTTAAAACCCTGGACACCCAAATTTGCTCTACAAGAAATTGTATGGTGTAATAGGCCCGGAGAATCAGCCCAAAAAGCTGTAGTCTTGGATTGCGGACCAACCCCATATCGATATACTGTACAATTTGAAAATGGAATTGAAAAAGACGTTCACCAAAAATGGCTTAGGCCAAGTGAACCCAAACATGTATCTGATCATGATAAAACAGTGGTAATGACAGTTATTTAGATTTTTATTTTTCAGATATTTTTCTGGATCTTGTGTCAAACCGCAGCTCAGGATGAATGTGGATATAACGCCACCCGAATTTGGTGGAATATGACGTCTATCCATGGATATGAGCAGTATATTTCATTGAATATGAGGGTATTATTATTCAATCAAAGCATCTATGTAATATCATTTAATACTTCTGAATGGTTTGATATTAATGGAGGACATTATGGAAGGATGGTTCATTATGTAAATAGGACCCATTATTTTGATGGGCAACCAGTAAATTTTAATAGTTCTGGTACAAACATTACACTATTAGGAGTAATGCATGCAGAGGGAGGAGGACCTGTGATAGGACCTGTAACGTTAAGAAATATATATAATAGTAGTAATAATGTTAACAAAACCATTGATAGGACCTATAACTATAATAGGACAATAACTCATCCTAGTGGAACAATACACATCGACATAGACACAACAGGATTAATAAATTGGGGAGAAAAAGCGAATAATAGCATTAGACATTTTGTAGGGTATGGCGAGAGCATCTTTTCAAACGGGTCAGTAGGCAATAATAGCGAAGATGCTGATTGTGGAGCTAATTATTCATATTGCAGAATTAGAGGAAACGATAGGAGTATAGTATGGTGTTCACATAATTGTTCATGTTCTTCCACGCCATACTGTAATGTAAATCAATCAGGTCTTAAGTTTACTTCTTGCTCTAACGCTGGTCCTGAGGAGGAAAAGGACGGGGTTGACTGTGGGCTAGCTTGTTGGTGCATGAGATATAAATCTATTCCCCCTATAACTAATTTTGCAATATATAAGGTGAATTATAGTCCATTTTATGCAGAAACTCGAGAAAGAGACAATCCATTTTGTCCCGGGCAAGAATATAATAAGTTATTAATAGTTAGAGGAAATACAGATTGGAAAGGTAATAATTTATCTGTAACAAGAAAATATGAGACTGTATACGCTGTTACAAAATTATATTTAACAGGAAATGTGACAAAGGAAAGAGCAAGAAGAAGCGTGTCAGATTATTTAAACCCAAAAAACTATCACTGGATTGACAAATTTAATCAACAAATGGGTAACTTGGTGGGAGGAATTCAAGATACCCTAATGAATTTGCAAGAGGCAAGTTTAAAGAAAACTGATTCAATAGTGCAAATTTTTCAAGTAATAATTGGACATTTAAATAAAACATTTGATGCAAATTGTAAAAATAAGACGATTTGGGAAAGCAAGATTGCTGCAATGAGAAAAGTTTATCATATATATGATTGTAAGTTTGAAAAAACTTGTGACCTTGCATGTAAGGTTGGATTGAAAGGCCCTATAATACGTCAGCATATTAATTGCACAACGAGTGCATGTATGGAATATTGGAGTGCATTATTGTATTATAATAATGGAAGTTCGTTAAAACGTAAACAGGAATATTTTTGTAAACCGCCACATATTATGTATGGAAAAGGGCGATATAGCTTGTATAGTCCATGTCAACCGGTACAGTATGAAGCTAAAATGATTGTAGATAATGAAGACTATGATAACGCCTTTTGCAGAAATGGAGTTTGTGGACTTTATTTTTATTGGATGTATTCAGACGCCAAAGGACGTATGATTGTGGCTCCAAATGGAATAAATGAAACGACGGCAATTCCTGCAAAATTTCCATTTAATAGCACTCAAATGAAGACATTGATCAACATAATACGTAAACATCATTATGCAGAACTGACATATGTGTGGAATAACTTAAGGCCACTTCAAGCAACAGACATAATGGGACTTGGTGAAACATCTCCAACATTTAATCAATTTATGAACGGACTTGATACGGCAGTAGCGGACGCTGGTTCTTGGCTAAATACAAAAATTGAACAAGGAATTGACCTTAGTAAAGGGGTTTTAATGCAGCCTGTTAATATAGTTAAAATGATTGCAGACAATATTATCTGGATACTAGGAGCTATTGTGGTAGTAGCAGTATTAGGATTAATAGGAATTATTGTTAAAACTTGTATAAGGCCTAAGTATCAGAGGCTTATGAATGAAGAAGACTAGGTCAGACCCGTCTCAGCCTTTTTCATAAAAAGGGAGGATGTGAATGCTGGGCCTGCTCTGACCTATGAATCTATATGTTGCTATGCAGAACAGCTGTGCAAGAGACCTCCCCTGATTCTTAGAACAGCGGATGAAATAAGCTATAGCTGAACAGGATGCGCTTAACCGCAAATCGCAAAACAAAATGTAATTTGCATAAGAAGCGCTGTTGACGTATTTGCCTGTATTTCTAAATCGCATAAAAGACGCTCGGGTCACACAGTCGGGGCAAGCCACATTGGGGTACCTGATCCTCGGTGAAGGACGTGCCAATCGCGGTCTCTGCCCGGTCCACGGACCGTAAGGAAATCGCAGTCAACTGGTAGCCGTGAGAATCTCGAAATCCTTGGAGACAAGGCCTAAGCTCAGACAGACACATCCCCACCATGGGAGATCTGCCTTGAGTGGTGGCCAAGAGCCCAAGTGAGCGGGATTGGAAAGGGTCTCGAGACACATCCCCACCAAGGGAGATCTCGCATTGATCCCGGACCCTCCTAGAGAGTATCCGGTGCCACCAGAGGCGTCAGACGACTGGGGATACAGGCAAAACAGGGGCAACAGAGGACTCAGCTTTGCTGTAGTTAAGCAATTCAAAGAGCAAAAGCCTGTTGCGATAACGGGATATATATAAGCGCTTATTCTAAAAAGGTAAGGTTATTTTCAAAACGCACGGCCTGATCAGCTGTAACAATAGATGTTTTAAAGATAGATACAATTAATTGAATTAATGCTGCTAGAAGATTGTTAAGTATTATAATACTAGTTATTAGTTAAATATTATTGGAAAAATAAATAATAAACAATTGTTTTTACCATAACTACGCCTCTCAAAGTGTCAATCCTAAGAAAGAACTTGTGTGGAAGCAGCCAGCCGCTTAAGGGCTACCCCTCATTGGATATAAGAGGAGGCTCATGGCTGGGCCACAACTAAAAGTGGTGTCTCCACAGGAAAAATAGCGGTGCAGGTAACTCCTCTATAGCTCCCATGGCGAGGAGCATCCGCACCTCTTGTAAGAGAAATTGCTCGTGAGAGGGGTCCCTGAAGAGGGACAGGGTTGGAGGGTGGGAGGGCGGGGTTGAAATAAATTGGAGGTGGTACCCATACTCCACCGTGCGTAGGACCCAGCGATCTGAAGTTAACTGGGACCACGCTGGCAGGAAGTAGGAGAAACGGCTGGAGAAGGGAGGAGAGGGATCCTGGTCTGTAACAGGTATGCCGCCCTCAGGCGCACCTTCAAAAGTTCGTCCTTGGTCCCAGTGGTGGTTTCGAGTGACCTTGATTTTGGCCCCCTTGGGGTCCTGATGGTCGCCCGCGACCACCTCGGCCGCACCGCCTGCCAAACTCCTGTCTTTGTCTAGGCCTAGTGTATGGGCGGTGAGGTTGGGGACGGAAAGGCCTGCGTTGTGGGTCACCGGCGTATGCATGCCATGAGAGCGCATTATGACCCTGTTGTCCTTCAGGCTTTGCAGCCTGGGGTCAGTCTTTTCCGAGAAGAGGCCTTTACCATCAAATGGCAAGTCCTGAATGGTATACTGCAGCTCCGGTGGGAGGCTTGAAACCTGAAGCCATGAGATGCGCCTCATGACAACGCCCGAGGCCAGAGTCCTGGCTGCTGAGTCTGCTGCATCCAACGAGGCCTGGAGGGAAGTTCTGACCACCTTTTTCCCTTCCTCCAAGAGGGCAGCAAACTCTTGGCGGGAGTCTTGAGGGAGAAGCTCCGTAAACTTACCCACCGCCACCCAGGTGTTATAATTATAGCGGCTAAGCAAGGTTTGTTGATTTGCCACCCGGAGCTGAAGGGCCCCTGCCAAGTACACTTTGCGGCCGAGTAGGTCCATTCGCCTAGCCTCCTTCCATTTTGGGGCTGGCGCCTGCTGGCCATGGCGTTCCCTCTCATTAACTGACTGGACGACTAGTGAGCAGGGAAGAGGATGGACATACAAGTACTCGTACCCTTTAGAGGGCACCATATATTTACGCTCAACTCCCCTGGCTGCAGGAGGGATAGACGCTGAGGACTGCCATATAGTATCGGCATTCGCCTGAATGGTCCGAATAAACGGTAGGGCCTCTAGTGGGGACATCTGCCGATAGAACGTCCACTACTGGGTCCTCTACCTCCGGAACCTCCTCCACCTGAAGGTTCATATTGAGTGCTACCCTCCTTAGGAGGTCCTAATGGGCCCTCAGGTCGATTGGAGGAGGGCCCAAGGAGGATGTTCCTGCCACTGCCTCATCTGGAGAAGAGGAAGAGGAGATGCCGGCGACAAGCGGGTCCTGGGTGGCCTGTTGCTCTTGGGTGATCTCCTGCTCCAGTGGAACCTGGGAGTCCAGTGGGTGAACTGGGGCTTCCTCCGCAGCAGTCGGAGGGGGACGGCTAAGTGCTCTAGGTGCTCTGATCAGACAGAGCAAGATGGAACTACTGGTATGCCTTGGGCCTGGGGGTATGCCCAAGGTGTCCAGAAAGACCACTGATGGGGTCCTTGGTCCTGGGCCTGGGCCTGGGTCTCTTGGAAGACTCTGGTGGGCACATCAGAATTGCGGTCCTGATCATAAGAACTGTCCACGTGGGATGACACTGATGCGTGTCTGGATGGCCATGGAGGTGTTGAAAAGCCCTGGGCAGAATCTCTGTCTCTAGCGGACCTTGCTCTACTCGGAACCAGGGACCGGGAACGAGATCGGGACCTGCGACCGGAGCGGTGCCAGGAGGTCGACCGAGATCTCGAGGCTCGACGTCGGGAGCGGCTACGGGAGTCAAGGTGCCTGGAGCGGTGCCAGGAGCTGGAACAGTGCTGAAAGTAGCAGGCCGATGAACGGGATACCGACTAGTGCCGCGAGTGCGACCGGTACCGAGGAGGAGAACGGTACCGGGACTGCGAGCGGCATCGGGAGCGGGAGCGCTGATGGGACCTGGAACGTCTACAGGACCATGATCGTGAACGGTGCCGCTCTGCTGTGCCGACAGAGGATGGACTTATCAAGGCAGGATTGCCGATAGACTGTATTACCCGCACCGGCGGTGCCGGGGGTTGAGGCAGCGTCAACTCTGTCATGGCAATCAGATCCCTCACCATTGAGAACGTCTCCGGCGTGGATGGAATAGTAAGCTCAACAATGGGTCACGCCGGGGAGCTGACAGGCACCGGACTCGACGGCCCTTGTGGGACCAGAATTGACGGTGCCGATGTCGTCAGTGCTGCGGCAGGTGTCAGTGCCGGGTGGTCCGACTTAGACGAGCTTTCTGGCTGCGGTGCAGGTGGCACAGAAGCAGCAGGAGTCTTAGGTTTTCTCGACCTCAGAGAGAGGGAGTGGTGCTGAGTCGACTTCGGTGCCGGCCGGTGCCAAGAGGCCTTGGCAGTACCGGCGCAGTCCGGTGCAGAGGAGGCGCTTCTGCCTGCCGATTGACCAGCGCTCGGTGCCGAAGGCGGAGGGGTAAGAGCCGCCTCCATGAGGAGGTGCTTTAGCCGAAAGTCCTGCTCCTTTTTTATTCTCGGCTTAAAAGCCTTGCAAATGCGACACTTATCTGTCAGGTGAGATTCCCCGAGGCACTTAAGGCAGGAGTCGTGTGGATCTCCTGTCGGCATTAGCTTATGACAGGCCGAGCATGGTTTGAAACGCGGTGAACCGGGCATGGGCCCCGGCACCGGGTGCGGGGAAGGGGCTAATCCCCAAACTCCTCTTAACTATACACTAACTATGAATGATAAAAATTAACTAAAACTATACAACTTTGAACTATATACACAAAAAAATAACTAGAGAACTACGAGTAGCTAGGGAGGTGGAGGTCAGTACAACCACACTCCACTGTTCCAACGACCGACACGGGCGGTAAGAAGGAACTGAGGGGCGGTTGGGTCGGCAGGGGTATATATCTGGCGCCATAGCGGCGCCACTCCAGGGGGCGCCCAGCTGACCCACCGAGTGTTGCCAGGGTGAAAATCTTCCGACAAACGTGCATGTGGCGCGTGCATACCTAACTGGAATGGATATGAGCAAGCACTCGAAGAACCACCACTGGTTTATAGAGCCACACACACCCCTTCTCTAGCCAAATGAATGTATAATTATTTATACTAAGAGGAACAGCTTGAGATTGAGACATGCATTCCAGAATACCTCATAACCCAGTGGCTGGGGCAAACACCTGGGACGTAGGAAACCCACATTCAAGCCTGTGTTCCAAATAAGGCAGCGTGGGGATCTGAACACAGGTTTTCCACATCCCAGGTCCATGCTCTAACATGTTGCTTACTCCCGATAGCCTCAACACCTCCTCCTCATTTTTCCTGAAGAAAGGATTAACCTAGCTTACGCGTCTGTAACTCCAGGCCAAGGTTCACAGCTGTGAATCCGGAGTGGAGGTAGGCGTCCATCTCCCTTTGAGGGGCAGGGCTTAGGCCCCAACCTTCTCATCAGCATTTCCTGCTGACTACTTAGGCAGCTCCCTGCTCAGGGTGCTGGCTTCTGTGAAACCCATTTTTTTAGGCCCCTTACTGCTCCTGTGCATCATACAGGGAGCCGAGGTGCCCAACTCTGGGTCATGAATTTCACTTGGTAGCAGACACGTAAACGTAGACACTCTGATGCTCAGCCTAAATCCTCTTTGTGAATCCCACCCATAGACTTTAATACACATGTGGTTTAGTGAGTAGAATACACTGGCTCTGATTCCCGTATCACAATATGTTCGGTAAAGTCTTCACTTCTCATGACATTTAACCCAGAGATGATGTTTGAAGACTCATCTAATAGTGAGCTGGAGCACCAAGTTCTTAGGGCTTGTCTACTACACCTGAGAGTTATTCCAGAGTAAGGTTGGATGTGAATTTAAAATGGAGTAGCTATTCGGGAATAACCCAGGTGCAGACAAGCCAGTATCCTACAGCTAGGGTCCCAGGATTTTATTATGGGAAGCCCTCCAGGAAGTTGCACTGTGGCATTAAGGGGTAAATCCTGCTTCTTGCTGCAGTAGTACATGAGCCTCTGGGAGGACAGCTGCATGGGAGGAATTAGGGGGCAGGGGTGAAGACATGGAGCAGAGGGACCTGCCCACCCAGAGTACTGCAGTGACACAGATCACCAGCTAGAACTGTTAAAGAAAAATGTAATTTGGATATCAAGTTTTTACTGAAAGCAAATAAAAAAATGTATTTACTGAAGTAAGAATCACCGTGAGCCAAGCCTTGCTCTCAGCATCTGACATTATGTTTAGCTGTTTGCTAAAGTTACCTTTTCATTATTAAAGACGAGAAAGCATTTTTAAATGTATGCTGAATTATATTGCAGCACCACCTAAGCCTCACCCAGGGGCCGTGCAGGGGATCAATGGGCAGAGACGCTGTGCAGGGATACCTATGCACCCCTACCCCAGACACACTGTGGAAAGGACCTTGATACCAGCCCTGAACAGTCCAACATCATACCGATTAGCATTATTCTAAACATATCCATCACCACTTTGGGTATTCACATTTCATCCGGTACCTCAAGCTAACACTGCTGTGGCCTTTTTCCCCTCTTCCCCTAAAAATAGCTATTTTTTTTTATTTCTCCAATAGCTCCTTATGAATAAAGCAGCGGTTCTCAAACTGTAGGTCGGGACCCCAAAGCGGGTCTAATGCCAGGGCTGGCATTAGACTTACTGGGCCCCAGGGCCAAAGCCCAAACCGGAGAACTTCAGCCCCTGGTGGCGAGGCTAAGGGTTACAGGCCCCTCGCCTGGGGCTGAAGACCTTGGACTATGGTTTTGGCCCCAGGGTGGACTCAGGCTTCGGTCCCCACTCCTGGGGTCGTGTAGTAATTTTTGTTGTCAGAAAGGGGTCGTGATGCAGTGGAGTTTGAGAACCCCTGGAATAGTGAGTCCTTCACAAAGAACAGAAGTTGGTCTGGTAATTTCTGTGTTTTCACAATTGTGCCCAGGAAATAGGTCTATCTAAAATCAAGACATACCATTTCCTCCCATTAACTGAAGTGCACTCATGCAGTGATCATCCTCTTCTTCTATTTCTTCTTCTTCAACTTCTTCATCATGGTTATATGACACCGGTCCACTCTCTACCAGAACGTTCTCTGGTTTTTCAAGCTCTGGCCCTTCTGTCTGCGAATCTGGAAAGGTTACCTGGGAACAAGACAGGGGGACACTAAAGTATACCATTTCTTGTAGCCAACTCTTTCCCCTTAACATCTCCAAATGAAAGGGCCAGAGCAGCTGGCACTACTGTCCTCAAACAAAGCCAAAGCCCAGCCTAAGAAGCTTAAATCTTCTGGGGAACATTCAACATCCACAGTGGAAAGTACTGTGAATGTTAATGAGAGGGAAATGTTCATTTTCAAGTAATTCAAAGCCAGGAAAATACTCAAAGTGAAACAGCCAAACAGAGTAAATGAAAAACAACCCTCTCACAAGTGCAAGGTAAAACTAGCTTAAGGTGCTTTGGCAGAGCTCTGTGGGGAAGCTTGCAGCGTTTTCCTTCATTACGTTTGGTTCAAATAAGGGCTATTACACAATGGCAACGCTATTATCACCTTAATGAGAGCAAAATGTACTTTGATATCAGAAAAAACTGATGTGTATTAGTTTTGACACATCAGGCTGGATTTTCTTGGAGCAGAATCAAGAGCGTGACAATAATTCTCATTAGACAACACTGTTAATAGTGTAATAGAATAACACATTGGCTACACGGACTGGTACCTCTAGGTTATAAGAACAGCGGGTTGGGAACTGGTGGCTCCGAAAGCACATGCCAATGGAGAGCTAACTGTTCACACGGTGCTGGTCTGTCCTCTCTGTTGCCAGAGATGTCTAAACTTTTTCAGAAATGAGGAGGCTGTCTTATTGCTGCTAAGGCCCCAATTCAGCAAGGTGCTACGAGGAACTCAGCAGGAAATGGTTTCCTCATCCAGTGAAGAATTTTAAGATTTTCAACATTTTTCCCATTCAGCACTGCGATGAACCCAGAACAGAGAGAGGGAGCCATGCCTGCGCAGCCAATAGCCCGGTGGTCAGGGCACTCACCAGGGATGTGGATGATTTGGTTTCAAGTCCCTGCTCTGCCAGGTTTGGAGTAGGGACTTGAACTCAAGCCTCCCACATTTCAAGTGAGTACCCTGACCACCAGTCTTACTGGCTACACTGAGGCGAGGCTCTCAATCTCTCTTGTTGGAGCTGTTCCACTTTGTATGAATATTCTACAGGAATTGGAGCAGGGACTTGAACCTAGGTCTCCCAAACTGCAGGTGAATGCCCTGACGACTGGGCTAAGTTGTCCTCTGGGAAGGGGACAGCGAGGCAGTACCTCCAGGGTAGGAGAGGGTAAAAAGACCTAGCAGCTGGGGAGAAATTCCAAGGAGCAGAGATGGTGACCAAGCATCAGGAAAGCACATGCAGTAGAAGCTGAGGATTAGGCAACAAGGAGGCATTTGTAGAAATGATGAGAAGGAGAAAGGAAAAGTTTTTACTGTGGGAAAAGAGTATGTGCAATGCAGCAAGCAGGGAGGGAGGAAAACACAGCAGGGAGATGGAGACTAAATGAAAAGAAAAAGAAGACACTGTCACTGGTTCTCTTATGTCTGAGCTGTGGAAAGTAGCAGCCACGTGAAATTGGCTTCAGCTCCCTGATTCAGCGCCACCTGACCCTAAGCCAGAGCAGGAGGGGCCTTGCTCTAATTGAGGCTACTGGAGTACTTCCCCCTGCAGCAGTAGAGCACTGCCCTTCCAGCCCCCTCCCTCTTCTACCCTTTACCGGGGGGAAGCTGGCAGAGGAGGCAGCTTTGCTGTCTCCAGCAACTCTCTGATGAGGGATTTTCCCTTTTGTCCAGAAGATAGCTCCAGTGTCAGTGCACCAGAGAATCTGGTGCAGTATGATTAACTCTTGCAAAACTGAGAATGTATATATTACTTGCCATTAGTCATCACCAGGAAAGACTGAAAAGATTGGGATTGTTTACATTCAAAAGAAGATGAAGAAGAGGGGACATGTTAGAAGTATGTAAAATGGTGTATGGTATAGAGAAGTCAGACAGGGAACTTTTATTCTTCCTGTCTCTTTAAACCAGAAGGGGACATTCAAATGAATCAAAAGGCAGCAAATTCAAAACTGATAAAAGGAAACACTCCTTCACACAATGCACAATTAAACTGTGGAACTTATTGCCACATCAGGCCATTAAGGCCAAAACCGTAGCAAGATTCAGAAAGGCATTAGCTATTTATATGAAAAGAAGAATATCCGCAGTTGTAATACTTAATGTGAAACCACTTTGGAAGGGATATTAAGCATGAGGCTTAAACCAAAGTAGAAGTTAGAAGGAAGGTTTTTTGCACCTTCTGTGTAAGTCGCTCCTGAAGACAGGATCTGATTCAGTATGGCCATTCTTCTCTTATTTATTTGTGCTACAGTAACACTTAGAGGCCCCAAACAAAATCACGGCCCCATTGTCCTAGGCACTGTATGAACATATTGTAACGGAAAGCCCCTATCCCAAAAAGCTCACCGTCTAATTACTCAAATATCAAATTCCACCCAAACCTGTGAGAAATCAAGCTGATCACACAGGCAAACTAAGGATTCCATCTTAGATTTTCTAAGGGCTTGTCTACATTTACAGAAGTGCAGCTGCACTGCTCTGGTGCTTAGTGAAGATGCGCCCTATGCCAATAGGAGATCTTCTCCTATCAGCGTAGGCACTCCTCCTCCTGTCAACATAGCACTGTGTGCACTGGGAGTTTGGTCGGTATGACTGCGTTGCTCAGGGCTGTGGATTATATAAACTTCATTAGACTGATGTACGTTTGTAGTGTAGACCAGGGCAAAGTCACCAAGGAGATTCTACCAATAGCTCATTGATTGGGTACTGCACACCCACTAATTTTAACAGGGACTGGATGTCCAAATCACACAAAACACAATCTCTATGTAGAAATAAATCTTACTGTTATTTAGATTTGAATTCCTCTTCTTTCAGTTTATCATGTTTCACCCATCACCACTTTTTCCATATAGAATTATCAAACTGACAACTTTAGGGTTTTAGGCACAAGAAGTAATAGACAACAGTTTCAGGAAAAACATCTTAATTTATACTAATTTTTATGCTAAAAGTTGCCATCTGCTTTAAAAATTTTCACTAAAGAATGGATGAATATAAAGGAGCTACAACTGATTCATTGTTTATTAAAATTGCACCATCCTAATTAAAATATGACCTTCTTCTAATTATCATGTCCATTTCCAGGCTGTTACAGCTCTAAAAATGTGCAGGTTTTTCTAATGAGCACAGCACAAAAAAGTGAAAATGTATTTCCACAGGCACTATATCAAACTTTCTGAAAATTTATGTTTTAATCATTTTTAAACAAAGGTGTCAAACAATTCCTTTCACCAAACTTCCTGAATCAGTCTCCAGAAAATTTGAACTTTAGTATGGCTTTTAAAAACTCTCATTTTTTTTTTTATGGGGGCATGAATGGTTGTGGAAACATGTTAAATGAACAATATTAACTAGAACATTTCCAAAATGGTGTCAGATTTCACACATTTATATAAAAAAAGATGAATGGCTGACTCAGTTTGTAAATTAACAATATAGATGCTACATTGTTATGTAATAGTTTAGCCTCTGAATATGAACAACAATTTTAATTTACTGTATGTGTATACACGTGTAAACATATTTCACAGAGACAGAGTGTGAAGGAGGAGAACATAAGAACGGCCATACTGGGTCATACCAAAGGTTCATCTAGCCCAGTATCCTGTCTTCCGACAGTGGCAAATGCCAGGTGCCCCAGAGGGAATGAAGAGGTAATCATCAGGTGATCCATTCCCTGTCACTCATTCCCAGCTTCTGGCAAACAGAGGCTAGGGACACCATCCCTGCCCATCTTGGCTAATAGCCATTGATGGACCTATCCTCCATGAATTTTTCTAGTTCTTTTTTGAATCCTGTTACACTCTTGGCCCTCACAACATGCTCTGGCAAGGAATTCCACAGGTTAACTGTGCATCGTGTGAAGAAATACTTCCTTTTGTCTGTTTTAAAACTGCTGCCTATTAATTTCATTTGGTGACCCCTAGTTCTTGTGTTCAGAGGAGGAGTAAAAAACACTTCCCTATTTACTTTCTCCACACCAGTCATGATTTTATAGACCTCTATCATATCCCCCCTTAATCATCTCTTTTCCAAGGTGAAAAGTCCCAATCTTATTAATCTCTCCTCATACGGAAGCTGTTTCATACCTCCAATCATTTTTGTTGCCCGTTACTGAACCTTTTCCAATTCCAATATATCTTTTTTGAGATGGGGTGACCACAACTGCACACAGTATTCAAGATGTGAGTGTACCATGGATTTACATAAAGGCAATATGATATTTTCTGTCTTATTATCTTTCTCTTTCTTAATGACTCCCAATATTCTGTTCACTTTTTTGACTGCCGCTGCATATTGAGTGGATGTTTTCAGAGAACTATCCACAATGACTCCAAGATCTCTTTCTTGAGTGGTAACAGCTAATTTAGACCCCATCATTTTATATGTATAGTTGGGATTATCTTTTCCAAATGTGCATTACTTTGCATTTATCGACACTGAATTTCATCTGCCATTTTGTTGCCCAGTCACTCAGTTTTGTGAGATCCTTCTGTAGCTCTTCGCAATCTGCCTGGGACTTAACTATCTTGAGAAGTTTAGTATCATCTGCAAATTTTACCACCTCAGTTTCTCTCTTTTTCCAGATATTTATGACTATGTTGAATGGGACTGGTCCCAGTACAGACACCTGGGGGACACCACTATTAACCCCTCTCTATTCTGAAAACTGACCATTTATTCCTACCCTTTGTCTCCTGTCTTTTAACCAATCACCAATCCATGAAAGGACCTTCCCTCTTATCCCATGACAGCTTACTTTGCTTAAGAGCCTTTGGTGAGAGACCTTGTCAAAGGCTTTCTGAAAATCTAAGTATACTATATCCACCAGACACCCCTTGTCCGCATGCTTGTTCACCCCCTCAAAGAATTCTAGCAGATTGGTGAGGCATGATTTCCCTTTACAAAAACCATGTTGATTTCTCCCCAACAAATTATGTTCATGTGTCTGACAATTTTGTTCTTTACTATAGTTTCAACCAGTTTGCCAATACTGAAGTCAGGCTTACCAGCCTGTAATTGACGGGATCACCTCTGGAGCCCTTTTTAAAAATTGGCGTCACATTAGCTATCCTCCAGTCATTTGGTACAGACATTGATTTAAATGATAGATTACAGACTACAGTTAGCAGTTCTGCAATTTCCCATTTGAGTTCCTTCAGAACTCTTGGGTGAATATCATCCGGTCCTGGTGACTTATTACTGTTTAGTTTACCAATTTGTTTACCAATCTCCTGTGACACCTCAATCTGGGACAGTTCCTCAGATTTGTCACCTAAAAAGAATGGCTCAGGTTTGCGAATCTCCCTCACATCCTCAGCCATGAAGACCGACACAAAGAATTCATTTAGTTTCTCCGCAATGGCCTTATCGTCCTTGAGTGCTCCTTTAGCATCTTAATTGTCTAGTGGCTCCACTAGTTGTTTAGCAGGATTCCTGCTTCTGATGTACTTACAAAATGTTTGCTATTACTTTTTGAGTCTTTGGCTAGTTGTTCTTCAAATTCTTTTCTGGCCTTCCTAATTATATTTTTACACTTCATTTGGCAGTTTATGCTCCTTTCTATTTTCCTCAGTAGGATTTAACTTCCACTTTTTAAAGGGTGTCTTTTTGCCTCTCAGTGCTTTTTTTACTTTGTTGTTTAGCCACAGTGGCACTTTTTTGGTTCTCACACTACGTTTTTTAATTTGGGGTATATATTTAAGTTGAGCCTCTATTACAGTGTCTTTAAAAAGTTTCCATGCAGCTTGCAGGGATTTCACTTTTTGCACTGTACCTTTTAATTTCTGTTTCACTAACCTTCTCATTTTTCTGTAATTCCCCTTTCTGAAATTGAATGTTTCTGTGTTGGGCTGCTGTGGTGTTTTCCTCACCACAGGGATGTTAAATTTAATTATATTATGGTCACTATTACCAAGGGGTCCAGCTATATTCACTTCTTGGACCAGATCCTGTGCTCCACTTCAGACTAAATCAGGAATTGCCTTTCCTCTTGTGGGTTCCAGGACTAGCTGCTCCAAGAAGCAGTCATTTAAGGTGTCAAGAAACTTTCTTTCCGCATCTCATCCTAAGGGCAATATGGGGATAGTTGAAATCCCCCATTATTACTGAGTTTTTTATTTTAACAGCCTCTCTAATCTCCCTGAGCATTTCACAGTCACTATCACCAACTTGGTCACGCGGTCGCTAATATATCCCTACTGCTATTTCTTATTATTAGAGCATGGAATTACTATCTTGGTCACGCAGTCGCTAATATATCCCCACTGCTATATTCTTATTATTAGAGCACGGAATTACTATCTATAGAGAGTCTATGGTTCAGTTTGGAGGAGTTAGTGACAGGAATCATGACCCACATTTTGAGAGAGAGAGAGAGAGAGAGAGAGAGAGAATGCGTGTGTGTGTGTGTGAGAGAGAACTACCAAAATGAGTATTGTGAATACGGTCACATAATTATTAACAACTCCTCCCCTGCAACATTACAATCTCAAACCAAAATACATAAGTATTTAAGTTTCATTATTTAGGGTGAGCTGTCACTTCTTCCTCTGCCCCAGGAGCAGACGAGGGAGGGAAACATGACACCAGAATCACAATTCTCTCCCTGGCTACCTGCTTGCTCCATGGGGGAGGTCATCTACCATTGGTCCTCAACAGGAGTTGATTACTTCCTCCAGTGTGCCAGTTCAGCTCTGCTGGATAATACAGTGAGGGAGTAGGGACAATCTCTGCTTACTCCCTGCCACTGCTCTCTTACTCAATTTGTTTGTTTTTTAAAAGCATATGGGTGTTATTTCCCCTCTCCCCAAACTGGAATTCCTCTTGAATATATTAAATATTAATATTTACCTGGTTTATTGAGAGGTTTGTGTTCACAGTTTCACTCACCCTTCCATTCTGAATCCCTATTTTTGTAAAAGCAAATAATTCCAACTGGAAAACAGAGAGCATCACCGTTGCAATGATTCCACTGGCCTGACCAGAGGGACCAATCCTCATCTCTTTGACTCAGAATTTACATTCCCATAATAGCGATTAGAATCCAGTTGTGATGCTCTGTACCTCGGGGAAAACACCCTACAGCCCCCATGTTCATCTTTATAAAATGATTGTGTGGTATCCAACGCAAAGTTTGTCATGTTGGGTGTCTTTGAAAGGATCATAATGCACTGAGCATGGTTGTTACAGTCATGTTATAATAAGGGTACAGGTTATAATTTCATGTATACAGTTATGAGGCTGAAGATGTATCCTCATGGCTTAAAGCAAGCCCATGCAAAAACTCTCCAGGAGCAGAGGGGCAGTTCACCTCATCAGGGCATGGATGTGACAAACCCAGCCCAGCCTCACAGGAACAATGGACACTGGCTTAGGCAGCAACAAAAGAATCTGTTAGATCCTCGAGGGAGTGACCCCCTTCCTTTGGTCAGTTTTGGACTGTGATGAGGTAATGCTCACCTGACTCTGAAGGGGGGTGGGGGAGCAAAGCCAAGAGGAAAGAAGGAGAGGCATTTTGCCAAGCTCTCTCTCTCTCCCATCCACATCTACAGACACCACCACCACCAAGCAACTGACCCACTGATCAAAGGAGAGAGCCTGGCTGAAGAGCCAGCCTGCGGTGAGAAGCATCTAAGTTTTTAAGGACACTGAAAATGTTAAAATCAGCTTAGAATGTGTTTTGCTTTTATTTCATTTGACCAAATCTGACTTGTTATGCTTTGACTTATAATCACTTAAATCCACCTTTATAGTTAATAAATCTGTTTGTTTATTCTGCCTGAAGCAGTACATTTGGTTTGAAGTGTGTCAGAGACTACCCTTGGGATAACAAGCCTGGTAAATATCAATTTCTTCGTTAAATTGACAAACTTATATGAGCATGCAGTGTCCAGCAGGCATAACTGGACACTGCAAGACAGAGGTTCCTAGGGTTGTGTCTGGGACTGGAGATATTGACTAGTGTCATTTGCTTGCAAGTAGCTGGGAGCAGCTTACATGCCAGAGGCTGTGTGTGGACAGCCCAGGAGTAGGGGTTCTCACAGAAGAGCAGGGTAAGGCTGGCTCCCAGAGTCAAGGATTGGAGTGGCCTAGCAGATCACTGGTTCAGACAACACCAGAAGGAAACGTCACACCAGTCCACTGAGATTTGTAGTAGTTGCCATAATCAAGTGTTAAGTATTGTATTATGGGTTAAGTCAATTTTCAGATTGCAGTTGTGTAGAAGGGTTCTTGGAGAGCTGGTAAACTTCACATACCTCTTCAGTTGCAGCCTTTTTAGCTAGTTGTGTAGAAATCAAGGGTCTTAATCTGGAAAAAAGAGAAAAAGGTGTTGGTGATTATTAGGAAAGTTATATTGTAAATGTAAAAACACAAGGTCAGCTTGACACAGGCTGCATTCACTTGTTCTCTAGCCAAGAGAATAAGTTTGCTAATGTTATCATATTATGTATTTATTTTATCCTTTCAATTTAAAAATAAAAAAGAAAGTCTATGATCAAGCCCTACACACAGTTTAATAGCATTAACATTTACATTCAGTAAAACTATCACCTAGCAGCTCCATACAATAAAGGATTGTCTAGACATGGAAGTTGATTTGGAATAAGGTAGGGTGTGTTTTTAAAGAGGTTTAGCTATTCCTGATTAACTCCATGTGTGAATGCTCTTATCCCAAAATAATAGTGTCTTATTTTGAATAAATTTAATCCATTTCCAAAGTGGATTAACCTTATCTGGAATACAATTAATCAGGAATAATTAATTTAGGAACAGCTAATCAGAATAACTCCCCATGTAGACAAGCCCTTAGAAAAAAGGCAAGCTAATAAGCACAATAGCAAAACTCCATCCCATATCCACCCAAAGCCCTTCTTAGCTCTCCCCAAAGGCCCTATAAAATAGATTACCTTTGCCACATGCTCTGAAAGCGGCCAAAAAATTCCTACCCATTGCTGGCCCCTCCCTCTTTTCTGTTATAGTGAGAGGGACAGATTCAGTGAGCCAGATTTCGTTCTTAATTACACCAGTGTAAATCTGGAATCACTTCCTTTTATTTCAGTGAGGTGATTCCACATTTACATTGATGTACCGAGATTACATCAGTATGGTTTTAACATCCTGTATCTAGCCTTAAACTAGACAACATCAAAAACCACAATGATCCTACATGAGCTGAAAGTAAGAAATGCTGGAAGCTGAACTTGCGCATATTTCTGGAAGTATTGCATAGCAGGGGAAAGGACCGCAGAAACACATTTGGAGATCAGAGATGAGTATTATTTTGCCACTCAAGTGCTAAGTTAGTCATTTGAAATCCTGTTTCCTTATTGCTATGAACACTGTTCTCAATTGTTTTAACGTAGTTCTGGCTGCTTTGTGTCCCCTCATACAGACATACCCAGCTATAGAGAGAATGACTTGCCTGGTACCTAAATTCTGCTCACACAGGTTCCCTGGCATACCTGTGAATGGAGTCTACGTTTCATTAATAGAGATGTACATCTCCAGAGCTAAGCATTAAATTTAGAGTAAGATGCTTCTTTCCCTCTACTCATCCATTGATTCTGGCATTCTTTAGCGTACAAAGAAGTTGTTCTTCAATTTAAAAAGGACACTAAATCTGACTATTCTACAGTAGGAAGTGAAACCCAGAGAAGGAGTGGAGAGTTTTAGTCTTCATTATCTGACAGAGATGAAAATATTAAAATTCAAGAGACAGGTGTTCAGATGAGAGTCTTCTTTGCAGCACTTCAGAACATTTTCAGGATACTTGAACAACTGGGGCAGTCCAAAGTGAACCTGTTTTCAGCGCATATAACCAAGCTGATGTCCAGACAACATTTCAAAGGCAGAGTCTATGCGCTTGCACCTACAGAGTGATTTGGATTACAACGGTATTCTTTTACAACTACTGTCTGGTGCACTTCATGATTATCAACATCATAGAAGAAGATGGTATCGTTAACCCAGAGAATGTATTTACTCCCTAGAAGTCCTAAAGGATCCTTCGATATACAGAGAAAACATTTGAAGGCACATATACAAATCTTATTCTGTGTCCAGCTTCCTCTTTATGCTGCCCCATGTGAGTTATACAACCTTCCTAATATCTGAATATGTGTATCATACTGTTAATCATTGATTTCTAATCTAGAGTACCAATTTAGATGCACACAGACATGAGAATGCAGTAACAATATCAACAGGTTAGATAAATGAAGATTGCTGGTAAAATATCTGTTACCCTGTATTCACATATTAGAAAAGCAGTAGATAAGACATTAAAGCTCTCTATTTGAAAACAGTGTGATTATTGCAATTAACACTCTATCCAAAAATGAGACTTGTTGCTGCATGTTAATGATCAACACCATGCCCCCCAAAGAATACCCTGAAGCCTTGCCCCTCCCCAGTTAGAATCAAGCTATAAAATAAGCCCAGAAGGCACTTGCAATGTGTCGGCCTTTGTTTTAGAGGCAATAGTGCATGCGATCACACTGAACAATACAATCACTGCTACACTAAGTACTACAGTAAATATTCCAATGTCATTTTAATTACAAATGTTCCCATAATGAAGGGAAAAAGGGATTCTTTCTGGTGGAACCCCTAATTCTAAACTGCAACTCTAAATATAAGGAGTCATTCTATTGCACTTCACAATAATGAGAAACTGAATACTCCACAGGCTGTATTTCTGTACTATGTTAGTGTTCATAAAGCATGTTTATTTCTCAGTAGTAAGAGTACTACAGTTCTCAGAGCAAGCCAAAAATAATACAGAAAAAACATATATATGATGCACTGGAAAGACATTGGGCCTGATTCTCCTCTTCCTTCCACTGATCTTACAGTAGTGGGACTCCCCTGAGTTCAGCAGAGTTAATCCCAATTTAAGCAGGAGGATCATTAATTAATATGTACTATCACCAAACACCAGCAGTGAGAACCAAAACCATCACACACAGAGATACATTGTGTCAACTTATTTTCCTAAGAGAATAACATCTTCGATTAAAAAAAGTAATTTATGTCTCTTGGCTGGTGATGTCATTACCTCCACAGAGACCCCTAGCTATTACTGTACTGTACAGAGCACTGAAGAAAGATTTTACATTTTTTTTTAAATGCCCTGATGCCCTGACCTCCTTAAAACAGAGCAGCTGCTGCCACACCAACCATATGGAACAATAAATTACTGGCTGCCATGGCTACAGATGCTGGCTCCTTCTGCAGTTTCATTTAACCAGGGAAGGCTAGGATATTGTAGTGTGCCGTCACTGAAGAACACAGCTGTTTCTGAGGCGTGAGTGGGATGGGGCATTAATGCTCAAATGAGCAGTTTCACAAAAAGAGGACAGCCAAAGTCCTTTATGCCACTTTCAACATGCATGTACCCCCCATCAGCATGACTACCTCCCCATCTATCCCAGCTCATTAGACTTGCTGAAAACTCGGCTTCTGCTGAGCAGAAGAAATACTCGGAATTAGGAACTGCTTTGTCTCATATGCTTGGTATCGTTTCCTGGGTTAAGACACACTGTGATAAACAGCATGTTTCTGTTTAAAATATAATACTTCGACAAAAATGAAATGGTTCTCGTGATCTTTCTAAATGCTTCTGTACTCATTCACCATTTACTGTATCTTCTGGTTTTTATGCATTTGCATTACGAACTATGAAACTGACAGAATTAAATACATTAAAAATAAAAAAAAATAAACCACAAAAGAAGCAATGTTGGGAATAGTAAAGCAAACTTACAAAAGGAAAAAGATGTATGAAGCCCAAGTGCAACATACAGATTTCAAGCCAATTTTGAAAATTATTCATATGTTCCAGTCAACCAACATATGTAACACGTGAAGTTGATACTCTTGACATTTTCTTGCCAGAAAGTAATGGCACAGTATTTGTCGTTAGTGTCTGCTCACTATAGAATCTGCTTAGCTCCTGCTCCAGCTTCAGTTAAGACATTCAAGGCAGCATCTAGGTTTGTCCTCCAGCTTAACAATTTAAAAGAAGATTCAGTATAATAGAATCTGGCAGGGCTGAAGATCACATAAATTGAACTTTCAAAATGAACAAATGCTTTGAAAAACAAGCTGGCTGTGACAAACTTTTTATTTTGCTTATTACTTAATAAACAAAGATTATATAATACATCACATAAAACAGAGAGGAGTTACGGGGTAATAAAGATGTATAATTTATATTAAGCAATTCACTCACCCAGGGGATTATTATACCATAACAATCGTCACTCAAAGCTCTCTTACTGCTGAATTTTAATTTAATCCATCCACATATGAATCCTCTTACTGCTGCTTACCACCCATACTAATGTTATAGACAGAAGGACAGACAGACAACAAATACATAGAATATCAGGGTTAGAAGGGATCTCAGGAGGTCATCTAGACAACCCCCAGCTCAAAACACCTCAACTCCCCAAAAACCGGACACCTGGCAACCCTAATGGCACCCAGACACAGAAGGTAAAACCCGGATGGGTGACAAACCTACTGGAAGACTTTACTGGATTTGTCAATATGGATGCTGATGAACTCACCTGTTGAGAGCTGACAACAGAGGAAAGTATTTGCAATTTTTAAAAAATCTAGACTTGCTCAAAAGAGAAACCACTGTCCAAAAGATGCCATTGCTTTCATCACACCAGTTTGAGCCTTTTCTGCCTGCCCAAATGAAATGGTGGCAGAAAGGCAGATTTGCATCTTATAGAAAATCTTCTTGAAACAGAGGGAGCTATGAAGCTGGGTTACAACTTTATTCTACAAAGTATGTGAAAAACCACACTATGGCTCCGAATCAGTAAGACACACAAACCTGTGCCTCACTTTAATTATGCAAGTAGTCCCACTTTAAGGGCTTAACCGCCTTGCTGAATTGGGGCCCAAAATGGTTGTGAAAAGGCAGAAAATTTATGGAAATTATATAAGGCAATCTAAATACCAATCATTTTTACATCCTGTGCTTACAGTTACAGACAGACAAATCTTTCTAAATTAACAAGTCACACAAACACTTCTATAATCTGATTAGAACTAAATTACATTGTGAAGATGTGTATTTCCAATGGCAAAATTTTTAACAGTAGTGTTTTTGCCTTTAATTCTGGTACAAAAATTCTGGTACAAATGTATTATACCAGATGTAGTCAATGAGGTCCACAAGTATTTGCTTTTGGACAGGTGTTTTTGATCAATCTCAACCTCATAAAAACAGATAATGAGGCCAAAGGAAAACATCTAGTAACGTGCAGTCTCTGAGAATAATCCACAGAGATTGTTATACCCAAAGGTGATGCAAGATTTATTGTTAGATCTTTCCTGTTTAAAGTATGTGACATTAAAGGACAAAAATCATACTAGACATAACATTAAATTATCTCTTCCTCCTTCACTATCTCAGATAATACAGCACTCTTTAAACAAGGTGCATCTTGCAGGTATATGCAGTGGAATACAATAATTTAAGATTCAGGTAACTGTACTTTCATACAAGTAACTCATCAAAGCACAACGGCACACAGTAGAAACCTCCCCTTCCCCCATGTCTGGTATATTATACATTAAAGAGCAATTTCATTGCCAACCATCTGGAAATCAATGTCTTCCAAATTTTATTTCGTGATTACCAACATTCGTCTTCGTAACTCATTTCCAATTATAAGCAATAAATCATTTCTTCTTGCCTCTAATTTATAACAGCCAATTAGGGGAAATCTCTTATTTAAATAGCAAGTATATCTTTAAATTATCACACATTTTGAGGTACACACTGAACATGCCTAATCAAACAGCCTAATGGTGGTATGGTGGTACATTCAAAGGCAAACACCACCCTCTGCACTCTCATGACTTGCGTATCTTAGGACTTTGTGCAATTTAAGAGATTAGTGCTACATGATTAATTTAACTTAGATGAGATTGGTATTTTGCCATCCATGGAAGAGCACATATCTGAGGTAAGTTTCGAGTCATGACCTCGCTAGCAGACATTGCATTAAAACGAAGAAGTGGGCCACTAGAAGAAGTCGCAGTGCAGTCTGTTAACAAGCTAATTGATTTTTTAAAATACAGCTATGTGAGTTAAAGTTGAGTCAAAACAGCTTTAACTTTCACATGGGAAGGTTGTGACAGAATGCATCCCGGTATTCACACTCTACACACTATGCTAATAATCTATGTACCAAGTATGCCTTGTGAGTAGGGCTCCGTGACTTCTGCAGGGGCCAGTGTGGCTGAACCCAGGGCTGCCCAAGCAGCTGGCTCTGGGGCCAGCTGCTAAGGTGGTCCCCAGGACAGCCACACCAGCTGTTGCTGGAGTGGCCCCAGGGAATAGCACACCAGTCGCTGCTCTGGCAGCGGTCCCTGGCTGGCCGGAGCAGCTGCAGTCTACTGCCCCTGGTAGTTGGGGCCATTGGCCCCAGGCGCCCCACCCACCCAGCAGCAGCAGCAGCCGCCGCCCCCAGTGTCACCCAACAGCGCACCCCTCTCAGATGCCCCTCAGCAGCGGCCCACTCACACACCCCCAAGATTTAATCACAGGCATTTTTAGTAGAAGTGATCACAGGCCGTGAATTTTTGTTTATTGCCCGTGACCTGTCCCTGACTTTTACTAAAAATACCAGTGACTAAATCATAGCCTTACTTGTGAGCTATAATTTGAAAACTCATAATTGGCTGGTAATTATTGTCCTGATAAAATGTGTGTGGCAATACTGTGTGCAAAGTTATAAGATTCCACTGTATGGTATTATTAACAAATATTCCAAACTGAGGTTGGCAAACAAGTCTGTCTCAAATAAAGGAATGTGCGCTCTGCTTAATTTGCATGTAAGCAGTGAACAGAGTCATAAAGCAGGAAGGGAAACAAAGGAAGCTGAAGCAGGTGAGGAAAATGCAGCAGGAAACATCCTTCCCCATAGACTTCTTCTCTCCTGGTATCCAGCTGGAATGTTTTTCAAGAAGGGGACTGAAACTATAAAAAAAAAGAAGGGCAAACCCTGCAAGGCACCTCCCTCTAATTGCGTTCAAGGCACCTGAAGCGACAAAGGAAGCATTCATTGGACTCTGGGAGAAGGGGTCCTCTGTTTTGAATTTAACATTATTTGTTAAGTTAGGCATCAGTTGCCTAACTTTTATCTATATTTTTCTTTAATCATTTCTGACTTTTATGCTTCATTACTTGTACTCACTTAAAATCTCTCTCTTTGTAATTAATAAATTTGTTTTATCTACCCCAGTGTGCTTGAACTGAAATGTCTGAAAACTCTATTAATGGTGACAAGTTATGTGCATATTATTTCCATTAAAGAAATAATACACTTTACATACACTTGTACTGTCCAGGAGAGGGCTGGGCAGCACAGGATGCACATTTCTGGGGGATGAGCTGGGACTGGGTGTGTTGAGGTCACCCTGCAGCATAATCAAGGCTGGTTAGAGCCAAGGTATGGCTGGCTGGCTGCAGCCCACACGCAGACATAGCTGGGAGAGACTTATACACTGGGGGTTGTTTGTGAGCAGTCCAGGCTGGAGGCTACAGCAGCAAAGCATTGCAAAGGGCACCCTACAGAGAGCACTAACAGTGAGACATAGCGCACAGTCTAGCTTCACACATTACTAACTCGCCCTGCTGTTTTGGGGCCTGTCAGGAATTGTGTGGTGCTTTGTGTATGTGTATGAATATAACACTGTTAATGCACCAATTAATTTTGTGGTGCCTGCTGTACATTTATGATTACTGAACTGTGTTTGTCACTGATCCCAGGAGTTGTGTCACTGGACAGTAACAAGTCAGTGGGTGCTTTCAGTACAGCAAGGCATTCTGCAGCATATATTGAGAATGACAATAAAGATGAATTAGTTTCCAAAAAATTGAATCTTATTGAGTAACAAAACCACTACAAAAAATTCTGTATGATGTAAAAGCAAATACATAAAAAACTTAAATTAATGAAACAGAACTTAGCAAGGGGAAATATTCATGTCCATATTGACTACATGTACAGCAACTGTGGTTCTCCCAGGCCACTGTATGTGGAGCTGTGGTTGTCCTTACTGACCCCTGATGTGGAGTGGTAGGTTTAGGGATGCGGCCCCATATGCCACATGGAATGTAGAGGGGAGGTGTAAGGAGATGCTGCAATGGAGTTCTCCATGGAGTGCAAAGGCAGGCAAGCCTGGGATTGTTCAACCTGTAGGTTCACAGCAATCTGCACCATCTGTGTTTGTTGACAGAGAAGCCCCATTATGTCCTGGTGCATCTCCCTCTTCTTTTCCTGCTCGGCCCATATGCTACTAGCCTGTTTACTGCAATGGTGCCTGATGAGATTATCATCAACTGGCACGGGAAAGTGTCCTCCTGTGGAGGAAGCAATAAGGCTGCAATTCCTAGAAAGCTCTGAGAGAGGATTGCAGAGCACCTCCAGGAAAGTTTCACCGAGATCTCTAAGCAGGATTCAAGGGACATACCTGCGTACATAAGCAAACTGCTCTGCAAAGCGCCCCCTGCCTAACTCTACAGGGGAATGTAAAAACAGATGACAACTCTACCTCTCTTTGTTGTACTACTACCTCTGCTAGAATGAATAAATTAATACAAAAGTCAATAGCTGTGTCCTGCTAAGTCGGGGTGCCAGCAGTACACCATTGTAATGGCAAATACAATTACACATTTACCCAAGGTTCTTCTCCCTGCATCAGGCTCACCCGTGCTCAACTTGACTGGACTTCAGTGGAGTCTCAAACAGGTTCTGGTTTGCGACATAGCTGGACTACTCTATCATATGTCCCCATCCTCCTCCTCTCCTTACCCTCGCTGTTCACAAATGGGGTCTGTGTCTTGGGTTTCTAGGAGATATCAACGGTGGCTGTAAGGTGGTGATGGGGTCTCTGCCAAGTAGGGCATGAAACTCTTCGTAAAAGTGGCAGGTCTGTGGTTCAGCACCGCATGGACTGTTGACATCCCTGACCTTCTGGTATGCCTGCTGCAGCTCCTTTGCTTTCATTTGGCACTGCTACTGATCCATGTCATATGCTTTCTCCTGCATCCACCGTGCAATCTGCTTGTAGATGGCCACATTCCTATGGCTGGTCCATAGCAGTGCCTACATAACCTCTTCTCCCTACTCTCCCAGGAGATCCAGTATCTCCTGTCTACTCTAGGTTGGCTGGGCAGCTGCACACAACAATCGAGATTTGCTAGTGTGCTTGCCAAGCTGGACAATCAAGAAAAAGCATTTTAAAAATGTGCTGGGTTTTAAAAGGTGGTGGTGGTGGGAGGGGGACTGTTGGGTCTCCATGACACCTGGGCCGTGGCGTTCACAACTGTGACCAGAGAGGTCAGTGTTGGGTATTGTGAAAGCTGCTGGAGGACTGTTAGGGTCAGCATAGGCAATGCACTGTCTACATTCATGCTGCACCAACTTCAGTACATCAACCATGGCTCAACGCCATTCAGAGAGGTAGTGTTACTGCATCACCATAATGGGGTGCTTACATCAGTGAAAGACAAATTTACCTGTAGACACATGCACAGGTAGATTAACACAAGGTGGCTTACGTCAACCTAACTTCGTAGTGTAAGCTAAACCACTATAAACCTGGCTTAAACCAAAATAAGCATGTCCAACACAGCCTGTGGCATTGGTTCAAATAAAATCATTTTAAAATCACATCTTAAGTTAAACAAGTACAATTAGGTGTTGAACCTTTAAGAAAGGCTTCCTTTGTATAAAATATTAGTCACTGAAGTTAAATAAGCATGAACATCAAACAAACAAAAGAGTGACTAAAAATCCTTTTCCCTCCTAATTGCTTAACCTTCCTTTAGCTCTTGTAATGTGACTGAACATCATGCAATGTCATCACAGACATCTTCCAGCCTACAAAGGATCTGAATTGTGAACGTAAAAACAAGTCTATTAAAAAAACAACCATAAATCATGCCATCTTTATCATGAAAAAAGCAAAAAAGTCAAGAGCCCATTTTTCCCCTTTGCAGGTCACCTTTAACAGAATTATTAACAAAGACTGCTAACAATTCTAGTGTAATAATACAATCTTATGCCCTGACCCTCAAAAAAGCCCATGTATTTCAATGACTTTAACTACATGAGGAGTCCCACTGAAGTTAATGCAACTACTCAAATGCTTAAAAGTTAAACATATGCACAAGCATTTGCAGGACTGGGGACTTCCATACACCTGGAATTGTAAAGTTAGAGATGCATTCATTTCACTTGAGAATACATACAGTGCAAGCTATCTTCCTACCGATTATTAGGATATGGAGCAAGGAAAGTGGAGGAAAAAAGGTTTAGTTGACTGACTAGGCATGAAAGTATAGTGAAATTTGTGAAGTATACTATAAATAGGTGTCTCTATGCTGCTTCATTTATATAAAAAGGGTTTTTTTCCCCATGAAAATCATTTTTGTTAGCAGATTACTCAGCAGTGTCAAGAAGTTTTTCATCATATTTATGATACACAACAGATATTAATGCAACTATAATATGAATGTGTAAAACATGAAACAAATGCTAATAATCTCAAGTAAATCCCTCCTCCTCCTTTTGTACCTCAAATAATTTTTCACCACAGCTATTTTAGTTACTTGAAACCGGTACTGTACAAAACAGTGCAGACTCTAAATTCCCCAGTGTGGTTTAAATCCTTCTACATTCTGAGCTATGCTTGAAGATCAATAAAATGATACTTTTCGGTTAATCCTACTGCATTTTTTTATTTTGAACTTTTCCCCCAGGAACTCTAAACTAAAAATTCACAGTGAAAATAGAAAAACTGATATTCCTAAAGGACCTCAGCTACTTAAAGAAAGAGGCAGAGTGTTTAATAGGGAGGCTACATATGTGCAGAGTCTTTTTAACCTTTTGTGCTGTATTCATCCATCTCCAAACCAAAAAGATTGTACTGCACACAAACAGAAGATTAAGCCCGGCCTGAAATTGCTACTTCAAAGTCCGCTAGTAATAATTTTGCCAATTTGTTTTTCCGTTACAACAAATGTCAATTAAACCAAAAGCACCAAGTAAATGCATACATTATAGCATGCAAAATGAAGCTGTTGGAATTGTGTCATATTAGGAAAATAAGGAAAACCTTTATCTGTTATCATCAAATCAAGTTTTAAGTCAGTATAAGTTGCTATTTTTGTTTGTTTCTTGTTGTCATTTTGCTCTGAAGATTTGAAAAACAAGTTTTGAAGAGTCAGCCAACAACAAATGCTAAATTAAAAGGATGGAATCACCTTTTTTTAAAGACACACACACACACACACACACACACACACACACACACACACGTCCTGAATCCTAAGTTTAGATCTGCTGCATTCTGTATATGGGTAAGGAATGCAACAAATGTTTTAGAAGAGTTTAGACCAATGAGGCAGCAGTCAGTTTTGGACTAACTTGTAATAAAAGTTTCCCTTTCCAGTTGTTTTAATTGCCACACACTATATTTTCCTTTACCGGCATTGCAGATTCATTCCAGTTGCCTTAATTTTTGCATCTGTAGAGTACCGTGGGAACATTAATACTTGGCAACGCTACACTTAGCTTTTAGGATGACTATACAAATCTGTATTTTCCTTTCCTTAGTTGTTTATTGCAGTATAAAAGTAAATGAAGAAATGGAGGAAGTATTTGTTTAAAAAAATAGTGTGAACTCTTTGGGCATACTGTGCATATTTTCATGGAAGCTTAGGTCTCTCCGAATAAACCATTTTAAAGCCACCGAATCAAATCATATACATGGCAGACTTAAATTTAGGAATTAGTTCAGTAGCAGTTTATGACCCTTTGCTCTGAAGTAAACTAAAGCACATTAGATCAAGAATTTATTAACCTAGAAGTATGAAGTTTGCCCCAGTATTAATGGAAAAGAAAAGTGGCAAAGTCACAAATAAACTTTCACTGTTACTTCTAAGTTTCACAATTTTTGAACATCTTATTTGAAAACATTAATAGGAGGCTACAGGTATCCGTTCACAATTAAACAAGCAAGGATCATAAACCCAAGGTCTCCCAGTGAACAAAATTTAAAACAACTTGAAGATACTAGATATCTCACAAAGCAAACTATACCCACCAACAGAAAGCCTTTAAAAAGTAAAGATTGATCTATCAAATATATACCTACACCGATTTATTCAATTCATATCAAAGATATTCCATGTGAATTCTAACACCCATGCTGCACAGCACGTGGTAGGCCAAATTCCGACTCCCCACTCACTTCCCAGGATATAAATGCAAAATTAACATTGCAAAAGCAGCATGAAAGTGGGATGGTATTTTTGCCAACTGCAGCCCTATACAGAGAACCCCTGTGTGGATCACTCCTGCCAGAGGCAAGAGTAATATGTGACAACAAAGGATGGCTGGGTCAGAAAGAATGCAGAGTAAATCACACTGACCACGTCCCATGACCTTGCCTCTATATTCCTTCTCCATGGCTTTAGCCAGGGTTAACATGCATACTACAAATTGAGTTCACCAACAATTACATCCCAATGTTCCCCTCCTACCTACCTATGGTACTTCTGTGGCCCCCATTACCATAGTATTTGAGCACCTGACAATTGTTAGTGTATTTATTCTCACAACACCCTTGGGAGGTAGGGAGGTGTTTTTTATCCCCATTTTCAGATGGGGAACTGAGGCAGACAGACTAAATGACTTGCCAAAGGTCACAGAGGAAGCCCCAGGCTAGCACGCTAACCACTGAACTATCCATCCTCTTCTTCTCCTGCCTCTGTGCTGCCCTGAACAAAAGAAATTACCTAATATAGCCTTATAGTAATGATATTTCAATCAGCCTCCCTTCATTGGCAAAATTTTCATTAGTAACAAAGTGAAAATAAAGTTGATCACCTCTAAATTTACCTACTACCCACCTTGGCCAATGAACAAGCTATGTACATGGTTGATTTTACATCAGCAGCACCTTTGCGGACCCATTTTTCTTTTCTTTTCTTACGCAAATTTTAGTACTGAAATTTATAAACCATGATTCACAAGCTATTTTCTCAGGATGACAGCATCATAAATTGTACGGGAGTCTTCAGAAATAAGAACTGAGAAGCTAGGTGTACGGTATCTGTGAGACAAACACTAAGTTTTCTCTAGCTACTAATATAAATAGCAAAAAAAGCCTTATGTTTATTAGAAACAGATTAAACAAGTTCCAATTCTTTGCGAATGCTAGAACTACTGTAGAGACCTAGCCAACTCTAGCATAGCAGGAGTTTTAGTTGTCTATCACTGCACATTTAAACACCTGAGGACTTTGCAATAAACACTGAATTTAATTCACCATCAAAAGACAAAATCCATGTTCTAGCTGCCAAAACCTTAGCAGCCTAAACAGAAAATGTCACAAGTGATTTTCAGTAACAGTATAAAAATAAAGAACAACATTTTAATGTCTTAAGGCGATGGATAGATAGATAGATAAATGGATTTACAGCTATGATTTTTTTCCTAAACAAGAATCATACTTCAATTGGATTGATAAAGCAGAACAAATTAAGAAAAAAAAATCTAATAAGCAATTTTATTTTTAAGCTCTTCAGTTCAGTTCTGTTAGGCTCATCAGCCTGAGGGACAAAGTCTTAAAAGCAGTGCAGTTTTATGCATTAGGGTTCTGGGAGTCTTCACTGGTGCCAGATAAAATAAAACAAACATTTTGAAGGAAAAGGGCCACACAATTAAAAGTGCTGTTTTGGAGGCTTTTCCATCCCATCTTTGACAAAGTCACAAATTATGCCTTAGGTGCACTTCACACACACCTGCAAAATCATGTTTAGAATATCACTGCACAGGGATCCAAATCCAAAGACACCTGCAACTTGAGCAGCTTTGATGGTGCTGGTAGCAGTCTGAAATTTTTGCTGGTTTGGGTGATGTGACTTTGTGGGAGGAGGGAGTTTGTGTACTTTGAGGTTCTTTCTTCATTGTGATTTTAACAGGCACTTTCATGCTCCTGAAAAAAAGAGAGCCTAAAACGACCCAGGGGCAGTAAACTCTCCAGGTTGCAGGGGCTCATTTGCCAGATATGAATTACTAGTAAGCAGTTTATTGCTGCTGAGCTGATGCAGTTTGTCTATTATGCTTAGGGATATTCTTGTATATATTAAGGGATCAAAAAATGAGCTGCTTTATAAAGCACCTATCTGAACGAATATGAACATTTTAAAAAATGGCATTTTCACATTTAGACTCTGTGATGAAGTGAAGTTTTGCTGAGCAAGAAGCTGCATATCTTTCAAAATTATCATACAAACAAGTTGTTTCCATATAACCTTTTCACATGAGTAAGCGAACTGCATCAAAGACCAGCAAAACAGGTTTTACTTTCCTCTAGTGCTTGCTAAAGTAAGAAATGAAAGAAGAACTATAAGGTAACTATTTCTATTTAAAATGGAAAAATGTCCATGAGAACAGTAATTAGAGTTGCGAAATAATTAGTCCTAGATTTGTTTCTGTAAGACAAACAATTTCAAATGGGTCAACAGAAGCAATGTCAGAAAAGGTCAAGACAATTCTCTTTCACACTAGGGACAGCTGTTGCAATTCACGGTAGTTTTTCTTTGTTGTTAAGAGAGAAGAGAGATTACTGCAGTCTTAATTCCTGAAGCAGTGTATAAGAGCCTAATGCTCATGGAAAAAACCAGCATCTTGTCTACAAACTTCTAAACCATGCTTTCAATTCTTTTCAAATTACTAATATACAACTCCTCCCCTCACAAATCCTTTTACACTAGATCTGTATTTGGCCCAAGATGATCTCTATCAGCAGCAGTAAAATATAAAGGCCCATCCAGTCACTCTTCATTTTCTCCAGAGACCTCTATTTACTCACTAAGAGTGAAGTTCACTCATGGTGCACAGGGCCAGTACAAAGCCCCTCACCTCCACTTAAACTTTGCACAGGGCTATGCAGGGACAAGCAGCTGCACAGGGTGCATTACAGAAATGTTCCCTTTGTTGGCCCCACATAAGCTTCATGGAAGATCACACTGGGGACAGACTACAGAAGGGGCTATGGACTGGTACGTACATGAATCCAATGGTACCAATACCCCATAAAACTGATGCCAGTGGGCTTCAAACACTAATCCAGGCCTTAGATCCCGACTCCAGGCTGGGGAGGTGGATTTCACCTTCAGAACTCTTCTACCAAAATACAGCTTAAATACACAGGCTTTATTCTGGTATAGTCACCTCCAAACCTGCTGTACAACCCAGGCAAAACCTACCTTCTCCCACTGTCAATTACATACTCAGCTAATAACCAATCCTGGACTGGATAAACTCTGCAGCCAAAGTCCAGAATAAGGTAGTTATTCATTTTGAGAGGAAGGAACATTAAGACATTACATACGCAGATTCTGCATGTGGGTATATACAAAAATCTACCAAAAATGCATGTCACACTACCGAAAGGCAAATCGTTACAAAAATGGGAGCCTCTTGATTCTGAAATAACACTGTGAAGCTGTGCTACCACTGGTACCTCTGCTAGCACCGATAACACCCAGTCAGAAGGAAGCCGAGAGCAGAGTGTGGCTGCCCTCTTAACCCTACAACCAGCACAACTCCTCCCTACCCCAAAGGCCCCATGCCCCAGCACAGGCTGCAGGGACAAGGAGCTGCTGTTCTTCCTTCACGCTAGTTTCTGCTTGGGTCCTTCGGCTTCTGCTTTCTCCTCACTCTCAATAGTGAAGGGCATCATACTAGCCAGAGAAATTAGAGGAGACCATCACTCATATCATCCAGCAGTGCACACAGCCAGGTTTCTTGTTCTTTGTCATAAATAATGGGGCTTCAACCTCCCTTTGGAGACTATACTACAGTCTAATTATAGGCTGCACTGTCAAGACGCGCTTTTCTGCTATTCCAGTGAAATTTTCCTTTTCTAAGGTTCATCCTTTTACTCTTAGTTCTACCCTCCCATACTACCTATATCATTGTTCTCCATCTTTGCTGTTTGTTTGTTTCAAGTATTTGTAGATGTTTGTGTCATCCCTTAGTCACTCCTGAATCAAACTATACATACTCTGGCAAAGTCAGACCTGACAGCTATATGTGCTTATAAGTCACCATCTCCAAACATCATTATTTTTCTCCTCTGAGCTCCCTCTCATTTCTCTATATTTTTCTGGTGTGGACAATCACACAACTGAACACAACATTCCAGACTCAAGTTCTACAGGGAAGATCTATTCTCCTCCCTAATCCATGATGTGATGTTTCTTGCACATATGGCTTAAAATTAGCCTTTATTATAGACTCATATCTAATTTGCTGACCACTATCTCCCCTCATTCCCGTATCTACCAGTATTATGGGTTTTACGGGTTTCATTTCCATTTATTATGTGCATTTCACATTTTGATTTTTGGGGTGCATTAAATCAAATTTTTCCAAAATGAATCTCACTTTATTTCCTGCCCTTGTTTCTAAGCTCCCTTGGTGCCGTTGTTTTACATCTTATTCCCCAATGATGTTCAGAACCACACTCAATTTATCGTCTTCTGCTAATTTCATTAACACATTGTTTTACCCCTTTTTCCACATAATTTTTGAAGACTGGATCTCACAAATCACTACACTGTTTCAAACAGCTTTGTGTAACTTAACACCACTGCTTACTGTTTGTTTGGGCAAAGACTGTAGCATGGGGGTGGAGGGGAGAGAAAGGACTTGAGTGAGAGAAAGTGCCTGAAAATTCTGTTTCCTCAAGTGCCCTCAGGAAAACATGAAAGAAGGTGAAAAAAATATATCTGTTAACAACATTAGATCCTGAAATCTTTTGCTTTTTCTTATGACCTGCTTTGTTAGGTATTTGAAGGTAACTTTTGCCAGGAACAGATGGTGTTCAAGCAGACAACTGGCAAATGATCTAGAAGACAGCACTGAGATGTTGTGTGGAAGTCTGGTCAGGTATCCAAATATGGTATGAATAGGAATGCAGCAGCCCAAAAGGTTTTTGTTTCAAAAAGGAAATGTAAGTAGGACAAAGAGAAACCTGTAGGCAGGATATTTTAGGACAAAGAGAAACTTGACTGTAGAATAATCACACTTCGTCCCAAGTGAGTCCATCTTCACAGTGGATGTATCAAATAGTCACTGGACCTTTCAACATTAGATAAAGTGAGTGAACGATACTTTGACATATACACACAAAAACAGAGCAGTGGATCTTTTAACATTTGGTGGTACACCTCAAAAAATGGAAAAGGGGTACTAAAATTGAGATGACAGTGCTCAAGAGTACAAACACATCCTAATCCTCTATGCAATACTTTCAGGTGGCCAATTAAATGTGATCTAGACTTTTTCCCTCCAGTATGACACTACTCAGAACAAAAAAAGGTGATGTACGAGACTTGCAAATCAGGGACTTTAGATATTATCCACATGGGCTGGATATGTAAACAAAGCTTTTTTTTTAGAGAGTTAAGACTGAAAGAATGTTTCAGTGGAGTACAGCTAAAATCCAAAAATTGCATTTCATTTACAAAAGTTCTATACCTTCAGAAACGAACAGTTAAGGGATCCAGACAGTTACCAATGCTACAGACCAGGGGTCGGCAATCTATGGCATGCAAGCCAATTTTTAATGGCACGCTCGGGCCTGCTGGGACCCCAGTGTGCCATTAAAAATCCTGCAGATGCGGCAAGCTGCAGGGTCCGTGCTCCTGGGCTGGAGCGCCGGGCTGAGTGCAGCAAGCCGCTGGCCCCTCCCCCGCCTTCCCCTGGAGCCCTGCCACCACGTACGGCGCTCTGGGGGTCGGGGCTGTGCGCTCCCGCGGGCCAGCGCTTGGCTCTGTGGGGAGGAAAAGACGCTCCCTGCACATCTGGAGTCCTGCCGCCTCGCGCAGCCCCACCCCTCAGAGCGCTGTGCGTGCAGCGGCAGGGCTCCGGATCAGCGGGGAACCTCACGGTAAGGTGTCTGGGTCCGGGGGGGGGAGCAGTTAGATAGGCATGGGAGTCCAGGGGGTCTGTCTGGGTGTGGATAAGGGTTGGGGCAGTCAGGGGACAGGTAGGGCGTAGGGTCCTAAGGCGGCAGTCAGGGGACAAGGGACAGGGAGGCTTAGATGGGGGGGGCCCAAGAGGGGGTAGTTGGGAGAAGAAGCGGGGGGGGAATTGTGGGGGGGCAGTCACCCAGCCCTCTGCCCTGAGCCCTGACCCCCCACACACACACCCAGCCCTCTGCCTTGAGCCCTGCACAGACCCCCAGGCCCCTGCCCTGAGCCCTGTACCACCCAGCCCTCTGTTGACTCCACCCCCCCCGCATGACCCCAGCCCTGACTCTGGCACCCCCACACATACCCAGCCCCCTTACCCTGACACCTTCACCCCCCTCACATGTGCCTAGCCCTCTGCCCTGACTCTTGCACCCCCCATATCCCATGCATCCCGCACATCCCCATCCCCACCCCCACCCTGAGCACCAAACGGGAGCTCCTGCACCCCCACTCACATTTCCACCTGCACCCCTCACACCAAATGGGAGCTGCCCAGGTAAGTGCCCCCACACCCAAACCTCCTGCCCCCAACCCTGAGCCCCCTCCCTCATTCTAGCTCCTGGCCAGACCTTTCACCCCCAGCCCTGTGCTCAGTCCACTCCCACCCTCAGCTCAGTGCAGAGAGAGGAAGAGAATAGGCCAGAACCAAGGAGAAGGTAGGTACCCACTGTATGTGGGCAGGGCCGGGACCCCAGACCGGCAGCGGGCTGAGCGGGTCCGGTAGCCGGGATCCTGGCTGGCAGGAGCCGGCGGATGGAACCCTGGAGCGGCAGTGGGCTGAGTCGCTCAGCCCACTGCCGGTCTGGGATCCTGGCTGCTAGTCCCGCAAAGCCCACTGCTGGTCTGGGGTTCTGGCTGCCAGACCCTTCCCAGCTGGGGTCCCGACTGCAGGCCTCACTCAGCCCACTGCCAGTGGGCTGAGCGGGCCGGCAGCGTAAGATCAACATTTTAATTTAATTTTAAATGAAGCTTCTTAAACATTTTGAAAACCTTGTTTATTTTTACAATACAACACTAGTTTGTTATATAATATATAGACTTGTAGAGAGAGACCTTCTAAAAAACATTAAAATGTATTACCGGCATGCGAAACCTTAAATTAGAGCGAATAAATGAAGACTCGGCACATCACTTCTGAAAGGTTGCCGATCCCTGCTATGGACTGACACTTTACCATCACCCATACATACTTAACATTGCTTCCTAATATCATTTGCAAAAATGTACTCTGAATTGAAAATAAATTACTAAGAGATTATTCTTCAAGGGAACTATTTTTGGTGATCTCCTAGTAATTCGATACCTTGACCTTTATGTATATTTTTGCTAACTTTTTTAGGAGGCAATGTTACATTTGAGTGGGCAGTCTAAGTCTGCTGTGATAGTGATGTTAAACGTATTTATGAGGAAATCATTATCATTCTATTAATACTGTACTGTGCTTTGAGGAACTAAATTGGTATGTCAGTGGAGACTGTTTCATATATGCACCCAAATGCTTCAAAGCTTTACAGATATGAATCTATCACACTGAGAATTTAAATGTAATTTTACGCTGTTAGTTTTTTTTAAATAACAGACCAATACCATTATGTTTAATTAAGATCTAACATACCACTAATATAATTTAGACCCCTAAGTACAAGGAAATTCATATCTAATGCTGATCACTCTGTCCTTAATTCACCTGTCTGCAGCACATAGATAAGATCAATCATTACAAGGACCACTGCAAAATCTAGACATGAGAAGGGAATTAAGAAGCGTATATCAAACCTTTGTTTTGAATTGCCTTGTTTGGGGGAGGGCTGGGGGAACAAGGGGTGTTGCTTTAAATGGTCTCAGCAGCGTTAGACTCTTGGGTGCTGTATTCTGCAGCAGAAAGGCCATATTAAGCTGTTTACTAAAGATAGCCTTGATATGCTGTTATTCATCAGGCAATGCTGGGAACAGAGCAGCTGCTCTGGTTCAGATGATGATGTAATTCTCAGTGCTGTCAGCAGAAACTCTTTTATGCCCTGAGCTTTCACTGTTCTTTGAAAGCCAGCTTCATACTTCTTTCATGTCATCTACCATTTAATGGACATTCAGACCTCCCTAGACTGAGACATGGCTAATAATCTGTATTTATTTCATGTCACTTACACTTTCCTCCTTGATAACTTACTTGCACATGATTTTCAGGTTATACTCAAATGCTAACCAACTTTTTCAGCTAAAGTCGTAGATTCTGTTGCATAGCTACCACTTTATAAGGCTTTTCCATTTTACAAGCAACAAGTTTCTACTCTTTCTAGCCAAAACGTAAATGCTATCAAAGAGACAAAAACCTAAATACGACTTATATAACTATTCACTGTACATCTACTGCAAACAATTAAAAACATTAAAAAATATTAAAAACAAATTACAGACTGACTCAGCAGTAATCTTCATAAATTCACATTATAATAACCAGTCAAAAAGGAACTGAAGGTGACAAATTTCTGGCTCATCTGGACATTGGCAAAAAGCCCCCAAGAAACCTTGTAATTTTTCTAACAAGATCCTAGCCCATCTCACAAGTCAAGTTTCTCTCTGCCAGATGGTCGATAGGAGTGCTAATGGAAAGACTGAAGCTGAAATAAATCTGCCACTTTTAATCAATCACAGGCAACCGTGTCATCGATGAACTGCTCATGTTATGACAAGCTGCTTTTGGTTAGCAATAAGCAAAAAGCTGATAAAATGTCATGCCTCCGTATTTATTATCATTATCATATAAATTTAATGAAGGCATTTCTGAGGACTAAACACCATTCATTTACCAGTGATTTCATGAGTTTCTCTGAAACCCACTGGGAAAAAAAACAATTCTATACATTTGAAATTACATGAATAGGGTTTTACTGCAAGAGTTGGAAATAATCGAAGTTCACAAGACCCTCTGTCTTTAACAAGTTTTCAAACAAAGGCCCCGATCCTGCAACCAGACTTACATATGGACGCCCACTGAAGACAAAGATAGCTCCTAAAATCCACCCATGTGAGCTTCATTGGCTGCCAAGGGGCCTCGAGAGTCTGTTCGTATGGATTCAATCACAGGATTGGGCCCTAAAACCAAATTTGTTACTATGTCTACATGCAATATAATGCAGCAGAAACTCAGCTACTATTTACTAGACCAGTGGTACTCAAACTTTTGTACTGGTGACCCCTTTCACATAGCAAGCCTCTGAGTGTGATCTCCCCCCCATAAATTAAACACACATTTTTATATATTTAACTCCATTATAAATGCTGGAGGCAAAGCGGGGCTTGGGGTGGAGGCTGACAGCTCACAATCCCCCATGTAATAACCTCGCGACCCCAAGGGGTCCTGACCCCTAGTCTGAGAACCCCTGTACTAGACACTACTTCTCCCTATTACCCAAATTATAAACTCACCATAACCTAAGTTACAAATGAAAAGCACCTCACTGAATTTCATGGCTCCTATCATGGAAAAATATTTTGACAAAAGACATTCTTTTGCCCCCACTGCCTTTATCCTAATAGGACTGAAACACCTGCAAAGAACAAAGTACAGACTTGAACTTGTCCAAGTCAATCCTTAATGTTATTTATTCTCGTTCAAGTGTGACTTTATTGGGGAGTTTTGTTTGAATCAGAACACCACGATCAGCCCCCGAGATCATTTTAAAGAATATTGAACTGTATGTGTGCATGGTAGAACACTGTTGATCTATTTTATGAAATGATGAATGCTGAGATGAGTGTCTTGATCTATTGAAATTTTAAGGGCTGCATTTTTATTCCAGTAATAATACTGGAATAAAAGAGAGATAACAACTTACAGTTATTATAGACTGCTATGGCACCATAGATTAGTCTCAGAATACTGATTTTCATGAGACGACATGGCAGATATGTGAATGTTCCACACTGTTTAATCAGTGTCTATTTTGGTGTGTTTCTGAATGATTTTCCCTTTTAAAAATCCTTTTTGTGCTGTGAATTTGTGAGTAGAAAACATACTTATTTTCTTTTCCACGTAGAATGAAAATCGTTTCTAGCTTTAAAGAAACACTGTAGTCAAAACAACATCTAGGGCCTATATTAAACATAAATAATAAATAATATTAAGACTCACTGTGAGAAGAGAGAATCGAAAGCTAAAAAATTCAAACACAAGTCTGACACTTTACCTTTAAAAATCACTCCACTGGGGTGAAAGAAGAAAAAAAGAACAATGCCAAGAGCGAAGGGCAGCAAGTTACAAATCTGCTGAAAAATAAGCTAACAAAAATTGACAAAAGCCCAGATGTTTTCAAGTCGGTGTTTGTAGTATTTGCTCCCGAACAAGTAAAATATGTACAAAGAATTAGGACACACTTCCATTCAAGAATCTGCTGAGTGACGTCCAATATTTCAGTATTACTTTGTGGTGCTTCAATACAAATTTAAATATGCATTGTTGGGAGCAAAGGCATATTCAGGCCTGAACAAGTCTGTTCTGATAATATTTAACAGCTCCGCATAAGTATAGCTGTGCATGGGTAACAAAGATACAGAGTAATCGTATTTGTAAGGAAAACCAAGGATAAAGTAACCGTAAAGCTAGAAGAAACTGGTTTAAGAAAGCAGTAAAACCTGTACTGATAAGAGAGGACAGTTTATATGAAAATGATAAACTAACACATATGTATAAAAAAAGATAACAGAAGTTATACTTAGCCTAATAAAGAGAAGCTGAAGCTGTGTATTGTCTGGTGCTGGAGGTGTATGTGTGGTGACTCCATCTTGATGTACTTCCCACTTGTAACTGAACATTGCTTGCTAGTGTTTTGCCTTAATACAGGTCTGTTACCCTGATCTGCTGAGTGGTGAATTTCAATTCAACATGCATCATTCAGCCTTCTAAGGGTGTAATGCTAAGTCCATTGAAGTCAATGGGAAAACCTCCCACTGATTTAAGTAGTATTTGAATCAGGCTCCTAATGTTCAGCTGCAGGTAGCAGGAAACCAAATTGCAGATCTCATTCTCTTTTTAAACAGTTGTAACCATATACATTGGTATGAGCACTAGCTTTATTGTGCATGCACAATTTGGGTAACCATGTTTCTCATCTTCACTTGCTGCTTTCTTGCCTGTCATTTCCATTAAGCTAGTCTTTTCCGTCTGCTCCTCATTTTACACCTTTTGTTAAATTCTGCAGGTCCTCTGGAATGTCACTTCAGCTCTGAATAGGAGGGGAAGCCTAGTTCTGGACATGATGCAACACGAAGACCTAAAAGGGAATCATCTGCTGGTCCATTAATATACTTACCTCGCAGGTGGTTGGAAAAGACGTCTGAAATAAACCCTGTCATGTCTTAATACCATTCTAATACAATTATGTTTTAGGGTGACCAGATGTCCCAATTTTACAGAGATAGTCCTGATATTCAAGGCTTTGTCTTATATGGGCACCTATTACCCCGTCACCTCCTGTCCCGATTTTTCACACTTACTATCTGGTCACCCTACAAGGTTTAAATTATTCTTTAAGACCTCTCTGGAAAATTGGTGCTTCAAAATCCAGGTGTGCTTTGACCGTTTTCTTACAGTGGTAAACTGAGAATATTTAAAATCACTCCTGATTACCCTAACAAAGAAAAGTAAAACTGAAAGCAGGCCCGACACCTCTGAAGAACTGATGAGAACAGTAGCTGGATTAACGGAGAAACATGGTGTTCGTCACAGTTCCAATGCGTAAGAAACACAAATGAGCAGGCAGCACTTCAGGAAATAGCCACTCCTCCCCTGAGCTCCAACCACTATGCTCAGCCCCATGCTTCGGGTGGCTGTGCTGCTTTAAGTGTCACTTCTTAATTAAAAACTAAGCTGGGCTTACTGTAAATCCCAATTTAGTTTACAGTTTGAGAGAAGCCAGTACTGCTCAAGAAGCAATGCTGAGTACAGCAGCCAGGCAGACTATGGCCTCATGGGGCAGGGGAAAATTCAAGATTTTGGTTGCCTCCACAGCAAAAGCCTTACTTAATTCCGTTTTAAAATCAATGAACATGAAAAAGGGGACTCGGATACGAGAGGCTCGGAGGGCTCTGGTTTTTTACTTATCTTATTTAGACAATAAAGAGACTGTGTCTAGTGACAACATGCCATTCTCTTAACCAGGAAATATCCCACCTGGATGCTTCTGAAAACTTATGTATGAAATAAAATTTCAAAATACTATGGAAATGAACACTGCATAACCAGAAACCCTGTCCAAAGACAATGTGATTAAAGGCTACAATCACTACCTACTTCCATTGACCCATTTAACCCTAAATGCCGATCTCAACACCTTTGCCCTCCTCAAAAGCTAAATTGTGCAGAAACAAAGTCCAGTCCCCTCTACTATTTAACATGCATGGCCGACTACTGGCAGCTACAAGACATCAAAAAACAAACTATCAACAATACACTATATATTTCTTTCTGATCTGGAGCAGACAATACAATCACACACACCCAGGTGCACCAGCGCCTAAAAGTAATAAGCACTTGGATGAAAGGCAGCTAGCTCAAGTCGAACCTTTAGTGGTTACTGGTATGGAGAAAAAAAGCACACTGACAAATACAGTAAAATTATATCAGCTCTGGAAATCAACAGCAACTGAAAGGAGAGTGCAAGTGATCAAGAAATACGTCTGAAACAGACACTGGCCTCACTGATAGCACTCTATAAAATGCATGTCTTTGTTCGGGCTTTTCATTAATCACAAGTCACACAGTATTTTGACCATCAGTTGGGTTTCCCAGTCTCTGGTCTTCACAATATGACAACATGCTTAACGCTACATATACACAAGCCTCAGTCCATGACCAAAAGAGCTTAGCAAGCTACTTAATGCAGGTTTGTGAAACGGTATTTCTGGTTGCTCATTCAGTATTTACACTGTCAAAATTCAGTGAAGAAAATACTAAAACTTACCCCTTGCATATTTTCTTCATAAAATTCTGTTCACAGTCATCAAGCAATTGCTATTATACAGATATCTAGTTAGTTTGCTTAAGGGCTTAAGCAGTTTAAAAAAAAAACCTACTGCTGCCTAACTGTAAGGGCAATATTAAAATTTTGAGCTGAGCCTCCCCCTTGGGTTGCAATTTTTGGTTGTGCCCCTACCCAAACCCAGACAAAAAGAGGGGAGTCAGGGGATGGAGATGACACTCCCTCACCGAGCCCCGCTGCCCCAGGCTGAGCCACTGACATCGCTGCTTTCCCTTGGCCCCCCAAATGTTCCTCCATGCCCACGCAGGTGGGTGCGTTCCACAGTTTGAAAACCTCTGCTGCACTGGGAAGTGCCAAAACTCTCATGCTGGCTGGGGGAGGGGTCAGTCATGACACCATCATGGCTATCCATTGTATTGCATTGCTTCTCCCTATGCGTGAAGGAAGTGAACACTATCAATTGTTCAATGGAGCCTTCCAGCAGTTTTGTTCAGTCAACTGCTTGATAACAGGTTGCACCAAAGTTTCTGCACCTAACACCTGCATGTGGGTGTGTTATTACATAAAAGCTATTTAAGGGCTAAATCCAGATTGCTGTGCCATGTGAGAAATTCCATTAACGTCAAGAGGTGCTTGTGAGAGCAAGGCAAACAGGATCTGGCCATAATTCTTAAGTTAATTAAAACATCAATGTGAAATTCTATTCTATTTTGTTATTACTGCTAGGAATGAATGAATCAGAAAAATCAGTCAACTTCCATGTTTGTTTCTCAATGAACAAAGAAAATAAATGTGCTCCGCTTACAAATAAAACATGTTTTTTCAAGTTGCCAGACCTGCAACTTCAACTTGTGATCCAATTGTCACATTAGGTTCTTCCCTTGTCATGCATCACCATCTGTAAAAGGTTCTGCAAGATAATTATGTCTTCAGTTTCACTTGAGTACCAGATAGTGTAAGGAATTATGGGCCCGGGTTCCCTCAATTATGCCTGTGGCTAGCTGGCTCCACTCTCACGTAATGAGCCCAGCTGGGCTGCAGCACAATCACCTAATTGGCCAGCTCCCCAGTTGGCTGCAAGGAGCCTACAGATCTGCATTTAAACTCAGCAGCAGCAGGTCACTGGCTGCTCAGTGCTTATGCTCACATAGCTGCGATGGCTCTTGTGCCTGCCTTGGTTTCAGCCTTGCCTGCAGGAGCCGCTTTAGCTTTTTTGCCGCCCCAAGCACGGCAGGCAGGCTGCCTTCGACAGCTTGCCTGCGGGAGGTCCCCGGTCCCACGGCTTCGGCGGCTTGCCTGCAGGAGGTCCCCGGTCCCATGGCTTTGGTGTACCCGCCGCCGAATTGCCACCGAATCCACGGGACTGGGGACCTCCCGCATGCAAGCCGCCGAAGGCCACCTAACTGCTGCCCTCGCAGGGACCGGCAGGGCGCCCCCCGCGGCTTGCCACCCCAGGCACGCGCTTGGAGTGCTGGTGCCTGAAGCCGCCGCTGCTTGCTTGGTTCCTGGCTCCGACCAGTAGGCATGACCACCGACACCCTGGTCCATGACAGAGGGATTCACGTTATGCCCTCAATAAAAAGCAAGCCTACCACACAGAACTCACAAAGGACATGTCTGCACCCATTGTTACTACGCGGCAAGCCAGGGTGTGAATCTAGAGTACATTACCTTGCTGCGCAGTAACATCTGGTGTGGACATTGCTACAACGCTCTGAAGTTTCATAGTGCTTAATGTCACAGTGCAGCAAGCTACTGCACTGAGGATTCACACTCTGGCTTGCCGCACAGTAATGTTCCAGGTAGAAAAACCTCAATAATTCTGTTGACGGGGTGAGAGCCAGAAATAACTCCAGCTCGCTCTGTCTTAGTCGTGCTGGCTCTGCAGTGTAACAGGCGAAAAGTTATTTTAGTCACTGAAGAGAGTAGAACTGACGCAGAAGCCCCTCTGGGAGCACCGTACCTATTCCCTGGGGGAGTGACAAGAGGGGCTTTCCAGAACTGGAGTGCTCAGGTGAAAAAGCTGTGCATGGGAGTGTCTGCACTTGTGTGCACTACCCCACTCCAAAATACTCCAGTATAAAAAGAGGGATTGGGGCAGGGTTATACAAGTCTATCGCATCTCGCGTACAGTCAAAATTACATTGAGTGTAATGGCGGGCGGAATCACCCGCATTACAGGTACAGTATTAAAATTGTTATTTTTCTCTCTTTTTTTGTTTTTGCCGACTGCGAAAAGCTGAAATTGCGCATGTTAAATGTGTATAAGATGCAACAGACCTGTAAAATCAATTATTACAGACGGTTTGGGGCCACTGGATCCATCTCAGGGGAAGAGTCAGAGCATCACTGGCCTATCTGGACTTGGGCAGGTTGTAAGCGAATTCCACCCAAGAGCTGGAACCTTACAATCCAGCCTAAGTAAGGGAGCAGCACATAGCTGCATTTCTTCAGAAAGAAGGGAGGAACCAGACTGGGATTCAGTCACAGTCTGGGGTCTGCTCCACCCTTGCGGGGTGCGTAATCAGCACCTGCCCTTTCGATGTAATAGATCATCTCCGCTTCTGTGCTGGGGTCTCAATGCACTTACAGGAATTCCTGGGAAGGGGACGGATGGACATGAAGCCAGAGTTCTGCCCCATTCCCACACACCTGCAGGAGAAGAAAGAAACAGCTGCTCCCCCACCCCCTTGCAGGGTCTCAGGATTCAGGCAGCTATCACAGGAGAAAGGGCGCTCCTCACACCCCTTACTGCCCTCAGCTGACCTATAACAAGGCTTACAGTTGAGCCCTAAAGGATTAACTAGTTAAGAAAACACACACAAGAAAATTAAAATTCTCTTTCCCCTTCTCATGGTGAACGACTGAAACAGGAATAAAATTATCAGTACAAGCTATGGCTACTTCTATGAGCGCACTGAAGTCTTTGAATCTCAGAATTTCCCCTATGTGTTCCACGCTTCAGGAACTGTTTCTATTTTAAAGAGCAAATTCCAAATTGTAACCCAAATCTAGTAAAAAACAGACTTACCATAAAACACCCATGCTTTCCAAATAGCAATTTTAAGAATTATTATTAAAAAAACGAAACCAGATTTTTGCATACTGTGATGTGCTCAAAGACAGATATTCATGTGACTTCATTATATTAATATTTAATATATTTGAACAAAAAGTTTGTAATCCATTCTTGGAGATGGTAGACAGGAAGCCACTTTTATTTTAAATGAAAAACCATGATTCAGTAAAGACAGCAATTTCTCAAAACATTTTCAGGCTAATGAAATGAAGAGGCAGGTTATTAATCTATAGAATCAGAGACCCTGTTTGTTTTCACAATGCAAAGTTTGTAGTCTGCAAGACTGACCTACAGCAACATGGCTGCTGCTGTATTGTTTGTGACAGCGGGTGAAGGCTCTTGAGCAGGGAGACTGCCATGTCCTGATAAATCACTCCAAAATACAATGGGACTCTCTGAGACGAGAGTCTGTCTGCAATTTCTTTTGATGTTAAGGACTTTCCTAATCTGCCCAGGTTAGACTGAGACAGACGCAGTAAGGGCCTTCAAAGTTCAGCAAGAGGAGGTTTATTTTTAAACAAATAAGCATCTTCCAGCTAAGCCCCTCCAGCTAGTAAGTCATTTGATTCATTTTTAGCTTCCTCAAATATCTTGCACTGTACAAATTTTGAGATTTGTTACAGTTTGCCTACTCCTCAGTTTATATTGGGTATTTTTGGACTAATGGGGCAATGGGAAAAATATTAGTAGCTTTAAATCAGTCCTTTTTTAAAAAAAATGGAATAAAATTCCAAACGCTACAGCTCCATGCCTGTCTCTCAGCCTAAAAAAAAATGTTTAGAAATATTTTCATGAAATTCAGTGCACAGTTTATAGGAGTCTATGTTTTATAAGTATCAGAGGGGTAGCCGTGTTAGTTTGGATCTGTAAAAGCAGCAAAGAGTCCTGTGGCACCTTACAGATGTGAAAGTAGAATGAATTAAATTGTAAAAATAAAAATGGATTAAAGAAATGTTGTATGTACCTTTAAGCAGAAATAAGAAATGTTGAAATATAGGTGCCAGGAAAAGAAACATTAGGCATAAACAAGGGTGCTAATGGCGAAACATTAACAAAGGATCGGTAATAGTTAGTAAGGAAATAAGATATGCATGCCTAGCCCAGGTAAACTTATCAGATTCTGCTTCCTTTGTTATCTTGTTAAGTGCTCACCCTTTTATCTGTATAAATAAGATAGTTCGTGTCTTGCATGGTGCTCACATTATCTGGGTGTTATTGGTGGAGCGCTGCGCTAATAAAACAGAGTGGTCTGACAAATTGTAAGTCCTGATTCTAACTTTGACAATTTGGAGGTTTCCACCGAGATGGCAACTGTCTTCACTGGGGCTGGGTGATTCCTGACCGTTTTTGTAGGATGACCGTGGCAGCCGGCACCTGGGCATTTGGCCCGGGCGGTCCTCCACTAGGGCGGAAAGGCGCACAACCACAGTGAAGTCTACGCCATCGAACCTGTTGGTTCCCACTCTGTTCTGGTAGGGATCCCGGGATCTGATATCAGGAATCTGGTCAGGTAATTATTTCCGTGTTTTGTCCCGACTGAGGACTGTCCTGTTTCTGTGTCTATCTGTCCTCTTGTGGAGTGTTTGAGTCTGGGTGCCGTCTCTGTCTGGGGATTGGCCGACCAAGGGGTTCCTGTCCCCGCGGTCTGAGTGAGTGGAATCTGCACAATTGCAGCCGCACTGCACTTTGGATAAAACCCCTGGTGTAAAAGCAAGGGCAATTGAGGCAGTAGCCTGTGGGTTCCTTTTGTGTGTTGCAGCGGGTATCACTCTGACGAACCTGAATTTCCTTCTTATGTGATTGGTGTGTGAAAGTCCTCCTGTACTGGTCACCAGACGTCTAAGTCGGGACCGTTCCCTAAATGAACGCCGGCTCATTTTATGTATTTAGGATGGGTCCGGACTCCTGTAAAAAGGGTCCAGACTCCAGTAAAATTTCTGGAAAAATGGTCTAGGCTAAGTCAGAGTGATCCCAAAACTCAGTGGCCACTGTTAAAATCTTGGAACAAAAACTGAGTGGACATCTTAAAGGACAAACTCGGCCAACCTAAAACTCAATTGGCTAAAGGAGAGGTTAATTGTTTCATGCAGTGGTGGCAAGAGGCAAATCATAGGTGGACAAAATCAAAACTGGCCTCTCTCAATTATTCAAATAATAAGTTAAAAGCTTTAATAAAAGCCTCCTCTCCCACCACCAGACTGAGCGCTCCCCTTTACCCTGTTCTCCAAACCCCGGATCGATGCAACCCCCTTCATACTCCCATCTCATTGTAAAAACGACCAAAAAGCCCCTTGTTTGCCCCTTTGTTGTCTGCCTCAAAAACTGATTCTTTAGTGTTCCACTACCACTTCAGCAAGGAGGGTGGGCTCCTCAACTAGCCCCCCACCCTTCCTGGTCCCTTTCCTTGAACATTTCTTTCAAACTTGTAAAATAACCACAATATCACTCACAAACGGTTCATTAAAAAAAGCAGGATCGGGCCCAGACAAGCAGGCAAGCAACAGATAAAAGAACAGGTTAAAAGCCCTAAGGAAATAGTGTCAGGAGTAAGAAAAGCAGTAAGTGCAGGCATGAACCCCTGGAACAATACTTAAAATGGTGAAATCTAAGGTGATAAAGGTGTCATTTTGGAACATAAACAAGTGATTTAAGGAAAGAGCGTAAAAAGTTAACTCTACAGAGGCTGAAAAAAATTAAGCAGTTAAACTTTGTGAAAAATGTTAAAAAGGACCATGTTAAAGAGAAAATTCTTGGTTTCTTTGCAGCCATTCTGAAGGAAAAATGGGCCCTTTTCCAGAAGAATGCCTGTAAATCATCCAAATATATATACAGCTATGTAAAAACAAAGCAGTGTAAAGAAATGTTAAAAAAAAGAAAGTGTATGTATCTATTTGTCTGTAAAAATATGTAAAGTTCTAAAAATCTAAACCAGCACATCTGGTTTGTAAAACTCCTGTTTTGTAGGGGTAAGATAAATTGATTTTGTTTTTGTTTTTAACGCCACTACAAATTCATTTAACTCTTTAATTCAAAGTTGCAAAACTGACAGACCTTTTTGCAAGACACAGGTAATTAGTGTTGTTTGGCTTTGGGATTTAGCATTTAACCCTTAAGGGGTAACTTGATTCTTTACAAAAATTAAAATGTTTTTAAATAAAGACCAAGTCATGGCTGCAATAGGGCAGTCAAAATCAGAAAAATAGGAAAAGATTCTGAAGTCTTTTTGTTTGTTTGTTTTGTAACAATAGCAGATAAAAGCTGTAATGAAAGAATAAAAAATTAACAGTGACCCTCTGAAGCAACAGCAAAGCTGAGGTGCACAAAACAAAAAGAAGCAATGTTAAAAACACTGAGCCTTAAAATGGCTCTGTGTAATCAGACTGTCACTTTAATAAAAATACATAAAAACTCTGTAAGAACAAAAAAAAAGTTACACTTTATGTAAAAATTAATACGGCTAATGTTTTTAAAAAGTTATAGTATAGAAGAAATGTGCATTTTCCCTCGGACATGTGCGGTGTATGTTGTAAAAAGGGGTAAAAGAAATGCAAATAAAACACGCTGCTAAATTAAAATCCTATTAGGGCTCCAAAAAAAGCCGCAATAGGCTGTGTTTTCTTTTTCAGATCCTTGTGTGTTAAGACAAAAAGTCTCTAAGCTCTGCTGATGGCTTAAAATCCAAAAGCCTAGCCTGTGTTAATGCAAATTACCTAACTGATAAAAAAAGAAATGTATGCATCAGGAAAAAATAAAATGTAAAGGCCATTGTCATAGCCAGAGTCAAGGAACGGCTGTTAAACTGTCTGGCATCTCAAAGTGGATACATGCTTCGCAGTGTAAAAATGCACCGAAACATTAACAAAGGATCGGTAATAGTTAGTAAGGAAATAAAATATGCATGCCTAGCCCAGGTAAACTTATCAGATTCTGCTTCCTTTGTTATCTTGTTACGTGCTCACCCTTTTATCTGTATAAATAAGATAGTTTGTGTCTTGCATGGTGCTCACATTATCTGGGTGTTATTGGCGGAGCGCTGCGCTAATAAAACAGAGTGGTCTGACAAATTGTAAGTCCTGATTCTAACTTTGACACAGACTAATAGATGTTTTGGTGCAGGAGCTTTTGTGGGTGAATACCCACTTTGTCGGATGTTTTATAAAATCAATAAAATATTGATTTACAAAAACATCGTTTTCTTTAAATATGTACTATGCTGGCTTGTCAGAAGAATTTAGAAGGGAGTAATTTGTAAAGAAATCTCAAACAGGGCCAAAAGTGACACCCTAATTTTTCCCATATAAAAAATTGTCATGATATGGAATATTTAAATAAGTACTAGTAATGTTGTACAGTAAATTCTATTTACACCAAAAGTGAGATTCATTAGAAATGATTTGTGAACACGGAACTTCTAAACTTACTCTTTAAAAACGGTAAGTTGTGCATATTTAAAATATTTTCTCCCTGTGTCTCAAACACACTGAAATCATTAAATATTCTGGTGCTTTTTTCTTTAATAAACACTACACAAAGTTGTATATGCTTCTTTTACATCAGTATCACCTGTAAAAACAACACAATTTGTGAGCAAGAGTAAACACACTCACTGGTATACACAGTAATTTTATATGGTTCTTATTCAACACTCATCACTGTAATATCTGGGCATCTTCCAGTAGTGTATTAAAGCAACACAACTAACATCCATCACATGTTTGAAAGCAACCAAGTTATGTCCCACTAGAGATTGCAGTAATGCTACTGTATTAAATTATTATCCCCCCAGTTTTACTTCAAAACGTTTATTTTGGTGCAGTTGGTGGTATGACTGATGCCATCTGAGAGCACAAACAAGAGCAAAAACTGTAAGACCTTGTCTACATTACCTGCTGGATCGACGGGCAGCGATTGACCCAGCAGCGATTAATTTATCGCGTCTAGTATAGATGCAATAAATCAATCGCTGAGTGCTCTCTCATCAATTCCAGTATTCCACCGGAGCGAGAGGCATAGGCGGAGTCGACGGGGAAGTGCCAACAGTCAACTCGCTGCAGTGAAGACACAGCGGTGAGTAGATCTAAGTACGTTGACTTCAGCTACATTATTCACATAGCTGAAGTAGTGTAACTTAGATCGATCCCCCCCCGCCACCCCCATGTAGATGAGACCTAAGACTCTGAGGCTGCTCCAGTATCACCCCTTTGGGAGACAGATCACTGGCAAACCAACTTCAGGGTCGTGCACCAGACCCTGCTTATGCGCCTCTCCACCCTTGCTCTCCAACATGGGCTTTCTGGTACGTTTCACATGTGACCAACTCTGCAGTGTAGGAAGAACATGGAGGAAGAGAAAATGCTGTATCTAGACAAAATCAATGTTTTAAGCATTGTAATTCCTAACAGACTCCTTCTGTTTTTCCCAGGGCCATAAGAAAGTGGGCTCCATCAGGGAAGAGGTAAAGAGAGGTGTGGCAATGCACTGAAACTACCTCTTTCACACATGGCCCTCACAACCCCCTAGCATGGCATCTGGGTTGTTCATAGGAAGGGCAAAATATGGTTCAGAGTTTGATGACTTATGAAAAAAATGAACTAAAAAGAGAAGCACAGCTACATTTTCTGCATAAATCTTCTCAAGTCATATTCTAATAACTATTTCAAAATGTTTTGCTCTATATTTAGTAACAAACACAGCAAGGTAAGGCAGAAATCACAAGTGCATGGGAATCATTATTTGGTAATGGAACAGCACTTATATAATGATGACTGAGACGCAGTACACAAGCCAATGTACAACTAATTATCTGGATGCTATGAAATACTATGTGAACCAGCCACATATGCTCTTGAGTTTTGTAGCAGATCTTTATAATTTCCAGCATCACATGAGCTTCAGTTTAAGAACTGCAGTCGTTGTTATGTAATTATTACTAATTCTCTGGACTGGAACTGTATGCAATATCAGGAAACAAAACCTTTTGTGGGATTTCCTGTCTCATTGGAGTATTACTCTTTTGGGCGGGGGGTAACAAATATGATATGGCAGTTAGCAAAAGTTAACATTTTCCATGTTTTATTCCCTGATCCAGTATGTTTATTCCCCACCCCACCCCCCATCAAAAATAATGTGCCGACTAAAAATACTTCAGCCACATTTATGTCCAGTTTATGTCCTCCTCCCACCCCCGTCTCAGTATGATATGCACCTTCAAGTTCTAATAACTAGTATATGAAATATTTTCTAGGGTTTGGTTTTGTTTGTTTGCTCCCCAGTTTCTCAAAGAAAAAACTCCTCTTATCAGATAAATTGAGTGAAATCTGAAACAGAAAATCACAAGGCAACACTGAGCATTTTCTAACACAAACTGAAAATGAGACTAAGCTAATATGAATTGAGGGGCACTTAATACAATCATCATACAAAGTTACCCTGTGGGCTAGAACTGCTCATACACAGTCTTCAGTTCAGGAATAAATTATTTTATAGTCAGTCATTAAAATTCATTCTGCATTTCTGAGCTGCCCACATGGCCTCAAACTGGACCACAGAAGGAGAATATTTCCTTGATGGAAGGGAAAAGAGTGATACCCAGTTTATATTAAACAATAAGGATGCTGTAGAATTAAGTAGACTTGACCCAAGTCTAGACTCAGAGGTCAACCCAGATCCTTTTTGTTAATTTTTAAATTAAAAATGCTTGAATTATTTTGGATCTTTGGAACCCGCTATGTGGAAGGACTCACACTTCCACATATTCCCAGAGGTTTCTTTCCCCAGCTTTGAAGGGGTTATTTTTATATCTCATAAGCAGATTTGCACGTCACAAACAGCTTGCATTTAGCCATTTTTTAATTAGGATATTTAAGGGGGCTTATGCTCACTCAGATAATTTGTTATGTAGGAGAGACAGAGAGGATGTGTCATGGAATTTTATTCTTTTAAACCCAACACATTCACTGTCAGTGATTCCAAGATCCCTTTACCTACCAAAAATAAAAAACCCCAAAGATGAAATAACTAAACTCAACATCATTAACTAACTAGGAGAAAAGGCATCAAAAGGTGGAAGAGATTCTGAGACCTACAGCGTATGAAAAAGAACTGAGGGCAGTATGGACGCTCTTTGGTAACCTCACTCTGAATGTCTGATTGTGTACGACAGAAAAATGCACTGTCTCGACAAGTACTGTTTGCAAATAGTTCTGCAGTCGGTGGTGCAATGGCACAGTCTCTTCAAGAATGGAGATGAGTGGAAGCAATGCTTAAAGGAGAACCAGAATCACTCTAGAAATCTGCAGTACAGTAGCTGGAAAGGGGCTAATTTTCTGAAGTTTATAGAATACTTACATGCGATGGTATGGAGTTGCTACCAAGATTGTAGGATAACTGTATTATAGTGGATGTCTGACAAGGCCAGCCCTCAACCCCATCTGATGGGAAAGGAGAGGTGCTGTATTCTTAACAGTAGGCTGTCCTCAGACTGTGCTTAGGGATTCCATCTTTCAAATCAGCCTTTGGATAATAAATGAGATTATAGCAGAGTGCCAGCAATGCTATAGTTAGTTAAGGTTAAAACCAGTTTTCCATTTAAACTCAGCTCTTCTGAGTGCGCTAAAATCTGCATGTTTATATGGATAGCCTTGAAATTTGGTGTGCCTCATGGGGGCATGAGGTTCAGTTACTGAACCAACTTTGGGGCCATTCGACCATGGGATTCCCAAGATACAGATCCCGCCAAAAAGAGCTTTTCTTAAAATTGAGGTGTTGGCAACAATTTTTTCCACACAGATAGAAATCAAACCAGGGCTGAGATCACTGCACCAAGGTCTCAAATGCTTGAGAGTCACCCTAACGGAGTGCATGCCACCCACCACCCTTTTGGGGGAAATCAAATTACAAAGAGTTGGTTCTCCAGTTAGGTGAGCTTCAGCAGTTCTAAGGCTCTTGCACCAAATGGATTACACTGTGCATTTGCAGGGAGACGGTAAAAGGAGTTGAAAAGCAGCTATGATGCACAGGCCTTGAATAGCTCCAGGGAGAATGTTGTGGCCATCTCACGTGAGCAACACATAGGCAATGTGAGTTCAAATCCAACCCTGAAGTCTCATCACACATACCTGGCAGATACTGGAAGGTAAACGAAACAAAAAACACCTTTGCCTCCCACCACGCCGCAACCTCCTGAGTGCTGCAAAGTAGGGCGGGAAGAGCAATGCCTGCTACTTCTCTCCTTTCCACTCTCTTAGCTGCCGTGTGTGCTGGCATACTTTAGCCCAGCTGTTGTGGGTGGGGAGAAGGGTAAGACGAGGTTACTCACCTTGTGCAGTAACTGACGTTCTTTGAGATGAGTGTCCCTGTGAGTGCTCCACTCTAGGTGTCGGTGCGCCCCTGCACCTTTGATCGGAGATTTCTGCAGTAGTACTCGTACCGGCCACGCATGCTCAGAGCCTGCCCCCTTGCTCTGAGTATACCTCTAGTGAGTGAGTATGCGCGGCAGGTTTCCTCAGTTCCTTCTCTACAACGAAGGCTACCCCAACTCCGAAGTAGAGGGGAGGAGGGTGGGAAGTGGAGCACCCACAGGGACACTCATCTCAAAGAATGTCAGTTACTGCACAAGGTGAGTAACCTCTTCTTCAAGGGCTGTCCTTGTGGGTGCTCTACTCTAGGTGACTTCGAAGCAGTGTATCTCAAGGAGGTAGGGACTTCGGATTTAGTAGGAATGCACTAGATAATACTGCCCTGCCTAATCGAGTGTCAGAGAGAGGGCCCTGAGTAAGGGCGTAGTGTTTCACAAATGTGTGCTCGGAGGACCAAGTGGCTGCTCTACAAATGTCAGTCAATGCTACTTTACGTAAGAAGGCTACAGAGGTAGATACAGATCTAGTGGAATGTGTTCTGATCGATGCTGGAGGTATGACTTTTTTATCTGATAGAGTCGTATGCAATCGGAGATCCAGTTTGAAAGTCTCTGGTAGAGATAGGCATGCCTTTGGAGCGCTCCGCGATGGAAATAAAGAGTCTAGGAGAGTTTCTGAAGGGTTTGGTTCTGTCCAAATAGAAGGACAAGGCCCTGTGCACATCAAGCGTGTGCACTGTGGCTTCGAAGGAGTTTGTATGTGGTTTCGGGAAGAAAGTTGGTAGATGCATTGGTTCATTGATGTGAAAAGAAGCATGGACTTTTGGAAGGAATTTTGGGTGTAGGCGTAGGGTAACCTTGTCCTTGAAGAAGAGCGTATATGGTGGATCTGCCATAAGGGCTACTATCTCTTCTGCCAGTCTCGCAGAGGTAATCGCCACCAAAAAGGCTATTTTCATCGAGAGGTGCAAGAGGGAGCAGGTGGCTAAGGGCTCAAAGGGTTGATGAGTTAGACAGTACAATATTAGGTGAAGATCTCATGGAGGGGTAGGTGGCTTAATGTCTGGATATAGGGTTTGGAGTCCCTTAAGGAAACACTTGGTGATGGGATGAGCGAAGACCGAGGTATTGTCAACCGTATCATGGAATTTTGTGATGGCAGCTAAGTGGATTCTGATGGAGCTGAAGGAAAGGCCGGATTGCTTAATGTCCAATAGATAGTCAAGTATGCAGGGGAGGGGTGCAGAGATAGGGGACAGTTGTTTAGTTGAACACCATTCTGTGAATTGCTTCCACTTTTAGAGATAGGTGGTACAAGTGGATTGTGTTCTGCTGTGTAGAAGCACCCTCTGAACTTGGTCGGAACAGTCTAGTTCTCCTTGAGAGAACCATGCAGGTACCAGGCTTTGAGATGAAGCATGGAGAGATTGGGGTGAAGAAGCCTTCCATGTTGCTGTGATAAAAGGTTTGGGATGAGAGGCAGTGAGATCGGTGGTCGAATTGACATTCTGGTGAGGAAAGAGAACCACGGTTGTCTCGGCCATGAAGGTGCAATCAAGATCACTGTGGCAAGGTCCGTTCGTATCTTTATGAGGACCTTGTTCAGAAGCGGTATTGGGGGAAATACATAGAGTAAGTCCCAGTGCCATGGGATCATGGATGCATCTCTGAGGGAATGTTTGCCCAGTCCCTCCCTGGACCAAAAATTGAGGCATTTCGTGTTTTTCGCAGTTGCAAAGAAATCTACGGTTGGGTGATCCCAAGTGTGAAACATGTTGTAAATGCTTCTGTCGTCTATCTCCCATTCGTGTTCCAAAGGGAAACATCTGCTTAACTCGTCGGCAGTGATATGTGGATGTGGTTCGCAAGGCACCAGTTCGAGTTTTATGGCCTCTGAGCAAAGAGAGTGGGAGCGAACTCCTCCTTGTCTGTTTACGTAGAACATGCAGGCAATGTTGTCTGCCATTATGCATACAGGCTGATTCTTGATTAGTGGCAGGAAGTGGCGGCAGGCATTTTTTATAGCTCAAAGTTCTAGAATATTTATGTGCAGGGAGGTCTCGGAGGGAGGCCATAGCCCGTGGACCGTTTGGTGAGAGATGTGGGCCCTCTAGCCAGTGAGAGATGCATCGGTCACCATTATCAGAGTTGGGGAGGTCTGGAGGAAGGGGACTCCAGAGCAGAGGTTGGAGGACCTTGTAGGTCAAGGGCTGAAAACCAATTTTAAGATGAGGAAAGAAATTCTTTAAAGAGTCTGCTGAGCTCCGTCTCAAGCCGGGGATGGTAGAGAAGGAACAGAGAGAACCGGCCGTGCATGCTCATTAGAGGTATACTCAGAGCGGGGGCCAGGCTCTGAGCATGGGCTGCCGATACGAGTACTGCTGCAGAAATCTCCGATCAAAGGCGCAGGGGCGCACCGACACCTAGAGTGGAGCACCCATAGGGACATCTCTCGAAGAAGAACCATTACTCCAGTCACCTAATTCTGGTAAGAAGAGGAGTAATATCTGCTGCTCACCTGATTTTAGGTTAAAAATATAAAATTAGTTCAATACAACTTACTGCATTATATGTGAAACCGTGTTATACTGAACTTGCTTTGATCCACAGGAGTGCGTAGCCCCATGCCCCTGGAGCACTGCTTTACCGTGTTATATCCAAATTCATGTTATATTGGGTGGGGTTATATTGAGGTAGCGGTGTACTGACAAGTGGCAAAAAACTACCTCTTTGGTTAAGCAACCATTTCTCTAAGGTTTGCTTTTTGTAAATGAAAACAAGATGAAACCAATTTACATAAATGTGTCTCCACTAAAGGTTACCAAGTTAGATATTGGTAAATTTTATTTTAAATGCAGGTGCTTGGTAAATTCTACAGTTTTACAAAGAAAAAGCATCAGTTATTTTTATTACACTATCCTTTTACCTGGATCTAAATTATAAAATACAGAAGCAAAACTCAAACATGTACACATTACGCTACAAACTCACAAAGTATAGATTATAGAGGACTAAGAGTTTAACTGCCCTTCACAGAGCATCTCATGAAAACATTCCAGAGGATCGATTTACCAATTAGCTAATATCCGAACCAAAAGCCTATTCTATACAGCACATTCACATGTGAAGACATGCAGAAAAATCCCCATCTTAAGTGGGCAACAATTAGAGTTGAGGCCAACATCCAAATAACCATTACTAGTATGCTTTAAAAGAGAACACATTCCTGTTAAAGACCACACCTAAACAAATATAACAAAAACAAGCCAGTTGACTGAGAGAAAGATCTTGGAACTATAATCTGAACAAGGTACTGTCAGCCCCAGCCTTTCTTCTAAAAGAGGGTTCTTCCAAAAGTGAATTTCATGGCAGTGACCCTCTGCTACTTACCACACAGAAGTAAAGCCTGTAGCACAGCAGAAGACCAGAAGTAAAACTTTAATATCTCATTTTCAGTAATACCTATGAATTCCAAGCCTTGTGGCAGAACTCAAAGTAAAGGGGGGGGTATCAAAAAGTAACTTACACAAAGAGCTGAAGACAGTTCTGAAAAATAAAAATAAATGGCGGGAAAAGTAAAGCATTTAACACGCACAGAAAAGAATCAGAAGTGCTTCATACCTGTCAAACACATGGGATTGTATCTCTACAAACTTTGCTCTCACACAGAATCTTTGACCTTCAGGGAATTCCTGAAGAAATACATCTACCAACTGTCCTTTCAGCTAAACCATGAACTTCAAACTTTCAGACTCAATTGGGCCAAAAGAAATCTGATGAGATTCAACAAGGACAATTGCAGAGTCCTGCACTTAGGACAGAAGAATCCCATGCACTGCTAGAGACTAGGGGCCGAGTAACAAGGATCTAGGAGTTACAGTGGACGAGAAGCTGGATATGAGTCAACAGTGTGGCCTTGTTGCCAAAAAGACTAAGGGCATTTTGGGTTGCATAAGTAGGAGCATTGCCAGCAGATTGAGGGACATGATCATTCCCCTCTATTCGGCATTCGTGAGGCCTCATCTAGAGTATTGTGTCCAATACAAGAAGGATGTGGAAAAATTGGAAAGTCCAGTGGAGGGCAACAAAAATGATTAGTGGGCTGGAGCACATGATTTATGAGGAGAGGCTGAGGGAACTGGGATTATTTAGTCTGCAGAAGAGAAGAATGACGGAGGATTTGATAGCTGCTTTCAGCTACCTGAAAGGGGGTTCCCAAAGAGGATGGATCTAGATTGTTCAATGATACCAGATGACAGAACAAGGAGTAATGGTCTCAAGTTGAGTGGGGGAAGTTTAGGTTGGATATTAGGAAAAACTTTTTCACTAGGAGGGTGGTGAAGCACTGGAATGGGTTACCTAGGGAGGTGGTGGAATTTCCTTCCTTAGAGGTTCTTAAGGTCAGGCTTGACAAAGCCCTGGATGGGATGATTTAGTTGGGGATTGGTCCTGCTTTGTGCAGGGGGTTGGACTAGATGACCTCCTAAAGTCCCTTCCAACCCTGATATTCTATGATTCTATGATATTTTATATACTACTTTTTCCTAGCACCACGACCATAGCCCTAAAAGACCAACTCTTTCCTTGATAATGTAAATTAACAGAGTGCTTTGTTACCTTAAGAATTACATTACTCGCTATTAGCATGGTTCGTTAGGCTAATTAACTGTACTGTATGTAAAAATACAGCCTTGGTTCTCTCTCACACAGAGTACGTCTACCCTGCAATTTAAAACTCATTGTTGGTCTGTGCCAGCTGCCGGGGAGGGTGGAGAGGGGAGGGCTGTTTAACTGAGGTGCAGACATTCGAGCTTGGGCTGGAACCCAGGCTCTAGGACTCTCAAGGTGGGAGGGTTCCAGAGCTCAGGCTGCAGCCCAAGCCTGAACACCTATACCGCAATTAAACAGCCCTTAGCTCAAGCTTGAGAGCCCTTCACCTGGCATGGGCCAGCCACAACTGTCTAACTGCAGAGTAGACATACCCATATGCATCATCTGAGCTTGGCTTTTCAAGTCTAGCTGATTCACCATCTAAGTAAAAACAAGACAGGTTAACCAATTCTAATTTTTTAATCACCCAGAAATATCTTGGATTTCTAAACAAACTCTATTCTGTACAATCCAGGTAACTGATCTGAAAGGTCCTTGATTTGAAAAACTTGAGCTCTGCCCACAATACCAATACCTTACAAAGCTAAATATTGTACACAGAACATATTATACATCCACAACAAAGCAGCTGCTGGTTGTTTTGACTATAGAGAAATAAATCACAAGTCATGACAATAGCAAGATAAGCAATAATGGACATCCACACTGAGCATATTTACTTAGCTGAGCCTAGGGCATTTCCAACACTGAAATGGTATGCTACTTAGTGTTCTAGTTTTATGTCAATTCCAGTCCTGTAACTAAAAATAAAGTGCACAGCATAATTTGTTCCATACTATCTATGGTCCTGAGTGTGTGGGAAATAGTTGTTTTTCCAGTAAAGCACCTACATATTCTACTAACCAACCACAGTGCCAAAAATGCATCTGAAGAGGCAAGTTTCCTGATTAAAAGCAGATGAGCAGCTTTTAAGACCCGTTCATTCCTTGCGTATTTTTGCATGTGTCACATTTCAAAAGATCTACTGAAATGAAAGGGACCTGTGAAACACATGTCCAGCATTACTGGAAATATTTTGATAAAAAATTATCTAGAACTGAAATATTTAAACTAATCAGATCGTAAGGCAACTGTCATACTCAAGATAAGCACATAACAGAATAACGACTTAAATACAAGTAGCAAAATGACTGTCCAGGCAACAGAGCAGCTGTTGTGTGCTGAGTACTATGTAGTAGTAATACATACTACCTGGGAATTGCAACCTCTTTTAGTGAGAAGGGGAATGTTGGCTAGGATGCTGGGCCATGAGACGGACTTGGAAACCCAACAGAAATGAGAACAGAACAGATGCAAATTTAACAAGCCACCCCAAGGCTCTAACATTGCAGCACATCCCTAATACTGCACTACAATGTTAGCAATATGTAGGCCATGAATCCACGGATCTTCTGACTCAGTGGCACAACTGTTAGTAACTCAGCCATATTGGCATCGGTTAGCCATCAGCTAACAATACGTATCTACTAGTAAGATCAATAAGTACAAGAAAGGAGTGAGACAACAAACAATTTTTGGAAGTAAATTTCAAATACACTCATTCCTGAAAACTCCACTGAGGGCTTTTGCTATCTTTGTAATAAACATGAGTTGGTTTTCTATTGTATATGCACATCCTCTTGTTTGGAACAACCTTGTTTTATTAAAAGAGATTTAGCTGTGCTTTACAATCCTGCTGCATCTCTTCCAAGACAAGTTTTTTGTGAGATTAACTTGACACATTTATTCTCTTGATAATATATCCTGTCCGCTCAGATATCATTGCCAATTTCAAGTACATAGCAATAATTAGCTTTAAATTTTTAAAAGCAATGACTTGAAAGGCCCTTCAGTTCCCACACTTTCGTGTTACAACAGATTTCACTTCGCAAGTAATGTAGTAACATTTCAGTTCAAGTAAATGTAAACTATTAAAGCTTCCACCAAACCTAGATCCCCTCCTCTATCACAATTCAAGAATTCCAGGATATAACTTAGTTCAAAACTTGAACTTTAGCACATATAAAATGGAAGTTATTTGATTAGCCTTTAAAAAAAAGAATTAACATGCTATCCCTATATAATTATGAATTCTGTTTCACACTAAAAAAACATGACTGAAGATCAACTGTGCAACTGGGTAATTAAAATTAAGCTGTGGCAACTATTTTGATAGTATTCAGCATAAATCGAACAATTATTCATGCACTAGATCCTAAAACCCAGACATACTAAATAGGAGGAGATTATTGCCTCATTCAGTGTGTCAAAAATAAAATTACTTGACTCTCCAACCAGACAGTAGTCTTGGTACTCACTGGAGACAAAAAATTATATGCAATGAGAAATTTAATTAATCTTATCTATAAAAATAAACTCTCAAATTCTCTCTTCATTGAGCTCAGTACTAATGTTGATGGGTATATTAAGTACAACTGCAGCATATTTCCTGGAAATGCATTCAAATAAAGTATGTTGTTTTCTAAAAAGCATATAATTGATCCAGTTTATGGTAAAGCAAAACACTCAAAAACCAACCTCTCATTTGAAAATATTAGTATATTTGATGATACTTCTTTACCGAAGAGCAAGATGTTTACTTGGTTCTTAAAAACCGTTCTTTGACATCACTAGCCCATGAAAAACCCAGAAACTACAAACCCAGCTTTCAAATCAGGGTTTGTTTGCAGTTTAGAAAAGTGTAAAAGGGTAGATAAAGTAAATGCTCTTTGGAATTTAATTTTCCTATTAGTTTAACAGTAATTATTATATCACCAATGATGCTCTATTAAAAAGATAGTTTACCAAGGATATAAGATTTAAGCTTGTTTCTATGAAACTTTCTTAACACTCCACTTACTTAAATATTTGTTGGGAATCAATAATTATACAACATTATAGCGTTTGTTTACTTAGCTGTGAAAACACTGAACAAAACCTAGGAGATCTTTCCTTAATACTCTGCCTATCCTTATTCTGTGTTTGATATATCAAAAACACAAAGTTTCCATTCAAAGGGCTTCAGTCTGAATCTGTTCTTACCAACATGTAGCCTAAAAGGCATAAGAAATATGGATTTATACTTGCAAGTAAATGACTCACTTTTAAATAGGATTGGGGGGATTCTCTTTTAATTATAATGTATAACTATAAAGAGAAGTCCTAGGATAATCCATTGTATTTTATAGTGTGAAAGATTGAGAAGGGTAGAGAGTTGAAGATGAGCCATATCCTTCCTTACACTACGTACAGTAAGATGACCCTTCCTATACTATGATGACCTCTGCTAATCATAGAAGTCAAGTAAGCATGAAGAACAATTTCACTTGAGAATGGGGAGCAAGGAAAACTGTTCTATATTGAAACTCTGCTTCCAATACAAGAATTCTGCTTTAATCACTTACCACCAATATTCTTTTCCTCACTTGTCAAGTTCCCAGTAGCTTGGGTCTCAGTACTTTTCAATTAGGCCAAAGAATTGAATCAGTACGTCTTTAAGACTTAACTATCACTCAGACTAATTGAAGTATTGGATTAAAGCATGAGATGCTTGTGATGCAAGCTGCTGCTGCAGATAGATTACTAAATATTTAAGACCTCTAAAGATAAACTAGCAGGATTATAAATCACTGAAAAATAAATAGCTAGCAGAATCTCTGAAAATGTCTCCTGGATTCTGGCATACATACTTCATTCATTTTCTAATGAGAAATGTGAAGGGTTTTTATTATTAATTGCATACAAATTACCATGATTACTGTATCACAGGAGAAGTATTTTTCCATTCACTTCTCAGAGGAACGATGCTGAATAAAGGAATTTATGCATGACACAACAACAATGCTGAACAAAGGAATTTCTGGATGCCATATAAGATGTTTGGCACTTAGAGTAATGGAAGAAAATCAAAAGGAATATCAAATCTTTAATTGTAGGAAATTAGAATAATCTATTTGCCTGCCAAGTTCTCAGTATTGTTTTAGCAGGAACATTACTTTGGAAGTGAAAGCTCTCCTTAATATACAATATCTCCTATATATATATACATGCACTCACCTCACCCCACACAACTCCCACAGGTTTGCTGCAAAATTAACTACATTTGAAAATTGCTAATCAGTGACAGAACTCTGCAAGCACCCTCAGGACATGCTTTGAGAACTCAAAAAGGGAAAAATAAACATGGTTTTATTATCTACTTTTAGAAAATAATTTGTATTTATCTAGATAGCTTTCCATAATGCTTTATTGTTTAATTTAGGGCATTTAAAAAAAAAAAAAAAGGGCTTAGCAGCTGAAGGGCCTACTGACTTCAACTGGAGCTACAAGAGCTCAGTATTTCTGAGAATCAGGCCCTGAAAATGGTGATGTGAAGATGTGGAGAAGCCGTCAAAAACTGCCAGGGTATGTCTACACAGCAACTAGACACCCACAGATGGCCTGTGCCAGTGGACTCTGGCTCACGGAACTGTTTCATTGCTGTGCAGACGTCTGGACTCAGGCTGGAGTCATAGTTCTGGAACCTTTCCACCTTGGATGGTCCTAGAGCCCAGACTCTAGCCCGAGTCCAGATGTCTACACAGCAGTGAAACAGCCCCAAGCCCCGTGAGCCCAAGTTAGCTGGCATGGGCCAGTTATGGGTGTCTAGCTGCTGTGCAGACATACCCCTAGTGCTAAATGCTCAGCTCGACACGCAATTGTTTCAAAATCAATAATACCACCACAATGTAAGACACCTATCAGCATTCACCTTCTGACAACAGAATCAGAGCATTATTTAATTAGATAATGTAACTCCTGGTTTAAGTTTCATCAAAAATTTGTTAAACCTAAATATCTCCAGGGTAATGTGTGTGAAATGCTACAAATTAGTCTTGAATGCTTTTTTGCACTTCACTTTGCTAACAGAAAAAACACTGCTCATGGGTTTTTAGACCTCACCATTATCATCAACTAAATAGGAGACTTACAATATTCTTGCTGACGTAAAAGGGTCAGAAAGGAGATGAGAAGGTAAGAATGTTGTTAATAAGGGTATTTCTATTATCTTTCCAGGGAAACGTCGTATAAGCATGGAGCAATCATGGTAAACAAACAAGGAAAAAATAGCAGACAAGGGAGAATATCTTTGCTATTACAATAATGTCTCTCGCAGAATCAAGTCTCCTAGGAATATTGAGAAATTTAAACAAGCCAGATCTCTCTATTTACACATTTATTCTTAAATTTTGGCTCTTAAACCAAGGGCCAGAATAAGCATCTGAATGCTATAGACTCTCACTGTGCTTTCTCTGTTTAGTTTCTGGGTACTGACCTCCATCTATCTTCTCTTCTCTCCTCTCCAGTTCAGTCTCTCCTCCTTTCCCATCTTGAACAGATTGTTACCTGACTCTCCTCCTCCCTCGGCTTACACCCTCTCATAGGGTGGCTGATTCCCTCATTCCCTGGCAGCAGTGATATTAGCCTCACATTTCTCTACTGCTGCTGCCTCCAAGCTCCCCTGAATTCAAAGACACATTCCTTCTCCTCCTCCAAAGTACATGCATCAGGCTCTTTTCTTTCCCCTGTATTACCGTGGTACATCTCTAGCCCAAGTTGTTCTGCGAGGGCTTTGATTCCTGGCTCTCTCACTTCCTTTCTCCTCCTAATCTCCTACCCTCAATCCTGGGGAACTTCATCCTTCATACTGACGACTGTGCTTCCTTCTCACTGGTTGAACCTGCCATCAGGGATCAACTCCCTCATTCACCTCACACCTTTGAGCTTGTCCTCACCAACAATATACAAACGAACACACAAAAACACCTTAGTTGCTCGTTCACAATCTTTGTTTCCTCTACCCTCCACACTTTGTCTGTTATCAATTGTAATGGTATGGCTACACTTAGACTAGGTTCTTTGTAGGTAGAAACCATAGAAATACATAACAGACAAATGAGAAATGACTATGCATAGAAGCAGTTCAAATGATTATCTGAACCAGATTAATAAAACAGTTGAATATTGCAAACAGCACACACCAATTTCCCTGTATATTTTACCACATACTCCAAATCTATCCAACAAGTTTGAGTATTTTACTCATTAAAATAGAAGTTTTCATCACAGCCTTAAACATTTGCAAGTGCAGACCAGAAAATTGACATGCGTATTTATTGTGAAGCTTTATATTTGTGTCATCAATAAACAACAAAAGCTTGGAATAAAACTGAAATAAAAGCTAATCAAACAGCTAGCTATCATAACAGATGGATACTCTCTATTTTTTCATACCAAGTGGAAAAGCCAAAACATCAGCAGTTTAGTGTCATGTCTGTGTCTATGAAGAAGCCAACTTAAGGAAAGACAAGAAATGTCAGAATTACATTAAGAATAGCCATCTATGGCTGAAAGATTCACATGTGAATTCTCATTGATTCTTTCACACTATGATCATTAATCCACACAGAAGCTGTCAGCTGATATGTGGTCTGCAAATAAGGTTTCATTGCGGCATTGCATGAAAAATAAATAAAAATCAGAGCCCTAATGTTACTTTAGTCTCAAACAAGCGTTACACTATCTACGCTGTCTGTCCAGACAGATGCACAGACGGCCTCAGAGAGATATAAATGAAAAACTGCAATACCTTTTTCCCATACTGTTTACAGTGTTGGCTATATTCCTACTGGCAGTAGATTTTCTTCTTGACAGCTTCTTGGTGTTACTGCTGTCACCGGTGCTGTCATCCTCTTTCTTTGGTGTGCTACTTCCTTTGCTGTTCAGGTCCTTTAGCACATTATAATTAATTTTACTTGAGATTTTCTTCTGTTCCAACATCTTTTCAATTGCTTCTCCTGCTGTGCTAGCTTGAATTGGCTCCCGCTTTTTTGCAGACTTCTTTGGCTTAATTAAAATATAAAATTAGTGATTTAGATACAATCAAAATAATTTTTACCAGAACAGAAGGGTGATCTGCAGTGCTGCTGACACTGGTGTTAGATGACCCAGTAGGTTCACTTGGAGTCAGTACCAAGCCAATGCCCCAGTATGGTGTTTCAGGTATTGTACTGCTGCAGGCGCCAGGACTGGTATCAACTGTAAAACGGAGATTCTGTCCATCTGAGGACATTGTAGAGCCCATGTAACTTTTTCAAGAGATAAGGTGTTAGCTTCTGTATCTTTTGCCAAATGCCACCACATGTCATTACGATTGCTCTGCTAAATTAATCCCATAGTTTCTGCATTGTTACCAAAGAGAAACGTAGCCTCTTTCCCAAATGTCATCTACAGGGGGACGAGGTTGTTCCAGGAACAGGAGAGGGGCTCCCAATACATTTTATAAAATTAACCAAAAAGTAAATATACATTTCCCCCAAAATACTTGTTTATAACCACACCCATATTGGGTTATTACTCTCCCTATAGTTAATTTCTGCAAAGTGAGGCTCAAAATTACAGCAATACTATTTTGGAGAGCACCATAGGACTCTTGCTCCATGATTCAGTGAAGAGGGCCAACTGATTACAGAGTTGGCAATCAGTGGGTAAATGGATTGGCATTAATGCTGGCCTCTGAGCAATTACACGTTCCACTTAGATGCTAGGCATTGCAGTGATGTCAGCGATATTCAGTTGGAGATAGTCTTGTGTAGGTCAAAAAGTTGCAAGTCAAAGTTTTTAACACTGTGTGACGGAGTGGGGCAGATTGACCTGGGAATGTTGTGTGGGAGTATTACTGGGACTGTCTGCATTGGTGATGGGAATATCAGGGTGTGACTTCACTTGAGGGATGATATCGGAGCATGTAACCTGAGCACAGGAGGGGGATTGGGCCAGGTGACACCTTCTGCCCGGGAAACTGGACAAAGGCTGAAGGAGAAGCCGGGGTGTGTGGCTGGGTGAGACGGCTGGAGAGGATTTCAGTTTGGAGCTGGCTGGGGAAACGGAGGAAGACCCAGGGCCGAAGTCCAAGCTCCCTGCCCCCCAATATGGACCTGACTGAGGCGGTCCTGTTGTCTGTACCTGCAAGACCTGTTTCGGACTGTGCTCCTATTGGCTAATAAACCTTCTGTTTTACTAGCTGGCTGAGAGTCATGGTGAATCACAGGAAGTGGAGGGTGCATGGCCTTGTCTCCCCCACACTTCCTGACACACTGCAACCCAGAACTAGAGGATGAGATGTTACAGACAGAAAGATCTTTGAGTGTATCTGGCAACTGTTCAGGTGAAGAAAGGTCCCATGTCCCCATTCTAAAAGAGTAGGAAATAACTTTGATGTCTTGCCCAACATTTTCATTCTCAAAAGAAGTTTTAACATCTAAATCTGCAAGTGAATTATTTTTGAATGCATAATAACTGTTCTATTTATCTTCATGGGTCAAATGCTACCTTGAAAATCGCAGGCACTATGTTAATCAAGTTCTAGCCTAAAGCTGTCAGCAACAGTAGGGAGTTAGAGAAAAATTCAATGTTGTCAGAAGAAAGAGGCGGGTGTTTGGGCTGTTTCTGTGCCAGAGGGTTATGCACAGTTTTTAAAATTACTTGTGCAATGCCATTTGTAGGAATGCAGCCTGAATGAGAAACTCTCAAGCATCAAATAGTCTTTCATTGTTGGGTTTACTTTTTATTGTTTAAATATCTTGGGAAATAGTGTCTTTCATTGGTCTGTTTAAAAAAGACTGATGGAAAACACACACCAAAAACTAATGTAGATTTTAGCTGCATGGGAAAAATTATGCACAGACTGCCTTGTCATTTGGTCAATTACACAAAATATTAATGCTGTAAATTGTGACTATGTGGCCAATTAGACTGCTTTAAACTGCTAAACTCAGAGAGGACAAGCCACTTATTAACATAAATGTCACATGCTTTATGAAAGGTAGAACAATAATATCCCTTCAAGTTGCTGTAATGGAGATTTGTTCACCTCTTCATACAGAAACCATTCCTGCAACAACATACAAAAGTGCTGCAGTTGTAGCAAACTCAGAACAAATACAACATGAATGTCGTTTCAAAAAAACCAAGAACGTTTTAAGAATCATTTTTAAAACAAAGTAATCACCGAGGAAAGCAATCATAAATGCAGCTGACTGTTCCATGCAAAAAAAATTGCCACAACCACCATGTACAGAAGTTTCCTACCTAACAGAGTTCAAAGGGACTTTAAAGTATAGTCTTGGGCTAGAGATGTAAACAATGCTCAGGCAGGAAAATGTTACACTCACCATCTGAAAAGCTGTGCGGCAGCATAGTTTAATTAATGTTCAGGGGTAAGATAAAAAGCTATTGTTAGGCTAGTAGAGAACTGAATTACTGCTTGGATTGACCCCAACATATTCTAAACCACTGTAAGAGGAGTTTGACCAAGAAATATAATGAGTTTCCAGTAAATTTGCAAATGGACACTGTTAAGCACAACTGGAATATTTAAGTCGCTTACCTTGTGTTCCTTATAAATCCCAAGCTCCTTCTCTTTTGCTATTCTCGCTTCTTTCTCTGAAAGATGACAAAAAGGTAGCCAGCATGAAGGACAGGTATCAGATTGCTTTTTGTGACATGTAACCAGAGAGAGCATTTCAGTTGTTATGCTTCTTACCCTTTTGTTCCTTCAAATAATCTGCATTTTCTTTCATCCACAGTTCTGCTTTTATTTGAGCTTCCGTTTCATCAAGTATATACTAAAAACAAAATAAAGTTCATTTCTTTTCAGCTAATAACCTGAAAATCGTAGGCAAAATACAGTGAAAAGATACAAGTAAGAGCAATTCACATTCAAGCTTATTTTTAGAACTAGATTAATGAAAGAAAGTTTGTTCAACGGGAAATAATGGGATAGTAAAGAAAGAAGTGACAAACACTAGCTAGCACAACAAATTAGTATTTTAGTCTTCCACTTTGGGGATCTGAATTTATTCAAAGTATATTTTCAGTTCTACTCATTCAGTTTCACTCAAGTCACTGGAGTTGTGTGGGGCAGGGGAACAGACCAAAATGTGGTCCAGAAATTGCAATATTAAAGTGGCATGATGAATCTCATCCTAGCTTTCAGTTATGCAGATTACAATACCAATCCAATATTAGGTTCAGCACAACTACTCTTTGTGTACCACTGGTTCCTACTTGCAGGTTGGGAATGAGGAACATTGGTAAAGCTGTGAGGAGAAACTGGTTCAAACCATTACCAACCATCTTTTTATGACCATTTTTTAAAAAAGTATTTTGTGGATGAATTAAAAGAGTAGAGCCACGTATTGTAAGTGATACTAGTTTTAAGTGCTAATAAAACAGCTTGATTCTCTAGCAATTTATTCCTTTTACCATTTCAGATTTTTTTCAAAATAAAATATACACTCAGTTTATGAGAAAAATAATTCAACTCTAATGAAATTGATGCAAGGAGTCGTCTTTCACATTGGAACAAACTCGGAAAAAAAACATTTGTTCTAATACCAATTTACCCGGTCAATATTTTCTCTGTTTCATTTGTGTGTATTAAATTTGGGTCATAATAATGAAAAACACACTCACTCATAGCTCAACTATTCACCCTGCTTGCATTAGAGTTATGGCTTCACTGCAGAGTCTAGCAGGAAGAGAAGATGGGTTTGTTCCTTCCCAGCTTCTGTTTAAATTATGGATCTATTCTGATGAGTAACTGAAATTGGCATGGAGGGGTTTTGTATTTACTGTTTCTGTTATTTCCATAGCACATTCACTCCTTTCCATATTCTTCCTAACTGCCTGCTTGGCAGACTCAGCCTGGGTGCTAAAAGTCAAGTGGGGCTCTTTCCTGCTCATCTATCACCAAAAATAAAGATTCTGCAGATCAAATTATATTCTGAGTTACATGTATGAAATCCAATTGTTTTCAGTTATTTCAGGACACGAAGAGGAATTTATAACACCTGGTTTGGTTTTGTTTTTTTTAACTGCACTTTTTATTTGTAAGCTTAGCATGGTCTAGTGGAGAAGGCACCAGCTTGGGAGTCAGGAGACCTGGATTCAGACTCTGACCTGCTCTGTGACCTTGAGCACGTCACTTCACTTCAGTGCCTTTGTTTCCCTTTCAGCCACCATTTGTCTATCTTGTATGTTTAGGCTGTGAGACAGGAACTCTTTCACTGTTTGCACAGGACCTCGCTCAAGGGCATCCTAGCCTGGGCCTAAAACTGGGAGAAATTTTTGGCCCAAACTTTTGCCGCCCCCCCCCGAAAAAGGCAGATTTGGGTCACTTGAAACATTTAATCAATTCATGTCAATACTGGCAAAACGAAAAAAAAAATTCAGAAATGTCAAAACAGGTCCTTTTTCACATTAATATAATGAACTATTTTGGTTTTTCAGGCAAGATTCACAAGGCAAGTTAGGCACCATTCACAAAACTGAGGAGCTGGTCATGCACCCTATATGCCCAATAGCCCAGAGGTTAGAGCACTCATCTGGGAGGGAGGAGACCCATTTTGAATTCCTGCTCTAAAGTAGGGATTTGAACCCAGGCCTCCCTACTCCTAGGTGAGTGCCCTCACCACCATGTTATCAGCAACTGTAGGATGGGGCTGTCAATCTTTCCTGCTGAAGCTGTTTCACTTTGTACGAAATACTTGACTATTCTGGGCCAGAGAGCATGTGAGAGACTCTATAGTTCAGTAACCAAGGCACTCTCCTGGGAGAGGAGAGATCTAGGTACAAGGCCCTGCTCCAATGAATATTTAATTGTTTATACCAAGTGGAACAGCTCCAACACGAGAGACACCCCCCGCCCCCCCGCCCAAAATACACTATGTCTTTGCAGCAGACCTAGGTTTGAATCCCCACTCGGGAGCAGAGGCTGGAACTCAGGTCTCTTGACCCTCATGTGGACACCCTACTCACTGGGCTACTGGCATTAAAAGAGGGTGTGGCTACCACCACCCCTCCTCTAGTTCTCCATTTCCTTTGCTTTCATTTTTAAAATGTTTACAATGCCAAAAATCAAAACAAAACGTTTTGTTTGACCCAAAATAAAACATTTCTGAATATTTTGACTAGTTAAAAATTAAAAAAAAGGCTTCGATTTAACCCAAATCAAAGTGTCTCCCCTCTGCCCCCAGTTTTCTGGGGCTAACAGCTAACCAAAAACTCAGTTATTCGCCCAGCTCTACTACACTTTACTGTCACACAGGCAAATAATATAAACTGAGTAAGGGTTATGGAAATCACTGAGACAACACAGGAGCCCAGAATGACATTTTACAGTATCTTTCCAGAGCAGCACCACACCTTGAACATATCTTCAGAAAGTAACTACGTCATGCATTTAATATTAAATGGAACGTAAGGTCCTTCCTCTCTAAAATAAAATACATTTCCAATAACAATTACTCCAACATGATGAGAAATGGCAGCAGTAACAACATACTATGATTTTATTATATCTTGCAGCGAACAAGCTAGAGTGTAACAGATTGGCCATGTGCATTAGTTTTGGTACCAGATTCTCATAATCATGGGCTTTAACTCCTGACCATCTATGTGCATTGTAACCAAGTTCCATCAAAGTGGGAGGTTGGGGCATAGGAAGATAAACCACATAAGACAATATTTTTCTTCTAAGATCAGACTGTAGACAGAATAAAAATATATCTTACCCTATCTATTTCAGTGTCATCAATTCCACTAAGATCTAATTCACCGTCGCCTGTATTTTCATCTAAATAAAAGCAATAAAAATTTTAGTTAAGATGCATATTCACTGAACGTCCACTCCAATAAAAATTCTGCTTTTAATTGCATCTGAAGTATAGTATTGGGTTATATTGGTTTGTTAACAAATAATCACCTTTCAAAGGATTACACCCCGCCAACTTTACAGAGGAGATGTACTGCACTTTCCTATTGCTTTCAGAGTGAGTGTGTGTGTGTGTGTGTGTGTGTGTGTGTGTGTGTGTGTGTGTGTGTGCGCGTGCAAATTGTCACCACAGTTAATGAATTCTGACTATGCGCTCCAATCCAGCCCTTTCTCTACTAATTGCTTCACAGAGAAGAGCTAAAAATATTACAGTAATTTTCAGCAGACTTTTTTTTTTTTAATTTGCAGCAGCAACAGATGTTTGCTATTAAGTTGGTGAAATCACTGGAGAAAGATGATTTGATTTTTCTCTTGTCATCACAGGAATTTCTCCATCACAGTCAAATGGGCCATGAATCCTCTGAAAGTTATGATTAAGAAAATATTTTCTGTTATCAAAGAAGCAGCGTGGTCTAGTGAATAGGGCACCAAGCTGGGAGCCACACTAGGGTTTTGTTCCTGGCACTAACTCACCCACCATATAACTTTGTGTGTGACATGTAAACTTAGGTGCATTCGTTTTCCCATATGTTAAATGGGGATTATAGCGTTTACCCACCTTTGGAAAGCACTATGATATCTATGAATAGAAATAACTAATTAAGTGCCAATATTATTAGTTCTCCACTATAAAGTACTAGAGTGTGCACAAATTCATTTGTACTTTTGCTTAGGCTCTTATTTTTATTGACATCTTTTGAAAACATAACCACACTTTTATTATACCCATTAGCCAGAATAGCTAGACAAAATAGATGCCTAAACTAGGAATGACAGAATTTGCAGGGGCAGAAATTGATCTTCCTAGATCATTATAAAACACTCTGCAGAGAGAAAGTGGAATGTTATCATGTGCTCAAGGATTACGCTGGAGAAGGAAGATCATCCCCCCAAGTTTAATCAGCTATGGGCAACTGCTGATTTGACTAGTTTCCAATGTACTGTGTGGAATATCAGACAGTTTCATCATTCTGAAAGACAGCTTACAGCAGCAAAATATAAAATAAAATATTGAGGGTCAGTCTGGTGGCATCTTTGTGGTTACTGCTCCCTAATAATTTTCAAGACACTTGAGTTTGACTCCCTAGACTGATCTCACACTCCCAGACATCTGGGTATTGAGAAGTGCAGAGAACGAACATCGGTACTAGAAGGAAAGGAATTCTCCTATGGCTGATGGGTTTTGATGAAAGTTCCAGTCAGTTCCCTTTGATGACATGGTAAGTTATCACAATACCGGGTCTTGAGCGTTGTGAGGAACAAAATGGTTAAAACAAACAAGGGTAGGAATCATCAGTGTTCCAGAAAAAGACAAAGAATCCCCTGAATTAAAAACAAAAAACAAAAAACTAAACTGGCCACTTGCACTACATGAAATTAGTGACAGGAGCCCAAAGCAAGTGGACAATTGTAAATTGATGAAGGGTGGGGTTTTCAAATTGGTATATGGAAGCTGCATGCCCAACTCCCATAGACTTTCAAAATAAGTTGGGCCCTTAACACTTTTATGCTTATTGGAAAATATTATCCTAAATAACCAAAATCAGGTGTTCCCTCTCTCATTTAAACTACATATGAAGAGAGCTTTCCCCTCAATTAATAATAGTGATTTGGAAATTGTTACTATCCCAAGCAATCTCATAACTTTGTGCTCTAACCTTCTTGTGAGTCGGCCTCATAAATGAAAACAGTATGCTGCTGCAGATGTTATGTAAATACAATGGCTGAAAATGCCTCAAGAAAGGTTTCTTACCACTATAACAATGTGGCTTTGAACTTTATGATAAATTCAGCAAATGCTGCAAAGGTCTTAAGTCTCAACATGTGAAAGTTTTACTTCACAACTTTAATAAAAACATTTTAAAACCATATTTTTAATTATTCCATACTAACATGTATGAACCTGCTTTTCGCCAGTTCGCTGCATCATAGTACAAGAGTGAAATTTCAGCTGCAGAATCATAGAAAAGCAGGGTTAGAAGGGATATTAAGAGATCATCTAGTCCAGCCCCCTGCACTGAGGCAGGACCACCTAAACCTAGACAATCCTTGACAGGTGTTTGTCTAAACTGTTCTCAAAAATCTCCAGGGATTCCAATCTCCTTGGGAAGCCTATTCCAGAGCTTAACTACCCTTAGAGTTAGGAAGTTTTTCTTAAATCTCTATCCTAAATCTCCCTTGCTACAGATTGAGCCCACTACTTGTTGTCCTACCTTCAGTGGAAAACAATTGATCAGAGTCATCTTTATAATGCTCCTTAACATATTTGAAGACTTAGCAAGTTCCCTCCTCAGTCTTCTTTTCTCAAGACTATACATGCCCAGTTTTTTTTTTTAACCTTTCTTCATAGGTCAGGTTTGCTAAACCGTTTATCATTTTTGGTGCTCTCATCTATAGTCTCTCTCCAATGTGTCCACATCTTTCTTAAAGATGACCTAGAACTAAACAGAGTACAAGAAGCAATGGGCTTAAACTGCAGCAAGGAAGGTTTAGGTTGGACATTGGGAAAAAGTTCCTAACTGTCAGGGTGGTAAACATTGGAATGAACTGCCTAGGGTGGTTGTGGAATCTCCATCTCTGGAGATATTTAAGAGTAGGTTAGATAAATGTCTATCAGGGATGGTCTAGAAAATATTTGGTCCTGCCATGAGGGCAGAGGACTGGACTTGATCTCTCAAGGTTCCTTCCAGTCCTAGAGTCTATGACCACTCCAGCTGAGGCCTCACCAGTGCTAAACAGAGTGGAACAATTACCTCCTATGTCTTACATACCACACTCCTCGTAATACACCCCAGAATGATATTTGCCTTTTTTGAAAATGCATCACATTATTGACTTATATTCAAATTGTGGTCCACTATAACTCCCAGATTCTCTTCAGCAGTACTATCACCTAGCCAGTTATTCCCCATTTTGTAGTTGTGCATTTGATTTTTCCTTCCTAAGTGAAGTACTTTGCATTTGTTTTTATTGAATTTCATCTTGTTGAATTCAGACCAATTCTCCAATTTGTCAAGGTCATTTTTAATTCTAACCTCGGCCTCCAAAGTGTTTGCAACTCCTCCCAGCTTGGTACTCTCTGCAGATTTTACAAGCATACTATCCACTGCATTATCTAAATCACGAAGGAAAACATTGAACAGTGCCGGATCCAAGACTGACCCACTATGTACTGATGCCAGTAGATATGCTCTCCCAATTTGACAGCAAATCATTGATAACTACCCTGAGTACAGTCTTTCAACCAGTTGTGCACCCACCTTCCAGTAATTTCATCTAGACCACATTTCCCTACTCTGTTTATGAGAATGTCATGTGGGACTGTGTCAAAAGCCCTACTAAATTAAGATGTATCATGTCTACAGCTTCCCCCCAACCATTAAGCCAGTTACCCTGTAAAAAAATGAAATTAGATTGCTTTGGTATAATTTGCTCTCGATATATCCATGCAAGCTATTCCTTATAACCTTATTCTCCATCAGGTACTTATAAATTATGTAATAGTTTGTTCCAGTATCTTTCCAGGCAGCAAAATTAGGTTGACTGGTCTATAATTTTCTGGGCCCTCGTTGTTCCCATTTTTAAAGATAGGTACGTACTATGATTGTTCTTTTCCAGTCCTCTAGGACCTCACCATCCTCCATGAGTTCTTGAAGATAATTATTAACAGTTCTGACATTGCTTCGGCTTGTTTCTTAAGTACTATACGATTAATTTCCTAACCAAATACATCTAAGTTATCTAAATACTTTAACATATTATTTCTCTGTTTTGGCTTGCATTCCTTCCCCCTTGTTGTTAATATTAATTGTGCTCAGAATGTGGTCATAATTCCTCTTTTTAGAGAACACTGAAGCAAAATAAGCATTAAACACCTTAGCTTTCTTGACATCATCTGTTATTAGCTCTTCTTCCCCCCTAAGTAGAGGACCAAGACTTTCCTTTGACTTTCCCTTGCTCCTTATGTATTTATAGCTATCCTGCCTAAAATGTCATTAAAATCCGTATTCATAATAATGTGGGCCCAGTTCTGCCCTCAGAGCAATTCCCACGCAAGTCAGTAGGAGTTTGATCCATTGAGGGCAAAATCTACTATAGTGTCAACTATAGAGCCACATCACTTCTTTAACCATACCGAGCTCTCCCTTCAAATTTATCAACCTTTTATCCCTACTCCCCAATATGACATCAAAGGGTACAGAGGACGACAATACAGAACCATCCCACACTAACCAGAAAAGAAAATTGTTCTGTGGCAACCTCTTCACAACATTTGTGATGCTGGCATATTTGTGATGCATGTTTGAAGAAAATGCTTCTGTTTTAGTTACTTTTTTAAAAGTAACTTACAAAAGCAGGTTTGGACATTTTATACTCCTCCACCACCACCTTGCACATACCAAAACAATCCGGTATGAGAGGGTCATCTTTTTTTATGAATATAAAGTGAATAGCCAATATTTTCAAGTAACTAGTACTCTGAGGTGTGCAACTTAAGAGACATGAGTTTTAGAAAGTGCTCAACACTCAGTCTCTGAACATCTAGGCTGCTTTAAGGTAGCTCAAATCGGGACCCAGAACTGAAGTACCCAAAATCATTAGTCACTTGTGAAAATCTTGGCCAAACATATTAGACTGTTTCTATGGTGCCAACTCACAGCCCAACTTACATAAAATTCTGTGCATTACAAAAACTGTCATAGCAGCTCAGAACTAGTAAATAAATGCACATGGAAACCAAAATGCAGCTGTTTTTAAACACTTCAGCTTCCCTAAATTGTGCCACATTTTTGGATCAGAGATGTGGAGCTTGTCTACACACACAGCACTGCAGTGGTGCAGATGCTGCCTACGCTGTCAGGAGAGATTCTTCTGTCGGTGTAGGTACAGTAACTCCTCGCTTAACGTTGTAGTTATGTTCCTGAAAATGCTACTTTAAGCGAATCCAATTTTTCCATAAGAATTAATGTAAATGGGGGGTTAGGTTCTAGGGAATTTTTTAGATATATAGAGATAGATAAATTAGATAGATAGACTCATAGACTCTAGGACTGGAAGGGACCTCGAGAGGTCATCGAGTCCAGTCCCCTGCCCTCATGGCAGGATAGATAGATTAAATAGATAGATTTAATAGATAGATTGAATAGCGTATAAGTTTTAAACAAACAATTGAATACTGTACACAGCAATGATGATGATTGGTTGAAGTGGTGAAGTCAGAGGATGGAAGAGGGTGGGATATTTCCCAGGGAATGTCTCACTGCTAAATGATGAACTAGCACTCAGATGAGCCCTCAATGGTTAACACACTGTTGTTAATGTAGCCTCACACTCTACAAGGCAGCACGAATGGAGGGAGTGGAGAGAGCACGGCAGAGAGAGACAGACAAAGAGCGAGTGAGTGTGAGAGACGCACCATGAGTGTGTGTTAGAGACAGACACTGTATGTGTGTGTGAGACACACACATTGCCCCTTTAAGTATGCTGAACCCACTCTAAGCAGATTGCCTTTTTAAACAGATCAGCAAGTTGAGACAGCAGCTACTGCCACCAAGCTCGCTCCATACTGAGCCCTGTCCTGTTCTCAACCCCCGCTCTGTGGAGATGGGATACAGGAGTGGGGGGCTGGAGCGAGGGGGACACCCTGATATTAGCACACCACCCCAGCACAGCAAGCAGGAGGCTCCCAGGAGCAGCTCCAAAGTAGAGGGCAGGAGCAGCACACAGCACTGTGGGGAAGGATAGCTGAACAGCCCAGCAACTGATAGCCTGCTGGGCAGCTGCCACACAGGGAACTTAGGGGGGCTGCCGGTCCACTCTGGTTCCAAGCCACCATTGCTAGCTCCAATGGACTGCTCTTCCTGCAAGCAGTGGACAAAGCAGGCGGCTGCCAAACAACATTATAAGGGAGCACTGCGCCACTTTAAACAAGCATGTTCTCTAATTGATCAGCAACATAACAACGAAACAACATTAACCAGGACGATGTTAAGTGAGGGGTTACTGTACTCTCTCCCTCCACGAGGCAGAAGCTATGTCAATGAAAGAAGCCCTCCCGTTGACATAATGCTGCCTGAGACCTTGTCTACACTATAGCCTTGTCACTATAACTACGTCACTCAGAGGTCCAGAAAATCCACACTCCTAAGTAACGCAGTTATACAGATCAAATCCCTGCTATAGACAATGCTATGTCAACAGGAGGGCTTCTCCCGTCGATATGCCTCTTGGGGAGGTGGAGTACCTACGTCGGTGAGAGATGCTCTCCTGTCAGCTTAGATAGCATCTTCACTTAGTGCTACAGCAGCGCAGCTGCACTGGTGCCGCCGCAGTGCTGTATGTATAGACAAGCCCTTAGAAATGCAGTAAGTCACAGCACAGTTGGTGTCCATTTCCTTACAGAGTCCTAATTCGCCAGACTGAAAATGATATGGATTTGTACATGGAGCCTGAAATTGTGTTGTCATTTTCAATATAAACTTGTTACAGATGTAGATGCCCGTTGTTTTCACTAGTTCAATTAGTGACAGTGACAGAAAACTCATTCGCCAACTGGTAAACTGCAGAGAAGACTCTGGAAGCAAGTTACCTTACCCTCTCTGCCTATCAATAGTCCCTTTTCCGCCAATTTGGTAGGCATTTATTAAATGCAAAGAATTATTCAGAATCGGAGGTACATTCAAATTCCAAGCTTTACATTCTCCTTAAATAAAGTCTTTTGTTATAAACTATCAGTATTAACCTTAACTTCAAAGCAAAGAACAGCCATTCTGCTACAAAAATTCCAGGGCAATCCTCTATAAACCAGTAGATCCTAAGAGCTGTAAACATTCATCTGTTGTGTATTATGCTGCTTGCTTTAGGGCACAGAAAGTTGTTTGCCCCTTCCCCCCCACCCCCGCCTTTTTTTTCTTTTTTTAAATACCAGGAAAGATTTTTCTCCAATGCTGAACTATTGAAACGAAGTTCTAAATGATCATTTTCTCCTTTAATAAAAATGGTTGAAATTATTTTTTTTGTAAACACAGATGCAAGCAACATCTGGTTCCAGATCTTCAGAAGTGAGTTAAAAGCAATGATGTGATTTGATGTGGTTCTTAAGAGTGAGATTTCTTCTTCTTAAGGGAAAACACTGCAGGGTACAGGTAAAAACAGAGTTCTAAGTTTAAAAAAATCAGTGTATTATTTTTTAAGCTACAGAAAGTCTTTACAGTAAATAGGAAAACAGGACAAGCAGCAGTCTTGCTCTCCCTGCCTAATGTCTAGTGCAACCAGAAGGAAAATCACTACTTCCACAGTTTTCAATCACGGCTCTGAATCAATTACACTGCTCTGCAACTTGAAACTGCCAGTTACTCACCCAGTTCCCAGAACATAAAAAAGCTTTGGCAATAGCCTTTATGGTCCCTCCAACCTACTTTGATAGACATGAGCGGTGTAAATATAGACATACCAGATTAAGTTTGCAAATCTTTAGGATTGTTTACTGTTACCTGCAAATACTAAATGCACAACAAACCACTTATTAAAAAAAGTCACACAGCACCTTTGTAGGTGATATTTATTAGTCAAGAATACAGTTATTTGATATACAAAAAACTACAGTAAAAAGACAAAGGTTAAGAGCATTTTTTTCTGTTTCTAGTACAGAAGGCAAACTATTTATTGTACTGTCCAGATAACAGGATTTCCTTTCTGACAGCAATGAAGACTGACTGGTTCTCAGGAAATCCTTTGAAGCTTCTAGAGTGAAAGGCAACTTGATTCTCTTGTACTATACTGTAAAATACATCCTCAGTCACATGGTTTCATGGCAGTCCTAGAATTAAAGCATTTTAGCACAAAAAACTTAATTCATGCAACATGACATTAGTGATCAGGCTCTCAATGCATTCGAAATACTATGCGCGCAATATGGCAAAAACAATGCGCTTACTCATAACAGGCATTTTCATGAAAACTAGATAAATACCAAACGAAGGAATTGGGGAACAAACACCAATGTAAACTAAAATATCGGCTAACCCCTTCTAGAGAGGGATCAAACATCACAGTAGCAAATGAAGCACCCTGCAAGAGAACTGAAGAACCCATCAGAATGGGGAAGGCTTGTGGCCAAACGGGGTAGAGGTACTAAGGTAACTTCTAGAGCTTTAAAGAGCAGCTGTTGAGAGAACAGTTTAGAGCAGGGATGACAACTGATGATCTGGAAGGGAAGGGGGAAAGAAAAAGGGAACCGATGAATTGCTGTGAAAGAGACTGGATTAACTGATGTGGGTTGAGAAGCCATTTGGAGGGGGAAGGAAATTTACGATAGGGGAAGAGACTGGATGATGGAAGGGCCGGGGAGAGGGGTGTGGGGGGGAGTGAACAAACTAGCGATTAAGCTTGGGGGTTGAACAGTGCATGGATGACAGAGTGGGTGTAGCTATCTGGTTTGGAACAGAAAGCTATGAAGTATAAGAGTCAGTATGGTGTAAAGAGTACATATGAGAAAACCCTAGGGTAGGGATGTATGAGATTAAGCCCAAATTAAAACAAGGTATGTGCAGTAAAGTTGGACTAGTAGGTTTCTGAATGGGCTGGCAACTTTTCTTGATAATTTCACAAGGCAGATTTGCATTATCAATTATTTCAGTGCTGATCATTTTAAACAAAGCATCCAGATAATGTGCTTCTCCCACAATCCCAATCCACTTCCCACATGTCTCTGGTTGCCAGAAAGGCCCAACTGTCCCTTAGCCAGTTTCTAAAACCTCCATCTTCTCCCAGTCAATTTAAACTAAGGTATTTATTGTCAACACAAAAGTCTGTCACAAACTGGAATGCAGAAATGTAGGACTAGAGCAAAACAAACGTCGCAAGAAATACATTATTGATTTTGTTTCCATATTTAAATGAAACTGTTTATTTTTGACTATGCCTCAAACTACATGAAAAATTCCAGTCTACTGCAGCTGAGTGCCAATTCAATGCTAGAATTTAGGCCCAACTGGCCACAAACTACATGAGGCATGCACACAATTTAAACATAAATTGCATGTGTAACTTACTGATGCCTAATCAGAGCTAAGGAGTCTGTTCACCGAGACACCAGCCTCATATCTGTCCAAGGTAAAGAAAACATACACTACACCACACCACAAATGGAGTACCACCTCCTCGCAGGACCGTTCCTGCTAACTATAAACAGCAAAATATAGCACAGCTACAGGGTCACCTGCTTGCAGAATGTTCCCACTAGTACAAGGAGAGCAAACATTAACTCCTCTTACCATGAAATATCTCAGACCAAACACCTTACATTTGGACAGAAAGGAGATGTCTCTGGAAAATGCCTTAAGTGAGGCATTTTAAATTAAAAAAAAAAAAAGTCTAGTCTAACAAACCAGAGCATCCTCCACCTTCTAGAAGACAAGAGAACAGCTGAGCAGGGTAAGCCTTCAAGACCTCTCTCTACAAAGGAGCACTATCACAAGAGTTTTGCTTTCTTCCCATCTCAATCTCCCAGTAGATGTCACACACTGGGGTGTAGCCAGTGTGACCCTGTGGTCAGAACAAGAGTCTGGCCTAGTAGTAGGAGCAGAACCAGAGGCACGGTCAAGAGGAAAGCCAATGATCATTGCCAAGAGTCAGGAACCAGAATAGAATCAACAGGCAGGACCGGAGTCATGGGCAGGAGACAAGCCAGTGGTCAGAGCATGAGTTCTGAGGAATGGCATACAAGAATGTTGGAAAATGAGCCTTACCGGCTGGTTTGCATTCACTGCTTTAGACTCACCTTCTTGCCATGTTACAGTACATTTTGTGTGGTTTAATTTCCCTTAATAAACTGAGCTGTTTAGAATTCCGAATTAACCACATGCTTGTGCAGAATTACAAATACATTTTTACAATCAAGTATCTGAAAAGCAATTCCTCACACCAACACTCAAGTTCCAGGTAGCGTGCTGCTTCTGCAACAGCTAATTGACATCTCTGACTACTGCATTAGCCACTTTCACACAGTGGTCATAAAAATTCTCTCATCAAGAGATTATGATTTTAAAAGTACATATTTAATGGTATTTCTGTGAAGTAATGGGTAAGTGGAAATGCTTTAGCTGCATTTAGTCTCCTCTCTTGAAGTTTTTAGTAAAGTAGACATTTACCCTGCCCTAAGGGTGCTTGCATCTGTAAATCATAAGAACTTTGTTTTGTGAATAAGTTACAAGCTGTTGAAAAAAATTGCCTCTGCCCATGCAAAAAAAACAAAAACAAAACCAAAAAAACCTATTTGTGTTGTTTTGATTCACAGTTATATGTTCAATATGAGCAGATTCCTGAGCCTGCACGATTGGGGCCCTAGAAAAAAGTTGTCTCTTGAGTGAAAATTCCTCACCTTCCTTTTCTCCCCTCAACAAAAATAGTTCTCTTAGATTCTTACTGTCTTATTGCTTTGAAATCAGCCTCTAATAAAAAATGCCATTCTGATGCCATTTTGAATCTGCAGTTCTTTAGAAAGGAGAAGCCAGGTCTATTGAAGTACATTGTTTACAACAACAAAAAAATCCCTATGAACAAATCCTTCTTTATGTCCCCAAAATAAACAAACAGTTTCAAGTTAAACTCTCTCTGCTAGAGAACATCTTAGCATTATCATGAAAAACAGCAGATTTCTGTCTGCTGTAGCTGCATTCCTACCCTCACCCCACCCTCTTAAATTTTTTTGGGAAAAAAAAGTCTGCTTACGTAAACTACTTGAAATTACCCTTCTTTCTTTTCCAAGACCAAAGCTCTGCTGTCACGGCCTTGTCTACAGCATGGCTGCTCTCAATAACATGACAAAAGCTATTTTTTGCTGCTGAAGCCCATGCTCATCAATGGCTAGCCTGACAAATGATCATCCACAAAGATACCAATTAGCTATCACAAATGACATTCTTCAGCATCAACGCACAGAGACAGCACTAGCTCTATAAGAAAGACAGGAGTATTCTCCAACTTGTGATTTTTAGATCTATGATAACAAATACAACAGTTGTTCAAGGTACGAAAGAATCCTGAGATCCACAAGGATCCAGGAAGTTAGTCATTCTCCACACGTTAAGCCCCTGCTCCTTTCTCTCCTTTCCTCAACCATAAGGATGAAAATCTTAAAAGTAAGGGAATTTTAAAAATTGGGGCAATAATGAGAATCTTTTCCTCCACTTTTGGTCCCTCTCTTTTAATTTGGAACTTCATCACTGATTCCCTTCCATCTTTGCCCTCCGCTCCTTTTTATGCTTTTTTTGTCATCTTTCCTTCCTTCTCCCTCTCCACCTTTTGGGGCCTTCTCGCTCCTATTTTCTGCATATCTTATTAATCTCTGCAGGAGTACCAAATAGTAGCCCTTTAGAAAGGGAAGATCAGAGGAGAGTAACTGACTAGCAGCTTAATAAGTTCCCCTCTTCAGACCTTCTGAGTGCAAAGTGCTCCTACATTTCATACAGAGAACTGTGGCTGTACCATGCTCTGGAGAGTAGACAGCAAAGGAAAACTGACTGAGATCACACAATCTCAGTCAGTTTCTCTTTGCTGACAGATCATTATGTAAAACAGCACGCACTTTACACAAGAGCTAGCTGCAAAGGGAACAGCTGGCTCTATGTTTAAAGTGCTGAAGCACTGTTTCTGCTGTTGCTGCTAGCAGGCTGAGTAGATAGGTCTTGCTGTGGATACTAAGTGTTCTGCTGTCCACCACAGTAGCTCAAGGTTGTCTCTTGGCAGGCACTCAGCCATCTGAGCAGGAGAGCATCTGTATTATTTAGAACTACGTCTATTCCTCCAAGGTGCCAAGACTGGATCTGTATTTCCAAGCTTACCACCACTGTTTGAGAACTTAAGATGCTGAATCTTCCGTTAATATTATTTTAATTATGAACAAACTTCAGACCCACAAAGAAAAATAGATATATATTAATACACAAAATCACTACATTGTGTATTAGGTAAGGTTGCTTAAGTAACATACCTAATACAAAACCACAAAAGAAAATATATTAAAAGTTAAGACATCTAACAATACATACCTTCTACTCCTCCCCCCAGAAACACACCTCATCTCTGAAACTGCTCCTTTTACAAAGAGCAGAATCTTTGGGAACCTGAAGCTGGCCCAGGAGCACCACTGTCACAAAGTTCCTTTACTTTGTGAAAGTAGCTGCTGCTTTGTCAAAGATCATCTCTATTGCAATACGAATGCTACTGGACTAGAAAAACTTCTCCTCCTCCACCATGTCAGCCCCAAATTTGGACACAGAGCACATTATTTGGGGCATGTGATAGTAGGAAAAATCATACTGCTCTCCTAAAGCGTTCAACAGTAGAGCTAGTCAAAATATTGTAGACACCAAGTTTTTTGCTTTCTTTTGCAAAAATGAAGATTTTTCATGTTCTCCATTAGCTGAGGATCACTGTGCATAAAGTTTCAGTTATAATGCTCATAAATTCAGAAAGGCGCCATTACTGTGTTAGAGATCTTTTCATGAAGGACAGGATCTGCTTCTGAGCCATCTGGGCTCTTTCACAAAGAGCATGATATTCATCAAAATTGCTGTTGCTTGCTCACAGTTCTTATTCTTCAAAAAACTGTTGAGCTGGCTCAAGAACTCTGCACCTGAACTGGCTGAAGAGCTTAACAAACAAAAATTTCCAACATTGCTAGCCATTTCTTTCACTAAGATCAGGAGACTCCTGAGCTGGATGAACAGTTTCACAACAGAGGATCCTCAACACTTCACTCCTGAAGCAGCTGAACAATTTCATAGAGTTTCCCAGTCTTCAACAAACCAGCAACTCCTACACAGGCTGTCATGGCCAGCCAGACCTAGTACTTGTTACTAGAGTCCACCATCACAAGAGAGTCAGGCCGGGTCAGGATACTGGGAGATCAGAGGCAGGAGATAAACTGGAGATCAGAATCAAGAATCAGAAACCAGAGTCAGGCCAGGGAAACATACCAGGGAGTCAGAGGCAAACTAGAGATCAGAACCGCAAAACAAATGCCAGGAAATCAAGTTAGGGGAGTTGGAGGAGGAAGCACACAGTCTGGAAGAGGGTGAAGCCATCTGTACAGACAGCTTCCTATTCTTGCTGCTGGCTTCAGCAGGGCCAGAGACCGATCAGCTGTTTCAGGACTCTGCCAATAGAACCTCAGAGGCGGAGCCTCAAACAGGAGCTAGGCTTCATGGGTCCCATGTAAAAAAAAAAAAAAAAGCCAGAAGGCTCTCAGGTGGAGGGCTAGAGTGTGACCACTCCTATAACTCCTGTGGACCCAGGTTCGAGACCTGGTTATGACACAGACTGAACAGCTCTGAGGCTTCAACAAAGCAATAGCTACTATGTTGAAGATCCTGGTCACTGTAAAACTGAACTGATTCACAAAGGTCTGTTTCTTCATCAAACCAGTGGCTGCTACTTTATAAAAGGATCCTGGGTCATCATAAATCTTGTTCTCCATTGGCTCACCACAATAAGGATCAAGCTATGGCAAAGAATGCTAATATTTTTTTCTTTTTGTTTCTTAAAGTCATTGCACAACCTCACAGAGCTCACTGAACTCTCTAGCCATGTTTTTGACTTTTTACAGTTTGTAGTTTTCAAAGCAGAGGGATCTAAAAATCTTGAGACTCTGAATGAGAACTTTTTTTTGAGGGGGGACAATTTTTGGCTGACTGGAACTCAAAAACCAATTAACCAATTTTCTTGAGACACCACAGAAAATTCAAGCTTTACTCAGATTATGGGCTGAAAATCTGGGGCTGATGCAGTTTTTCATATAAATTAAAGAGGCTGAACTCCTGCTTTAAGTTCAAAACAGAACACAACCTTCTCATAGCAGCGCTACTGTGACATCATAGTTACTATACATAGTCACACAAACGTTTATGGAATAATTACATACTTTGTTTCTTTCACTGATTTCTTGGCATAGTGATCACAAATGAATCCAAAATGCTACTTTATAAGATAATAAGAAAAATCCAACTATTAAGCTATAAAAGTCACATTAAATTAAGAAAAGAGGACAGGAGAAAGAGGAACGAGAGATCTCTTATCTGAAAATTGTCTATTATCAGCTTTCCCCCTCGTTCATCACTAATGGGTTAATATCTCCACACTTATGGAATTGGGAAGCAGTCCAATGTTGTGACTGGAAGCTCCATGACTAAACCTCACTCTTCAACTCAGACCACCAGAAGAGTTCTTCCAAAGATGTAGAAACATTCCATTAATCTATTACTAGCATTAAGACAACAACTTGATGTAGTGTATTAATTAACCTTAAAATAATTATATGCCTAGGTCTCCCATAAAAGAAAATTTTCAATTTGATGAAGGAGAGAAGTTGCTCACAGAAGGAAAATGATCATCAGGTAAGAAATTTCTCGTTCTGTTGCAGTTTTACTCCTCATTCATCACTAATGGGAAGTAGCACGCAATGAGTCTCAGAAGCAGGGAGGAAAAGAAAAAGCAGAGCTTTAATTATTCTTCTAATACGGTAACAGATAGGAATGGACATCCCTCAAATAAAGGGAGAAATTATGTGTGAACAAACCCAGATCACCTCCTACCAAAGGATGCTTCTAAAAAAAGGAATGGAAACTTTACAAATCTTCATGAGATGAGGTTCATACACTTTTTCCCCAGTGTCCCTAGGGATTTCTGTAAATTGTTTCCAGCTGCCTACCATACCGACTTTTGTAGAATTTTAACGTCTTGCCTGAAGCAACTCAGAGGCCCTAATACCTTGGCATTTTGGATAGAATGAGATGAACATGATATAACTGGCATGTATACTCCATATGCTTGAGATACTTCTTTATATCACTTATGAGAAATGCTCATTTATGCCACATCTTTCCAAAGGAATTGTCTGTTACAGCTGTCCCCCTGCTGCATTCCTTTTTCCCCTCTCCTTTCTGTTTGTCCTGTGTGGCCGCCCCTCCCGGCCACTGTGCTAACTAAAGTCACAGCCCTATTCATAGGAATGGCTTGTACAGACTAACTGGAGCCATTGCTCTGCCTAGAGAGAGGGCTTCTTGCTTCTTTGTTTGGCTCCTTTGTTCAGACCCGGGCTCGGTGTGGGGGGCACTGCCCAGAAATGCATGACCTGAAGTGGTCAACTAATTAAGCATATGAGTCATACCTGTGGCTCAGGGCAGGTCCAGACTAGAGCTTTAAATCGATTTAAATAGCTTTAAATCGATTTAAAGCTGTAACCGTCCACACTACAAGGCACTTAAAATCGATTTTAAGGGGTCTTAAAATCGATTTCTGTACTCCAGCTAAACGAAAGGAGTAACCCTAAAATCGATATTACTAAATCGATTTAGGGTTAGTGTGGACGGATATCGAAGTTATTGGTCCTATTCTTTTACTGAGCTACCCAGAGTGCACTGCTCCGGAAATCGATGGTACCCTGGGACCATGGACGCACACCACCGAAGTAATGTGCCCTAGTGTGGACGCGTAAAATCGATTTTATAAAACCTGTTTTATAAAATCGATTTTACTAATATCGATTTAAAGCTGTAGTGTGGACGTAGGCTCAGAACATGCCCAGGCATGCCTATGCTTACCTGCAGCCTTTCCCTGCCTTCTCTCCTCCCCTGTATCAAGAGGAGCCAATCAAAAGTACTGGTGGGAAACTGCCTGAGTTTGCCTTTAAAGCTGGACATTTTCTGATCAGACCTCGGAGAAGGTCTTTGCTTTGCCATCTGGTCTGATCAGCTAGGGGTCTTTGGGGGACCCTCTCCCCGCTCTCGTTTGTTTTTGAGCGTACCCCCGTTTTTAAACTCCCCTCCCAAGAACAACGAATTTGTGCCTGGAGATCTCCTGATTATTGTAAGCGAATCGAGTCCTCTCTCCATCCTCCGATGTTACTGCTGTTCCTGCCTCTGTGCTTGCTGCTGTCCTGGGGATTGGTAAGAACTCCCTCTTGCAGACTCCCCCTGTCCTAGCTGCTGGCCTTGTTTCCCCAGCAGACAGACCCAAGCTAACTCCTTGGTCTGTATCTGTAATCTGTTTCTTGCTCCGCAGCGCCTTTGCTGCTAAAAATAAGCCTGTGCCGCTACTAAGCTGTGCCTTCCTGGACTGTATCCTGGGCTGCCGGCTTGCAGCCGCCCCACTGCTGCAGCCACACACACCCCCGGGGGCTGTACCCTGGGCACACACCACTCTGCCCTCTGGAACTGCTCCCCCTCCCAATCAAAGAATTGGCATAGTGTAAGGTGCACTTATTAGAATCAGGTTCTTAGTCGAGATAAGTTGTAATTTCATTTTGCATAGCTGTGGTTAAGTTAGGTTTAAAGAATTGTTTGTATTGTGCTCTGTAAGTTAGGTTTAAAAAAGAATTGTTGCATTGTGTTCTGTTACTTGCTAATTTGTGCAGTCTTGGTTAAGTTAGACCATAAATAAGATTTTGCTGTGTTCTGTATAATTGTGGTTAAGTCTGTCTTCCCGCTGCCCTAACCTCACCCCCAAGCTTGCCCGTGTCTCCCCCCGAGCTCCCCAGTCACTCGTTGCAGTCTCTCTGCTGTTTAAACTTGCAGCCTGTCTGCTCTCTGTGTCTCCCTGAGTTTAAATCTCCCTCCGCAGCGCCTCTGCCTTTGGTCTCTGCTCCACCACGTGCTCCTCTTCCCCAATCCCCCAACCTCATTCCTCTACCACTGCCTCTCTCTCTCTCTCTTTTAATCCCTTCCCACACATGTTCACCCCGCTCCTACTGCTGCCAGACCTCAATTGTATTACTAAAGACTAGCATAAAACCCCATTGGTTATCCTTTTTCTCTCTGACACACCTCACATCTTACATTTACACTGTGACACATTTTTACCTAGAGTTGTTGGTTATTTAACACATTTTACCCATAACTGTTAGTTGGTTATATGCTGCTGTGACACACCCTTTACACAGAAATTGTTAGCTACCTGTTACATTTATACTTCAGTGTTAATTGGTTACCAACTGTATTGTACCCCACTGTATTGTACCCCACTATTGAAACCCCCTATACTATTTACTAAAAGAAACCCCTCCCCAATTGTCTACCTTAACAAACCCCATACCCCTCACTATTGAATTTTCTCTGTTTTTGCATTTTCTTAATAAAGTTTATTTTGCACTCCACCAGTGCAGTAGTTGTCCCCCAAGATCCCCTACCTGCTGGCAGGGTCAGGAATGACAGGAGTTAAAACAAAATGATTGGTGAACTATTTCCCAGGAACTGTGGAAAGAGGAACTCACCTTGAACAGAAAGTTTTCTGAAGCTCTATGAATAAATCTTTTCCTCACAAGGAGAGCAGTGTGGTTCTTGTACAGATATGGCAGAGGTTCCCAAACTTGGTTCGTGGTCACTGGGAGCGGCCGCACTTGCGGATGCTCAAGTAAACAAAGCATCTCACGGCTCACCAGGGGCTTACCCTGAACATGCCGCAAACCAAGTTTGGAAACCCCTGAGATAGGGGAACTAATTCCAAAATTGCTTTTCAGACATAATGGTGACTAGAAAGGCCAGTCACAAGCTTGTTTAGTCTATCATTCTGATTAATTTTTGCACCTCATAATACTCAAATGGAGGATCCAGGGCTAAGGCTGGTACCCAGGTTTCTATGGTGCTTGGTTGTTGGACTCCAATCAATATGGCAGGAACTCTAGTGTAGTGAAGATCATCAGAAAATGTGACCAGATCAATGAGTGAAATCTCCTGGTTGAGCTCTGTCTGGACACCAAACTGTATTGGAAGCAAATGGAGAATACATATTGAATGCACTTCTCTTCTGATAGCCAGGCTTTTAACTAAAGGTGCTTAGAGTCCAGAAGAAGGAATCCCTACATCAAGAAGTCTAGTCTTTTGTGCAAATACAATGTGGGTCCTTGGCTCTATAGTAAATCCAAAACACCTTTCCAGGACTAGCAGTAAGACTTAAATTTTTCCTTTTCCTCTTACCTGTGTGCTTTATGTGAAGAGTCTAGAAAAGCAGCAGTTTCCTCTCTGCTCAGGATATTTCTTCTATTACTGTGGAGAAGCTTTGACCTCTGACTACTCCCTGCTTTTGGGAGGGATATAAACACTCAGATTTCGATTGAAGTCAACCTCTAACAGTGCAAAGCGACTTCCCCTGTGTGTACCATAACTGCCCACTATGTGACTTCCTACATTGTGCAAACCTTCTACTGATGGCAGCTGATACTGGCCACAGCCATAGATAGGATACTCGACTTGATGGACCAATGGGCCAATCCAATGTGACCATGCATGTGGGATTTTGAAGTGAACTTGAAGGATGTGTATGCTGAGATTCTGAACATTTGTTTTCCAAGTATGATCCCCACCCTGAGTGTCCAGGGGTCTAGTGTGAAAACTGGATTGGCTTTCAACATGCCGTTTGTACTCACCTGCCTACAAAGAGACATGCAGATATGACATGTAAATGGCAATTTTGAATCATATCAGGTGCATGGTTCTATGTTCTCAAATAATTTCAGATGCATTTTGAGAAACCCACTGAGGGGATGAAGCTGATGCATGGCAACAGCAATTCTATCCATTGGAGGTAATTGGCTATGGAGGACCCCTCAGTAAGTGACATATGTAATGAATTTTTGGATCCTTGCACATCTTTACTGGAATGGTAAAATTATGGCCAAAGCCAAGTTTGCTTTGACCCCTAGGGGTGCAATTCTCTACACTGGGTGAAAAAGCTCTTCTTGATTTTGAAGAACTGGTGTTATGAATCTTTCCAGCAGCCGTCCGGTTATGAAATGAGTATGTATGAATCTAGGCACGTCTCTGATTGGCATGCTGTCTATTCATGGGTATAAGAGTGTCATTTGCAAACTGTGCCTCTGTAGCCCTCTGGTTAGGTTATCTACCTGACATTTGGGAAACCCAAGTTCAAGTCCCAGCTCTATATGATGCTCTCTCTGGTCCAGTGAATATCTAATAAATCCCTGATCTTATACAGCTCAGATCTTGAACCTGGGTTTCCAACATAATAGGTAAATGTCCTAACTATTGAGCTGTTGGCTACTGAAGGTGAATGTATGTCCTCTTCTGAGAAGAAATTCCACCATCCTGGACTTAAGAAACCTTCTCAAAAAAGTTTAATCATCTGCGAAAAGTTTCAGTTTTGGCAAATCAGCATTTTCAGACAAAAACCATTTAGTCACGAAATTCCTGACCAGTTCTACTTTCAGACACTGAGCCCCTTTCTCTGGCAAAGCAAGTGTTTAGGACTGATGATCAGAAGGCACAATTCCCATTCTGATGCTGCCTGAAATCTGAGCTCCTTTGCCTGGCAGAGTGAGGGTTCTTGGGCTGAAAACCAGACAGGCACAATTCCCATTACACTGCAGCCTGAGTCAGGGCTGCACAGGACTGACAGACTTCTCCGCATACCCAGACATGCTACTGAAGGAGGGGGCAGAGAGCCAGATATAACAGAGCACTGTTAGAGTCTCACCCAGACTCACCTTTGAGCATTACGAGAATCCCCCAATTCATAGCAGAAAAAGAGGAGCAATTAGGAGCCTCATTGCTTTTCCTAGGGAGCAGAGAATCCCCTTAAGTATCTGGGGGGGAGGGGAAACTTTAGATACTTTCATGTGGGTTTCCTCATTCATCACTAACGGGAAGTAGCACGCAATGAGTCTCAGAAGTAGCGAGGAAAAGAAAAAGCAGAGCTTTAATTATTCTTCTATATATATATATATATATATATATATATAGGACATCAAGAGGATCATGAAAAGTTTATAAATCTGGGGTGAAATCATAACCCAATGAAATCAGTGGCATAATTCCCATTAACTTCAGTGGCGTCAGAATTTCATCCAATACATATGACAAATCTACAATGCATTACTCGCAGATTCACACACCCTGTCCCAAATGACAGCTGGCCCTCCCAAAAGGCTTTTCCTACAACACTCATTTTGTAGTTCACATATTTAGAAAACAGTTAAGACCTTTAAAATTGTAAATCAAGAGGTTACATTCTATTCAGTCTGTTTTTCTCAATTTAAACCCTGTATGACACTGAATGTAATTAATTCTTAATTCTATTCAGATGTTCTCATCACCTGTTTAACACCAGTGTTACAAAGGCTGCTAGAAGGTCAAAAACTATGACTCATCTCTTGTGTAATGAGAAAATAAGATTCATCAGACTTACTAATACTTCTGTGCCATGCATCCATTTTATTCTGAAATGTATACTGCAGAATTAAAGTTGTTTTTCTTTTTTTAATTGGATAAAGACTCTCTCCCACTGGGCTTATTACTGTCAATATAAGCTATACCAGATAGAGCACTTTACTATAGCAACAATTCTCACAAATATAGCTATGCATTTTTAAACATTTCCTGAATGCTTTAAATATTTGTTTCACATATCTGATTGATCTGAATGTATTTGGTGTTTCATCCACAGCTGATTTCTTTTCAATGAGAAAGTTATTTTAAAATAAACAAAAGAGCAGTTGTGTGCAGATAAATACAGGTACACCTTCAATATTACTTAGGGTATGTCTACACTGGCAAGTTTCTGCACCACAAGCTATACCACTTTTATTAAAACGCTGAAATTAAAACGCTGTTGCATGTCCACACTGTGCTCCTTGTGACACTGGAACACATCCACATTAGCAGCTCTTACAACAGCAAAGACAGCAGTGCATTGTGGCAGCTATAACAATGTGCAACTGGCCACAGCGTGCTTTCGGAAGGATTTGCAATGCCTCATGGGGCAGGCACAGCGTCACATGAAGCAGGTTTCCCAATCCCATTGTTCCATGGGCATCCTACAACATTGCCAGCTGCTTTTCAAGTGTAGTGGGGGGGGGCAAGGGAGAGAGATGTGTGATGGGGAGTGTGTGTATGTGTGGAAAGGGGGAGAGACAGTGGTCTTTGGGGGACACAGAGTGTGTCAGCATGCTGTGTTGTAATTTCAGACAGCAGCAGGAAGCAACCGGTCCTGAGGCAGGGGTAAACCCAGACATCAGCCCTCGCCTCCCTCCCTGGGCTCTCTGCACAGCACTCTCTCTCACACACACATATACGCACACACCTGCCTGTGTGTTCAACAGCACCCACATTAATGGTTTGCTTTGTGTCCCGGAGCAGATCAGCACAGCACACAACAGCTGTCAGAAACGATGCTTTGAAAAGGGTGGGGTGCATGTCTCCAGGGCAGCCGAGTTCAAAACAATGAGCAGAGTGCTCACTTGAGGCATTATGGGACAGCTTTGGAGGCCAATTACAGCACAGAAAGCAATCAAGTGTCTACACTGGCAACAGGGTGCTGAAGACTCTACGCAAATAGCCTCACAACTCTCGTTGAGGTGTTTGGTTGGTTTTTTTTTGCAGCACTACAACTCTCGTAGAGGTGGGTTTTTTGCAGCACTGCAACTGTTTCTGCACACAAAGTGGTTTGTCAGTGTATACACCTCTGCAATTTTAGAATAAAAAGCTGCTTTACTGAGCAGAAACTTGCCAGCGTAGACAAGCCCACACTTAGAAAACAAAATTGAAAACAGAACTTTTGAGCCTCTGTTCAGCATGGAGCTGGTTTCCTCTTATAAAGGAACAGATCCTTCTTTGTGAAGAAAGAACAGATTGTTATGTTAATTTTGACTAGGCAAACTTTTTCTGTATAGGGTAAGTGGTCAATTATCATTTGCAGTCCACTGAAACAAGCAAGTCTGAAAGCTGGCTGAGATGGTCAGAAGAGGATACTGTGAGTAATTTAATACAAGATATACCAGTATAAATCCAGCATTTTAAAAGAATGAAAAGATGAGATTTTGACAACCTGTGATTATTGGCTAAACATGGTTGGAAAGAGGGCCAAAGTAAGGTACAAATTAAAAAGTTATATGTCTGCTCCAATACAGCATCATGGATTAAAGTACTACATGTCAATTAAAACACAGTATTAATTTTACTGGCACTTTAAAAAATGAGGAAGTTTTCCATATTGCAACAAAAATCAATGTAGAAATCTGAGTATTAACAGAAATGTGAGCCTATCAATGCCATTTAAAATACACTGGTCAAATGAAATGGAACATCTGAGCTCAAAATATTTGTCAGCAACATACTAGACAGAAGCTGTCACACACATTAAAGACTGGGAAAGCCAGCAGGCGTTTGAAATAGCCCCATATCTCCTGTCTGCTGGGAGAAGACACTAGATTTCCCAACAGGACACTGACCCTTGATTTGCTGCATTGCCCTCATCTTTGTAACAGCCTTGGCTAGGAGATATGGGGTAAATATGGAGCTGCCATTCTCCTGGGAGTACAGCTCATTATCACTAACTCACAGTGATAGTAAATAGGCATAGCAGATTCAAGAAGGACCAAATTAGGTGACCTTTTCTGGCACTGAGAATAAAGAATCAATGACTCAGAGGGGTATTTGGGTGTTGCTCTGCAAGGGTTCTATAAGTCAACACATAAGCACCTTATCACTAATACCAAACTTGACAGGTAGCCAGTGCAAGTGGGCTAAGATTGGGGGCACATATCTGTGCCGATAAATAAAACAAGCAGAATGCCAATAAACAAAGCATGACAAGGATCTATTGGTGAGGCCAGAATCTCTGCATGCACAAAAATTTAATTCCAGAAATATTTCTCAAGTGCTATAAAACTGACTTGGTCAATGCAGTGACATGGATACCAAAAGTAAAGCCTAAATCATTCAGAATGTCAAGACCTGACTGAAAGAAATGGTTGTATATTTGAATTAAACAAGGAGACTGAGGAAGCTTGCCAAAACAGGGGGAAAGCCAATAGATGTGACCGAGCACACGGTTTGGACAGATATATCCTTTAGGGGAGGATTTATTAGAGGGGATACATTATAACCTAGCAAAGAAGAGAGGATAGAAGTTGATAAACTACAGGCAGAAACTGAAGAAAAACAGTCAAACTAAAAAGAATTGCACTCAATTACATCATATGAAGGCAAACAACTAAATATTGACAAATTTTATAAGGGCTTTTATATAAATGCTAGAAGTCTAAATACTAAGATGGGTGAAATTGAGTGTCTGGCATTAAATGAAGATATTGATATAGTAGACATCTCAGACCTGGTGGAATGATGATAATCAATGGGATACAGTAATAGCAGGGTACAAAATATATAGGAATGATAATGAATGTGAAATGCAATGGGAGATTAGAGAGGCAACAAAAACAGAAAACCCAGTAATAATGGGTCAATAGGGGGACTGGGAACATGTCACCTCAAGATGAGATTCAGAGAGAATATTTCTAGAAACCATTAATGATTGCTTCTTGAAGCAGCTAGTCTTGGAACCCACTGGGGAGAGAGAATTCTTGATTTAGTCCTAAACGGCACACCGGATGTGGTCCAAAAGGTAAATATATCTGAACCACTTGGTAACAGCAACCATAATGTAATTAAATTTCACACCCTTGAAGGGGAAAAATTGTCAAAGAAACCCACCACAGTAGCATTTAACTTCAAAAAAGGGAGCTACACAAAAATGAGGAAGCTAGTTAAATGGAAATTAAAAGGAACAGTCAAGAGTGAAATGCCGACAAGCTGAACAAAGACTCTTTAAAAACACTGTAATAGAGGCTCAAACTAAATGTAACACCCCCCGCCCTCCAAAAAAAACCCCCAAAGCGGTAAAAGGACAAAAAATGTCTCCATGGCTAAACAGAGCAAAAGAGGCGGTTAGAGGCAAAAAGACATCCTTTACAAATTGGAAGTCAAATCCTACTGGAGACAAAAGAAAAGAGCATAAACTCTGGCAAGTCAAAAGGTAAAAGTATAAGAAGGCAGGCCAAAAAAGAATTTGAAGAGCAACTAGCAAAAGACACAAAAACTAACAGCAAACGTTTTGGACTGAAAAACTTGTGAATCTAAAGGTGGAGGAGGCCTGGAACTACTTCAAGTCAAAGTTGCAGAAACTATCAGAAGCCTGCATCCCAAGAAAGGGGGAAAAAAATCTTAGGCAGGAGTTGTAGACCAAGGTGGATGAGCAAGCATCTTAGAGAGGTGATTAAGAAAAAGCAAAAAGCTTACAAGGAGTGGAAGATGGGAGGGATCAGCAAGGAAAGCTACCTTATTGAGGTCAACATGTAGGGATAAAGTGAGAAAGGCCAAAAGCCATGTAGAGTTGGACCTTGCAAAGGGAATTAAAACCAATGCTAAAAGGTTCTACAGCCATATAAATAAGAAGAAAACAAAGAAAGAAGAAGTGGGACCGCTAAACGCTGAGGATGGAATGGAGGTTAAGGATAATCTAGGCATGGCCCAATATCTAAACAAATACTTTGCCTCAGTCTTTCATGAGGCTAATGAGAATCTTGGGGATAACGGTAGGATGGCAAATGAGAATGAGGCTATGGAGGTAGATATTACCACATCCGAGGTAGAAGCCAAACTCGAACAGCTTAATGGAACAAAATCGGAGGTCTGATTTTCTTCATCCAAGAATATTAAAGGAACTGGCACATGAAATTGCAAGCCCATTACCAAGGATTTTTAATGAATCAGTAAACTCAGGGGTTGCACAGTACGACTGGAGAATTGCTAACCTAGTTCCTATTTTTAAGAAAGGGAAAAAAACGTGATCAGAGTAATTATAGGCCTGTTAGTTTGACATCGGTAGTATGTAAGGTCTTGGAAAAAAAACTGAAGGAGAAAGTAGTTAAGGACATTGAGGTCAATGGTAATTGGGACAAAATACAACATGGTTTTACAAAAGGTAGATCGTGCCAAACCAACCTTATCTCCTTCTTTGAGAAGGTAACAGATTTTTTAGACAAAGGAAGTGCAGTGGATCTAATTTACCTCGATTTCAGTAAGGCATTTGATACGGTTCCACATGGGGAATTTTTAGTTAAATCGAAAAAGATGGGGATCAATATGAAAATTGAAAGGTGGATAAGGAACTGGTTAAAGGGGAGACTACAATGTGTTGTACTGAAAGTTGAATTGTCAGGCTGGAAGGAGGTTACTAGTGGAGTTCCTCAGGGATCAGTTTTGGGACCAATCTTATTTAATCTTTTTATTACTGACCTTGGCACAAAAAGTGGGAATGTGCTAATAAAGTCTGCGGATGACACAAAGCTGGGAGCTATTGCTAACACAGAGAAGGACAGGGATATCATACGGGAAGATCTGGATGACCTTGTAAACTGGAGTAATAGTAATATGATGAAATTTAATAGTGAAAAGTGCAAGGTCATGCATTTAGGGAGTAATAAGAATTTTAGTTATAAATTGGGGACACATCAGTTGGAAGTAATAGAGGAGGAGAAGGACCTCGGAGTATTGGTTGATCACAGGATGACTATGAGCCGCCAATGTGATATGGCCGTTAAAAAAGCTAATGCGGTTTTAGGATGCATCAGGCGAGATATTTCCAGCAAAGATAAGGAGGTGTTAGTACCATTATACAAGGCACTGTTGAGACCTCATCTGGAATACTGTGTGCAGTTCTGGTCTCCCATGTTTAAGAAGGATGAATTCAAACTGGAACAGGCACAGAAAAGGATGATCTGAGGAATGGAAAACCTGTCTTATGAAAGAAGACTGAAAGAGCTTGGCTTGTTTAGCCTAACCAAAAGAAGGTTGAGGGGAGATATGATTGCTCTTTATAAATATATCAGAGGGATAAATATTAGGGAGGGAGAGTAATTATTTAAGCTTAGTACCAATGTAGACACAAGAACAAATGGATATAAACTGAACACTAGGAAGTTTAAATTTGAAATTAGATGAAGGTTTCTAACCATTAGAGGAGTGAAGTTCTGGAACAGTCTTCCAAGGGGAGTAGTGGGGGCAAAAGACATATCTGGCTTTAAGACTAAGCTTGATAAGTTTATGGAGGGGATGGTATAATAGGATAGCCCAATTTTGGCAATTAATTTGGCAACTGATCTTTGATTATCAGCAGGTAAGTATGCCCAGTGGTCTGTGATGGGATGTTAGATGGGGTGGGATCTGAGTTACTACAGAGAATTCTTTCCTCGGTGCTGGCTGGTGAGTCTTGCCCACATGCTCAAGGTTTAACTGATCGCCATATTTGGGGTCGGGAAGGAATTTTCCTCCAGGGCAGATTGGCAGAGGCCCTGGAGGCTTTTCACTTTCCTCTGCAGCATGGGGCACAGGTCACTTGCTGAAGGTTTCTCTGCAGCTTGAGGTCTTCAAACCACAATTTGAGGACTGCAACAACACAGACATAGGTTAGGGGTTTGTTACAGGATTGGGTGGGTGAGATTCTGTGGCCTGCATTGTGCAGGAGGTCAGACTAGATGATCATAATGGTCCCTTCTGACCTTAAAGTCTATGAGACTAAGTACATCAGAAGCAGGAAGCCTGCCAAACGATCAGTGGACCACTGGACAACTGAGGTGCTAAAGGAAAATGCAAGGCTGTTGCAGAAAAGCTAAACAAATTCTTTGTATTGGTCTTTACTGCAGAGGATGTGAGGATTCTAACATCTGAGTCACTCTTTTTAGGTGATAAATCTAAGTAACTGTCCCAGATTGAGGTGTTAGAGATGGTTTTGGAACAAACTGATAAGTTAAACAGTAATAAGTTACCAAGATCAGATGGTATTACCCAAGAGTTCTGAAGGAACTTCAAATATAAATTGCAGAATAAAAACTGTGGTCTGTAACCTATTGCTTAAATCAGCCTCTGTGGCAGATGACTGGAGGACAGCTAATGTGAGGACCATTTTTGAAAAAAAGCTCCAGAGGTGATCCTGGCAATTATAGGCCATTAAACGTAACTTCAGTACCAGGCCATCTGGTTGAAACTATAGCAAAGAACAGAATTATCAGACCCTCAGAAACCTATTAGAGATTGGTGTCAGCAAGCATATGCTAAAGGGTGATCCAGTTGACACAGTTTACTTGGAATTTCAGAAAGCCTTTGACAAGGTCCCACACCAAAGGCTCTTAAGCAAAGTAAACTATTAGCCAAGATGCTCTTGGTGTATCTAAGCCACTGACTGCCAGAAGCTGGAACTGAATGACAGGGCATGGATCACTCAATAATTGGCATTCTATTCATTCCCCTTGAAGCATTTAGCACCAGCTGCTGTGGGAAGAAAGGATACTAGGTTAGATGGACCATTTGTCTGACCCAAAAATATTTTCTTATGTTTGAAATTAATAATTAATATAATTTGATTTAGCAGCAATTGAATCATATTCTAAAAATGACACAGTTGGGGTCTATGTGTATTGTGCCCCAATGATTTCACATCAGATCTGTTCAGTAGAGACATTTTTAAAGAGTATTTATTTCTTTTTAAATTGCCAGTACTGCAAACTTCACCCTGCTATTTGAAAATCAACCTAGGTTCTTTCTGGACTGTGAGATTCTCACCAGCAATAAACATTCTGCAACTAGAACTTCAAAATCAAAATGATCTTCAAGGATATGTCTACACAGTGATAAAAAGCCTGCAGCTGACCCAGGATAGCAGACTCTGACTCAGGGGCTGAAAAGTTGCAAAGTAGATGTTTGGGCTTGGACTGTCGCCTGAAATCTGGGACCCTCAGAGGGCGGAGGATCCCACAGCTTGGGCTCCAGCCCAAGCCCTAATGTCTACACAGAGATTTTTAGCCTCATAGCCTGAACCCTGAAAGCCAGAGTGAGCTGACCCAGGCCAGCCACAGCCACGCTACAGGGCTTTTATCCCTGTGTAGACATGCCCCAAATGCCTAAAAGGCCTAGACTTTGCTGATGATGTTGCACTACTGAGTGACATCCACAAAAAGTTACAAAGACAAACAACTTGGCAAAAATAGGGCTCAACATTTGTTATGCTAAAATAAATGTCTTTGAAACCAAGACATCAAGCAGTAACATCACATTAGAAGGCAAAAATATTAAGTAAGAAGAACAGTTCATCTACCTGGGCAGCACCATATTAGCCAATGGAGACATCAAGTGGAAATGACACCAATGATAGGAAAGGCATCCACAGCATTTACTAAACTCAGCAACGCAGGGAAATCAAAGATATAAGGCACCAGAACAAAATTGAGAATTTTCAGTTCAACTGTAATCTCTATGCTAAGATACAGCTCAGGAGCTGGAGATCTGCTACTTTAGACAGAAAACTGTATGTCTGTGAAAATAAATTCTGGCCACTGGTTGGACAGATTTCATCACCAACAAGAAATCCAGGAAATCACCAACCAGCAACTTGTTTCCATCAGAACTGGAGGGAAACACCGGACATATTTGGAACGTGTCCTGTGTGTGCCAACCTATAGATTCCCACATGAAGATGTTAAAGTGGTGTGAGGAAACGAGGGCACCCCAGAGACACCTTAATAACCACCCTTAGCTGGGAGGGGCAGAACAGTCTCTCTCACCACCACAGAACAAATGGAAGCTGCAACAAATGACAGAGGAATAAAAGACTCGTTTCCATCCTGTGCACCAACACTGGAGCAGGAAAGATATAAAAACATTGGAACTTTTTTGACAATGCTTCGGCCAAAAAATAATGCAACTCACATTCAATAGCTGTACTCATTCTACAGAACCAAAAGTAGTAAAATGTAAAAAACGCTTATTTTTGTCACCAAATATACTCTGCAAACTCATCCATTCAGCAAGATGATGCATATTTTTGCACAGTTGCTTTATTAGCACATAGTTACTGATATACCACCTCAAATGCTTTGTCAGAGGAGGTGGTACTTTTAAAATTAGACTATCATAAGTTTATATATAAGTAATTTGTTAAATACCAGTAGCTAGATTTCACATTATTCATTTCAAAAAGGAGGCTAAAAAAGTAGAACAACAATTTCAACCAAACATTGTGCTTTATGAGGCAGACACGAAATTGAAATAGTCAAGAAACTTTAATGTGACTGAAAGAAAGAACAGGAACATCTGTATAGAGAATAAGCTGTAATGGCATGAGGAATTATCAGTCTAGTGCTAGTGATGTGCCAGCTTTCTGCATTTCAATTACTGCTTATGCCATACTATAAAATTTGTTTGTAATAAAAGTGAAATGATGACTTTCTAGATCTTTATAGCTCCCGAGTCTCAATGATATTTTACACAGCTTGTGTGTATGGATTGCACTCTTCCAAATGCAGTCCAGTTTGAGGAATTTTGAACCCAGAAAAATTTGTGCCCAGGTTATCAATGTTAAATTTTCTCTTTCAATGAAGAAATTTAAAGTACCCAGTGTCAAGTTTTCAAAGATCAGAAGGTTACATGTCAGATCTGAGAAGTGTAATTATGCAATACATTTCATGTTAAGAAGAAAAATAAAAGTGTATGTTCAGCTTGTTAAATCAAAGTTTCCCTTTGTTTTGGGGTGCTCACACTCCATATTATAATGCAAAGACCAGACCTGGATTTCAAGTACCAATCCTTACTCTCTGTTTTGAAAAAGCTATGAAGGTAGCAACCTTACATCGCTCTGTAGGTATCCTGAGGCACCAATGGGTCATGGGCTCCTAACGGCATCACTACCTCGGTGCACTAGGGAGACTTTCAAGCACCCATACTTCAATGCAGAAAACTGTCTTCCCTCAATTCCAGCCTCCTAAAACTCAAACTCCTGCCCCTAGGAGACAAGCAGCGCACGGGATAAGGGGACTAGCAGAAATCCAGGAGAGATGAGTGGCCATATGGAGGATTTTGGTGTCTGGAGTGAGGGGACTGGATCATGGTGTAAGGCCTTAGATGAAGGGGAGCCCAGTATCTCTTCCCTGAGGCAGCAGCATGTCAAGGGCCCCCAACAGCCCTTCTGCCTGGACTCTTTGATGCACCAAGATAACACTGCTATGGGAAGCCCATGATGCACTGAAGCCTCAGCAGAGGGAACTGGGTCCCCTGTTGTAGCTGCCTAATGCACAAAAGCACCAATACCTTGACACAGACAGCGGGCTCCTCCTTCCACCCAAGACCCCACTCCTGACACACAAGCCTCTTCCTCCACCAGGCCCAATCCTTTCAATTCCTCCTCCCCACCTGCAACCCCCAAAGCCCTGTTCAATCCCTCCTTTCTCACAAAGCCCTGCTCACACTGCCTGCTGTTCAACACTCCCACTCGCTCCATAATCTCTAGAGGCCAGCTGCCCCGGCTACCTCTGGCTCACCAGAGACAACAAGTCAGGGAAGCAAGCTGACAGCATCAAAAAGCAGATGCAGCTGATGGATCTAAGCAATCTCAACAGCCAGTCTTTGCATGGTTCAAAACAGCTATTATGAATACAGAGAATAACTCTTTACGGGTTTAATTGTAAAACCATAAAGAGGAGCCTGAGATATTATCAGAATGTGTGCATTTGCAATGCATGTGGGGTGACACATAGGGAACAAAAGCAGAAAGTATGGATTTTGATCTATATGGTCGGTTTGCTAACAGAACCCAAAGATATGGGAGAAACATAATTTAAAATTCCAAAAGGGAGCATTTTAGAATATATCCTTTGCAAAAAAGTTAGTAAATCTTTCACTTAAAAAAATTACATGGAAAATTTAACCGTCCTCTGAAAAGTTATTGTGCTAATCTTAAAGACAAAATTCAATAATTAAAGTGTGAAACAGAGGGATTTTATTCCTGCTCTAGGGGCAAATCTCAGTGCAACTGTACCTACAGAATTGAACTTTATTATGGAGGCAGCAGTAACAACACTCATTTCTTTTAACATCAAATGTAATAAGCCACAGTTGGAAACCAAGGTGAGAAAGTGAACTTCATAGAGAAGCATTTGCCAAGTTACACACGTTATGCAAACATGTTATCCATATTGTACTTAATGAAAACACTGACAGGAAGACAATACTGACAATGAAGCCAGTATTTCATTTTCATAGTGTATAATTACTTATTCATACAGAAGTTATATGGTAACAGAGTTGTATTTTTTGTCTATAACAATAAATTAATAAGAAACATGTATATAATCACCATGTATATACGAAGGAAGCATTGGACATATTTGGGACACATACTCCATATGCCAACATACAAATTCCCACTTAAAGCTGTCAAGTGGGAACCAACTGGTGTGAAGAAACAAGCATGCCCCAAGAGAAACCTTTAGCAGGGAGAGCAGGACAATCTATCTCAACACCTGAGAGCAGATGGAGTCAGCAGCAAATGACAGAGGAATGGAAGACACTGGTTTCCACCTCATGTGCCAACATTGGCATGGTAAGAATGTAACATAATATAAAAAATAGAACCATCACAATCAATTATTCACTTGTTGCTATGTAACTGCAGTGGTTTGGACACAGAGAATTCTTTTGCTTCCTTTAATCCATCTGTGAGCCCATAGTAACCTTACCACAATCACCACATCAAACAGCAGTTAAGGAACAGTAAATACACTGAAATATTGTATCCTTCCAGCTACTATACTATCATTTCCTACAACCTTCTGCGCTCTGTATCTGCCTTGTAAACCTTGTATATTGCTCCAAATTTTCTTGCTGGCACTACCTAACAGTATTGTTTCTGCTTCCTTGTTTCATATTCATTCTCTTATTTTCACTACTGAACCTGTAAATATATAGCTCTTTCATCATCAAAAACAACCTCTTGAATGCTATGTATATACATGTTTTAACTTGGAAACTGAAACCTTATCTTAATTAGCATAACAGTTACAGAAATTTCAATCAAACATCACAATCACTACAGCAATAGCTTACATGAAAAGTAACAATGTATAGTTAACTGTTTTTTAATTAAATTTAGCAGCAAGACATGAGAGGAAAAAACTCCATGTGACCAACCAGCTCTCTGTGGACCACTAGCAAGTCTTCCGTGGACCACAGTTGGGAAACTCTGACCTAATATAATTTTACATTCCATGCAAGGAGTCCACAAGAAAAGATCTTAATTATTATTACTCTCATCTTAGCCGACCTGAAAGCGAGGTTTATCAGTCAATCTACAGTTTCCACTGCTCTGCACCACTGCAATTAATGAATCTAGGAACATTTCTAAATGCTAAGATTTCAGTATTATTAAATGCTTTCCACTAAGTTAAAACAAAAATTAAATAAAAAATATGAAGACCACAGTAACCTCAAGTTGCCAGGCCACTCAAAATCCAGGTCAAAGCATAGCTCTGGTTTTACATACTCTGATTTTAATTGCTGAAAGTATAAATTATCAAGTGATTTCCTACACTATAACACCCAAACAAACCAGGGCAATAAAATTAAGTTTTCCAAAGTATTTTTAATTGCCAACGAAGTGTCAACATTAATAACTCAGGTCTAATAGGAAAAGATTTTCTAGTAAAAAGACCTGACTATTATCACACAGTGTAACTGCTGGCTATTTTTGCCAATAGTCTAGGGCTTAACCCTGCAAAGCATAGTTATAGGAGCAGTCCCTACTCCTACACTTATACACATGCTTAAATTTACTACCGCGTTGGCCCCATTGAAATACATGTGGCAATAAAGTTAAACATGTGCAAAAATAAAAAACGGTTACTCGCCTTCTCGTAACTTGTTCTTCAAGATGTGTTGCTCATATCCATTCCAATTTGTTGTGTGCGCACCATGTGCACAGTCGTTGGAAACTTTTTCCTTTTGCAGCACCCATCAGGTCGGCTGTGGAGCCCCCTGGAGTGGTGCCTTCATGGCACTCAATATATGACCCTGCCGACCCAGTGTCTTGCTGGTTACTCTGACAGAGGGGAAGGCAGGCGGGTTTGGAATGGATATGAGCAACACATATCAAAGAATAACAGTTACGAGAAGGTGAGTTACCCTTTTTTATTCAAGTGATTGCTCATATAGATTCCTTTTAGGTGATTCCTAAGCCTTACCTAGGCGGTGGGGTCGGAGTTATGGAATCGGAGACTGGAGCACTGCTCTGCTAAAAGCTGCATCATCTCTGGCATGTTGGACAATGGTGTAATGAGAGGTGAATGTATGTACTGAGGACCAAGCTGCTGCCCTGAAGATTTCTTGTTTCGGGACTTGGGGCAGGAATGCAGATGATGAGGCCTGTACCATTGTGGAGCATGCTGTACGTGCCGGGGCTGGTGTCTTGGCCAGCTCATAGCACGTGCAGATGCAGGATGTGATCCAGGAAGATATTCTTTGAGATGAGACCACCGCTATGAACAACTGGTTTGATTTCCTGAATGGCTTAGTGTGTTCGATATAGAAGGCTAACGCTTGCCGAACATCTGAGCAGTGCAACCTCTGTTCACAGCTAATGGTATGAAGCTTTGGATAAAAAACAGGGAGGAATGTGTCTTGGCTGGTATGGAAATGTGATACCACCTCAGGCAGAAAGGTCAGGTGAGGTCTGAGCTGCACCTTGTCCTTGTGGAAAACTGTATAAGGTGGGTTAGAGGTAAGGGTTAGGGTCAACCTGGGGAAACCCCCACCTCTGGAAAATGGAGTGAATGACGTCCAGCCGGATGGACCACTCATGGCTATGGAAGGACCTGCTGAGGTCGTCTGCCAGTAAGTTCTGTACTCCTGGCAGATATGATGCTTCCAGGCGAATGGAGTGGGTAATACAGAATTCCCAGAACTTGAGAGCCTCCTGACAGAGGAGCTATGACCAGGTTCCACCCTGCTTGTTGATGTAAAACATTGCAGTGGTGTTGTCCATCATGACTGCCACATGCTGGGCTTGCAGATGAGACTGAAAGGCCTAGCAAGCAAGTTGCACTGCTCTGGGCTCGATATTGATGCAGAGAGAGAGAGCTCGTCCTGTGATCAGAGACCCTGCATTCAGAGATCTCCCATACGTGTGCCCCAGCCTAGAGCTGATGTGTCTGTAACTAGAGAACAGAACAGCTGAGGGCTGTCGAAGGGACTACTTTGCAGACTATTCAAGCATCAAGCCGCCACTGGAGTGACTCGGTTACTGTGCCAGAAGGTGCTAACTAGTCCCAGGGCTTGGCTACACTGGAGAGTTGCAGCGCTGGTGGTGGGTTTACAGCGCTGCAACTTACTCACCGTCCACACTTGCACGACACATACAGCACTGCATCTCCCTGGCAGCAGCACTGGCTGTACTCCTGCTCTGCCTGGGGTATAGGGATTGCAGCGCTGGTGATGCAGCGCTGCTCCACAAGTGTGGCCACCAAAAGCGCTGTAATTGGCCTCCGAGGTATTCGGAGGTATCCCAGAATGCCTGTTCAGCTACTTTGCTGTTTTGTTGTGAACTCCAGGCTCCCGGAGCTGCTTATCTAAAAAACAAACACAGCTCGTTTACTCAAGCAGAGGCAGGCAGGGGGATTCCTTTGGAATGTTCACAGCTATAGTGTTTGCTTGAGGAGAGAAGCAACACGGCGGTGGGGGAAGGGGGGAGTCCATTTTGGAGCAGCTGCTTATCTGGTCTGAAGGCTATTTGCATTTAGTGAATAAGAGGGGTGGGGGAAGGGGTTGAAACTTTTAAAATGATTGAAGGTTGGTGCTGTGTATCTTTCAGTCCTTAGAACTTGCAAGGCAGGGAGCTGACACAGTGTCAGCTCCAAAAATCCACTCTCTCTGTCTCCCTCACGCTCCCTGTAACATTCCACCCCACCCCCCTCTTTTGAAAAGCACGTTGCAGCCACTTGAATGCTGGGATAGCTGCCCATAATGCACTACTCCCAACAGCGCTGCAAATGCTGCAAATGTGGCCACACTGCAGCGCTGGTAGCTGTCAGTGTGGCCACACTGCAGCGCTTTCCCTACACAGCTGTACAAAGACAGCTGTAACTCCTAGCACTGTACAGCTGTAAGTGTAGCCATAACCCCAGGCTGTTGCGCCCCTGGCAGTATGGCAAAGCAAGCCACGTCTGTAGAGGCATGAGTCTCAGTCTGGTGTGTCGGAGACTGAGGCAATTCCTTGCTGTAATGGTTGGGTACTCTCTCATGCATCAAATGATGCTTGCCATGCCTTTGAATCGGGACTCTGGCAAGCCTGCTCTTGCCTGGACCAAGTCCAACACTTCTCCGATAAACTCTATCCTCTGGGTCAGAGACAAGGTGGACTTGTTCAAGTTGAGGAGGAGACCCAGTCTCTCGAATGTGGATGTGACCAGACAGAACTGCGACTCCACCTATTCTCTGGTGTATCCCCTGAACAGCCAATCGCTGAGGTAAGGGTATATCTGCACCTGCCTCCTTCAGAGGAAGGCTGCGACCACTGACATTCACTTGGTGAACACTCGTGGGGCTGACGACAGGCTGAAGGGTAGGACTGTGAATTGATAATGTTTTTGGTTGATCACGAACCTTAAGAAGCATCTGTGAGCAGGGAGAATCACTATGTGAAACTACGCATCTTTCATGTGGCGAACCAGTTTCCCGGATCTAGAGAAGAGATAATTGTATTGAGGGAAACCATGCAGAACTTCAGCTTCCTCATGCACTTGTTGAGTCCTCGCAGGTCTAGAATGGGTCTGAGACCCCCTTTGGCTTTTGAGAATTAGGAAGCAGCAGGAATAGAATCCCTTGCCCCTGAGATCCTGAGGTACCGTCTCCAAGGCTCTTCTGGCAAGGAGCACCTGCACCTCCTGGATTAGGCATTGCTTGTGAGAAGGGTCCCTGGGGAAGGGGGGTGGGAGGGAGAGTAGGAGCAGAATTGGAGAGAATATCCCATTTCCACGGTGCGAAGAACCCAGCGGTCCAATGTTATTTGGGACCATACATGGTAGAAGTGGGATAAACTGCTCAAAAAACACAGGGAAGGATCCGGTGTAGAGACAGGTGCTCCGTTCTCAGGTGCACCTTCAAAGTGTCTGTTCTGAGCTCGACGAAGGCTTGATTATTTGGCTTTGTCGGGATGGGGGATGGGAAGGCTAATGCCTGCCATTCCTACCCCTGTGCCTGTAAAAATCCTGCCTCGGACAAGGAGGATATGAATGCTATTGCTGCGGTTGGGGCTTAAACGGCTTTCATTACCCAAAGATTTCATTGTCATCCTGGAGTCTTTGAGACTATGCAGTCTGGAGTCAGTCTGTTTGGCAAAGGATAGGTCTTGCATAGTTTGCTGAACCTTGGGCTGGGAAGTGACAGTGCCGCGGGTCTCTACCCGAGTTCTTTTGCGGAGCCGCCTCTGCCGTTGCTGGCAGGGCACTGCACACCGAGGAACTCAGCACCAGATCCTGCCACGCCAATGCAGGTTGTGGTCTAAGTGCTGCCTCCATAAGGAGCTGCTTCAATCTAAAGTCCTGCTCCTTCTTGGTTTGGGGGCAAAAGCCCTTACAAATCATACACTTTTCAGACTGATGTGCTTCCCCTAGACATTTTAAACAAGCATCATGAGGGTTGCCTGTTAGCATGGGCTTGTTGCAGGACTTGAACCCCTGGGACTCAGGCATGTAAATCCCCCAAAGAGAACACACAATCAGGGTGGAGGGTAAACCCCCCAGTCCAACAGATAACTAACTAGAACTATAATAACTAAGAGCTAAACAAACTATAAATACAAACAGTTTGAAAGAGAAGCTAGGGAAACGTGGAGAGCTTGCAAAGCAAGATGCCACAGTTCCAACAACCATCACTGGCAGTAAGAAGGAACTGAGGAGGCACTGGGTTGGCAGGGTCATATATTGAGCGCCATGAAGGCTCCACTCCAGGGGACTCCACAGCCAAACCCGTGAGTGCTGCTATGGAAAAACTTTCCGATGACTGTGCATGTGGCATGTTCACACCTAATTGGAATCGATATGAGCAATCATTCAAAGAAGAATTCTCTATTAAGGTCTAATTTATGCAGTAAATTATGCTAACAAAATCCAAGCTTACTGAACAAAATAAAACTGCTAAATTAAATAAAGGCACACCAAAATATTCAAATATAACTGGCTGCTCACTTAAATTGGCTATTTCTGGGGCTCGTGATTATGCTGCAATTTCCCTCAGCAGTTAAAAAGGGAATGAACACATACCATTCCAAAGGAAACTATCTTCACCAGGGATTATTTTAACCTTTTCATAATACATACAGCAGAGTCAAAATACCCAAGATACTTTCCAATGCTGCACATTGATTTATCATTCAAACTTCACCCCAGTAGCTAACCCCTGCAAAATACTGCTTGCACTCTTATATTACCTTTTTCCAAGGGCAAGTTTTGTGGCTTCTTGACCTAGGTTAATAAGTCTTTATTCACAATAGCAACTGAACTGAACTGGGGGGCATAATCTTGACATTTCAGATAACATGATGAATTGTTCAAATAACATTCTTCTAACCAGTTATATTTTCATATGAATTCAATGAAACTTCCATGTAGTGTCCATACATTTTCTACAATTCTCTAAAGAACAATTTCAGTTTTAATTGCTTTTGTGTTCTTTTGCAAGACAGGGTTTTACTGGGGTGGGATGGTAAGGCAGAAATATACATGCACACAAAGGTGGGAGTGGGGCAGGGGATAGTATATAATCTATACATAAAAGCTGAGCTAGTCCACCTTTTTTTACCCCTAACCCTTCTCTTGATTCCAGGTCTGTGTGTCCCTCCCCTTACCCCCTTAGCGCTCTTCTTTATTCTCTTGCACACCTCTCCCTAATTAATCATTAAAGCAGTGGCAGCTCTGTATGTCCTCTCCTCCTCCTGCAAAGGAATAGCAGCATGGCACCAGCTGAACTGGTTGCTTCTTCCCACCTCCTGGAAGCTGTATGGATGCAGCCTGGAGTGGGGATGCACAACCTCTAAAGCACATACCTCTTGTGTGCTTAGTGGGGACTGAGTTGAGGTCCCCATTTGAAACAGATTCTTCTCCAATCTGAGCTGCAGCATCAGTGAGGGAAGGAGGAGTTCTACAGGCACCCCAGCCAGCAACTAACATCTCAGTCTTTCAAAAATATGCAAGATTCTTCAATAAAAATGTGCACACAGCTGTTTGTGTAGAGAGGGGTGCACTAGTGTTTTTAGGGTAAAATTATATACACTGTACACAAGATTTACATAATACTGACAAAAGAAAATCATGCACCTGTAATTATACCAAAGACTCCAACATGGGTGGTGGGTGAACCACGGGCTTGGGGAGGCTAGCCCCCGGCCAGCCCACCTCTTCTGCCCAGAGCCCCGCCTCTCCTGCTCTCCTTCACTCGCCAGAGCCCAGAGGCACCCGCACACCAGCCCCAGGCCACCCGATCTCCTCCCACCCATTGAGCAGGTGGGCAGGCAATATGAGCCCCAACCCGAGCCCCAGAGGGGCAGGCGGGCAGCTGATCACAGGCCCCAGTGCTGTGGGCGGGTGGGCAGCACGACCCGCAGCCTTGGAGCGTCGGGTAGGAGGGCGGAATGAGCACCAGCTCCAGCTGCCTGTGAAAGCACTGGGCCCAGCTGCCTGGAGTCCCTGGCTGCAGGCTGGCCCCCAGCAGCCTCTGCCTGAGGCAAGGGCGCTGGAGTCCTCCCAAAATGTGGGAGGGGGACGTCCAAGGTGGAGGCGAAAGCAGCCCCCTACCCATGATCCAGTCCCCACTGCCATGTCCCGTGCCCCAGGTCCCTCGCCCAGGGCAGGTGGAGGGACCCAGGCTCCCCACAGCTGCCCGTGCAGCTCTCCCTGACCTGGCTCCAGCCGGGTCAGGGGAGCGCCTCGGAGCCGCAGCCCTGCCATGATGATAGCTGGGCGGGCAGCTCTGGGGAGCCGCAGCAGACCCTCTACCTGCCCGCAGTATGGGGGGGCCCAAGCAGCCCCTGGCCCATGTCCCCACCCCCCAGGCTCCCCACCCACCTGTGGCAGGTGGAAGGCCCATGACTCCTCACAGCTGCCCGCGCAGCTTCTCCCGTGACCAGGCTGTGGCTCCAAGACCCAGCCCACCCGCCCCTGCCAGAGCCAGGTCAGGAAGAGCTGTGCAGGCAGCTGTGGGGAACCAGCATGGAGTCGCAGCCCCTACCCTGACCCTGCCACGCAGCAGCCCGAATCCCGGACCTGTAAGGTACAGCATGGCAGCACAGCCCCGAACCCGGACCCCGCGGTGCGGGGCAGGGCAGCCCAGCAGCCCCAATTGCGAACTCCGCTGTACAGGGCAGGGCAGGTGGGGCAGCCCACACTCCCGACTCCACAGGCCCAGGGACCTTTAGCATAAAGCTGGGCCACAGCTGTGTGCTAATTGGGCCGCGGGTTGAGTACCACTGATCTAGACCATCCCTGACAAGTATTTGTCTAACCTGCTCCTAAAAATCTCCAAAAATGGAGAATCTACAGCCTCCCTAGGCAATTTATTCCAATGCTTAATCACCCTTACAGTTAGGAAGTTTTTCCTAATGTCTAACCTAAACTGCCCTTGCTGCAATTTAAACCCATTGCTTCTTGTCCTAACCTCAATCATTAAGGAGAACAATTTTTCTAGCTCCTCCTTGTAACAGTTTTCAGGTACACAAAAGATTGTCATGTCCCCTCTCAGTCTTCTTTTCTCCACACTAAACAAACCCAATGTTGTTAATGTTTCATTCCCTTGACTTACTAATCTATTAATTTTTAAGTCTTGTTAGAGAGTTTCTTTTGTATGATGTTTATACAAAATGTAAGAACAGACAAGACGACAAAATAAGAAGAAAGCAAAACAGAGTTAATATTAGTTCATTTTTTTGTTACAAAGGCCATTGTTTGGGAAAGCTGTTTACACAGGGCCTTATTCAACACACACTGATGTCAATGGAAAGATTCTCTGACTTCAGCAGATACTGGATGAGATCCACAGTACAAATGAAGGCACAAATACAAGAGAAATATATGTAAATGAGCAAACAATTGGTTGTCAGTAATACAAATATTTTGCCATGGATTTTTTAATCTGTACTTTACAGTTACTTCACTAGGGTAGGCACAAGATGGTACTTGCAAAAGTTATTTTTGATTATAAGAGATGTTTACTTTTATGAGGAGGTATAGCTGCATGTTACTACCTGCTCATACTACACTGTTTGCTAATGTAACCCTACAATGACTGCACATGAATTTGCTATATACCAACTAGCATACCAAAGATAATTTGTATGAATTCGGCATACAACTTAAGCCCTGCATTTTCCCTCTACCTCAGTTAGTTTCCATCCTTTCTCACTTTCCATCTTGGCCAATATATTTTGAAACAAGCACAACTTGTGCTAAATGACAACAACGGGAGGACAGGATAATAGCCTACAAATGTATGAAGGCTGTAAATACTAAGGAAGATGATGAGTTATTCAGGGTGGTACAAAGGGGTGTAAATAAGAGGAATGGAAAATAAATTACAAAGAGAAATTTTATACAATTTTATAGAATACCAGAAAAAATGCTTTCAGAATAAAGTATTTGGTATTTGACTTTAACAATCTCCCAGAGAATAGTGGAAGCTCTATTATTTGGGACATGTAAAACTAGAATGAACAAAAGTCTAGAAAATATGTTGCAAGTGAAAATCCTGCTTTGGGAGAGAAATGTACTGGCTGACCTACTAGATCTTCTCCATTTCCAGCATCTGTTGCGTAACTATGATACAACACAATTCACTCAGGAGTTCAGTGCTCATGAGTTCTGCAGTAAACTCGTCTTTACGGTATAGAACAGCATGATCAGCATTCACAGAATATAGTATCCTCTTCCTTTTACAAATTATAAATGTTTCACTAAAATATACAAACAGGGTATACACAAAGCCTCATCCTGGGTAAATTCATGTTTTCATTTAGTACGCAGGAGCATGTACTTCATTGCTAATGATAAGATATTCAACAAAGAGAATCTGGTTTCCTAAGAAACTTTTAAGATAATTAAAATTGCCAGATCCAAAGCAAAAGAATCAGCCTTGGGTAGGATTCTATGATTAATCCCTTGTATAGTAAAAAAAAAAATAAAAGCCAAGATAGAAGCAACTGTAAACACTCAAAAAGAAACCCAACTGAAACATCCCTCCTAATTAAAGTATTTTTAGAGACAATACAATCTAATGTATTGCTTCTACTGAACCTTATACTGCCTCATAACCGCATTAATACAGTACCCTAGTGTGCTCTCTTTGTGATGCAAATTCACTCAAATACTGTGCTTTCCACAAAAAATTCAAACACATATTGCATTGACAACTGCAGGTTGGGGAATAACCCTAAATGTCCTTCAATAGCTAAGCATTACATTTAAGTCTGGTCTATAATAGCAGTTTCTGAGGTGTCTTCTACGGCTGTTGCATCAGTGATAATGCTAGGTGAGAGATTTCCTCAAACAGCTGAAACAGACACAATCATAAGTTGACATATCATATGCAAAAGCCAAGTAAAAGGGGACTTACACCAGAGATTTTTGAAGAAGGTAATTGGGGCGAGGAGGAGGGGAGATATCCTTTGCAGGAAGCTAGAAATTTACATATGGCACCTGCAATCCAAAAGAATCAGCTCTGGGAAGGACTAAAGGCTATAACCAAAACAGTAACCCACTGCTAAATTTAATCTTTTAGTTCATTCTGGGTATACAACATAAAAGAAATTTGAATTCCCATCACAATGGAGTTGGGATTTTCTAAGAGGGATATTTTTTTAAAATAAAAATATTTATTTTATTTCCAGAGAGAGATTTTTTAAAATAAAAACCCAGCTGATCATTTGTAAAAATTAAATGAATCTGGCAGCCACCAAGACCAAAGACTATTTTTCCACAGAACTGGTACAATACAGGCAGTCACAGACTAAGTTGCCATACATTTCTTTGCCCACAAATCTCAAGCCCGACTTGGAGGAACATATCTGGGAGTGACAGATTAGTTCCATCTTTAAATTCATTCAGTCCTTGGACCCTTCATTAAAATGGCCAATGACAGTGCCAACTGAGGTTTTCATTACACAGATGTGTTCACTGGGAACCGGACTGGAACCACCAACTTGTTTTTCAGAGGTCATTGAACAACCATCAGACAGCAACAATTTTCAGCTACTACTGACCTCTGTTACAGCTGAACCATTGATTCTGAGGTGAAATGATGCATACCCCAATAGTGCGAGCCATCTATTCCTCTCACCATTAATTTTAATTAAACAATCAATTTTTTCTACATCATTTAGCTTGTTCATAATATAGGAAAATAAATAATGCTACTGATCAGCTGCAGTTCTGTGACATGAGCAGTAACATGAGGTTGATTTTGTGTGGTCCTTCAGTCTAGAAATGGAGTAGGGTAGCATCACAAATTGTTATAAGAGCTAAATAAAGACACAGTCCATTTAGTTGGATCTTCTCATTGAATCTGCTGACTAAACACATTCAAAGACAGATAAGCTTTATGGAACAGAAAATGTACTGTAATATAGAAAAGAATGAGGTTCTCACCAAATATGTTCGGATCTGAGATTCATGAAGGGGAAAAAAGGCTCCACAGAGTTTCAGCTTACATATTAAAAGGCAAACACACCTCCTTGAGTCATTGGCTGTGTGAAGAAGCCTTCTGTGACTCATGTAAAAATGAAATTTTCAATTGAACAATGCAGCTAATGCTGTCCATTTGAGAGTCATGCTATAAAAAGGTTTCAGGAATCAGAGAAAAAGGAACTGAATATGCCAAACAAGGTGTCATAAACAGATGGTTAAGGGTTAATGTCTCTTTTACCTGTAAAGGGTTAAGAAGCTCAGTGAACCTGGCTGACACCTGACCAGAGGACCAATAGGGAGACAAGATACTTTCAAATCTCGGTGGAGGGAAGTCTTTGTTTGTGCTGTTTGTTTTGTTCGCTCTTGGGGCTAAGAGGGACCAAACATACACCCAGACGTTTCCAATCTTTCTGAATCAGTCTTTCATGTTTCAAAATTGTAAGTATAGCCAGACAAGGCAGATTAGTCTTATGTTTTGTTTTCTTAACTTGTAAATGTGTCTTTTGCTGGAAGGATTTTTACCTCTGTTTGCTGTAACTTTGAATCTCAGGCTGGGGGGGAGGGAAGGAGTCCCTCTAGTATATATGAATCTGAAAACCCTGTAAGCATTTTCCATCCTAATTTTACAGAGATAATTTTTACTTTTTTCTTTCTGAAATTAAAAGCTTTCTTTTTAAGAACCTGATTGATTTTCCCTTGTTTTGGAATCCAAGGGATTGAGTTTAAACTCACCAGGGATTGGTGGGGGGAAAAGGAAGGGAATGCTTAATTCCTCTTTGTTTTAAGATCCAAGGAGTTTGGATCTGTATAGCTTCCCAAGGCAACCCAGAGAGGGGAAAGTCTGCGGGGAAAAAGAAGGGAAGGGAAGGCTAATTTCTCCTTATGTTCAGATCCAAGGGGTTTGGGGGAACAGGAAGTGTGCTAAACACTATATTTTTGGCTGGTGGCAGCGTACCAAATTTAAGCTGGTAATTAAGCTTAAAAGTGATCATGCAGGTCCCCACTTTTTGGACGCTAAAAGTTCAAAGTGGGGAAAAATCCTTGACACAAGGTATTAACAAAAACTCATATCAAGGGAGAAAAAAGCATACACTATTTTGCATGTCAAGTATCTTGAACATCTGCAACTTTACAAACCACTGAAGAATGAATTAAATATAATAGACTGACTCTTGACTAAGAGCAAAAAGAGACAGCCTCTTTGTCCGACTCCAACAAAGTATTTCCTGAAAAATGTTGCATCCCTTTTGAACTAAAAAAAAGTTACCTGGAACACGAGTACTTAAGATTTTCATTTCCAATTATACTTATAAAGAAAAAAATCCACTTGTTACACATTGCTAATTTGCAGTATCAAGTAAAACAACATAATGACTGCAATGTTTGAAATATCCATATCAACTATCATAACAAGGCAAATCTATTTGACTAAGTTTAAAGGATATAAATCCTGAACCTTTCTGAGCAACTTCTGGTACTGGCCAGTGTCAAATACAAAATATTTGACCAGCTGAACCACTGGTCTGATCAAGATGGTCAATTCCTATGTCTCTACACTCCTATAACATTTACATTTCACAGAATTGCTATGTCAGCAACCATGCAGGTAACTGGAAACTAAACAGTGAAACCACAACAGTTTTCATATGTCTGACTTTTCTATTGTAAATTTCAGCTTACATTAATCTTGTACTTACTGTGGTCTCGATCCTTAGTGGATACACACTCTTGTATAGTCTCTGTTATCCCAAGGCTGGCAGCAGTAGGGAGTGGGCCAAGCAGAGATTCTAGTGCAGGTGGCCATATAGGAGTTTCATTTCCATTTTTGCATTCTCTCCCTTCATTTTTCTTTAACCTATCTTTATCTAGAAGTTTATTATAAAAGTCCTTGTTTAAATGATTAGCAGCTGCTCCCAGTTCTTCATCTTCTGACTCCTCCTCTCCAAATACACTATCCGTATTATCTTCTATAGATTCTGTAATTGGGGGGGGAACAAATAACTTCATATCATCTGTTATAGAAACTAAATAAATGAAAAGCAGCTCACTTAAAAGAATAAAAACCATTAGAGAACAATCTGCAAAAGAACAGAGTATTTCAGTACATTGTATAAATATATAGAATTTCCAGATGGGCTTTAAAACATTGCCTTAGCTTTTAAAATCTGTCTTTTGAAAATAGTAATAATTGAAAATTGCTTGTATTGTGTTATCAAAATACTGCAGGTAAGTAGTTCTAGTAATATGAGCTAAATACTTGTAATGATAATTAAGGCTAATATTCAACCTATAAATAGTACTGTGAATACCTTCAGTGTGGGAACAGAGGGGCACAAAGGTACATGCTCACTGGTTTGTGATTAAATTTTATGTTAACCAGGAACAATCTGAAGTACTAACACCACCTCTGCTAAAATGCACTTGGGAGTAATTTGTTACAGCCCTTCATGCCATTACAATAGTTGTATTTTTAAAAAATGTATACAATTTTGGCGAATTCAAGTACTACTCAAGTTGGTGCCTGATATTTGAAGCATGGTATTTTGTGGGCTGGCACTATGCATTCCATTCCTCAGAGAATTCCAGTGTAAGTCAAGACTTAAATGTTTTGTTGCACTCAACATTTCACTGCATAATGTATGTAGTTGCATATATATAAATAATACACAACAAAGAAATGGAGTCGTACATAGCATAATAAAAGATCAAATAAAATAACGTGAGTAGGATTTGACACCCATTGCCACTTCTAAAATATTCATGGTCTTTTATAGACTTACCATCTTTAGTCAAATTGGCAAATACTCCTTTTGCCTTTGGCCTACTATTTTCTAATTCATTCTCTATTTCATCTTGGTAAATTGATATTTCACCTGTGGCAATTAAATAAAAATAAAGCTCAGAAATCATGAATGTTATTTGGTGTAACCAAGTGATATAGTGTATTGAATGGGACTTGTACCTTCAAAATCTTCAAGTTTTTTTGACAGCGCTTTCTCAAGCTGAAAAGAAAAAATGAGTAACAGAATGAAATATGAATATGCTATGATTAAATATTTTTTAATATCGGTTCCTCTATTTAGAGACTTAAATACACATGGTACTATAGAAAGATGGTAATGTACATTTCTTCCCCTAAAGAGTTCGTAATCTAGGACAGACCAGAGAGACAAAAGACGAGTATCAAAATACTGTTTGAAATAAAGTACTGATTAAACCAATACTCAGCCTGACAGAGGGGAACTTTCACACCAGCTCACCTAAAATGAAGTCCCAACTCTACCCTCTGTCCCCTCAGACATAGTGGAGAATAGCAGCTGCAGTTGCAGCTCCCTGATTCTTGGCCACCCAGCCCCAGCAGAAGCTGGAGAAGTTGGGTGCCTACTCTAACTTCCATCGCCACCGTAAAGTCCATAATGGAGTTAACGCTAGCAGAAGATCAGGAACAGGCGAGCTCAGTTGCATTGGAAGAGATTTCCCCTACACAAGCGGAATTCTCCTGGGGGAATCTGCAGCCACAAGCAGCTCAAAATGAATATGGTAGACCAAAAAAATCCAGCCTACGAGAAATAATCCAATGCTAACAATCATTCGATTATTTCTCGAACTAGTATTTCAGATACCTGTGTTTAAACAGAGGCTCCTCCCTCACAGTCCAGCTTGTTTCTCTTATGAAAATACTTCCGAATTCTAACAGTGTGGTCCAGAACATCGCATCTTAAAACAGGATGCTGTCATGTTTTGTACAAACTGTATTTTAACACTAAACATAGTATTTTATACTAACTGATTCTGTGGTTAAGTAATAATCCTGTGTTTGTAACAGTATATTAATTTCACTCCAACAGACTAAGTCACAAATTCAACATCAGGCAAAAAGATGTGCTAAGAAGAAGCAGGCCCCATTGCAACTAACTCAGACCTGCGTAAACGTGAAGTAATTTCATTGTCTACACTCACATAAGTGAAGACAATCTGACCTTCTTTCTTGTTTATTGCAAATTACCTAGTTACATGTATGCCCTATCTTGATGGTGGCAACAAATACTAAAATATTTTATAATAGAGGGCAAAACCTGTTTTGGGTGATTCTCAGAGATACACAACACGCACAGCATAAAGGGGAGCTGTGAGTACTCAAGAACTTTGAAGAATGTAGTGTTCAGATTATAAATTTATTTCATTCAAACGTTATAAATTAAAAATAAATGAAAACCAAAAAATCCCAATGATTTCAAAACTTTGGAGCACTAGCTTTCAACTGTCGACCTTATTAACATTAGCTGTCAACTGTATTCTAGCGTCTCCATATATAATTGATATTTTTTAAAATCATCTAGAACGGACACATAACACACTCCTCTATGGAACTATACTAATAAAAACAATCTGATACTTAGGATTACAAACTGGCTATTTCTCAAAAAGCCATGCTCTATATTCGTGGCAACGTTTATCTGTTGACAGACTTTTAGTTGACAGACTTTTAGGGACCTTCTCTTGGTCTCCACATGTGAGAAAACACATCCCTCCCCTGAACATGCACACTATTTCAATGCTAACAAGAGTGCACAGAAGCAACAGAATCTGCACACACAAAGCTCACATGGCTGCAGAAATTAGAACCTACCACCACTGCATGCAGAAGCTATTGCAGGAAACAACAGATGTGCATGGGCAAGAACATAAGTGAAGACTGAGGTCTAAAAATATGACCCACAATCTCTACTAGGTTTTTGAGTAAAGTCTTCAGAGGACATCATAACATGACCAATATTAAGGATGTTCACTTTCAACAACAAATAACTTGAAACCACATTTAGGACTGTTACAGAATATTTTCATATAAAATAATTGTCAAGCCAGTGTTCCTCAAATGAATTAAGCCACATATAAAACCAGTCTTTCAAGTACTGCATGCTGTATCACAAAACAAATGCTATGCAACCTGATCAGTGATAACACCAGTATTTATTTTTGTATAACAACAAGTTAGACACAACATTTTAAGCAATGCCACATTTCCTAACCAAGGTTGTCTCCAGCAAGAACAACATTTGCAAGATTTTTTTGATCCAATTAACAAGCAACTACTTTTCCAGCTGTGACCTTTACTAAGTAGGAGAGAAGAGTGAATGTAGCACATAGGAGAGGAGCAAAAATATCAGGCAACACCTCAAGGTTCACATGCAACAAAATCAGCTTAGCTGGTCATATGAGAGGCCCCAATTTCATAAGGAAAAAGGGTCTTGCCACTAGTATGAGGTGGCGAGCATAGTGGAAAGACTCATGCAGAGCAGGTAGACAGGAAGCAACTACAAAAAGGTAGTTAAGAGAGAATCATGCTCAGAATGGAGATCTGGCACCCAATGGGCACAGCATCGTCTTCCCAATGGGAATGAAGACTGGTCCTGGGGTACTGAACTCTGAATCCACCACATAAAAATCAGTTGCTCAGCAGTAAATGCCATGCAAAAATAAGTACTTTTACTAAGAACAGGAGTACAGCTGTTGCCATGCTACTTGATCACCAACTTCCCTGGATTTGCACTGGGCTAAGCAGTGACTTTGCCCTTCTCCTCGTTCTTGCAATGGTTGGCTAAGACTGCAGATATGATTTTGGGCCCTCAACAGGAGACTTTTACGGCTACTATTGACAGGAATTTGAATGAGTCCGATTCTCCGGAGGAGTTAGTGAAAATGGCGTGGAAGAAATCTCACTGCACCTTTTAACATGTGGCTGATTTTAATGTGTGGCTATCTCCCAGCCAGTACAGAAAAAAAATAAAATTTTGTTTGTGGACACCACCACCTATGCCTCCCACCCTCCTCATGAGAATACGATGGTAGAAGCAGCAATAGCTAAGGCTAAATTGGTCAGTCATGGCATGGCACACTATCAAGTCCAAAGATAAAAACAGAGACAGAACCATAACCAGCTTCATATACAAAGTATTGATAGAATTCACCTCCTGTATCTTTAATTTTCTTTGACCAGCAGTAAATGAAGGAGGATCACACTCCTCTTCCAAGTCAATCTTCATAAATTCATCTATCGTTAGCTGACTTGTTGGTGTATCTTCAAATTCTGTAAGCCTAACATATACACATAAAATTAAAATACACAATGCAATATTGTAGATCATTCATTTTTAAACAAGCAGTTTTACAAAAGTTTTACAAAAGTTGACAAACTGCTAAATTAAAGAATAAGCATGTCATCCTGAGAGACTGCAGCCCAAACAAGTAAATAGATTATAAAATAAATAAAATAATAAATAATCATAATCATAATACCCAGCTTTTATACGGCACTTTTCAAAGAAGATAAATATAATTATTCCCATTCTACAGATAGTGAAACTGAGGCACAGTAAGTTTTTTGTCAAGGAGAGACTCTGGACCTAAGTTCCCCCTACACTGTGTGGCTGTGCAGCAGGCTATCAAGGGTCACAGGTGGGGAGAGGCTCCTCTCCCCCAGCCCCAGCTCCGGAACTGCCCCAGCGGGGAGAGACACCTCTTCCCTGGCCACGGGCTGCTGTGACAAGAGAGGGCTGGGGGGAATCCTCTCTCCCCACCGCAGCCCTGGGACAGCCTGCACCCCAAGCCCCTCATTCCCAGCCCCACCCCAGAGCCCACACCCCACACACCTCAACCCTCTGTCCCAGTCCTGAGCACCCTCCTGCACCCTGAACCCTTAATCCCTGGCCCCACCCCAGAGTCTTCACCCCTAGCTGGAGCCTTCACCCCCCCCAAGCCCTAACTTCCAGCCCCCTCCTGCACCCCAAATCCCTCATCCCCAAACCCACCCCAGGGCCCACATCCCCAACCAGAGCCCTCATCCCGCCCACACCCCCATCCCTCTGCCACAGCCGAGCTCCCTCCCACACTCCAAACCCCTCAGCCCCACCCCCACCACACATCACCTCCATATTAGTGCACATAACAAAATTCATTCCGCACATAGATGTAAAAAATTTGAGGGAACATTGCTCTGGACTGAAACAGCACAATCACTCTAGGTGATAAATTGGAAAAACCACATGGAGAAATAAATGTCTACTTTCTGGCTGACTTAAATCAGGGTAATCAATCCTAACGAACAAAAAAATCACCAAATTTCCAAATTAAAATTTGTATTTATCATTACTGCATAGGAATAAGTTTAAAATTATTCTTAGTGTATTAACATTACCATTAATTTAGACAAAGCAGATCTACAAATAATATAATTTCAACGGTTTTGAAACAACCCATCTTCACAAACTGCAATGGAGAAAAGCAGTCATTTGTGCACTCTATACATGACATATGAATACTTGTAAATATATACAGTAATATACTTAGCACTTGTTCAGTGGTTGCATTTGAAAAGTTACTGTGTTAAGAATATAGAATTTCTCTGAAATCTTTCAAAAGAAAAGAAAATTAAGTAGGACCAATCTGTTGCATTTTCATCCATCAATCTCAATATTTGGTGGCGAAGTACTACTACATCCATTCTGCACATGGATAAAATGAGACAGAGCAATGAAGTGTAGAGCTGGTGGGAGAGTTCCACTGGAATGATTTTTTTATTACTATTATTATTATTATTGACAGAACATGCCCTTTACACGGGGGCTCCATGGGGCTCCTGACAGCCCCCCCGGGGCTCCTGCCCCAAACACACATACATCCCCACTCCCTGTCCCCTGACAAGCCCTGACTGCCCCCCATCACCACATCCAACCCCTCCTCTCATTCCTGACGGCCCCCCTGGAATCCCTGCCCCATCCAACCACCCTTTCTCCCTGTCCAGACTGCCCCCCGCCACCCCATCCAACCCCCCCTCATTCCTGATTGCCCCCCCTGCACCCTGCCCCCATTCAACTCCCCTGTTCCCTGCCCTCTGTCCACCCTGACCCCTATCTACACCCCCAGCATTATCCCGAACTCCCCAGCCCTCTATCCAGCCCCACCTTCCCCTTGCCATGCTGCCTGAAGCAACGGTGGCTGGTGATGCTACAGCCGCGCTGCCCGGCTGGAGCCAGCCACATCACCACCACTGTGCAGCACGGAGCACTGGGTCAGGCCAGGCTTTGCAGCTATGCTACCCCAGGAGCTCACAGCCCTGCCACCCAGAACATTGCACCAGTGGTGGAGCAAGCTGAGGCTGCGGGGGAGGGAGAACTGCAAGGGGAAAGGCCCTCCTGGGCCAGGAGCTCAGGAGCCGGGCAGGTGGGTCCCGTGGGCTGGATGTGGCCCACGGGCCGTAGTTTGCCCACCTCTGTTCTAGGCATTGTACAAAGAATAAGAGAGAGTCCCTGTGCCAAAGAGCTAACAATCTAAGTAGGAAAGAGGCAAATGGTAGTAAAAAGGAAGCATTATTACCCCCATTTGACAGATAGGAACTGAGGTAGAGAGAGATTAAATGCCTTGCCCAAGACCACAGATAGGCAGCACGGAAACTGATCCCATACCTCCCAAGTCTTAGTCCAGTGCCTTAACCACAGGGTCAACTGTCCTCTTGTAGGTAACACTTCTACATGACCCTTTCTATCACAGCCTGAACAGTGTTCATAAATTCATATACTAAATACTTATTGTATTCGCATCCAGACGCCACAATCAGGACCAGACCCCCTACCGAACGAAGTACTGTGCAAAACACAGATACACCTGGTTCCTGCCCCAAATTTGGCTACTGCCTGAGGCCTCAATCTTGCAAGCAGTTCCACATGGGTGCACCCTGCACCTATATGGAACTTGCAGCATCAGGTCCTCATAGAATGTGTAGTATGAGAGCGAGGGAGATATTATATATTACACACATATGCATGTGCACATACACTACTTTTTAGCTATACATAAATAAATAACTACTTTCCTTAACTACCTGTCTGAAATATCTAGCCATTATACATTATTTAAATTATGTACAAGATATCAGCCTTTCACCAAATTTGTCAGTGTTTGAAATATGCCATCAAGATGACAAATTGCTAAACACATGACATTAGTTTTGCAGTTAAGAAAATCTGATGCAACCTTAACTGTTGCATGTTAATTTCAAGGGTGTATGAAATTCTGTCATCATAAAATTTATTTCCTCGATGAAATTCTACATAAAACTATAAAAAGAACAGAACAGGAGTAGTTGTGGCACCATAGTTTTATGTAGGTTTCAGAGTAGCAGCCGTGTTAGTCTGTATCCGCAAAAAGAACAGGAGTACTTGTGGCACCTTTGAGACTAACTACAGAAAGCTTCAGTAGCCCACGAAAGCTTATGCTCAAATAAATTTGTTAGTCTCAAAGGTGCCACAAGTACTCCCGTTCTTTTTGCAGATACAGACTAACACGGCTGCTACTCTGAAACCTACATAAAACTATATCTCATTTTCATTTTGTACTTTTTATCTAAAGAATAATGAAATGAGAGTGGCCAGTTTTAAGCTACGTGTAAAGGGAAAACAAGTAGATGTACAAATTAAGATATTTGGCTTGACACCAAGTCAAAAAAGGCATTAAAAACTGAAATTTGGCAGACAATTATTTTCTATTTATAGCAGAAGCAGTAGCAACCACTAGAGTTAAGGCTGAAATACAACTTCCAATATAACCCTCTCCCCTCCTGCTTTTAAGGGTTTCTGACAAACTCTCTCAAAACAAATTCCTTTGGAGCCAACATTCTCCAGAGTTTGGTCTGTGCCAACAGGCATCCCCCATATACACTCCTCCCCTGCCCCCCCCCCGCCTCCCGGAAAAGATACCGCAAAGTCTGTTCCACTGTTCTTGTTCAGTCCATATATGTACAAAAATATACTTTTCGTGTGTGTTCAGTTCAGAAACATTGTGCACACAGCTCAACAACAGTGGAATATTATTGAGACTTGGATTGGTTTGTGGATCTTACTGGAGTCTAAGAAACAAGGCAAGTTTGAAAGAAACTAGGGCAGCCATCATGCAGCTATGGGTACTGACATTTTTTCACCCATGCACACCTTCCACAGGGGATTTCTTAGCCCTACCTACAGCTAGGAAGGATGGAGATGCCCAAGCACTGCTGACTTAGCAATTCAGTTATTCTGCTCACTCACTGAAAACCAAATTGTCAAGGGCTTTTAAAGTACAGACTACAAACACTTTTGAGAGTTCCAGGAAATGTAAAATCTGAGAGGGATAGAGTGTAGAGGGTAGGAAAGGCCATGAAACTCCTCTCATTTATTCCCCAGAAAGGGAGGCGGGGAGGGGGGGGGCTAATCAGTTGAAGCTGCCAGCAAGGACTGAAGAGGAGAAGAAAAGTGTTTTAGACACTTCCAGTAACTAATACAGGCACCAACTGATGGACTGCCTACGCATACGCAAAAGCCTGACTCCAATTCTGGAGAGTGAACAGTGTGGAAGAAGGGCACATTGGAGCAGTAAGGGTGGAGCTTTCCAAAGAAGGACAAAGCCTTGTGGTTCAGGAGGGAAATTTTAAAGAGGCATACACAGGATATGTACTTTTAACATTTTCTTTTATGTTGTCTATTACTAATGGTCTTTTTTTAAATATTTTAAATGGTATTTTAGTGCTTACCAAACAAAAGGAGGACAAGTTACATAGGAATCAGAGTTCAGAATGTTATATCAGATACCAAAGGAAAACTGCAGTGCATTGTAAGTTACAGGGTAAACAGGTTTCAGACTAGCAGTCCTGTTAGTCTGTATCCGCAAAAAGAACAGGAGTACTTTTGGCACCTTAATGACTAACAAATTTATTTGAACATAAGCTTTCATGGGCTACAGCCCACTTCATCGGATGCATGTAGTGGAAAATACAACAGGAAGATATATATACACACAGAGAACATGGAACAATGGGTGTTACCATACACACTGTAAGGAGAGTGTTCAGTTAAGGTGAGCTATTATCAGCAGGAGAGAAAAAGAACTGTTTGTAGTGGTAATGAAAATGGCCCATTTCCAGCAATTGACAAGGAGATGTAAGGAACTGGGGTGGGATGGGAGGGGGGAGGAGGGAATAAGCATGGGGAATAGCTTTACTTTGTGTAATGGCCCATCCACTCCCAGTCTTTATTCAAGCCTAATTTGATGGTGTTCAATTTGCAAATTAATTCCAATTCAGCAGTCTCGCATTGGAGTCTGTTTTCGAAGTTTTTTTGTTGTAATATTGCAACTTTTAGGTCTGTAATCGAGTGGCCAGGGAGACTGAAGTGTTCTCCAACTAGTTTTTGAATGTTGTTATAATTCTTGACATCTGATTTGTGTCCATTTATTCTTTTACGTAGAGACTGTCCAGTTTGGCCAATGTACATGGCAGAGGGGCATTGCTGGCACATGATGGCATATATCACATTAGTAGATGTGCAGGTGAACGAGCCCCTGATGGCATGGCTGATGTGATTAGATCCTATGATGGTATCCCCTGAATAGATATGTGGACAGAGTTGGCAACGGGCTTTGTTGCAAGGATAGCTTCTTGGGTTAGTGTTTTTGTTGTGTGGTTGCTGGTGAGTATTTTGCTTCAGGTTTGAGGGCTGTCTGTAAGCAAGGACTGACCTGTCTCCCAAGATCTGTGAGAGTGATGGATCGTCCTTCAGGATTGGTTGTAGATCCTTGATGATGCGCTGGAGAGGTTTTAGTTGGGGGCTGAAGGTGATGGCTAGTGGCGTTCTGTTACTTTCTCTGTTGGGCCTGTCCTGTAGTAGGTGACTTCTGGGTACTCTTCTGGCTCTGTCAATCTGTTTCTTCACTTCAGCAGGTGGGTATTGTAGTTTTAAGAATGCTTAATAGAGATCTTGTAGGTGTTTGTCTCTGTCTGAGGGGTTGGAGCAAATGCGACACTATCGTAGAGCTTGGCTGTAGACAGTGGTGTGGTCTAGATGAAAGTCGGAGGCATGTAGGTAAGTACAGCGGTCAGTAGGTTTCCGGTATAGGGTGATGTTTATGTGGCCATCGTTTATTAGTACTCTTGTGTCCAGGAAGTGCATCTCTTGTGTGGACTGGTCCAGGCTGAGGCTGACTGTTGGGTGGAAATTGTTGAAATCGTGATGGAATTCCTCAAGGGCTTCTTTTCCATGGGTCCAGATGATCGAAGAGGTCATCAATGTAGCACAAATAGAGCAGGTGCGTTGGAGGACGAGAGCTGAAGAAGTGTTGTTCTAAGTCAGCCATAAAAATGTTGGCATCCTGTGGGGCCATGCGGGTACCCATAGCAGTGCTGCTGACTTGAAAGTACACATTTGTCCCCAAATGTGAAATAGTTATAGGTGAGGACAAAGTTACAAAGTTCAGCCACCAGGTTTGCCGTGACATTATCAGGGATACTGTTCCTGACGGCTTGTAGTCCATCTTTGTGTGGAATGTTGGTGTAGAGGGCTTCTACATCCATAGTGGCTAGGATGGTATTTTCAGGAAGATCACTAATGGATTGTAGTTTCCTCAGGAAGTCAGTGGTGTCTCGAAGATAGCTAGGAGTGCTGGTAGTGTAGGGCCTGAGGAGGAAGTCTACATAGCCAGACAATCCTGCTGTCAGAGTGCCAATGCCTGAGATGATGGGGCGTCCAGGATTTCCAGGTTTATGGATCACAAAGTATAACTATTTCCCCATGCATATTTTCTCCCCTCTCCCAGACCCTCCCCCCCCAGTTCCTTACATCTCCTTATCAATTGCTGGAAATGGGCCATTTTCATTATCTCTACAAACAGTTCTTTTTCTCTCCTGCTGATAATAACTCACCTTAACTGAACACTCTCCTTATAGTGTGTAAGGTATCACCCATTGGTGGGTGGGTGGGTGGGTGGGTGGGTGGGTGTGTGTGTGTGTGTGTGTGTGTGTCTCCCTATTGTATTTTCCACTACATGCATCAGATGAAGTGGGCTGCAGCCCACGAAAGCTTATGCTCAAATAAATTTGTTAGTCTCTAAGGTGGCACAAGTACTCCTGTTTTTTATGGTAAACAGGGATGCTTAATTACTATTTGTATGATCTTTTTTTACAAAGAAAAATGTAACATGGTTAATTCAAAATTCGAAATATTTTTTCACATCTATATAACATTAATTGTAAGTTGAAATATCTTTACTAACATTTTGAGCAACAGATTGACTTGAGAAGGCTGCTATCTGTAGAACCTAAAGAGTTAGGCCTGGTCTACACTAGTCTGTTATTCGGGAATTAACTGAGTTAATTTGGAAAAAAAAAGATTCTGTCCACACAACCAAACCGTTTTTTTTTCAATTTAAAGGGCTCTTTAATCCGATTTCTGTACTCCATCTCGGCAAGTGGAGTAGCACTTAAATCAAGATCGCAATCCCGGGTTAAAGGTATTGTGGAAGCAATTCAACATTATTGGCCTCCGGGAGCTATCCCTGTTGTCTGGTTGTGCGAAATTGGCTGCCAGGCAAGTTGCCTCAACCTCCCATCCCACCATAAACGTCTCCCCCTTACTCACAGATATTGTGGAGCACACAACAAGCAGCAATTACAATTGGAATATTGGTTGTGCTGAGATCTAACCGAGTCAGTAAACTGCGCCAGCACGCTTTCTAACGTCCAAGTAATGTGCGCCAGTGTGCCTTTAAATGGCCAAATGCACATTCTACCACCATTCTGCACTTGCTCAGCCTATAGCTGAACTGCTCCTTACTACTGTCCAGGCTGGCTGTGTATGGCTTCATGAGCCATGACATTAAGGGGTAGGCTGGGTCCCTGACGATAACTATAGGCATTTCAACATCCCCAACAGTAATTTTCTGGTCTAGGAAGTAAGTCCCTTCCTGCAGCTATCCAAACAGACCAGAGTTCCTGAAGATGCGAGCGTCATGCACCTTTCCAGGCCATCACACGTTGATGTCGGTGAAACGTCCCTTGTGATCCACCAGTGCTTGCAGCACCATGGAAAAGTACCCCTTGTGCTTTATGTACTGGCCGCCCCGGTGTGCCGGGACCAAGATAGGGATATGCGTTCTGTCTATTGCCCCGCCGCAGTTAGGGAACCCCAGAGCACTAAAGCCATCCACAATGGTCTCCACATTTTCCAAGGTCACTATCCTTGATAGCAGCTGGTCAATGACTGTGTTGGCTACTTGCGGCACAGCAGCCCCTACAGCAGATCTGCCCACTCCAAACTGATTCCCAACTGACCGGTAGCTGTCAGGCTTTGCAACCTTCCACAGTGCTATGGCCACTTGCTTCTCAACTGTGAGGGCTGCTCTCATTTTGGTGTCTTTGCGCAGGGAACAGCAAAGTTCCATGAAAGTGGCCCTACGCATATGAAAGTTTCGCAGACACTGGGAATCATCCCAGACCTGCAATCCTATGCGGTCCCACCAGTGTGTGGGGAATGCAGAGTTTGCAGCGGAAGCTGTGCAGCTCAGTTCACGATGGCCGAAATACGGCGGAGAATTGTTGCCTTCTGTAGCTTGCACGCGAGCCCAGGACAGACAACATGGAAAAATTAGCTAGTGATGCAAAAGTGGGAGAGCAGAGTTTGCAGTGGAAGCTGCGCGGCTCGGTTCACAGTAGCCAAAAATGCAGGAAATGGTTAGATAAAAAAGTAGCTAGAAAGACAAGAGGACATGCGAGGTGGATTCACAGTACCAAGAGAGAGGGAGTGCACCATACTGCACCGTCTGCTGGCAGTATGGTGGCTGCCATAGCTTTCACGGAGGGAGGAGTAAGTGACAGCACACACCCAGAAACACCCATGAGAATGTTTTTGCCCCATCATGCACTGGGAGCTTAACCCACAATTCCAATGGGCGACGGGGACTGCTGAATAGCTTTCCACAGTGCACCGCTCTGACGTTCGATGCTAGCCTCAGTACTGTGGACGCACTCCGCTGAATTCACGTGCTTTAGTGGGGACACACACAACACCAAATGAACAAAATCGCTTCCGAAAATTTGAATAGAATAAGTTCGAATTAATTTCGTACTGTAGACGTACCCATAGTCAATCGATTTGCCTTTTAGTAAAGTCTCAGAATATTTATATATGTTCCCCATCATTTATTGTCTGAGCTTTCTTTGGAATTGTTGACCCATAGTATTGTATTCATTAGCATGAGGCAGGTTCAGACTTCATGTTGGCACAGAGGTGATACAATACATTGGACAGACATGATTACAAGGTGTTTGCTAAATAAATCAGTCTATTTTTACATTATCTTTTTTTTTTAAATGCACACACAACATATGCATCAATATACATAAACCCCACTTTGTAGAGGCACTGAATACAGATATATCAGAGAAACTTTACACACTACTACTTATGTTATAATAATAAAATATAGTATATTAGTTTAAAGAAGATAGCTGTCTAATATTTCACAGGCTTGAGACTATGATAAGAGCATATTTTTAAATATATATTTGTGAATATATCATTAGTAAGTATTAAAAAATTAGCACCTTGAAAAGGTGTATGCCTGTACATGTGCTTATACCGAGGTAAAGCCCTAACACTTATGCAGTTGTTAATCAAACTTTAAAGCCCTGCAAACACTTACGCTGGTGCTTAATTTAATTTATGTGGTAATCCCATTGACTTCACAAGTTATCCTTTGGATTCTTGGAATTTCAATTTAAAGGCGACAACAAACTTTTTTTAAAAAAGGAATTTGTTACTTCAAGAACTTAAATGTTTCCAGTACTTTATAAAACACTAGTAGCTGAAAGCCATGCCACCACACAAGTGTATTTCATAAAATTAAAGTGTCTCAGAACTTAAAAATTAAACAGACTGTAAACCCCAATGATGATTGAACCTGGTGACATTCTAAACAGAAAGAGCTCTCAGCCATGCTTGCAGTTGTTTCCATCACTTCACGCTGACTCAGACATTCCAGACTTCAGAGTGACAATCCTGGAACCTTATTACACAGATTGCTTTGTTAATATTGGAAATTTAAAATAGGCATATGAAATTTAATGGTTGCCCTTTGAGTATGTTATATGATTTACATGAAAAGAAAAGAAATACATCCTAACCTTACATTAAGGGAACTACTCAGATGAAGAAAGTCAAGCAATTTCGGCGGCATTTCGGCGGATATTTGATCGCTGGCCAGGACGCAGGCGCGTTTAGATGCCCCCGCGGGTGCCATGGCACCCGCAGGCACCGGGTTGGGGACCCCTGGTGTAAGCATAAGGGCCAGTTTATCAAATTTTTCTTGCAATGATTTCATTCAGATCCATAACAGCGGAATCTTTTGGTAATGATGGCTTGGGGTTTGGGTGGTTTTTTTGGTCAATAGAATAATTTTGCTGTAAGCAGAGAGGTTCTCTCTAACTGAAATTAAAATTCATACACTGCAAATGCTTTGAAACAATTCTGGTCTAACATTCCACTACCCTCTAAGTGACGTTTCACTACTGTACTGAAGTTCAGTAGGTTCTATTGTGAACTGTATTTTAAAAATTAATCCTTTCTTAGAAATTCCATGTGTAAAAAATGACAATTTATTAAAAAACCTTAACAAGTATTTCATTTTTATTTACAAGTGTTTAAAAATAAGATGTATTTATTTCTATTGAAGAAACGCCTCAGATCTTCAAACAGGGATCAGGGCCCTGCTGTACTAGATACTGGACAAACACTGTGTCACTGCTCCAGAGAGATTACAAGTTAGCATTTAGCAATATGCAACAGGTGAATAAATGGCTAAACAAGAGGGAGAATATTGACTGAAGGAAAACAGGTGATAGTGGAGACAGGTGCATTATATAAAGATATAAATGTAAGGGATAAACTAATACAAATATTAATGGAATCTAAAAGCCAATTCATATGTATCATCAAAACTGATACAGAGAAATAAAAACGTGACTGACTAGTTCATATTTGTACAGTGCTTTGAACCTATGAAGTAATATATAAATCGATATTATTCCAATTAGACTGGCGATGAAACAGATAGAATTTTCAGTGCATTTATAAATATTGAATACATTTTGTTTCAACAATTAGGATGAGATGTATATTTGAATTGTGTGCCTCAAATTACAAAGCTGCAAGGCCTTGTGAAATGATTTACTGCAGCTCTCCCAAAAGAAAAAGAAAATGGTTTTAAACCAAAACATACAAGTTGAAAGTAATTAAGATCTCTTGTTATAAATGGAATGACAGGATCTGTTGTGTCACCATTATGTTTTGTTGCTTTTACCTTGCAAATGGGGTTTCTTTTTATGATCAGGTGAACAATTCTGCAAGATGAGAAGCTGAATTACTTAATACCCATTAATGTCACATATCTGTGAGCCTCCTGCTGAAACTACTGTTCTGATAAATAGCATTGGCAGATTATTGGCCCAAAGGCTAATAAGTAGGGCTCAATTCACCCCAGTCCCAGAGAAGAGGGTAAATTGACCCAGCCTGCACTGTCAGAGGCAGTTGTGCTACAGAGGATTAGGATTAAACTCCCAGGGAAGGAGGACAACTATAACCTATAGCAGTGGCTCCATAGGTAGAATGCTGCCATGGATTACACTGAACGGGCATCTCCCCCAGGTGCCTTAACCACATCATCTCCCCAAACCACACGGCCCACTTTTATGACTGTATAACACCAACAGCAGTGACAGAGTTGAGAGCACATTGTCATGATTCAGCCCCACCAAGGCACATTTTTTGCCACAGACACTGGGATAATCCAGGAGCAAATCCACCCATCAGCAGCAATTTAACAAATTGTAAGGATAAATCAAATAGTAAGGCACAACCAGGAGGCTCTGAAATACCAGTATTATTTTTTAATAACTTTGACTAAAATTTGTAGTTTGGTTTAAGAATTTTCAGGGAAAAGTACTCAGCAGTATGGGTGATGTTTTAACATTGTCTATTAGCACCTACAACTAGTTCCATTCCCATCTACACAAAGCGATAACAGTTCTTAATACAATACAGCACAGAAACAGTAATAATTAAAAATAAATAAAAGTGCACTTCATATGAGAAGAGAGATATTTAAGCACGTGAAGCAAGTACTTATTAATTCAGACAACTTCCATTTAATGATATTTCAAGATTCTAATTCTTGAAAGGAACAAAAAAACCTTTGGCTATAGAAACATTTATTCAAAGGGATTTTTTTATTTGCCTTCGCTAAATACCATATAATGTGCTCTTATTTCAAAAACATCAATCAAGTTTTATAGATTCGTGATAAATACAGTTGTAATTATAGCTCCCTGAAAACATTCAGCTGTCACATTTAACTTGTCAAAGTAAATAACGCTGTCATTTTAGCTGATGTGTGTGACTTGAGTAAACATTTCAAAGCATGAATTTTACAACAAAATATCTTCACTTAAACAATTGGTCAAAATTAAATTTACTTCCAACTGCAATTTACTATGCTTATTACTACTCTTAATAAAAATTAACACTTAAATCATGAATTATAAAGTGTATTAAAGAATATGCCCATTGACCAGACAGCAAAGTGACGTTAGTACTGATATATCCCCATCATTATAGCATACAGGCATCTCACAATTAATTTATTCTCATAACAACCTGTAAATTAGGGAAATATCATCAATTCCATTTTGAAGATTACGAATTGTATCACAACTATTTTTCACTACTGAAAAGCGAACTTTTGAAACTAGTACCTAATATCTAATTAATTAGCTGCACCTAGATGCTCTATAGCTGATCACTGGGTAAAAAATTTCCTCCAAAGATAAAATTTAACAAAATGTGGGTAATATTGGAGTTGGACAAATTTACCACTGAAAGGAAAAAAAGGATAGGTTACTTAACTTGTACAGTAACTGGGATTCTTCAAGATGTGCCCCCCCCCCCATCGGTGCTCCACATCAGGATGCACACACATCTGTGTGCTCTTGCTTGAAGGTTTTCAACAGCAGTGTCTGCAGGTCTGCGCCTTCATGTTCTGACATGAGGGTAATTTGGGGGAGGGGGTGGGGGAGAGAGGAGAACACACCACCACTCCAGGTCCTTCTCGATCATGAAAGTCCAATGAGAGACTCTGAGGCCCACTGGGGTACAGAAACCCATTTGGATAGACTGTGTTGGGGATGCAGACTGTTTTGAACTAGGCTTAGAGACACAGAGAATGTAGTCTTGCATTGGGTGTCACAAATGTACAGGATGCCATGTGACCCAGAAGTTGTAGGCAAGCATTTGCCGTGGTTTGTGGGCTCTATTATATTTTTATAAGAAGGTCAGATGTGGTGACAAACTGTCCCTGGGTAAATAGGTTCTGGTAGTAAAGGAGTCCAGAGTGGCCTTGATGAAGTGTCTATATTAAATGGGTGAGAGGGCAGACTTTTCCATGTTAAGTGGCGACTCAGGGCTTTCATGGTTGCTGTTTGAATCTTGAGGAATGAATGTCCTTTCAGGTGTCAATCATCCAGCAAGAAAAAGACAAATCCCATCTGTAGCCACAGAGTATGTGGCCTTGTTGATGACATCGAGCAATGGTTGAAGAGATGCTTTGGCAACTGTCTGACATCTGTAATAATGGCCTGAAATTGCTCCCTCTAATCCTGAGGCAGGTGATCAATAAAATATGTAAATCTAGAGTAGTTTGTGAAGTCATACTTTGCCATAAAAGCTTGGTAATTGGCTACTCTGAACTGTAGAGAGATCTTGGCTTGATTCTAGTCTCTGGCACCGGACTCAGTGCTTTCGAAGCATAAAGACAGCACCACTCTGTAGGATTTCTCAGTGTGCAACTTCTTGGTCGGTCCCGCAGTTGGTACCGGAAAGAACAGGAGCATCAGCAACATCCTTACCAGGACATGAGGTTGCCTGAGATCCAGACTGCAGGGGTGACCTTCCCCTTTTCTTGTCCCAGGGCTTGGCTACACTCGAAACTTCAAAGCGCTGCCGCGGGAGCGCTCCCGCGGCTCCCGCGGCAGCGCTTTGAAGTGCGAGTGTGGCCGCGGCACCAATGCTGGGAGAGAGCTCTCCCAGCACTGCAGGTACTCCACCTCCCTGTGGGGATTAGCTTGCAGCGCTGGGCGCTAGGACACTGTTTACACTGGCGCTTGCAGCGCTGTAACTTGCTGCGCTCATGGGGGTGTTTTTTCACACCCCTGAGCAAGGAAGTTGCAGCGCTGTAAAGCGCCAGCGTAGCCAAGGCCCCATTCTAGGAAGTCAGGTCTTTTCCTCTTTGAAGGTTTTGACAGTCCCATAAGGCCCTCAGAATCTTTGCTTATCAAAGAATCGAAGGCAGAGGGCCACTCCAGTGTACAGGGGTTTAATTCTGTCCTTCCTCAATTTCCCAGGTCTGCTCTTAAATCCTGAGAAGATCTTACATTTGGTAGGAATGTGGCATGTTTGACAGGATTTGGAGTCTGAGGTCTTGGGAATAGCCCATACTCAAGGCTAGGGATCAACTACCTGAAAGGGGGTTCAAAAGAGGATGGATCTAGACTGTTCTCAGTGGTACCAGATGATAGAACAAGGACTAATGGTCTCAAGTTGCAGTGGGGGAGGTTTAGATTGGATATTAGGAAAAACTTTTTCACTGGGAGGGTGGTGAAGCACTGGAATGGGTTACTTAAGGAGGTGGTGGAATCTCCTTCCTTAGAGGTTTTTAAGGGTCGGGCTTGACAAAGCCCTGGCTGAGGTCCAAGAAGGCAAAAGTGGGTGAGAAAAGAAGGGGGGGCATGCCCCCCCAAAGTGCTGAATATGCTAAATTAACTGCAAATAAAGACAAATAAAGAAAATACTAAGAAAAAATAAAATGTAAGCAAGAGGAGTAGACAGCCACGTGGCTACCAAAAGCGGACACTGTGATGCTCCATCGCAAGCCCCAGGCAGTTGAGAAGGAACTAGAGTGGCGGTGGGTCCACCCCTCTTTATCTACCCTTGTGTCAGGGCACATGGACATCCAGGACACAGGCACGGACCCATGGACACTGCTGACGAGAATCTCCAATCAAGAGCTCATGGGCACAAGCATATCCAAACACGGAGCACCCACAGGTACACTACTCAAAGAATAATGGGTGAATATTTCACAGTTTGGTTACTTTTTACTGAATTTATGGGGAAAAAGTTAGAACTCTCTATAGTCTTCCAGTTATACTCATTTTTTGTTTTCTCATTAATAATTAATTGCGCTGTTAATAACAGAATACCATTTATTTAAATATTTTGGGTGTTTTCTACATTTTCAAATACATTGATTTCAATTACAACACAGAATACAGAGTGTACAGTGCTTACTTCATATTTATTTTTGATTACAAGTGTTTTCACTGTAAAAAAAGAAATAGTATTTTCAATTCACCTAATACAAGTACTGTAATGCAATCTCTTTATCATGAAGATTGATTTTACAAATGTAGAATTATGTACAAAAAATAACTGCATTCAAAATAAAACAATGTAAAACTTTAGAGCCTACAAGTCCACTCAGTCCTATTTCTTGTTCAGCGAATCGCTCAGACAAAGAAGTTGTTTACATTTGCAGGACATAATGCTGCCTGCTTCTTGTTTACTATGTCACCTGAAAGTGAGAACGAGCTTTCTCATGGCATTGTTATAGCCAGCATCACAAGATATTTATGTGCCAGATGCACTCAAGATTCATATGTCCCTTCATGCTCAACCACCATTTCAGGAGACATGCATCCATCCCAATGACTGGTTCTGCTTGATAACAATCCAAAGCAGCGTGAACTGACATGTTCATTTTCATTATCTGAGTCAGATGCCACCAGCAGAAAGTTGATTTTCTTTTTTTGGTGGTTCAGGTTCCGTAGTTTCTGCATCAGAGTGTTGCTCTTTTAAGACTTCTGAAAGCATGCTCCACACCTCGTCCCTCTCAGATTTTGGAAGGCACTTCAGATTCTTAAAGCTTGGGTCGAGTACAACAGCTATCTTTAGAAATCTCACATTTGTGCTTTCTTTGCGTTTTGTCAAATCTGCAGTGAAAGTGTTCTTAAAATGAACAATATGTGCTGGGTCATCATATTAGATTGCTAGAACATGAAATACATGCCAGAATGTGGGTAAAACAAAGCAGGGGATATACAATTCTCCCCCCAGGGAGTTCAGTCACAAATTTAATTAACGCATTATCTTTTTTAACAAATGTGATCAGCTTGGAAGATGTCCTCTGGAATGGTGGCCAAAGCATGAAGGGACATACGAATGTTTAGCATATCTGGCACATAAATACCTTGCAATGGCAACTACAAAAATGCAAGGCAAATGCCTGTTCTCACTTTCAGGTGATGTTATAAATAAGAAGAGGACAGCATTATGTCCTTTAAATGTAAACAAACTTGTTTGTCTTAGAAATTAGCTTAATAAGAAGTAGGACTGAGTGGACTTGCAGGCTCAGAAGTTTTACATTGTTTTGTTTTTGAGTGCAGTTATATAACAAAAAAAAAATCTACATTTGCAAGTTGCACTTCCATAACAAAGACATTGCACTACAGTACTTGTATGAGATCAATTGAAAAATACAATTTCTTTTGTTTATCATTTTTACAGTGCAAATATCTGTAATAAAAAATATACACTTTGATTTCAATTACAACACAGAATACAATACATATGAAAATGTAGAAAAACATCCAAAATATTTAAAACATTTCAATTTGTATTCTATCATTTAACATTGTGATTAAAACTGCAATTAAACATGATTTTTTTATCGCAATTAATTTTTTGTGTTAATTGTGTGAGTTAACTGCGATTAATCAACAGCCCTACTCATTAATGAAAAATGTAAGCAATTATTAGGTCTTCTTTAGATTATGTCCTTCTTTTAATATTTTGATTTCCAATTACTTACCTTGATATGAAGTGTCCAAAAATATTTTTAAAAGAATAGTGTCTTCAAAATTAAAAGACAAAAAGTTACATGGAAAATTTTCGTGTTCAGGTTCTGGTCACAACCACTTGCGACCTTAAATTAAATTGGCACCTTGTTTTACAAGCCTGGTTTTTATTATGCTCAGGCCATAGTTCTATTTCATCATCATCACTGTGCTACTAAAAATACAGGACTCTACAGAAAATTTTACGAATTTTGTAAAGTGGTGTGTATTATCCGTTACAAAAAACCAGGATACACTAGGGACTAAATACTGGGTTAATGCAGTAAACCCACAGCATTCACAGCTTTGCAGATCAATCATTTACTCCACCTGCACAGTTAAGAACACTGCTGACATTTCCGCCACATAAATCCTGTGTGATGTTACCCAAATCACTTAACTCTGCCTCAATTTCCCCAACTGTAAAATGGTGATTATGCTTCTTACTCACCTTTGTAAAGCACTTTGAGGATCTGGAGTTGGAAAATGCTATACAAATAGCAAGAAATGTTACTTAAAGTTGACCTGCAAACCAAGTTTTTACTTTCATAGTTCCTGGAATTTCTACAAAGAAAAATAATCAATTTCTCTCTCACCTGCATAAACTTACTACTCTTCAGTATCTTAAGTAAAAGATTAAAACAGTAAAACTCCACTGACCTTTTCCTTAACGTTGACTCACAAACCTTGACCACTCTGATAACCTCTTTAACAGTACGTCGGAAATCATGCATTCTTGCTGCCACTAGAAGAGCTAGAGAATGAGCAGAGAAAGTCAGTGACAAAGGTATTTAAGCAAAGCAAAGCAAAGGAAAGAAGAAACCACTGAGCCATACAAGTGTACTCTATCTCTGTTCTCAACTTCAGTTAAAGAACAGCAAATGCTAACGTTCAGATGTATACTTGAATTCAGGTGATTACATTGAATTGTACAAACTTTGCTTCCCACTCAATAAAATTAAGCCGGCTAAATGTGTTGTGCAAAATTCTGTGCTTTGGTTGGGTTTTACAGCCAAAGTGAGCTACTCAAATATAACACAAAAGAACGTAATTTTTTTCCAATAGCAATCTGGTCTTCATCAATAAATTGCTCTCCTAGAACCTTTACTAGAAGCCAAAAATAAGATACAGAACCCATCCAGGTAGTTGTCAGCACCAGCAAAAGATTATTTCCTATTATTACTATTTGTATTTTGGTAGTACCCAAAGGCTTATGGAATCGGGACTCCATGGTATTAAATGATATACCAATGCAGAGGACAACATGATCCCAGTCCTAAAAAGTTTACACTCAGATTTGAAACACGACACAAAACCAAGTGTCACAGACAGTAAAAGAGAGGGTGAGAGTACCAAGAAGACCATGTGGATCACATCTGTGCGTTCTGCGTTATTGCAAAAATACTTTCTTTTACATATGTACTCACTTAAAATTTGCAAATAATGCAAAGAGTTCAGATAATCTATGCAACCAAACAAGCTTCTTGATACCCTCACCATATCAGCTATCCCTTACTCAACCTAACCTCAGAGGGGTAGCCGTGTTAGTCTGGATCTGTAAAAGCAGCAAAGAATCCTGTGGCACCTTATAGACTAACAGATGGTTTTGGAGCATGAGCTTTCGTGGGTGAATACCCACTTCCTCAGATGCATCCCACGGAGGAAGTGGGTATTCACGCACGAAAGCTCATGCTCCAAAAACGTCTGTTAGTCTAGAAGGTGCCACAGCATTCTTTGCTGCTTCAACCTAACCTAAGTTGCTGGGTTTTTTTTGTAGGTATTAGAGCATAAATGGATCTCCTGCAGAGAAGTGTGAAGGAGGAAAAGGTAGCATTCTTATCGATTAGTTCAGGGAGGGCACTTCATGCATGAGAGGCAGCATAAAAAAATGCATGAAGATATTTGTTGGAAAAGAGGAGAAAAGGTAAGTCAAAGTTAGTATCACTGGCAAGTTAGAGGGGATGGGAACTATGCAATGGGGAATAAAAGTCATTAAGAAAGCAGGGGCAGGTTAATGAATGGCTTCAAAGGTGAGGACAAAAAGCTTGAATTTGCAGAGCCAGTAGAGGGATTTCAGGTGAGAAGGAGTGACATGGGCAGAGCAATAGGCAAGGAAGACAATCTTAGCAACTGTATTTTGCAGATATTAGAGTGAGTGATAGGATACCAGAGAGAAGGGTAGAGTAAACAAGATGCAAGAACATGAGGGCCTGGAACAAAAATCTTAGCATGCTTTGGATGAAGAAGTTGCTGGATCTGAACATGGTTCCGCACGTTTAGGGCATAAGAGCAAAGGGCATCTAATAACTTCTCAGCTAAGAGATGAAAAGTCACCATCTGTGGCTAAACCCCAAAACAGAGCCTTTTTTATATAGCACATCAGATTGGCACTTTGTGCACTGAACAATTTACACAAGATTTTATCTACCTGCTCCACAGAGCCCCGATGGCCGGCGTCCTGTGTGCATCCAGTCTCTTTTCATCCTCTGTAATAATCTTAGAGCTGTCATTGATACCTTCTGGTTCTTATCTCCAAATTCTAGCATGTGTGCAAAACGAGGAATATATAAACATGGATCTGCAACATAATAAGATACAATTATTTCTAATCTTGACTTTTAGCTTTTGAAACATGCACCTAGAACAAGTCTACCACAGACATCCCATGGTTGATTTGCTATGTATCTCAGTAACAAAAAACTCTTACAACAAAAAAAATGGAGACTGGATCCTTTGACCTGGTTATTCTTTAGAAGCACTTTTTTAACCTCTGTACCAATTAGCAGCTAACACACTAATCCTTTTTTGCTTTACAGTTCAACATTTTTAAAGTATCACCATGGTGTACTCCACATATACAGTACTTTTAGGCCACAGTTCTGCAATGACTTGTGCATGTGCCTAACTTTATGCATATGATGGACATTAATGGGTGACTCCACACGTGTTAACTCAAGCATTTGCAGGACTGAGGGATAATTTAGATTCAAACTTTTTAACATTCACCGATATAGTAACATATATACTAACTTATGTGTCTCCGTACCTGATTGTAAATTACTCTTTGAAATGCAATTAATCTGTTTAAGAATAAAATATTACTACCAAAAGTCTACACATCTCCAAATTTAACCAGCTACAGTTCCTTAATCAAAATTCCATATTCACAGAGTCATACTCCAGCAATACAAAAAGTTTATCAGGCACACCGGAGCAGATCTTCAGCTGGTGTAAAATGTCATTGACTTCAATGGAGCTAAAATAATTTACACCAAATGAGTATCTGCCCCTCTGTGTATAAGATAGTTTCAATTTTTGGTGTTCTCATCTATAGACTAATAGAACAGCAAAAAGCTGTCTGTATGGGTGGCTGGTTTACCTAAACCAACTTCTAGTTTATCAAAAAGAATCTTTTAAAAGCTATGCTTTATACTTGTTTACTCTCTTTTTCCGGGGTATCAATTTCTCATTTCCTGGCAGTCTCTTATCACTTGATCCAAAATCTATGGGGTATGGTAAACTGTTAACTATTACACTCAACTCAATTTCCTTAGCTGATTCCCCATTTGGGCACTTCAACTGATAAAGATGGTATTTCTGCTGAAAACATTCATTTAAATAGTCTTACAGATTTGCAATTAATCAAACCAGTTACATTTTACTACTAAGTTCAAACAATGGATATCCTGTTGCCAATTTCAATGAGCAAGATTGTACTACACACCGGCAGACTCCCCAGCCTTTCCATTTAAAAGACTGCATATTTTACTTTAAAGCAAAAACTTCCAAACATAAGTATTTCTCAGAAATAATTTTGAAATTACAAAATGGAATCAACTAGTAAAAATGATTATAAATAAAACAATAGAAATATTAACTCTCTAAAGGCAATTAGTAAGGAAACAGAATCATTTCCATTGTTCTCCAGTCATCATCCATATCACATCTAACATCAGAGATGCCTATTTAACTTAATGTATTTTAAGGTGTCTATCACCAAAAAGTAACTGGATTGTCTGAAAGAATATACCAGGGAAATCTACCTTCAAATCCTTCAGTTAAAAAAAAAAACACCGCCAGCTCTATAAAGTTCTTTCAAAACTATGGTCTCATTTTAAAAAAAACTCCATATTTAACAAAAAACTTTTCAACTCATAATCCAGCAAAACATAATGACCCTTTAAAGTGAAAACTCATTTCTCTACCTTTTTACATTTTCCAATTTCCATTTTACATTATTCCAAAACACCAAATACGTTACGGTAAATGAGCTGACTATTTCAAAATCTTCTCAAGTTCACTTGGCAGGGTTCATACAAAAGGGCTCAACTTCAATGGGAGCCGAGGCCATTCAGCACCTCAAAGTCAAGGCCTCAAATGAGGGGAGGAATTTATTATTACTTTAAATTCTTCAAAGCTTTTTTTCGCTATAATTTCTATGAACTGACGAACATTTGCATTGTAGCTTTTCAGGAAATTCTGCTGGCATTCATGCCCACAGATCATTTGACAGAAACAAGTTTGTGCTACACATTATTAATTTACATCTTTAAACTAACAAAACAATTGGACTCTTGAAAAGTAGTAAATGCAAATGACAAACAAAAATAAAAAATGAAAAGAAGCTCTCCACCAACCGGCAGACTGTAAATGGCTGCAATGCAATATTAAGAGTATAAGAATTAAATGTAGGTCTAGGATGAATGTAAAACCAACTGCTTAACTGGATGCAAACAAGCTGACACATTTTTTAAAAGTTAAGTTAAAAGCAGAATACTGTGGTTCTTTCACTCATTTTAAATAAATGCATAGATACTGCAGACAGCTCCAGGCCGGCAGAACTCTGCTCCCATACAGAGCCCTATTGACTTCAGGGAAATTCCATGCATTTGCAAGGGCCATTCTGAGCCGAACGGCTTGCAGGATCAGGGTGAAAGCTAGTAGTTATGTTTATTTATGCTACTACTCAATGTGCACTCAGAAAGAACGTCACTCTTCAGAAAGTTTCCAATATCCTTCCTTCCTATCCTACCTTTGTCGTGACACCTCTGCTTTCAATAGTATCCATCAAAATAGATAAATGTCTGGGTGAAAAACGAGGTGGCCACAAAATTTCAAAATCATCATTATGAGCAAGAAAGCAAGAATCACTGGATCATATAAAACAAGACAGGGCATAAATGTGCGGTGTGTGAATAGTTACTGTAATACAGTACGCTTCAGGAGGTTAATAACAGGCCTTGTTCAGAAATGACTGCTCCTCTATCACCCCCTACAAAAGACCCACAGAAAATACGGCAAAACTATAATCCAGCAAAACGCTAGAAATCAAACTCAGAGGTGATGGCAATAGTGGTGCAAGTTACACACTGGTAAACAGAGATTCATCAGGAGCAAGAGCGTAAAACCCCAAGGTGCAGAAGGATGATGGGTGGGGCTGTCGCTGGGGAAACAACCAACAGGTTTGTGGGTTTAAGATAAAGCCCAACAGTCAGGAGCAGCGCCAGGGTTTTTGGCGCCCTAGGTGGGAGTCCTTTCGCACTCCCGGTCGTTGGTGGCAATTCTGTGGCGGGGGGGTCCTTCCGTGCTCCAGGTCTTTGGGGCACTTCCGCGCTCTGGGTCTTCTGCAGCAATTCTGCGGCGGGTCCTTCACTCGCTCCTGGACCTGCCACCGAAGGACCCCACCACCACCGAGTTGCCGCCCTCCCAAATCCTGGCGCGGTCACCTAAATGAAAGCGCCTAAATGAAAGCCAACAGTTGCCTTTCCTGCTACAACCCCCCCTTACACTATCTGTATGTGTGCAGGATACTCCAGCTTCCGGAATGTAGCCCAAGTGTCTGCTGCAGTGCTGACTTGCATCCTGACTATCCCTCACTGTTTTTACCAGCGGGACAACTTAGTTTTAAAAGTCTGTGCTCTTGCTGCTCCGAAAAGTTCAAACCCTGGAGGGAGAAGGGGCCTGACAGCAAGCAACTTTGCGCGAAAGGCGGCTGCAGAAAGCCTTGGGGCGCCCTCCCTCGGTCCGGTTGGGAACGACTGGCTGCACAGAAACACGATCTCAGACCCAGCCCCCTCCCGTCTTCCCAACCATTTCCATAATCATGGCTTCTGACTCCACGGAGCAGCCTGCGGTGCAAACTTTCCCAGCTCGGTGTGGGCGAAGGGACGCCTGGTGAGGGTAGCAGGTACAGTGACTCCGACTTTTTGGGTGGTCTAGGGCAGGCTGGGTCTCTGCAGAGCTCCCCCGCTGCTGGGCAGCAGCTACGTCCCAAACTGCAGTGCTGCTGTGCCTCTGCGTGGCATTTCTGCCTTGCCTGCTAGGGCTCCCACTCTGCAACATGTCAGACTGGCTCGTATGCTGCAAGTAATGCCCGGGATCGGGAAGCAAACAACAGCCTCGCAGGCTCTATGTGCACGGGTTTGGGGGGAGGAGGGAGGCTTTCAGGAAGAAAAGTCGCTCCGATCGCCAGCTCTGCCCCCATCTGTTTACTGCCTTCCTGATTCACCTTGGCTCAGCATCAGAGCCCGAGTCAAGCCAAGCTGAGCGCTGCTCTCGGGAGGGGGAGACGCTGCAGCTGGGGGCTCTCTCGGGGAAGTTGAGCGCAGACTGCGGATCGCCCGTGGGGCTGGGTTTACTTCTGCAGAGGGCTGAGAGAAGTTGGCGGGGTAAGTCCCCATTGCACCGGGGCTGGGGGGTTGCTAGTGTGAGGTTCCCCCCGCCTCTGGGGGTGAATTTGAGGCATCGGTACATTTGGCTCCGTTGCAGCCTTTCCTGGGCGGTGGATTTTGGCTCCCTGTAATTTTCCCAAGCGGCTGGGGGGGGAGCGAGCTGGTGAGTAGGAGGGAGCGGAGAAGAATGACATATTGTCTGGGAAGGGAGGGAGGGAGCCCGGCCTCCCCATTGGAGCAGGCGGGCGTGACGCGCGGGGCCGCGGCTGGCTATTTGAGGCAGGAGGCGGAGGGAAGCGGACACACACACGGAGGGGGCAGCGCACAGGCGGGAGGACACGGGCGCCCGGCCCCGCTGCAGAACCACAACCAGGCAGGGAGGCGGCCCCAAGGGCAGCGCCCGCTCATCGCCGGGGAGACGTGCCGAGCGGCCCTGGCCTTTCGGACGCACGGTCGCTGCGCGGGGCGCGGACCCAAACACCGGCCCCGGGGGCATCTGCTCAGAGCAGGACTGAATCTGGGAAAGTTTCGTTCCGCGGGCAGCGCGGCGGGATTTACAGCGGCCGCCTCCCCTCCCGTGCGGAGGAATCACACGGCGTGGACTGGAGACCGCAGGCAGGGTTTGTTCGGCCCTTGGATAAAAACCGGGGCTGGGAACTTGCTGGTCTCTCTGCAGATGTTTAACCCTTGCCCGGAAGAAGGATCCGAGTCGCCTTTCAAAGAGGATCCAGTGGTTGGCGGCAGCTCAGCGCGGGCTGGGCTTTAACTCTTGGAGGCTTTGTGGATTGACTCTGCTGCTCCTCCTTTTGGGGAAACTCTTTGCCTGTATCCCTCCTGGGGTCTTCCTTTGCAATCCTGCCTGTGGTCTTGAGGCTGGGACCTTCAAGCAAAGGTGAGCACTGGCACTCGTTCACTACGGCACCATTCTGCTCCCTAGAAAAGGTGCTGAGGGCTTTTGAGCAAAAGCTGCAGTTTAAAATCATAAGTATCCAGGTAGTGGGACTTGACTTTAGAATAGCTGTCCTCTTGCTCATGCCACTGCCCCATGGCTGCCTCAATGGCAGGATCATGAAGTGTTTGACTTTCTTTCTTCTGCTTCCAGAGACCTTAAAGAAGTCCAAAAAGAGTGTGAGGTCCAACGGCAAGGTGCCAGCATGCTATGAAATAGTGCCCCTGTCCCTAAAGAAGAAGATGGCTGCAGAGCTTTACCCTGCCAGCGCTAACACCAATATTGCAAACAGTAATAACGCTGCTGCTGCTGCCACTGTTGCTGCCAATAGCAAGAAAAACGCCCTTCAGCTTCAGCAGAGTGCCCAGCCGCCGCCACCACCACAACTGCAAAACCTGAACAACAACAATTTGGAGAGCTCCAACTGGCAATCCTTCCACCCCACCCTGCGGGAGAGGTAAGAGCCAGCCCAGCCACAGTGCACAGAATTTGGGCAGTCCTTGCCCCCCCACCCTGCAGGAGAACTACAGGGCAGGAGCCATTCCCACAGCCATCCCCCTTCTGTGGCAAAGGCAGGGAACATGGGTTGTTTAGCAATGAGCAGCCCTGCCATCCCAGATTGGGTGGGAGGAGAAGGTGTGGCTCCCCAAGCCAAAAAAACAGCGAGTTCTGGCAGTCACAGGCCCCCTGCAATCAGGGGAGTTCAAGTATTGCAACTGCATATTGGCCACATTCTGCCCTCAACTCACTTGTGCAGCCACCTACTCCACAGTAAAAGAAAGTATCCTGCTGTGTCCCACTGCACAAGGGGATGCCAAGCTGTAGCAAGGGGATGAAGCAGACACGTACTGAAACCAGGTCTCTATTTATGTAGCATTAGGTTGCATTGTGGCATCAGGTGATAAACTTGGCAAATCTAATTTGGTTTCTCCTTTCCTGTTACTTTCAGGAACGCATTGATGTTCAATAACGAACTTATGGCTGATGTACATTTTATCGTAGGCCCCCTGGGGGCATCAAAGAAAGTTCCTGCCCATAAGGTTTGTGCAGCTTTTTTTTTTTTTTAAACACTTCTGCTAGGGTAGTGGAGTTACACTTGTCTAATTATGATATTTTGTCTTATCTCCAAAGAAATACCTTTATATATCTTAATTATAATGGGACAGTTTAAGGGATTTGTTTGAATTGAAGTTTCTAAGTTTCCCCCAGTATCTCTTCTATCAGCTAGTATATTTAATTACTACAGCTATGTACTAAAGACATACTTTTGTTTGTTTTTTTTAACAGTATGTTTTGGCAGTTGGTAGCTCTGTCTTCTATGCTATGTTTTATGGTGATCTTGCAGAGGTCAGATCTGAAATCCATATACCAGATGTGGAACCTGCAGCCTTTCTAATCTTATTAAAGTAAGTGGTCATTACAAGTCCGCACATCCTGTGGAGAGACTAAAAGTGGTTTATAAATATCTTTAAAATCTTTTAAATGGCACCTAGGCGCATACATATATTATGCTTTATTCAACATTTGTCAGCACATTTAATAATGTCAAATTGCTACTTGTCAGTTATGACAATGGTAGCTTAATCTCTCACGGCTTATGTCGCTTTTAAAAATACTTGTTTTTTATTCTGTTTAGGTATATGTATAGTGATGAGATTGACCTGGAAGCTGACACAGTGCTTGCTACTCTGTATGCTGCCAAGAAGTATATCGTCCCAGCCTTAGCAAAGGCTTGCGTCAATTTTCTGGAGACTAGTTTAGAGGCTAAAAATGCTTGTGTTCTGCTGTCTCAGAGCAGACTCTTTGAGGAGCCAGAATTGACGCAGCGCTGCTGGGAAGTAATTGATGCTCAAGCAGAAATGGCATTGAAGTCAGAAGGCTTCTGTGAAATTGATCAACAAACATTAGAGATCATTGTAACCAGGGAAGCACTAAACACTAAGGAGGTGGTAGTTTTTGAGGCTGTTCTTAATTGGGCAGAGGCTGAATGCAAAAGACAAGGGCTACCAATTACACCAAGGAACAAGAGGAATGTATTAGGAAAAGCTTTATATTTGGTGCGGATTCCAACTATGACTTTGGAGGAGTTTGCCAATGGAGCTGCTCAGTCTGACATCCTTACCCTTGAGGAAACGCATAATATATTCTTGTGGTATACAGCTGCAAATAAACCCAAGCTAGAATTTCCACTGACAAAAAGAAAAGGACTTGTACCTCAAAGATGCCATCGATTTCAATCCTCTGCATATCGTAGTAACCAATGGAGGTACAGAGGTCGCTGTGACAGTATTCAATTTGCTGTAGATAAAAGGATATTCATAGCCGGACTAGGCTTGTATGGGTCAAGCTGTGGTAAAGCTGAATACAGCGTCAAAATTGAACTTAAGCGTCTAGGAATTGTTCTTGCTCAAAATCTGACAAAGTTCACCTCTGATGGATCCAGTAATACTTTCTCTGTGTGGTTTGAACACCCTGTGCAGGTTGAGCAAGACACATTTTACAATGTAAGTGCCATTCTTGATGGCAATGAACTTAGTTATTTTGGGCAAGAGGGAATGACTGAAGTACAATGTGGAAAAGTAACATTCCAATTCCAGTGCTCCTCAGATAGTACCAATGGAACTGGAGTACAAGGAGGACAAATACCTGAACTCATTTTCTATGCATGATGCATTTCACTTTGATTGTATTCCACACTAAAGGATGTTTTGATTACTACAAAACTCTACAGCAGTGTGGAATGTTACACTACTTACTTATCTATTACATCCAGCTATCAAAATAAGTGAAGGAATGCTCTTGAATTTAATCTTATTTTATTTATTCATAAGATATTTGACTTAATTAAAACTGCAACATGCAGAAAAATGTTAATTCTGCACGTATTGTGCATTTATTTTGTATATAGATAACTAACTTGCAGACTGCAGCTGATTCAAGCAGGATGTTCTAAACTAGAGCAATTTATGAATCTGTGAAATAGAAAACATTTTTACTTGCCCTAAAACCTGTGTACTTGATCATTGCTGATTTTATGGCTACTGTCCATGTTAATATATCTGTAGTACAGTTTAGTGGTGGGACTCCTAAGAAAATGATAAACAGAACATTCAGACTACTGTGTTTGTCTATAAAAGGCATAACTATCAGCACAAATATAGAGATTGCTTTGCAAGGTAACTAAAGCTCTCCACAAACAGGCAGACTATACCGTTTCTTCCCTTCTCTGAGGTAATGTATAAGGAAGCACCATCTTCTTAAACTTCCGTGATAAAGCAGAAGGGTTTGAGCGACAGTAAAGTGATTTAAAAACATATCCTAAGCTTTTATTTGAAACCTTACAAGCTTTCATTCAGATTAAGTTCTCTACAGCTACTGCATTTGCTCTTTGTGGAGTTAGGGAAGCTTTAGATTAAACTGACATCTGTCCCATTTTCAAGTAAGTTGCAACAGACTGGCCTAATGTCTAGGCCCTTTTCTACACACAGTTAAAAACAGATTTGTTAAATTGGTACAGAAACTGTGTGTGGACTAAGATAATTAGAAACCAATGTATGAAGTAAAAACTTTGACTCTTTTTTTATATAGATTTGGTAAAAGTTACAGTACTAAGCCCCATTTAAATGCACCTTTAAATTTGTGGTGTTTTTTTTTTAATATATCTCTATATATTAAAAAAATCCACTGAAGGAGCAAAGAACTGAAATATATCAATAATTAAACTGCCCAAATTCAGACGCTAGCTTGAGAGAGATACAGTCTGGTAAAAATAATCTTAAATAGTACATTTAAAATTCCTTCTGAGGGAGGAAGCCATCTAAACAGGCTGCACACCCAGAGCACCCTCTTTGCTTTTTTCTACAGCTGACGGGTGAAATAATTCCTCAAAAGTATTTTATCACTTATTTACACCTGTTGAGCAAATCTGAGGATACAGATCACAGAAATGACTGAAGTAGCTTTTTCTATCAGAGATTAGGGCAGCTGAAAATATTTACTGTGTACTATAAGCAGTACCCTTTTCTCATCCTTTTAGCAGTGACCTTGGAAAAATTACAGAACAGAGATTAGAGATTTTTTTCCTGGTGTAAAAAGTACCAGTAATATTTAGTTTAAAACCTTCTTTGTTTTCCAGCCACGTATTGACTGGCTGCTGTAACATAATTCAATTCAAATACAAACTATAATACAGGACTTCTAGTTCTGTCTTTAGAAACTGCAGTGCAAAATACTGAGAGTGCTGGATTTCCACTGCAAAAATCAGAGGGAGAATATTCTTTTCATCAAGTATTAAGATATGCAGAGTGAACTGGCCCTGTGACTTGGCTGATAGCTGTGTATTGTCACATGATACCTGGACTCCATGATCACTGAACTCAATAATTGGACAGGTGATGCTTAGTTTCCAGGGAGAGCAATGTTCTCAAGTGCTCCTCAATAGCTACCCATAAGTAGACTGAAGTTGCCTGTTCGTTGATGATAAAATCTCTCAGTCCATCGATGCAGATTAAAAGCTGTTAAGAGTTTGAAGAAATACTAGACAAAAGAGGAGGGTGACAGTCACGTGATGTCCTTTTGGACCAATCCCTTTAACTGTAGTTAGCAAGGTTTTCTGTGGCTCACAGTCTGCCAGGCTTGACAAAGTACTGAAATGTAACATGCATACACTGCTGTCTGGAGCGGCTACTACAAAAAGCAGATTTTAATATATGTTAACCTGTTTTCATACAACATAACCTGTGGTTATTTCAACCGCCACTTTTTTAAAAAAATAGCTTAAGCAAACTGCTTACTAACATTCTCTCCAAATAAAGCTCATTTTCCATACATCCTCTTGTATTTCAAGTGCAGACAGCAGCAGCTTCAGGTAAATTTACACAGTAAATTTAGCAAATACTTAACATTGTGTCTTATTTGGTTGAACTGAAATATGACAGGTCTGTACAAGCTTGTAGATAAGCATCTCTCTTTCTCTAGTCAATCCATACTCTCATTAAGGCTTACACTATTCATATACTAAGAGGCAGAGAATGACATATTTAACTGGAAAAGAAAACAGTCAAGCTTACATGCATTCAACAGCAGTCCCACTATTGTGTTCTCTATTTTAAGATGACGTCTTCCGCTCAGTTACAGTCAAATTTTATCCCTAGACTACTCTGAATTTCATTTTAAAACGCCCCTTTAATACTGTACTGTGCAATTTTTTTACCTTTTTAAAAGCAATTGTGAAACTATGGTAAAGTATACTCAAGTACTGAAAGCCAACTCTTAAAACAAATACCTATAGCTGGAGCATTTATGCAGAGCTCTCTGGCCAGCAGAAGGAATGTTTTTCCCAGCACATAGACATTCACCTATTAAAGACAGAAAACATTAAAAAAGTAGTACTCCATTACACAGAGATGAAAATCCACCTCTGAAACATCAAGCAAATTGCTTTGGTTAAAATAAAAATCATCCAGATATTTTAAAGTGAAAGTAATCATTTGATACAATCGGATTTATAGATCATGGAGATAAGCGAAATTCTTATTAAAAGATCTATGAAAAGTTAAAGCTGTTACACAAGCCAAAACAGAAAACATTAAAAACACTGCACTACTTTGCAACAGGTTGCCTGTTATGCTTTTCAGCGGGCCCCATTTTGTCCTGGAGTACTCGGGCAATTCTGAGTTTGTAGCTCAAAACCTTGCAGTTTTATGTATTCATACATAATTGTTACATTAAACTACAACTCTGCAGTGGCACTCTCTGCACTAACTTGCAGGTTTTGTTATGTGAAATTTTAGCTTTGTTTAATCATGTAAAGTGGTATAATTAGAATTACAAGCACAAACAAAACTACTTTTCCACCCAGGGAGGGAGTGGCACTCAGTTCTCTAAGGATTTTTGCCTTCCCTCATTTTTCAATTACTATCCTCAGTTCAACATACTGTTTTTTAACCTATAAATCCCTCAGTGATTAGGAGACCTGCTTACCAGAAAGACTGCCTCTCTCACAGTGATTAAACTGCCACAGTTGAGCTCAACAAAGGTGTGCGAGCTGAGGCTTCCTTAATATAAAAGGGGGAGCTGCTAGCATGGCATTTTATGTGAGGGGTTCTCAGTTTTGGGACAGACACCCCAACCCGAGTCCACCAGACCTCAAATTTGTTGACTTTCCATGCACACTGTAAAGCTCATGTTTTTTCCCTTCTCTAAGGCCACTGAGGAGACTGTAGGCTCAGGAGATATTTATGGGCAGCCCTTTGTTTATATTCCTATAATGATTTTTAATTTATGGACTAGGCACTTAGTCATATTCCAAAAGTTAAATAAAATAATGTATTAAGTCGTGCCTTTCTGGCCTTATGAGAGGTCTGGATGTTGTTATGCTTCAGTTCCAAATTGACTGTGGGTGTTCCTACATGAGCACACTGTGGCCCCAAGACATAAATACAGGTCAAAGTTAAGAGACTCAAATTCAGACCTCTGACACGATACTGAAAAAACAGTCTTTTTTTTTTTTTATTTACGTAGTCTATGTTTTAGTGGTTTTATGCAGGAGAAGTGTCCCTCCTCCATGCAAAGTGAAGCTGGTTAGTAGAGAATGAAGTATACACCGGGGCTATTTAAACACATCAAACAAGCTTACGGAAGCATGATGAGGCTGCAGGCCTCTTGTTAACAAATATACTCATTCTGCATCAAAAGCTATTAAAAAAAAGTCAAGTCATCCAATTTGAAGTGAACTTCCTTCATCAAAGTATTTTCATGTAGCCTTATCCCCTTGTTCAGGATGGGTAAGTGATAGGAGATTTTTCTGTACTTTAAGATTTTTTTTTTAATTTAAAAAACCATTACAAGAATCTCCAAGGCTGTCAGTCATCTTCAAAGAGAGCATTCACTCTATCACTCAAATGTAGATGGGTAATCTTTCACTTAGTATATTTAGTGGAATGTGCTGAATCTTTCTCTTACACAACCTCCATATATGACCAACAGTGAGACAAGACTAGCAGGTAGATAGATAACTGTACTGTTATCTGTAGGGCTATGGAGAAAGGATGGTACAACTTAACCCCAGAGAGGAAGTGACCAAAATTGAAATGTGTCCCCTGAATCAAGATTAGGCTTGATGGGTATCAAGGTACAGATATATATATATAGATACCCAATATCTAGCATTTCCTGTAGAATTTGACACTGTATGGTTTATTTCCTTTTTGTGAGCCATGAAGATAGAACAATTTTTACTAAAGCAAAACTACACAATGTTTCCAAGGGGGTCTCGCTTCCAATGATTTGGGTTCTCTCAATGCACTGCAGTTTGTTTTGACAAACTACTAAGAAGATTTAAAAGGGTTTTTTCCACATTGTAGTTTGAGCCTCTTAGTTGGCTGACCTGGGATTATAAATCTTAAACCTCATCATTTAGAAATCTGACCTGAAAGAAGGATTTATTATACGAGTCAATAAAGTTACTCCATTAGAGCCAACCACATATCATTTTTCTGTCCCAGGCCTCACTGACTCACCCAGTTCTTTAATTTAGTCTAGAAAAATACAAACCAACAGATGAAAATATTCATCTTCTCCTGTCTTTTTTCTTCTTTTTGGCAGAAGGCTCAAATACCTCCTTGTCCCCATTTGATCACATAATTGCAGACAATACTATTAACACTCCTCCTCAGGAAAATTTTCCATAAAAACATCAATTACAAAGTAAGTAAGTACCAATAGGCATAAAGACAGTTTCCCATGGTGAAGTCCTACTAGTCAAGGGTTGCAGGGTTGGGGGTCACATTAAGTTTTCAGCAGAGCCAAGTGCACAGTCAAACTGCCATATCACTGATTCTATCATCCATTCCTGAGTCCAGCTAAAGTGTCCAGATCTAGGACCTACCTGAAACAAATCTAAATCTAACCTGCTTCTTACTTCACCCGCATCACGCACAGTACAATGACTGATCTCAAGGTGCAGAAAGCTTGTCCACACAAGACACTTGCTAAACTCAAAGTAGAAATTGTACTTCAGGGAATTTCTGCTCTAAGATCCTAAGTGCAATCATTTTCAGGGTTTGGTTACCATTGATTCAGAGAGGAAGTCAGAAAGCACGTACGCTATCCAGTGGATTGCGTGTTATATTCATTTTTTTCATAGAGCTCATACATTTTTAATGCTAGTGTAAAAGTCACAGAAAGAATATGCAATAAAAAATTTGCTCGCTCTCTCTTGGCAAGCCAGTACAAATACTTTTGGAATGATCAAATATTCACAGGTACTGGGGCATTTGTCTTTTTATATATATTGGAAATTAAAGAGCCCACAAGGCTAACCAAGCAATCAATAAAAGACATGTCATTTAAGGACCTCTGGTGGTGATAATTTAAGAGGGCTCTGCCACATTTTTTTTTTAATCTCTATTATTAATCCAAGGTGGTGATATTACAGCTTAAATAATTTTTAAAATCTAGTTTCACATTCACCATTTGCATTTATTTATAATTTTTAGATTTCACTCAATTTAGAAAATTAGAACAATTCATTTACAGGTGTGTTTCACTTCCTGGTTCTCCTGCACTAGTACAATTTTTTGTAAGGGTCTACAACCTTACAGGGAAATGTTTAAATTCCTTTTCTCCAATCCCCACTCTAGCTAAATTCCCCAACTTTAGAAAACTATGATAGCATTTGTATGTCTAAACCTCTTATTTTACAAGCATCTTAATTCTGGTGATAGAAGAAAGATTATCCATTAAAAAAAGATGCATCTAGTGTGGGTTTCAATGGTCTTACTGTACTGCTCCCATTTGTCAGAAAACTAAGGCTGAATACTGCAAATCTAAATGATATGGTCCCACTCCCTCTTTCAAAATCCAGGGATCAAACTGGAAAAAAAATAAATGGTCTTCTCCTAAATTCTGCCCACTCAAAGACCCCAAACAAGATGCCATTCACAGTAGATGGTGCAGAGCTTCACAAAATGATTGTTCATGTTTGTATGCTTTGATCAGCCATAAAATAGCTATTTAAATCATCATTACGCTTCAGAGTCACTGTCCCAGTCACCTAATCTCTCTCTCAGAGATGTTGTTTCAGGGCATCTGCAGACTTAGACATCACTGCATCACACTCAGTTCACCTTTACAAGGTTCTCTTTACAACCACACACACCAGACTCTACATTTTTAAAAAGTGAAATCATAGATTCTACAGTACAAAAAAGGCAGATAAAAACAATCTGCTTGCCAAGCCACTATGAACTAATCCTTTTGATCCTTATTTTCTTAACAAGGATCATATCTTATCAAGTTGTTCTTCCTTATCAACAACCTGTTGAATTATTCCTTACGATATGGTATTTACATATGCCCACTCTGCTGTAGCTAGATGGCCTCCAAAGATTTAGTTTCACCTTTGTAGGAGATCCTCCTACCTGTGGAAGGTCTAGTTAAATATACTCTACATTTCAGATTCTAAAGTTCTCCAAAAGGTGTGGACTTAATCAGTTCTCATTCTTTAGACCTCAGATGTTTTAAGGTGACACCTTCATAGAAGAAAAGAAATCATGTCACCCTTCAATTTTCTTTTCATTATTTCCTTTTTCACATCATGTCTGAATGTCCACGTTCATAACAATCCACATATATATTTCAGTTTTTGTGGACAAGAACAGTGGTCTACTTACCACTGACAAGCGAGTTGAACAGGTCATCAATCTAAAGCATGCTACAGTTTGAAAAATCTCCACAGAAAGATATTTGTAATCTGAAATTCACAAGGTTGTTAGATTCACTACACCTCCTTGAAGATAACAGCTGACCAGAGTGTCTAAGACAAAAGGTGCCTAATCTTTGAACCAATGACTTAGATAAATTTATTTAACAATGGTTAATTTCCAGAGAGGCTCGTCAAGATCAACATAAGACAATCCAGTGAAATATTGAGTATATTGACAGTGGCCTAGGTTATCTTCTTTTCAGAAGGACCAAGAACTGGACAGTCCGAATTCAAAGCATCTATGGATGCTTGCCTAAATAACAAAGGAAGCATGAAAAGCAAATTACTATTTAAGGACAGTGTCTATTGTTTGAGGAAGATGTACCTGAAGTTATTTGGCTCATTACTATTAACATTTATACAGTGGGGACTAAAGACCACATCCAGGATGTCTAAATTAAATCAATCAATACATAAATTTGTACTGAGGTAATGGAAGCAAATTCAGTCAACCTGGACGTGTCATGAAATGAGTAAAAAGTATTACTATAGAAAGTCAGCAACTAAATATTCTCTCCAAAGGTTTCAAGACTTAATATTAAATGTTCTGTTATCCAGATCAGTAAGCTGAAGCTTTTCATTCTTTGGACCATAACAGCCAGAATACTTTATTTAACCCAAAGAAGAAAAAAGATCCACAACATCACAATCTTACACCAATGAAAGCTTGCTCGTTTCTGATTCAAAGAATGACAGACGTGAATCCACTTCTCTTTCAATCAGTCAAATCAAAATTAACTTAATGAAGTGCCTTTTTTTTAATCTTGTGCTGAAAAGCACTTCCTCAATCCAAGTCCTCAGAAGAAAGAATCTACTTCTGAGTAATTCTGTTTGCTGTATTACTATTATTCTCCTGTCCTACAACAAAACTGTATGGTAAGACATATAAGCAAAGAGATTAAAAAATAATAATTCAAGGCCTGTATAAAGGAATCAGCCAGTCCACTTTTATATAAGTAAACAAACTTCAAGAGGAAATAGTAAGTAGTAATAAAGATCAACATAAGAAGGAAAATATCACTTGAGAGAACAACCTTAAGAGAAAGGAATAAGGTTTTATTGATGGTGGAAGCAGAAGACTGCAACAGCATTACCAGCTACTGCACTAGTTTTCCCTTCTTGTATACACTCTTTCCTCATCTGACAACACATCTGTACAGTAGGCAATACCACACAGAGGATCATTATATAATGAGAAGCACCAATATAGCCATATTAAAGAGGAGGTTTTCACTACATAAAATAAAAGATCAAAAGGTAAGGCAGAGAACTGCCAATACCTACTCTGTCTGAGGACTGTTGCAAACACATCTCAAGATCATGATGCTACAGTATAAAAGAGGAGGACCCAGGAACAGACTGGCATTTCCCAGGATTAAAAGGACAGCCTTTTGACACATTGTGAGATCAGAAATCTAGCCGAGTAGTTCTCTCTGGATGAAAGGGAGGAGATGATCCTAAAACTTATGGACAAACCCAAACTGTACAAAAAGTTAAGTTAAAGCTAGACAAGTTTCTCAACCCTTTAAACAGCTAGACAAATGTAATCTATGGGATTAATGGGAACAATGGAAAAGGAAACGAACGCCAGCAAGGCTACCTCAAAAGAAAACTGTACTTGCAAACAGAACAAGAAGAGAACCAAAATTCACTACGTGAAAATAGAAGCAGAGAAGGTTCCCAATCAAAGACCCCTGACTTATCTTCTTTACCAGTTAATGAATATGCAACCCTGTTGCTGGTTGATCAAGTGATTAAAGAGGAGGAGAAAGAATAGCCTCACTCTAGAAGAAGAGCTAGTCAGAACATTTGTGATTAAACATTTTAGTGTCAAAATATGCTGTTCTGTCAAAGCAAAAACATGTTGCGGGGATACACTGATTTTTATGAAGTTGTAGACAGGAAGCCTTTCAGCTGGATTTTGGTCACAGAAGACCCAGCCTGAATTGAAAATGTGACCTCTCTCATCTGAAAACAGATATTTAGGCAATTCCACTTAGCAAAAATGATCAATAGGTTTTGTTCCAATGCAAAATAAAAACAAATTTCAAATGTCTGAAAGTTGTTATGAAATGGAATTGTCATTCTCCAGCCAGCTCTGCTTAGCTGATCAAAGAAAACAGAGCCCTAGTTCTCCAGCTACGTAGGAGTGCATGCCACAGGGGGCAGTTGTGTCTCCCTGTTCCTGGGTTGCCCAGCCTCGGAAGAAGTTAAAGTAGATCCCCTCCAGCTATAACTTACTTACACCACCAGCATGAGGTCTGTAACAGACCTTATGCCAGAGGAAGGTACGCTACTAAAAGTGCAGTTTCTTTAACTTTTAAATGAAGAATGTGGCACCATATCCACTGGTAGCCCTATAAAGGCATCAGAAGGCACTGTGTACTTATGGGCAAGTAGTACAACCCTTTGTGCTAAGAACATGGACTTCAAAAAGCAGATGGTGTAGTCATATCATATGATGATGATAACACTCGTTCCATTCCACTAGTATCTCAGGGGGATATTAAACAGCAGCTACTAAAGTCAGACATTTTTAAAATCAGCAAGTCCAGATAACTTGCATCCAAGAAGCTGGTTGAAGAGCTCGCTAGACCATGAATGTTGATTTTTAATAAGCCTTGGACCACTGGGGAAGTCCAAGAAGACTGGAAGAGAGATAATGTTGTACCAATATTTAAAAAGAGCAAAGAGGATGACCTGGATAATTATAGGCCTGTCAGTCTGACATCAATCCCAAGCAAGATAATGGAGCAGCTGTTATGGGACTCGATTAATAAAGAATTAAAGAAAGGTAATTACTAATGCCAATCAACATGGATTTATGGAAAACAGATCCTGTACAACTAACTTGATATCTTTTTTTAAATGAGATTACAAGTTTGGTTGATAAAGATTATAATGTTGTTTTAATACGCTTAGATTTCTGTACAGAATACATCATCTTGATCAAAAAAATGATACTAAACCATATTTTAATTTTAATCCATATTAAATGGATTAAAGCTGGATAACTCATAGTCTCAAAACGTAAATGTAACATGGAAATATCATTAAGGGATTAGGTTTCTAGTTGGATCCCACACCGATTGGTTCTTGATCCTATGCTATTTAACCTTTTTATCAATGGACTGAAGAAAACATAAAACCATCATAGATAAAGTTTACAGGTGACACAAACCGAGGGAATGATACATAATCAGGGTGACAGGCCACTGATACAGAGCAATCTGGATGGCTTGGTAAATTGGGGGCAGGATAGCACAGAATGCAGGCCATATGTACAGGATGGGAAACGCTATCCTGGGCAGCAGTGAATCTGTACAAGATTGGGAGCGGGAGGGGGAGGGGTTGTTACATAATCAGAGCTCACTGCAACACTATGGCCAAAAGTAGAAGTTATTTTACCTCTGTATTTGGCACTGATGTGACCACTTCTGGAATGCTGTGTCCAGTTCAGGTGTCCACAATTTTAAAAAGCTGCTGATAAATGGGAGAGGGTTCAGAGAAGAGCAAAGATAATGATTAAAAGGAGAAGAAAACATATCTTATCGTGATAAACTCAAGATGATCAATCTATTTAGCTTAATACAAAGAAAGTTAAGGGGTGATTTGATTACAGTCTATACGTATTTACATGGGGGGAAAATACTCGATAATGGGTTCTTCAGTCTGCCACAGAAAGATAAAACATGATCCTCTGGCTGGAAGTTAAAGCTAGACAAATTCACATGGGAAATAAGGTAAACATTTTTAAGTGAGTGTAATTAACCATTGGAACATCACTGGCAATTTTTAAATCAAGATGTGGATGTTTTTCTGAAGATCTGCTCTAGGAATTCTTTGGTGGAAGTTCTATGGCCTGTGTTATACAGGTCAGACTAGATGATCACAATGATCCCTTCTGGTCTTGGAATCTATGAATCTATGGTTTCCCAAAGAACAAAAAGTGATCTATGAGCCCAAAACTTACATCCACATAGCCTTTCAAAAGGGTGAACCCAAGAGAGAATGGGCAACAGTTTAGGGAGGCAGAGCTGAGTCAGGAAAAAACTCATCCATCTTCAAAAAGACATAGCCAGGGACTGAATCTTGAAAGGATGCCAACAATCTACGGCCCGTTCCCACAAAATGGAATGTAATCACAGGCTTTGTAGGCCTCGAAGCAGAACTATCTTCTGCTTCCCTCCCTTCCTCCACCCCCACTTTAATATCTTCACTCTTCCCATGTGCTTTTGTTTTTCTTCTTGGATCTTATCTTCCAAGAAGGATCTACAGAAGAAGAAAAAATGATGAAATAAGTTACATTAAGGGGATGGAAGAATGAGGCTCACTTTATGCTCTCTGTTGAAAAAACAAAAGATCGAGGTAGAAGCGGATGGGGTTCCTTTCTTGACTTTTGGTTGATGTAATTTATCTTCTCTTTTCCTAGTAGTCAGAGGCATAATGGTTACTTTATTGATTTGCTGTCGGATGAAGAGATGAACAATGATAGATATATTAAATAGATGGATGGATGGACTGTCCATCCTAAAGTATTAAGTAATTTACTCAATAACTTATATGAAGAAACTCTACAAGATATTTTGCTTGGCAACATTCTTCAGAAAGAATCCAGACGCCATTCCACCGGCAGGAATTCCACAGGTCCATTGTACCACTAGGAATTATCAGAGAAAACTCAAGAAGAAAATTCTATGGGATCATCCAAGATGCCATCCACCTAAGATCTGCCACGGGCATGTCCTCAAGAGCTGGTCCAATGGTTTATAAGAGAAATTAATATAGTTTATAAGGTTTTGCAATAACTCATTTTTGAGCCTTTCAAATTGTTGTTTTCTTTGATGCACAAAAACAGCAATTTTGTTTCATCACGAAAAACTACTTACCTTTTTTAGTAACAGAGGGGTAGCCATGTTACTCTATATCTGTAAAAGCAGCAAAGAGCCCTTTGGCAGCTTATAGACTAACAGACATACTGGAGAATGAGCTTTCATGGGTGAATACCCAGTTCGTCGGATTCATGCTCCAATACATCTGTTAGTCTATAAGGTATCATAGGGCTCTTTGCTGCTTTTATCTTTTTTACAAGATCAGTTTATACAATCTAAAAAATGGCTTAACTACACAGGTTGACACTTTCTGCCTTGGGAATGTAATAAATGAAATTCTCATACTTTAATGTCATCACTGTCTCAATACTTGGGAATTTTAACAAAGGTATCCTTTGAAAGGAAAAAACTTCAAAGCCATGGCAAAGTACATTAATTTCCCTTTTTTCCCTGGGTACAGTTTTATCAATTTTGCACTAAAGAGGCTGATCTCAGATAGGCTGTGAAGACAGCTTCTATTTACTTGGAAATGTGGGGCGTCAACCTGCCTTTTGGGAGGTCAATGAGAGTTTTGACGTTGACTTCTGTGACAGTGAGAACAGGCTCTTAGCTTCAGCACATTCTTCTGCACCAACCAAGGAATTTTTTCATACACTGGTTGATTTTATTTTAATCCAGTAAGTAGTATGACCCGAGTCAAAAATGTTTAATTTTTAAAAAATAAGTTAAAAAAATAATCAAAACAGGAGAGGAATCAATTAGTAGTATATACTTTTGTGTAACAGATTTGTTGTTTCAGCTAAACACAGGGAACCTAGAAGTTGGTAGACATTAGAAATCAACATAAGAATGGCCATACTGGCTCAGACCAATGGTCCATCTAGCCCAGTAAACTGTGTTCCGACCGTAGCCAATGGCATGTGCTTCAGAGGGAATGAACAGAACAGGCAATCATCAAGTGATCCACCTCTGTCATCCACTCCCAGCTTCTGGCAATCAGAGGCTAGGGACATCCAGAACATGAAGTTGCATCCCTGACCATCCTGGCTAATAGCTACAGATGGACCTATCTTCCAAGAACATATTTAATTCTTTTTTGAACCCCATTATAGTCTTAGCCTTCACAATATCCCGTGGCAACAAATTCTACAGACAGACTGTATGCTGTGTGAAGTACTTCCTTATGTTTCTTTTAAATCTGTTGCCTATTAATTTCATTGGGTGACCCCAGGTTCTTATTGTGTGAAGGGGGTAAACAACACTTCTCTATTCACTTTCTTCAACCATTCATGGTTTTATAGCCCACTCTGATATTCCGCCCTCAGTTGTCTCTTTTCCAAGCTGAAAAGTCCCAGTCTTTTTAATCTCTCTTCATATGAAAGCTATTCCATACCCCTAATCATTTTTGTTGCCCTTCTCTGTACTTTTTCCAATTCTTATACACCTTTTTTGAGATGGGGCAGCCAGTACTGCACACAGTGTTCATGGTATGGGTGCACGATGGATTTATATAGTAGCATTATGATACTTTCTATCTTATCATCTATCCTTTCCTAATGGGTCCTAACATTCTCTTAGCTTTTTTTGATTGCTGCAGCACATTGAACAGATGTTTTCAGTGAACTATCCACAATGGCTCCAAGCTCTCTTTCTTGAATGGTAACAGCTAATTTAGATGCAATCATGTTGTATGTATGGTTGGGATTATGATTTCCAATGTGCATTACTTTGCATTTATCAACATTGAATTTCATCTGCCATTTTGTTGCCAATCACCCAGTTTTGTGAGATCCCTTGCTAACTGTTCACAGTCAGCTTTGGACTTAAACTATTTTGAGTAATTTTGTAGCATCTGCAAACTTTGCCACCTCACTGTTTACCCCTTTTTCTAGATCATTTATGAATATGTTTAATAGCACTGGTCTCAGTACATATCCCTGGGGGACACCACAATTTACCTCTCTCCATTCTGAAAAAGGACCATTTATTCCTACCCTTTGTTTCCTGTCTTTTAACTAGGGCTGCCAATGACTTAAAAAATAATTGCAATTAATCATGAGATTAAAAAAACAGTCATGATTACTCAGTTTTAATCACAGTGTTAATAACAGAATATCAATTGAAATGTATTATAAATATTTTGGGGTGTCTTTCTACATTTTCAGATATATTGATTTCAGTTACAACACAGAATACGAAGTGTACAGCGCTCACCTTACATTATTTTATTACAAATATTTTTACTGTAAAAAAGAAAAGAAATATTTTTCAATTCACCTTATACTGTACTACGTAGCATTGTACTGTAGTGCAATATCTTTATCATCAAAGTGCAACTTACAAATGTAGAAGGTTTTTTAACTGCACTCAAACAAGACAATGTAAACCTTTAGAGCCTATCAGTCAGAGCATGAAGGGCATACAAATTTTTAGCATATCTGGCACATAAATACCTTGCAATGCCGGCTCTGCGGGTGCCATGCGAACGACTCTTCTCACTTTCCGGTGACATTGTAAATAAGAAGCAAGCAGCATTATCACCCGTAAATGAAAAACCTGTTTGTCTAAGCAACTGGCTGAACAAGAAGTAGGGCTGAGTGGACTTGTATGAGGTGAACTGAAAAATACTATTACTTTTGTTTATCTTTTTAAAGTGCAAATATCTGTAATAAAAAATAATATAAAGTGAGTGCTGTATACTTTGTAATCTGTGTTGTAATTAAAATCAATATATATATGAAAATGTAGAAAAACATCAAAATATATTTATAATAAATTTAAATTGGTATTCTATTATTAACAGTATTAAAATGGCGATTAATTGTAACTTTTTAAAATCTATTTAATTTGTTTTGCGTTAATTGCAAGCAGTAGCTGCGAGTGACCACCCTACTTTTAACCAGTTAATGATCCATGGGAGGACCTTCCCTCTTATTCCATGACTGCTTACTTAAGAGCCTTTGGCGAGGGACCTTGTCAAAGGCTTTTCGAAAGTCCAAGTACACATTTGTTGGTCCCCTCAAAGAATTCTAACAGATTGATGAGTTATGATTTCCCTTTACAAAAGCAGTGTTGACTCTCCCCCAACAAATCATGTTCACCTCTATGACTGATAATTCTGTTCTTTACTATAGTTTCAATCAATTTGCCTGGTACTGAAATTAGACTTACTGGCCTGTAATTGCCAGGATCACCCCTTGAGCTTTTTTAAAAATACATGCCACGTTAGCTATCCTCCAGTCATCTGGTACAGAACCGGATTTAAGTGATAGGTTACATACCACAGTTAGTAGTTCTGCAATTTCATATTTGAATTCCTTCAGAACTCCTGGTGACTTAAACTGATAAATTAAAAAGTGTTCCAAAACCTCTATTGAAATCTCAATCTGGGACAGTTCCTCAGATTTGTTATCTAAAAAGAATGGCTCAGATGTGGGAACCTCCCTCACATCTTCTGCAGTGAAGACTGATGCATATAATTCATTTTGCTTCTCCGCAATGGCCATATCTTCCTTGAGTGCTCCTTTAGCACCGTGATCATCCAGTGGCCCCACTGCTTGTTTGGCAGGCTTCCTGCTTCTGATGTACTTACATTTTTTGCTGTTAGCTTTTGAGTCTTTGGCTAGTTGCTCTTCAGATTCTTTTTTGGCCTGTCTAATTCTACACTTCACTTGCCAGATTGTATGCTCTCTTCTATTTTTCTCCGTTGAGATTTAACTTCCAATTTAAGGATGCCCTTTTGCCTCTAACTGCTTTTTTTACTTACTTGTTTAGCCCTAGTAGCACTTTTTTGGTTCCCTTACTATGTTTTTTAATTTGGGGTATACATTTAAATTGAGCCTCTATTGTGGTGCTTTTTAAAAGTTTCCTTGCAACCTGCAGGCATTTCAGTTTTGTGACCATACCTTTTCATTTCCGTTCAACTAGCTTCCTCATTTTTGTGTAGTTCACATCTCTTTAGTTTAATGCCACTGTGGTGGACTATTTTGGTATTCCCCCCACCCACCCACAAGGATGATACTTTTATTTATAGCATGGTCGTTACAACCGAGCGATTCAGTTATATTCACCTCTTGGACTACATCCTGTGTACCATTTAGGACTAAATAAAGAATTGCTTCTCCCCTTGTGGGTCCCAGGACTAGCTGCTCTAAGAAGCAGTCATTTATGAAACTTTAACTCTGCATCTCATCCTGAGGTGACGTACTCAGTCAATACCGGGATAGTTGAAACCCCCCATTATTACTGAGTTTTCTATTTTCATAGCCTCTCTAATCTCCCTGAACATTTCACAATCACCATCACCATCCTGGTGGTTGGCAGTATATTCCTACTCCTATAAATCCATTCTGTTGTAGTTACAAGTTCAAGGTACTAACTTACACATCTTTTTCCCAAAAATGACTTTTATCCTCAACCCTAAAAGTTGTTTCTGGATCATCTGTACCTTCATCTTCCCCAATGAATGGCTTGAAGTCCTCAAATGTCCCTTCTTCCTCCTTTTTCTCATTAGATTATATAGAAAAAATCTGGAAACAAATCTGCTCTACTGCCATTAGAAAGCCAACCCTGTTGTATTTGCTGCATCTTTTGCAGATACACTACAATTTGTTCCATGTTTCATCATCTTACTGCCCTTTCTATTTAGTAGTAATCTATATAAGAAATCATTAGCCCTGTAGGTTTGAAAGGAAATAATAAACCTCCCACTCCCCAACCCCAGCGCGCACGTGCACACTCACTCTCACTGACTCTCTCTCGTTATAACTAAGAACACATAACCCATTCAAAGTTTGCAGCAGATTAGAAGATTAGATTATTGTCATTCCATCACCTTTAGAGGGGTGCCATTTACAAAGACAACTGCAAGGACAAAAATAAACTATACCATCCTACTTGTACTGTACGTAAAATAGATGTTTATGATATGAGGAGAGAGAGAATGAGAATGTGTACATATAAATACACACATTCATTTATAGCTCTATATCCACAAGTGCTTTAAGTACATACAACTCAAAATAGATTTTACAAAAATATCACAGTATTTTACAGATCCATTTATACAGTATTACTTAACAAAAGCTATTACTGTCTTTACCAGCTGTTTTAAAAATGTATGAAATCTGACCTTGTGCCACTGCAGTGACTTTGTGATCATTGAGGAAAGATTAAACTAAACTGCTGATTTGTTATTTGTGAGGGTAAAAAAACCCAAGCACCTGATCTTTAATTTCAGTGAATAATTACTCTGATTTACAAGCCCTATGATTTCCCTTCCCAGAATCTTTAAAGAAACAGATCATTAAGGTTTCCTAAATAGCACACATTCGTAGTTCTTTGCTTGTATTCATTTTTAAAGTTTAATATTTTAACAAAAAAGAGTTAAACAATAACAGATACAATACCTGAAGAAGGTCACTGAGGTCAAGTAACATGTCTGTGAAAAAGTCAAGGAATATAAATGCATGTAAAATTTGATAATTTGATTAGCAACTTTATAAAAGGAGAAATAAAATCAGTTACATCTGGCAGTGCAGGAATATGGATTAAGTAGTCTGATCCCGCACTCCTGCTAAAGAATCACAATGGTTGCAGCTCCTGAGTAAGCCCTGCCTACCCTCACTATGAGACACAAGGTGCCATTACAAACAAGGTTTATATGTACGAGAAGTGTCTTTAAAAAAAACAAGGAATCCTTCGAGGAATGAGCTGACTACATATACTGTGTATTGTATTCTGGAAATCAACTGGTACAAAAGACACTTCATTTCTGAAAATCTAATTTGTCATTGTTCTCTATGCCAATATAGGACCTGATCTCTCATTGTGCAGAAAAATCCATGGGAAAGGACTGGGAAACTCTGCTAATTGCAGGGTATCTGCACAGATGGGCAGCCCTTCTATGTTGTTGTATGAGCCCTCCCCCATAGCAGAGCTCACTTAAGAGCCATGCTGCCATCAGTTCCTTGACTATACAGACCCTGTGCCTCTTCATCTCTGAGCAAGATACAAAATATGTAACAGAAAATGAATTAATTTTGTTGGAATGTATATCCACTCACTCAGTCTGCTTCCACCCTGACATGCCAGGAGGACTGAGGGTCTTCCATGGGAAAGGAATATGGGTGCAGGAAGAGAAAGTCATGTTGACGCCACTCTTCTCCCTCTAACAGTTTAGGGTCAGTACATTGGAATTTTCATTCCTTTCATCCTCACACCATACATTGGAGGGGAGTTCGGGCCCAAAATGTTAGTTTGAAAATACTAGTTGTATTAATGACTGCAGCAACTTAATGATTGCAATTTATTTAAGGGGAAAAAAACACATTCAGAATAAAACAGAAAGCTACTAGAGAGCATTTACTGAAGATTTTACTGAAACTGTTGAGTAAATGTACAAATGTTTTCTATTCTTACAGTCCTTAAAGGAAAGAAATAGTAGGGGCAAAAACAAAAATAAAACACTATTCACAACCACCAAAACAATAACCACAAGTCTACCAAAAACTCTATTTAATAACAGTTTCTTTAGACAAATATTTTAAGAAAAGACGGTTACTCACCTTTGTAACTGTTGTTCTTCGAGATGTGTTGCTCATATCCATTCCAGTTAGGTGTACGCGCCGCGCGTGCACATTCGTCGGAAAACTTTTACCCTAGCAACTCGGTGGGCCGGCAGGTCGCCCCCTAGAGTGGCGCCATCATGGCGCTTGATATATATCCCTGCCGGCCCACCCGCTCCTCAGTTCCTTCTTGCCGGCTACTCCGACAGTGGGGAAGGAGGGCGGGTGTGGAATGGATATGAGCAACACATCTCGAAGAACAACAGTTACAAAGGTGAGTAACCGTCTTTTCTTCTTCGAGTGATTGCTCATATCCATTCCAGTTAGGTGAATCCCAAGCCTTACGTAGGCGGTGGGGTCGGAGTGAAATGCGGCAGAATGAAAACTGCCGAGTCAGAGGCCACAGCCTCTCTTGACTGTTGAACCAGGGCATACTGCGAAGCAAAGGTATGGACCGAGGACCAATGGAGCTTCGCGACAGATCTCGTGGGTAGGTACCCGAGCCAGCAAGGCGGCAGACGAAGCCTGAGCCCTGGTAGAATGCATGGTGATGTGGCTTGGTGAAATATGAGCCAAATCATAACAAGTGGGGATGTCCGCCATCACCCAAGATGAGATCCTCTGAGAGGAAAACAAGCAAGCCCTTCCTTTGGCCCGCTACTGCGACAGAGCCGGGGCACCTTAGGAGATGGGTCTGTCAGCACAATATAAATGCGAGCCCTCCACAGATGCCCAAGGAGTGCAATGGTTATGCCCATTGCGTTGAGCTGTGGGTAACATGAAAGGCCGAAACCCCTTAGGGAGGAGACGTAACAGCTACGAGGAAAGTTGTCGTGCAGGACAGGCATAGCAGAGGGCCAGTCGTGAACGGCTCAACTGAGGGAGACATAAGTCTGGTTAAAACGAGGCTGAGCTCCCAGGTCGGGGCTGGGCGGTGCACCCGAGGGTGCGAGCGCTCCAAGCCCTTGAGGGACCTCGAACCCATAGATCGTGAGAACAGGGAACGGCCACCTTAGCCTGCTGGGAGGTAGAGAGGCTGCTAAGTGTATCCTCAGCAATGATACCGTCAGGCCCTGCCGCTGAAGGCCAGAGGCAGGCCAAATAGAGGGGATCGAGACCTCAGCAGGAGCAAGATCGAGCGTATTGCAGCCGTAGAAGAAACACTTCCACCTGGCCCTGACCGTTGACCAGGTGGAAGGCTGCCCGTCACCCCGACTCAGGTACGCAGCAGCCACACCGTGAGGTAAACCAGCTGCAGGACCGAGCGACAAAGCCCGTTGTCGCCCTGAGTGATGAGGTCTGGGTGGGGTGGAAGGGTAATAGGTCTGTTACTGACAGGCCGAGCAACATGGTAAATCAGCGCTGCCTGGACCACTCTGGAGTGATCATGACGATGCACGCTCTGCCCCTGCGGAGTTTGAGCAGGACCTAGCGGACCAGTGGGAACAGTGGGAAGGCATAATGCAATTGGCCTCTCCACGGCATCAGGAATGCGTCCAAGATCGATCCTGCGGAGAGACCTCGGAAGGAGCAGAACATCTGACATTTCCTGCTCTCGCAGTGAGCGAACAGGTCTGTGTGAGGAAACATCTCAACTTCCGGAAAGCCGAACGCCTCACATGGGGCAGAGTGATCGCTCGTAAGACCAGAAAGACTTGCTGAGGCAAAGCGTTAAGACGTTCCGAACGCCTGGGAGAAAGGACGTCGCCAGCTCCATCGAATGGGCCATGCAAAAGACCCGGAAATGGATGGCCTCCTGACAAAAAAGGGGGGGGGGCAATGTCCCTCCCCGGATACTCATGAAGCACATGGCCGTTGTGTTGGCCGTAAACACCGAGATACAACGGCCTCGCCGCTGCCGCCGGAACCCCTGGCACGCCAGGCGGACTACTCTCATTTTTGGGGCATTGATGTGGAATGCCAGCTCCCAAGAAGACCAAAGGCCTTAAGCCCGGGGGTGACCATGAGCACTCGAGCAGAGAGATGACGCGTCCGTCGTCCGGGCAGTCAGGGCTGGGGCGGATGAAACCGCATCCCTGCCCACATCAGGGAGGGAGGTAGCCACCACTCTAGGGAGTCTATGGTGTTCGAGGGAACGGTGACCACCATGACCATTGGCTCCCTGTCCGGGCGGTACGCCGAGGTGGGCCGGACTTGGCGAGGACGGAGGCGGAACGTGGCGTGTTTGGATACAAACTTGCGGGCAACCATGGACCCAGGAGACTGAGACAAGAACAAGTCGAGGTCGTTGGGAAAGCCCTTCGACCTCCTATGATTGTTGCCATCGCCTAAAACCGCAGGTGTGATAAGCAGGCTCCAGCTGGGTAGGAGACCAGGATAGCCCCTTGGAAGCCCAACCTCTGCGTGGGAACCAGAGTGGATTGCTCTATAGGAACCATCAGGCCTTGGCCTGTGAAGAAGACCGTGACGATGTCCACGCACTGAGCGGTTTGTGTCTCAGAGTCTCCTCGGATAAGCGAATCGATGGTAGGCGGCGACTATGGCCGTAAGCCAGGAGAGTGACCGTTGGCTATAAAGCGGAGGTACCTCCTGTGCGGAGGGAAGATGGCGTCACGAAAGTACGCGTCCCTCATATCCAGGGCGGCATAGTAGCCCCCAGGAGGTAAGGATGGAATAATGGTTCCCAGGGATACCATGCAGAACTTCAACCTCATTCTAAACCGGTTGAGTCCGTGCAGGACCAGGAAGGTCTGACCTGTGCCCGCGTGGGGGACTAGGGCATAACGGGAGTAAAACCCCTCGCCCCTTTCGCCCGCCGAAGGGGGACAGGGCTGGAGCAAATTAAAGGTGATACACTGTCCCCAGGTACACCTTGGAAGGTTCGTCTCCGGTCCCAGTGGTAATTACGAGGGACCTTGACCTTGGCTCTTTAGGGGGCCTGACGTTCGTCCGCGACCACCTTGGCCTTGCCGTTAGCCAAAGTTCTGCCTCTGGCTAGGCACAGAGTATGGCGGCTGGGGCCAGAAAGGCCTGCGTTTAATCGCCGGCGTATGCATGCTTAGAGAGCGCATTAGGAGCCCATTGGCCACCAGGCTTCGCAGCCTGGGGCTGTCCCTGCCACGACGAGGCCTTTACCAACAAGGGGTAAATCCTGAATGGCAAACTGCAGCTCCCGTCGGAGGTTTGAAACCTGAAGCCATGCACCTCATGGCGACGCCCAAGGCCAGAGTCCTGGCCGCAGTGTCTGCTGCGTCCAACGAGGCCTGGAGGGACGCTCCGGGAACCTCCTTTCCTCTGTCCTCCGAGACGGCAGCGGACTCCTGGCGGGAGGTCTGAAGGAAAAACTCCTTCACCCCGGTGCTATAAGTATTGCAGCTAAGCAAGGCTTGTTGCTTTGCTACCTAGAACTGTAGGGCCTCTGCAGAGTACCCTGGCGGCCAAGCAAGCCCATGCGCCAAGCCTCTTTCGGCATTGGGGCGGGCGCCCGCTGGCCATCATGTCAGGATCATGGTTCTGAGCATAGAATCTGCGCATATGGAATGACACAGATGCGTGTGCGGACTGCCACGGAGGTACTAAAGAAGGCACAGGCAGAGTCTCTGACTCACTCGGACCTTGCCCAACTCGGCACCGGGGACCGGCACCGGGAGGCGTACCGGTCCCTGGAACGAGATCCAGACCCGCAACCAGAACGGTGCCGGGAGGTCAACCGAGATCTCGAGGCTCGGGGAGAGACTACAGGAGTCAAGGTATCCGCCGCGGCGCCGGGGGTCGGAACGGTGCCGACCGCGGGTCGGCGAACGGAATACCGGGCGGTGCAGCGAGTGTGACCAGTACCGATGAGGAAACAGCATCGGGACTGCCGATGGTGCCGGGCGTGTCGACAGAACCTGGAGTGCCTGCGGGACCGTAATCATGAACGGTGCCGCTCTGCTGTGCTGACAGAGGACGGTCACCTGAAGAGACTGTATCAGGCAGCATCGACTCTGTCATGGCAATGAAATTCCTCGCCGTCGGTAACGTCTCCGGCGTGGAGGGAACAGCAGGCTCAACCACAGCGCATAGTGGGGAGCTGTCAGGCATCGGATTCGACGGCCCTTGTGGGACCGGGGTTGACGGTACCGAGGTTCGGTGCCGGGCGATCCGAGTTAGATAAGCTGGCTGGCTGCGGTGCCGTCGGCACGGAAGCAGCAGGAGCAATAAGCTCAACCACGGCGCGTGCCGGGGAGCCGTCAGGCACCGGATTCGATAGCCCTTGTGGGACCGGAATCGACGGTGCCGACATTGTCGGTGCCTCAGAGGCGTCGGTGCTGGGCAATCCGACCGAGACTAGCCCTCTGGCTGCGATGCAGGTTGCACGGAAGCAGGAGCAGGGCTCTCAACCACGGCGCGTGCCGGGGAGCCCTCAGGCCCTGGATCCTAACGGCCCTCGTGTGACCGGGACCGACGGTGCCGACGTCATCGGTGCCGCAGCAGACGTCGGTGCCGGGCGATCCGACTCAGAGGCGCCCTCTGGCTGCGGTGCCGTTGGCACGGAAGCAGCATGAGCAATAACTCAACCACGGCGCGTGCCGGGGAGCCGTCAGGCACCGGATCCTAACGGCCCTCGTAGGACCGGGATCGGCGGTGCCGACGTCATCGGTGCCGCAGCAGGCGTCGGTGCCGGGCGATCTGACTCAGACGAGCTCTCTGGCTGCGGTGCTGCTGGCACGGAAGCAGCAGGAGCAGTAGCTCAACCACGGCGCGTGCCGGGGAGCCGTCAGGCACCGGATTCTACGGCCCTTACGGGACCGGGATTGACGGTGCCGACGTCGTCGATGCCTCAGCAGGTGTCGGTGCCGGGCGATCCGACCTAGACGGGCTCACTGGCTGCAGTGCCGCTGGCACGGAAGCAGCAGGAGCAGTAGCTCAACCACGGCGCGTGCCGGGGAGCCGTCAGGCACCGGATTCTACGGCCCTTACGGGACCGGGATCGACGGTGCCGACGTCGTCGATGCCTCAGCAGGTGTTGGTGCCGGGCGATCCGACCTAGACGGGCTCACTGGCTGCAGTGCCGCTGGCACGGAAGCAGCAGGAGCAGGAGCTCAACCACGGCGCGTGCCGGGGAGCCGTCAGGCACCGGATTCCACGGCCCTCGTGGGACCGGGATCGACGGTGCCGACGTCATCGGTGCCGGGTGATCCGTCTTAGATGAGCTCTCTGGCTGCGGTGCCGTTGGCACGGAAGCAGCAGGAGCAGTAAGCTCTACCACGGCGCGTGCCGGGGAGCTGCCAGGCACCGGATTCCGTGGCCCTGGGGGACTGGAAACGACGGTGTCGACGTCATCGGTGCCTCTGCAGGTGTCGGTGCCAGGTAATCCAACTTAGACGAGCTCCCTGGCTGCGATGCAGATGGCACGGAAGCAGCAGGAGCAGGGGGTCTCAACCACGGCGCGTGCCGGGGAGCCATCAGGCACCAGCAGGAATCGTAGGCTCTCTCGACCTCGGAAGAAGGGAGCGGTGCCGAGCCGATATCGGTGCCGGCGACGGCCGGTGCCGAAAGGCCTTGGTAGTATCGGCGGGGTCCGGTGCCAAGGAGGCGCTACTGCCCGCCGCTTGATCATCGCTCGGCGCCCCAGGTGGAGGGGTAAGTGAAAATCCCACACCGTTTTGTTCTCGGCTTAAAAGCCTTGCAAATGGGGCACTTAGCTGTCAAGTGTGATTCCCTGAGGCACTTGAAACAGGAGTCGTGTGGATCTCCCTTCGGCCGCGGCTTCTGGCACGCCGGCCCATTCGAAAAACCGGTGAGCCCGCATGGGCTCCGGGACCGGGTTCATGGAAGGGGCTACTTCCCGAACCCCGCTAACTAAACTAACCATGTTAGCAAAGAAAACGTATAACTATACAAATATATAAATAAAAGGGTTATAACTGCGTAACTATATACGAGAAATACGAGTAGCTAGGGAAGTGGAGGTCAGCTAAGCCGCGCTCCACTGTTCCAACGACCGACACGGGCGGTAAGAAGGAACTGAGGAGCGGGTGGGCCGGCAGGGATATATATCAAGCGCCATGATGGCGCCACTCTAGGGGGCGACCTGCCGGCCCACCGAGTTGCTAGGGTAAAAGTTTTCCGACGAATGTGCACGCGCGGCGCGTACACCTAACTGGAATGGATATGAGCAATCACTCGAAGAAGAACTTTAATTTCCTTTGATAATTTTAGGCCATTTCATCCTAACGAGTGCCAAATGTTGTGTCTGCTTTAAAGACTTCTAGACTTTGATGCTTTTACCAAGGCCGTTTTTTCCTTAATTACATCTCTCTTTTAACCAAATAACAGACTACATATGATCTTAGCTAGCTGGTTTTAGTTTAACTACTGTAAAAATGTTTTATTTTAGAGTAAACAATTTAATAGAAAAGCAACATGCATAACAAATAAAAGAATATGGTAAAAACAACAACTAAAAGTAAGCTCACTATAGTTCAGTACACTGTAGTAATGTAGGTTTTAGCCTGTTTTTATAAAGTACATTAAACTAATATTGAATATTAGAGACACATGGGGGGTAAGGTAGTATATTTTATTGGCCAACTTCTGTTGGTGAGAAAGACAAGCTTCCAAGTTTACACAAAGCTGTTTTTCAGTACAGACATTTTTCTACATAACATCAGCTTTATTTTTTTTTTTTTTTTTTTTTGCCTCAAGGGGTGTTATTGGGGGGGGGGGGCGGGAGAATTCTGGTAACTATCAGTTTATGCATAAACATTTGTACCACTTACACCCTGCATTTCTATCTTTATCTTATATTAAAACTATACACACTCAACATTCCAAATTTGTTCTGCATGCCTTTGCCAAATTCAATATAAAATTCTATACACCTTACTGTGTTAATGTTCTTAGCACAAGCTAAGCTTCAGTAAGGTGGGAGAATGGTATGCCTGGGCATCCAATTAGCTACGATGCCAGTAAGTCTCTGAACTAAAATCAGAAATTCATTATACAAATACTCTCATATACAATTAGAAATCAGCAAAATTCAAAATCAGCCAAGAGACTGCTGACAGAAAAGACAGCTCCAATTTTTTGCAGCTTTTTTTTAGTGAAAGCCAGGAGTCCAAGCAAAGCACTGCTGAAATGATCACAATTGGACTGGTGTAGTAAGCAGGAAGAACATGAAAATGGCCATACTGGGTCAGACCACAGGTCCATCGAGCCCAATATCCTGTCTTCGGACAGTGCCAGGTGTCCCAGAGGTAATGAACAGAACGGGTAATCATCAAGTGATTCATCCCCTGTTGCCCATTCCCAGCTTCTGGCAAATAGAGGCTAGGGACACCATTCCTGACCATCCGAACTAATAGCCATCAATCAAAAAAAGGAAAACTGTAAAAAAAAAAAGCCTTGAAAAATGGAAGTGCGGAGGAGCCATAACCACCACCAACTCTTCAAACATAGCCAGGCTAGCATTTTACTCTCTCTTTGCCCAGCCCATCCCTACTCAGTAAACACAGAGCTGGTTTTAAAAGTTTTGCCGCCAAAGTAGCCTTCCTAAGTGGAAGCTGTCTATCAATCCAAATTGTATGGTGATTTTGTTTGCAAAAAGGAAGTAGGAAGAGACTCAAACTTGATTTATTTGGGGGACACATGTTTCAGATTGAAGCTTTCAAAAGTGACACATGATTGTGAGTGCCTCCATTACTGGGTGCCCAATTTGACACCCCTTAGAGGGTCTAGTTGTCAAAGTGCTGAACATCCATCCTCTGAAAATCAGTCACTTTACAGTGCCTCAGAAGTTGAATACCCCCAAAATTGAAGCACTTAAAATTACTAGCCATTCCTGATCATTCAGAGATTAAAAGGCTAGTGTACAAATACACTAAACCACCTAGAGTGCCTCTCCCCCTCAATTAATATATCTACTTATAACTTATGCTGATTTAAGAGATTTTATTTTGAAATGTAAAATAAAAAAACAATTAATCACAAGTTTCATTACTTTAAAAAAAAAACTTGTCCATTACTAGAGAAAAATATTTAGAACACTGTATGCATTTAGAATACTTGATATTTGTTGAGAAATTGACTTTCACTAGAGTTCAGGTGCCAGTGAGGCAATTTAGCACACTAATACAGCTGTTTTAATGCACTGTCACTTTACTCCTTGGTGGAAGTTGGTGTAAGTGAAGTTGGTTCAAGTGTTCACTGAAATTTAAGAAGAGATCACAATAAAAAGGTAGTGTTTCTGGATCTCATATAAGTTAGCCTGCTGCAATCTCTCTCCGTAATTAGATGTGTGTTTGCCACAATGAAGGGAGAGGGAATGGGATATTTGAGTCACTCAGTTCCAATGGGTTGGCCTATGTTATGCATACTATGAGAGCAATTATCGACAGGAAGTAGATGTAAAAACATGCTGTTGTTTTTAAGCTCATTTTTAGAAGGTGGAAAAGTTCGGAACAATGTGAAATACAACTGAAAAAACAGATAATGTTTTTCATAAATAAAATAAATGTTTACATCGTTAAAGCTGACAGAAAACAATAGCACTTTCATGTAAGTACAAAGCCAGCACATGAAAAAGTTCTCATTAGGAAAGAAAGCTGTTAATATCAGGGATACTCATAAAACAAAATAACTAGGGCCCTACCAAATTCCTAGCCATGAAAAACTTATCACGGACCATGAAATCTGGGGTCCCCCCATGAAATCTGGTCTTGTGTGCTTTTACCCTATACTATGCCAATTTCATGGAGGAGACCAAAGTTTCTCAAATTGGGGGTCCTGACCCAAAAGCGGGTTGCAGCAGGGTCACCAGGTTATTTTAGAGGGGATTGTGGTTTTGCCATCCTTACAGCCTTCAGAGCTGGGCAACTGAATAGCGCCTGTTAATTGGGTGCCCAGCTCTGAAGGCAGTGCCCCGCCAGCAGCAGCGCAGAAGTAAGGGTGGCAATGCCATACAGGTAACATTTAATGTTGGTTTTACCAGGAAGTAAGATTGCCATTTGGCAAAGTTATTTATAGACACGCAATCAGGAATGATCACAGAAAATCTATTTAAAGGAAGAACCACTAAACATAATGCAGTCCACACACACACAAAAATCCTAGTTAAAATGGTCTGACTAAATCTACAAAAGCCAGGAAACTTCCATGTAAATTATCTCATGCTATTGTATCTAAAGTCTTTTGGAGCACATTGCCCTCAGTGCTTAAGCAACGTGAAAAATTAGGAACCATATATGATGGTAAGAACAGAGTTAGCGGTCTTTTTATCAGAATTTTCTGGATTTTGTAAGTTTCTCTCAAAACATTAAGATTAATAATTTTTATTGGCATTTTTCTCTCTTTTTTTTTTTTTTAACACAGAACTGAATTTTTTAGTGTCAGATCCCTGAGTTGAGATTGCAACATATCTTACTGAAAGAATGAGGCATACCCTTAGAAAACGGACTCACTCCTAAGGATGCATGGTTACAATTCACTCATTAAGAACACGATGTCAATAAATGTCAGGTAGTGACGGACTATCTTAGGTTCTTTGAAAAGACAGGGGATGGGGAATATTTATTTTTACATACACCAATAGCACAAATAGTTACATTAACGCTATAAAAATGTAAATATGAAATCATCTATCATGAAACACTTCAGCATTGTGTTAATGCAAAAGAAAAAAGTTACACGGGCTAGAAAAACTGGATGAAATGCAATAAACGAACAGAAAAATTGATGAAAACTAAACTGATTCCCCCCCTCATTTTCAATCAACATAGAAGAATATTATCTGTATTAAGTTAGTGCCAAGAGGCACTGTGATAGGCACCGTACTAGCACAGTGTGGAGACGGTCCCTACCTTTAAGAGTTTCCAGTCTGAACAGGCATGACAGACAAAGGATGGGAGGGGATAAAGGAAGTCAGAGAGGTGAAGTGACCTGACACAGGTAATACAGCAATTTAGGGGCAGCGCTGGAACTAAAACCCAGATCCCTCAGCTTCCAGTCCAGTAACCTGCCTGCTAGACAATACTGCCTACCAGTATTTTAGTGTAACCGGTGAATTTCTGGTTATGATTTGTTTGAATTAAAGCTCTGGTGCTTTACAAACTGTCAAATTTTAATTAGCTTTTAGTTAAAATTCACTGACAGCAATAATTGTCAAAAAATACATATTCCCTCTTCTCCCTTACACTAAATTGCAGGATTACAAAAACGCAACTTAATCCAAACAATTAAAAGTATTTTTTGGAAAATATCCTAGAGATTTAGCAGAAAGATTAGTCCTGACCCTGAAATTCTGGGAAGCAAGTTTTCACATACAGCCTCCACATCTGCAATCTTCCATATGCAAAAAAGTAAGTTTGCCCACAGGGGTCATCCTTGAGCATGAAAATCAACTTGATGTCTAACTACTAAACTTGTGAACATGAATGTCATTTGCACAAAATCCTAACTTTATGTCTGTGTAGGCAAACGCACATGAAAAACAGAATGTTTTTTAGTCTCCAATTAAACTTTATTTCGTATGGTTATAGGCTGAAATGCTTAACTATTAAAGGGCAAAAAGCACCATTACACAAACTCCTATCTAGGTTAACCATTTAGCTGAAGTAATTCCACTGATCTCAACAGATTTGCTGCCAGCATTTTTTCCTAAATATATAATGAACATAAGAAAGATAAGGCAGGAAACACATTTCCTGAACAACATCCCTAATGATCTGGCATGTCTTCTGCTGGTGATCCTGGTTCACAACACTGCATCCTTTGTTTCAGTAATTAACATTAAGTTAGTAGAGTTAATTCAAAATTATACAAGCATTTAATTAGGCCTCTTAAAAAGGAGACAAATTTCCAGTCTACATTAATACAGCAACCACCCAAATGTACGTGATGAGAATACACAAAATAACATACTATAATTCAGACTTTACAAAGTTAATACTGTAAGCTTTTCTTAATCATCATCTTCACATTCATAAAATTTTCAAAGGACCCTAGTCCTGTTTGCTTTCAGTGAGACTTCAGTACTTTGAAAACAATACCCTTAGAGAGGAAGACCTCAACAGAACAGAATCTAGAGGGCCTTACTCCTACTATCATGATAGTACAGATTATTTATATAGCACAGTCAATTCATACTACTGTTTACAAAACAACATAAAATATATTCCCTGTCCCAAAAAGCTTGTGTTTACCACAGATGAGAAAGTCCAACCAAAACAAAAGGCTGCAGTTCAGGGAAGGGAAAGAGGAAAAATAATTAGTGAGGAAAAAAAAGCAATTATTCCCAGGTCAGCTTTAAGGAGGGATATAAAAGAGGGATTGGCAGACAAGAAGTGAGACATTGTTCCACTCATAAGGAGCAGAAGAATGGAAGGAGTGAAGCCAAGGATGCAGGACACAAAAAAGCAATACAGCATGAAGGCCGGGAGAAGTGTAAAGAGTGAGGGGAGAGGAGAAGGAAGGGAGTTCAAACTTGTAAACAGGGATGAAATTATGCAGTCTTGAAGGCATGGATAAAAAATTTGCAAATAATGGGCAAAGGGCAAGAAATTAATGAAGAGATTCATGAAAGTGGTGAGAAAGACATGCAGAGACAGGAGGAGAAGAGCATTACACAAAGATTACACAAAAGTTGTGAGTCTGTGAAAAGGAAGGATGAGGGAGCTGTCAACAGTGGTAGAGAAGAAAGATGAGGAGGAAAGATAAGAAGCTTGGGTTTGGAGGTTAATCATTTTGGGATGGCAGTGGGACATCTAACAGGAAGTGCTGGAAAGATGTTTGGAAATGGGAGGCAGAGAGCAGGGTGGGGAGAGGTCAGGCAGAGACGTACCATCAGAGGTGGTTGCTGAAAACATGAACCAAATGAGAATGGCAAGAGATTATACTGATCTATTAATAAACTCAAAATCTAAATGTTTTGGAAAGATTTTAAAAGGACACTGGAAGGTCCACATCACTTAGATAATCTCCTACAGTCACTTATCCTACAGAGTCAGTTTTTTCTTCTAAAGAAATAGAAGAACATCTTACACGTGATATACATACCTTAGAGAGATACAGTGCAAAAAAGTTCTAAAAAAATATACTTGTTTTGAAGCAATAATCCTGAATCCCTGTAAACTGATAACATGTTCCTTGTTTTAAACATGCAAATCAGACCTGCCCAGTGGCTCATCAAAACAGTGTCCTGGTTTATTTTACTGTACATTTACTTCTACAATATTACTGTTACTCTGATTAATAAAATACAAGATCAAAAATACTGTACAAATATAGAACTATTTTTCCATGCTAGAAGCCAAGTGTTACATCTTTGTTAACATACACACACACACACTTTCTCGCTCTCTAAATGCACTGTTATTATCTGCTCCTTAAAGAACAATGATCTCAACAGATAATCTTGTTTGGAGGAAGGTTTCTGTTGTTGGGTGGCTACATTGCCCAGTAGTGTTCTAGTGCTATTAACTTGGAACTCAGTCTACACATACATGTACACAACATCAAACATATGTATGTGCATGTATTATCTATCTTCATAGAAACGTAGGCCTGGAAGGGACCTCTGAAGTCATCTAGACCAGCCCCCTGCACACCAAGACCATACCTGACAGGTTTTTGTCTAACTTGTTCTTTAAAAAACTTCCAATAAAGGGGATTCTATAACCTCTCTTAGTAACCTGTTCTAGTGCTTAACTATCCTTACAGTTAGAAAGCTTTTCCTAATATCTAACCTTCCCTGCTGCAGATTAAGCCCATTTACTTCTTGTCCTACCTTCAGCGGACATGGAGAACAAGTAATCACCATCCTCTTTATAACAGCCTTCAACATATTTGAAGATTTATCAGGTCCCCCTCAGTCGTCTTTTCTCAAGACTAAACATGCCAGTTTTTTAACCTTTCCTCACAGGTCAGGTTTTCTAAATCTTTTATCATTTTGTTGCTCTCCTCTGGACTCTACAATTTGACACATCTTTCCTAAAGTGTGGCACCCAAAATTGGACACAATTCTCCAGCACAGGCCTCACCAGTCCCAAACAGAATAGATCAATTATTCCCTGAGTCAAAATGCACCCCAGAATATTAGGCTTTTTCATAATTGCATCTCATTATTAGCTCATATTCAATTCGTGACCCATTATAACCCCAGACCCTTTTCACCAGTGCTACTACATAGCCAGATATTCCCTATTTTGTAATTGTGCATTTGATTTTTCCTTCCTAGTACTTTGCACTTGTTTTAATGAATTTCATCTTGTTTATTCCAGATCATTTCTCTAATTGTCAAGGTCCTTTGTATTCTAATCCTGTCCTCGACAGCGCTAGCAATCCCTCCCAGTTTGGTGTCATCTGCAAATTTTATAAACATACTCTGCACTCCATTATCCAAGTCATTAATGAAAATATTGACTAGCAGCAGACTCAGGACAGACCCCTGCAGGATCCCATTAAATACATCCTCTCATCTTGACAGAAAACTATAACTACTCTTTTTCAACCAGTTGTGCAGCCACTTTATAGCAGTTTCATCTAGACCACACTTCCCTAGTTTGCTTATGAGAATGTCAGGTGGGGCTGTGTTAAAAGCTTTACTAAAATCAATAATCCACTACTACAGAAATTTCCCCATACTGGAGGCCTCATTCCCAAAAATGACAGTGCCACTGAAGAAATTTATGTCATTTTTGTTATTGCTAGATTGATGACTTTGTGGTCATTTTTACTGGACAAAACAATATTCAAAATTGAGATGTTTCCTGTATTAAAAGGCCCATAGTGATTGCATCAACGAATTTCCAGCGTCTAGCACGAGAAGATGAAAATTGTCAGTACCCCTGTTACAAGCATCTCTATATTAAACGCATGTAAGTACATAAGCACACACCTTTTTAATTATCTGAATTCAGTAATTGTCAAGCAGTGCCAAAAGGAAGTCCCTTATCCAGAGGATGGGTAGTAGAAGGGCACAACATTCCACCAACATATTTCAAATTGACCTGAAGATCCCATCTCCTGGGGTAAGAGTTCAGTCTCCATGTTCAATCAAATCTGAGAAATCTCTGTTGAGGTTGAAGCAGCCAACCAGAGTGGTTATGGCCAACACTCCACTAGAAGCTGGACTGATCAACCTTTTCAATACATGTCACCAAACTTTTAGTTACCACTCTCTTCTGTCATAATCAAAACAGGTGTTCTGGTTAAAGGCTCCATTATAACAATACCAATCCCGTAGTCATCTATCATTCTCTTATGGAAATAGCATGGTGCTGACAAGTTTGTTGCTTAAAAACTGTACATTAGCAACACTCATAACTTAATACAATATGCCATTTTTACCCTTGTTGAGGTTTTCAAAGCAGCCCAAAGGATTTAATCATATCTTTCATCAAAATTCACGGATGTGTGGCTAAATTCCTGCACTGCTTAGAAAATCTCAGCCCATGCCAAATGGTTCAGAAGTGCTTACGCTAAATATAAAATTTTAGTCTACAAAAGAACAGTCATTCTTCACAATGCATGAAAATTAACTGTGACATTTCCTCACTTACTACAGTGTCACAGCTCTCCCAGCTTCATACATTCAAGGTGTTCAGTCATATCAACTATTGGAAGTAAAACTTTACAACAGCTACTAAAACCAACTGTGATACACCAAGGTAGCAAAAGTAATTCAAACATGATGAAAGCACGAGAAAAATTCCCAAGAAACTTTGTTGGCAGTACCTGTAATAATACCCTTTGAAAAAAAAATGAGGATGTCCATCAATTGTTGCTAAACATTAATGTTCATTAAGAAAATGAATGTGAAAGCATTGCTCCTGGTAACCACATAATTAGTGTCTAATGCCAGAAATGTACCGAAATTAGTTAATATATTTATAAAAATATTAAGATGTGCATGTGCAAAATATACATAGTAAATATATATAGTGTATATATACTACACACACATACACAAAGGCATACATATTAATATTTTTATTTTATTACTTTATACAGTTATATTATCTATATTGAAATACACTATGGTGCGTGAGTTTGTTATGCTCACATTACTCACAAATGGCAAAATCACAAGTGGAAGTTAAGGGTTATCTCAAATGTGTGCTACTAAGATGTGTGCTACTGAAGCATAATGTATTTTGAATATGCCAGTGTTACACAGAGTTAGGAATATTTTTAGAGAGGATCTGTTTGGTTCTTGGTGGGGTTGTTTTTTTTTAAATGTATTTGGATATTTTTGTATCTTTTGCCTTTGAAGCCATGTGTCTTAATTACCATGAGTCCAACTGCACGGCTCTGAAAGAAACTAAAAAGAAACCCTATAATAGTCCATGTGGTTATAATGTCATGTAACTCAGTGCCCAGTTGTTGAAAAATTGCAAGGCTGAGTCAAGAGCAACACCACAAATGGAAGAAATCCACACTGTATGTTGGACCTCTCCCTTAAAGTAAATCAGTCCTAGTTTTTACCCCCAGTTATCCAAAATGCCTGACTAAGACGACAGTATAACAAACTTTAATTTCTTTATTCGGTAGTGGACTGAATCCAATTTTGCTCCTATTTGTTCTACACTGACCAGTGGTTGAAAAGATTCAGGAAGTGTTAATTTCAGATGCTACCACATTTATTAGTGACTCATCTTCAGGAAGTATTCTGAAATGAGTAATGGAATGCCATTCATTGTTTTATTATGAGAGTGTGTACACATCCCACTGAAAATATAAAAGCTTTCATTAAGTAATTTGTTGCAATTCTTCTACGCTTGTCACAGACTTTACTATTCTGTTGATATTATTGTCAATATTTACTACACTTCAATGGGAAAGCACAAAACATTCCAATATAATGCAGCATGGCATCGGTTGGTGAACAGCACAATAAAATCTACTTGCAAATAGTATCTGTCAAGTTTTTAAAGAGCAACAACTTCCATTAAATGGTTTTAATCAAGATGGAAGATAAAGAATATCTTCTTGAAGTGTCATTTTAAACTTTTATCCCTAAATTATCTTTTTTAATCCTCTAAAGATGTCAAACACTTTGTCTCTCTTACAGCACAGAAACAGCTCTTTCATAATCAGTTTTTAAAGGCACTGTAAACTTCTCTCAGCTGCTGAAATTCTTCATGAGAAAAATCAGGAACAATGTACATATCTGCCGCTGTGGAAATAAAGCTGCCAGTGATAAGTGGAAAAGATCTAGTCAGGCACCTTTTACACAGTTTTGCAGTACTTTTATTGTGACCAGGTACTGTAATTTCAAATAGCTCTCTAAAGTACACTGATTGCAATCTGTTAAAAAACGGCTGTACTCTGAAAAGTGACTAACTGCACTGTAGGTTCATGTTTATAGCATCTCACTGATCCTATGTCATATTTACTCAGCTTACAAATAAAATGCCCACCCCACCCCTTTTTTTTTTCCCCCTAATTGCCAGCCCTATAAACTCAGTCTGAGATGCGAGACTGTTGGGCTCTTTCCTACACATGCATCAGCAATAAAAATGATTCAGATGCAAGTTACGTATGCAAGTTATACCAGCGCACACATTAGCTTAGGTGGGGTTGCACAGGTGTGCCCAAAGGGCATGACTGGATCAACTGATTTAACATGCAGCTGCACCAGAAAAACAAGATGAAAAAACAGGATTCTTGTACCTGGCTGAGGCTTGAATCTTCTTAGCAAATGACTACTCTTGTTTAGGAGAGATAATCCTGCTATCCACTATGTAAGTTAATTACCTTCTGCAAGAGTTAGTGCACTGTACACAGATGCTAAATGAATGGAGTGGGAAGAGGCTGATTTTACAAACAATTAAATGGCAGCTCATTACAAAGGTACAGACAAATTCCTATACAAAGATGGAATCCACCTACAACAGACTCCTTTACCAAAAACATACCTGAAATATTTGTAATGGTGGAGCAATCACAAGACAATAGGGCATAGGAAGGTTGCATCAGGATTTTCAGTTTTGGATAGGATTTACCCATAGACCTTTGCCTATCACAAACAAAAGTTCTGTGTTATAACACAAAGTTGTACTGCTTGCTCTCCACCACATTCCTATTAACAAGGGCTCAAAACATTTACCTGATATTTGGTAGCCCTGTGACTAAATCTGCTAGCCAGGATGGAACACCTATCCTGCCACACACTCCAAACTTCCTTTTATTTTAAAGAATATGCAGTTGTGCAATGTATAAGTTGTACTATATTGCTCATTTTCTGTTTAATAAAATTTTAATATGTAACTTACTATGTCTTTCTTGATGTTTATCCCTTTTCTCTTCACTTCCTTCTCCCTCTTCTTTCCCATACTATATAAACCATGGCTTATATTTTCTTACACTGTGTTCTGTTTCCTCTGCATTCTCTCCCTCTTTCATGCTTTACATTTCCTGCTTTACCTCCTCTCTCTTTCTACCTCTCTCAAATCTCTCATCTCTATCAGAGAGAGATTTAGGAGACACACCGAATAGCCAGATGAGTAAATGAAAGGAATAACAAAGTCAAGAGCTGAAAATCTAACTGCCCCCCCAGTGCTAGGAAAACAGAGCTGGGATTCCAGTCAGGCTGCTGTTCCAGAACCCTGTTTGTGGGCTCCATATTTTGTGGCCTCCTCACACACATTCCATCTCCTCTGACTCCTAAAAGCAGCAGCAGCCACACTCTCTGTATGCTTTGCTCCTTCCACACTAGAACCTACTGTCTTCTTCGTGAGTGGCAATTAGTGGGGGAACAGGTTTCTCTAATCCACCTTCACTCCAACCTCTACTTTAGGGTCCTCCTCCCCAGCAATTTGCTTCATTGCCCAATTCCTTTCTCAGCTTTTCAAAGTTGCAGCACAGCGAAATTGACCAGATACTCAATTTCTCTGATGCCCACAGGGTTTCCAATAGCAGTAGTCTAAACCAGAGGTTCTCAAACTGGGGGTCGGGACCCCTCAGGGGGTCGCAAGGTTATTACGTGGGGGTCACAAGTTGTCAACCTCCACCCCAAACCCTGCTTTGCCTCCAGCATTTATAATGGTGTTAAATATACAAAAAGTGTTTTTAATTTATAAGGGAGTGGGGTCACACTCAGAGGCTTGCTATGTGAAAGGTGTCACCTGTACAAAAGTTTGAGAGTCATTGGTCTAAACTGAGAGACTAGATAGTTTTACTTTGCTTCCTCTTGGAAAGACAACAAACAGCAGCTGAGGCATGGATCCTTCTGACTAAGACAAGCAGTGTCTACGCTACAGGGGCAATACTGGCATAGCTATGGTGCTGTAAGTATGCAAGGATAACCCAATAGCAGAGACACCACCTGTGCTGACCAAATGGGGTTTTCTGTCTATGCAGAAACACCAGCAGCCCGAGTGACAGTAGCTAGGTCAACAGAAGCACTCTTCCATTGACCTAGCTGCATCTCCACTGGAGATCAGGTCAGCATAGCTACATCGCTATGGGGTGTAGATTTTTCACACCCTTGAGCATTGTATCTATGTCAACCTACATTTTAAGTGAAGACCAAGTCTCAGAAAACCAACACTGCATCATATGAGTCCAACAGAAAAGCATAGAAAGTACCATCATTTCAAAATACTAGCAGCTGCCTGCAGGGCTGCTGACCAAAAAGTCCAAGAAAAAAGATGTGTTCTAACCTAGAGATAGCTAAAATGAGGTAAAATCCTAATGAAGACAAGGCAGTCTGTAGTTCTTACACAAGTTAGCATGTCAGGGTAGCCGTAAGCTCCTCCATAGTTTTTAACTCAAACAGCCTACCTGCATGAAAACTACAAACTGCCTTGCCTTCTCTAGGATTTTACCACATTGGTTAACAAGTTAAGAGGACACATTTTTTCCTCAGTGACAAGGTTGAAACTACTGCCCATAGGCACAGAAGAAAAAAGGACAGTGATGAAAAGGAAAATGGTATAAAATGGGTGAGGGAGAGAAAGTTTCCTGTCAAGTTCCGGAAGATGAGATAGAGTCAATGTTTGGATTTATGTTTTGTACGTGATAAAAGGCGTACATGTTTCAGTTATAATCTTCTACATTCCCATGTCATCTTGCTGAAAGTTATTCTTCTCTGATAAACTTATAATATGGAGGAGAAAATTCCTTATCACATGGAGAAAACAAATGTTATGCAGTCTTGGACACACTATATACATGTAAGATTACTCCTTCAGCGCAGTAAAAGAAAATCTGATTTTTCACTCTTATAGTTAAGATAATTGTGCCCATGCCAAATGTGCTTTCCAATATTAATACACAGTACGTGACAATATAAGATGCATGTATTCAAAGTGCACCAAACCCTCCTTAATCCAAAGTGCAGCTCAGAGCCACTCTGATTTTTCATCAATGTTTGTGCATAATAGGCTTAACATTTTATTTAAAAAGGATGACAGGACAGAGAAGAAGCCGAATAAATCTCAATTTTAATTAGTAGCCGCTAAGATTAAACTTTATTCTCAGTAATGTTTTGATACTTTCATACATCAAAGTAATTCTATGTGTAGCTCCCAAACTGGAAATATATTTTAAAATTAATGAATTCACTTACAACTGACCTAGGAAGGTGAAAGTTCTACAATTCATATTTTATCTCAAGGTGTTTAAAAGGTTTACAAGCTTGAATTAATATGCGTAATACACAAAATTCAAAGCACATATTACTTTGGTTAAATGTTTCAATATATTATTCCAATCAGCAAGTCAAAACAGAAAAGGCTATAGAAACAGTCTGCTGCAAAAGCTCGGTTGTGTAGGAAATCAAAATTCTGGTAACTTTTTCAACTCATTTCCCAAACCATTGAAACTAGGCCCAACACAGAAGTCATTCCTTTGCTCTCCACAAGAGAGGGACACTTGCCATATTTTTCTCCCATCGTCTGTGCTTACTGTAACTAAACTGACTGCAAGATTCAAAGGAGAGTTTCTATTTGTCTTCCAAGAAGGACGCAGATGTGAAAAGAAGATAAACAAATAGTGAAAAGGCTCTACTTGCAAGAATACTTGGCACGAAATTACAAAAACACTAAAATAATAAATTTAATAGCGTTGCCAACAGAATTTCTGGATGCAGTCAGTTATGCAAACAGTTCCTAGTAACAATCCTCTGAAGAAATCAGATTGCTGTCAGAAAGGTACTCTGGCAAATCTTCTAGACTTTATACTTCATAAAAATATATTACTTAAAGGAATCCATTAGACCACTTTCAAGCTTTGCTGAAAGTGTTTGCAACTTTTTAGCTTAAGTCTTAGTGAACTGCTGTAATAAATACAATATTTTTCTTTTATTAAATTAGAAACTTAAATAATGTTCTTATTGCATTCCAGTCTGATTTCTTCATTATTAATATGGAATGGTTCTGAGTTGCAGGTACATCAATGACATGTAATACTCAGATTTTCCTAAACAAATGTGAAAGTTGGATAATATTGCTCCCATGCTATGTGGTTGTTTTTTATAAGGAATATGAAAATGTGCTGGAAAAAAAACATTCAGATAAGACTTAAGAAAACAATGAAAGTAGAAGCATTCTTTTAGAAGATGACTAGCTAAAAGAGCGTGGCTGATTAAAGCACAAGTGTTCTGTGTTTCTGGAGCCACCAATTACAACTATGGAACAATATTTAAATATGTTTATGGGTGTTACTACAATGGATTTTACTGCCCCTGTTCTGTATGATTTCATATTATATAAAACAGATAACAGTATGAATTTGTTTTCAGAATTAATTCTCTCTCTCTATTGAAGAAATTAATGGTATTTTCTCATGTCAGCTCAGTACACTGCCTGTTATTAGTACTGTTATTCCCGGAATAACCCTGGGAGTCAGAGATTTAGCTCTTGCTAATAATAAGACCAACCTAATCATTTACTTTTTTACATAAAATTAAAGATTTTTAAATATTAAAAAGTATATTGAACTACATTTTAACACCCTGGCAAGGATCTATTTAAAGCCTACAGATATTAAAAATAAATCTAGGAGCTAATTATCAGGCAAGCTGAGCAGCCATTGAATTCAGTAGGTGTTATGGGTACTCAGCAAGGACATGCTGTGTCACATTCTTGGAAGGCAAGCTCTTCCAGGCAGGGACCATTTTTTGTTGTTTGTATAGTGCCCACACAACAGTTATTTGAACTCTGTTTAACTACACACTAACACAATACAAACAAATAATACCACCTCAGTTGTAAGGTGTGAATCCACAGCAGCTACAGAGATTTCAGTGAAGCTACTCTAGATTTCCCGTGGTGCACCAGAGAGCACAATCTGCTCCTTTGTTTGTAGTGTTTCCTCTTTACCAATCCAGACACTGTCGAGTTATTTTGTTCTTTGCTGGTAGAAAAAAGACTAACCATTGATGAGACTTATGTACACCGAAACCCTTGGTAACAAAGCCTATGTTTCTCAGCAGTAGTCAGGCCAGTAAACACCAATACTGTACTAGGAAAAGAATTGTTCACAAACCAAAAACACTACAACTGCATCCTGCACCCATAAAACGAAAAACAGTTCTGGAATAAAGTTACAAGAGAGGATTAATTTGACCTTCACTCCCTAGTATCTTCAAGGAGTGGGAAAAAGCAAAAACCAAAACACTGAAGCCAGATAAATCTGATCTCTCTGACAGTGCATTCACGACTACTGTTTTCCCTTAATTTGCTGCAGATATTTTATTCAATACCACATGATGGAAAATTCACATTTTCAGCCACCCAGATGCCATCATACTGCCAAAAAAAATCTTGGCCCAATTCTGTACCACTGGATCAATGACAATTTTGCCATTGGGATGGGAGCAGGACCCAGTCCATAATTTGAACCTTATACTGACAATACCAGGGCTCGGTGGCACCACAGAAGGGGAGTCCAAACCGTCACAACATGTCTATACTTATACCGCAACGGTGGCACCACAGAAGTGCTTTGGTATAGACACTACCTACGCTGATAGGAAGGGTTTTCCCATAGGCATAGGTAATCCATCTCCCCAAGAAGCGGTAGCTAGGACAACAGAAGAATTTTTCCGCTAACTCAGTGCTGTCCACCTGGGGTTAGGTTGGCATAGTTACATCTCTAATGGGTAGCGATTTTTCACACCAAGAGATATAGCCATGCCAATGTAAGTTCCCAGGGTAATTCAGCCCTGTGTCAGAGTTCTCACTACATGCAGCCAGAACTTGGTCAGGGCAGACATTGCTCCATCTGGTCTCATGGAACTTAATAGAAAAAGTGAACAGAAGCAGAAGATGCAGAACCCTCCCTCTCCTAGGAAGCTACGCTACCAGCAAGCTCTTTGGGGGCCAGAGCTACAACTGAAATATGGGACCTCCATAAGGAAAGGCTTGGGGTCAACTTTACTGCAGTGGGGAAAATCCCACCCCCAATCCACATCAACAGGACAACACAGGCATCTCCACAAGAGAATTCTTGCAGAGATTCACCATTAAGTCACCTCGTATAGTTAAAAGCTTCAGGAAGAGATAATGTGGGCCATATTTACTGTTCTATAATAGACTGGGATTTGTCTGTAACAAAGAACGTGTTTTTCTCAAGAAAAGTAATTTAATTTTAAAAATTGGAAGAGACATTACAAAACAAAAAGAAAACACCCCCACTTCATGTATCATCCACCCTACAAAAGTTATTCAAAAAACAGGAGGATGGAAATAGTAAACAAAACATTGCATCATTTGCAAAAGCTTTCGTGTACAACAAAAAGGATTACCAATTAAATGAAATATCCCTTGATTAAAACAAATTAATATTCCACCTGGAAAATACTATGCAAGCCTCTTTGCTTTTGAATGACCTCTGGGCCAAGTACAGATCACAGTATAACCAGTAAGTCAATCAAAAACCAAGTCTGACTCCTCCAAAGCTCTCTCCTGGGAACATTTGCAACAGTTAAAAAGCTCTTTGTTTCCATTCAACCCAATATGTAGGGGTGGAAAAGCTTTTCAAAACATTAAAGAGAAACAAGTGAGGTCTGTTACCGTTCCAAGAAGCAAATTAAGGTCTAAATTCTGAGACTGTCAAGCACCGGCAACTTCCATTAAAGTCAGTGGATGCTGGCTGTGCTCAGCACCCCTCAGGATTTGGTTCTAATGGCAGGATAACCAGTTTTTCCAGAATTCGCTGCTTTGGAACTTTTAAAACCATTACCGCCTTTTTGTCTATTTGTTATGTTATGTTTTTATAGCTCACGGCAATAATGTAAAAACATTTTAGAGGGATATTACAATACAAGTTCCTGCAAGCAGTTCATCTGAATGCTGCTGACGTACAGTTCCCAGGTTTAAGTAATAACTAGCAAGCCACTTTTCCTTTACAAATATTAGTATGGAGAAGGAATAATGTTAAAAAAAATTTTTTAAAGGGCCATAATCACTGTATTGAAGCTTTGCATATCCAGTGAGAAAAGAAATTCAAACACTGAAAAATGGAACAATGAATCAAGGTGATCTGGGATAAAATCTTACCCATTTTGATAAATTCACCCAGGAGCTACACAGAATAGTTTTCGTTTGGATTATTTCAAGTGTTATAGATTTGTTTGCCAAATTGTTACTTAAAAACTGCATCATACTACATGAATCTAAAAGTTACTCTAATTAACTAACTAAATAAGAAAGGAAAACGACATGTGTGGCATACCAAGGGAGAACTGGAATCTAGTCAGCTATAACTCACATTGTACCATTAGATCTGGCCTGGATTTTCCTAAAACGTCATCCCATAGGCTGGTTGATCACATATTTGTACAGAGATGATAGGTATATTATAGAAGATGTAAGCTAATAAGCAGACCATAAGAGAGATACACCGTCTTTTCCATCAACTTAAACCTAACATGGCCACAACTGAACTTTTCCTTTCCTCCCAAACTGACCCCACTCTCAATCTGTCATTGCTGACAACACCAACATGCACCTTGCCACTCAAACCCATAATTTGGTCCAGACTCCATCTCCCCTGACCATCACATCCAGGCTTTGTTCAAATCTTTGTTTCTTCCTTCTAATATTTCTAAGACACCACCTTCCTTGTGAAGGGAGTGTTGGGAAAGGGTTAATATGAGGCCAATTAACCCGCCTGCAAAATCTGGCAGATGGGGCAAGCCTAATTAGAAATAAAGCCCAGGGCTTGTTTCCATAAAAAGGTGAGTGAACCCAACTGAGGAAAGGAGACCGGGAGGAGACGAGGTAGAGAGTTCCCGTTCTCTGGGAAGCAGTATGTAAGATGACTGAGAAGGACAGTACGATAGAGCTAACAGGCTACTGCCCAGGTTAGCTGCAAGCCTGGCTAAGTGGAGCCAGGTGCCCTGGGGCGCTGTAGCCTGTACCCCTGAGTAAGGGAAGGAGGATTCCAGGCCCTGGGCTATGGGATTGATTGAGGCACAGAAGCCTCTACTTAGGTACGAAGACAGTATACAGTAGCAGAGACATGCCTGTGATGAGATGGTTGATCACTGAACCCACCTGGAATGAAGGTTTGGTTAGTATCCATTTCTGTAAATGACTCTGTGGGACAGAACTCTGCAAAGTGGTCTGTCTGGAAAGCCAGGACACTCCTGTGGCCGGAGTAGGCCAAAGGACAGTGAGGGAAACTGAGGCAAAGGTTGCTGCAGCACCACAGCCAGCCAGGAAGGGGTGTGTTGAGGTGGCAACTTTGCCACCCCCTCATATCTCTAACATTGTAACTTGCTCCCCATCTATCCTATCTAGCCCTCCCACAATCCCTCCACTTCTACATATGAAATTCAAGCTTCTCGGCCTTACCTTCTGAACCATTAGCAGCTTTTTTACTTCCAATATATCCATTCTATCCTCTCACCTCCTGCCCTCTAGGCACTGCTAACGACAATAGCCTTATCTGCCCATTTGTCCACGGTCTTCATCCAAGATAGTCAATGATGACTCAGGTGATTTTGGGTACCCAACTTCAAGATGGGTGTCCACCAATTTCTTTTAAAAAAAACACATACCTCTTTAAGGTGTCTGGAGGTGGGCAGACAAAAATTGAGGCACCCAGTGATCCATCACTTTTGAAAATCTTGCCTGGGTGCCTTCTTCCATGCCGCTCATATCAGCAGAATGCCCTCCCTGACCCAATCCCTAAAACCTTCCCCTCCAAATTAATCCTGAATAAATCTCTTCTTCAGTGATGACTATACGAAATTGGCAATATGACAATGGACAGATTAAATACAATTTGAAACCAACAATCTGTCCAAGGGAAATAAATCTAAAAAGGAATATAAATATTGCACATTTTGATGGTACCGCTCATCCCTCAGGCATCACATTTTGCCTGTCTGTGTGGGACTGTGCGTTTTTCGCCCCCGAGTTTTTATCAGTACTTTGTTAGTACATTGCCCTCTCCTGCTCCGTTCATCAGCTTCTTGTTCCTCCTAGCGTAAAGCTTCTGGGGGCATGGCTGCTTCTTATTATGCATTTATACAGTGCCAGACACAGTGTGCCCCTGACCTAAACTGGGACCACAAATATAATGGACCAAGAATAATCTACACTACCTTTACACGGACGTAATCTCAGAATTAGCAATATACGTATTTATGCCTTTTCCAAGGTGCATTACAAACGTTCAAATATTGAAGTTTCAAAACAAAAGGTTAGATATGGACGGGGAAAGCAGAGGGGAGAGAGGAGAGAAATAGTTAATTTTATGTACCAGTACCAGACTTTATTCTCAACTGCAAGTTGCTGTTTTTGAAACAAAAGAAGCTAATGGCTTGGCAAAAGGCAGACATTTTATACGCCAGAACCTGAACTCATTCTTTCAGAGCAGACCGTTCTGATCTGCAGAGTTTTTCAGTACTGTTGAACTCTTAGTATCACTTTAGTTACCGAATGAATGTTTACATAACAGATTAAAAAAACACCACATGGATAATTGAGCCATATGGCCACACACACTGCCACTTCTGAGGATCCAGATGTCATGGTAACCACAAGAGGAAAGAGTAGCGTGCGATGTTGAAGTAAAAAGACTGAGTTTGTCTATAGGGGCTTATTCACCCTTGCGTTTTATAGTGGATAACACATAGGAAGTTATCTTTATTTAAAGAAAAAACAGAGATAAATGTAGGTATTTGTGAAGTGTCAATCACTGCAGTGTATTTTGCACAGAACTTCATATCACAAATGGGAACACTTTCAAGATGGATGTTTTAAACTTGGCTATTTTTTGTTTTGTTTTCAAGTGCAATCATCAACAATTTGTTACACAGACAATTACAGCACTCAGCACTACAACATGCTTTCTTGCTTATCACAGCCATACTATTAACAATATTTTGTACTTCACCACCAAGAAAAATGTTAGCATCATCATTAGGTAGTTTCACTTCACAACTATAAAATATTACTTTTTCAAATGTCAGAAAAGGCTGAGAGAACACTTGCATCATTTTAATGAATGCTGGCTTTAAAGTGATAGTACTGAATCAAATTGGGACCCAAAGTTTAGGGATTTTTAACTAACCTAAGTCTAACAGGACGTTTAACTTTCTGAAAGTGGAATTTTATCAGCATCACAGGAACAGTGATTTTTCAAGTTTTCGAATATCTGAAGTGTTTTACCTACCGATCCAAAAAAATAACCACCTTTGTTTTGCTCAAAAGCGAAAGGATACGAGGCGTTCCTTCTGTTCTACACACCAAGTAGAGACATGCAGCAATTACATGAGTCATCTTTCTCCCACGGGTTAAGTGCTTGCTCACCGCCATCTTGAAAAAGTTAAAGGCAGTATCAAGACAATGCTGGTTGAGTTGCAACTGGTTTCCCAAGTGATTAATTTGACGTTTCCCTAAGAAAAGAGAGAGAAAAAACTCTTAAAACAATTTTGTAATTAATTCACTTTTTAACAAAGGACCAAACTTAAGAAAACCTTTGCTTAGGAATTCAAATTACTTGGCATTTTGTTGCAGAAGAATGTCTTTGAATAAAACACAGAAAGACTAAGGTGGCATATAATACAGTAAGTTATTTTCAACACAGAACAATTTCTTAAATCTTGTAGCTCCACAGAGATTATGCCTTACATTTTCAAATGTGCCCACTATTTTTGGGCACTCAATTTGAGACAGTTAGACTGATTTTCAGAGGGGACCCAGCATCCCACTGAAGTCAACCAGAGTCTTGGTGCTCAGCATCTCTGGAGGAAAGAAAAAAAATCAGGGCCTAGATTTCAATTTGGGCAGAACTGAGGCAACCACACTAGTAAACATCAAAAACTGAGAGCCATCCTTCTTTGTTTGGATGAGATAGCATCCAAAGTGTGCTAAACACTTTTCCAAACACCACTTTAATTGCGAAGAAATTATACATTTTGTGGCAATGCACCCAAAACCGATGAAGTATGTGGTTCCCTTAACAACATACCAAAACCACAAGGAAAGGAACTTATGGGGCTTATCTCAAAGCTTATTCATGATTGTCAGAACTTTCTTCCTCTGAACATATTCAGAGAAGAGGCTTCATTTAAGGTTTGGCTGCCAGACTATGTTGATTCAGGAAAACAAATGTACATGTCTTCTAAGGTGAAGGCACTTTAGATGAGTCATGACAGGAAGTGATACAGCTGCTAAGACAGATATGGAAAGCAAGGTCCAGCCCTCTCTCAAAACTCTAGCTATGGGGAACCATGCCAAGAAGAGAATGTGAAGCTGGCTTGGTGGAAAAGATGGGAGAAGTCATGATGAAAAGTATTGGTTTCACTAACGTAATCAATGGGTCAGGCAGTAACACACACAAAAAAACAACACTTTAGTTCAATACACCAGAGAGATGTTTCCATTACGTGTTCTTACAGGAAACATGAATCTGTTAATTTCACAGAAATGTTACAAACTTGTAAACATATTTGATGAGGTAAGTATAAAATTTTCCATGTGGCTTATCCAGAGTTTTTCAGTTAAGGCAACAGAACAGTGACAACATCATAATTGTCACAAAAATAACATCTGTAAATCTTTACTTTGTAGCACCTACTAATCAGGCCCTTCCTACATAAGCACCACTAACAATACGTTAAGGGACGTGCATAGTATCTGAAAAACCTTCAAGTCAACAAAAAAATTCTGACTTGGTTCCTGTAAAGACACTCCCAGAAATCTAAAGGTTCAGTGTAACTCATCCCAGGCAGAAAGTTGCACACAGCATAGAGAACCACAGAACTAGGTCAACCTCACCTCTGCACAAATAGGAGTTATGTTCACTCATCAACCCATAGCTGTTCTGGGCAATTTTGCCTCATCCCATTTGTGTATTAGACAGGAAGCAAGACATCACGCACACAACTTTCAAACAAGGGAGATAAAAGTTTTGAAGGGAACGGAGGACAGATTTCATCTTCAAAGTTTTTTCAGAGATCTATTAAATAAGCTATTTGGGGCTGATCCAAAGCCCACTGAAATTAATGGGAGTTTTTCCAAGAATTTCAGGTCCTTGGTAGCCAAAAAAATTTCAAATATATAGTCTTCTCCCAAAATTAATCTGCTGGCTTACATCTCCTCTCTTCCCCTCCATTGTATTTTCTCCATAGCCTGCACCCTTCCAACAAAACATCCTCTATTTCTACCAGAGACTTCTCGTTCCTCCTTGTTTCCATCTTGCCCTTTTATTCAGGGATCCGCTTTAAACGCCTCCCATTCTACAAGCCCATCATAATCAACAAGCTTGCTTGTGTCTAAGAATTGCATATGACTCCCTCTGAAAAACACCGATGCCTGAAGTAGTCCCAAGAGACAATTATTTAGGTGCTCCTCTTCTCCAGGAGCTGAGTGCAATGCCTCTATGAAGCTCCATGCCCAGGTTGATACTGGGGCAATTAAGAAATAAAAATATATTGGAGACCCAATAATATTATTAATATTAATATTGTTAGATAAGAAAATGCAGCAACTGTATAAGAGAGTGTTTGGAGTGTGCAAGACACTGATCTGGAAAGACAACCCATTTGGGAAAGGTGATCTTTCACTGAGCACTCTATTCAATAATCTTTGTGGGTCTACTGGAAGATTTAATTCTACGTGCTAGCATTTCTTCAGACTGCTTTTGCACATTTTGTTTTTAGTCCACAACACAGGAAAGCAAAATGCTAGAGCGAGAATATTGCAGTACTACAATCCACCATCAAAAGGACTGATTTCACTCAATGTAGAAAACCTAGAACAAGGAGGAGAATCTTGGAGAGTGGCTACAACTCTTTATGCTTGAGATGCCCTTGCCCCCACCTATAGCACTGGAGGTGGAAGTGTTCATCTGTTTACATTCTGATCAAGCCCTCAAACATGTATTAACATTTTGCAATCAGTTTCCTATTTCATTATAGACAACAAGAGATAAGTCATCTTCAATGAAAAACAAAACACCTTATACCCACAAAACTAGTAAATTCCATTTCCCTGGTAAACATCATATGAGGCTGATATAATTTAAAGCAGTTTGGGAACATGATTGTTTCTGGTTAATTTATCAACAGCATGAAGTTCACAGTTACCACCAAGCAAGTAAAAAAAATTCAGACTCTCCATCTAACTTGCACTTCATTTCAAAGAGGTGGCTTGATGTTTTCTTGGCCTCGCTGTTTACATGCAAGGACTCTGCCAACTTATGCAATAAGTTAGTTCACCCCTGCCCTTCAATGCCACTTCTTTGGACAGTATTTCCCAAAACACTAACTGCCAAATCCAACAGCTTTAATGGTAGGAAAATAAATTAAAACCACACCGAAATTGGGCCCATTCTCTACACAGGTCTTTAATCACGACAATCACACTGATCAATGCAGTTCTTTCCCTCGCTTTCTGTATGGGTTGTGCCCATTTTAAACTTTAGTTTCAGTTAAGATGGGGCACGACAGTCAGCAATTAGACTTCTAGATTCTTATAAGGGAACACAAAGCATCTTGTATTTTTTTAGCTCCTTCCTATATGCCAAGACTGAAGCATCTTCACTTAAAAGATAACTATCAAGAACAAACCTTAACTATTAAATCTTGTTGTTGCCCTAATACGCCAGTGCAGACTATCGTGTTTTGCCTATCTTCCGTTCCATTCTGTCTACCTCACCAGTCTGATAACTTCCAGGGCTGTAACATGTAACTCTGAACTTGATTTGTTACTAATACTATAGCAATTCTAACTTTTCACTTCTGAAAGGCAGGTGCCTGTAACCACCTAACTAGGGCATAAGAAAAGAATCTGCTGGTAACAAATTGTCTATTCCATGCCCTCATTGCCACAAGCACAAACAAATGAAGTATGAGTAGCAATTCGTCAGTGGATAAATATATATGGAGGGGAAGACAGGAAAAGACATCCAGTGAAGCCAAAATAAATACTTTCTAGACCTTCAACAGTAAACTAAACTCAGTTCTTAATACCACAGTAAATAATTGGTTGGAAAAAGGAGGATAAATACACTACCTCCTTGAGGACTCGTTGCCTGAAGGCTGAGTAAAGGCATAAACTGGCTATAGGGCTTTATAAAAATATGCAGACACTCCCTGGTGGTTCTCCTTACCCTAAGATGCTGCTACAGCTTTAGTGGAGTGGGTTACGATTTTATAAGGACAACGTACTCAATTCTTCGTAGGACTGGTAAATACACAATTTAAACCCCATAAGCAGGCCTATGAAGGCGGTTACAAAAAATCTGAGCTTGATGCGAAGTTGAAACAGGAGCTAGTGGATTCAAAGAGGGGGTGGAGATGTTCTGAATGACAGGCAAAGATGCTCAGTGGTTTGAGCATTGGCCTGATAAATCCATGGTTCTGAGCTCAATCCCTGAGGGGGCCATTTAGGGAACTGGGGTAAAAATCTGCCTGGGGAGTGGTCCTGCTTTGAGCAGGGGGTTGGACTAGAGGACTTCCTGAGGTTTCTTCCAACCTTGATATTCTATGATTCTATGCTACTGGCATCATTTTCTATGGACTGGAGGTAGAAAATATGGATGTCCAGAAGGCCTTAAGAGGAGTAATTACAGCAGATGATGAGAGGAGGACCTGGTACAAGAATTTTCAGCATTTGAAATAAAAGGACAGACTGTAGAAATGATGCAGAGAAATGGAAGGACTTAAGACACTGCCTTGGTATGTGGGACAAGGAACGGGGAGGAGTCAAAGACAACTCCCAGGATATGAATTTGAGTGCTGGGGAGGAAGGTGGTTGATGGTGAGGGTAGAAAAGCAGTTTGATTTTGGTCACACTGAGATTTAACAGAACTTGTTAGCTCCATTTTTTTTTAAATATTCATTAATTTATTTTGACAGTGGTGTAGAAAAAATAAAGGGAGAGAAAGAGGACACTGAAGGAGAAAGAGAGAAAGGAAAAAATGGAGTGGTGCACAGTGTGTGGACTGTGAGGAAAAGAGGGAGGAGGTTGGATGATACAATCAAGAAGTAGATGGAAAAGAACATCCAGAGTTCAAATGGTAAAAAGCAGCCTAACACTGACATCTAAGTGCTGCAAAGGGGGAGAGAGTGAGACCCATCCCTGGGACCTCTTCCTGCTTCACTGCTGCATCTCCCAACCCTTGGTGGGGAAATCCCTGCTACTTCTATGTCTTGACGCTCTGCTGATGCTGTTTACTCAAATTAAGCTGTGTTAATCAGAATTTGTAAATTCAATTGTAAAATGTTGATTGATTGCTCTATAATTCAAACTAATTTAGGTTGTTCAAGATTAATTCTGAAAGCACATTTTTAATAGAAGTTGTGTTGTCTGTTATTTTTTCACACAAGAAGATTCTACTTCTGAGATAAAATTAATACGTGTTTAATCCTTAAACAGTTGAAAGGCTGTCTTGCTCGTGAGAAGTGTGAACACACATTTATCTTTAATGAAAGGTATTCCTCAGCTATCTGGCATTAAAGGATTAGAAAGAAAAAATTGCTCCAAGCACTTCAAGACAGAGCTATTGATCATAACAATGCATTGTTCTTCACTCCTATCAAAGGATATTTATGCTCGGTTTTAATCTCTCTGTTTTGTTTGGACAGTGTTTTTACATCAAATCACATTTATATTCACATTTTTAAATGGTACAATTATTCTGAGTGATTTCTACAATGCAGGTCTACCATTTATAAGTCAGTTGTTACCCTTCCCACAACAGATGGCACATTACAGCCGATCTGCACACTTACTCCATCACCCATCTACGTCACTTCTAGATTGTATTAGTCAGAGGAGATTTGCTTATGACTAGTGATCTCACAGTTTTAGAAAGGATTCCTTTTTCCCGTGATTTTAAAGATATTTTTCAGCCATACCAAAAATGTCAGAACTTGCTCTACAGAAGCTATAAACCACACTGCAGTTAACAAAAAATAAATTTCATAAATCAGAAAACTGAAGAAAATTCAAAGTTACAGCTCACTGCCCATAGATAATTTTCCCAGGCAAGTGCCATCAACTTCTGCAGAATTTGAACTTCTGTTTCATAATAAACACTAAAAGCTACGTTTCTCTGTTATGTAAAACTTTTCAATATAAACCGAGTACAAACTGATGCAGTGGGGTCTGTCTGCTAGCAGTCAGATCCAGTGACTCTGTAGATGGTAAGAGGTTTTCTAAACCGCGGCAGAGTGAAAACAAACAAGAGCCTTGTCAGCTTTCAGTGTTCGTCAGAATCCTGTGGGCATCAGTGAAACTGAAAAGAATCCTGTTAATTACATTCTGCAGCAGCTTGGGAAACCAGGAACAGTAGCAGATGAGCCAGGCATTGGAGTTATACAAAGAGGAACTACAAACGGATGCTGGAGAAGGGATAGAGCAACAAAAACATGCCCCATTGCAGCAGCTATATAGTTGAGACAGAGATAGACATACATGCCGTATCTCAGCAGCCATGAGCCTAGAGGGAAAAGAGTAACAGCTACCCCTCCAATCAAGCTCACAGAAACCATGAGTCTTCAGATTTATCAGATACTTACTAGATGGAGGCTGATATGAAAGATGAAGAAGCCTCTAAGCAGGATCCAGGGAAAAACACCCTGGCACATAAGAATGGCCATCCTGGATCAGACCAATGGTCCAGTATCTTGTCTCTGACAGTGGACAGTGCTTCAGAGAGAGTGAACAGAACAGGGCGTCTAGCCCAGTATCCTGTCTTCTGACAGTGGCAAGTGCCAGATACTTCAGAGTGAATGAACAGAATGAGGTAATTATCAAGTGATCCATCCCATCATCCGGCCCCAGCTTCTGGCAGTCAGAGGTGTAGGGATGCCCAGGGCATAGGGTTGCATCCCTGACCATCTTGGTTAATATCCACTGATATGTCTATCCTCCGCGAACTGATCTAATTCTTTTTGAATGAGAGTCAGTGTGATGCACTTGCAAAAAAAGGTTAATATTCTGTGGTGTATTAACAGGAGTGTCATACGTAAGGCACAGGAGGTAATGGTCCCACTCTACTCAGCACGGTGAGGGTTGAGCTGGAATACTGTATCCAGTTCTGGGTGCCACACTTTAAGAAAGATGTGGACTAACTAGAGGGAGTCCAGAGAAAAGCAACAAAAATAATAAAACCTTTAGAAAATCTGACCTACTAGGAAAGGTTTAAAAAGTGAGCATGTTTAAGTCTTAAGAAAAGAAAACTGAGGGGGAATCTGATAGTCTTCAAATATGTTAAGGGCTGTTATAAAGAGGATGTTATTCTCCATGTCCACTGAAGGTAGGACAAGTAGTAGTGGGCTTAATCTGCAGCAAGGGTGATCTACATTAGATATTAGGAAAAGTTTTCTAATGATAGTAAAGCTCTGAAATAGGCTTCCAAAAGAGGTTGTGGAATCCCAATCATTGAAAGTTCTTACGAACAAGTTAGACAAACACCTGTTAGGGATGGGTCTAGGTTTAATTGGTCCTGCTTCAGTGCAGGGGGCTAAACATAATGACTGAAAGGCTCCTTCCAAACCTACATTTCTATGATTCTAAGATAAGGTGAGTGAAGAGGCAAAAAACATGATGGGGGGGGGGAATAAATTGTTGAGAAGAAGAAAAGACAGTTACTGAAAACTGCACAAGAAGAGATAAACATTATCGACAATGGAAAGGGAAAAAAAGTGAAGGGAAGCCAGGAAGGAAAAGGAGGTATAACAAAAGTAAGGTGTCTAAAGTTTAATACAGATTTGAAACATTTCATATATAAAAGATGATTGACAGCAGTGCCCAGCTGTTCTATTCCTTCACACAGAAGAGGGCTGGTGCCACAAAACTTGGTCCTGAAGGTAGATGGTGTCAGGTAATTTTTCTTGAAGCCCTAATTAAAGAATTAAACTCTGTCCTTAATTAAATCACCTTCCAACTGGATATTGCAGTTACAGATGTTACATATGAATTTCACTACATGTAGACAAAAGAAAAAGTTAACGACTGAGCTTCAGCCTCCACATTTAAATTTCCGTTCTTTTAACTGTTAGTCTTAGACTAAAAATAAATTCAAGCTAAATTGCAATGAGACTTGGCAGTAAAATGACGTGAATCAGTGATGTTTGTTAGAGGGCTTATTCCTTCACTCTCACACTTCCCTGGTCCTTCTCACAAGAACAGAGAACAACAATACCTGAAGTCCAAAGGTGCAAACAATTTGATGTTTATTGGGGTGAACTTCCAGCAAGCTTAAATCCAAGTTCCTTTTTCCTTATTTTGAAATCCCAACTTACTTCCTGTTTGTCCCTAATTTATACAGTAATATTTTCAGCTATACTTTAACCAATCATTCTACTAAAATTTACCTAACCAATCCTAATGTATTGTAACATGATTAGCTAACCAATTATATCTCACCACCTTAATTAGTTTACACCCAGCAAAATTAATTATATGGCAGACAGAAACAATTACAGAACCAGAGACTATGCAAATAAACATACAAAACAATACAGAAGCGAGGATTTCACAATTACATCTATATAGACATAAGGGTTTTACAAGTACATCTATACAGACACAAGGGTTCTCCAGCTGTGTCTATTGATAAGTGAGTTCTTACCAGACAGAAAACTATCAAACTAAATTTCCTTTTACATGTTCTAGGCTCTTCCCTTTCTCTGGAGGTGATAGATAAGGTCACCTTCCTAACAGCCCCAGATTGCCTTTTTTCAATATGACTAAACAGGGCCTCAGACTGTTTCAGTGAGAGAAGGCCCTTACACAGATAGGCAACGATTTGATTCATTTATACTTCTATAACTAGCTAAGTGATAAGAATACACAGGCCAGGCAGGCTTGAATATCTATATCCTAACAATGTTATTTATCAAACCAGTCTTGAATGCTATCTGTTGCTGCTTTGAAATGAAAATTTGCGCTTAAAGAGTGCGTCACATATTTCAGCAGAATTACCATTCCAAAATTTCTTCAGATTTTCAGACTGCCCAAGTAAAGATTTCTTAAAATGTAATATGAAACCTATGTACTTCAAGATGGCTGGTGTGCCCCTGACAGAAAATAGTGTTAGCACATTTATATGGGTAATGTCTGTCTGAATATGAAAATACATTTAATCCTTGCCATTCATTTGAATCTACTTTGGGAGGGAGGATTTCTTTATTCTTCCCTTACAGTCCTAATCTAGCTAACAAAAACAGAAAAACAAACATAAGAACATAAAAACGACCATACTGGGTCAGACCAAAGGTCCATCTAGCCCAGTATCCTGTCTTCCGACAGTGGCAAATGCCAGGTGCCCCAGAGGGAATGAACAGAACAGGTAATCATGAAGTGATACATCCCGTCACCCATTCCCAGCTTCTGGCAAACAGAGGCTAGGGACACCAGCCTTCCCATCCTGGCTAATAGCCATTGATGGACCTATCCTCCATGAACTTTTCTAGTTCTTTTTTGAACCCTGTTATAGTCTTGGCCTTCACAACATCCTCTGACAAAGAGTTCCACAGGCTGACTGTGTGTTGTGTGAAGAAATACTTCGTTTGTTTTAAACCTGTTGCCTATTAATTTCATTTGGTGACCCCAAGTTCTTGTGTTATGAGAAGGAGTAAATAACACTTACTTATTTACTTTCTCCACACCAGTCATGATTTTATAGACCTCTATGCTATCCCCCCGTAGTAATCTGTTTTCCAAGATGAAAAGCCCCAATCTTATTCATCTCTCCTCATACAGAAGCTGTTCTATACCCCTAATCATTCTGGTTGCCCTTTTCTGAACCTTTTCCAACTCCAATATCTTTTCTGAGATGGGGCAACCAAATCTGCATGCAGTGTTCAAGATGTGGGTATATGATATTGCCTTTATATAAATCCATGGTATTTCCTGTTTTATTATCTATCCCTTTCTTAATAATTCCCAACACTGTTAGCCTTTTTGACTGCCACTGCCTCTGATGTTGTCAGAGAACTATACACAATGACTCCAAGATCTCTCTCGAGTGGTAACAGCAAATTTAGACCCCATCATTTTATGTGTATCATTGGGATTATGTTTTCCAATGTGCATTACTTTGCATTTATCAACACTGAATTTCATCTGCCATTCTGTTGCCCAGTCACCCAGTTTTGAGAGATCTTTTTGTAGCGCTTCACAGTCTGCTTTGGACTTAACTATCTTGAGTAGTTTAGTATCATCCTCAAGCTGCTGCCAGGGAGCAGGGTCTGGGACTTTCCCAGCTCTGGCGCTCCAACTGGGGGCTTGCCCCACTCTATACGTGCTGTGGCTCCATACAGCTCCCAGAAGCAGCGGCATGTCCTCCCTCCAGCTCCTATGGGTAGGGGCAGCCAGGGGGCTTTGCACACTGCCCCCTCCCCAAGCGCTGCCCCCGCAGCTCCTTTTGGCCAGGAACCATGACCAATGGGAGCTGCAGGGGTGTCGCCTGAGGACGGGGCAGCATGCAGAGTTGCCTCGCTGCGCCTCTGCATAGGAATCAGATAGGGGACATGCCGCTGCTTCTGAGAGCTGCTTGTGGTAAGTACCGCCTGGAGCCTACACCTCAACCCCAGCTCTGATCCCCCTCCTGCCCTCCAAACCCCTTGGTCCCAGCCCAGTGCACCCTTCTGCACTCCCAACCCCTCATCCCCAGCCCCACCCCAGAGCCCATACCCCCAGCCGGAGCCCTCAACCCGCCCCTGGACCTCAACCCCCCTGCTGCAACCCAGAGCCCCCTCCTGCACCCTGAACTCTTAATTTCTGGCCCCACTCCCAGAGCCGCACTCCCAGTCAGAGCTCTCACCCCTTTCCACACCCCAACCGCAAATTTTGTAAGCACTCATGGCCTACCATACAATTTCCATACCTAGATGTGGCCCTCGGGCCAAAAAGTTTGCCCATCCCTGAATTAGGCCCTATACGTTTAACTTTTTACCTCAGTAAAATATGGAACATTAAGAAAAAGAGAAAAAAATCTGAATTTTTAGGGGATAATGAAACAAGCTATAAGAAAATATAAATGTGAGTATGACTAGGGATTGATGACGTAAAATTAAAGGAATATGCAAGCACTGTATTAGGAAAACCTTCCTTTACAATAAAACTTACTGGACAGCATAATAATCTCCCAAGGAAAGTGGTGGAAACCCCCACTGCTTGGGACATCTGAATCTTAACATAATACCACCTGAAAAAAACTTGCAATGTGGAATAATTCGCTATTGGTAGGAAGACAGGCTAGATGGCTCCATTTGTTGAACACATATGATTTTATGAAATTTTAACTATTTCAACAAACCTTAACATCTATAAATGCTAGACAATCTCCAACTATTATGAGTATTCTGTATGACTGATACATACAGAATAGGAAAAATTATCAGGTTATGTGAAAATTTCCTTTCTTTGAGTAGTAAGGTCCACAGATCCATTACAATAGGTACAGTATTTCAGCCTGCTTTCAGATTGATGGTAGAACAAGATTTATCAGTCACTGACAGCAAGGGAATGCCCCACCCAATGAAATTCCCTCCAGTTGGGAAGTCCAACTTCCATTCTATTTTCCTAAAATTACATATTGCATTAATTATACTTTGAAGAAAAAGCACAATGATTTCTGTTACTGCAGGGCATGGAGATAATTTCCCCTGATGAAATAAACCCAAATCTTTGGATGTCAGATCACCTAAAACAGAGATGGAAATTAATTGTCTTCAGAGTGGGCCAGATACATGACCTTATTAATCAAAGAACATTTCCTTTCAAGTAAACTAAGATACATTTTCCTATTCATTATACAAAGGTACCCAGCTCCATTACAACAGTATGCCTCCAACGTGGGAAAAAACGGTTACCTACCTTTTCATAACTGCTGTTCTTCAAGATGTGTTGCTCATGTTGATTCCATTCTAGATGTGTGCTCGCCCACGTGCACAGTTGTCAGAGATTTTTGCCTTAGTGGTATCCATAGGGTCAGCAGCGGGGCCCCCCTGAATGCCATGTTCATGTGTCAGTATATTAGATGCCACTGACCCTACACTCTCAGTTCCTTCTTACCAGCAACTCTGACAGAGGGGTAGGAGGATGGGTAATGGAATGGACATGAGCAACACATCTCAAAGAACAACATTAGGAAAGACAGGTAACTATTTTTTCTTCTTTGAATAATTGCCTGAGAGTCACCTAGAATAGAATCAACATGAGCAGTTGGAGGCAGGCTCGGAGTTCACAATCTGAAGGTTTGTAGTAGTGCCCTAGTGAAGCCAGCATCGTCCCGCACTTGCTGGGTATGCACGTAGTGGGACATGAACTTATGGAGGGATGACCAGGTGACCACTCTGCAGATGTCATGGATAGGCACTTGGGCCAGAAAAGCTGACCAAAAGGCCTGTGCCCTGGTCGAGTGGACAGTTACAATCGCCAGGGGTTGCACCTTCGCCTGATCATAGCAGTAGCAAATGCAGGCAGTGATCCACGACAAAATTCTTTGTGTAGACCTTGCATTCTGTCTGCCACCATGATGAACAATTGCGTCAACTTGCAAAATGGCTTAGTCCTTTTGATATAGAAAGCTAGCACCCTCCTGACCTCTAGGGAATGCAGCTTACACTCCTCCTCTGACTTATGTGACTTTGGAAAAAAAAAGACAGGTAAGAAAATGTCCTGGTTCGTATGAAACTGAGAGACCACTTTAAGCAGGAAAGTCAGGTGTGGTCTCAGCTGGACCTTGTCCTTGTAAAAGACCGAATAGGGCAGTTCTGAGGTGAGTGCCCTAATCTCTGAGACCCGGCAGACAGATGTTATTGCAACCAGGAATGCAACTTTCCAAGACAGGAGAAGGAGAGAGCAGGAAGCCAGAGGCTCGAAGGGGGGTCCCGTGAGCTGCAACACCAACAGATTCAGGTCCCATAGAGGTATGGGGTCCTTGACGCGCAGGTAGAGGTACTCAAGGCCCTTGAGGAACCTGGCCATCACGTCTTGGGCGAGAACTGACCTACTCGTGAGCGGCAGACGGAAGGCCAAGACAGTCCCCAAGTGGACCTTGACAGATGAAAGGGACAGGCCTTGGGGGTTGAGATGCAGAAGGTAGTCCAGGATTAATTGCAGCAAGGTTTGTTCAGCTTGAAGGTCTTTATCTGAGGTCCAGCAGACTAACTGCTTCCATTTGGTCAGGTAGATTGCTCTTGTGGAGGGCTTTCTACTGCCCAACAGTACTTGTTGGACATCAGCCAAACACTGCTGCTCCTACTCATTCAACCATGCAGCAGCCAAGCCGTCAGGTGCAGCACCTGCAGGTTCAGATGCAGAAGACTGCCGTGGTTTTGGGACAGCAAGTCCGGCTGGAGTGCTAGCTGTAACGGAGTAGCCACTGAGAGGTCCAGCAGTGTGCTGAACCAGTGCTGATGTGCCCAAGACAGAGCTATAAGGATCTATCATGCCCTGCCCTGCTTGATCATCAGGAACCTGGAGATTAACAGCACCGGATGGAAGGCGTACATCAGAGCCCCCGACCACAGAAGCAGAAAGGTGTACGATCAGGTTCCTCTGTCCATATCTTCCATTGAACAGAAAAAGTGGCATTTCCTGTTCTGCCTGGACGCGAACAGGTCCATCTGGGGAGCACCCTACTTGTGGAAGATGTAACTGAGCATCTCCGGATGGAGGGACCATTTGTGACAAGATGACAAGGTCCTGCTGAGGCGATCTGCCAAGGCGTTCTTGGCCCCTGGAAGGTGAGTAGCTATGAGATGAATATCGTGCTGCAGACACAAGTCCCACAGCCAGAGGGCTTCCTGGCACAGTGCAGCCAACCTGGCACTGCCCTGCCTGTTGATATAGAAGACAGTCACCGTGTTATCCATCAGGACCTGCACCAACATTCCCTGTAAATGAGGAAGGAAGGCCTGGCAGGACAGGCAAACCACCCTGAGCTATCTGACAATGTGTAGGGACTTATCGTGACTGGACCAACAACTCTGCATACTGAGACTGCCAAATTGGGCTCCCCATCCCAGGTCCAAAAAGTGTCGGATACAAGAGTCACTGACAAGACTGGGGCCACAAAGGGGACTCTTTCCAACACCGATGCAAGATCTTGCCACTAGGCGTGTGATAACAGTATGCTGTGCGGAACCTGACCACCCGGTCCATGCTGTGCCAGTTGAGGACATAGACTGATGCCAGCCACACCTGTAAGGGTCTGAGGCAGAGTTGTGTGTGCCGGACCATGTAAGTGCAGGCCGCCATGTGTCCCAACAATCTCAGGTACGTACAGGCGGTGGTGAGAGGATGGGCTCACACACATGAGATGAGGGCCACCATGGCTTGGAACCAAGTCTCGGGGAGTAAGGCCCTAGCCTGAGTGGAGTCGAGGACTGGCCCGATAAATTCTTTGCACTGCACTGGGGTTAAGGTTGATTTTTTTCTCGTTTATTACCAGCCCCAGTCACGAAAGGCGAAGCAGACAAGATCGAGATGCCTCCGCATCAGATCTTGGGATCGAACCTTTATCAACCAGTTGTCGAGGTACAGGTAAATTCTGACTCCCCAATGTCGCAGGTAAGTGGCCACTGACACTATACACTTTGAACACTCCTGGGGCTGATGAGAAACCAGAGGGCATCACCGTGAACTGGAAATGGTGCTGGCCCAACATGAAATGGAGAAAGCACCAGTGCCCTGGGAAAATGTAAATATGGAAGTGTGCGTCCTTTAAATCAAGGGTGGTGTACCAGTCTTCCAGATCCAGGGAGGGAATGATGGAGGCCAGGGAGACCATGCGAAATTTCAACTTCTTGAGAGACTTGTTGGGACAAAGCAGGTGCAAAATGGGTCTGAGGCCTCCCTTTGCTTTTGGGATTAGGAAATAACAGGAGTATAATCCTTTCCCCAACATGTCCCGAGGGACCTCCTCCACTGTCCCCCGACAGGAGGTTTTCAACCTCCTGGACCAGCAATTACTCATGAGAAGGGTCCCTGAAGAGGGACTGAGAAAATGGGTGGGAGGGAGAGCCGGCTTCAGACTGCAGGGTATAGCCTGAAGAAATCGTGTCCAAGTGATACAGGACCAGGCTGACTGGAAAGGGTGGAGGTGGTTGAGGAAGGAGAAGGATGGATCTAGTAGATTGACTGGAGCATAGTCCTTGGGGGCACCCTCAAAATGGCTCCTTCTGGCTTCCTTGGTTTCTGGGAGTCTTTCAGGCCCTGGAGTCTTGAGTCCGTGAGCTCGAAGAACCCCGCCCCCTCAAATGGGAGATCCTGAATAATGGCCTGCCACAGCCGGAGGACTACCACGAGCTGTCTCTCACGGCTACCCACAGATGCGACCATCCTGGCCACCGAAACAGTAGTATCCCAGGCCATTTAAAGGACTCCCCTGGCCACCGCTGAGCCTTCATCCACCAGAGAAGCGAACTCCTGGGCACGATCTTGCGGGAGAACCTCCTTAAACTTATTCAATGAGTCCCACAGATTAAAATTATATCTGCCCAACAGTGCCTGGTGATTCAACATCCTAAATTGAAGGCTGGCCATCAAACTTTTCTGCCAAATAAACAGAGTCTTTTGGCACCCTTATTTTTGGGGGTGCGACTAAGTTGGCCCTGTCTGTCCCTTTCATTCTCCACGGACATGACCAGTGATGCCCCTGGGGGCGCGTATACAGGTATTCAAACCCTTTCACAGGGAAATAATATTTCTTTTCTGCTTTCTTGGAAGTTGGCGGAATAGAAGAGGGGGTTTGCCACAATGACTTGGCAATCTTGAGGACCCCTGGGTGGACAGGCAATGCGACCCAGGTGGGGGTGGTAGCCAAAATAATGTTGAAGAAGTCATCGTCCTCCTCTGCAACCTCTTCAACCTGTAAGTTTAACTTTGCAGCCACCCTTTTAAGAAGGGCCTGGTGCTCCTTAATGTCGCCCAGAGGACAACAACGATGACTGCATCACCTGTGGGGGAGCGTGTTCCCCTTCTTTGTCCAGAGAGAGATCCCTACATGCCAGGGTCTGGTGCACTGCCTCCACAACAGATTCAGCACCGCATTCCAACTGCAGCGTCACGGCCGGTTTGTCCAAGGCAGACAGGGAGGGCTTGTGGAATTACAAGACCAGCACCACTGGCACTCCCCAAGGGTTCCAATACGGCCACTGGGAGGGCCACTGCCCTTGCTGTGACGTAGCTGTGGTGGGTGCTGCACTGGTCTCCTGCATTGGTGGTGAATCCCCCCTTTGAGGTGAAGGGCTGAACTCTCGGTCCATCTCGGACCACTATCCTTCCGGCAACCACAGTGGAGCCATTAAAGCTGAGTCTGCCAGCTGACTCTGGTTGACGACCGGTGGGGGCCAAGTAATGACACCTGCTGGAGGAATGGTACTGGGGGGACCGGGACCAGTGCCACGACGATTAACGTTCCTTCCTGGCGGGGACCGATGTCTGGGAGACTGCCTAAAGCCAGGGCCTTGGTGACCTGCAGCCGGAAGCTCGCCGGTACCAGCGGTACAGAGACCAGTGCTTTGACTCCGGTGTCCCATGCCTAGTAGGGCATGTCGAGAACCTGGGTCTATCTGGAGAGCCAGGATAAAGTGCCGGGGTCCGAGGTTGCAGAGATGGAGATCTACAGTCCAGTGACCGAGGGTGCTCCACTGTCTTATGAGGCTGCACCATGATCAGTTTGCCTTCAGTGCCGGGGTCTTAGCTGAGTCTGCCACCTGGTGCGGCGCCTGCAGTGCCGGTCGGCTCACTTGGTCTTTAGCCACTGGGACCACTTCAGGTACTGATGGCCCTAGAAGAGGCTGGGGACCCCTGCCATTTCCTGGAGTCGGGGGTGGATCTTGCTGGGCTGGGGGTGGGGGGGCTGACTTCAGCAGTACCCCCGTGAAGCCCCAAGTGAGTGCATGGCCTGACATAGGCCCTTTGCTCAAAGTTCCCTTGTTTTTCAGTGCCAGGGGGCTCTTTTTCTTTTGCCACTTCTTTAGCACCGGTGAGGGGGAATGGTGCTGGGCAGAGCCCAGTGCAGGTGGTGCGCTCCGCATCAAAGGCAAAGTACTCGGCGTGGGGTCCACAGTGGAAGGCTCCGACACAGGGCGAAGTGCAGTCGCTAGGAGGAGGGCCCTCAATCGGATATCCTGCTCCTTCTCTGCTCGAGGTCAAAAGTTTTTACAGATCCAACACTTATCTTTCCTATGGGATTCCCCCAAACACTTCAGGCAGCTGTCATGGGGATCACTGATAGGAATCAACCTGCTGCATGTCGAGCATGACTTGAAGCCGCGGGGAGAGCTCGGGGATGAAATTCCTGCCGGTACTCTAAGTACACTAACCTAACTCTACTAAAGGCAAACTAACTACCTACAAACTATGTACAAATAAGAGAACAAAAGCCTATAAAGAACTGCTAATGCTCTTGTGATCTGCAAGACAAGGCATTCCAACCAACCATCATGGGTGGTAAGAAGGAACTGAGAGGGCATAGGGCCGGTGGCGCCTAATATACAGATGCATGAGCACGGCACTCAAGGGAGTGCCACAGCCAACTCTATGGATACCACTAAGGCAGAAATCCCAAAATCTAGAATGGAATCAACATGAGAAAGCACTCAAAGAACAAGATCATCCTCTAAATATGGATATCCAGAATTAGTTAAATTATTTATCCTCCATATTCCCCAGGGCTGTAAGGCATGGAGAAGACTTCTGCTGAAAATCAGTACTAGCTAATGACGGGATGACCAATATGTAGAAGTATTGGTTAATTTATATACTGATGGCCATGTGGTCGCCTACCAGAGCTCACTGCAGAGATGAGGACTCCTCTGTGCTGAGACTGTAAGTGCTCCTAAGGTCTCGACTTTGCTTGACAGAAGGAAGAATCTTTACTGAATTTACTTTGGGAATAAATCCTATGATAACTGTGAGAATAATTTGTCTGAATTAAACATATAATAATGGATATCATTAGAGAAAGCTCCCATCTTCATACAATTGTTAGATTGGAGACAGCCATTATTAAAGTCTAGTGTAATGGATGGATATAGGAAGACACCTTACTGGGGTGAATTGAGGAGCATTATAATGAACATTATGAGGCTCCAAGGTGGTGCTCTATGACCTTGTGGGCTGGAATCAGGGTAGTTGTCTCAAGGAAGCATTTAATGTGAGTATTTGTATAAACCTTCCTTTTCTTTTTCTCCAAATTAATCATGAAAATCATTCAGGCTCATTAACATAATAGAACTTTTTAGGGAATCACCTATCTGAATATAATTATATAACTTGCTCTGTGGTATTCTCTTAATTATTTTTTTCCTTTTAAGGATTCTCATTGCTTCACTTTTCTTATATTCCAACTCAGGAGAAGCCTCTTTTGATTGAAAATGTTAGCCAAAAAAATGCTGCCAGTTGACTGATGATGATTATATAAATCAACCACCTTTAGCTTTTTTATTTTCGTAAATTACAGGAAAAGCTTTCCAAACCTGAGTGCCTGAAAGTAAGCTTCTAAATACATATTTAGGTTCCTAAATGTGAGACTGTTTTTCAAAGGTGCTGAACAACTGCATCTCACATTGAAGTCAGAGATTTCAGCCCCATTTGTGGATGCAATAGCTCCCTGTTACTCAGGAGATCTATCAAAAAGCAGAGGGGCAAATCATTACTAGTTATTTAGGGAGTCTGGTCTGCAGTTTAAATCAATAATCACCGATGCACAAACCGGAGAATCCATGTTTATAAAACACACCAAAATCAAATTTTTGAAATGCTGCACTCTCCATTTCAAATATGCCTTTTAAAAAAAAAACAAAGCTAGAAAGTCTGAAACACCAAGAAATATAGCCATGATTTATTATCAGAGAGCACTTAAAGCAAGCCAGCATTTGATTTTAATTTCATATCCTATGGTTACAATGTTCAATTGATGACAGAAAGAAGTATAACATATTAATTCATTTTTGATTAAAAGAAAAATGTAGACAGCACTCACTTCTGTTTATGTAAATCTAAAACAATATATTATACCCAGAATGGTTACAACAATGACAATATTTAAGCTTACAAGAGCATTACCAATTATAATCCTGTTTTCCGTTATTCATAACTTTCTGTATTTTTAAACCCATTTGTCTGAAGTGTTCTAGGCTTAGTCTTTGTCCATTGATGGTCCACTGCCTCCATGTTTGCTTAAAAGTGAGTCAGGTGTTTGAGTACAAGGACAACAACAAACCTCACTATTTGATAAGAATGTATTCACAGCTCCCATGATTTCCCATCCTAATGCAATTCCCAGAGCTTGCCCATTACTAGCTTGTTTCCCCAGATAACTTGTCTCCCAGATTTCTACATAATGGGGCCATCATCCTACCTGGCAACTCATATTAAGTAGGGAACAGCTTTGGAGAAAACTGAACGGAACTTGGTTTTTCTATGTATGATCCTTCTACCTGGTCCAAAGACTTCCTAAGTAGGGGAAACAGTCATAAGCTCACTGAACAGAGTACAACAGAGGGGGAAAAATCAAACATTAGAGACTTAGAATTTCTACAGAAGCCTCCTCCTGTAAGAAACTGGAATTTATCTTATCTTCTGAAGTCTGAAGTTCGTGTACCTAAACTAAATGCCATCCAGCAAACACAATTCTAAAGTTACTTGCAATTTTATATACACACATGCACACACACAAATATATACATATATATACACATATACATATACAAATATATACACATAAAAATATGCACAGACACACATACATACATCTTCAGTCTGAATCCCTTTGATCAAATATGTATGAGGCAGCTATTGTTATATCCACTACTATTTGGCAAAGGAGTAGCAGCCTTGTAAGTCAACTTCCCAATGAAGAAATCATTGATGTGTAGTATGGATATAGAACTAGTGCAACTTACTGTATTTACACATTACATCCGTCCTAAAACAGAGCTAATGGCATACAGGCAATCCCTTTCAGAACTCTCGAACAAATGCCAATGCTCAGTTCTCAGGGAGCAGGAGCTCTGCCTCAAGAAATGACTTAGAGATTGAGAGAGCAAATTCCATTGTTACTTGTCATAGCTCCCAAATAAAACTACCAAGGAACCAGCACCACTACAATATTTTCTTCCAAGACTAAAATGTTTGCTTTTATGCTAGGAAAATCTTGTAAAAATGTGTGTGTAACGGCACTATCTAGTGACCTTTCCTATAAGAATATTTGAAAATACTGTTGTGCATTATCTCTATGAATGTGGGATTTGAGTAAAAGAGCTGATTTTAATTCTGGTCACGAATAATCTGAAAAATGTCAATCAAAATGCATACCTCAGTAAATAGAGTAACACCTTGAGACCTCACTAAAAAAGCGCTATTCTTTTTAGACTAGGTTTAGTCAATTTCTGCTGGTAAGCGGGGAAGGCTCTCAACAGCCAATTTAAGAAATTTAGGCATTCCTATGAATGCTTTAATATATCAATGTTGATCTATCATTTGTCTAAAGAATAGCTTTATGTTCTGTACTGAAGAGAGGACATCTCTGAACTAGTGGCAGTCAAGCCCAGGTTATTAAAGTGACAGCCTTTAAAGTGGTTAAGAGTTAAGCAAAATGAATGAACCATTTCAAAGTGTATAGGAAATGTGTCTACGTTTAAACAACTGTTTTAGAAATATTGTTAGGCTATTAAACTCCATTACTGTTCAAGATGAAATGTCAGAGAGCATTTCATAGCACACTGAAAATTCTTCAGAGAGCTTGAAATGGAAAAGTGCTCCCTAAAGATGCAGCCCATCTAAAACAAAGGCAGTGACAAAAATCCTATTAGAATAAGATATTTCCCCTCATCTTTCTCATTTTTAAATTGCGTGGATAAATTATCAGTCAGCCCAGCTGGGGGAAGGAGGAGATGCGTATAGACCTGAGGCACTGCAAGCAGTGTGTCCATCTGCTAGCAGCAGTCAATGAACAGAACATTTTTAAAAAGCCTCCCACCCACGTTGTCAAGCCAAAAGACTAGAACGAAAAAAAAAATAAAAAGAAAAAAAACACACATACCACTACCTTCCTCCACTCTGAGGCCTGGTCTACACTACGCATTTAAACCAAATTTAGCAGTGTTAAACCGATTTAACCCTGCACCCGTCCACACAACAAAGCCCTTTATATCGATATAAAGGGCTCTTTAAACCGATTTCTGTACTCCTCCCCGACAAGGGGAGTAGCGTTGAAATCGGTATTGCCATGTTAGATTAGGATTAGTGTAGCCGCAATTCGACGGTATTGGCCTCCAGGCGGTATCCCACAGTGCACCACTGTGATCGCTCTGGAAAGCAATCTGAACTCGGATGCACTGGCCATGTAGACAGGAAAAGCCCTGCGAACTTTTGAATTTCATTTCCTGTTAGCCCAGCGTGGAGCACCGATCAGCACGGGTGGCGATGCAGTTGCAAATCCAAAAAGAGCTCCAGCATGGACCGTACGGGAGATACTGGATCTGATCGCTGTATGGGGAGACAAATCTGTTCTATCACAGCTTCGTTACAGAAGACGAAATGACAAAGCATTTGAAAAAATCTCCAGGCTATGATACAGAGTCCACAGCACAGTGCTGCATGACAAGCGTAACAGAAAGCCAAAGAATCAAATGGACGGTCTTGGAGGGAAGGAGGGGGTACTGAGGACTCCAGCTATCCCACAGTCCCTGCATTCTCCGAAAAGCATTTGCATTCTTGGCTGAGCTCCCAGTGCCTGAAGGGTCAAAAACATTTTCCTGGGTGTTTCAGGGTATGTGTCATCAATTTACACCCTTCCCCCCCTCCCCCAAAAGAAAAGGGAAAAAATCGTTTCTCGCCTTTTTTCAATGTCACCCTATGTCTACTGCATGCTGCTGGTAGATGGGTTGCTGCAGCGCTGAACACTAGCATCCGCTTGCTGGTGGCAGATGGTGCAATAGGACTGATATCTGTCTTCATCATCAGCCCGTGAGTGCTCCTGGCTGGCCTTGGTAAAAATGGGAATGACTCCTGGTCATTCCCGGCAGATGGCACAAAACGGCTGGTAAGTGTCCTCATCACAGCAACTGGAGGCTGAGCTCCATCTGCCCCCCTCTTTCATGTCTAAAGAAAAGATTCTGTACTGCCTGGACTATCATAACAGCGGAAGGCTGCGCTTCTCTCCTCCCACACCCTTTAATGTCCTGCCTGGACTACCATAGCAGCTGGAGGCTTCCTCCCACTCATTTTATCTCATTAAAAAGTCAGTGTTTCTTATTCCTGCATTCTTTATTACTTCATCACACAAATGGGGGGACACTGCCACGGTAGCCCAGGAGGGTTGGAGGAGGAGGGGAGCAACCGGTGGGGTTATTGCAGGGGCACCCCCTAGAATGGCATGCAGCTCATCATTTCTGTGGGATCTCTGGGGCTCTGACATGGAGCGGCTGTGCTCTCTGGTTCTCTAGTACACTTGCCTCATATTCCAGGCAGGACTGACTCTATTTTTAGACAAAACATAAAGCAGGGAATGACCCGGGGAATCATTCCCACTTTTGTCCATGCGCCCCCGGCAGACCTCAGCAAGGCCAGCCAGGAGCACCCATGACAGCAGCAGACGGTACAAAACAATTGATAACCATCATCTCATCGCCAATTTACAATGGCAGACGGTGCAATAGGGATGGTAACAGTCTCTGCTACCTTGCAAAGGCAAATGAATGCTGCTGTGTAGCACTGCAGTACCGCGTCTGTCAGTAGCAACCAGTACACATACGGTGACAGTGACAACACAAAACGGGCTCCGTGGTTGCCATGCTATGGCGTCTGCCAGGGCAATCCAGGGAAAAAGGGCGCGAAATGATTGTCTGCCATTGCTTTCACGGAGGAAGGATTGAGTGACAACATTTACCCAGAATCACCCGCAACGCTGTTTTTGCATTGGGATCTCAACCCAGAATTCCAAGGGGCGGGGGAGACTGCAGGAACTATGGGATAGCTGTGGGATTGTCATAAACAGATAGCTAAGGGTTAATGTCTCTTTCACCTGAAGCACCTGACCAGAGGACCAATCAGGAAACCGGATTTTTTCAACTTTGGGTGGAGGGAATTGAGTGTCTTTGTCTTTGTTTTCCGTCTGCCTGCTTTCTCTGAGCTTTGGAGAAGTAGTTTTACTTTCTAGTCTTCTGTTTCTAAGTGTAAGGACAAAGAGATCAGATAGTAAGTTCTATGGTTTCTTTTCTTTGGTATTTGCATGAATATAAGTGCTGGAGTGCTTTGATTTGTATTCTTTTTGAATAAGGCTGTTTATTCAATATTCTTTTAAGCAATTGACCCTGTGTTGTATCATCTAATACAGAAAGAACATTTGTACTTATTTTTCTTTCTTTTTATATAAAGCTTTCTTTTAAGACCTGTTGGAGTTTTTCTTTACTTCAGGGAAATTGAGTCTGTACTCACCAGGGAATTGGTGGGAGGAAGAAATCAAGGGGAGATTTGTGTGTTGAAGTGGCTAGCCTGATTTTGCATTCCCTCTGGGTGAAGAGGAAAGTACTTTTTGTTTCCAGGATTGGGAACAGAGAGGGAGTTTCACTCTGTTTGGATTCACAGAGCTTGTGTCTGTGTATCTCTCCAGGAGCACCTGGAGGGGGGAAGGGAAAAAGGATTATTTCCCTTTGTTGTGAGACTCAAGGGATTTGGGTCTTGGGGTCCCCAGGGAAGGTTTTTCAGAGGGACCAGAGTGCCCCAAAACACTCTAATTTTTTGGGTGGTGGCAGCAAGTACCAGGTCCAAGCTGGTAACTAAGCTTGGAGGTTTTCATGCTAACCCCCATATCTTGGACGCTAAGGTCCAAATCTGGGACTAAGGTTATTACATGGTGTGCAGCTGGTGGGAGATAGACAGAACCCAGAAGCCAGTAGAAATATTATATTTTTCTTTTCTCTGCTAAGGGCTTTTTAGCAGAGAGAAGCAGTTGGTTTTAAAAGGGAACCAGAGAGAATTTTTTTTTCTGCTCTCTCTGGCAGTTTGTGGCTTGCATGTTAAGCGAGAAGCCATTCAGAACCTGTTAAGGGTCTTTTGTCATGCAATAGCCCTCCCATTAGGAGGCAAGACCAGCACTTATAGGCATGCAAATAAAGTGGTTTTTCTGGTTTCCCTTCATTGAACATTAGCTAGAGAGAGAAAAGGACAAAAAACACTGTTGCTAGGCAGACTTCAGGAGGCAACAGAGAACCTGCAGTTCAGAAGATAAACACCGGAGGGCACCCCAACACAAGAAAACAGGAATCATGACTTCTAAGGCAAAAATTGAGGCCCAAGAGCAAGTCAGAAAAGCTGAACACAGGCGACAACTGGAAATAAAACAAACAGAGATGGAAATAAGAGAAAGAGAAAGAGAGGCGGCCCACCGCCGAGAAATGGAAAAGCACCAAAAAGAAATGGAAAAACAACAAAAAGAGAATAAAGAGAAGGAAAAACAGAGAAAACATGAACTGGAGTTGGCAAAAGCTGGGCTGCATGTGCCAGCCAACCCTAACAACCCGGCGCCAAATATTGCTCCACAGCACAGGAAATTTCCCACCTACAAGGCAGGTGATGACACCGAGGCCTTCTTGGAAAATTTTGAAAGAGCCTGTCTTGGGTACAGCATTCCCGAAGACCAGTACATGGTAGAATTGAGGTCACAGCTCAGTGGACCTTTAGCAGAGGTGGCAGCTGAAATGCCTAAGCACCAAATGAATGACTATAAACTTTTTCTAACCAAGGCCAGATACAGGATGGGGATAACCCCAGATCATGCCCGTCGGCGTTTCAGAAACCAAAAGTGGAAACCAGAGGAGTCATTTCCCAAACACGCCTACTACATTGCAAAAAACTATGAGGCCTGGCTAACAGGAAACAACATTCAAACCTTAAAAGAACTAAACCTCCTCATACAAATGGAGCAGTTCTTGGATGGTGTTCCTGAAGACATCACACGGTACATACAAGATGGACACCCCAAGAATATCGCTGAGGCGGGGGAGATTGGAGCCAAATGGATGGAACTGGCAGAAAGCAAGAAAGCTACTGTCAAGGGGAACGATTACCCCAGGGGGCACACAGACCATAAACCCTACAACCGAGGACAGCCAAAGACCCCACATACCACCCAAGTAAAGCCACAGATACCCTACCCTTCAACCTCACCAGTCTCCAGTAACTCACCTCGGCCCAGTAACCCATCAGATGGAAGATGCTTTAAGTGTAATGAACTGGGACATATCAAGGCCAAGTGTCCCAAGAACACCATGCAAGTGCAATTCATTACACCACCATCACACCAAAGATCCCCAGGCCCGGATGCCTCTCAAATACCCTTGCAGCGAAGGGAAAATTTGAGAGTGGGCGGAAACAAGGTTACTGCGTGGAGAGACACGGGGGCACAAGTGTCAGCTATCCACCAATCCTTCGTTGACCCCAAATTCATCAACCCAAAGGCCAAAGTTACAATTTACCCCTTCATGTCACAAGCTGTAGACTTGCCTACAGCTCAACTGCCTGTCCAGTACAAAGGCTGGTCAGGAACGTGGACTTTTGCAGTCTATGACAATTATCCTATCCCCATGCTACTGGGGGAAGACTTGGCCAACCAGGTGAGGCGGGCCAAGAGAATGGGAATGGTTACACGTAGCCAAACCAGGCAAGCTTCCAGACCCATTCCTGTTCCTGAGCTGTCCACAGAGGCCCCGTCTGTGTTACCAGAGACCCAGACAGAGGTAGTGGACCCGGATTCCATGCCTACCACTGAAACAGCCACAGCATCTCCAGTCCCAGGCCCGGAACTGGAACAGCAACCAGCACCAGCAAGTGCAACCACATCTTCAAACTCAACGCCAGAGGGCGCCAGCGAGCCACAACTGGCAGAAGCAAAACACAACCATACCCAAAAGGCTCAGCCAGAGCCTGAAATACCCTCAGGTGCACCAGCGCAGAGCGGTTCACCAGCAACGGAAACAACCCCATCACCTACATCGCTTCCAGAGGGACCAAGCCCAAGTCCACAGTCTGAGGAAGAACTGGTGACCCCAGACTCAAGGGAACAGTTCCAGGCTGAGCAGGAAGCGGATGACAGCCTTCAGAAAGCTTGGGCGGCGGCACGGAGCACCCCACCGCCTCTCAGCTCTTCTAATCGATCCCGGTTTGTTATAGACCAAGGACTTCTATACAAGGAAATTCTTTCTGGTGGACACCGGGAAGAATGGCAGCCGCAAAAACAGTTGGTGGTTCCAACTAAGTACCGGGGGAAGCTCTTAAGCTTAGCCCATGATCATCCCAGTGGCCATGCTGGGGTGAACAGAACCAAAGACCGGTTGGGGAAGTCCTTCCACTGGGAGGGGATGGGCAAGGACGTTGCCAAGTATGTCCGGTCTTGTGAGGTATGCCAAAGAGTGGGAAAGCCTCAAGACCAGGTCAAGGCCCCTCTCCAGCCACTCCCCATAATTGAGATCCCATTTCAGCGAGTAGCTGTGGATATTCTGGGCCCTTTCCCAAAAAAGACGCCCAGAGGAAAGCAGTACGTACTGACTTTAGTGGACTTTGCTACCCGATGGCCAGAAGCAGTCGCTCTAGGCAACACCAGGGCTAACACTGTGTGCCTGGCCCTAACAGACATCTTTGCCAGGGTAGGTTGGCCCTCTGACATCCTTACAGATTCAGGGTCTAATTTCCTGGCAGGGACCATGGAAAAACTGTGGGAAACTCATGGGGTGAATCACTTGGTTGCCACCCCATACCACCATCAAACCAATGGCCTGGTGGAAAGGTTCAATGGAACTTTGGGGGCCATGATACGTAAATTCATCAACGAATTCTCCAATAATTGGGACCTAGTGTTGCAGCAGTTGCTGTTTGCCTACAGGGCTGTACCACATCCCAGTTTAGGGTTTTCACCATTTGAACTTGTGTATGGTCACGAGGTTAAGGGGCCATTACAGTTGGTGAAGCAGCAATGGGAGGGGTTTACGCCTTCTCCAGGAACTAACATTCTGGACTTTGTAAGCAACCTACAAAGCACCCTCCGACACTCTTTAGCCCTTGCTAGAGAGAACCTAAAGGATGCTCAAGAAGCGCAAAAGGCCTGGTATGACAGACATGCCAGAGATCGGTCCTTCAAGGTAGGAGACCAGGTTATGGTCTTGAAGGCGCAACAGGCCCATAAGATGGAAGCATCATGGGAAGGGCCATTCACGGTCCAAGAGCGCCTGGGAGCTGTAAACTACCTCATAGCATTTCCCAATTCCTCACTAAAGCCTAAAGTGTACCATGTTAATTCTCTCAAGCCTTTCTATTCCAGAGACTTACAGGTTTGTCAGTTTACAGTCCAGGGAGAGGATGCTGAGTGGCCTGACGGTGTCTACTACGACGGGAAAAAAGACGGTGGCGTGGAAGAGGTGAACCTCTCAACCACCCTGGAACGTCTGCAGCGGCAACAAATCAAGGAGCTGTGCACTAGCTTCGCCCCATTGTTCTCAGCCACCCCAGGACGGACTGAACGGGCATACCACTCCATTGATACAGGTAATGCTCACCCAATCAGAACCCCACCCTACCGAGTGTCTCCTCATGCCCAAGCTGCTATAGAACGGGAGATCCAGAACATGCTACAGATGGGTATAATCCGCTCATCTACCAGTGCATGGGCATCTCCAGTGGTTCTGGTACCCAAACCAGATGGGGAAATACGCTTTTGCGTGGACTACCGTAAGCTAAATGCTGTAACTCGTCCGGACAACTATCCAATGCCACGTACCGATGAGCTATTGGAAAAGTTGGGACGTGCCCAGTTCATCTCTACAATAGACTTAACCAAGGGGTACTGGCAAGTACCGCTAGATGAACCTGCCAAGGAGAGGTCAGCATTCGTCACCCATGCGGGGGTGTATGAATTCAATGTCCTTCCTTTCGGCCTTCGTAATGCACCCGCCACCTTCCAAAGGCTGGTAGATGGTCTACTAGCTGGACTGGGAGAATTTGCAGTTGCCTACCTCGATGATGTGGCCATTTTTTCTGACTCCTGGCCCGAACACCTACTACACCTGGAAAAGGTCTTTGAGCGCATCAGGCAGGCAGGACTAACTGTTAAGGCCAAAAAGTGTCAAATAGGCCAAAACAAAGTGACTTACCTGGGGCACCAGGTGGGTCGAGGAACCATAAACCCCCTACAGGCCAAGGTGGATGCTATCCAAAAGTGGCCTGTCCCAAAGTCAAAGAAGCAGGTCCAATCCTTCTTAGGCTTGGCCGGATACTACAGGCGATTTGTACCACACTACAGCCAAATCGCTGCCCCATTGACCGACCTGACCAAAAAGACCCAGCCAAATGCCGTTAAGTGGACTGATGAGTGTCAAAAGGCCTTTACCCAACTTAAGGCAACGCTCATGTCTGACCCTGTGCTCAGGGCCCCGGACTTTGACAAGCCATTCCTAGTAACCACAGATGCATCTGAGCGTGGTATAGGAGCAGTGCTCATGCAGGAAGCAACAGATCACAACTTCCATCCTGTCGTGTTTCTCAGCAAGAAACTGTCTGAGAGGGAAAGTCACTGGTCAGTCAGTGAAAAGGAATGCTATGCCATTGTGTACGCCCTGGAAAAGCTACGCCCATATGTTTGGGGACGGCGGTTCCAACTACAAACTGACCATGCCGCACTAAAGTGGCTTCATACTGCCAAGGGGAACAACAAAAAACTTCTTCGTTGGAGTTTAGCTCTCCAAGATTTTGATTTTGAAATTCAACACATCACAGGAGCTTCTAACAAAGTAGCTGATGCACTCTCCCGTGAGAGTTTCCCAGAATTCAGTAGTTAAAAAGTGTTCTTAAAATGTAGAAGTCTGTTAGTTATATACTTAGGAGTATATGTAAAGGTGTATGTGTTGTATTAATCTGTTTATTTTCAAGTTCTAGAAGGAAATCGCCGCCAGTGAGCTTCCCCACTGTCTGCAATTTGGGGGGCGTGTCATAAACAGATAGCTAAGGGTTAATGTCTCTTTCACCTGAAGCACCTGACCAGAGGACCAATCAGGAAACCGGATTTTTTCAACTTTGGGTGGAGGGAATTGAGTGTCTTTGTCTTTGTTTTCCGTCTGCCTGCTTTCTCTGAGCTTTGGAGAAGTAGTTCTACTTTCTAGTCTTCTGTTTCTAAGTGTAAGGACAAAGAGATCAGATAGTAAGTTCTATGGTTTCTTTTCTTTGGTATTTGCATGAATATAAGTGCTGGAGTGCTTTGATTTGTATTCTTTTTGAATAAGGCTGTTTATTCAATATTCTTTTAAGCAATTGACCCTGTGTTGTATCATCTAATATAGAAAGAACATTTGTACTTATTTTTCTTTCTTTTTATATAAAGCTTTCTTTTAAGACCTGTTGGAGTTTTTCTTTACTTCAGGGAAATTGAGTCTGTACTCACCAGGGAATTGGTGGGAGGAAGAAATCAAGGGGAGATTTGTGTGTTGAAGTGGCTAGCCTGATTTTGCATTCCCTCTGGGTGAAGAGGAAAGTACTTTTTGTTTCCAGGATTGGGAACAGAGAGGGAGATTCACTCTGTTTGGATTCACAGAGCTTGTGTCTGTGTATCTCTCCAGGAGCACCTGGAGGGGGGAAGGGAAAAAGGATTATTTCCCTTTGTTGTGAGACTCAAGGGATTTGGGTCTTGGGGTCCCCAGGGAAGGTTTTTCAGAGGGACCAGAGTGCCCCAAAACACTCTAATTTTTTGGGTGGTGGCAGCAAGTACCAGGTCCAAGCTGGTAACTAAGCTTGGAGGTTTTCATGCTAACCCCCATATCTTGGACGCTAAGGTCCAAATCTGGGACTAAGGTTATTACAGGGATAGCTACTCACAGTGAAACGCTCTGGAAATCGACGCTAGCCTCGGTACATGGACGCACACCACCAAATTAATGTGCTTAGTGTGGCCGCGTGCACTCGACTTTATACAATCTGTTTTACAAAATCAGTTTATGTAAAATCGGAATAATCCTGCAGTGTAGACATACCCTGACTGGAAAGGCTTGAAAGTCCCAGGACTGTGGTATATAAATATACATGTAAAAAAAAAAAAAAAAAAAAAAAAAAAACCACCGTTGAATCAAAGGGTGAGCTGATTTCAGCTGCAAACCTCTCTGTCAATGAGAGAACACATTTATTCTTTTCAGACCAATGGTGCTCACAAACTGCAAAAAAATTAGATTTTACTTCATAGGCTGCCAATAGAGACAAGAAAAAGTTTTTCCAATCTGTGGGAAAATATTGTAGTTTGGGCATACAGCTCATTGCTTTTCTATCAAGATACACTGTTGAAAAACATTGCACTGACATCACACAAAATCAAAATCTTCACCACCCACAAAACAGCAGGGAGGCCACAGAAAAGCATCATCCCCTCTCCCTTCCTCTCCCTCCTTGTTGCTCCTGGACACATCACTCTGCAGTCTCCGGAGACAGATGAAGGAGCAAGGTGAGTTCTCTACCTTGGGGGAGGGGAGGCAGGGGGACTTAGTGGAGCTTGGACTTCAGCCTTGGGGTGGTTGGATGGTGCGGAATTAGGAGACTGGCTGCAAACTAGTGCTCCAGCCTCCAAACCCTGGCTGCACAGAGGGGGCTCCAATCCCTGGCTCTGGCCGTGTGGTGCAGACCCCCAACCTCATCAGTGGCTGCTGGCCCCAAGTGCTGATCCCTGTCCATGCGCTCCAACCCCCAAGCCCTAGTCACTGACCACAGATGCCGGCCCCAAGTGACAACCCTCAGCTCCAACAGCTGCTAGACCTGGGTGCAGATCCCCAGCACTGGCCTTGGGCCTGGCGGGTGCTAGCTCTGGATACCAACCCCTAACCCTGGCCGTGTGGCAGCAGACACAGACCCAAAGCACCAGCCCCAAACCCCGGGGGTGGCCAACAACCTGTCGCGCACTCTGACCTCCAGCCCTGGCCACTGACCCCAGGCATTGCTCCTGAATGTCAACCCGGGTTTCGGCAGGTGCTGACCATGGCGCCAATCCTCAGCCCCAGACACAAGCCCCGGGTATAGATTCGCAGCCCTCATCACACAGCAGCAGGCACCAACCCCAGGCTCCAGCAAGTGTTTGCCTTGGATGCCACCTTCCAGTTCCGGTCGCACAGCAGCAGGCTCCAGTGGGTGCTGGCCCTGGACACTGACCCCTACCCCAACTATGCAGCAGCAGGAGCAGACCCCAAGTGCTGACCCTGGGCCCCACCAGTTGCCTCAGTACAAAGCACTGGGCCCCCAGAATGGATGCTCTGGAGTACCAGGCCTCCTGCAGACTCAGGCTCAGGATCTTCCACAGCAGCATTCTTATTTGCTGTGGTTCCAACTCCCAGACAAATCTCAGTCCGACAAAGGCCCAGCCAGCCACTAAGCTATCATCTGACCCGATTTAGTCCTACCCACTCAGGTGTGGCAGGTCTCTTCTCCCCTTAAAGAGGTCACTCTGCAGTTTCTGCAGCAGATGCATCACCCCATCCAGCAGCCATTTTGGCCCATGCATTTGACATGTATACTCAAAGATCTATGGCCCCATCCCTCCCCAAAAATCCTTTGCATGCTGCCACAAAAAGGGCCCAACAGAGTACACCTCTGAAGTGTGTAAAATGTGAAGTTCCCTCTGTACACTCCCTATGCCCTCCTCCCCATGCAGTAGAATCACTCTAGTCCTGTATTAGTGGCCTTTGGCCAATACATACCAATGGGCATGGCAGGATATAACCCAGTGAAAGCATCCTTATATCATTCAGCTCAAGTGCCTCAAGCTCATTCAGTGAAGTGAACTTAGAGTACATTTTCAAGGTGTCAAGTGAGGAAGGAGGGGCTGCTATGGAATGTGGTACATACAGATGAGATTTTTCTTCCAGAAATTATGAGTTACTTTGCCTGTAAAGTCATCTGTCACATCTCAAACACATATTAAAAAAATGCTTATGGATCGTCGTCATGCCATGCAGCACATTACCGTTCTACTGAACAAGTGCTTCTTCACTAGCTATCTCTGCTCATAAGCCATTAGGATGTGTTAGAGGGCCTCTTATAATATGGCCACCTGAATAACAGTTCACTGTATAAAACAAGTGGACATTTTAAGCACTCTGTATGCAATACATGACTTCACATTTACAGTCTCTGAGTAGTTTAATGTTAACTGTTCTTTTAAGTACAGTTTCATCCAAGTGCATTTGCTATTAGTAATTTGCCAAGACAAATGGTGCACATCTAATAATCTAAAGGCAAAATGCTATCAATTTAATGGGAGTTTGGCTAGACTTAAAAACTGCTTTATGGTTTAAAGTAGAAATGATTTTATCATTATACAAGAAAGTACCATTGCATTCAGCTTGGATATAAAACCTAAATGATAGAGCTGAAACGTTTGATTGAGTAGGAATAACTTACTAGCCACAGTACATTACAGTGAATTATATGAATAGTGTTAAATATGGATTTTTATTTTCATAACAAAATCAAGCTGGAGACACACAGAAAACTTATAATATTACAGCAATGCACGTTAAAGTTATTTTCTGAACTCACTCAAGAAATCTTTCCCTTCAAAGCTAAAATTATTTCATTTTAGGAGCTTGTTACAAAATACAGATTACAAACACAAGAGATTATTTTGGGAGGGGAGACGAAGAAGAGGGATTATGTGCAGTTACCTACTTTCCGGCAGGATACAAAACTATTAAGAGAATCAGGCTTATGAATAACCCAGTCTAAATTCATCTGATTTGAATGGTACTGTATAAAATGGCTGTTTTTTTAAAAAAGTGTCAGCCCACCAGGTATACTATCTCGACATAAAGGATCTTCTTGAGACAAGTTCCAGTTACCTACAAGCCATTTTTTGAAAGAGATTCACTGTCAATGAATTCCTCAAAATGTGATACATATTGTTCTAGTCTAAGTTTTGTATCATACGGACACACATATCTTGTAAGTTAAAAGAGAAGATTTTTTAAAAGGAGCCTGAAGTTTGGTGTTTGTAAGTAAGAACATTCACAAGCAAGTACTTTAGAATTAGCTCACCCTTCAAAAGAAAGAAGCTAAGATTGGTGTTTCCCCTGAGGCAACTGTTATCTTACTCTAGCCAAATAATGAACTAAGGGCTGGTCCACACTACGAGGGGGAAATCGATCTTAGATACGCAACTTCAGTTACGTGAATAATGTAGCTGAAGTCAAATATCTAAGATCGGATTACTCACCCGTCCACACCGCGTGGGATCGATGTTCGTGGCTCTCCTTGTCGATTCCGGAACTCCGTTGGGGTTGATGGAGTTCCGGAATCGATATAAGCGCGCTCGGGGATCGATATATCGCGTCTAGATTAGACGCGATATATCGATCCCCGAGCAATCGATTTTAACCCGCCGATACGGCGGGTAGTCTGGACGTAGCCTGAGAGAGAGCAAAGAGGTAGTAGGAGAGAATAAAGAGTAAAAGGAAAGAACTGTCAATAGTTTCTTCAATTCAGGGGTCAAAACTGGGCCAGCTCACACTGGCTCAGCAAACCAGTATTTTATTTTTTTGGAGACTGCATCACAGTCTTCAGATTTTATTTTTTAAGTATAATCCTTACAGTAGCAAAGAATCTTCAAAATATGAAAAAAAGTGTAAATCAATAGAGATGTCGCTTGAGTCTACACAGAGCCTGAAACAATAACTCTGGCAGATGTGAACTGCCCCATTTCAATTAACTATTTCCCTGCTTGGAGGGGAGGGGTGGCGCGGAGGAAGGAGAAATTATGTCAGAATTTAAGGACGGAAGGGAGAACCAGATCATCCAATTTGACCTCCTATATATCACAGGCCACCAGATGTATTATGAAGCAAATCTTGTTTTGGGATCTCAGGAGAGTAGGTGGGTGTGACTGTATGCAGAGTTTAGGGGAAATACAAGTGAGAGGGTCATCACTCCCCTTTGCACAACATAGGGGTTAAATTATCTCCAGCAGACGTAAATCTTTTTGACTTGACATATCAAGATATCCTAGTTCTCCACATTAAAAAGTTATGGGACCAATCAGCATGCAGAATGATCTGAAAGCATGTCTGAGTCAAGTATCATTGCAGAAGTCTCATAGAAGTTAGAGGAGTTGTGCCGATTCAGCATCCTTTTGATACTTAGAATATTCAAACCAACCAACATTTAATCCAGCAAAAAAAGTTTTAAAATAAGTTTGACAATGATAAAAACAGGTGAAAAAACTATTTCTAGAATATAGAAAAAACAGAATATAGAAATAATATTTCTATTAAGATTATCCTGAGAAGATAATCTCGCATGATATTCTTATCGATAAACTAGGCAAACACAATTTAGATGGGGCTATTATTTGGTGGGTGCGTAACTGGCTGGATAACCGTACTCAGAGAGTAGTTATTAATGGTTCCCATTCCTGCTGGAAAGGTATAACAAGTGAGGTTCCTCAGGGGTCTGTTTTGGGACCGGCTCTGTTCAATATCTTCATCAACAACTTAGATGTTGGCATAGAAAGTACGCTTATTAAGTTTGCAGACAATACCAAACTGGGAGGGATTGCAACTGCTTTGGAGGACAGGGTCATAATTCAAAATGATCTGGAGACAAATTGGAGAAATGGTTTGAGGTAAATCAGATGAAGTTTAATAAAGACAAATGCAAAGTGCTCCACTTAGGAAGAAACAATCAGTTTCACACGTACAGAATGGGAAGAGACTGTCTAGGAAGCAGTACGGCAGAAAGGGATCTAGGGGTTATAGTGGACCACAAGCTAAATATGAGTCAACAGTGTGATGCTGTTGCAAAAAAAATAATAATAATAATATAAAAAAACCATGATTCTGGGATGCATTAACAGGTGTGTTGTGAGCAAGACACGAGAAGTTATTCTTCCACTCTGCTCTGCGCTGGTTAGGCCTCAACTGGAGTAGTGTGTCCAGTTCTGGGCACCGCATTTCAAGAAAGATGTGGAGAAATTGGAGAAGGTCCAGAGAAGAGCAACAAGAATGATTAAAGGTCTTGAGAACACGACCTACGAAGGAAGGCTGAAAGAATTGGGTTTGTTTAGTTTGGAAAAGAGAAGACTGAGAGCTGACATGACAGCAGTTTTCAGGTATCTAAAAGGGTGTCATCAGGAGGAGGGAGAAAACTTGTTCACCTTAGCGTCTAAGGATAGAACAAGAAGCAATGGGCTTAAACTGCAGCAGGGGAGATTTAGGTTGGACATTAGGAAAAAGTTCCTAACTGTCAGGGTACTTAAACACTGGAATAAATTGCCTAGGGAGGTTGTGGAATCTCCATCTCTGGAGATATTTAAGAGTAGGTTAGATAAATGTCTATCAGGGATGGTCTAGACAGTATTTGGTCCTGCCATGAGGGCAGGGGACTAGAATCGATGACCTCTCCAGGTCCCTTCCAGTCCTAGAGTCTATGAATCTACAAGATGCTGGTTTATCAAACAGGTACTTTTTTAAAACACCACTCCCTCTTTTCTCTACACCATTCCCTCTTTAGTCCTCTGACCCTTCTTACCTTAGTGTGTTCCTCCACCAGTTTCAGTGACAGTTCCAGTGTTCACAGTTATTGTGCATCCCCCGTTATCTGGCTCTCCTACCAAACTGGGAGCTCCAATCTACAGAGCTACAGTTTGGAATCATGTATTTAGATACTGTTCTTCAAAGTCTTAAAAAAAAAAATGACAAAAGTGATTCCTCAAGAAGGATCTGAAAGAAAGGGTAGTGGCCCTTCCGGTCAGGTCACCTGGGTGAGCTCCATACACGAGGGGTAGCGTACAAGGTGGTGTAGACATACTTGTGCAAGAAGCTGGTGAGGCTGGTGTCATTGATTTAGCAGGGACAGGAGGGCAACAACAAGAAGGGAAAGAGTTGTGGTGGGCCTGGAAGGAGAGTAAAGGGAGCCTAAACTTGCTAGAGAAAACAGGGAGAGCCAGCAGAGCTATTAAGCAGTTCTGTTTTGGCCATGTAATGAGGAGATACCCCGAAAGAGAGGTCAAAAGATAGTGACACTGATGCAGGACTGGAGTGGAGTAGTAACTCACTAGAGAAAAGCAGATTGGGGAAACAGTAAAAAGATAAGATCACTCCAAGAGACAGAATGGACCAACCCATCAAATGAGAGGCTAAAAGACTGACCATACAGACAGGAGGAGATCGAATGAGAAAGCTCTAAGTCAATGACAGGAGGAGAAAAAGGGAGGCAGATAGCATATCTTCAGCTATCACTGCTTGTTTTTTTGTTAAATAAAAGAAGTGTCCTTTATTTCTACTCCTTTCAACACATTTCTTCATCCACAGCAGTCTGCCAGTAATACTGGTACAGGGCAGAGCTCTCTGTAAATGCTTAAAATAAGCCAGGTGTACCAAGATCATAGTAACGGCAAAACAGTAAATTTCCAAGTACAAAAGAAGAGAGACAAAAATGAATTCCGAGAACTTCTGCAAAAGTTCCTTATTGTTTAGCCATGAATATAAAAAAAATCCATTACCTACGTTAATATTCATAACAGGAATAAGCAGAACAATTACTGGCTTAAAGAAAGGAGTAAAAATACATTTCAGTAGCCCAGAAGTTACATTAAATATTAAACTGTACATAGCTACAATCCTCAAACTTCAGTTTACTGGAACTCAAGTATCTATGCCTAGATTAAAAGTATTTAAAGATATAATTATGCTATTGACCACCTTTCCCATTTCCCCTTCTTTCTGACCACTGAAGACTGCATGAAAGCATCAGAGCTCACAGACACAGTTGGAAGTAATTTGTTCTTGAATCTGATATGGATATAGCAAGAGCAGATTGCCTGCAAGGAAACAAGAACAAACCAGCTATTTAAAGAGATTACGTAATGTAGTGTAGAGTTGCAAAATGAGATTTAAAGAGACAAGAGTCCTGAATTTCGCTACTGTAAATAAGTAAGTACTTATAAAGCCCATCCAACACAAAAGGGATTTCAAGAAGTTCAGCAAACAAGAAGTCACTGTCTTTTTATAAAAAGAAAATCTTATTGATGGTTCTCCCTCTCAAGGTAGAATACATTTGATCCAGTTTAATTAAGTGGACTGCAATTATATTAATACTTTATATCTAGCTCTTATTCCTGTTTGGTGGGTAATGGCATCATTTAAGTGGCTTCACTTCTTCTAATGTAAAATCCATTAATCGAATGCTGAGATACAATTCTCACCTCACAGATGTGCAGATTTGGAAAATAAATGTCAGATTTGAATAAAAATCACTTTTGAGGTCTTGAGTACCAATAAGAAAGGATATACATCTTTCTTGTTGATCTTGTGTAACTGGGTATTAAATGCATTAGCAAAGTACGGTATATTATAAATGAAGCTCTGGTATGCAGATATTGACAAAGGCAATGAATTTCATATCTATCATTGGATTAATATTTTTGCATATATAAATAGGACTGAAGTTTTATAACTAAAGCTACTTCCTGGGTAAATAAACACAAGTATCTTTAGGTTCATCAAAAACGGCCAGAAGATATGACCCACCATGAACTACTGTTGAAAATAGAAGGAAAACAAGCAGCTAAGGCACAAACGATGTGGGAGGTGAACTCTGTCTACTGTACATACAATTGAGCCTAAATTTTTCAGGCCTGAGACCTTTCTTTGGAAGCTAAATGAAACAAACAAATCAAAAAATATTGCAGGAAAAGCCCAGAACTGCTAAATTGCATGTGTCTGATGCTTCACTCCTTTGTTCTTCCATTTGAGGGCTGTGAAGAGCCATCAGTTACCACATACAAGTATTTAAATGAAAAACTGCTTTTTACCAAGTTCAGAACAGTCTATAACCACAACACTTACACAAATGATAGCCAGAGTGCACAGCAACTTATATTTTGCTACTATTTGGCTTATTCCAACCACTATACAAAGTGATTAAATTAGATCCAGTGGGACAGTCAGCCCTTTTGTAACTCCACTGAAAACAGTGAAATTACAGCAAAAGATGAACTTGGTCCAGCATCAGTTTCTATTTTTAGTAGGCTGCTGTCCTATTGCTGGATTTTTCCCTACATTATGTAAAACGTACAGTATTTTTGCCAGTCATGCCAGAATTCTCAGACTACACAGCTTGGGTCATATTCTTCCTAGCTGCTCTAGAATACACTAGGTGACAACCTTTAGAGTTCCTTGAGTTCCACAACCTGTCTGCTTCCCATGGAAGCATCTTCTCTCTGGCAGCACTCTTACAGAGCAGAACCAGAAACAAAAAATTGAGTATTTACACTATTAAAAACAGCAGTGCACATCCATGCATGGAGAAACACTAGCATGTAGGAACAAATCCATCTCCCAGGAGGTATCTGAAATAATAAAAGAAAACATTCATGCTTCTGTCGCAATCTCAATAACAGCTTATTTCACCAGGCCATTTGCAACTAGATAAACTTCACAAATGCAAACTTTATGGGATGAGTGTACAACTCAATTACTACAAATCTATTTAATATTCCTTCTTCAAATTAACAAACTATAGCACCCAAGGACAAGAACACTGTGCTTTTTTTAAAAGTCATGTACCAATGACTTCATATTTTCTAGGCAATGAACATTCACCACACTTTTCTTTAAACAATGCAAGGTAATGTAAATGATTAGGCCACTATCAGTGTAGATGCAATGATAAAATCAAGACTAAGAGCACATGCTGACAGGGAGAGATTTTATAACTTTGCTCCCATAGCTCAGTTTGTCATTATGGATCCTGCAGAACTCAAAATACACCAGGCAACCTCCTTCTTAGGCAGAAGCAAAAAGAAGGGCCTTACCAACCAGGACAGATACATGAGGACTACAGACTGTTCTTGTAGTGTCTTAGCAAGCACACTGCTGTGCACACTGAGGAGGAGTTTCTCACAGACATGTTGGCAGCTAGCCAGATGCAAACTTGCTACAGAGATTGGAGTCCAAATCCCTTTTCTTGAATAAAGGAGGATACATGTGATGGAGCAGAGGTAAGGAGACTATGGATAACCCCAGTCTCCAGAGTAAAATATTGACTGTTTTAAAACTATTCAACGGAAAGTTTCAGTTTAGATAACTACAATTATTTGGTGCAAGACTGGAACTCTGAAGTAGCATAAAATAGGGAGGATCATAGTTACGGCCCTACCAAATTCACAGCCATGAAAAACAAGTCACGGACTGTGAAAACTGGTCTCTCCTCCTCCCCCGTGAAATCTAGTCTTTTGTGTGCTTTTACCCTATACTATACAGATTGCACAGGGAGACCAGCGTTTCTCAAATTGGGGGTCCAGACCCAAAGGGGGGAGGTCACAAGGTTATTTTATGAGGGTCGTGGTATTGCCACCCTTATTTCTGTGCTGCCTTCAGAGCTGGGTGGCAGGGAAGCGGCAACTGTTGTCCAAGTGCCCAGCTCTTAAGGCTGCGCCCTGCCAGCAGCAGCACAGAAGGGTGGCAAAATACCAGACCATGCCACCCTTATTTCTGCGCTGCTGTCTTCAGAGCTGGGCAGCCAGACAGTGGCGGCTGGTGACAGAAGGCCTTGCTCTATAGGCAGCAGCACAGAAGTAAGGATGACAGTACCATCCCATTCCATCCTTACTTCTGTGCTGCTGCTGGCAGCGGCTCTGCCTTCAGAGCTGGGCTCCCAGCCAGGAGCTGCCACTCTCCAACTGTCCAGGTCTGAAGGCAGCGCTTCCATCAGCAGCAACGCATAAATAAGGGTAACAGTACCACAACCCCTCTGCCACAATAACCTTGTTACACCTCCCCCCCAACTCCTTTTTGTATCAGGATCCCTACAATTAAAACACCGTGAAGTTTCAGATTTAAATAGCTGAAATAATTAAATTTACTATTTTTAAAATCCTATGACTGTGACATTGACCAAAATGGACCGTGAATTTGGTAGGGTCCTATTCATAGTGAAGAGGTTCATCACACAAGTGGCCAGTACACACACAGCTCCTAGGGTGAAGGATGCTCAGCATTATTTTCAAGCAAACCTTTCATCCAATTCAGGAGCTACATTGTCAAATTCCAGAGAGCAACAGCCAGTTCTGCTCAGCACAACACATAGCCTCAGAGAATAACTGAAAAATAGAAAGTACTTTCTAGGTTCTAAGGACTCCCAAAAAAGAGGAGGCTAGTATATTCGAAGAGTAATTATTTTTTTCAGTATTTTACTTTTCTACAGTTAACGTTACAAATATTGTCAAGTAGACAGTTGTACATAAAAGCCACTTTGTTTAAAACTTAAATATCTGTCCAAAATTAATTTTTAGTTAACGTTTATTCCTTCACATAATTAAACTTCACTAACAAAAATTATCTTATTGACAAAATTTTCAAAGTCTCATGTAACTTTGGGCCAAATTCTGATATTGTTGCTCACACTGAGTAGCACTTTACTCCACTGTTAGCCCCACTAACATGGTGTATGGTACTATTCAGCAAGAATAAGGGAAACGTAATCTGGCCCTATATCAAATTACTCTACAACTATTTATTTGTGCAGATTAATGTTATCCTTCCTGTTTGTATGTAGGCACAATTTTGGCAATCAAGATTTCCTTTTCTAGAATTGTATGTGTAAAAGCCTCTACTCAGGAAAAATATCATTTATTTTAAAATACACTAAGAAATTAGGATGATTGGTAAGATATTGATGGAAGCCCACCCACATCACTTTTTGAGTGTCTTAATGTGACAAAATTCAATTAGCTGTCACCTCAAGAACATAAGGCAATACTGTTGATTAGCCAACAAATGGCAATGTATATCTGTGGATAAAAAGTAACAGCATCTAAAACTGTAAGACTATTCCATTTATAAATTAAAACCTCTTTCACTGATTAAAAAATTCAAAGGGTAATTTTCAATTATACAAACAACATTAAAATGTATACTATGAAAACATTGTGTTTTTAGGCTTGCATACCTTTTCTCTTATTTATACTCTCTTTGGAAGCTTGAAATTGATTTCTTCTCCCTCTCCCTCACCTCCCCAATTACAGTTTTTTATTGTAGGTATATTTGAATAAGTCTTAATTTAAAACTGTATGAAAATAAAAGCAGTGAAACACATGCTTGGAAATAAATGTGCATAAAGCACTTCAAGAACTTTGCAAATTGATAAGATAAAAAGGTACAGTACGCTATCAGCTAATAAAAAGTACAGTGGACCTGCCAACCTTGAAAAAGCCCTTTTAAAATACTGTCAAGTGCCATTATCATTTATCCAACAACTATATGATCTCATAAGGCAGATTTATAATAATCCTACAAGAGCACAATGTAAAATCAGCAGTAGGGAGAATTACAGACTTGTCTACTCTACAGAAAATAGTTATGCAAGGGGTTGAGGTCACTTTCAAAACTAAAAATTAAACATCAGTCATAGAATATCAGGGTTGGAAGGGACCTCAGGAGGTCATCTAGTCCAACCCCTTGCTCAAAGCAGGACCAATTCCCAACTAAATTATCCCAGCCAGGGCTTTCTCAAGCCTGATCTTAAAAACTTCTAAGGATGGAGATCCCTCCACTTCCCTAGGTAACCCATTCCAGTGCTTCACCACCCTCTTAGTGAAAAAGTTTTTCCTAATATCCAACCTAAACCTCCCCCACTGCAACTTGAGACCATTACTCCTTGTTCTGTTATCTGCTATCACTGAGAACAGTCTAAATCCATCTTCTTTGGAATCACACATATGTTGAGCTAAAAATCATACAAACAACAAGACTAAAGTTTGCAAGTACCATTCTGAAACGTCTGTGCTCGCGATTCCTTTCCCAAATTGACATGGAATCCTCCTCCTAATGTTGGTGTTTTACCGGCACCTATGGGGGGAGAAAACAAAAAGTAACAATTATCAGATACAACTAATGCATTAAAATAGATCTTACAATGCATCCCTTTCATTCAATATTTTTACAATGCATGATGGGCCAAAATTATGGTCTGGTAAAGGTGGTAACATAGGGATTTGAGGAGTGAAAGGCGTAGCACATAGAATAAATTGCACTGAGTTTTTCTCCACAATCTCTCGCCAGGGCTGCTCCAAGGTTAGCTAGTGTAACAATGTGCCACCTCTTACTGCAGAAAGAACATTAAGTCATAATCTAGCCCTCAATTGTAAAATCTCTCTCACAGTAAACCACAGAACAATAGCTCATTTATATTCTTTGGGAAACATTAAATCAGGCCTGCACAACTCGTAAAGAGGCAAGGGCCGCATTACTCCAAAGAAAACAGCTGAGGGCCGAAATCCCACTGCCCCACGGAAACACCGCCCCCCCCCAGCACCTCCCGGCCCCGCTGAAACACCCCGCCCCAGCACCACCCAACCCTGCAGAAAACAAACTCTCCTTCCCCAGTGCCGCCCCAGAGCTATGGGCCAAAAAGGAAGGTTGGGGGTGGGGAGGTGATACTTGATTTTAAATCAACCAGGGGCTCCCAGCTGAAGAGGTGGCTGGGAGCCCTCAGGGGCAAATTAAAGGGCCTGGGGCTCCGTGGCTGGGGGGAACCCGGAGCTTTGCGGGGCTGGGGCAGGGATTTAAAGTTCCCAGAGTTCCTGCCGCTGAGGGGAGCCCGAGCCCTTTAAATCTCAGCCCCAGCCCATTCGCTGGAACCGCGGCCAGACCAGAGCCCTTTGAATCCCGGCCGCAGCTGGGATTTAAAGGGCTCTGGGCTGCCTGCTGAGCGCCGTGCGCACGGGATTTAGAATCCCCCCGCGGGCCGCACAGTGATGCTCCGCAGGTCGTCGTATATGTTGTGCAGGCCTGTGTTAAATACTGGATTTTAATAGCTAAACATCTACATTACAGAACAGAAAATGCGGTCAGCATGCAAAAGGTTCTGTGTTAAGGCTAGTATATACACACCGTGTACATTGAAACAGCTGCAATACAAGTCAAGCACACATACTGTAGATTGGGTTACAGAATTGTATGTCTGAAATGTAGAGTCGATGAAGCAATTCAGGTATTAAAAAAAAGGAGATGGAAGGTTAGAAAGTAACAAATCTCAGCAGACTTGGAGCCCTTATCTACTCTACCAGGGTAAGTCGACCTAAGTTATGCAACTCCAGCTACATGAATTACTCTTCTCATTCCAGTACAGTACCGGAGTTGATAGGAGAGCAATCTGCGGTTGATTTAGCGGGTCTTCACTAGACGCACTAAATCAACCCCCAGTACTTCGATCACAGCAGCGTCAATCCCAGCTAAGTGTAGACAAGCCCTCAGATTCACTCTTACCTTGCTAAACTAGCATATCCTAAGGAACGGTTGCTGCACTGAGTGGCTTTAGTGTGAGCAGGCTCCTTGAAAACAACAAGAATATTCACAAGAGTAAGGGTTGCACAACTGGCCCATAAACTATTAGTGATGAACAAGTAGATCCTTTCACAAAAGATGATTTTTTTTCAAAAATAACCATAAGGTTAATGTAACGGGTTGGACCCCTTGGGAAACCACCTGATGTGCTGAAATACCACTGAGTCTTCCTGTTCCGCCAACATGGGCCCCCTTTAACTTGTCTTTCTGAGCCATGCTATTAAAGCCTCCTCTAACACACACACAGGCAGGGCCACATGCAGCTGCAGATCAGCTCTGGGAAGACTCAGCTTATGGGACTTGCTTCAGCACTCCCATGTCCACTTCCCATGGAGTGCAGACCCAACGACATATTATGAAATTCACCCACTCCCTCAATGTGAATAGTGATGTGCACACTTCTTGCCCTCCTTGTTAAAATTACAGAAACTGGGTTTAATAATAAACAAACCAAATTTTATTAACTATAAAAAAGATTTTAAGTGGTAAAAGAGCTAACAAACAGAACAAAGCAGATTACTAAGCAAATAAAATCAAACATGCAAACTAACCTAGTTTCACTAAAGAAATTGGTTACCGTAGTGGGGCGGACTGCTCCACTCTCTGAGAGTGTGGGCTGCAGTAGGTCACTGCGCCTGCGTAGACAGGGAGCCAATTAGGGAAGGGCTTATTGTGAGCCAATCAGGGCCCAGAGTGGAGACAGCCAATCAGGGCCAGGCTCAGCCCTATAAGAAGGCTGCGGAGGAAGAGAGCAGGCAGTTTGTCCCAGGCCTTTGAGAGGGGAAGGTCGGTCTTCAAAGGTGGGAGACTAGCACCATGGACAGTGCAGTGTTGGCCAGGCTCGAGGAGCAAAAGGGAGCTGTAGCCTGCCATTCTGCAGGCCCTGAAGGGAAGGGCCTAGCGGGTGCAAGGGGCCATAGGGTAAGCAGCCCAGGGAAGCAGACCGATGAGGGGAGAGGAGGAGGGCAGTGAGGCTGCCGTCAGAGGGTCCCTGGGCCAGGACCCAGAGTAGAGGGCAAGCCTGGATCCCCCTCTTCCCCACTTCATAGAATCATAGAATATCAGGGTTGAAAGGGACCTCAGGAGGTCAACTAGTCCAACCCCCTGCTCAAAGCAAGACCAATTCCCAACTAAATCATCCCAGCCAGGGCTCTCTCAAGCCTGACCTTAGAAACCTCTAAGGAAGGAGATTCCACCACCTCCCTAGGTAAGCCATTTCAGTGCTTCACCACTCTAAGTGAAAAAGTTTTTCCTAATATCCAACCTAAACCTCCCCCACTGCAACTTGAGACCATTACTCCTTGTTCTGTCATCTGCTACCACTGAGAAAAGTCTAGATCCATCCACTTTGGAACCCCCTTTCAGGTAGTTGAAAGCAGCGATCAAATCCCCCCTCATGCTTCTCTTCTGCAGACTAAACAATCCCAGTTCCCTCAGCCTCTCCACATAAGTCATGTGCTCCAGCCCCCTAATTATTTTTGTTGCCCTCTGCTGGACTCTTTCCAAGTTTTCAACATCCTTCTTGTAGTGTGGGGCGCAAAACTGGGCACAGTACTCCAGATGAGGCCTCACCAATGTCAAATAGAAGGGAACGATCACATCCTTCCATCTGCTGGCAATGCCCCTACTTAAACAGCCCAAAATGCCGTTAGCCTTCCTGGCAACAAGGGCACACTGTTGACTCATATCCAGCTTCTCGTCCACTGTAATCTCTAGGTCCTTTTCTGGAGAACTGCTTCCTAGCCATTTGGTCCCTAGTCTGTAACAGTGAATGGGATTCTTCCATCCTAAGTGCAGGACTTTGCACTTGTCCTTATTGAACCTCATCAGGTTTCTTTTGGCCCAGTCCTCTAATTTGTTTAAGTCCCTCTGTATCCTATCCCTACCCTCCAGCGTATCTACCACTCCTCCAAGTTTAGTGTCATCTGCAAACTTGCTGACAGTGCAGTCCATGCCATCCTCCAGATCATTAATAAAGATATTGAACAAAACCAGCTCCAGGACTGACCTTGCAGTACACTCAGCCACTGGCCATAGGGAGTGGCCATCACAGACTATGCCAGATTCCTGACAAGAGGGATTAGACTTTGGGGTGTGTGGTTAGACGTGGTGGCTGGGGCATAGAGAGACTGCTGATCAACCTCCCCCCAAAAGGGGGTGTGGATGGACTAAGGGGCACTGCCAGATGGCAGTGGTCCTGGAAGAAGACGCCACGAGTTGGGAGCAACACGGGTCCACACACCAATCAAGGGCGAGATGACGGATGGGACACCACCACAAGGGGGCGCTCCACTGGACAGAGCTAATTCCCAGCAGGAGGTGCCAGTTGGTGAGTCCCAACTCCATTACAGTTACAAATAGTATTTCTCATCCTAGATATTGTTGGAAGCAGTTTGCAAAATTTCTGTGGTTCAGAGTTCCAGTTATATTCCTTTTCAGACCTAACCCCTGTCTCAGTCTGGACTCCCCTCAAGCTTCCCTTTTGCAGTTTTTTCTTCTTGAGCAGAGAGGCCATGGAGAGGAGTCTTGTTTGCCTTCCTCCCAACCCTTAAATGGGGTTTACATAAGGCGGGAGTCCTTTGTTTCCCAAACTTGACCACCCTTCCCTTACAGTGGAAAGTTACAAGTCGTCACAGGTAATGTTTTAGTATCATCAGGTGACAAGACCACCTGACTCTGTAGGATCACAGCGTCCATGAGTCAGTGGCAGTACAGAGCATCCACAGGAAGGCCAAGCTTTTCATAGTCCATTGTCCTCACTGATGGGCCAACCACCCTGTCTGGCTTTTCCATTGTTGCATCTGAAGTGTTAGTAGTAGGCATCACCCAAAGTAGCTTAGCTGAAATACAGATACATAGTCAATATTCCTAACTTCCGATACAGAAATGATACAGGCATACAGATTGGATAATTGCATTTGAGAAATCACAACCTTTCCAATTATATCTCACATGAGCTATCTTGCAAAGGTATCTCAGTTATGTCATATTCATATCATAAGTATATTTTCAGAAAGAATATGGAATGACATGTCACAGTTACCTCAAACAAAAAACCTGGAAAATATCAACTTTAACAGCAAATCAGACCAAAATGCGAAAATCTGTAGTACTGAAAATGTATGCTGTTAAGTAGTTAATTATCTGAAGAATATTTTGGACTCCAATAGTCTTTTCTTTAAGGTGAGAAAAGGAGAATATGATATGTTCCTATCAACTCCCACCCCCCATTCCTCCAAAATTAATGGAGCTACATTCTTCCATCTGAGTACAGCTGTACAAGATACTCTTTAGAGCCAACCACCTCTCTACAATGAGACTCTAGCTAATGAGATACTTCCCTCCTTTACATATCATCTGGAAATAATTCCAGGCATTCTCTCCCACACACGGGCTGAGTATGATACCTCGACAATAATGTAAGTTCAAGAAGTGAAGAACTGAACTTGGATCCCAGATTGTTTCAGTCACATGGAAATATGCTGCACTGCTACTGACTTGCTGGGATAGTGCCCACTCTTAAACGCTTAAATTAAATTAGTTGGAAAGATGCACCAAAGAGAAGACAAAAAGTTAGAGAACACATTCCTATGAAAGCTTTCTAGACAACACTTTTAAGCTTGATTTTCCATACAAGGGTATACAACCCTTTGAATCTGGTCAGGTTTTCAATACTCTCCACTCACCATGGTGACAAACCAACTTCAACAGCTTCTTCTTTAAGGAGTTCCTTTCAGCCAAATACTTCAAAGGCTCTAGATGTGGAGGCTCCACAGTTTAACTGTTACAGCTCACAATCCTCATTAAGGAACCAAAACACTCACCATGGCCTCTGACTCCCGAAGTGTCTGTCTCTAACCTCACTGTTCCCTCCATCTCAGACTGCTGTGGAAGATAATACATCTCCTTTCCATTCCCATATATACAAAATGGCCAAATCCTTAAATGCTCTAAAACAAACTGATTAGCTATAAAGGACACGGCTTTCCAAAGCAGAGTGTTCTAGAGCAGTGGTTCTCAACCCTTCCATCCACTGTATCCCTTTCAAGAGTCTGATTTGTCTTGCATACCCCCAAGCTTCGCCTCACTTAAAAACGACTTGCTTACAAAATCAGACATAAAAACACAGAAGTGTCACAACATATTATCACTGAAAAATTGCTTACTTTCTCATTGTTACCATATAATTATAAAATAAATCAATTGGAATATAAATATTGTACTTACATTTTAATGTATAGTATATATAGAGTAGTATAAATAAATCATTAGTGTCTGTATGAAATTTTAGTTTGTACGGACTTTGCTAGTGCTTTTTATGTAGCCTGTTGTAAAACGAGATAAATATCTAGATGAGTTGATGTATCCTGTGGAAGACGTTTGTGTACTTCTAGGGGTACACATACCCCTGGTTGAGAACCACTGTTCTAGAGAAGTGCACAAGATTTCATTTAGTATTAAGAGATCTAGCTACCAACATGCATTTCAAGATTGGCTCATGCTGGTCAGTATATATTACTATCATTTTTCTCTTTTAAAGAGCAAAAAACTAAGGCCTTGATCCTGCAAACACTTACCCTAATGCTTAAATTAAGTAGGTGAGTAGTCCTGTTGAATTCAACTGAACAATTCAGGTGAGTAAAGTTAAGAACATACTAAGTATTTGAGATACAGATAGAGCCTAGGAGAGTTGAAAATAAAATAAGTTATTCTTAGACCAAATAATGTGTAATGGAAAATATCTGAATATTAATCATTTGTATTATGATAATACCTAGACGCCCCAGTCAAGATATGCTAGGATGTGTATACATACATACATGCAAACACACACACACACACACACACACACACACACAGTCCGACCCCCAAAATCTTACTGTGTAAATACACCAGAGAGAAGATCAGAAAAAAAGGAGTATTATAATCCCCTTGACACTGAAATCCATCTACTAGGAAATGGTCCAGTTTTGCATAAGCCAAACAGGCATAGCAGGTAGATAAGGACTTTCAGTTACTACCAACATCAACTGGATTCAGACTTGTAATTTAGACATAAAAGATTATCTCCCTATCCACTAACATATGTGGAAGACTCACCTATTAGGACTAACAGCATAGAAACAATTATGCTTCTCACGTTTTATACTTTTTCTACCTTCTCATTCCTTGTTGCTAAGAAAGTTTTCACGAAAATAAAGTTAGAGTGGTGGTAAAAAATATGCACCACTGGCAAAATAAACAAAGTGGAACCAATTAAAACAACTCTACAACCAACAGACCACCACCTCCAGGAGAAACCACTACACCATGACCTGCCACATGGCTATTACATAACACCACATCATCATCAACCCATCAAGACTACCCCAAACAAGAACTGAAGGATCTGTACTCTCCAAGGGACCAAACTTCTATCCCATCATAGAACTAGGTATCATATCCAGAAAAATTCTTCCACAGACTCCACCTCAAAGAATTTTTCACAACAAAGATGACACCATCCACAACTACCACATCCCACCAACAGACATAAGAAAAAAAATTGCCTGATTGGACATGCTTCAGTGGATGAAACCACACATTGGATGATTACATTGTTTCAGGAGGTTAAAAAACAGATGCTGAAATCCTCAATAAAGAATACTTCCACCACAATCTCTCTACCACTGAGAGGACAGCTATACAGTTTTTGAAATGCAAAGACCAGATAGTGATCACAGTAGCTGACAAAGGGGGCACTACTGTAGTCCTTAATTATGATGACTATAAATGAGGCCAACAGACGAGTCTCTGGACATCACCTACCATAAAGAACTCAAAAAGGACCCCAAAACTAATTCTTCTTGATCCCATCAGTTATTAGCTCTCCTTTCCCACTAAGTAGAAGCCCTTCACCTTCCTCCATCTTTCTCTTACTTCTAATGTATTTAAAAGACAACTTAAAAGACGGTTCTTTATGTCCCTTGTTAGGACTAACTCATTTTGTTCCGTAGCCTTTCCGATTTTTCCTTACATGCTTGTGCTATTCTTCTGTACTCCTCCTTAGCAATTTGTTCATGTTTCTATTTTTTGTAGAATTCTTTTTTGATTTTCAGGTCATTAAAAAGTTCTTCATGGAGCCATAGGCTCCGACCTCTGTTCTTTCCCATGGGTGCTAGATCCCGCCTCTGCCCCCGGCCCGGCCCGGCCCCCACTCCACCCCTTCCATGAGGCCCGTCCCCCATTCCAATCCCTTCCCCAAAATTCCTTCCCCAACTCTACCCCCTCCCTGCCCCTATTCCAACTCCTTTCCCAAATCCCCACCCTGGCCCCACCTCTTTCCGACCTCCTCCTCTGAGTGTGCCACATTCTCGCTCTGCCCCACCCTCCCACCCCCGGAGCGTGTAAACGCCACCAAGGGGCCGGGCGGGAAGTGCTGGGAGGTAGATGGAGGAGCGGGGACACAGCACACTCAAGAGAGGAGGAGGAGGGGAGCTTCGCTGCCGGTGGGTGCAGAGCAACCACTAATTTTTTTGCTCCAGCCCCGGAGCACTCACGGAGTCAGCGCCTTTGCATGTAGCCATATTGATCTCTTACCATTTTTCCAATCTTTCCTTCATAATGGAATAGTTGGCTGTTGTGCGTTAATATTGTCTCCTTGAGAAACAGTCAGATCACCTGAGCTTCTTTCTCCCTTAGTCTCATGGGAAGAAAATCTATCTGCCAGTTCTCTGAATCTGCTAAACTCTGCTTTTTTGAAGTCCATTTTCCTTATTCTGTTGCTCTCGTGCTTTCCGTTCCTTAGAATCATTAAATCTATGAATCCATGGTCACTGTCACCTCAACTGCCTTCCCACTCTCAGCTTCACAACCAATTCCTCCATGCTGGTCAGAATCAAGTCTAAAATGACAGTTCCCCTCCCGGTTCTTCCACTTTCTGAACCAAAAAGCTGTCCCAAGAACTTATTGGAAATTTTGTGTTTTGCCAGATTACTTTTCCAATTGATGTCTGGGTAATTAAATTTCCCCAGTTACTACCAGTTATGCAGAAATTTCATCTCTTTCTCTTCCTTTAAAGCTTCCCCATCTTGTGTTACACACCCAGATATACACGTTGTATATAAAAGTCACTTCTTTTACATGTGATGATATGCCCAGCTCCTACTGAGCTGAAACGGGAACACCACACGTATCTGAACGAAGAATTTGGCTCTGAACACAGGCAGAAAAATAGTTATGTGCTCATACGGTTTAAATCTAAAGTCTTAATTTTACAATCAGCTAAGCTGCATAAAGTTTCACTAACCATCTTCATAGACTGAATAATAAAAATAATGTAATGTTGCAGCCGGATAGTTAAAAACCTCCGCAAAAAGTCAGTAAACTCAGCCATACTGCAAATGCTGTATGTTTATGGTATACACTAGACAAACAATAATATTGAGCTCAAAGAAACAGCAACCATTACACAAGGCCAAATTAACATTCTATTTTAATTCTAATTTTTACATTTCTTGACTCTTTTCAATTTTTAACTATGCAGCTTTAACAATGAACAAACTCTTTTCTTCATTTGTTTTAAAAAATTAATTTCCAAGATTTACCAGAAATAGAACCCAGAGCTATTTTGGGGCTTACAAGCAGAGCCAGTTATGTTCCTTGATCTATGGAGTGCAGATGCAGCCCCGCAGAATTTAGGAACTCCACAAGAGAGGGCTGCAGCCTGGACAAGTCCCTTGTGAGTATTTTATCACTCTGTGCAACACATCTCTTCTGAAATGAGCACTTCACAACTCTACGAAGTGGTCTACTAAATATTCCTAGTACCACTCACACTCTCAGCTTTATTAAATCAAAACCTTCCTCTCTTCCCAGGTTCAGTGTTAGTCTGTGATGGTTAGCTACAAATGTTGGGTAAAGGGAGCTATGGGGACATGCACCACCCCAGAAGCAGTTAGGAATTATACTGAAGGCAAAAAACTTTCCTCAGGCCACTCCCTGCATGCAATCAGATGCACATTTTGCACATGCTGTTGGGATGGTCCAGAATACCCCGAGGCATCTGACTCTACTCCACAGCCAGCCATGCCTCTACTTCTTCCCTCCCACCTTTTCAGCATCATGCTCCCCAAGGAGCAACAGGAGCAAGCAGTCTATGCATTCTGAGGCTATCGAGACTGGCCCAGCATGGCAACCCAAGCAGGACAAAAATGGGGGTGGGAGCAAGTGGTGTTTCTTGCCTATCTCTCTACTCATGTGTGGACAAAGAAGGGCCACGCACAGTCTACACAGTTTCAGCCAAAACATTAATTTTGAAAAATTAATGAGTTAGTGAAAGAGGGGGTTATAATGGAGGTTTTCTTGCACCTTTAACTACGGAGTAGTTGTTGCTTGATGGGATCACTATAGTTAACACATGGCCAGCACTGTATGTTTATGAAAGAAAACACTCTACTAAAAACTAGAAAAAAAGCTGTATTTTAATATCCTTTTCTCTGCAGATGCAGAATAAAACTTGTAAAGAATACAGAATGTACCAAATCAACTGTGTCATAACGCAGGGCTTTTACTAACTAGATAGGGAGACTTAATATAAAAAATTAATGAGCTTTCCATTTAAGTTAGACCATGAAACCCAAAAGCAATGTAGGTCAATGTTCCATTGCAATTCACATCTGCAACAGCAGAGGATTTAATAGTTTTGACTGCACAGAAATCTTTAATCACAGTCTACAAATGAAAGACTTCTGTTCTTATATTCTCCCATCGGCCAATTTTACAGACAAGTGAACAGACCTTCACACACTGTAATCTACTAAAATGCTTACGATGAATAAACTCAGCAGAGACAAGTTTTCCAGCCTAGACCACTCTAGCTGCACCCCACCTCTCAAAAAGATCAGCTCACTTTAAAAGCCACCTCACCACAGGGATAAATATACTGCCCTCTTTCCACAATGTTCCAGTCTGAACAGCATACAAAAATCAATGTGAACCTAACACAATGTGAAGGATTCAGCATTTTCATAGCTGCCAACAATATACTCTGCAGTATTTCAAGCAAGCATTTGTTGCTGTCACAAAGATAGCACATACAGGAAGACATGCGCTGCCAGGAAGAATCACCCACTAAGTCTGATGCAAGATTGCCACCTTGAGGACTCCAGGAGATAAGCATAAGAGGAAAGTTATTATTCATAAGTTTCTAAAACTTGCATTTTTTATTTATGTCCCAGACAGGTACCTCCATACCATTAGAATAAATAGAGTCTTCGCTCTCCCCTCCTATCACCACCATTATATATATAGATGAATTCAGTACTCAGGAAAGTGAAAAACTAACAGATCTGGCTAAAGCCAGGCAAAATATGTCCATGTGTTTTTCAAGCTGCCCAATAAGCATCTGCCAATCCAGTAGGGTTGCCAACTTTCTAATCGCACAAAACTGAAAACCCCTTCCCCGAGGCCACACCCCCACTCACTCCATCCTCCCTCCCGCCATCGCTCGCTCTCTCCCACCGAGCTGGGGCAGGGGACTGGGGTACATGAAGGGAGTATGGGCTCTAAGCTGGGGGTGAAGGCTCTGGGTGGGGCCAGAAATGAAGGGTTTGGGGTGCATGAGGGGGCTCCAGGCTAGGGCCGAGGGGTTCAGAGTGGAGGAGGGGGTGCAGACTCCCATTGAGGGTGAAGGCTCTGGGATGAAACTCCAGGTTGGGGCAGGGGGTTGAGGTGTTGGGAGAGTGTGGGCTCCAGAAGGGAGTTTGGGTGTGGGAGGGGACTACAGGTTTGAGCAGGGGGTTGGGGTGCAGAAGGCAGCTCAGGACAGGGGCAGGGAGTTGAGTGCAGGGTCCCGGTGGCTCTTACCACGCTATAGCTTCCCAGGAAGCAGCCGCCAGGTCCCTTCAGACACTAGGCACATGGGGAGCCACGGAGGCTCTGTGTGTTACCCTCTTGCCCATAGGTGCTGCCCCTGCAGCTCCCATTCATCATGGTTCCCAGCCAATGGGAGCTGCGGAGTCGGCACCTGGGCAGGGACAGCATGCAGAGCCTCCCTGGGCGCCCATGCGCCTAGGGTCCACAAGGATCTGGTGGCTGCTTCTGGGAATCACATGGAACTAGGGCAGGCAGGGAGCCTGCCATAGCCCCAGACCCGCGCTGCACCGCTGACCAGACTTACAACAGACTGGTCAGCAGTATCGACTGGAGCTGCCAGGGTCCCTTTTTGACCAGATATTCTAGTCGAAAACTGGACACCTTGCAACTCTGCAATTCAATACACTCCTAATCCACATCTCCCTCTGTTTTGGAACCTTAACTATGGCCTCACCTCTTTTATGTACAGATGTGGTCTCCTCACCTCAGAAAAGATATACTGTCACTAGAAAAGGTTCAGAAAAGGGCAACTAAAATGATTAGAGGTTTGGAGAGGGTCCCATATGAGGAAAGATTAAAGAGGCTAGGACTTTTCAGCTTGGAAAAGAGGAGACTAAGGGGGGATATGATAGAGGTATATAAAATCATAAATGATGTGGAGAAAGTGGATAAGGAAAAGTTATTTACTTATTCCCATAATACAAGAACTAGGGGTCACCAAATGAAATTAATAGGCAGCAGGTTTAAAACAAATAAAAGGAAGTTCTTCTTCACACAGCGCCCAGTCAACTTGTGGAACTCCTTACCTGAGTAGGTTGTGAAGGCTAGGACTACAACAGTGTATAAAAGAGAACTGGATAAATTCATGGTGGTTAAGTCCATAAATGGCTATTAGTCAGGATGGGTAAGGAATGGTGTCCCAAGCCTCTGTTTGTCAGCAGATGGAGATGGATGGCAGGAGACAGTTCACTTGATCATTACCTGTTAGGTTCACTCTCTCTGGGGCACGTGGCATTGGCCACTGTCAGTAGACAGACACTGGGCTAGATGGACTTTTGGTCTGACCCGGTACGGCTCAAAGTTAATATTATATGGTGTCAGTCTGTGTACTAGCCTTTCACCTCTGGAGATTCGGATCACAAAGAGCAGCAATTCTGGTAGCACTATCCTTGTACACAGTTTTGCACATCAGGTAAAGTAAAAATAAAAAAACTGTAGAATCTACTCAAGAGTGAGAGGTCAGGATTGAGGTGCATTGGGAGATGGGAAAACTTGTGAACAATTAATGGCTCAAATCAATAACACGGATTCTTGACTTCTATAAGCATAGTAACATCACACATTACCCCACAAATATTGCTAAAAGTTTATTTGCCATGGACAAAAATAAAATTAATATCAATACGAAACATTATATTCTGCCAATTATCATAATTGTCTCAATAGTGAGCAACGTACTTCTGCATTTTGCCTACTTATCATGGTGGACAAAAATCGTGACTTTTTTAAAGATAGAATAGTTTTATTTAAATTATTTTTATAATTTAAAGCAGATTTATTAATTTGCATGTGGCTAGTTCTTTACTTTCCCTCCATTTTCTAGTCTTAAATTGCTAATGTGGATTTTTTATGTATTTCTTTAATTTACCAGATGTTAAAATTTCAGATTTTACACATAGACTTCTACTACTAAGAAGTCTCACACTTAAAAAGACAAAGTCCAAGACATAATTAACATATATACTGTTACACGCGTCTGACGAAGTGGGTATTCACCCACAAAAGCTTATGCTCCAATACATCTGTTAGTCTATAAGGTGTCACTGGACTCTTTGTTGATATTTACTGTGTGAACACTCCAAATTCAAAAACACAACATTTAAAAACAAATAGCCAAAACTACACTTGCAACCAACCCCACCTTCCAATATATTCAACTTCCACAAGTCAAGGAAGCTGAAATGCTTTGACCAGGCTATATTTCTTCAGTCAGGTTTTGCAGGGGACTTGTGTTCCTAAGCCACCTGAATACCTAATTATGAGTTTAGGAACCTATTTTCAGGCTCCTATTTTTAAAAAAATTTTGCAAAAAAAGTTCACAGCTTTGCTAATCTATTGAAAGTCTAAATAACTTCACATTGTTTAACACTAAATCAGTTTCATTTTGATTATATGATTATATGCCACTAAATTTTTAACAAAAAACAATTTTAATCCCTGATGCTGCAGGCACTTCTGCACATTATAGTCCTACTGAAGTCAATGGAACTACTCATAGCTTCCAAGGCCAGAGTGACCACTGGGATCATCTAGTCTGACCTCCTCTGTATAACACAGATATTCTACAAAAGCCTATGACACATTGGTAATTAATATAAAATCAATGTATTAACACTATATAAGGAATTATGGATACTCATTAATATTACACTTTATGGTCTGTGTCCATACAATGGAAGAACAGGTCTCTTCCAAACAGAAGGGAATGTCACAGCTATTTACCTGTCTCTATGCAAATTAAGCAAGGTGGAATCAAAGCAATGGAAGCCCTATTTACATACAGATGGATGGGATGACCACAGGAAGGGAAAAACAGCATGAGGTCATCCTGCCTCTTGAAACAAGGTCATTGAACTTTGAAAGATATAAGCAAAGACAGAAACCATCTTTGGAATCCACTGCTAGACAGACACAAGGGAAGGAAACTCCTGCAACCGAGAAAGCTGGCTCCTTCAATTAAGCGGGGACTGAAGTCTCTGGAAACTGAAAATAGGTGAGAAACCTACTCAGGCAAAGACCTTTCACCTAGGAAGAGAAGGGAAATCAGCTCCTTGTGCTTTTGGGGAAGGTCTTGACTGAGAGAAAGTCAGCCATGACTGGAAAGAAGAAAGACTGGTAAGAAATTTACCTTGAACAAAGACAGTAGCTTGTTAAGTCTCAGCTGCTAGAAAGCATATTTTGTTTTGTTTTACTTGTAACTCTTTCTGTCTTCATTCCTTATACTTGAGCTCACTTAATCCTATGTATATTTTGTTAACAAATTTGTTTTGTTTTTACTATAAGCCAAACTGGGTGCTGTGTTTGGACAGAAGGGTGTATTTCCCCCAGTTAAGTTCATAAGCTGCAATGTGCTTTTGTCTCCCAAAGGAGCAATAAACCTTATTATTTCTCTAAGTGGTTCAGGTGTGGGCTGGACACTTCAGGGCACACACTTTGGGGGAAATTCAGGACTGGACGTACGTCCCTGGCTGTAATCAAGGTGAAAGCCAGAGTGGGGCTGCAGACAGGCTGCTGGAGTCAGAGCTGTCTAGCACGCAGACACTCGGGGCGTGATCTGCATGCTAGCGACAGCAGCAAAGCATTGTCAGGCACTCAGGGTTGCAGGGCAAGTGGTGACACAACCCCTTACTGGTCTTGATTTCACCCAATGCCATGACACATGTCAAAGCCTCCTGGCTGCTATGAGGCAAGGATTCTCTGCTACTGTACACCTTTCTGAGCCCTCTGGCAGCTGTGATGGGTGTGTATCTCCATTACTCTACCCCAGAATTTTTGAACCCGTCTCCTATGATTCTCTCTAGCACCTGTCTCTGCTGAGGTTCACACATGCTTCCCAAACTGCTGCAGAATGAAAATGTCTTGATTCTTGTTAGTTTCAGTACCAGTCTTTTTTTTTTTTTAATTGGAGATATACCCATCTCCTAGAACTGAAAAGGTCATCAAGTCCAGCCCCCTGCCTTCACAAGCAAGACCAAGTACTGAATTTTGCTCCAGATCCCTAAGTGGCCCCCTCAAGGACTGAATTCACAACCCTGGGTTTAGCAGGCCAACGCTCAAACCACTAAGCCATCCTTCCCCCTTTTCAGTTTTTGTGTTTCAGTCACAGAAACTGAAAAGAAGCAGTGAAAACACTTACAGTATATCTACACTACCTTCTCAATACAGAGTATTTCAAATGAGCTTTAACTGGCGGGTGGGTGAGAATGTGGGCAAGAGAGAGTAAAAGATTTCCTTGCTCTCGCTTGCAAACAGAATTTTTAAATGCCCTTCTAGGATCCAAGACAATACACAAATTTAGTTATTGCTTGTTTTGCTGTCCTCTCATGCCTTGTTCTCGCAGTTATGTTTTCAAACCTGCTTATGCTGACTCTTTAACTTAACGGTACTCTTCTTAGCTGAAATTCCTTTATTTTCCTTTGATTAGTAACTAAACTAAAGCTTTACATCACAGCTTCTTTTTTAACTAATCTCACCAAATATAAACTCCTTCTAATGTAGTCAGGATTGCTACATATTTTCTCAGAAGAAATTAATATTATGACCCTGTGTCTGTGTTATGACATCCAAAATATTTCACAATTCTAATTGTTCTGAAAACAACTGAATTTTGAGACGAGAGGCAACTTCAGTCGTTATCTTAACTCTCACTTAAGATCTGTGAACTGCAAACACTGAAAAAGATCAAGGTTCAGAAATAGGTTGGTGAACAATTTGAGTAAGACCAGGGCCACCCGGGTGGGGGGGAGGGAGTGGGGCAATTTGCCACGAGAATATACTATTCTATAGTGTTGCAACTTGTTTTTTATGGAAGGGACCCCTGAAATTGCTTTGCCCCAGGCCCCCTGAATCCTCTGTGCTGCCCTGGGTAAGACCAATTGGGTAAGCCCATTGAGAACAGAGATGGATTACAGAAAGAGGGTCAATAAAAGGAAGAGACCACCTAGTCTTGTTCTCTTTGCAAGAAGAACATGGTCTGGGAGCCCAGCTACAGAAGGGTCAGTCTCCTAGCAACACAATGGACACAGCTGATACTGGAAGGAGCTGCCTGATTGATTGCAGTTCCCGACTGCTGGAGGGGAGGAGCTAGTTACCACTTGACCCAGCAGTAACCAGAGCTCATTGGCTGCTCAGTGTATTCTATGCCTGAAGCTGTGCTTGGTCCTACTTCCTGTGCCTGCCCAGCCTGTTCCTGCTTCAGTTCCTGCCCTTCTCCGTTCTTGATGCCTCTGGCTCTGATTTCTGACCACATCTTTGGCACACATACGGGCTCTGGTATTTGTCTTCTGATTCATGGCTTTGACCCTCAGCTCTTTTCCTGACCAGGCCCCTGGGAGTCCCATGGTCCTGATTCTTGACTCTAGCTTGGCTACTCTAACCTGGTCATCTCCATGGCTTCAACCATTAGCCATGACTGCCCACATCCCAGTTGTTACTAACATTCTGAACTATCAGAGCACAGCTCTTTTTCCCTTAGTTATTTTTTCTGTCAAACTCAAGGGTCATACTTATGAAAGCAGATAGTTTCTCCCAGTAACTACCACAAGACTATGGGATTCCCTTCCAGATGTAATAGGAAATGCAAAGTCTCACTTCTCTCTTGCACACCCCACATGAATGCAATGACAAGAAGCTACAGAGACCACAGTCTACCTTTGGTTAGTTGACGAAAGACTGAAATGGCTGCCAAATGCACCTGGATAGAGTTAATCTTTAAATTACACTCAGTTAGATAAAGAAGGTACTCAAGTAATTTTTATGCAGGACAAGTAATAGGGCCTTCTTGGACCCTACTGCATGACATGACAATCACTCAGAGTTATATATCTTTCCGGAAGATGGCTTCTGGGATGTCAGGAGAACATGACTGTGATTAATCTATGAGCAAAAGTATTGCCAAGCTTAAAATGAACAAAGGTATTGTCAGTGTTAGGCCTCAAACTTTCGCTTTGCAGAGGTAAGCTAGGACTTGTGGTCAAAACGCACTGCAACCAGTTAACACATTTTAACTCCTATAAAAGGAGATAAGTTGTGCCCCCGGGTACAGCTTGTCTAACCCACAATTAAAACAACTGGCTACAAGAAAATAAGTAAGTATAAACTATACGATCAAAGCGACACAAGGAGATAAGTAAGCATAAATTATACAGCCAAGGCAACAACGCTAACCACAATAAAGATTTGGCTGACCCTAACCGGTCAGTCTGTTTTAAGACATGGCGGACAAATCAGACAAAAAGTAAAAAGGCACGGGACTGCGTGTGTGTTTCGATCATAAGAGAACCTGACCCACACTCCCTGAACTGAAGGAATGTGCACTTCGCGCCCATCTGTACCTGGCCAGTGTAGAGAACAGCTGACTGAAAGCTAATGTATTTTCAGACAAATGAAGAGTAAGGTCATGGAGTAAAGAAGTCTGGTTGCTCGGGCAGAATTGATCTCAAGTTGTATCGATACTATAGAATTAAGATAGCAGTAAACAGCTAATGAATGATAATTGTGCTTGTCTTCAGTATAACTTGCCATTTATATTAATCCTTATTCAGTGCTGGTCTTTAATCTTGCTTTTCTTATTTTTCTGTGTTGCTTTTATAGTCAAAAGTCATTAAAAACCTTTTTTAAGGAATAATCAGTAGTTTTAATTTTTCTTATACAGGCACCACTCAACCTCATTACATCTGTGTTGGGTGGTGGGAAGTAGTGATCACCCACAATCCAACTAGGGTTCTGATGCGTGCCTCCCTCTTCCTTTATCTCCGTAATGACCTACCTGCTAAGAGATACCAGGTCAGGCAACCTGTCCAAGACAGGACTCCCTGGTTCCAGATGTGATCTGAGACCAGAGACTCTGGGGCCTTGGCTATACTTGAGAGTTGCAGCGCTGGTGGTGGCTTTATTGCGCTGTAACTCACTCCCCGTCCACACTGGCAAGGCAAATACAGCACTGTATCTCCCTGGCTACAGCGCTGCCTGTACTCCACCTCTACGAGAGGAATAACGAGTATAGCGGTGATGCTGCAGCACTGGGGTGCCAGAGTAAACAGGGAATAATCTTAGTACTCTGTAACTGACCTCCGGAAGCTTCCCATAATCCTTTTAAGTAAAGATTACTCTCTTTGTTCTGTTGTGATGCCTCTGTTTGTTTTGTTGTGAACTCGGGGCTCCCGAAGCTGATTATCAAAAAAAAAAAAAAAAAAAACACAGCTCCTGTTTGCTGTGACAAAACAGAGGCAGGGACCTCCCTTTGGAATGCTCACAGCTAGTGTTTGCTTGAAGAGAGGGGGGAAGGAAGGGGCTTGAGGAGAGAAGCAGCACGATGGGCGGGGGAGGGTCTGTTTCGGAGCAGCTGCTTATCTGGTCTGTGAGGAAAAAAAGAAAGAAGGCTATTTGCTTTCAGTAAGTGAGAGAGGGGTGGGGGAGGGGGTCGGAACTTGCAAGGCAGCTGCTGTCAGAGTGTCGGCTCCAAAAATCAACTCTCTCTCTCTCCTCCACACTCCCTATCACACTCCACCCCCCCACTCCCACCTCCACCCCCCTTTTGAAAAGCATGTTGCAGCCACTTGAACGCTGGGATAGCTGCCCATAATGCACCACTCCCAAAGCCACTGCAGATGCTGCAAATGTGGCCACGACAGTGCGCTGGCAGTGTGGACAGACTGCAGCGCTTTCCCTACTCAGCTGTACCAAAACAGGTTTCACTCCCAGCGCTGTACAGCTGCAAGCGTAGCCATACCCTCAGCATGATAAGATTAACCTTGGCCATTTGCAACAGAATGGAGAACCGTAATTATGTGCCAGCAAGGAGCTACTAGGACCATCTAATCTTTCTTTTTCCAGAGCCTTGCCAAAATCTTTGCTACCAAAAAGACTGGAAGAAAGGGACATAGCCTCATTTTCAAGGGAATGGAAAGGCATCCCTAGCAGTCTTTTCTCAGTACCAGGAACAGAAGAAAAGTAGCTGCTTGTCAGGTGAGTGGTAAAAATATCCACCTCTCTCTCTCTTCCTACAGTGGAAGAGACAATCTGTGATTCCCTGATCCAGAGATCACTCAAAAGAATCTACTATGGATTAATTTAGTCTGCAATCACATTCTCCTCTTCTACCAAGCCCATGGCAACTAAAAATATTACCACTATTGCTATTGGACAGACCTCATGTCCATCCCCACAGGGCTTCCCAACAGAGGAATAATGACCTGGTGCCTTCCTTCTTATTTATATAAAGAGTGGCCTCTTTGTTTGTTTGAACTATCTTTGGGGAAGATCTGGTAGACCACATTACAGCATGTTGCAGATGCAAACTGGTAAAACCATCATCCAACTGCATCTCTGCACTGCAGCTGAAAATGCTGGGGCACAGTACCAAAGGTCTAGCCCAGGGGTCCCCAGCACCACTACTCCAGGGCTCCAGTGGCTATTTAAAGGGCCAAGGAGGTAGAAGCAGGGGAGCCCCAGGCCCTTTAAATAGGCCCTAGATCCCCGGGGCAGCAGGGGGCTCTAGCTGCCTCTGCTGCCCCAGTTCTTTAAATAGCCACAGGAGGCCCGCCGCTTCCCCAGGGTTCTGGCGGCTATTTAAAGGACCAGGGGGGTAGAAGCAGGGGAGCCCCATGCCCTATAAATAGCCCCTGGAGCACTGGGGTAGCAGGGGACTGCAAGGGCTATTTAAAGGGCCAGGGCTCCAGCTGCTTCTGACGCCTCAGTCCTTTAAATAGCCACCAGAGCCCCACCGCTTCCTCCAGGGCTCCGACGGCTCTGCGAGGGGGGGGGAGAAGCAGGGGAGGGGCCGAGGGAGCCTCAGCCTCCCCACCTGGGAACTCAGGCGGACCAGACAGGACCGTCCTGCAGGCCACATGTGGCCTGCAGACCAGAGTTTGCCCACCCACCTGTCCCTTTAGGAACCAGTTCTACACTGGCTTCTAAATTTAGCAACCGGTTCGAACCAGCTCCAGCTCATCACTGGTTAGACCTAACTACCTGAGTTCACGGTCCTCTCTCTGTGACCCCGACCTCCCACATGTGCTCCAATGGAAAAAACAAAACTGTTAATCAATAAGAGGTACGATAAATCCTTATCACCAGTGTTATCCACACAAGAGGGAAATATCTGTGACGTGTTAAGTATGAAGACAAAGCACCTGATATGACAGGTGTGCCATATGTGCCCTAAATGACATTTGACAGTGCAAAGATTCAGATTCAAAATAAGAGGATCTCATAACTGTCTGAGACAATTTTCATAAGAGGCAGACCAAGACTATGGAACTCAATGCCAGTGAAATAGAAAATGACTACTACGGCTACATCTACATTAAGCACCTTACAGCAGCACCGCTGTAAGGTCTCCTCGAAGAACTCTCCCACTGGCACAATTAAACCACCCCCAACAAACATCAGTAGCTATGTCAGCAGGAGACACTCTCCTGCCAACAGAGAGCTGTCCACACCAGCGCTTTTGTTGGTGAAACTTATGTCAGTCAGGGGGTGTTTTCTCACAACCCCGACCAACAAAAATTTTGCCAATAAGAGTACTTGTGTAGACAAAGCCTTAGTTTGCTAAATTTGGAACTTAAATGCAAAACTCACCTCTTCCACGATGCTTCCCCACAATAAAACTTATGAAGGTGAGGGATATGTAAAAAAAAAATTGAAATCTAGCCTGTATCTTGCTGGTTGGGAAGGAAGAAATAGTTGCCATGTTCAGTCATGGGAGGCACTCTGATCCTACAAGTATCAGAGGGGTAGCCGTGTTAGTCTGGATCTGTAAAAGCAGCAAAGAGTCCTGTGGCACCTTATAGACTAACAGACGTATTGGAGCATGAGCTTTCATGGGTGAATACCCACTTTGTCGGATGCACGACACATGCATCCAACGAAGTGGGTATTCACTCACGAAAGCTCATGCTCCAATACGTCTGTTAGTCTATAAGGTGCCACAGACTCTTTGCCTCTGATACTACAGTGACGTAAGAACAAAGATACACAGTCATCTTGACATAGGTGACTGGGGGAAGCAAACCATGTGCTCACTAATGTAGTACAATTTTCTTCAATTCTTTCATTTATTCTTTTAATCTTTTATGGCTCTGGTTCTGCAGTCAGAACTCAAGTCAAAGTTACACTGACTTGCAGGAGAGCTGGGACAAGTGGTGACTGCAGTCCTGAGACCCGATTTTCAGCTCACGTGATGTAATTCCTTCCATCAGATCCTGAGACCAGAATCATCAGGAAAAGGGTCTAGACAGTAATCAGTTCTTCCCTGTAAGACTATCAGATCCAGACAGTAAACCACTCTTCTCCCAGCACGACACATGGCTATTTCCAGCCATCTCAGGGTGGGAGAGCAGGAGGGCAAGAAGCAACCAGCGATAGAGGATCCCAGGCTCTGAGATTTACCATTTATTTGGGGGGTAAGCAGGTAGCTTTGTCTAGTTAATGCATTTGACATTAATAATAAAATAGGGAAAAACCATAATAAGTTGCACCAGTTCAGTTAGAGTGGCACAAAAGATTTCATCCCAAGTGCTGGAGCCAATCACCATGGGGTCATGATGTGAAAGTACTGCGTGCAGACAGGGTGTTCCACTCAAGTTTGCAGTCAATGCCTTTCCATCTACCATAAACAAGGCCTACTTGCCTGACCTAAAGCACTTTTTAAATAAAATTTAGTTATAACACCAATCATACCAAATTATGTTATAACATGGCCAGGTGGGCTACAAACATTTTACAGTGCTTGTTAGACTTGTTTTTTATACTGTAAATGGGACATTAAGTAGAGAATGGACTGGCTAACAGTACCGCAGGCACTTAGGGCTAAATCCACAAAGAGCCTTAGGCACTGAAACACTCAGTGTTGCAACACCCAATTTTTAGGTACCTTGCCACTCAGTGGAATCCACAGCCCTAAATTAGGTGCCTAAATTCCTTATAAAATGCATGGGGAGAATTAGGCACCTAAGAATGGAATCCACCAAAGCCAGCAAACTAAGTGGGTAGGCGCCAAGGCTAGCCAGTAGGAAATGCCATGAAGACAGGCTGCCCTAAGCCCTGCTCCTCAAAAGGTATTTAGGTGACTATGTCCGGGCTGGAGGGAAGCACCTCCCTCCACTCAGAATTCACAGTTGTGAATGCTCTCCTGGAATCAGGTGCTACTATTAGCCTATTGGTTAGGATACTTATCTAGTATGTATGTAGGAGGCCTAGGTTCAATTCTCCCCTCTCCCTCATGTGGAGCAGGGATATGAACTTGGCTCTTCCAGGAGACTGCCTTAACCATTGGGCTATGGAGTATTCTGGGACAGGTCTCTCAGTCTCTCCTACCCAAGCTGCACCATTCTGTATAAATATTCAGTGAGAAAGCATAAGAATGACTCTATAGTCCAGTGGTTAAGGCACTCTCCTGAGACAGGGGAGATCTAAGTTCAAATCCCTTTTCCACATCAAGCAGGGGGACTGAACTCTCCCTCATCCTGGGTGAGTGCCCTTAATTAATGGGCTAAAAGTTTAAAAGGGGTGGAACACACACCTCCTTTCATTTTGTGTGCGTTTAGGAATGCTCTGAGAATGCCTATCAGACAGGTGCACACACACACAGGTGCTTAAACTGAGGACTGTGTGCATGCTCATTTTTGGAAGCTTTGGGTGCATCTTCACAGCAGTGTTAGCTTAAGTTACTTGCATTAACTGACCTTCAAACGTAAGCTAACCGTTGCAGTGAAGAAAAACCCTTAGGCACCTAAGAGACTTTAAAAGGGGAAATGTAGGAACCTACAGGGTTAGGTGGCAGCTGAGCTGGGGTTTTGAGAAGCTCACTGGCACTTAAAGTGTCAGTTAGGTATACCTACATTCTTTTGTACATCAAGTCCTCAGACCCCCAAATCCTGCAACTGAATCCACATGGACGCAGAGGTCTGTCCACATGACTCCAGTTGCAGGATCGGGACCTTTGTGTGGATCACTGCTTGATAAAACACTTGAAAGTCACCTTTCAGTCATACCAAGAGAGGACAACAAAGACTGGAGAGGAGATATTCACTTGTTTCCATCTGCTCAAGAGTTGTCCAGCCCAAGTCTTACTCTTGAAAGTAAATGCATAACACACAGAATCTCACCCAGTACAAACGAGACGGCGGGGGCAGGGCGGGTGTCACTTGGAAAATTCAGACACAATTAGTGACCTGTTCACCTGCCAGAAACCCTATGTCAGATGCCTCCTGCGCAGGACAAGGAGCGAGCTCTCCCCTGCATGCTGTCCCGACAGCAATGTGTTGACGGGGGGGGCAGTGCCAGGCCGGCGGCAGTGAATAGGGAGGGCTGCCCACCGCTATAGGAAAAGCGTTGCGCACCCTGCCTGGCCCCAGCAGGGAAACCCTGGAGCGTCCAACCATAGACAGACTGGGGCCCCCACCCCGTCCCCTTCCCCCGCTCACCGTCCAAGGACACGAACTGCCCCACGGCCGAGGAGCCGCCGCCGCTGTTCTCCACGAACTGCACCTCGGAGACGATGATGTTGTCCTCGAGCACCGAGCCGCAGCCCGTGCACACCGCGTCCCCCCGCGCCGCGTCCACCTCGATCTCCGAGCCGCCGCACGTGGCGCACACCCGCCCCCCCGGCATGATGCCCCGCGGGAGCCGGGGCTCTGCCCGCGCCGCCTCTCTCGCTAGCTCGGCTCGCGCGCCGCCGCCTCCCCGGGCCGGGCGCCGCTCAGCGTCCGGCCCCTTGCACCGGTCAGCGCACGGCGCAGGCCTCGCCCGGGCCGGCTGGGGGAGGAGCCCAACGCTAGCAGCGCCCGGGCCCGCCTCCTCTCGCGAGAGCTCGCCCCCACCCCCGTACGTCCGCCCAGATTGGGGGCGGGGATGCCTGTGTCAGCCTCTGCTCTAGAGTCACCGCCCATAGACCTCCGTTAGCAACCACCACCCCCTACCGCCGGTAGACCCCCTCTGTCACCCTCTCAGCAACCGCCACCCCCTACCGCCGGTAGACCCCCCCCTGTCACCCTCTGAGCAACCGCCACCAGACCCCCTCTGTCACCCTCTCAGCAACCGCCACCCCCTACCGCCGGTAGACCCCCCCCGTCACCCTCTGAGCAACCGCCACCAGACCCCCTCTGTCACCCTCTCAGCAACCGCCACCCCCTACCGCCGGTAGACCCCCTTTGTCACCCTCTGAGCAACCGCCACCAGACCCCCCCCGTCACCCTCTCAGCAACCGCCAGTAGACCCCCCCTGTCACCCTCTCAGCAACCGCCAGTAGACCCCCCCTGTCACCCTCTCAGCAACCGCCACCCCCTACCGCCGGTAGACCCCCTCTGTCACCCTCTCAGCAACCGCCACCAGACCCCCTCTGTCACCCTCTCAGCAACCACCACCAGACCCCCTCTGTCACCCTCTCAGCAACCGCCGGTAGACCCCCCCCGTCACCCTCTCAGCAACCGCCACCCCCTACCGCCGGTAGACCCCCCGTCACCCTCTCAGCAACCGCCACCCCCTACCGCCGGTAGACCCCCCCTGTCACCCTCTGAGCAACCGCCACCCCCTACCGCCAGTAGACCCCCTCAGCAACCGCCACCCCCACTACAGCTCCCCAACCCGTCACCTTCTCACCAACTTCTACAGCTCCCAGCCCAGAGCCCCAGCACCACCCACAGCCCCCGATAACTCTTCTGCCTGTCACCACCCAGAGACCCCCCCCACCTTACCACCCCTAGGCCCCCCTCCTCATCAGCCCCATACACTTATCCAGCCCCTCCCCCCAGTACCCATAGCAGACTAAAGCTGCCTGTATTAGTGTCTCATTTTCACCTACAGCCCCCGCACCTACCCACAGTCACCCTCTTAATTACCTCCCACCACAGCCCCCCTTCCCCTCCACCACTGCCCATAACACACCCCCAATCACCAGCACACTTCTTCCACCATTTTCACCTAAGTCTCCACTGACCCCCCCCCCCAATGGCCCTCAGCCCCCCTCTGTCTCCTTTCTATAGCTCCTTCCAGACACACCCTGTACCCTCTACAGCCCCTAGGAGTCTCTGTTGTTTGGCATACTGCTGCCCCACACTCTTCACATCTGGATCCATAGTGCATCTGTCATTGCACCATTTGCTTCCTAGCACTAGCTACACACAGTCAGTGGGACTAGAACCCAGAACCCACCACTCCTGAAAGCACCAGCTTCTAGCACTTGCTGCGCTGCCTCTGGTATTTAAACTTAAATCCTCTCTCTGTGCCACTGAATAACAGGTCTCACTAATTTTATCAGGTCTGAGTTACATATACACCATTAGGTACTAATTATCTTGTACTTGGTATTTATAGTATAGTGTTTTACGTTTTCTAAGTGTAGTACAAATAATTCATCCTCAACACCCCTACCAGGTGTCCCTAAGAGCATAGTGTGAATGTAAAATATTTGCCATCTAGCTGTTACTAACCATATGAACTATTTTATGTCTTAACAGGAACATTTTCTGTAGTCACTAAAATTCTCAAGGCCTACTCAGTATATGCATGCATGCCCTTCTTAGCACAGTTTTAAGATATGGGTTCCATTTGTTACAAGCCAGAGATAAGTGTAGTTCTCCAAGGGTTACAGAGATTTTAAAAAACTATTCACTATATATATAGTCAATTACACAAATTACTACAGAAAAATATGGACATGTTGATTGATAAAGTGGCACATTTTAAGGGCTAGTCCTTAGGATCTTAAATATAATATGTAGCATTTATATAGTGCTTTACATACATTATCTAGTTAATCTTCACAACACCTCTGTGAGATAGATAGGAATTATTCTCTCTCTTTTACAGAAGTAGAAAATGAGAGATGAAGGTTAAGAGACTTGTCCAAGGTCATGGATGGAGGCACTACCAGGGATAAAATTAGACCCTGGGTGGTTTTGGTCCTGCTCCAGGCCATCAGATCTCACAGTATCATAAGAGCCAATTAAGTTATCTTGCTATGTGTATTGATCAGGCACAAGAACTAACAGAATAAATAATATTAAACTAAATATAGTACCTAGCACTCAGAGATATTTTCCAATGTATGACAGTCCATTTACTGAACTCTGGGGCACAGCCTAACCATCTAAAGTGACAAAGTAAAAGCAATGTAAACTGGTCCAAATGTGCTCTAAAATAATTCATTCTTACTGCATCACTTTATCATACCTCCGTGTCTATTTCAAAATTGCCCTTCTATCTTTGATTGTCTATTTTTTGTTCCAGTGAATAGTCAAAAAGGGGCTGATAATGCTTTAATGCTTTAACCAACTAGGTGCCAGCATTCAGTTCCTGACCACTCTGATTAATGAGAGTCAGTGTGGTATGAAGGAATGTGTACATGGTAAGAAATTCAGGAAGCCCTGAGTTCTAGTTCAGTCTTGGCCATTGATTGTCTGTTTGGGTACTTGGGACCCACATTTTCAAAAGTGGCTGCAGATTTTGGATGTCTCCATTTTAGAATGCTCAATTTAAGACACCTTGGTGCTGATTTTCATAACTTCCAGGCAACCACAACTCCAACTTACGTCAATAGGAGCTGCAGGTGTTCACACCTCTGCAGAATCAGAATCCAGGAGGTATCTCAAGTTATGCACTACCAAAGATAAATGATGGTCTTATGGTTAAGGTACTAGAGTTAGATTCAGAAGGTTGGGGTTTGATTCCTAGTTCTGCCCCAGACATACTATCTAACCTTAAGCAGGTCATTTAATGTTTCTGTGCCTCAGTTTCTCATTTGTAAAACTGGAATAATAATGCTTCTTTTCTCCCATGCTTTGCCTTACCACTTCAGACTGTAAACTCTATGAAGTAGCGAGTGTCTCTATGTATATCTGTATAGCAGCTAGTACAACGGGGGCTCTAGATGCCACCATAATTCAAATAATATCGTTGACTACTCAAAATTACTGGAATATTTTGAAAATGTGGGCTATAAATATTGTACTTATATTTCAATGTATAGTATATAGAGCAGTATAAACAAGTCATCTGTATGAAATTTTAAAAAAACCCTAGTGCTTTTTATGTAGCCTGTTGTAAAACTAGGCAAATATCTAGATGAGCTGATGTACCCCTTGGAGGTCCTCTGTGTGCCCCCAGGGTCTGCATGCCCCTGGTTGAAAACCACTGATTTAGATAATGGCATAGAGAGTACATTTACCAAGGTTGCGGACAATACCAAGCTGGGAGGAGTTGCAAGTGCTCTGGAGGATAGGATTAAAATTCAACATGAGCTGGACAAACTGGAGAAATGGTCTAAAGTAAATAGCATGAAATTCAATAAGGACAAATGCAAAGTACTTCATTTAGGAAGGAACAATCCGTTGCACACATACAAAATGGGAAATGACTGCCTAGGAAGGAGTACTGAGGAAAGGGATCTGAGTGTCCCAGTGGATCACAAGCTAAATATGAATCAACAGTGTAACACTATTGCAAAAAAAAGTGATTATTCTGGGATGTATTATCACAGTGTTCTTCATTGCAAGGCCCACAAGCCAGTGGAGGCTTCCCTTGACCCTAAGTGCAGCTCGCTAAGTTCCCTCTGAGTTGCATGGCTGTGCGGCAGGCTATAAATAGCTGTGCAGCAGCTCTAAAGGACCATAAAGCAGGGACCTGGAGAGGAGAGAGGTAGGAGGTGTGCAGGAACTGGGGAGGGGAGCAAGTTGGGGCTTGCAGGGCTGCTGTGGGCCTCTCCCCTGACCCAGGAGCTCCCTGCTGCCAAAGGGGAGAGAGGGGCCCTGCTCCCGGAGCTCCATGCTGTCTGCTGGCACGAAGAGACAGGCCCCTTCCCCGGAGCTAGCTGCTACCGGCAGGGAGAGGGCTGGGGGGAGTCTCTTGCCCCAGCCCCAGGTTAGCCTGCCTGCATCCCAAACTTCTCATCCCTGGCCCCACCCCAGAGCCCGCACCTCCAACCAGAGCCCTCCTCCTACCCCCTCATCCCAATCATCTGCCTCAGCCCTGAGCCCCCTCCTGCATCCTGAATCCCTCATCCCTGGCCCCACCCCGCAGCCCTCACCCCTGCACCCCAATCCTCTGCCTCAGTCCTGAGCCCCGTCCCAAACCCCTCATCCCCAGCTCCACCCTACAGCCCTCACCCCCAATCAGAGGGGCAAAAAGAAAATAGAAGAATATTGACCAACGAACATTTGGACTGCCTTAACAGGATTGCAAAAACAGATGACAAATACTGTATGAACAAAGTCAAGGAGGAACAGGCACACTTTCACCCATCCAGTTTTTAAAATAAGTTTTGCATTCTTCTGCTCTTAAAAAGTTTACTCGCATAGGTGCCTTTTTAAATTCCATATCTTTTCCTGGTTATTATTTTATGAAAGGAGTATCGTTTTATTGTACAAGTAGACTTTGTCTTAGTTAAACAAGTGGCTCTGTAACATTACATCATTAAGGAGTAGTAAGCAATGTGTTAACAGTAGTTGATGTGGCTCTCACACTGAAGGTTTTTTGCCAAAATGGTCTCCACTTCAAAAATAGTGAAGAGTACTATATTAGCAGAAGTGTTATAAGCAAGACACGAGAATTCTTCCATTCTACTTCGCATAGATAAGGCTTCAACTGGAGTACAGTAGGATCCAGTTCTGGGCACCACATTTCAGGAAAGATGTGAACAAACTGGAGAAATCCAGAGAAGAGCAACAACAATTATTAAAAGGTCTAGAAAACATGACCTATGAGGAAAGCTTGAACAAAACTGGGTTTGTTTAGTCTGGAGAAGAGAAGGCTGAGAGGGGACACAGTAACAGCTTTCAAGTACATAAAAGGTTGTTACAAGGAGGAGCGAGAAAAATTGTTCTGATTAACCTCTGAGGTTAGAACAAGAAGAAATGGGCTTACATTGCAGCAAGGGAGGTTTAGGTTAGACGTTAGGGAAGCAAAACATGAGAATTATTCTGCTCTGCTCTGGGCTGATTAGGCCTCAGCTGGAGTATTGTGTCCAGTTCTGGGTGCCACATTTCAGGAGGGATTGGACAAATTGGAGGGAGTCCAGAGAAGAACAACAAAAGTGATTAAAGGTCTAGAAAACATGACCTATGAGGGAAGATTGACAAAAATGTGTTTGTTTAATCTGGAAAAGAGAAAACTGAGGGGGACAGGATAACAGTTTTCAAGTATGTAAAAGGCTGTTACAAGGAGGAGGGAGAAAATTTGTTTTTCTTAACCTCTGAGGATAGGACAAGAAGCAATGGGCTTAAATTGCAGTAAGGAAGGTTTAGGTGGAACATTAGGAAAATGGTCCTGTTAGGGTGGTTCAGCACTGGAATAAATTGCCGAAGGAGGTTGTGGAATGTCCATCACTGGAGACTTTTAAGAGCAACTTAGACAAACACCAGTCAGGAATCGTCTAGTTAATATTTAGTCTTGCCATGAGTGCAGGGGATTGAACTAGATGACCTCTCGAGGTTCCTTCCAGTCCTATGATTCTATGATTAGGAAAATCTTCCTGTCAGGGAGGTAAAGCACTGGAACAAATTGCCTAGAGATGTTGTGAAATCTCCACCACTGGAGGTTTTTAAGAACAAGTTAGACAAACACCTGTCAGGAATGGTCTAGTTATTACTTAGTCCTGCCTTGAGTGCAGGGGACTGGACTAGATGACCTCTCGAGATCCCTTCTAGTCCTACACTTTGATGATTTTATGAAAGGTGCCACAGAAGTGCAAAATATTAAAATCCAGTGTGTTTTAATTTATTCTGGTCATTCATTCCTGAAGGCATGGAGCTCAGTCAATTCTTATACCAGTAAGCCTTTGTTTGCATTAGCACTCATCCAATCTGTAACAAAGACACTGTGCCATTCTACCAGTTCCATAGTTGGGAAGGAAGGGGAATGGGAAATATATAGTAGCAGGATGTTTGTTCAGTCTGATTTATCTACCAGCATTTGAATCGCTTGAATTATCTGACTTAGTGCAGAAGAGGAAACCTTATAGACTCACATTCAAAATCTGTTTCCCACAGAGTGGTCAACACGTAGCCAAACATCTGATGCAGCTCTCCTCAACTTGCCAACAGTGAAGGCCATGTCAGTTTTCTGTCTTTCCCTGATACTGAGCAAGTGAGGGCACTGAGACTGAGTGGCAGTGTGTCAGAAGTAATCTTTTAGTCAGGACCTGAGTCTGCCCCACTCCCAGGGCAACTCCACTCTCACACTGTGCCACATGACACACTGGATGCATCTCACTAGGCAAATACAGTGTGTCACTCTCTGATTAATTATTCCAGGCCAGAGCATCACTGGAAGGCAATGCAACCCACAGATGTCTAGGCTACAAGTGTGGCAATTACTTCACAAAGTGTGACAGAATCCTAAAATAAGAGGCACTATTAAAAACAGCATAATAAGAAACACATTTAGGGCCAGATCCTGGTCCACACTAAGGCTACTTTGCATTGTTACAGGAAATTGAGGATCCCCGTGGGTAAAGTTACTCACATAAATATTGGCAGATTCTGACCCTCTATAACAGAACAATAATATTGGATAGTGTGACATGTATTTTATTGCTTCTTTTCTTTTTTTCCCTTCCTTTATACTTTATTATTAAGGCAATTTGCATGAAAAGGGGATCTTTTCATTTCTTAAAAGTCCATTTGCTCCTCCTTATTCTTCTCCTGAAGTTATAACCTTCTGTTTGTGATATAATCATTCCCACAGCTACCAAATGTGATGTCACAAAGAGAGCATTATGACTTTGGGTAGGGAATAAGCAGCAGGGAAAAAAATGATCCTTTTTGTATATAAATGTCTTTAGCAATAAGAAACACAGGAAAAGAAAAATGGAACGCATATAATAAAATAGACAATTTGTCTGTAAAATGTAAATAGAATATCTTCTCAAAGTTTACAGTAAGGTATCAACAAGACTTTAATTCACAGAAAGATAGCCATCACCAAACCAGATCAGACCAGGGGATCATCCAAATGAGATCCTGTCTCTGACCATGGACAGAACCACCTTCTTCAGAGGAAAGTGCAAGAAACCCTGCATAAGGCAATTACTGAATAACCTTCCTATAGAGGAAGTTTCATTGTAACTTCTTCAATTAGTGGTTGGCCTAGCCCTGAAACATGAGGATTTAAGATTTATATTCCTTCTAAAAAAAACCTGATATGATTTATTTATGTTTGTTTGGAATTTTTTTTCCTCTTTACTAGAAGTTTCATCTAGTGTGTACAAATGTACAATCCTTTTTTGAATCTTGGTAAGCTTACTTTGCTGTAATTTTAATGTGTTGCAATTAATTCCACAGACGAAGTGTGCATTCTATGCACAAGTCTTTTATTCGATCAATTTTAAATTTGCTGCCTTTCACTGCATTGTTTCATTTCATGTCCCCCTGGTTCTCGTATTATAAGAAAGGCTGTACAGACATTCCAAATCTTTCTTCTGTATGCCATTCATTATTTTGTGTGCTCAATCATGTATCTACTCATTCATCTTCTCTTTAAAACAGTCTCAGAATTGTCCTGCTTGTGCAAGCTAGATACTGTACTGATATAGATAGTAACTGATAGAGGGTGCTAGTGAGAAGAGGAAGTACAGCAGCAAGCTTAGAAAATTTTTCATTTAATGCAATACTAAATGAGAGGAGTTTTAATTTTTGCATTGTAAAGCCCTGAAGACTGAAATTATTTCTATACTGAACAATGCTGTACAGCACTGGTGTTTGCTCTGCAAGCTTTCTTATACCAACCATGCAGCCAAGATATGTATCTCATAGAACTGGAAGGGACCCTAAAAGGCTATTAAGTCCAGCCCCCTGCCTTCATTAGGCAGGACCAAGTATTGATTTTGCCCCAGATCCCGAGGTGACCCCCCTCAAGAATTAAGCTCATAAACCCTGGGTTTAGTAGGCCAATGCTCAAACCACTGAGCTATCCCTCCCCCTCAACTCTTTTCCATAAGGATTTCCTGAGAATATAGTTTATTCTTCACACCCATAAAATCTTTGGTCTGTCTGCTGAGCTAAGTAGCCTCTTTTTGTCCATAAGACCTGGACAGAAGCCATCACGCAGTTCAATTAGGCTCCCAACTAGCAATAAAATAACAGTTGTTAGTAAACTGACTTAAAACTAGCAACCTACAGATGAAAACTAAAGCTAGCAGTAAGAACCACTTCCCTGAGCCACTTAGTCCTTCTAATACAGAAAAAAAGAAAATTAAGTTGCTTTTCATGTAATCGATTGTCATATTTCATATACCCTATTGTCTTTCCTAAGTACAATAAATTGGTGAATGAGGTTGCCTGCTAGCACAGGCCAACCTATTTTCTTCCTGATGTTAGTTGAGAGGAATTGTTTTCAGCTGCTCATAAATGTGAGTGGGTTCCACTGCTTATGCTAGTGTTGAAGGAATGTGGGCATGTTACACTCTCACAAGACCAGATGGGAGTTATAAGGGAATTCAGAAAGTAGAGGCCCTGCTCCCAGGAAAGAATGCAGATTCTAAAAAGCACTTTGGGGAATAGGCATAGGTGAGTCAATGACATATTAAAGTATTCCCACAAGAGATTGGTTTCCTTTTGTAAATGTAAGGAGCTGGCGGAGAAGATAGTCAAGATTCAGACAATGGGAAAACATATTCTCCAGATGCTGTATAACCAGTGTATTTTAGCTGATAAATTTATCCTCACAGTATCCGTGTGAAGTAGGGACATATTTACAGATAAAAAAACTAAGACACAGAGATGTTAATGTCCTGATTTTCAGAGATGCTGTGAGAATCCTCACCTCCCAGTTATTTCAACAGAAGTTGTGCTCGGTACCTCTTAGAATCAGCCCATAAATATCTTGCTTACAGTCACACATAAAGTCGATAGCAGAGCTGGGAACAGAACCCAGTTCTCATGATGCTTAGTTCTGTGTCGTGGTCACAATACACCTAACAGCAAATGTAAAGCATAGCAAAGAAGAAAAAAAAAGGAGGGGAAAACCAGCCATTGTTTGGACAGGTTCTCATGAACACCTGATAAACAAGAGAACTTCCCAAAAGTTGCTTATGATTCGGTTGAATTCTATTCCTGGATTTATTGAATGGTACTGAAAATTCATACCTTAGTATAATCCAACTGCGCAATCTAGGCAAGGCCTATTACAAGGAAGCATCAGTTGAAAAGTAAGATCTTACACAGCACAGCTTCTTTGAATTAAAGCCTTTGTCATGGAAAGCCTTGACTGGCCATATTGATCAATCTCTTCAGACCTTTTCCATGAATTCCTCTGTGTACAGAATCGGTGTCATATGCACTCAAGCACATATAAGTAGCTCTGAGAATACAGGGACCAGGGACCTACACCAATTTACATCAGTTGAGGATCTGGCTCCACAGGATGCAAGTAAATCAGCCAAAGGGAATTACACACTATCCTACAAAAGGCTAAGAATCAAGGTTGCTTTTTCTTTCTGCATACTCACTAACTCTGATACAAAATATAGAGATTAAAGGAAACTTTGGTTTGGAGTTGTACAAAATTAAGGCATAAGATTATCCATTTGGTCTCTAAATTAGCACACAACTTCTATGGTAATGGGGTTATATAAGTAAAACAGACAGAGGGACACAGAATTTTGAAACTGATTAACCTTATAAGGTGATAGCAATTGAAAAGATATTTTACTGTCAGAATTTTTTGAGAAAATCTTGATATTCTAGTAACGAACACTAGGGGGCACTACAGGAAAAGGAAATAGCTATAAAGTCACACCAGGAGAGGTAGTGCTGAGTGGGGTGAAGAAGTTTATCATTTCTTTTATTGGTTTCATTTTCTTAACCTGTACCTTTTTTGACTTGTTTACTTATCTTTCTGTTCTTTGCATTCAGCACCAATTTTTAATGTTCTTGTATCTAATATACTTCTGTTTGGGAAGACCTACTGATAAGAAAGTATTGTGGCAACCATTAAGCTGTGTGGTAGCTGATAGTGTTACCAGAAAGCTTGAATGTGACTTGAGCACAATTACCATTTTGTCTACTACTGTTTAGAAACAAGCATACCTTGAATCTTAAGTAAGTGGCTAAGAAACTGCATGGTATCCCCACTTTGACCTCCACATAAATATCAGGGCTCAGGAGCTGTGTCTTCTGGTGTGATTTTTAGCTGAAGTAAACAAGGCCTCCTTTATGAAAAACCCTTCAGCAGAGCAGCTTCCATCCTCTAGTCACTCCTCCCTTGCTCATTTGTTTTCTATACTTGTGCTCTAGCAGGGACCTTAGCAACAGAAGGCTGGGGGATGCTGTAACTACAGAGAGAATGTAGAATGTGATGACAGCAGGGAAGTATGGAATCTAGCAGTTTGGGAAGGATGTTTTATTTTGTCCTAGTATGTAAGGCAGCTGTGGTTAGGGTTGTGTTACATCTGTCGGTTTGGGTTCTCACTGTAGGAACTTGAGCCATCTAGAGATCTGGAGGCTTTTGGCAGCCCCTTTCCACTCCTGGTGTAAGTGGGAGGAGAAGCAAGGCTGGTGGGGATGGTGTGTAGTGGAGCTGAGTTCTGCTTCTCTTGCACTCCTGCTGGTGTAGGGAACCTTATACTAGCAGTGTAAATTCAAGCAGGGTCCCTCCTTTTCTAATTTCCACCAGGGCCAAGCAATCTTGAATGAGGCAGCCACAACCATCTCTGTACAGCTGCCACTCTCCACTACATCCAATCACAGGCATTGCTGAGGGTCTGAACCCTAGTCCTAGCGTATTGGAGTCTGGATACCCTGAGCCTCTGGTCTACAGTAGGGCTCAGTGGAGTACCAACAGCCATGGGAGCTGATGCCTTCCTTATTGCTGAATCGGAGCAGGAGTGGAGAAAGGAAGCCTCCCACTTCCATGAAGATGTTTGCCATGAGGGATAGGGAAGCAATGCTCTCCCCTGAAGACAGAGATGGGGAGCAGGATCCAGCATGCTGCCACTGGGATAGGAAGGAGGGTTTGCCTTATCATTGGATCCCCGCACACAAGACATTGCTGGTGAGTAAAGGGTCACTGTGTCTGCTGTGTCACGGAGGCCAAGTCTTCCTCAGGGTCCGTAGACCTTTGTGGATGTTCCCTTTTGGGGAATCACTTTTCCTTTCTTCATCAGCTGTATGATCTGATCCTTTCCTCTTCTCTTTGTCCTAGCTCGACATTCTCTAATGCCTTCTGGGCAGCTTTGGCTATTCTCCAGCAGCTCCTCCCTTTCTCCTTGGCTTTACAGCTTCATCACCTTTTCCTCCTTCTGAATTAAATGTCTCCTTTCCTTTAAACACCACTCTGCCCTTCAATAGCACCTTCCAGCAGAGGAGACCCACATGCTTCAAAAGCATACACTGAAAGAACATCCCAACAACCCTGCCAGATGGGTGAGCATTATTAGCCCCAGTTCACTAACAAAGAAATGGAGACTCGCAGAGGTTAGATAGTTGCCCACAGTCCTAGCCAGGACAGAGTGGAAAAAGAGAGAAGATACTGGACTAGCTGGTGTCTACTCTGCTCTGATATGGGAACGTTTAAGTTCCCGTATGTTCTGTTCACAGTCTTTTTTCATGTTAATAAGCCTCAGCCTACTTTTAGCAGTTGCGGCTTAATGTGTAAAGTGCTGAGTGGCCTCACCGCCATTTGAAAAGCTGAGAACACTCACCTGCTCTCAGGATTGGGCCCTCAGCTTGCTAATGGCTCCGTCACATAGCAGAGAAATTTTATAACTGCAAAGGTGCAACACTACTAATAGTATTTTCCTAGCACTTACAAATACCTTTTCAAAATCTTGCAGCATCCTGAGGAGCACTGAGGCATCTAAAATCTTTCAAGGGCTCCCTGGCAAATGTGATAACATTTCTTGTTTTCCTTGTCTCTGTTTCACAAGTAAGACCAAAAGGATTTACAAGTAGACGTTAGGTGGGACTTTTAGTAAAATAATCACAGAAAATCAGCACTACTGAGACACAAGCTAGCATAGCCCTAAACAAGTCACAGTTTGAAATGGGAAAGCACTTGTGTGTTCATGGTGTGTCTATTACAGGTGAAATGTGTTTTAGTCTCTAACTCCTCTCAAGTGCACCCCTTAGGTGACAGCACTGGCTTCCCACGCCTCACTCTGAGTGCAACCACACAGCTCAACCACTCAGGAACTGAGTCTCAGCCTCCCCACCCCTTTTCAACTATGTTAATACAACTGGCCCAGTTCAGTTTGGCACCTGTACATCCCAAGGACCTGTGGGTGGTTAACACAACTCAACAATAGCTTTTTCAAAACAAAGCATTATTTATTCATTCACCACAGGTACAAAGCACATAGAGCAAAGAGTAAACATAGTAAAGGTATATATTTCCCTAACTCATAATCTTTCCTTTGTACGTTTCAGCTAGTCAGTTATCTCCATATCTGGGCTCTCAGAAGTCAATGCCCTAGCTGCTGCTGCTTCTCTCTCTCTTTGCCAGCCTGTCATTTCTCACTGATGGGCAGCCTCGGGCCACTCACTCAACCTCCACCCTCTTCTAGGCCCAGGTTCCTGAAATGTTCGTGTCCTTCTCTTGACCCTCAGCTTATTCTTAGAAAAAGTAAACCATTCTCAGCCTAGCTAGAGCCAGATACGGAGTATTCCCCAGTAAACAGCTTACCCCTTGTTTCTTCAAGGAGTCTTATCTGTGACACTGTATTATCTATCCTACTTGGTTCTTTTAACAACCCTTTTGGTCTGATGCCATAGCAAGCACCGAGAAGCATATACCATATTCATAAAAAATAATACAGATCTTTCCCACTATGTCACAGATGGCCAGATCATTCACCAGGAAATCTTTTTAATGAAGCTGCAGATGTATTATGTACTGTGTAGTCTAAGAGAAATATCACCATGATATCTAAGCACCAGAGGAGATCCCAGTGTAAATACAACTATGCTTCTACGCAGTTTTTGTACATTCAGGGCCATTTATTCAGCTCTTAGAACACACATCTCTTGCAGGCAGAGAACCTCCTCAAAACAGGTAATTGCCTACATAAGTAGCCATTTGTGTATATGGATACTCAGTTGAGATAAGGATATGCCTAACTATTGTTTCAGGCTCTCTGCAGACTCAGGCAGGCACCACTGCTTTGGTTACACTTAGGTCATATTTTTGTGCTTTTACTACACAATCTCAAGGGCTAGAAATGTACTTTTTTATATAAATGAAATCTGAGACTCTGCTATAATCACATAACTCCAGGAGCTGGGGTCCTAGGCATGGCCCCATTCTGCCTACTGCCTTAATCCAGTTTTCTTTGTATTAAAATGTGGCCATTGACCCAAAGAGTTTACAATATAAGAGCCAGATTTTCTGTGGCTAATAATGGGTCAAACTCCTCTGATGTCAATGAAAATGCCAATGGTCCATTTACTTCGCCAGAAAATTTGGTCCTAAGCATTGATTTATTTCCATGTGGTATGTTTTGTATCAGATTGCTAAAACTGCATGTTACATCTTTTTTTGAACAAGTACAATAGAAAACAAAGTGTGATTATAGTTTGTTATTAATTTCTATCTATAGCATCAACATTATGGCACGTACTGCAGGGTGTCCTATGCATCTTCACTCCAGTATCTACACGTATGTGACATTTAATGAAATTCAGACTTGCTTGTGTGATTTGGTTCAACAACAAAGTTGGAAGACTGAGACTGTTCCTATTCTGCCTGTGAAGTCCCCCACATATATAATCCTAGTGAAAGGATTTTGATAAGTGACATTAGCAATCAGGTCTGCACAAAAAAGAATAAAGTGGCAGCCTAAAGTGGCATTTCCAAGCAATGTCCAAGCCCTCTCCTCCACTGTACTAGATAATAACTGTAGAGAGCTTTGCCTAACACAGCTTTGAATCACTACCGACTTCCAATTCATGCTGCTGAAGACATTGCACGTATAACCAGAGTGGTCTGAATATGTAATCAAACAAGCTGCAACAAAAATCTAGCTGAAAGAGCTATTCATGGAGCTCACAGCAAAACCAAGCCTATTTAAATATATATATATATATATAAAACTGCAGAGTGTGAAAAGTCTTTCCCTATATATACCATGACTAACAGTTACCGTACAATACAACAGTCTTGTAGACACTCCCTATAAAGCTGCCTTTCATTGATGCTATAATATACTGTGCAAGCTGGCTCAGAATTAATGACTGAAAAGTAAGATTGCTGTCAGTTCTGGCATATAGCACCATACTATGGAGGCTCGGAAAGAGAAATTTTCCTCTCATGTTCTCAGGGAGTGAATGAGCAATTAACTGCTAGGCACTCTGACTTAGCTCAGTATGTGTACCCTAAACAATAGCAGTTAAGGTTGGGGGAGGGATAGCTCAGTGGTTTGAGCGTTGGCCTGCTAAACCCAGGGTTTATGAGCTCAATCCTTGAGAGGGTCACCCAGGAATCTGGGGCAAAATCAGTACTTGGTCCTGCTAGTGAAGGCAGGGGGCTGGACTTGATGGTCCCTTCCAGTTCTGGGAGATAGGTATATCTCCATCATAAGGTTATTCTTTTCAAACAGTAGACCCCACAATTAACTTTCAAAATCAGGTATGAGAAATCTAAGGGTGTCCATATAGTTAATGCATATGGCTGGATGTAGGTGACCTAAACCCAAATATTCACATTCCAGTCTAGATCGGAATATCCAAACCTGCAGCTTTAGGTTTTCTCCATACAGTTTTTCACCCAACTCTAATACAAAGATTCACGGGCTGTTGCCTTTTCATGAATGAAAATCCCATGAACTTCAAACTCTATATGGCCTACATCCTGGGTTGAGAAGAGGACTCTTTGCACTGCACCATGACTTGTGTCTGGGTGCAAAGCTTGGGTAACTGGCCATGAGTATATCATCCTGGTGCAGGGGACTCTTCTGCCACCCCTCCATGCAGCACGTGTAAAGGATTTGGCCATGTGAAAGGGGACATGGCTGGGACAATGCTGCCACACTGGCACCTCATGGCCTGTGGCAGACAGTATGGCTTAGAACAGCCATCACAAAAATTTGCAAGTTCAAAATGAGCTCTGGAAAAGCAGCACTGCTCCATGTGTTAGCAACAAAAATTAGAAGATTTTTGCTTAATAGCCTCAAAGTGGAATTTTCCTGCACAGTTTTGGAAAGGCCAGCCCAGCTCAGAAGGAAGAATTTCACAAGAGCAAGAAACTGCTCCTCGGCTCTGCCAGCCCTGCAAGCTGGAACAGGTAAGTGTCTAGTTTCTCAGTACTTCAGAAAGCCTGAAAAACAGCCAGAACAAGGATCAAACACACTTAACAGTTGAAAACTGGGGGAGGGAGTTTCACCTATTTCCTTAGTTAACAGGGACAAGGACAAGACCACCAAATCACATTTTAGTTGTGACCTGAGCTGGGTTTTGCATTTGGTCTCCAAGAACAAAGACTAGTGTCCTAACCCATTGCACCAGAGCCACCCAGAGGATTCAGGGGCCCTGGGGTCTTCAGCAGTGGGGGCCTCCCGCGTCTGAATTGCCGCCGAAGACCTGGCACTTCGGCGGCGGGTCCCGGGCTGGAAGGACCCCCTGCTGTGGGTCTTCGGGGCACTTTTGCGGTGAGTACCAGGGTGGAAGGACCCCTGACACATGTCTTCGGGGCACTTCAGCAGCGGGTCCCAGAGTGGAAGGACCCCACCATCACCGAATTGCCGCTGAAGACCCGGAGTGGAAGAAGCTCTGAGGGCTCGAGCCCTGCGAGAGTTTTCTGGGGCCCCCGGAGCAAGTGAAGGACCCCGCTCTAGGGGCCCTGAAAAACTCTCTTGGGGGCCCCTGTGGGGCCTAGGGCAAATTGCCCCACTTGCCCCCCCCCAGGCAGCCCTGCATTGCACCCCTTCTCTCCTTCCCACAGGATTTAAAAAGCATAGAAATACTCAACTTTCCTTGGACTGCTTCATTGTGCTGTTTAATGAGTGAGTCACTGATACATATTCCTGCATTTGAACAATAGGCAATGTCTGCAAAAGCTACCATCAATTCCATAAACTGTCTCTGGCTTTCTCCAAACCTCTGAACTAGAGAATGGTATGTTTGAGCTGCAGTGAACAAATCTGAGTTTCATGCTTCCAGCTCATCAGTTAATAAATTTTATGATTAATGTGCCCGCATTAGCCACATTTCAAGAATTTAGGGAAAGTCATTAGGAGAAGTTGTTGCTGTTCCATATGCTACTGAGGCCAAATCTGATTTTTCCACTGCTTTGGAAAAGGGAAAACACAGCTTGTCAGTCTGGCCTTTGATGAAAAATGAAGAGTTCAGGATGGAGATCACCTAACACAAGGAAATACATTAATTACTAAGCCCAAAGAGTATAGGAGAAAGAGGGAATGAGTGGTCTCATGGTTAAAACAGCATTGGACAGGGACTCAAGATATCTAGGGCCAATTGTGAGCACTGACATAGACTTTCTATGTGACCTTGGGCTAGTCACACAATCTGGCAGGGCCTCTGTTCCTCATCTGTAAAATGGGGATAATGCTATTTAATTTTCCCCCACCCTTTGTCTTGTCTAATTAGACTGTAAACTCTTGAGGACAAGGGCTGTCTCTTATGTGTAGCACCTAGCACAATGGGGTCCTGGTCTGGATTAAAGCCTCTAGGTGCTACTACAATAAAGACCTTACTTGAATTGTGGGATGATTGTCAAAAAATTGTGGCTGAATTGTGGACAAGCCATGGAAAATTGTGGGAAAGTAATAATGGATCTTATTATTTGAGATAATAAAGTCCATTATTATTTTTCCACGATTTTCTGCTGTCAGCTGCCCAGGGCTGAGAGTGGGAGGCTGAGGCTGGTGGGTGGGGGGCTCCCACTCTCAGCTCTGGGGCAGCTGGGGCTCCTACAGTCAGCCCAGCATATTGCAGGGCTCCCGCTGTCGAAATTGTGGTGGCAGCCTCATATTGCAGAATCCACAATTTCCGCAATATAGCAAGTTAAGCAGGGCCTTAACTATAATCTAAATAATAAAAAATGGAACATGTTAGGCAGCCTAAATATACAGATTGCTACCAGCTTCACTATAATAATAAGGGAACAAAGGGAGTGGTAAAGTGCTGTAAAAATGAAAGTAGGGATGTAAACAAGGACAGAGATATCCATGACCTTGAATGGGAGGATGAGAAGCATGAAGGACATATTTAAAGAGGAGAGGGCTGTGATCTAAGAAGCAGGAAATGGAGATGGTTTTAGTTACTGCATTCTGGTTGGACTGAGAGGAATAAGATGGAAATGAGGGAGGCCAGATGAGGGGAAGGTCACAACAGTCAAAGCAGGAGACAGCCAAGCCATGGACTAGCACAGGGGTAGGTAACCTACGGCACGTATGCCGAAGGCGGCACACGAGCTGATTTTCAGTGGCACTCACACTGCCCAGGTCCTGGCCACCGGTCCGAGGGGCTCTGCATTTTAATTTAATTTTAAATGAAGCTTCTTAAACATTTTTAAAACCTTATTTACTTTACATACAACAATAGTTTAGTTACATATTATAGACTTCTAGAAAGAGACCTAAAAATGTTAAAATGTATCACTGGCACGCGAAACCTTAAATTAGAGTGAATAAATGAAGACTCGGCACAGCACTTCTGAAAGGTTGCCGACCCTGGACTAGCATTTGTACATTGGAGAGAGAGAAGATTTAGCAAGACCCTGGGTATGAGGAGAGAACGAGAGGAAGAGGCAAAGGGGAGGCTGGGAGAATTGTCAAGAGCACTGGAATAGGGAGGAGGAAGATTCTGTTTTGGGGCAAGGATTAGGCGTTTGGCTTTCACAGTGTTGAGTGTGGCAAGACTTCCAGTATAAGGAAAAGGAAAGACAGAGAGGTGAAAGTGGGCTGTATGGGAGAGTTCTGTACAAGACCTTGCCAGGGAAAATACAGCTATATTGTTATGTGTGCACAGACCCTTCAGTGAGAGAGAAATAAGGACAGTAGTTTAAAAACAACAATAGTTCCATCAACGTTTAAATATTTGACCAACTCCTCAGCTGGTATAAGGCTTGCTCTACATTTAAAAGTTTTGCTGGCATAGCTATGGTACCAGATGTCAGAACAAGGAGTAATGGTCTCAAGTTGCAGTGAGGGAGCTTTAGCTTGGATATTAGGAAAAACTTTTTCACTAGGAGGGTGGTGAAGCACTGGAATGGTTTACCTAGGAAGTGGTGGAATCGCCTTCCTTAGAGGTTTTTAAGGTCAGGGTTGACAAAACCCTGGCTGGGATGATTTAGTTGAGGATTGGTCCTGCTTTGAGCAGGGGGTTGGACTAGATGACCTCCTGAGGTCCCTTCCAACCCTGATATTCTATGATTCTATGTCAGAAGTGTGGAAAAAAATCACACTCCTAACTGACATGGCTATGCTGGTCAAAGCTTCAATGTAGAAGCACTTATATTAGCAAAAACATGCTTTTGCTGATGTAACTTATTTTATTCAGGGAACTGGTATAAACGATACCAGCACAAGAGCTCTTTAGCTGGTATAAGCTGCGTCTCCACTAGGAGCTATGCTGACAAACCCTTTCTAGTGCAGATAAGGTCTAAATTGCCATAGCTTCATTTACTTTAATTAGCAGTCAGTGAAGCGACACCCATTTCACAGGAGGAACACAGGAAAGGTTAACTGTCAGCACTTCTCTGGGACAACACATGGAACTAATACCTAATCCTCAACAATACTGAAGCACAATGCTTATCAGGGCCAGGAAACACTCCACCCTCTAACTGGGCAAACATACTTGGACAGCTCACAACTCAGGTTCGGTGTGCTTTGATATTACATTAACAAATAGTACTTTACTTTAAAAGGCAGTAGAAGCACTCGCTCAAAGGATTATCACCTTCATTCAGAAGCCAGCCAAGGGACAACTGCTTGCATGGCCTGGGTCTTTATATTGGGGATATTTAATCTGCCTTCTACTAATCTGCCTCTTTTTCAAGAAGACTCAAAGGGCTGTGTGACAGAGTGCTGGAAAACAGCAGCTCATGCAGCACTCTGGTCACTGCAACTCCATATAGTTGTTCTGGAGTAGTCCTGATTGGGAAGATCTGTGCCTAATTGGTGGATTGGGGTGGGCTGTCTTGGCAAAACCATCTACTCCTTGTGGAGATGCCTGTGCTGCTCACCCTATTTGTGTTATTCCTCATCCCTCCTCTCTGTCTTCCTTTGTCAGGTAAGAGCAATCTGAGAACCATATAACCAAATGTGCCAGAGAAACAGTGTACAATGAAACCCTGAAAGGGGTCAGATTCTGCTCTTCTCACACTGTGGCATCTGCCTTTGCACTACAGAGGATTGTACTAATGTAGCATATGGCACATTCTTCTTACAGGAGTGCTCTGTATTCATATGTGTAAACAGTTAGTTAATAAATGCAGTACCAGAAGATGATGCTCCAGAATATGCAGCATAGTTCCTGGGTTCTTTAGGACCAACAGAATTTCTTATTGTGCCCTGCCAGAGACTCCCTCAGGTTGCTGTTCATATCAGCTCTTAACTATGGCCCAGACCTATCTGTAAATGGGAATACCCACAGAGGAGACTAGAAAGGCCATGAGATTCCCCCATGGAGTTTCCACTGGACTGTTCCTGCAGGGAGATGAGTTTCATACACACATGGAATAAATGGATTCAGCACCCAAAACTAGATCCTCTAAGATCTGCCTAGATCTCAAGCAAAATACCGGCAGCTATCTTGGCCATTGTTCTCCTTCACTCTCATAAATGCCACAGGGCCCCTCCCGAGCAGCCTCTGCCCCCAGAATTCTCTTTGGGAGCTTCAACATTGTGGAAAGGAGTGCACACCTGATCCTGCAACTGAGACAAACACAAAACTCCCATTTCATCCCTGGGAGCTTTACTCGGGGAGTGAATGAGCCTCAAACCTACAACACTATGAAGTCAATCAGTACCATGGGTGCAATAGAAATATATAGACTGTGGTCTTAGCTGCACATCTTGCATCCTGGAATCAATGTCTTTGGTTGTGTGAGCAAGTGCAAGGTTTTTGGTGGGATGGTTCATATCCAAGCACTGGACGTGACAGATTCAGCATGTACATGGGCCTGGAATCAAAGCAAGGAGTCAGTTTTGCAAACCTGCTCTGGAGTTTAGTCACACTTTGGTCATTGGACAGACAGTGTTTACTCAACTTATGGATATAGAGAAAGGGTCAAAGTTATCCTTGTGGTGTAACTCCATTGGCTTCTATGGATCAGGGAGCGGCCTGGCCCAGAGACTCCAGAAGACAGATGCTGTCTTAAACAGACTGAGGCTGTACTCCCAAAGGAAAAGAGAGCTGCCAAAATCCAGGACCAGGAAAAGAACTTACCTCAAATGAAATTCGTACTGACATGTCCAGATCTAACTCAGAAAGGAATCCTTATGCAGATGCTTTGGCTTTAATAGTGGTGTTTATAGGTGCTGTCCTAGCAGAAACAGACAATATCTGGAGCCTTGAAGAGTTATTATTCAGGCCTAAGGAACAATAATATATTCCTAGGCCAAAATCTGCAGCTTCATTCCATCTCTCTTCCTCTTTGCCGTAACAGAAGGAGAGTTGGGGTCAACTATTTTTATCCTTACAATTTGGCATCTTTGCTATAAGCTGCACATATCTTATAGCAAATGTTTATAATGAGGTATGAACCACAGCTATTTTACTCGATACATGAAATTCTGCTGGAGCGCAGTGAATTACAGGCATTAATTTAACCAAATGCATTTACACCCCCCAGGAACACCCCTGCCCCATCCTGCCCCTTCCCTGAGGCCCCGCCTCTGCCTTGCCCCTTCTCTGAGGTCCCGCCCCCACTTGCTCCATCCCCCCTCCCTCCGTTGCTTGCTCTCCCGCACCCTCACTCACTTTAACTGGGCTGGGGCAGGGGGTTGAGGTGTGGGAGGGGATGAGGGTTCTGGCTAGGGGGTGAGGGCTCTGGGGTGGGGCCAGGATTATGGGTTTGGGGAGCGGGAGAGGACTCCTGGCTGGGGCTGGGGGTTGGGGTGGAGGGCTGGTATGGACTCCTGGCTGGGGGTACAGGCTCCTGGTGGGGCTATAAATGGGGGGTACAGAGTGCAGGAGAGAGCTCCAAGCTGAGGCATGGGGTTGGGGTGCAGGAGGATGAGGACTCCAGCTGGGGGTGCAAGCTCTGGGGTGGGACCGGGGATGAGGGGTTTGGGGTGCAGGAGGGGGTGCTGGCGCCAGCTAAGGGTGTGGGATCTGGAGTGGGACTGTGGATGAGGCGTTTGGGAGGGGGTTGGGATGTTGGAGGGGGTGCGGGAGGGAACTCCAGGCTAGGGTAGGGGGGTTGGGGTGCATGAGAGGGTTCGGGGTGTGGGGGCCCAGCGGCACTTGCCGTGGGACTGGGAAGCGGACGCCAGGTCCTTGCAGGCCCCAGATGGATGAGCGGCCAGGCAGGCTCCGCATGCGGCCCTCACACCTGTAGGTGCTGCCCCCATAGCTCCCACTGGTCGTGGTTACTGGCCAATGGGAGCTGCGGAGCCAGCCCTCAGGGCAAGGGCAGCACGCAGAGCCTCCCTGGCCACTAATACATCTAGGGACTGCAGGGACCTAGTGTCTGCTTCTGGGAGCCGCGCAAAGCTAGGGAAGGCAGGGAACTGAAAGGATCTTCAGAGCTTCAGCTGGGATGCAAAGGCTGCTTCCTTTTCCAAGCAAGGGAAAAGGGGAGTGAAACAAAAACATCTGGTGAGCAAATAGTCTCCAGCTAGGGGTGAGTAAGGCACTAGCTGGTCCAGGGAAAGGCATTCAGCAGTTTTCACCCTTTAGGCCAGGCGTTCTCAACCTTTCTCTTTCTGAGGGCCCCCCTTAACATGCTATAAAAACTCCACGGCCCACCTGTGCCACAACAACTTTTTTTCTGCATATAAAAGCCAAGGCCAGCATTAGGGGAGCGCAAACAGGGCAGTTGCCTGGGGCCTTATGCTACAGGGGGCCCCACGAAGCTACTTTACTCAGGCTTCAGTGAACCCCGAGTGACAGGGTTCAGGGCCCTGCGCTTCAGACCCATGCAGGGGGGCTTCAGCTTTCTACTCTGGGCCCTAGTGAGTCTAACACTGGCCCTGCTTGGTGGACCCTCTGAAGCCTGCTCACGGTCCCCCAGGTCCCCAGACCCCTGGTTGAGAACCGCTGCCTTAGGTCACCAGTTAAATTCCCACCTGATTCAGTAATCACAAAAAGTCAAAAAAGTTGTTACGTGCTGCCATGTGTGAAATCCAATTGGTGGTCTCACTCCAGCTCCCAGCAGACAGGTGTACACATCAGAGAGACCACCACCCCACAACTGGCACCTGCCCCTGGTTGGCACTGTCAATAAGAAAGGGCAAGAACTGAATGGCATGGAGATTACCCAATGTTCTCTTGCCCTAGGAAGGTCCCTCCAGGGCAGGTCAAGGCACACTGTCTGGGCAATGTATGGGAACGCTGCTGCTGCCTATGGTGTAGCTGATCTGTGGGGAAATAGAAGAACTAGCACATTTTACCTCCACTAAATTCACACAGCTAGTAACAAAAGAAAATTCTAGGATTTCCGATTTTGCAGAGGATGAAAAATCTCTGAGCAAGTCTGGGAGTGGGCTTTTTGTCTGCTAAAAACCCAGAAGGCCTTTTGCCACAAGATGTTTTGTGTCACTGGAGTGTTCAAAAGTCAAAAAATTGCTCTTCTGAAATAGACACACAAAGTGGGCGAGATCATGTATTTTATTGGACCAACGTCTGATGGTGAAAGAGATGAGCTTTCCAGCTACATGGAACTCTTTTCCAAGGCTGGGAAAGGTATTCAGGGTGTCACAGATAAATAGAAGGGTGGAACAGATAAGGAGTGAACACGTGTTGCAAGAGACCATTCCAGGTGAAATTAGTCCAATAAAAGATATTACCTGACCCACCTTGTCTCTGATATCCTGGGAACAACACATCTACAACTCTTCTGAAGTGCTCATTCTATCTTAGGCTAATTTCCAGGGGGTCTTTTTCCCTGAAGATTCAGCCACAAACAATAAATATTGCTTCAAGCTGGGTGCTGGGGAAATCCTTGACAGTCTGGAGCTGGTGAATTTTTCTGCCTATCTGCAGCTGCTGCTACAATCTATGGATTGCAAATGGCAGTGCTTCCTGCTGTGTTTCTCCTGCTGCTGTGCTTCCTTTTGTACAGGGAAATGACCAGTTGATCCAAACAGAGTCTCTACACCTTCCTCTGATGCAGCTGGTGCTAGCCACTGTCAGAGATAGGCTATTAGACAAGATGGACTGCGCTCTGATCCAATATGGCAGTTCCTATGTTTCTAGTTGCAGATCCACGTGGACTTCTGATCCTCAGCATGAAGAGGGTGCAGGCCTCCTGTGCTGGCTCCCCAAATCCATGGCTATAGTCCTCATCTGTGGAATAAGGGTTGGCAGGATTGCCCCCCCCCCAGGGTTAACAAGGCCTCAGACTCCCTCACTTCTTTCTACCTCTTGATTCACATGAGCTACAGACTATGTTAACCCCACCGTTCCCACCTGCCTCCCCATGGAAGCCAGTAACTGCTAAGGGTTGGAGTTGAGACCTAACCAGTGACCACATTACTTTCTTTCTCTTACAAACTGATTTTGGAGCTGAGACGGTTTCTGCCAAGTTTCTGCCTGGCATGAATTTATACAGCACAGTTATAAATGTCTAAAAATAGCTGCTTACAGTGGAATGGCTGACATTCCCTATATGGTGCAGATGAATGGAAGAGTCTTTGTAAAAAGCCTGTCAAGATGCTGGGCCATGTAGCTAGCCATGCTAAATAACAGGAATGGAAAAAGCAGCCATGAGGAAGTGAAGCACATGGTAACACAATAGAAGTCATGGCACCGAACCCTGTGGTTATAATGGACACGTCTGTCTGTTTTTACCATTTATGGACATTTGTTCTTGTACTTCATACAGGAAATCTGGCTCTTGTGGTTTTTATTCCAAGACACATAACTAGTTTGGGGTTCGCTTTTTTAAAACCACATTCATGGAAGCCACCAACCTGCTGTAATTCCCTGATACAAACTACACACAGAGTCTGTGCGGAAAGCCAGGAGCAATGTTTCATGACTCCTGGCTCTACCGTATCATTATCAAGGGTGGATATTTCTGAGTGAAATTCTCCTGGGCAGAACAGCAAGGGCTTGATGAATTAAGCTTCTCAAGCGCCCTTTCTGACTCACTCCCTCCTGTTGAAAGTCTGATTCACTGTCATGTGGGACAGGCCGCAGGGGCTTGCTTACATGCTTAAACAAGCTTGGATTACCTGTGTAAGACACATAACTCCACTTCCTCCAAGATAATATGAGTCTCTTCTGACTGAGCAAGCTTTCAGTCTACCTGCAGGCTCTGGTAAGCATCCTGCTGACTAAAGAATCTGAGTATTGGGATTTCTCAGTCCATTCCAGAAAGCACCAGTTTGTTTAAGAGATTACCATAAAATATCAGGCCTAAATCCCTCTGTAAGGGCTAGATTTATGTTTTCCTAGGTTTTTTGGCCAGAAGGGAGCCTCAGGACCATTTAGCCTGATCTGCAAACCACAGATTTCACCCAGTGAGTTCCTGCAACAGTTTGTTTCCCAGGAGTGCCAGACAATTCGATCTGAAAGAAGCTGTGGGTTCAATGGGAGAGGCCTCACAGGCAGAATTAACTGAGTATGAGTCTGTTCCAGATCCTCCCTTTGCCTTCAGAAAGCATTTGCTGGAATGGCCACTTATTCCTCAATACTCCATGACCAGAGATTATTCACCACTGACTTGATTGATGAAGCTGGTTCTCCCACATAGGCCAAAGGGATTGCCTGGCACCTGCTATGTGTGTTAATAGCTGCAAGACAACCTCTCTCACCTCTACAATTCAGTAGCAGACACATCAGTTGATTTTGCAACTCATAGAAATGTAGGGCTGGAAGGAAACTCAAGAGGTTAACTAGTCCATCCCACTGCGCTGTGACAGGACCAAGTAAACCTAGAACATTCCTGACTGGTGTTTGTCCAACCTGTCCTTAAAAGTGCTGGGGATGCCACAACCATCTGTAAAATCCTATTCCAGAGCTTAACTACCCTTATAGTTAGGAAGTTTTCCCCAATATCTAATCCAGGCCTGCACAACATATGGCCCGTGGGCCACATGCGGCCCGCAGAGCCTCACTATGCGGCCCGCAGAGCCTCACTGTGCGGCCCGAGGGAGCATTCTAAATCACCCGCACACAGTGCTCTGCGGGCAGCCCAGAGCCCTTTAAATCCCAGCCACGGCTGGGAGTCAAAGGGCTCTGGGCTGCCCACAGCGGTGGGGAGCCCAGAGCCCTTTAAATCTCAGCCACAGCCGGGAATCAAAGGGCTCTGGGCTGCCTGCAGAGATTCCCGGCTGCGGCTGAGATTTAAAGGGCTCAGGGCTCCCTGCCGCTGCGGGCAGCCCAGAGCCCTTTGAATCCCGGCCGCTGCTCCAGCGGATGGGCTGGGGCTGGGATATAAAGGGCTCGGGCTCCCCTCAGCAGCAGGAGCTCTGGGCCCTTTAAATCCCTGCCCCAGCCCCGCAAAGCTCCGGATTCCTCCAGCCACCAGAGCCCTGGACCCTTTAATTTGCCCCTGAGGGCTCCCAGCCACCTCTTCAGCTGGGAGCTCCTGGTTGATTTAAAATCAAGTATCACCTCCCAACCCCTAACCTTCCTTTTTGGCCCACAGCTGTTTTGGTGGGGTGGCGCTGGGGAAGGAGGGTTTGTTTCTGCAGGGCTAGGCGGTGCTGGAGCGGGGTGTTTTCGTGGGGCCAGGAGGTGCTGGGCGGGGGTGTTTCCACAGGGCCCAGGGGTTTCGGCCCTCAGCTGTTTTCTTTGGGGTAATGTGGCCCTCGCCGCTTTATGAGTTGTACAGGCCGGATCTAACCTAAATCTCCCTGTCACTGGGCCAGGCTTCTCCCCAGCCCCCCAGCGTCCACTGCTGTGCCCAGTCTCTTTCAAGGAGGTTTATTTTCATAATAAAAGCACATAAAGCAGAAAGACAGTCACAACTCAGTTCTTACTTTCAGGTTTCAGCTCCACCTCCCTCATGAGCCTCAGGCAGGTTCCCAGGTCTGGCTAGGTTGTCCCCCCTGAGCAGCTGGACCCCTTGCTCCAGGAGACCCACCACAGGGGTTCGCACCACTCCAATGTGGCTTTGTCTCCCTAGGGCACAGCTAATCTCACCCACCAGCAGCCCTTCAAAGGCCCAGTGTAGCCCAGCTCTCTCTAAATGACTGGATTGGACTCCCTAGCTCTAGCCCAGGAGAGCTGGGCTCAGCCTAGCTACAGGAACCAGCTACCCTGTGACACTCCCTTGCTGCCGATTAAGCCCGTTATGTCTTGTCCAGCCTTCAGTGGACATGGAGAGTAACTGATCACACACGACTTTGTAACAGCCCTTAACATATCTAAAGACTGCTGTCAGGTCCCCCCTCGGTCTTCTTTTCTCCAGACTAAACATGGCCAGTCTTTTTAACCTTTCCTCACAGGTCAGGTTTTCTAAACCTTTTATCATTGTTGCTGCTCTCCTCTGGACCCTTCAATTTGTTCACATCTTTCCTCAAGTGTGGTGCCCAGAACTGGACACAGTGCTCCAGTGGAGGCCTCTCCTGCACAGTGGAGTGGGACAATTACCTCCCCTGTCTTACATGTGACAATCCTGTTAATACACCCCAGAATTATATTAGCCTTTGTCACAACTCCATCACATTGTTGACTCATATTCAATTTGTGATCCATTCTACCCCCCAGATCCTCTTCAGCAGTACTACCACTGAGCCAGTTATTCCCCATCTTGTAGTTATGCATTTGATTTCTCCTTGCTACGTGAAGTACTTTGGACCGGTCGTTATTGAATTTCATCATGTCGATTTCAGACCATTTGTCTAATTTGCATGTGGTAGGCAATGTCTGGCCCTGAGTAAAGCCAATATATAGTGTATTGGGGTATCAGGCTCATTCTGCAGATGGGGCAAATTGCATTTTAAATTCAGGGACACGGGCTGTAGCGAGAAAGCTGGGCCATGTACACCCCTCAGTCCATGCAGGGTCAATGGAGGTCTCTGCACAGATCAAGAGAAGAAAACCTTTCTGTAGCCACCAAACTCCTACTAGTTGGCCTAGTTTGTGCTGCATCATGCAGTGGGGGAAAAGTGCTGTAGGATGCTATGTTCACAGCATACACACTGAGAGGTTAGATAAACACAATAATACTCTTGCTGAAAGGTTGCAAAATAACAGCTTTATTTCTTAGAATTCAGAATGATAACACATAAGAGCCCAAAACCAGAAAGAAATCAGATTGCTCCCTAAGAAAGCGAGGCACAATTCACCTCACCTTACTACAGGCTGTCTGCCTCCAGCCTGACTGCTGCTAGACCCAGATCACATGCTTCCTTACAGAAACCCCTAGTCTGCAAGCAGGACCAGGAAAAAGCCATTTAAAGTGACAACCTACAATTTCAGTACAGTTCTCAATACACCACATAGGGGACTTTGGGGACTCCCAAAACCAAGCAGTATGTGCATTTTGGACGTACACTGGCCCTACCAAGTTTTTAGAAAATCTAGCCCTTGAAGTATCATCATTAGACTCTGATCAGTGAGATATCCAGCCTCCTCTCAGTGCTATTTCTCAGGTCATATGTGAGAGCATTAAAGTCATGTTACACACGATGCCATCTTACTTTACTGATTATTTTCTAAAAATAAAACTTTAATATTGGCAAAACCTGAAGGTTATGAGAATGAGATAAACGCATCAGTGGGGGGTGGGGTGGGGGACAGGTGTTTGGAACTTCTGCTATATATTGTAGCAGCAATCTGTTTTTCATGAGAAAAGAGCATTTACCTAGGACCATATCTATGTATTTGTCTTCTCACTAACTTGCCCTCCCTAATGCAGAAATGCATAATATAGAAGTGTTTGTTCTGAACAAAGCACGTCGCAGTCAACATTTATGTACATGAGGAGATCGTAGCGGTCCCATAGATAGCATTTTAAACAATACACTGAGATGTTAAAGTTTTCTTCTCAGCTCTCAGAAAACTCTACCCATCTTTGGTTTTCTTTCATTGTTAGCGCCAGTAGGGAGAAATGCAGGTGCCATTGAAATCAATGGTAAAATTCTCATTGACTTCAAAAGGGCCAGAATTTCACTACGGTTTTCCGCTAATGGTAATGGTAACAGAATACGGACAGTTTTATAGGTAAACCCTGGTAATTTCTTAGGACTAAGGTTAAGATTTTGTCACGGTTATTTTTAGTAAAAGTCACGTACAGCTCACGGGCAATAAGCAAAAATACACGGAAGCCCATGACCTGTCTGTGACTTTTACTAAAGATAAGGGGGGAGGGGGCCTGACTAGAGGCTGACTGAGCCCCATGGGGAAGGGGATGACTGAAGCCCAACCCCTGCTGTGGGAAGAGGGGCCTAACACCTGCCACTGCAGCTGACAGCTCCTAAGCCCCCACTACAGCTCAGGAGGCTGGGAGTTCCAGGGAACCTGCAGTGGTTGGGAGCTGTGGGGCTCCTGCTGCCCAGGATGGCTGGGAGCTCCACGGCCAGCAGCTGGAAGCTCCAGGGGGACCCCACCACCCATGGTGGCTGGGAACTCTGAGGCCCCTCCACCTGCAGTCCCTCAGAACTTTGTGGCCGGCAGTTTGAAGCTGCAGGGTCCCATGATGGCTGGGAGCTCCAACCCTGCCATCCCAGAGCTGAAGCAGAAAATGTCATGGAGGTCTTTGAAAGTCACAGAATTCAAGACTTCAGGACATAATCTTATCCTTTCTTAGAGACTGATTAGCTTTTTGTTTCATGAAGTTGATATCCCAAGTGCATATTTTAATTGGTGTTTGGAATTCTAGGACCTATTTTCCTCACTGGTGAAAACGAAAGATAAGAGATAAATGCTATATAATAAATACTGCAGGCTAGCTCCGCATCTGGAGTAAATCAGCACAGAACCTTTTATTTTAGTGTAGCAACACTGATTTACAACAACTGAGGATCTGCCCCATATCTTTAAATAGTGGTATTCAACTTTGCTATTCATTTATCAACATTTGTCATGCATTAGTATGGAGAGATGCATATGTGCAAAGCCCAATGAAACGCTATGGAAATCAAAAATGAGTAAAGATAATATATTAAAAATGTAAGAGGAAATTCCCATAAAACCATCATTTCCAGAACTTTTAATCCTTCCAGGAATCTTCTCGCAATGCAAATTTTAAAGGAATAAATAATAATCATACCTCGCTCCTTTGGTCCATAGATCTCAAAATGCTTTACAGAGAGAGTCAGTATCATTATCCCCATTTTACAGATGAGGAAACTGAGGCACCAAGTGGGGGAAATAACTTGCCCAAAGTCATACAGCAAGTCAGTGGCCAAGCCAGGAACAGAACCTAGGTTTCCTAAATCCTAGTCCAGTGCCCTATTCACTAGGCTGCACTACCTGTAACAAATGGCCTCTGCTCTTAAACATGAAGCTTCAAAGTGGTTTACTTAATACATGCTAGAATTACCCTCAGTGCTAGAGGGTGCCATTTCTATTACCCATTCTCAGAGTAGTCCCCCTCCGTAGTTACTCTTGAGAGTACCATGCTCGGGCGACTGATTCCAACTTGGGTGCCTCTGGGGGATGACAAAGCCAGGTTATATGAACTGGCTGACAAACTGTTTCTCTTTGTTCGTTGTTCTTCCTTCTTCTCCTCCTCCTCCTCCTCTATCACCCCAATAGGCATGAGAGTGTGGGGATTGAACTTGCTGCGAAGGGCTCCAATGATGCCAACCCTGTTTCAAAAAGAGTCATTGATGTAACTGAAGCACCAGGGCTAAGGAAAACTGGGGTAGGGCATGGAATTTGCAATTTTATATGGAAAATTGAAAAGAACTTTACCTTTTGTTGGGTCAGGCATTACCCTGAGGGAAAACTTTGCCTATGTGCACAGGAATCATGGACCAATTAAGTCCCCAGATCCTGCTCCCCCACCATGCAATGGGACTACATTGTTCCTGCTGGGTCTGGGAAGCAACATGGAGTCAGGAGCCTTAAGTGTCAACGATCCCTTGCAGAAATACAGCCAACAGCTACGGAAACAGCTCCTTACTTGGGTGTAAGCTCAAATGTTGAGTAGTCCGGCAGGTCCTTGCTGCTGCAGGTTGGAAGGGTTCTGCCCCGATGCAGGTAATGGTTCTGGAAGAGATACTGAGCGTTGTCTTTGGGCAAGGGCAGTAGCGTACTGAGCACCGGCGAGCGCTGGCCAACGACACTCTTTATCGCTGGGCGTCTGGCATATACACTCCTTCAGAAAAAACAAATGGGCTTTAGTTTGATCCCGGGAGTGCAGTGCGAGCTCCCCTACGTGCCAGGATAACAAGCAAGGAGTGGTACCTGTGATAGGGAAAGATAACTTTCCTCTGATCGGCAGAGACATCTGTTTTCTGCAGGTTGGGGCTGTTCTTTTCTCTCAATGCAGGGTTAAATATGTCAGAGCGAAGAAGCCTGCCCACTTCTTCCTGAATCTCTTGGAAGTGCTTCCGTCTGAACACCACCCAGGCCACATATGTACAGAAGTTGTAGAAGCACTAAACAGAAACAGAGACCAATCTTACTGAATACGGCTGTGCTACAGAGAAGGCCACAGCGTACAAAGGGGAGGCCCAAATTATCTGCTGGCGTAACTCCACTGAAGTCAACAGAGATACATCAGCATAGAATATGACCCAGTATCAGAGCATATTCTTTACAGTAGAGACTTGTGGCACAGTGGAATGTCTCTTAATGTGACACTTCCCATGAAGCCAAACACCCTGAGTCCTGTTCGGTCTGCCTGTGTTTCAACTGGGAACAGTAGTGTCTCCCCACACCGAGTCACTGCAATGTCATAGGGATTAAGTGGTGAATAAGACATTACTTTTTAAAAATTTATCAAGAAGACTGGAAACGAAATTACATGCCGAATATTACGACAGATAATGAGATCACCGCATCTTATCCTGGCTTGGCAACTTCAGTATTAAAAGACCAAAGCTTAGATGTTCACCTCGTTAGCACCTGGTTAAATACCAGGGATACTTGGCACAGGCTGAACATGTCCCCATTACATAGAATTTCTGCTAAGAGCTGATCTAGGCCAGAAAGTTTCATAGCTATAGCTACATCTCTTGAGTGTGAAAACTCCACACCTCTGGGTTGTAGCTGTGCCGACCTAACCCCTGGTATAGACAGCACTAGGTCAATGGAAGAATTCTTCTGTTAACCTAGTAACAGCCTGTTGGGGAGGTGGATTAACTATATTGTCGGGTTGGTGTAGGTAGCGTCTACACGGAAGTGCTACAGCTCCGCAGCTGCGCTCCTGTACCGTTTCAGGTATGAACAAGCCCTAAGTAAGCACATCACAATCCACTGGAGTCCAAAATATCGTATTGGTTTCAAATGGTTTTCTATGAATCTGGTGACATATGGTATCTGGAAATTAACTGTCAAAACCTGTTCACGGAGCTATTCCTGCACAGACATCTAGAAACATTACTATGAATGATGGGATATGTTACTGTCATCTTTAAGAGTGTTACATTTCTGAATCACACAGTGCTAGGCTCACAGCTGGAATTGTGATCTTTGGATTTAACCCGAATGGAAGTTTCAAACTGAACTCTATTTTCTTGCTGATTTTTTTCCTTTCATCAAAGGCAAACTGCTTTGTTATTGTAGGGTTGCTCATGAAGATTTTGAGCTGCTTTGTTTTATTTTCTGTAGGGACAATGAGGAACAACACGGAGGCCTTCAAAATTTGAGTAAAAGAGCACACAAAGTGATGAAAAACACAGGACAAAATTCGTGGCTGACCCACTTCCTCAGTGTCTTGTCTCAGCAGGAACAATTCTGAAAAAGTGTGTTAGTGACAATTTAAACAACTCACTGCTTTCTCCACCACTAGGTATCCTGGCCCGGAGCCAGGATACTGATTTACACCACTGACTTCCACAGAGCTAAGTCAGCTTAGATCAGCTGATGATCTGGCCCAATATCTTGAACCCAGGGCAGTTACCATTTCTGACGCTTCCTCATTTCAGCTTATTTTAGGATTAGCGAAAAAGCTCAGCGTCTATCCACGAATGTCTCTTTCTTACCTCAAAGAACTCTCGGTCCTTCTGTGTTGATGATGTTTTTCTCCTAAGACAATCAACAATAGCACAAAGTTAATCGCCGGAGTTATGTTTTCAAGTCTCTGAACAGCATACTGGACACAAATCATATGGCTACCACCAAGCTGACATTTCACCAGCACAGTAAGGCTGGTTGCTGAGCAACCATCTTTACCAGCAACACAGAGGCCCAGTGTCCAAGAGAAAGGCAGGATTTCTGGACTGACTCAGAAAGAAAAGAAAGAAAATGCACAACGCTATGTGGCTTAGCTAATTAAATCAGCCAGAGACCAAATGTCATGGGCCTGATAGTTGGAGGTGCTGAGCACCTGAGGCTCCCATTAATGTCAAATAGAGTTTTGGGTTCTGTGTCTATTAAAATCTGGCCCTGTGGGTGAGATTTTAAAAAATACTCAGCCTTGGTCTAACTTCGCCCCCAGTGAAGTCTATGGAAAAACTCTCATTGACTTCAATGGGGGCATAGCTAGGATGGGAGCAATATTAGCTCAAAGCTGAGAGAAGATACATGAGACATGGAAGGGAGAAGATTTCTGGGACTCAGAGAGGAAATGTAAAACTCACAGAAGAATGACAAAGCTTTAGGAGAACGGTCTCTGTTAAAGTAACAGTAGCGTTCCTCGTGAAAGGCTTGCTCTGGAAATACATCGATCTGATTGTGCCAAGTGTTTGGGACACCGGACCAGCTAACCCCTGCCATAGACATACCTGTAGATCTGGAAGGCAGAACCCCTACCTACGAGGAGCCATTCAATCATTCTGCAAGGCGGCAGACTTTGCTCCCACAAAATGGGGAGCAATTTCCCCCCCAATCCAGGCCCTACAGATTCCTACAGGACCTGGGTAGATCTCTGCCTCCATGCCAGCACTCAGGGCCACTGTAGCTTTCCTTGGTTTCCCAACAGTGCAGCATCAATTGTTCCACACGACCAGGGCTTCCCCAGTTGCCACTGCACCCAGAAACCTCAGTACAGAGGGAGAGCAAAAGTGATATGCTCTAGGCTGCATGAATTGTTCACTGGCTTTATTGGCCAGGGGAAAGATGTGCATCCCTCCCAGCCCCACTCCGTTCCTCTGCCCTCTTTCCCCAAACCTGACACCTCCCCAGCTGCAGATCCCAAACCCTATGTGCTATGCAGGGTTCAATGTTAGGAGAGATGATGGCACAGAGGCAGCTGATTCCCTTCAGCATGGGAAGGGTAGGAGCCCCTGAGCTTAACAGTGGCCAAGCAACGTGGCCCATTGTCACTGCAGAATTCTAAAGCCACTTCAGTGTATTTTGTTGCTCATCGGTACCTGTAATGCGCTATCAGCCATGAACATTATAATCATGAAATCTAACAGCGGATTAAGTAAAATGACTCCTTAAGAGCTGATTTCACCTTTTAGCACGATGTAGCTTGTGCAGTCTCTTAATGACAAAATCCTCCAACTGCCTTCTGCATTCTAGGAAAACCAACCACTCTAAATGAAAGACTGACAGAAAATAGCCTTTCAACTGGAGCCCAGCACGGCTGTGGTCTCCATCCTCTCCCTTCCAATGCTAACCATGCAGGGGGAGGTAAACCCAAGAAAACTGCTCAAGGTAAAACTTCCTAAAGTTAGTGGGAGACTTCAGTTCCTGTGTTTGGTGCACTCTTACTCATTAGCTAAGAAAATGACGGCGGAGTTAGGAAAAAGATCAACTTCAACAAGCTCAGGAGGGGGCATTGTAAGAAACATGTGAATGGCTAAGTGAGTGACGTGCATCCTGGGCACTAGAAACCCAGTCAGAGGGAGTTTGTAGAACTGCCAATGAGTCTGCAGAAATGAATGCATTAGACATAGTGGAGGAAAGCGCAGCCAAACCCAGATGCTACATTAAGCAGAGGCGTGTGTGCTTATGAAAACACAATGTTCTCTAACTTTTATAGGACCCGGCATCCTGCGTGTGGATGCAACTGAAAATAAATGCTTCAGATGCCATTTTAGCTGCTCTCTGATCCACAGCTATGTGTTTTATGGACCAGGGACCACAACAAGGTCCGGGTGAGTCCTGCCTCAGACTTCAAGTGGGGCCCTGCTTTAGCCATATTTGTGTAAGCAATGTATGCAGCTCTGGGGACACAACCTATTTTTTTCCCATTATGACAAAATGCCCAGAAGGAAATTGGCACTATAAAAAAATTGCACAATCTGTTCCAGCAGTTTCAGAGGAGAAAGCTAGACACACCTATTCCTTCCTCAGGGTTGGAGACATAAAAGAACTAGAGCTCATACACACAAACAGGTTTGCTAGGGAACTCCTCAAAACACAGTCTGAGATAACATCAAAATAGAACTCCTAAGCTGCGCTTCACAAACATTTCAGTCATTATTAAGTTGCATGTGGATACCATTTGAAGCCTCACGCTACTCTTCCTCCAGAATAGACTCCTTTCTAAACACTTGGAGAAAACTTCACAGGAACAGTTAATAACTTAACAGCTGGGTATGAATAATTATAGTACAGCTGAGTGGGAAATGCTTTTCCCATCCCTGGAAAAATGTTGAGATTTCAAAAAAAAAATCCCATTCCAAATCGGCACAAAAAGTCGAAATCTCAAAAATTGACACAAACCAACAATCTGAGAAACAATCAGGCTTGTGTCAGTTGAAACATTTCATTTCAGCCTTTTTGAAGTGTTTCGGTTTTGACCTTTTTTGCATATTTAATTTTAAAAAATATATAATTAGCTTAGATTTCTAACTGAAAAGTCATATGGAACCAAAGCAACAAATTTTGTCATTTAAAAAATGCTGAAGTGTACCATTTTAGCAATTTCAGAACTTTATTTCCCCAGAAGTTTTTCAAATCGAGAAATTAGTGGAAACTGACCCTGTCCCATGAACAGTTTAAAAGAATCAGTGTTTTCCAACAAAAATGCTGAATTGAAAAATTCTCAACCAGCTCTAATAATTGGAAAATGTTGATCAGCGTGACACAATTGCATTTGTTTTAGGAAGCCTATGGAATTGCCAGTGACCACTCAGCCATTTCAATGCTAATCTTAGTCAATTTGGGAAAGTTTATATATTATTTATGTAATTGCAAAACACGTTTGTATCTCTCACAGGTGGATGGATGAATAGACTCAAACACATTCATGATGTGTTGGGTTTTCAGTTGCCTTCAATGGGAGCAGAGATAGGCCAAAGCTGAGCACTTTTGAAAATCCCAACCTTACTTTAGATAGATAGGTAGATAGGTAGATAGATATTTTCAAAAGCACTCAGCATTGGCCTACGCCTGTGTCCTTTGAACTCAATTGAAAATCCCACCTATAATGAATATACTTGATTGCTTCTCGTCCCTCTTCCCACCCTTCCTATATTGTTTGTCTTCTTAGACCATGTCTATACTACAAAATTAGGTCGACCTAATTTACACTGGCACACAACCACCACAGTTATTAAATCACTTGTGAGTGTGCACACTTGGCTCCTTGTGTTGGTGCTGCGCATCCTCACTAGGAGTGTTTGTATCCATTGTATGGTCAGTGTGGGGCATTGTGGGACAGTTCCTGAAAGCCAGTAACAGTCAATGTAAGCAACACAGTATCTACACTGACACTGCGTCGACTTACTTACATCGACTGTGACTCTACTCTATGAAGGAAAGTGATGTTATCAAACAAGTGTGGCGAGGCCTTTATGTTGGGGGAGCCACATTTAAATGAAGATGCTTGGACAGCTAGGTTGACACAAGGCAGCTTATGTAGACCTACCCATGTAATATAGACCAGGCCCTAGACTCTAAGCTCTTTGAGGCAGGGACCACATCTATCTCTATGTTTCTACAGAGCCTGACACAGTGGGGCCTCAATCCTCTTCAGAGCCTCTGGGCACAATTGTAATGTAAATACTAAATAATACTGACAATTCTCATTCACATCTCTTCACTTTTTACCCAGACTGTTGCAGGGTTTGTTTTTTTTTAATTAACTTCTCTCTATATAGCTACAACCCTGCTCCTTTGCCTCTACCAGGAAAGAGAAGAGAGAGAATTGGCAGCAGACTCAGTAAGTAAGGCAGAGCTCCTTTTCCACTGATTTCTTGTCCAGGGAGTTTTATCCTAGCAAGGACTGTGAGTAGATTAGTTCTTCAGAGCCAGTAGCTCTAGCTGGCCCAGAGAAGACATTGCACAAATGAGGTCTTGTACCCGCAGCCTTTGAAGCTGTATTACAGTCTGTGCTCCGACCGGAAAAACAAAATGCTAGCATGACCCTCCCTGTCCAATCAGCAAGACAATGAAAACAACCCCACAGCATCATCCCAAACTGCAATCAGCCCAGAGATCCAGCAGCTGGTCACACAATGCTGTGTGTGCTGGTCATACAATCCTGTGGTCCCAGGGTGCACAGGGAGTACTGTGCTGTGCTCTTTACTCCTCATGCTTCAGGGCCTCATGATATGGGGCACACACTGGCAATCTACATTTGGAGGGACTGGGGAACAGTTTGGTCATGGAAGTAGGTAGCAGAAGGCTTCAGCAACAGACAGCAACAGTGTGGATGGGCTGTGCCAGCACAGTACGCTGGTGCATAGCAATTCACTGATCACAAGGAGGTATGTGACATAGCACTGGTATCACAGTATGGTATATTACATGGATTAACTAGTTTACCTTTCTCCTTCTAAGAGGTATTAACCTTCCCTCCTCCCTGCTACATTGTTCTCACAATCTCCTCTGAAGCTTTGGAAATGGCAATTAATGTCAGCATTGTCATTTGCCCAGTTGCCTGTGCTGGACCTGCTCAATACCACATTGCTCCTATAGCCAACAAGGCTTCTGCACAACTGGATCTGAGCTGCAAGTCAGGTTTCCAAAGTCCTGCTGCAGTGTGTTGCAGCCCTATGGGCTGTGTTATGCAGAAGGTCAGACTAGAGGACACAGTGGTCCCATCTGGCCTTACAATCTATGAATCACTTGGCAGGCCTCCTATTTATAACAAAAGTCTATAATATTTTCCATGCTGCTCACTTTGGCCCTGGCCAATGCTTTCCCTCCTGCAGTGCTCACTTGGACTGGGTTATTGTGGGCTTTTGTCTTTGTCAAAGAAAAGATCTGGCTAGACTGCAAGTGGGAGACGTGACTGCAGCACAACTAGACATACCTGAGTTACCTTTGATCTAAATGAGATCAAAGCCAGCATGAGCAACACTAGCAATGAAATCGCAACACATGGGAGGCTGCACAGGTTAGCCCTGTCGGCCAGGAATACCAGGACACTGCCGCCACTCATACTGCTGTGGCTTCAATGCTATTCTTACTCAAGCTAGCTTTGATCTAGCTAGATCACAGCTGACTTCGGTATGACTACACCTGCTGCAATCACACCTCTTGAGTGCAGTGCAGACATACCCAAAATGAGGGCCCTGGCCCATGCTTGGACTGGCTGGATGTCAGGTGTAATGGCAACAATTGCCCCCACAAGCAGTGTAGAGTCAAGGTCGATGTAGTTAGGTCAACGCAGTGTCAGTGTAGACACCATGGTGCTTATGTTGACTGTTACGGGCTTTCAGGAGCTGTCCCACAATGCCCCACACTGACTACAATCAATACAAGTGTACCTGGTGAGGAGTCATCATAGGAAAAATTACTCAGTGCATTTCCTTACTTTCCACAAGCCATGTGATGCTGCTCAGCCCTTCCTAGTCCAAGAATAAGAATGCAGTACACCTTGGCAAGGTGTTTCTTGGTTCCTGCTAGCTTAGCCAATGTCTCTTCCAGTTCTTTTTGGTCTAACACACTGGGGTTTCTGTTTTAAAAGAAGGAAAAAGAGTTATTTTAAAGAGTGTTTCGTTTAGGTGGGATAAGTCTGAATCTTTATGAAAGGAAAGAATATGTATAAACCATCACACTGCATGAACCAACCCAGAGGACCCGTTTGCAGTCAGATTGATTGAGAGCATTTTCAGGGCTGGTGGGGCAACACAGCATGGGACTTGGCCCCATAAGTTCTCTCTGATCTTGCAGGGTTTGCAAGCTCCACATCCACAGACTGCCAGGGGAATCTCTCTGGTCTTACCAAGCCTGTGAGCCCTTCTTGTAGCCTAGACATGGATCCTTGGGACTTCTTGCAGGTTCAGATATACATCGTATATGGGCACACTTCATTGTACAATTGGTGCCACACTGACAAACATCTCCAAAATCCTTCCAAAAAGTGCTGAAAGGTTCTCATCCTCTTTTAGGACAAATTAATAAAGCAAATGTAGAACTCTCAGACTAAGCCATTTCTGAAATATTAGATTCCAGGAACAATAAAGGTAGAAGATTATTTTTAGGAAGTGAAGAAAACACATGTTTGTATGTTTTCTAGCTCAAACTGCCACCCATGGGGTGGATTGACTTTCACTGCTTTTTGGAAGGATGGCTGGTTGAGTCTGGAGTTCTTTGCTCAGTGTATCAGTAAGAAATCTGCTACTACTCAGGCTGGGACTCATAAAGAATCAGAAGAGCATCAAGTAAAGATAAAACACAGAAGTTGTCTTTCTTTACCACCCCCAGATCAGAAACCTGATCAACAGGGTCATGGGAAAAGGAATCTAGATGGACCCAGAGGGGCTCTGACATGAATGCCTCTATAACCTTCCAAAGCAAGAATGTTTGAAACGCAGAGGTAATTGGTGAGTTCAGTCAAGTTACATACTTTTTAGCAAGAGTCTAACTATTCACCGTTTCAGTGGACAGCATCTTGTCTTTCCTGATGGAGACACTAGCAATTTCAGGACCTGCAGGGTGCCTTTCACCAGCCATGAGATCATCTTACTGGTCGCAGCCCCCAGCTCTACCAGCAAATCCAAGACCACGTATGTGAAATAACATTTATGATTTATGGATCTCGTTTATTTATTTATGAATAAGGCTACGTTTTAGTCATGGGTATTTTTAGTAAAAGTCACGGACAGGTCACAGGCAATAAACAAAAATTCACAGCCTGTGACCTGTCCATGACTTGTACTATATATCCCTGACTAAATCTTGGGGAGAGAGGCGGCTCGGGGGATAATGCTATTTAATTTCCCCCTATCCTTTGTCATAACCCTGAGAAAAAGCTGAGAGATAGAGAGCTTTTAGTAACAGTGCTTAGCTGAAAAGAGGCTTGGAACTCTGAGCAAACACATTATCTCCTATTGTTTGATTCCTCCTGTGTTCATCAAAACAGGAATTTGTTCATTCATTGTAAATAAACAGGAGTACATCAAAGAGATAAATGATTCTGTTATCAAGTTCTCCTCCTAATGAAACCAATGCACAGGACCCTGCATTTTGTCTAACCACTTGGGTCAAAACGACATAACAGTATATAACTATCTCACAAATACTTCTCACGCTGCAACATGCTTATAACATCTAGTCACACTTTATAAACCATTTATAAGTGGAGCCCTAAAATGAAATGTGGCCCAAAAATCAAATCTTCCTTAGGCACAAGACCACAGATGAAAAATTTCAAGTGGAATCTATTTATGTAAGGACATTGATGGGGGCTGAAATCAGGCATATGATGGAAAGCTATTTTCAACCTTATCTACTTTGGAATTTTTATTGTAGCTCCATAATATATGGGCACTAATTTGGCAGGTTGCTGGACATAAAACCCTGCTAAGGGTTGATATGTCAAAAATCCTGCTGGAAGCTAGGAAACAGGTTGAAACGTCACAAGCTGCTGACTGACTAACTTTGTGCAGAGGGATACACACCTTTGCTCATTTATAATAGCTGCTGTCAATTATGTGGGACACTAGTGAACAAGATTACTTGGGGCTCTATCTTGCAAACACAAAGGGCTGGGCTTAATGCTTACTACCATGACTTATCCCAATGAAGAAAAAGGAAATATAAGTTGTAGTTTATTAGCACTGCAGTAGCACCTTGAGGCTCCAGTTGAGATGGTGGCCCCATTTTACTAGGCACGGTGTATATCTATACAGTAAGTGGCAGTCCAGGCCCCAAAGAGCACACAGTATAAATAGACAAGACAGACAAAGGAGAACAAACATATTAGGAAGGAAGGAGAGACTATTCTCAGTAGTGAGCAGTATGTCTAGGAGTATGTGTTTGTAGGACTGGGCTCTCCATCTTTAACACTGTAAACTGTGCCTGGTTGTGTCAGCATTTCGAAACATACCTGTAATGCTCCCCTTGTAGATAAAAGACCTTTACATTCAAATGTCCCAACAGAGACAGTAATGGGAAATCTAGTCTGTATCTATTATGAGCCCAATCCTGCAGCAGTCCTTGCTTATGTGTGGTGTCCCATTGAAGCAATGATACTATTCACCTGAGTAAGGGCTGCATGCATCGGTAGAGTAAGGCCTTGTGTCCTTAAATCAGTAAAGTCTCTTACTTACACCATAAAAGATTTGGGTTTCTTTTCCAGGGCAATTTTTTCCAGATAATACGATAAATAGAAAAGCAGAGCCATGAGGAACTCATCCAGCTGCTTACTCCTAAATGGAAGACAACAAGATTACCTTCATGAATGTAATACTACTGATGTAAGGCTGAACCTAAAAATATGTCCTTGCCCCAAAGCGCCTACAGTCTACCAACACTTAGTACTTAGCCTAGAGCTTCCTAGCAGACCCTAAGCACTACACCCACTAGTAAGGGTTTGCAGGGACATGCCCTACAGAAATACTAATCAAAACAGTCCAAGAAACACGCTGAAGAGTGGATCTGCATGTGGACATTCCAGGAGATGGGCCTTCTGAAGCAAGTGGGTTATAAAACATATGACTTCTGTGTACAAAATACATCATTAAGTGTGGAACCCGCATTTAAAAGTTCAAGCAGAAAAACGCCTCTCTTCTCAAGTGATCATTCCTTAGGGCTAGATTGTGGCTATAGGCAGGGCCCTGAGCAAAAGGTAGTGTGGAAGTGGTACCACCCCATTGTGCCTCAGGGACATATCTCTGAGGTACAATTCCTTCTCTGTTTCCTTCTTGTTCTGGGCAGCAGGGAAGTAATTTACTGCTGACAAATACCAGCAGCAAATTCTGACACCTTCTGCACCAGCTCAGCACTTCTAGTATTGGCAGAGCAGAACAAAGGCTCCACCTTGTTCTTTCCTCCTTTCTAGGGCCTTGTGCCAGACCCGATCTGTGGGTAAGTCTGCATAGGGAGACAGTTAGAATTACTACCCTGAATGAATGCTTAGCCCCAAATCACAATCTAGCCCTTAGTAATCACAGTGAAAGACCCTTTCATAAGAGTAAGGGAATTAACTTCTTGCTCTCTGTTAGAGCTGAAATGCAATTGGTAGCACTTTCCACTGAAAGTGGAAAGTGTAGTTGACAGATGAAAGATTTTAAAGCTCTAATATTTTGCTCTCCACTTTTTATAAGCTCTGAATCCATCACCATCAGTTATTAAAACACACAGCACACACACACACACAATTCTTAGAACGAATTCCAGATTACATACCTCATAACTGCTGTAAAAGATGGTATATGATATGATTCATCTTCTTGAACAAGAAACAAAGCAGCATCTAAAAATGCACCAAGTGGAAAAAAATGGATGTCAAAAATATTTCTGAGGAAAAACTTTTAGAGGAAATACTTTTCTAATCTGTAAGGATAACACTGTGCTGAGACCAAATGACAGTGTTTACTCACATTTAACATCGTCTAATGTAATACACTCATTTTGTCCCCGCTTCGATAGCCTAGGGGATTTCTCTTCTTGTATATTCATTCTTTTCTCAGGGAATCTTGCACCAAACAAATCTCGAAACATACTAGGAGTCGATCTACAGGCAGGATTTAAAGTACGCTGTTAATTCCACTGATTTGGATTATGTCAGATACAAGTTTGCTGTTAATAACTGGGACATTCTCTTTTCAGTTGATTCAATTTAAAAATGAAACTGGTAGTTAAAAAATGTTTGATGAATACTCTGATGTCTTTCTTTCTTTCTTTCTTTCACAAGCTACTGCACGTAGACCATGTTCAGCCAACCAAGGTCCTTCAACTCTTCAGAGCACTTCTGAATGTGGTTCTTTCATTTGGTAATATCATAAGTTTTGGCCGTACCTCTTAGGTCAAAGACATTTTAGGTTATGGGTGGTAAAGAGGAAAGTTAACTGTGCCTTTTAGTGTATACCAATATAGTCCATGTGTAACATAAATAATAATGGTAACAACAAATGTAATCTTTGAAGTGCTTTACAAACATGAAAGAATTAAGTCATCCTCACAAGACCCCTCTCTATAGGTAAGTGTTATTGTCCTCATTTTAACAGATGTGGAAACAGCAGCAGAGCTGTTCAGTGACTTGCCCACGACCAAAAGGAGCTGGAGTCAGAGCTAGGAACAGACATTAGGAATTCCTGGCTCCCAGTCCTGTGCTCGGACCACTAACCACACAGCCTGAAATGACTGCTGAAGTGACAGATTACTTTCTGCCTTACATACTTTGTTCAAACAAAATAAAATATAAATTCTTAAAACTATGGGCAAAAGGTCCCACTCAAATAACGCTGCTTTCCCGTTTTAGCCAAGTGAGTTTAACCCGGAATACCTGTCTAGTGTTTTACTGCCCATTTCCTGAAAATGGATGGTTTTGCCCTTCTTGAGTTTCTCTTTAGCATCTGCGGTGGGGATGGAGCTGTAACACACACAGAGTGAACATTCAGAAAGGTAAAGTGCAATTGGAGAGGGAAGTGCTGCAACAAATTCAGTATACACTGGAATTTAACACCCACATGTTTAAGCCTCCCTGTGATACTGAGACACATCTATAAATGGTGATTGGGTCAGGGTCTCAGACATTGCTCTTGCTATCCACCGAGGCAGGTTTAGAAAGGGACAAATACATCTGACGAATTTCATATCCTCCCACTCCTGCATCTGCCACACAGAGCACTGCGAGATAGGAAGGGAAAGGTTGTTTCCTGCTCCTGCCCCCACTGAAATCAGTGAGCACAGGACTGGGCTCTTAGTCCTCTTGTCTCAGAGAGGATAGGCTTGAAAAGTGAGCCACCTTGTTCCAGAGTTTGCTGTCATGGTCCCTGTACACCAGTGATTCTCAAACTATTGTATCGGTGACCCCTTTCACAAAGCAAGCTCTGAGTGCAACCCCTCTTATACATTAAAAACACTTGTTTATATATTTAACACCATTATAAATGCTGGAGGCAAAGCAGGGTTTGGGGTGGAGGCTGACAGCTCGCGACCCCCCTATGTAATAACCCCGTGACCCCCTGAGGGGTCCCGACCCCCCAGTTTGAGGACCCCTGCTGTACACTGTGGGACACAAGAAATGGAGGAAACCCACTAATCCTTACAGGGCAAGTAGGTAGGCAGGGAGCAGCACACCTGAGCGCAGCAGAGAGGCTGGTAGACTTGCTGGGACCCATTCTTTAAAGGGGCGTGTATGATGGGCAGACCAAGCAGCAGGAGTAGGGAAGAAACAGTATACACAGGAGGAATCCACACCTGAGGAAGACCTGGAATGCATATGAAAGGGGCGGGGAGGCAGCAAGTGGGAGTCATGTGTGACCCGACTCCAAGTCATCCGCCCTGCATGGCACATACTCACAGTCAGCTGTTTCGGGAAAGAACAGGGAGCCTATATTTTTTTCAATGGCCCAAATTTTTTTGTAGATTTCGGCCCATTAAAGTCTTAATCCACAACTGCCACAAAACCATAAAAAATAATAATGTTTAAGAGCAATATCACCCCTTGACAGGCGCAGATGCATTATGCCTACAGGTCCTGGGTGCTTGGAAGTACTTCAGGGTCAAACACAGCAGTGGACACAGCTCCACGTCTTCAGTGAAGTTGCACCCAATGCATCAGTTCTGAATTTGGCCCTTGGCTTTCAGAGCATTGTCTCAGGCATGTGCCTATCTGATATAACATGCCTTGCTGGAATCCTCTTGTAGTGAACACTGTTGGAGAGTAGTGCAAAGTAAATGTCACTAACATATTCATTATTTCTATGGCAAATTTCTCTTTCCATTAAGCTACTGGGGTAAATGACAACATGTCCTACAGAGTGAGAGTTAAGAAGCTATTCCCTCCACAGGGAAAACAAACACGTAGGGTCTGGTGCTGCAGTTCATATTTGGGCAAAACCCCATTGGGATCCAATTTTTATCTGTATAAGGACTGCTGGATCAAGGCTTTAGTTTGTTCATTTTAAAAGTTGTAACTTTTACCTTGCAAATTCAAGTGTTTTGGTATCCTCTTTCCAGTACCACACCCCTGGGGCTATTTTTATCGTCTACAAAAATTAAAATATAATGTCATGTGTAAACTCTTTAACTACTTTTTTAAATCTAATCCAGGCATATTCTCAACCCAATTAAACAAAGTATTTATAATACAAACACTGCGTAGTTTGACCATAGTTTGGTCTGTCTCAATGGTCCATTTCACCCACATGTTGTCAGGCAAGTCCCTGAGAACTGGTTCCTGAGCTGGCCAAATAGACAAAATCTTTGGGGTCAAAACCTGACTGGCTAACGAAGAGAAAAATGAGGTTTTAATTCTAATTTGCTTATTTCAGATTCTAAAGAAGGCCTGAAAGGTTTACTGGGAGGTTTAACTTTTTTTTAACAATAGAAATTTAAATCATGCATACATTGGAAGACTCTGGAGAACCAGTAAGAACAGAAAGGAGTTTTAGTTAGGCTCTTTAAAACACATTATTTTTTGTTTGTTTCAGGTAACATCTATTTAACTTCAAGGACTATTTAAGACTTTGGAAAAAGGAAATCTTTGTTAAAGATTCAGCAGGTTCCTTGCTCATTTAACTTAGGTATGAAGAGTTCGCAAAACATCTTTTAGACCTCCTAGTGGTCATCCAACAAAACCAGAGAAGATCAGATTTTACATTCTTTGAATTTCCAAGTGAAAAATAAGGAGAAAAAAAAATTGGAAGGGAAAAAAAAAAACCACCAAAAACCTTTCAGTCTTCTTTATGCATCATTAAAAAGGACAGATTGCAAAGGCTTAAAAAACCTTTTGCAGGTCACCTTTAAGATAACATGCATCCAATTGCTGGGACTCTTGCTCTTCAATTAAGGATAATTAGTTTAAATACAGCATTGCATTAAGGTTTGCTGTCACTTTTTACCAGCTGACCAACCGGTCTCACAGAAATCCACACAGACTCTGACTCAGTTCTAAATATTGTCAGAACACTGGACTTAAGGCTTGTCTGCACGGCCCCCACAGTCACAGTGTGGATGACAGGGGTGAATTGCAGTGCCTTGTGTAAATCCTGCTAGCATGAACTAAAAGGGCTATGTTTCAAATAGGACTATGCTAATGTAAACTCGGTACCTTTTAGATCACATTAGCAGGGACCACCTGGGGTAGTGAGAGCAAAACACTTTAATGTGCACTGCAGTTCACATTCCAGAAGTTCGCATTGCAAGGCCACGTGGACAAGACCTTAGAATATCAAAATAATTTCATGTCAGCAGAAGGCAACTTGCATAATGGTTAGAATCCTGAACTGGGAGTCAGGAAATCTGGGTTTTATTCCTGATGCTCACACTAACCAATTGTATGATCTTGCCTTCTTTGGGCCTCAATTTTTCCAACTGTCCAATGGAAACAATACCTCCCTTTTTTCAAGTGCTTTGCAATCCTCTGATGAAAGGGGCTGCATAAATTCAGTATCTTGAGACTGTAAACATGGGATTATCAATTCAATTAAAGCTTAAGCAGAAGATGGTTAGTGATGCAGGAAATGATTAATCAGATACAAGTGTAAACAATGATAGCAAAACAGAATAAAGAACTTTACTGTGTCTGCAAACTATACTGTGCAGATATAACTCTCTGGGTATGTCTACACTACGGGATTATTCCAATTTTACATAAACCGGTTTTGTAAAACAGATTATATAAAGTGAAGTGCACACGGCCACACTAAGCACATTAATTCGGTGGTGTGTGTCCATGTACCGAGGCTAGCGTCGATTTCTGGAGCGTTGCACTGTGGGTAGCTATCCCATAGTTATCCCATAGTTCCCGCAGTCTTCCCAGCCCATTGGAATTCTGGGTTGAGATCCCAATGCATGATGGTGCAAAAACAGTGTCGCAGGTGACTCTGGGTAAATGTCGTCACTCAATCCTTCCTCTGTGAAAGTAACGGCAGACAATCATTTCGTGCCCTTTTTTCCTGGATTGCCCTGGCAGACGCCATAGCATGGCAACCATGGAGCCCGTTTTGCCTTCTGTCACTGTCACCGTATGTGTACTGGATGCTGCTGACAGAGGTGGTACTGCAGTGCTACACAGCAGCATTCATTTGCCTTTGCAAGGTAGCAGAGATGGTTACCATCCCTATTGCACCGTCTGCCATTGCAAATTGGTGATGAGATGATGGTTATCAATCATTTTGTACTGTTTGCAATTGGAAATTGGCAATGATGATTATCAATCATTTTGTACCATCTGCTGCTGTCATGGTGCTCCTGGCTGGCCTCGCTGAGGTTGGCCGGGGGCGCATGGACAAAAATGGGAATGACTCCCCGGGTTATTCCCTTCTTTATGTTTTGTCTAAAAATAGAGTCAGTCCTGCCTGGAATATGGGGCAAGTGTCCTAGAGAACCAGAGAGCACAGCTGCTCCATGTCAGAGCCCCAGAGATCCCGCAGAAATGATGAGCTGCATGCCATTCTAGGGGGTGCCCCTGCAACAACCCCACCCATTGCTTCTGTCCTCCCACACCCCTCCTGGGCTACCGTGGCAGTGTCCCCCCATTTGTGTGATGAAGTAATAAAGAATGCAGGAATAAGAAACACTGACTTTTTAGCGAGATAAAATGAGGGGAAGGCAGGCTCCCACTGCTATGATAGTCCAGGGAGTACAGAATCTTTTCTTTAGACACGAAATGGGGGGCGGGGGGCTGATGGAGCTCAGGCTCCAGCTGCTATGATGAGGACGGTTACCCAGCATTTTGTACCGTTTGCCAGGAATGACAGGGAGTCATTCCCATTTTTACTCAGTCGCCCCCGGCTGACCTCACCGAGGCCAGCCAGGAGCACTCATGGGCTGATGACGGTTTTCCACCATTTTGTGCCGTCTGCTATCAGGAAAGGAAGGGGAGGGGATGCTGCTGTTCAGTGCCGCAGCACCGCGTCTACCAGCAGCATGCAGTAGACATACGATGACATTGAAAAATGGCAAGAAATGATTTTTTTCCCCTTTTCTTTCACAGGGGCGGTGGGGATAAATTGACGAGCTATACCCTGAACCACCCAGGACAATGTTTTTGACCCTTCAGGCACTGGGAGCTCAGACAAGAACGCAAATGCTTTTCGGAGACTGCGGGGACTGTGGGATAGCTGGAGTCCTCAGTCCACCCTCCCTCCCTCCATGAGCGTCCATTTGATTCTTTGGCTTTCCGTTACGCTTGTCACGCAGCACTGTGCTGTGGACTCTGTATCATGGCCTGGAGATTTTTTCAAATGCTTTGTCATTTCGTCTTCTGTAACGGCGTTCTGATAGAACAGATTTGTCTTCCCATACAGCGATCAGATCCAGTATCTCCCGTACGGTCCATGCTGGAGCTCTTTTTGGATTTGGGACTGCATCGCCACCCGTGCTGATCAGAGCTCCACGCTGGGCAAACAGGAAATGAAATTCAATATTTCGCGGGGCTTTTCCTGTCTACCTGGCCAGTGCATCCCAGTTCAGATTACTTTCCAGAGCGATCACAATGGTGCACTGTGGGATATCACCCGGAGGCCAATACTGTCGATTTGCAGCCACACTAACCCTAATCTGACATGGAAATACCAATGTCAGCGCTACTCCTCTCGTTGGGGAGGAGTACAGAAACCGGTTTAAAGAGACTTTTATATCACTATAAAGGGCCTCATTGTGTGGACAGGTGCAGGGTTAAATCGGTTTAATGCTGCTAAATTCGGTTTAAACACGTAGTGTAGACCAGGTCTCTGGCTGCTTGCTTAAATGTGTGGTCATGTATGGTCATTAAAACCAAAATGGCAGGTGGTTTAATTTGTACTGAAGTCTTTTGACAGCAAAGAATTATAATTCTTACTGATATAGTAAGCACCTTCCACCATCAGAAGATATTTAAGAAGGCAACTTCCCTAGGAGATTAGTGTCACTAACATGTTAGAACAAGGAGGAGTCCATGTGGCACCTCCATGCATCAGATGAAGTGGGTTTCAGCCCACGAAAGCTTATTCCCAAACAAATGTGTTAGTCTCTAAGGTGCCACAAGGACTCCTCTTTATTTTTGCTGATACAGACTAACACGGCTACCACTCTGAAACCTGTCACTAACATGTTAATAGCATTAACCTTTTTACAGGTGCAGAAATTGAGGCACAAAGTCGCTTTTCCATAAGTCCTCAGTAGAACTGGAAAGAAAACCCAGGAGTCCGGACTCCAGTAGAAAAAGCACCACGTCATTCTCCTCTCCCCTGCACTAGTAGTTAAAGCCAAAATAAACAGCAGGCAGGAGATCACCTTTGTTCCCTTAAAGTCTATATCACCTAGCAGACTGCGTAGGCAGCTTGCTCCTGGCCCTTCTGGCTACTTTAGGGGCTGCAGCCATGCCTGCAAGCTACTGCCAGTGCTGTCCCTACTCGGGCTGTTTGCAGGCGTTATCTGCAACCCTCCTCCCCTTGCACTACCCCGTGACCTCCACGTCTCCCGGCCAGGGCACTGCGAGGAAGTGCTGTGCAGCAGCCGTGGAGGGGAAAGAAAAAGACGGTTACTTACCTTTGTAACTGTTGTTCTTCGAGATGTGTTGCTCATATCCATTCCAGTTAGGTGTGCGCGCGCCGCGTGCACGTTCGTCGGGAAAACTTTTACCCTAGCAACCCAGTCGGGTCGGCTGGGCGCCCCCTGGAGTGGCGCCGCCATGGCGCCCAATATATATCCCAGCCGACCCGGCCACCCTTCAGTTCCTTCTTGCCGGCTACTCCGACAGTGGGGAAGGAGGGTGGGTTTGGAATGGATATGAGCAACACATCTCGAAGAACAACAGTTACAAAGGTAAGTAACCGTCTTTTCTTCTTCGAGTGATTGCTCATATGCATTCCAGTTAGGTGATTCCCAAGCCTTACCTAGGCGGTGGGGTCGGAGCGAGATGTGGCGGTATTTAAAACTGCTACGCCAAAGGCCGCATCATCTCTAGATTGTCTGACTAACGCATAGTGATCGGTGAAAGTGTGTACCGATGACCAGGTCGCCGCACGACATATCTCCTGAATAGGCACGTGCGCCAGGAAGGCCGCTGATGTCGCCTGGGCTCTTGTGGAGTGTGCTGTGAGGTGGCCAGATGGGACACGAGCCAAGTCGTAGCATGTGCGGATGCAAGCAGTCACCCAGGAGGAGATCCTCTGAGAGGATATAGGTTGTCCCCTCATGCGTTCTGCAATCGCTACGAAAAGCTGAGGGGACTTCCGAAACCCCTTGGTTCTCTCGATGTAGAAGGCAAGCGCTCTACGTACATCCAAGGAGTGTAGATGTTGCTCCCGCCGAGAAGAGTGTGGTTTCGGAAAGAAGACGGGAAGGAAGATGTCCTGGTTGGTATGAAAGGTGGACACCACCTTAGGGAGGAACGCCGGGTGGGGTCGTAGATGTACCTTGTCCTTATGGAAGACGGTGTAAGGTGGGTCCACTGTGAGAGCTTTCAGCTCTGAGACCCGTCTGGCCGATGTAATGGCCACCAGGAAAGCTGTCTTCCATGATAGGTGTGTGAGCGAGCATGTCGCCAGTGGCTCGAATGGTGGGAGCATGAGCCTGTTCAGGACTAAGTTAAGGTCCCACGTAGGGGCAGGGCGGCGTACAGGCGGGTATAGTCGCTCCAGTCCTTTAAGAAATCTGGCGACTAGCGGATGAGAAAATATGGAGCGGCCACCTTCACCTGGCCGGAAGGCTGAAATGGCCGCTAAGTGCACCTTTAAGGAGGAAGTTGCCAGGTCCTGCTGTTTAAGGTACCAGAGGTAGTCGAGGATTGTGGAAACTGGGGACTGCGTGGGGTTCACCCCTTGGGAAGCGCACCAGCAAGAGAAGCGTTTCCATTTGGCCCTGTACGTAGAGCGAGTGGAGGGCTTCCTGCTGTTAAGCAGTATATGTTGGACCGGCGTAGAGCAGCTGAGCTCTGCCGAGCTCAGCCATGTAGGAGCCACGCCGTGAGATGAAGGGCTCGCAGGTCCGGGTGGTGAAGCGTGCCATGATCCTGGGTAATTAGGTCTGGATGGAGAGGAAGGTGAATTGGGGGGTCCACAGATAGGTTCATCAAGGTGGTGAACCAGTGTTGTCTGGGCCACGCAGGTGCGATCAGTATCAGGTGAGCCTTGTCTCTGCGCAACTTCAAGAGGACCTTGTGCACCAGGGGGAACGGAGTGAAGGCATACAGGAGATGGCGGGTCCACGGCAGGAGAAATGCATCCGTGATCGACCCCGGGGAGAGACCTTGAAAGGAGCAAAACTCCTGGCACTTCCTGTTGGACCTGGTTGCAAAGAGGTCTATGCGGGGAAACCCCCACCTCTGGAAGATGGAATGGATGACGTCTGGTCTGATCGACCATTCGTGGCAGAGAAAGGATCGGCTGAGGTTGTCCGCCAGCGTGTTCTCGACCCCTGGGAGAAAGGATGCCACTGGGTCTATCGAGTGGGCTATACAGAAGTCCCAGAGTCGAATGGCCTCTTGGCACAGTGGAGATGACCGGGTTCCCCCCTGTTTGTTGATATAATACATGGCCGTTGTGTTGTCCGTGAGTACGGAAACACAACGGCCTTGGAGGTGACGGAGAAATGCCTGGCAGGCAAGGCGGACTGCCCTTAGCTCCCGGACATTTATGTGGAGTGACAGCTCGAGGGTCGACCACAGGCCCTGGGTGCGCAGGTTTCCTAAGTGAGCTCCCCAACCCAGGGATGACGCATCGGTTGTTAGAGTCACCGATGGCTGTTGCGGATGGAATGGCATCCCCGCGCATACCAACGATGGGGTCAGCCACCAGTCGAGGGAGCGGAGAGGATCGGGGGGCACCGTCACTAACACATCCGGGTGGTCTCTGCTTGGTCGGTATACTGAGTGAAGCCACGTTTGGAGGGGCCTCATTCTGAGTCTGGCATGCTTTGTCACGTACGTGCAAGCGGCCATGTGACCGAGGAGTGTGAGACATGTCCGAGCCGAGGTGAGAGGGGATGCTTGCAAGCTCCGGATGATCGCCCCGATCGCCTGGAAACGAGGTTGAGGTAAGAAGGCCCTGGCCTGAATAGAGTCCAGGGTCGCACCTATGAAGTCCAACCTCTGTGTTGGAACTAGGTTGGACTTCTCGATGTTGACCAGCAGTCCCAGTCGGGAAAAGAGGTCCGTGGCAGCCTCTACATGTCGTCGTACCTGCGACTGGGAGGAACCTTTCAGGAGCCAGTCGTCTAGGTACGGGAAGACGTGGATTTTCCGCCGACGGAGGTAGGCGGCCACGACGGCCATGCACTTGGTGAACACCCTCGGGGCTGTCGAGAGACCGAATGGTAGAACCGTGAACTGGAAGTGTTGATGTGTGACCGTGAAGCGGAGGTACTTCCTGTGCGGTGGGAAGATGGCAATATGGAAGTACGCGTCTTTCATGTCGAGGGCGGCGTACCAGTCTCCAGGATCCAGGGATGGGATAATGGTTCCCAGGGAGATCATACGGAACTTCAACTTGAGCATCCACTTGTTGAGGCCCCGAAGGTCTAGGATGGGTCTGAGACCTCCCTTGGATTTGGAGATCAGGAAATAACGGGAGTAGAATCCCTTGCCTCTCTCGGCTAGAGGTACTTCCTCTATGGCCCCCGCCGCCAGGAGGGAGCGAACCTCCTGTAGAAGGGTTTGCTCGTGAGAGGGGTCCCTGAAGAGGGACTGGGAAGGGGGGCGGGAAGGGGGTGAAGAAGCAAATTGTAAATGGTATCCATGCTTCACTGTGCGTAGCACCCAACGGTCTGACGTTACTTGGGACCACGCTGGGAGGAAGCGGGAGAGGCGGTTGTAGAAAGTAGGGAAAGGATCCTGAATTGAGACTGATAAGCCGTCCCCGGGCGCACCTTCAAAAGCCGGACTTGGGGCCCAGTTGCGACTTGGAAGGCCCTTGGTTCTGGCCTCCCTGGGAGCTGGGTTGGCGTCTGCGTCCCCCGCGTCCACGCCGTCTATTGAGGTCTTGCCTCTGACGGGGTGGGAAGTATGGGCGCCGTGTTTGGGGCCTGAAGGGTCTGCGCTGGGTGGACGGGGTATGCATCCCTAATGAGCGAATAATGACCCTATTGTCTTTTAGGTTTTGCAATTTTGAGTCCGTCTTCTCAGAGAACAAGCCTTTCCCGTCAAAGGGTAGGTCTTGGATCGTGTATTGCAGCTCCGGAGGTAGTGTGGATGCTTGAAGCCAAGAGATGCGCCGCATTGTTACTCCGGACGCAATGGTTCTGGCTGCCGAATCAGCTGCATCGAGGGAGGCCTGGAGGGTAGTCCTGGCCACCTTCTTACCTTCCTCCAGGAATGCATTGAATTCTGGGCGTGAGTCGTGGGGGAGCAGTTCCGCGAACTTGCCCACCTCCACCCATATGTTGTGGTTATAACGCCCTAAAAGGGCCTGCTGGTTGGCCACACGGAGTTGCAAGGCCCCTGCTGAGTAGACCTTGCGACCCATGAGGTCCATGCGCTTGGCCTCTTTGGACTTGGGGGCCGGTGCCTGTTGTCCATGACGCTCCCTGTCATTGACCGACTGGGCCACGAGGGATGAGGGGGGAGGGTGTACATAGAGGTATTCGTACCCCCGAGAGGGTACCATGTACTTCCTCTCCACTCCCTTAGCTGTCGGAGGGATGGAGGCCGGTGACTGCCACAGGTTTTCGGTGGTAGATTGAATAGTCCGTATAAACGGCAGAGCTACCCGGGTAGGGGCATCTGCCGATAGTATGCTCACCACCGGGTCCTGAACCTCCGAGACTTCCTCCACGGGGAGGTTGATATTAAGTGCTACCCTACGGAGGAGGTCCTGGTGGGCCCTGAGATCTATTGGTGGAGGTCCCGATGTTGAAGTCCCCGCCACTGCCTCGTCTGGCGAGGAGGAGGAGGAGACACCGGGGATGATGTCCTCCTGTGCGGTGTCTCGCTGTTCCTCTGTTTCCAGCTCGTGACAACCCGGTGAGTCTGGACGTGGCTGTTTGTCCGACTCAATCGCGGGAGGTCGGGAAACAGTGGCCTCTGGCACCCGATGCTCTGCGGTAGCGGGACGCGGCTGAGGTAGGGGGGCACCCTGGGTCTGTTGGTAAGCCCATGGTGTCCAGAAGCCCCACTGTTGGGCACTCGTGTCCTGTGTATGTGGGTCTTGAAACTCGCCCAGCGGTACTTCAGGTTCGTAATAACTACCCGCATGGGAGGATGCCGACGTGGCTCTTGATGGCCACGGTGGTGCTGCAAAGGTCGGTGCCGCGGTGCCGACCGACCTCACACCTCTGGATACTGGCGACCGGTGCTGGTATTGGTGGGGAGAGCGAGACCGGGACCTGCGACCGGCTCGGTGCCGGGAGGTCGACCGGGATCGCGAGCGCCGTTGTCTGGATCTGCTCCTGTAGGCGCGGTGCTCCCTGCGGTGCCGTGAGCTGGATCGGTGCCGGGAGTACTCAGTTGACGCACGTGACGTCGACCGGTGCCGGGAGCCTGACCGGTGCCGGGAGCCGGAGCGGTGCCTGGAGCCGGAGCGGTGCCGGGAGCGTGAGCGGTACCGAGGTGATCGGTGCCGAGAGCTCGACCGGTGCCTGGGTGATCGCCGACGAGGTGATCGGTGCCGGGAGCCCGATCGGTACCGGGATCGGGATCGAGATCGGGACCGACGCCGTGAGTCTGAACGTCGTCTTGAAGCTGAGCGTCTGCCGGATCGCGACCTAGAGCGGTGCCGGTCTGTTACACTGACCGAAGCTGGTCTGGTCAGGGTCGGCTTGCCCATAGAACACAGGACCCGCACCGGCGGTGCCGGGGGTAAGGGCATGGGTGCCTCCGTAATGGCGATCAGCTCCCTCGCCGCGGCAAATGTCTCCGGGGTAGTAGGTGTAGAGAGCTCTACCACTGCGTGTACCGGGGAGCTACCAGGTGCCGGACTCGACGGACCTCTCGGGGCCGGAGTCGACGGTACCGGTTTGGGCGGTGCCGCGGCTGGTATCGGTGCCGGGCCATCCGCTGTCTTCGCAGGGTCTGGCTGCGGGGCGGCTGATGGCGAGACGGTTTGTGCCTTCGCCGCCTTTGGTCTCGGGGAGGTGGAGCGGCCTTGGCTCGGCTTCGGTGCCGCCTTCTTGGAGGAGGTACTCGGTGCCGCGGTGCCCTTGCTCACCGGCTTGCTTGCGCTCTGAGCCGAGGGCGAAGGTGTCAAGGCCGCTTCCATTAGGAGCTGTCTTAATCTAATGTCCCGCTCCTTTTTGGTCCTTGGCTTAAAGGACTTGCAGATTGAGCACTTAGCAGTTAAGTGCGACTCCCCTAGGCATTTTAAGCAGGAGTCATGAGGGTCTCCCACAGGCATAGGTTTATGGCAAGCCGCACAGGGCTTGAAACCTGATGAGCCGGGCATGGGCTCCGGCTCCCCGTGTGGGGGGAGGGGAGGGGGGGGTACCCCGATCCCCTCGTTACCACTAAAAACTAAACTAAAGCACTAAACTACTAACTATTGACAACTATAAACTATCTATATACAATGAGTAACTATATACCACGAAAGCTAAATGAGCTGCTAGGGAGTGTGGAGTTCAGCGAAGCCGCGCTCCACAGTTCCAACGACCGACACGGGCGGTAAGAAGGAACTGAAGGGTGGCCGGGTCGGCTGGGATATATATTGGGCGCCATGGCGGCGCCACTCCAGGGGGCGCCCAGCCGACCCGACTGGGTTGCTAGGGTAAAAGTTTTCCCGACGAACGTGCACGCGGCGCGCGCACACCTAACTGGAATGCATATGAGCAATCACTCAAAGAAGAACTTACAGGTTGCATGGTGCTTGGGAGCCGGCCCGGCGCAGAGAGAACAGTGCGACTCCTGGGAGCCGTGTTTACGGTGGTATCCCGGTAACAGCCCCTAGAAACTGTAAGTTCCATCGTGCAATGCACCCTGCCATGCTGCTTTGCACGCTGGGACTTGCAGTCTATTTGCCCTGCCCCCCAGCGTCATGGGTCAGGCTGGCTAATTCCGCTTGCAAGGGCCATCTCCGTCCCCATGGAGGTGGGAAAGCGGGGGTTCAGGTGCAATAACAACATCTCTCTGGCCAGTCCTTAGGGCTTGCCTTGTGACTGGGAGGAGAGACTGGCAGGCACAGGGCTGCCTTGGTGTCTTAACCAGGGCTGGCTTCAGGCACCAGCCAAGCAAACAGCTGGTGGCCAATGGTGAGGGGCAGCATGTCCGGGTCTTGGAGTGAAGGACTAGCCGCTGAATTGCTGCCGAAGACTGAAGCAGCAGTGGTAGAGCTGCAGATTGCGATCGTGGCTTTTTTTCTTTCTTTCTTTCTTTCTTGCTGCTTGGGGCGGCAAAACCCTGGAGCCGGCCTTGTCACTAACACAGTCCTTACAGGAGGTACCCAGCGAATGTAGCTACATGGTGGTAGTTCCTCCCTCTGTATGGCCCTTCCAAGATTTGAATGTGTCCCCAGAGACCAAAGGGCTGAGTGCTCCCTGCAGCACCATCCAGCTCCCCAGGCAGCTGCCTGGGCAAGATTTGCCCTTTCCTTCTGAAAAGGTTTAAAGCGCTGTAAGGCTGGCTCTATGCTAGCAATGTTTGCTGCCCTAGTGTAAGCACAGAAACATGCTATGGCTGGTGCAGCTTATTTCACTCACAAAAGCACTCTTTTTGCTAGTAAAAGCTGCATCTACAGTAGGTGGGTTTAGCCAGTGTAGCTATATCAGCAAAACTTAAAAGTGTAGACTAGGCCCAAGGTGCACACTGAGGTGGTAAAAGCATCTGACATAAGATTTATAGGTAGCTCAGTTGGATGGGAGAGAAGGATCATTACATATGCACCCATCTCTTATGTATATTGATGTGCCCTATTCATTTCTACAGTACAGGTTTTACTGGTGGGAAAGATTTTTGGAAAGTATTACTGCAATTTTGATGACTGTGTAAGACTATGGAGCTTGCAGTAAAGAATCTATGTGGAAAAAAAAGCTCGCCTGAAAAAATGTACTTTCTATACCTAACTTCCCCCTCCCACGCTCAGAAATGCTGCAGCAGGGCCACCACAGATACAAATCTCTTGTGCTCTTTAGAGTGCCTGCCCAAATAATGACAGGCTGACAGAAAGTCTTGAATCTTTCTGAAAATTCAGTTCTGAGCTTTGCACATTTCTCTGCAGTGACCTTTTTTGACAATTGCATTAAGTATGGTGTATTTCCAGTTGCTGTTACAGGCTGCCAAGTATATTCTGGTTGCTTGGCAGTAGTGCTACATATTTCTCAGGATGAGATAAGCAGATTTGGAACAACCTTAGATCTCTCCATCGCAGGACAGCAGGGGTCAGGAGCACTGTAGAAGAAACAGGATCTTGAACAAGAGAGAATGGGAGATATGGAAATGATGGTCACTGGCTCATTTGCTGGACAGTTTATAATGTAGCATTGTTATCAGCCTCAGGAGGCTGGTTGCCCTTTTGGCCAATTTAAAAGCCACATCAAAGGAGAAAGGTTGTAAAGCATTGCCTAAAATAAAGGGCAAGGAGGGAAAGGATTGCCTGTGGGTCTACCTCTGCCAGATGGGAGCGAGGTGATGCATCAAGAGAACCCATTCTTAGATAGTTACAGCCAATATTATCACAATCCCAATAGGAAATCTGCAAACTAATCTAATTTAAATTACTACTTGGATGATCCTTTCAACAGAGAAGATCAAAGAGCTTTAAAAATAATAATGGACTCAAGCCTCATAACACTCCTATGAGCTAGGGAAATATTATCACCACCCTTTTACAGATGGGAACACAGATACAAAAAACTTAAAGGCCTTGCCCAAGACCACACAGAAAGTCAGTTGCAGAGCTAAGGATACAGCCCTGTTTTCTTTAATTAATTTGGCATAATTAACCTTCTCTTTAAAGCTTTAAGCCAGTGGCTCTCAACCTTTCCAGACTGCTGTACCCTTTCAGGAGTCTGATTTGTCTTGTGTACCAAAAGTTTCATCTCAATTCAATACTACTTGCTTACAAAATCAGATATAAAAATATACAAAAGTGTTGCAGCACACTAGCACTGAACATTTGCTGACTTTCTCACTTTTACCATATAATTATAAAATTAATCAATTGGAATATAAATATACTTATGTTTCAGTGTATAGTATATAGAGCAGTATAAACAAGTCATTGCCTGTATGTAGATGGGTTGATGTACCCCTTGGAAGACCTCTGCATACCCCTAGTTGAGAACCACTGGTTTAAGCCACTCACAAGCATCTGCTCCTCATTTTTCATATACATTTCATTTCAGAAACAGGCAAGAAACAACATCAGTGATGGGTCTTCCCTTCAGATAAAACTACAGCATCCTGGACTCAGATACTATGGTGGTGGATATGATAAATCTCTTGATAGAGGTACAGCAATTACTACAGTATGTCTATTGTAAGTAGACTTGAAAGAATTCAATTTTTATTTATTTACAATTTAGATGGACACTATCAATATTTATTTTAAAGTTTTTTTCTTATTCTCTATTTAAATTTTCACTGGTATGGTAAATGATGGGGTGTCAGACAATGGAAGGGTCAGAGAATAATTACTTAATGACAGCAGACACTGAGATTCAAAAAATTGAAGCTCTATGATCGTTAAAACACAAATCGTCAATATCACGTCAAATTATACAATGTGAATATCCTTAAATCAAATGCTAACAAGTTGTCAAGCAGCATTCTTCTTACTTAGCTTACCTAAATTCTGTCGAGTTCTGTATGATGAAATCAGTTTACCGACACTTCCCAATAAACATCTAATCCTTCCAAACCTAATTATAAGACTGAGCTTTGGGTTATTGCTACAGAGCATTTTTATGAGTTTATACTTCTGCAAGCCAAGCCTGCTGTAGTCTGCAAAGAAAGCAATGGGCCAACTCTGAGGGGGTGCTAAAGTTTCAAAGTGTTAAAGGACATTTTTGAATGACTCGCTATTCATATAGCAATTAATTTAAAAGAACACAAGCAGAGTCTTAAGAAAGTTCATGCCCTCTGCTAGGTAAGCAAATTCCTCCTTTCACATTCCAGGCACAGAGAGAACACAAGGCCAGAGTGCTTCCTCAGTGACTCTAGGACTTTGGCACTATGAGGCCACTGCTCCACTCCTATTCTCTCCCCCCATACAGTTCCCATGGCTCACAGGACAGCCCTGAGCACAGTTATATGTGTTTGCTATGTCAAAACTGGTACTTTTACCCACCCTACCGTGGAAGAGGGGTGTGTGTTTCTGTGTGTGGTGGGGGCAGAATATTACATTATAGGCCAGCCTGGTAGTACTGCCTAATATTAAGGTTGCCCAACACTTTCTATTATAAAACCCTGTTTTCAGTTGTTTGTGATTTTCCCAAATGTTAACCATCTAGGCTGAAAATTTTCCATATCAAGCATCTGCCTCAGGCTGAATATTTTTAATAAATTTCATGCAAAATGGTTGTTGTTCCAAGAATGAGGTTAGTGAAAAAAGACATTGTTTTGTCCGTTACAAACATCTGGTGACCTTTTCTTTGATCAGCTCCAGTGTCCCACTGCTTTTGATCAGGGACTTGCCATTTGGCAAGGTTGGTGGCCTTTGTGTCAGGAAGGTGCCTTTTGTCATCCCCATGAAAATCCACCCAAATTTTAGCAGTTTGCATATGCTCAGTAGAGACTTGCTAGTCAGCTAAATTCCCCAGATATTCCATCCTCACTGAGCATTCTCCAGCCCAGGCAGAGTAAGACTTTCCCTGTAATTGAAGCTCTAGGTTGCTTCAGACTGTGCCAGGACCCAGGGTCTGGGTTGAGGCACCTGAGCTGAGAGCAAAGAACCTGACTCTCCTAGGCTGACACCAGGCAGTTTGGAAGAAGCAGCTGCTTGTTTCAAATGCACAGGGGGGCAAGAACTGGACAAGTGGGGGTGGGGCAGACTGGGACAAGGAGCCTGAGGAGTTAAGGGGGAGACAGAGACCAGAGGCTGGCACAAGGAACTGTGAATTGGTGGAGGCAGGGACTCTGGGGCTAGGAATCAGAGGGGTGGGAGGAGGAAGGGAAAGGGAAGACTGATCTGATGAGGAGCTGGGATGTGGGGGGAGAGGGGGAGAACTGGGACTGGCTGAGCATAGAGACTGTGACAAGCCATTGTTAGTGAAGGCACCGAGATTGGATGAGGAGCCTGGGAGACTGACAGGCAGTGGGCATGGCCAATATGGACACATGGGTTAGCAATCTGGAGGACAGAGATACACAGGTCAGACAAGATGCCAGGAGGGGGAGATCAGGACTGTCTGGGTAAGACTGGGAAAGGAATCCTGAGGAGTACAGACCAGGACAGGGTAGATGACAAGAATGAGACTGGGACGAGGATCCGGGGGTAGGGAATAGACAGCTTGGAACAGGAACACATTAGAGGGGATGGGGCACCAGTATGTGTGTCCATTAGACCACATTCCCCTCCAGATCGTGGAATAGAACCCAAGATTCCTGAATCTCACCATTCCTCCCCATCAACAGATATCTATGAACCCACTGTCAAGGTGTCCCATTCCTCGAGTTCTGGTGCCAGAGACCTCTGCTGAAGGTTCCAGTCCTGATGACAACTCTTATGGGTGTCTATATGACGCCACATGATGGAGTTGCTGCTGTTTGTTTTCAGTTTGCTCTTTTTAAAAAAACCTACAAAATTTCTCTCTCTCACACACACACAAAATACATTAGAAGAACATTATTAAGGTAAAGTCAAGCACCCAAAAGTCAGTAAACACCAGAATTAAGGTTGCCCATGCAACTTTAGTTCAGTCCTCTGCATTAATGTGCATATGCATTATGATATAGTCTAATTACATGTTCACATCCTAATTTTTCCACACGACCCCTGCTTCATTCAATGCACACTGAATGGGGCTCACTGAGCAGCTTATTCAGTATGTCCATAACTGGAAAGCAAGTAGTACATGAGGACTAGAACCAAAATATCTCTGACTCACTCTCCAGTGGTGTCCCTTTTCTGTCTCTCTCTTTGCCCTTTTCTATGCCAGGTGCGGCCTCTGGTCTCCATAACTCTCATACTACGTTCTTCCTCCCTTCCCTGGGGCTGATTGAATGTCAGCACTGGTTTCCCTGGGACTATTCGTCTCTTATGTGCTGCTGTTTTCCATTAGAAACAAAGCGTCCAAAAATTAAAGTTCACTGTATCTAATACTTATTCCCTTGCTATACGGTATACCAGCCAAGGACTCTTCTGTTCATTACAAGCAGGACCATACTGTAGGGTAGAATAAAGCAGCATGCTTGGGCCTATTCAAATTAGCGTTGCTGTGGATTTTCCACTTCTCATTTGTGCAAAATTGAATTTGCTAATTAGTTTTTTTTCCAGCATGAAGAGGCTCCACATTTACATCTTTTGCCAGTGCTGCTGCTTTTCATTGAATATTTGGAGTATTCCCAAACCAGCCAGTAGTTGAATAGCCTTGTTGCTGGCTCCATTAGATAAATTATGCCCTCCCTATTATCCTGACCCTGCTGTAATGCACAAACATCACCACAGTTATGCAACTTTAGACCCTGACAAGGCTGCCTCTGGTCTGTTCAGTTTATTAATAGGGGCTATGGAAGTGAACTTGCTAACACTGATAATCAAAAGCAACACTGGCTTTTGAGTCTCGAATACAGACATTCTAGGGAAATCAGAATGTGACTATTGCCAAGTACTATACAGGAAAGAAGTCTGAATTTCAAAAGCCAGAAAAAACAGCTGCACGTTCTTTCTGACAACCTGATGTGATTCCACTCATCTCTGTGGCTTCATAAGATGAAATTCTTGAATGTTGGTGGTTATCAGCTATTTTTACGTAGCTAAACATTTACTTTGTGATTCCAACAAGGAACTTATGTTTGTATTATCCACATGTGAAAAGGAAGAAATATTCAAGCACCACATCATGCACATTAATATTACCCACACATATTTTCACAACTTGGATTTTGATTTAGTACTTGGTGGAATGCAAAGACAAGGTGTCCATCACATGGAGAAGTCCTACAGAACTTACAGAAAATAACCAGGGCTGTCAAACGCTTTTAAAAAATCACAATTGCAAGATTAAAAAAATTAGTTGTGATTAATCACAGTTTTGATCACACTGTTAAACAATAATAGATACCAATTTAAGTTTATTACAAATATTTTGGATGATTTTCTACATTTCAAATATATTGATTTCAGTTACAACAGATACAAAGTGTACAGTGCTCACTTTATATTATTTGTGATTACAAATATTTGCACTGCAAAAAAGGCAAACAAAAGAAATAGTATTAAGTTTAAGAATCTGAAGTGCCTTCCAAAATCTGAGAGGGACGAGGTGTGGAACATGCTGCCAGAAGTCTAAAAACATTCCAATATGGGAACTACAGAACCTGAATGATCAAAAAAGAAAATCAACCTTCTGTTGGTGGCATCTGACAGATGATGAAAATGAACATGCATTGGTCCTTCATTTGGATCATTATCAAGCAGAACCCATCATCAGCATGGAAGCATGTCCTCTGGAATGGTGGTTGAAGTATGAAGGGGCATATGAATGTTTAGCATATCTAGCATGTAAATATCTTGCAACACTGGTGTGACCGAGTTCCATGAGGAGCTGAGGTCACTCAATTAGGTTGAACTGCAAAGAACGGGCTGAAAATCCCCAAAGCTGGTGGACATTCCGATACTTAGATTCACCAAGCCAACACAAAACAGCTTCTGTAATACCTCACTGGTTACCCAGAAGCCAACACCACAGTTCCCTTAAAATAATCCAGCCTCAGGCCTCCATCTAGTTACCCAAGTTAGATATGATGAGGATTAATTAAAATCTTATTCACCATATAAAAGAAAAGGTTCTGCCAATCCCAAAGGATCAGACACATTACCTCCCAGATCTTACCCAAATATATGCTTACAGACAGTTCTTATTAAACTAAAATTTATTTAAAAAGATGAGAGTATAGGTTAAAAAGGTTAGTATACATACAGAGATGAGTCAATATTAAGATTTAGATTCATAGAAGAGATGGTGAGCTTTGTAGTTGCAAGAGTTCTTTTAGAATTTAGTCCATAAGTTATAGTCCAATGTTTGTCTTCAGGACAGTCCAGTCAGAACTGGGATCTAAGTCCTGATGGCTTGGGCTTCCCCTGTATGGAACCTAAAGCAGATCTGAGATGATAGGATCAGGACCCAAAGATCTTTTATACACAGTTTCAAGCCTCCTTTAACAGATCAGAGTCCCTTGGCTTACAATAGGTTTCAGAGTGGTAGCCATGTTAGTCTGCATCAGCAAAAACAGCAAGGAGTCCTTGTGGCACCTTAGAGACTAACAAATTTATTTGGGCATAACTGGGAGTAGATGGGTCACTACAAAAACTAAATTTTCCCCTGCTGATACTCACCTTCTTGTCAACTGTTTGAAATAGGACACCTTGTTTACATTGGCCTCATTAGCACTACAAAAGTGATTTTGACACCTTCTTTTCAACTGTTGAGAATAGCCCACTTCCACCTTAATTGAATTGGCTCATTAGCACTGACCCCCAACTTGGTAAGACAACTCCCATCTTTTCACATGCTATGTATTTATACCTCCCTACTGTATGCTCCACTCTATGCATCTGAAGTGGGTTTTAGCCCACGAAAGCTTATGCCCAAATAAATTTGTTAGTCTCTGAGGTGCCACAAGGACTCCTTGTTGTTTTGGCTACAATATGTAATCACAGCGACTTTGAAGTAGGTCCATCACCAGTACTTAGCTACATGAATTAACATAAAGCAATTGCCTGTTTTTCACCATTCGCAGTTGATCAGTTATACATTTCAAAGAGAGATGAATATGATATCCTGTGTTTACAGTTCATTTAAATGCTAGGATGTTCTTTTGATTTCTGAATTAACAGAATACAGCATAGACAGGGACTGTTGATTACATTGTTGACTACTACCAATATATATGCAAATACACAAAAATTATCTCCCCATATGTCTTTAAGGGTTGAATTTGAGTCATTTATCCCGCAGGACTCTTAACCCTTTCTGGTCATGCCTCAGAGCACCACTGGCTACAACAGGGGTAGGCAACCTATGGCACGCGTGCCGAAAGCGGCACGTGAGCTGATTTTCAGTGGCACTCACACTGCCTGGGTTCTGGCCACCGGTCCGGGGGGCTCTGCATTTTAATTTAATTTTAAGTGAAGCTTCTTAAACGTTTTAAAAACCTTATTTACTTTACATAGAACAATAGTTTAGTTATGTATTATAGATTTATAGAAAGAGACCTTCTAAAAACGTTAAAATGTATTACTGACACGCGAAACCTTAAATTAGAGTGAATAAATGAAGACTCGGCACACCACTTCTGAAAGGTTGCTGACCCCTGGGCTACAGCAATGCCATGGTAATACCTGTTCCCACTTCCAGGTGACATTGCAAATAAGAAGTAGGCAGCATTATCTCCCATAAATATGAACATATTTGTTTGCCTTAGCAATTGGCTAAACAAGAAGTATGAGGACTGAGTGGACTTGTAGACTGTTTGACATTATTTTGGTTTTTAGTGGTGTTATGTAAAAAAAATCTACATTTGTAAGTTTCACTTTCATGATAAAGAGATTGCACTACAGTACTTGTATGAGGTGAATTGAAAAATACTATCTTTTTTACAGTGCAAATATTTGTAATAAAAATCATATAAAATGAGCACGGTACACTTTGTATTCTGTTTATAACTGAAATCAATATATTGGAAAATGTAGAAAAAAATCCAAAAATATACAAAATTAAAATTGGTATTCTATTAACAGTGCGATTAAAAGAGTGATTAATCACAGCTATTTTTAAAATCTAGTTAATTTGTTCTGCAATAATTGCTTGTTAACTGCAATTAATTGGCAGCTCTAAATATAACCTGGCTTCTAACCATCCTATAGAATTTAACAATTGTATCCCCAGTATAGAATTATACAGGATGATTTTAAAATATAGATAAGATCTCCTCTATTCTGTTCTGTAGGTTGTGAAAGTAATTTCTATAGACTCTTGTTAGTTTCCTCATTAATTTTTACAAGACTTTTCCATTAGTTCTGGCCACCAGAACTGTTTCTTTATAGTGGAAACACATTTTTCCCCTACACAAAACCATTTTACTACAACAAACCTAATAGGCAAAATATTCCTTCTTCTGTGCTCTGAGAGTGAAAGACATGGCCAAGGCTTTACTACCATTCAAAGACATGGTTAAAACATGAGCAGTCTGCACCAAGTGTTGGGGATTAACTTTGTTGTTACTCTATCCCTATATGAGGGATTTATATAGTGGAAAGGGGAATGAGGATTGCTTGCATGGGTTAGCATATTTCCATGTGGACGGGCCTGTGGGAGAATAAATAATTTGCTAAATGAAAAATAAAATGCCCTTAAAAATATTTTAAAGTTTCTAGACACATCCTAAAAACCAGAAATTTGGTCAAGATTTTCAACAGTGACTAGTGATTTTAGGTTCCTCATTTCTGGGGTGCCTAACTGGAGATACTAGGAAGTGGATTGATACTGTGTACCAGCACATCCTGAACTATCTGAGAGAGAGTAGGGTAGGGAGAGGGACACTAAGAGGTCTATACTTAGAGCTGTATCAAAATCAAATGAAAAACATGTCATGGACCGTGAAATCTGGTCTTGTGTGCGCTTTTACCCCAGGGGTAGGCAACCTATGGCACGTGTCAAAGGTGGCACGTGAGCTGATTTTCAGTGGCACTCACACTGCCCGGGTCCTGGCCACTGGTCCGGGGGGGCTCTGCCTTTTAATTTAATTTTTTAAATGATGCTTCTTAAACATTTTTAAAACCTTATTTACTTTACATACAAATATAGTTTAGTTATATATTATACACTTATAGGAAGAGATCTTCTAAAAACATTAACATGTATTACTGGCACACAAAACCTTAAATTAAGAGTGAATAAATGAAGACTCGGCACAACACTTCTGAAAGGTTGCCAATCCCTGTTTTACCCTATACTATACAGATTTCACCTGGGAGACCAGAGTTTCTCAAATTCAGAGTCCTGACCCAAAAGGGAGTTGCAGGTGGGTCGCAACATTATATTAGGGGGTCATGCAATATTGCCAACCTTACTTCTGCGCTGCCTTCAGAGCTGGGCAGCCAGAGTGGTGGTTGCTGACTAAGGGCCCAGCTCTTTATGCAGCAGTCAGGGTGGCAATACCATCCCATGCCATCTTTATTTCTGTTCTGAGGCTAGCGGTGGCTCTGCCTTCAGAGCTGGGCTCCCAGCCAGCAACCACCACTCTCCAGCTGCTCAGCTCTGAAGGGCGCACTGCTGCCAGCAGCAGTAAGGGTAGCAGTACTGCAACCCCCCCATAACCTTGTGACCCAGCCCAACTCCTTTTTGGGGTCAGGATAGACTCAGACTCATAGACTCTAGGACTGGAAGGGACCTCGAGAGGTCATCGAGTCCAGTCCCCTGCCCTCATGGCAGGACTAAATACTGTCTAAATCACTGATAGACATTTATCTAACCTACTCTTAAATATCTCCAGAGATGGAGATTCCATAACTTCCCTAGGCAATCTGTTCCAGTGTTTAACTACCCTGACAGTTAGGAACTTTTTCCTAATGTCCAACCTAAATCTCCCTTGCTGCAGTTTAAGCCCATTGCTTTTTGTTCTATCATTGGAGGCTAAGGTGAACAAGTTTTCTCCCTTCTCCTTATGACACCCTTTTAGATACCTGAAAACTGCTATCATGTCCCCTCTCAGTCTTCTCTTTTCCAAACTAAACAAACCCAATTCCTTCAGCCTTCCTTCATAGGTCATGTTCTCAAGACCTTTAATCATTCTCGTTGCTCTTCCCTGGACCCTCTCCAGTTTCTCCACATCTTTCTTGAAATGCGGTGCCCAGAACTGGACACAATACTCCAGCTGAGGCCTAACCAGCGCAGAGTAAAGCAGAAGAATGACTTCTCGTGTCTTGTTTACAACACACCTGTTAATGCATCCCAGAATCACATTTGCTTTTTTTGCAACAGTATCACACTGTTGACTCATATTAAGCTTGTGGTCTACTATGACCCCTAGATCTCTTTCTGCCATACTCCTTCCTAGACAGTCTCCTCCCATTCTGTATGTGTGAAACTGATTGTTCCTTCCTAAGTGGAGCACTTTGCATTTATCTTTATTGAACTTCATCCTGTTTACCTCAGACCATTTCTCCAATTTGTCCAGATCGTTTTGAATTTTGACCCTGTCCTCCAAAGCAGTTGCAATCCCTCCCAGTTTGGTATCGTCCGCAAACTTAATAAGCGTACTTTCTATGCCAACATCTAAATCGTTGATGAAGATATTGAACAGAGCCGGTCCCAAAACAGACCCCTGCGGAACCCCACTTGTTATACCTTTCCAGCAGGATTGGGAGCCATTAATAACTACTCTCTGAGTACGGTTATCCAGCCAGTTACGCACCCACCTTATAGTAGCCCCATCTAATTTATACTTTCCTAGTTGGTCTATAAGAATATCATGCGAGACCGTATCAAATGCCTTACTAAAGTCTAGGTATATCACATCCACCGCTTCTCCCTTATCCACAAGGCTCGTTATCCTATCAAAGAACGCTATCAGATTAGTTTGACACGATTTGTTCTTTACAAATCCATGCTGGCTATTCCCTATCACCTTACCACCTTCCAAGTGTTTGCAGATGATTTCTTTAATTAGCTGCTCCATTATCTTCCCTGGCACAGAAGTTAAACTAACTGGTCTGTAGTTTCCTGGGTTGTTTTTATTTCCCTTTTTATCCCTACCTACAATTACAATACCATGAAATTTCAGATTGAAATAGCTGAAATCATGCAATTTACTATTTTTTAAATCCTATGACCATGAAAATGAGCAAAATGGACCGTGAATTTGGTAGGGCCCTTTATACTACAAACTTTTGTGAGCATAGCTGTCTGTCAAGGCTGCCAAAAACCCGCACCCCCTAGCTGATAGTCATGGCAAATTCTCCAATGTAAAGACAGTTCTGCCAACAGAAAAGTGCTACCGTCAGCATAGCTAATTAGAGAGACAAGGTGGGTGAGGCATTATTATATATTGGGCCAGCTTCTGGTGGTGAGAGGCACAAGCTTTCAAGCTTACACAGCACTCTTGAGCTCAAAAGCATCTCTCACCACCAAAAACAAGTTCAATAAAAGATACTCTCTCACCCACCTGGTGTCTCTAATATCATGGGACAGACCGGGCTATAACAATGCTGCATACAGCACAGCTCATGTTATTTGGGATAGTGGGTTACACCAACAGAAAAACTGTCAGCATCTACAATTGGGGGTTCTGCTGGAATAGCTATACCCAGTAAAGCATTCACGGTGCACACGAGGCCTAAGTCTGAGGGATAAATTACACTTGACATTAGAAATCCAACTGTACAGAGATTTTCCTTTGTTTGTAATTTCCAGAACTGTGGAAAAACCCTTCAGTGATTTTGAACTTTGCTTCATAGCCAACACTGGCCATCGTCCACCCCACTCCCACCACGTTAAATGAAATTGAAACTACCACAACCCCATTTCAACATATTTGCTTATTCATCTGTCACCATCTTGGTTGCACAAAGACTTGGGATGGACTCAAAGACCAGAACCAACTGATGCATTTGGGAAACAGTCACTTTCCTCTAGTCTCCGTTCACAAAAAGTTAAAGAAATTTTGTTTTTATTAGCAGGGAAAGTCATCCACTTAATAGTGAGGCAGGTAAACAAAATTGGTTTTACCCTTTACTGTGTGTCCCTCTGAATAAACACACACACACACACACACACACACACACACACACAGTTTTCTTAAGAACATTCCAGAAGTGCCTGTTACTTTAAAAAAAACAAACAGTTCTTTGTTTTCTTCCCTTTGCTTAAGGACCTCACTATCTTGATGGCAGCTGAACAGCAATGGCAGATGAAGGAGAGTTCTCCCTCCCCAGAGCATGTAGGACAGTGTCAATATTTCAAACTAAAAAACAAACTTATTAAAAGAGGTTGAGGCTGCTATCAGCCATTGAAAGGGGGGGGGGGGGAAATGGAGCTCCCATCATTGCCTGCCACTTCCCAAAAACTCTTCTGTGGTGGATGTTCTCCTCCCCTCTGAGAAGGAAAAAGTTTGCAGATTTCCCCACATCAGTGATGCAGCAGAGAGTAAAGGAGTGCAGCACAATAGACTTGGGCCATGTAAGGGAGATATCTTGGGGATTTTGTATGCAATTTTATATGTAGAAATTAAACATGTTCATATATCTGGAAAGACGTCTGCACAATGGTTTTGAAAGAATAGTCTAGGTTAACCCATCACTTCACAGCTACTTTCTGATGTGGTAGGTTAAGCAAAAATCAATCTCAGCATTGGAGTTATGTTAAGAAGGGCTATTTAACCACCAAAGCACTTTTTTTTTTATATAAACTCAACTAGAAAATGATTAACCTAAAAAGTTGGCATGTACATAGCAGTAAGTCAAGTCTGAAGAAAGGAGTTTTGGGATAAGTTTGCTTTAAAAAGGCATGCATGCACTTCTTTATTTTGGTGCCTTCTACATAATGCTATATATCTACATAGCAAAATGCTATGTATCTACATAGAAAAAGCAAATTCTGAGTGTTTTTCTCTTTTTCTTTGTATATGTATGTGTTGGGGAGAAAGCGGCAGGGAATGGGAACGACAACAAAGTGCAATCATTAGATTGCATATTTCTTTCAAAGCTTTCTGCTCTCCTGTTGTGTCAGACGCTGCATGGAACTTTTAAGCCAATATTCAAATAGACAGGAGGATCCCAGCAAAAACCTGCTGTGCCCTTTCCAAGGTCTGCTGATGAGAAAATGAAGACTGTGGAAACAGCCACTCCTGCTTTTTAAGACATTAGAAGGGACTGGGAGTCAGCACAGCTGCAGCCCTGTATACTAAGTCTTCTATGCAAAAGTTGAAACAGACACTGGAAGTTGTAACGCATCTGGAGCATGCAGGGAGCTCTCCTCACTCCTGGCTTGGAAGCAAATAGCCAGCCAGTCCACTCCTCAGCTTTCTCACATTTCTTCCCTAACACAGTTGATCTTTAGGAAAACCCTCTCATGCTACTGCATACTGCATTATGAAGCAGGCCACCAGCTCCTACCCCACCCCCATCCATCACAGTCATTTTATGTCTTTGTCCACTCATCTTTCTCCCTTCCATTTATAAACAAAAACTAATAACAGCAATCAGATCATTCAGAAGCTATGGGGCACCACAACAGCACCACCACACTGCAGGCACAGACACTAGCATCTCTTTACCTCTGTATGCAAAGCAATCAGTTAGGTGCTGGGGGAATCTTAATATCCCATTAACCACTAAGGGGCAGGAGGGAAAGAAGGGTGTTTTGTCTCTAGTACTTTAAACAGGTTTTGGAGTAGTCTGTATCCACAAAAAGAACAGGAGTACTTGCGGCACCTTAGAGACTAACAAATTTAGCTGTAGCCCACAAAAGCTTATGCTCAAATTTGTTAGTCTAAGGTGCCACAAGAACTCCTGTTCTTTTTGCAGTACTGTAACAGTTTTTCAAATTTGATCAAATATCAAGAACAGCTACATTTTAAACTATAATTAAGCACTTCTATTTGTGGCCATAGTTTTGAGCAACCATATTTTTGCAAAGCCTGGTTGAAGCAGAAATAAATTTTTGTGAAATGCTTTTGACAAAGTGAGGTAACTTCTGCCAGATTTTTAGACCAAATTATTTAAAATGTACAGCCCTTCTCTATTCCCTAAACTTAGACATACTCTTCAGCTCTCCCTAATTACAGAGGATGATCACTTTTTCTTGATGTTTACCCATTTCCTGGAGCAAGCTGTGGTGAAATCTAGCCTATTGCATTTCACCTCAGGAGTGAGAGTTTTGCAATTAACATTTGTGAGGCCAGGATTTCACCACTAGCATTCTCATTTAATTGTAATATTAACAGCATAAGAAATGCCATAGTTGACTGTCAGTCTGTTTTATCCAAAAGAGAAAAAACCCTAAGTGCTGAGCTTTTCAGGCTTCCTTGGGCATTTTTTCTTCGTTTGTCACATTTGAAAGGCTAAAATGTGTCTTGAGACTTAAAATATTTTCCCAACCTTGCAAGTATATAGTAGCTACTATGCCCTTATAGCCATCATACAATTTATGTGTCTATGCTTGACACCTTAGTACACTTATTCTAGCTACAATACAGTTGTTCAAGTGCTATATACACAGCCCCAAAGTGAAGTGTTTTAACTACCATGTTGTGGCAATCTGACAAACCCCTCACTCCTACCCCCTTTAGCACTAGTCTTTACATGATTGCAGAGTACTAGTATTTCTAGTGTAAACAAATTAGATTGGGATAGGGGGAAGAAAAAAAAAGGTAGGGGAGAGTTATGGAAATAATGGCTATTTCAGGCATTCAGCAAAATTTGCTTCTCATGGCACTCAAAAATAAGCATTGGGAAGATGAAAAAGGCTCTCTTCTCCCCGCTTTAGGTGAATTAAATAGTATGTGAGTGGGTGTTGACATCTATCCCACAACTATGAACATTTAAGTTGATAAAGACATAAAAAAGCAACATTGATGTTATCCATAAGAATTAGACCAATTTTGCCAAGTGTAACTTTAACAGACCTTTTAGTCATACTGTCTACAAAAGTTTAAGTGGCTTTGAATAACCTGGGACAGCAGAGCAGGCCAAATGAGATTTTGCATAGCTCATTTTCCCCACCAGCAGTTATAACTCAAACTTGTAATAATGCTTTGTGTACAAGAACTCAGCAGCAAGTATGCCATTCAGGCAGAAAATTTCTTTATGAAATTGGAATCTCAGAACTCTAATAAAGTTAAACATTTTAATTTGCTTCAGTCTAACACTTCAGCATAGTTAACATTTTAAACTCTTGTTGCTAAATACTTTAGAGCTCCTTTGAACCCTAAAAAACTGTATGGGTTTTGGAGAAATAGTATTACAAGGTCCAGCTTGTGTCATTCGCAAGATTATGACTCTCACTCCCCTTGGAAGAGACAGGGGGATCTGCTTAGATTGACCACTCTTCAGCAGTTTTATTTTAGGTTTGGCCACCCCTGAAATGACATCAGGCTCTTCCAGTGGAGGTAGAGAACTTCCAGTTCTCCCTCCCCACACAAAAAAGCACAGACCTACTGCAACTATGCTTAGCTGAGGGATTTACTCAGCCCTTGATTTGAATGTTAGAAGGAAAAGATGTGTCCCTGCAACTATTCCAGCTATCAGCTTTGATAATGTCTGTCACAGATCTAATGCTTCAGGTGCTTTCTGTCTTCCTACTTGGAGACAAGGGGATGGGAGAATTTCAGCAAATTAAGTGCTAAAAAAAAATTACTGCATGGTTAACATTAATAGTCTTTAACCCTGTGTCAAAAATCTCACATTCCTAAATCTAAGTAACAAAGTAAATTTGCCTACCTCCAGATAAATTATAGGTCAGGTATACACCTCAACTATAACTAGGGTCCCTCTTTTTTGGCAACTTATCTACTAAGAGGAGATTCCATAGAGTAGGGTCCAACTCAGGTCACTGTGACCAGTTCTGAAATACCTACATATTTTTTCAAACTACGACTCAATACTAAACTGAAGATAAGTCCAGGTCTTTAACTGTCCCCTTAGTTAAGTCATACAGTGTATGATTGAGCTGACAGAAGTTGCTGGCATTCAAGGGCATCTTTAGCTCAAATTCAGACTTTGCCTCACTTTTGTTAATCTGACCAATCTTTATCAAATACCACCAGTAAGTGACTATGCACTTTTCTACCAACCAGAAAATTATAGCAGAAAACTAGCTAGGTACATTGCTATAGGAGTGTGTGTGTTTTTAAGTAGTGCCCTGCATTTGAGTTCAACTCATAGCTAGGGGTTGGTAATTCAGTCAGTTCTTAGTAGCTGGATGTTTACTGAACAGGAATGGCAACAGTTTAACACTAACGTGCACTTCAAACTCTAATCATGTAATGTAAAGTTTCTCTTGCAGTTGTGGGCTTTGGGAAGTCAGCCAGCTTAAACCCCTATTCTCGCCGGACAGCCTGCAAGCTGATTCTGCGAGTCCGATACAGCCCACCGCCCCGCCCCTCCCCCCCGGAGAGGCTAGCTACCATCTTGAAGTATCAGCGGGCTGTTTTTAGAGTGTGTTTAAACTGCAGGCCAAAGTTTATTGCTTTTTAAATCACAATCTAACTTTGTGTAGCAGGTAAGGCAGCCAAGGTTTTTCTAGTCCTCCTACCCAAGCTAGTTTGCCGTCCTTGGGCTGGGAAGAGTCCCGAAGCTAAAGGATATTGGTAAACCTTAACACTTACAATAGGTGTGTGTGTAAACACCCACCATTTTCACCATCCCAGCTGAGAGTTTAAACTGCCTCGCGTGCCGCTGAACAGCTAGTTAGCTCAGTAAGACAGATCTATGCAAGGTTTAGATTTTGCAACATACGCTGCTGTCCCATCCCCTCGAGAGGGGTTTACGAGAAGTTGGGAAAGCTGACAGCCTTCAAGCGACTTTCTGTCCGAGGACAGCCACCCATATGCGCTTTACACTTAAAACGTTGCCTGGATTGTCATCCAGCAGCCGATGCACTATTAGTGAGCGGTTTCTATGACAAAGCCACAGTCCATTAACTGTTTCTTTAAGTCCCAACCCTTTCTTACCACCCTCTCATGAGAAGCAGGAACCTTTAACGTTTTAATCGTAACTGCCAAAATAAAAGGGGAGAGAAATGCATGCTTTAAATATTTTTATTTTATTACCAAAATTTCCAGATGCCAGATCGGCAAATATATTTTAAAGCGTTTGGTAAACAGTCTCCATTCAAAACTTGAAATGTTTATCAACAATAACGATCAAGTGGGCACTTCAGAGAAGACAATGAACATCTAAAGACAACATCCAGAATACTATCGTTTGTATCTGAGTTAACAAAAACTTATTGCTACTAACCTTATCAAGCTGGACTGCCTTCTCTTTGTAAGCACATAGGAAGCTGAGAAAGATCTGCTTCTATGCACACCCAAACAGAATAAACTGTTATTGACACTGACTTTTTAAGGTTAGGAACGAAAATAAAACTGAGAATGGGAAAATAACTGTCCCTGAACAGTGCAGAGTTCAGTCCAGTCTAGTCCACTTCTTCAATGGTTGGTCCCCCGGCGCCACCGGCTGGGCCGGCTCCTCCCTGGTACAGTTTGGTGACGATGGGGTTGCAGAGTTTCTCCAGCTCTTTCTGTTTGTGCTCGTACTCGTCTTTCTCGGCCATCTGGTTGCGGTCAAGCCAGGTGATCACCTCCTGGCATTTGTCGAGCACTTTCTGCTTGTCTTGGTCGCTGATCTTGCCCTTCAGCTTCTCGTCCTCCACGGTCTGTTTCATGTTGTAGGTGTAGGACTCGAGGGAGTTCTTAGCTGACACCCGGTCGCGATTAGCTTCATCCTCCGCCTTGTACTTCTCTGCGTCCTGCACCATTCGGTCGATGTCATCTTTGCTGAGGCGGCCCTTGTCGTTGGTGATGGTGATCTTGTTCTCTTTACCCGTGCTCTTGTCGGAGGCAGTGACATTCAGGATACCATTGGCGTCTATATCGAAGGTGACCTCGATCTGGGGGACACCGCGAGGAGCTGGGGGGATGCCGGTCAAGTCGAACTTGCCCAGCAGATTGTTGTCCTTCGTCATAGCCCTCTCGCCCTCGTACACCTGCACCAGGACACTGTTCTGGTTGTCGGAGTAGGTGGTGAAGATCTGGGTCTGCTTGGTGGGGATGGTGGTGTTACGCTTGATGAGGGCGGTCATCACCCCGCCGGCTGTCTCGATGCCCAAGGACAGAGGAGTGACATCGAGCAGGAGCAAGTCCTGCACGTTCTCAGACTTGTCCCCCATGAGGATGGCAGCCTGCACTGCGGCGCCATAAGCTACAGCCTCGTCCGGGTTGATGCTCTTGTTGAGCTCCTTGCCGTTGAAGAAGTCCTGCAGGAGCTTTTGGATCTTGGGGATGCGGGTGGAGCCGCCCACCAGCACGATCTCCTGGATCTGGCCCTTGTCTAGCTTGGCATCGCGCAGGGCCTTCTCCACGGGCTCCAAGGTGCCGCGGAAGAGGTCGGCGTTGAGCTCCTCGAAGCGGGCGCGGGTGATGGACGTGTAGAAGTCGATGCCCTCGAACAGCGAGTCGATCTCGATGCTAGCCTGGGTGGAGGAGCTCAGCGTGCGCTTGGCCCGCTCGCAGGCAGTGCGCAGCCGCCGCACAGCCCGCTTGTTGCTGCCGATGTCCCGCTTGTGCTTGCGCTTGAACTCCTCCACGAAGTGGCTCACCATGCGGTTGTCGAAGTCCTCGCCGCCCAGGTGGGTGTCCCCGGCCGTGGACTTCACCTCGAAGATGCCGTCCTCGATGGTGAGGATGGAGACATCGAAGGTGCCGCCGCCCAAGTCGAAGATGAGCACGTTCTTCTCGCCGGCCCCGGTGCCTTTCTTGTCCAGCCCATAAGCGATGGCGGCCGCCGTGGGCTCGTTAATGATACGGAGCACGTTGAGGCCGGTGATGGTGCCGGCGTCCTTGGTGGCCTGGCGCTGGGAGTCGTTGAAGTAGGCGGGCACGGTGATGACGGCGCTCTGCACCTTGCGGCCCAGGTAGGCCTCCGCGATCTCCTTCATCTTGGTGAGCACCATGGAGCTGATCTCCTCGGGGAAGAAGGTCTTGTTCTCGCCCTTGTACTCCACCTGCACCTTGGGCTTGCCGCCCTCGCTCACCACGCGGAAGGGCCAGTGCTTCATGTCGGACTGCACCGTGGGGTCGTCGTACTTGCGGCCGATGAGGCGCTTGGCGTCGAAGATGGTGTTGGTGGGGTTCATGGCCACCTGGTTCTTGGCGGCGTCCCCGATGAGGCGCTCGGTGTCGGTGAAGGCCACATAGCTGGGCGTGGTGCGGTTGCCCTGGTCGTTGGCGATGATCTCGACCTTGCCGTGTTGAAAGACCCCCACGCAGGAGTACGTGGTGCCCAGGTCGATGCCAATGGCAGGCGCTTTACCAGACATGGTGGCGGCTCGCTGTGCTGTCGCTGCGAAGTGCGCGCTTCTCAATAGCTACGGCGCGATCTGCCGTTAGCCCCTAGCTCGCTGTCTTTTATAGTGGCCGCTCGCCTTCTTCGGGAACCTGCCAGAACCTCATCTCCCAATCAGCTCGCTCGCGTCCGATCCTTGACCAATCACCACTGTGAATCCCGGTAGAAGTTCCGCCCGACACCGGATGACCAATCGTCACCGTATTGCCTTTCTGACCAATCCCTTCGCAGAGTCCACTCCTCTAGACCAATAGCTTTACTGTGCCTTTTCCTTGTATTTTTCGTCCAATGTAGCTTTGTGGCGTCCACGCCGCCCTGGCCAATCACTTCGCTTGGTTCTCCTTTGCCCCTGCCCTGTTCCCCGACTCTACCAGAAACTTCCAGCGGACGCTGGTCGGGAGGTTGGGGATTGATGTCACCGTTACCCAATAGGATTCGAGCGCTGGGTTGGGCGATGGAACCAGCAGCCGCTCGAGAGACTTCTGGATGGTTGTTATGGGAATAACTGTGTGTCCCTAACCGCCTCCCAGGCTCGATCTCTGAATAGCGACAGCTGCGGGCGCGAGCCGTTCCCCCCGCCCCGTAGGCTGGCTCGCCGAGATGGGCGGGCTGAGCGGGGGCTGTGCGGCGGCGCGTGCCCAGTGGGCAGAGAGACGCAGTGCGGCAGGCTAAGGGGCGCGGAATGGAGATCGGGGCGAGGCAGAGCCTGAAGGGATGGGGGAGGGGGAGCAGGCGGAAGGGGGATGGGGAGAGCGGACAAAGGGAATCTGGGAGGGTGGGGGCAGGCGGATTGGGGAGTAGGAGGAAGGGGGGGCATGCAGGGGCGGGGGAAGTTGGCAGAGGGATGGCGGGGGTGGGAAAACAGGCAGGATGGTGGGAACTGGGGGAGCGGGGGGGGGCAGGAACCAGGCAGGATGGTGGGAACTGGGGGAGCGGGGGGAGGTCGGGAACCAGGCAGGATGGTGGGAACTGGGGGAGCAGGCAGAGGAGTGCGGGGGGGGGGGGGGTCAGGAACCAGGCAGGATGGTGGGAACTGGGGGAGCAGGCAGAGGAGTGCGGGGGGGGGGAGCTCAGGAACCAGGCAGGATGGTGGGAACTGGGGGAGCAGGCAGAGGAGTGGGGGGGGGGAGCTCAGGAACCAGGCAGGATGGTGGGAACTGGGGGAGCAGGCAGAGGAGTGCGGGGGGGGGGAGCTCAGGAACCAGGCAGGATGGTGGGAACTGGGGGAGCAGGCACAGGAGTGCGGGGGGGGGGTCAGGAACCAGGCAGGATGGTGGGAACTGGGGGAGCAGGCAGAGGAGTGCGGGGGGGGGTCAGGAACCAGGCAGGATGGTGGGAACTGGGGGAGCAGGCAGAGGAGTGGGGGGGGGAGGGCAGAAACCAGGCAGGATGGTGGGAACTGGGGGAGCAGGCAGAGGAGTGCGGGGGGGTGGGTCAGGAACCAGGCAGGATGGTGGGAACTGGGGGAGCAGGCAGAGGAGTGCGGGGGGGTGGGTCAGGAACCAGGCAGGATGGTGGGAACTGGGGGAGCAGGCAAAGGAGTGCGGGGGGGGAGCTCAGGAACCAGGCAGGATGGTGGGAACTGGGGGAGGAGGCAAAGGAGTAAGGGGGACAGGAACCAGGCAGGATGGTGGGAACTGGGGGAGCAGGCAAAGGAGTAAGGGGGACAGGAACCAGGCAGGATGGTGGGAACTGGGGGAGCAGGCAAAGGGGGGGGTCAGGAACCAGGCAGGATGGTGGAAACTGGGGGAGCAGGCAAAGGAGTGCGGGGGGGGGGAGCTCAGGAACCAGGCAGGATGGTGGGAACTGGGGGAGCAGGCAGAGGAGTGCGGGGGGGGGTCAGGAACCAGGCAGGATGGTGGGAACTGGGGGAGCAGGCAGAGGAGTGGGGGGGGGAGGGCAGAAACCAGGCAGGATGGTGGGAACTGGGGGAGCAGGCAGAGGAGTGCGGGGGGGTGGGTCAGGAACCAGGCAGGATGGTGGGAACTGGGGGAGCAGGCAGAGGAGTGCGGGGGGGTGGGTCAGGAACCAGGCAGGATGGTGGGAACTGGGGGAGCAGGCAAAGGAGTGCGGGGGGGGAGCTCAGGAACCAGGCAGGATGGTGGGAACTGGGGGAGGAGGCAAAGGAGTAAGGGGGACAGGAACCAGGCAGGATGGTGGGAACTGGGGGAGCAGGCAAAGGAGTAAGGGGGACAGGAACCAGGCAGGATGGTGGGAACTGGGGGAGCAGGCAAAGGGGGGGGTCAGGAACCAGGCAGGATGGTGGAAACTGGGGGAGCAGGCAAAGGAGTGCGGGGGGGGGGGAGCTCAGGAACCAGGCAGGATGGTGGGAACTGGGGGAGCAGGCAGAGGAGTGCGGGGGGGGGTCAGGAACCAGGCAGGATGGTGGGAACTGGGGGAGCAGGCAGAGGAGTGGGGGGGGGAGGGCAGAAACCAGGCAGGATGGTGGGAACTGGGGGAGCAGGCAGAGGAGTGCGGGGGGGTGGGTCAGGAACCAGGCAGGATGGTGGGAACTGGGGGAGCAGGCAGAGGAGTGCGGGGGGGTGGGTCAGGAACCAGGCAGGATGGTGGGAACTGGGGGAGCAGGCAAAGGAGTGCGGGGGGGGAGCTCAGGAACCAGGCAGGATGGTGGGAACTGGGGGAGGAGGCAAAGGAGTAAGGGGGACAGGAACCAGGCAGGATGGTGGGAACTGGGGGAGCAGGCAAAGGAGTAAGGGGGACAGGAACCAGGCAGGATGGTGGGAACTGGGGGAGCAGGCAAAGGGGGGGGTCAGGAACCAGGCAGGATGGTGGAAACTGGGGGAGCAGGCAAAGGAGTGCGGGGGGGGGGAGCTCAGGAACCAGGCAGGATGGTGGGAACTGGGGGAGCAGGCAGAGGAGTGCGGGGGTGGGGGTCAGGAACCAGGCAGGATGGTGGGAACTGGGGGAGCAGGCAGAGGAGTGGGGGGGGGAGGGCAGAAACCAGGCAGGATGGTGGGAACTGGGGGAGCAGGCAGAGGAGGGGGGGGGAGGGCAGAAACCAGGCAGGATGGTGGGAACTGGGGGAGCAGGCAGAGGAGTGCGGGGGGGGGGGGTCAGGAACCAGGCAGGATGGTGGGAACTGGGGGAGCAGGCAGAGGAGTGGGGGGGAGGAGGGCAGAAACCAGGCAGGATGGTGGGAACTGGGGGAGCAGGCAGAGGAGTGCGGGGGGGGGGGTCAGGAACCAGGCAAGATGGTGGGAACTGGGGGAGCAGGCAGAGGAGTGGGGGGGGGAGGGCAGAAACCAGGCAGGATGGTGGGAACTGGGGGAGCAGGCAAAGGAGTGCGGGGGTGGGGGGGAGCTCAGGAACCAGGCAGGATGGTGGGAACTGGGGGAGCAGGCAAAGGAGTAAGGGGGACAGGAACCAGGCAGGATGGTGGGAACTGGGGGAGCAGGCAAAGGGGGGGGTCAGGAACCAGGCAGGATGGTGGAAACTGGGGGAGCAGGCAGAGGAGTGGGGGGGGGCAGGAACCAGGCAGGGTGGGAGGGACTGGGGGAGCAGGCAGAGTGGGGCAGCAGGAACCAAGGGGTCAGGAAACTGGCAGAGATAGGGCAAGGGGGTGGGGACTGCAGGGGATAGGGGGAAAACAGCCAGGAGGAGAGAGCAGGGTGTGTAGGATTTGCAGCTTGCGTTCCAGTGTTTGTAATTCCCGAAAGTTCAGTTAGATGCCAGATGTCATCTTCCGACAGTCCAAGAGCTGGTGGATAATTTACCCTTATTTGGTTGCAATGTAGAAATTTCGTATAGTGAGAAAGTGCAAAGGAAAGGTGTCTAGGTTGGTGTCTGCTTTGGTCAGGGGTTGTCTCTCCAGTTTGCTGGGATTGTGCGAGGAAGAGTTTAGATGTCTCTCACAGACCTGCACAAATCCTTCATTCCTGGACTGTGAGTGACTTGACGCACTTAAAGAGTGTTAGCCTTGTTTCTGCTTAAATTGGCAGGCTCACAGCCCTCACATGTATCCTCTTTCACTCATGCAGTTGTCTAATGAATACAGCTGCCTGACACACCTTTGTATATGGTTCTCTCTCACACAACACCCACAAACATTTCCTTCACTTGTTCATCCCATACAGTTTTTTGAAACCACATTTTCACTAGTTTTATAGCTGCCAAAACAGTAGCCCGTACTGGCATGTTTTGTGGGAAAGAAGGATGTGGCATTTAGCTCTCCCCTTGTAAAGAAGCAGTATGGATTTTAGGAGTCTGGTTTCTGTGTATTTTTGCATAGTGACCATTCTTGAAACCTCTCCAAATTTTTGTCTTTTGTGCTAACATAAATGCTGTCACACCTACATTTAGTTGAAGCATAAGCTGTGAAACTATTCTCAGAACTAGATAAAAGTTTTGATGAAAATCTGCTCTTTATCCTCCAAATTACTCTTCCTATCTCTTGACAATTACCAAATACTTCAGTACATTCAAAATATAGTAATAAAGGAAAATCATTGTTTCTGTCTAATTTCTAGGGTAATACTTTGCATTGATATTTCTTTCTCTTAAGTATTAATGACTGCTCACTTTTAAATATTCATTTTAATGATGTATCCTGGCATCTAATTCTGCTGTTTGTAGACATGCAAAGGAGATGTCAGATACATACTAGTCACTTCTGTTTAATTTGTCCCACTGTGTTTAACTGAATCTTTGAAAACTGTCATGGAAATCCATCAGCCCAGCTTCAATATATAGACATCTGCCTTTACCAAAATAATTTATGAGAATAAAAAAAAAAATAATTTGTACTTACTTTTCAAAAGAATTACTGGGTGAATAAATTTCAAGGTTTTGTTACCTGACAGGATAATTCCACTTCCATTCCAAATACTGAGAGGTTTGAATGTGCATGTATGGTTCAATGTATGTCCTGTTTTCTACCTCTTAGAAGGGCCTAGGTTTATCACAGTAAATAGAAACACCTTTTTTCTCAAAGGATTCTAAAGCCTTTTGATATAGAGGGTCTGATGTTCTGAGGTACAGAATGCCTGCTGCTCCCATTGATTTCAGTTGGATTTCTGCAGGCTCAGCACCTTTGAAAATTGGACCTAGCCATGACACTGCATTTATTGCTCAAGTGCAGCCATCTTCGGGATGGAATAGAGCAGCTCTTAAACAATGCACAACTGTAGCACACAACAGTTTAGAATATGAGAAAAATGTAATCAGAAACTGCAAAAATGTTATACTTAGGGGAAGGTCCTGGAGATGTCATAGTAATGATACCACAAACCATGGAAATCATGACAAAATCATGAAAAGTCATCAGCGTTTTTTGTAGAACATACTGGTTCAGACTAGTGACCAGCTGCTTCAGAGGAAAGTGCAAAAAATCCAGCAAAATGCTGTTGGGGGACAACTTGCTTAAGGGAAAGGTTCCTCCTAAACCCCAATACTCAGCTGTTGTCTTAAATCTTGAAGCAGGCAGGTGTATATATAAATATTTAATCCCTTTTTGAGTCTTGCTAAATTCTTGGCTGCAATGATACTTCATGGCAATGAAATCCACACGCTAATCGTACATTCTAAATAGCCTAGTGTTTTTCTTGATTCTGTTAGCACTTCCCTCAATACTGCGTGATCCATTTGCTGTTCCCCATGTTCTGTTGCCTTTTCTCCCACATGAACCTTAATCTCTCTTTTTCTACTCCTGGACCATGGCACCCCATCACAGGCTCCATATTGTTTTCTCTCCCCCATAGAACTTTTACGATCTCCCCCTCACACATTATATTATGATGTGAAGTGTGTCCTTTTCCTCTTGTAGACAGACCAGCTAACTAGTCGGTCACTGTGATATCTCATGCTTCCACTGCGCACAGCTACGGTATTTAGTGTTTATTGTATCACATAGAGAGGAGAGATGCCGGCAGGGAGCAATGCAGTGAGAGTTCAGCAGCAGTAAAAGAGTGAATACTTAGTTTGGAGACTTTTAAACAGGATGCTTTTTAAAACCAGTGTTAAGTTGATAGCAAAATCAGGTGCTTCTCTTGTCTGCCATTGTTATAGGACCCCATGTCAGCTTGGTATAGTTTCATTCTCCAGTGGTTAATGTGGCCCTGGTGTCATTGTGTAAAAGCAAGGAACATGCTGACACAGGTGGTTCTGAGATATTTGCAGGGGTTGGACTCCTTGCTCACGGTAAGCTCTCTCCCTCATTCTGATCTATATTTTAATTGAACTGGAGGTTTATCATGAAAAATTTTGGGAAAACATCATGAAAGGTTATTTGGTCACAGTATAACCTTAATAATGTCACAAGTCTTGGAATAATGGTAAAAATAGCCCTGTAAATCATGGACATATGTTCTAGAAACCAAAGTATATGTAGACCCAGGCTACTAAATATTTAATTTTTATGTTATAGAGATAACTCTTACCAGTTGAGCACATAGCTACTGTCTCCCTCTTACCTAGCCCTCTTGTAGGCCCGAATTGTTTTTTATTTCATTTTGTTTTATTTTTATAAACATCTTAGAGTTTTATGAGGCATTTTGCCACCACCACTTGTGTTTTGCCTGGCTGTCCTCATACTAGTCTAACTATAGCATGTTGGAGGGAAGAGTCACTATGCATCTATCAGCTGTAATCCTTTGTCTCACAGGACTGCTCTATACTAACTTCCTTTCAGCTGTTCTCTTAAGACTTTTGATAGATAGGATGCTTTAAAGTGGGCCCAAAGGCCCACAAGATAGGCTGAGCAGGTGATCACACGCTTGATGCATGAACAAGGGGGGGTCAAAAGGTGGATGAATGAAGTCAGCAAGCTGGAGCCGGGTGGATAAACCCCCTCCCTTGCTCTCAAGCTTGGGAAGTGCCGATAAAAAAATTCTCAGTACTGATAAGGAAGATGCTTGTGCGCCAGGAACTGCTCAAGGCCATGAATTTTGTAATCAAATGCTTCACCAGGTGCCATTAATTAACCGCAAGCAATTAAATGCTTTAACTGTGATGTAAACTTGCTTATATAAATTTGTGCTGTATTGAAGAAAGGGGGGGCTGGTTCTGGTTCTCTGTGTAGAACGGGCTTGTTCTTTGTTGCTTGTGTGCATGCATCAATAAAGAACTTGGTTTTGGACTTTGCTGGGTTGCCTGTCTCTCTTGCGGTCAGACAACGAACCTGAAAAGTTTGGGATAAAGATAACCCTGACAGATTTGGCGACTCCGCTGGGACCCGTCTGACTCTCCGGCGAGGGGGTCTGTCTCCAAACGCAACACAGCGTGCATCCTTCAATTGAGAGGAGCCTTGTCTAGGAGTCGGATCTCATGCTGGCGATAAGGCGTCGTCTCATGAACCAGCCTGAGCCCGTTTAAATCCAGCAACGTCCACCTGCCCTTTGAGCAGGAGTCACGGGAACTAGGTAAGTGAGCACTCGGTACAGGAAAATGGGAAAAGATGGCAGTAAATGCCACGGGGATGCCCCGTTATCTCTCATTCTGAGAGATTGGAAGGATAAATCCAGGACGGCCAGATTGTCCAAGGCTAAGATGAGAGATTTGTGTTGGATCCAATGGCCGTCATTTACCTTTCATTTGTCCCCGACTAGAGACTGGCCGGAGTGTGGAACCTTTTCCACAGATAGGATGAACTCCTTAAGGGATATTTTGGTCGATCTTAGACCGGGACAAATGGATTATTTGTTTGTGTGGTATAATTATAAACCCACGGAGGGACGAGTGGCTATTGAAGCTGTTTGTATGCAGAACTCCTGTAAAAATCCCCCGCCATATCCCCCAGAGCCACACCAGGAGGAGGACGATTTTGTTCCTGTTCTTCCCCCTGTCCGGCGGAGTGCAAGGATTCAAGAGCAGGCTAGGGACAGTTCAGGGACGGAGGAAAATAAAGGGGGAGCTCAGAGTAATGTTCCCTCATCTTCAGAGAGATCAGTCAGTCTCACCCTCCCTGCCCAGTCTTCAGCCAGTCTTCATCAAATTCAGAAGGAATCTGAATCCATGGGGGAGAATGCCTTTGAAACAGGCCTGACAATACAAGCCCCGTTAAGAACTTATCCGGTTCCACTGATCGCTGGGGCATATCAGATGGTTTTTACCCATACCCCATTTGCAACTTCAGATTTGCTTAATTGGCAACGTACTATGCCTCGCCTACGGGACAATCCTGAGGCAGTGGAAAGAATGTTCCGCACAATCTTTTCCACTCATGTGCCCACCTGGGCAAATGTTAATCAGTTATTAGATACTCTCATGACAGAAGATGAAAGACAAAGAGTAAAAGAAAAATCTGCAGGTCATCTGGATGTTCCTTGGCCAATTACTGACCCTAATTGGGATCCTAACACTCCGGCTGGCAAGGTACAGCTGGATGGATTTTTGAAAGCTGTTTTGAGTGGCATTAGAGACGCAGGAGAGGCTACTCCAAATTGGAGCAAGGTGACTGCTTGTGTTCAGCGTCCAGACGAACACCCCTCTGACTTTTGTGCCTGACTGATTTGTGAAGTTAGAAAGCATGGGAATTTGAATCGTGAAACTGATCATGGAAAGGAGATGGTTAAAATGGTTATCATGTCACAATGTGCGGAGGATATTGCTAAGAGATTTAGAGAGCATCCAGACCGTATGCAAGGGAAAAGCATTGCTACTAGAGTGTTTAATGGGAGAGAGGAGAAGAAAGAAAAAAGAGAAAAGGAAGGAAAGGCAGAAGGAGATATAGGAACAAGTGTCACTGTTGGCAGCAGCAATGACCGGAGGAAGAGGCAGAGGTCGTGGATGGAATCGAGGTGGATGGAATGGAAGGGGAAGAGGAGGAGCAGCGAGAGGCAGAGGACATGGAGAAGGAATTAGAAGTGGTGGTTGTCATTATTGTGGTGCAGAAGGACATTGGAAGAGAGAGTGCCCAGTGCACCCTAAGAAAGAGTATAAGCCAGAGGCAGCAGGGCAGTTCGCAAAGGACAGCGACTGAAGGGAGGCGCCGCTCCCTTAGAGTCCTGAGATTTATGAGGCTGGACTTGTGCAGTTTAAATGTGATGCCCGGTTCTCTGTGATTCCTCTTAAAGTAGGGAACAAGACTTTTGAACTGAGTGGATACCAGTGCTACTCATTCAGCCATACCTAAGGGAGCGGCCCCAAAAGGAAATATTGAAAAATGTGTGATAGGAGTTACTGGAGAGACAGAACGATGTTTTATGACCAGCGATTGCATGGCCACTTTGGGCCCTTTAAATATTCAGCTCTCCTTTTTGCTTATGAATGAGCCAGTAAACTTGCTTGGGCGAGATTTGCTGTGTAAATTGCATGCTCAAATTTTTTGTAATCCGGATGGCATCATTCTAAGGTTCCCATTAGAAAAGGCATATTTGTTGGCAGGGCTGGAGGTTCAGGAGTTCAGTAAAGATCTCCCTGTGTGAGTGCAAAATGAAGTTAACCCTATAGTGTGGGGAGGAAAACATGCAGTGGGACTAGTAAAATCAGCTCCCTTTTTAAGTTCCACAGTAAAGAGTGATCAGCCTCCCCCCGCCCAGAGACAATACCCTCTGAAACCTGAATCTGTTCAGGGGCTAGGACCTCTCATACAGGATTTGGAGGAAAAGGGAATCCTGGTGCCATGCATCTCCTTGCAATACCCCTATTCTGGCTATTAAGAAGCCTAAGCCTGGGCCAGATGGAAAACCGGTGTATCGACTGGTTCAGGACCTGAGACTAATTAATATGTGATCCCAGAACACCCTGTAGTGCCAAACCCTAGCACTATATTGGCAATGGTGCCGCCAGACACAGAATGGTTTACTTGCCTGGATTTGGCAAATGCCTTCTTTTCTGTACCGGTTGCCCCAGATAAACAGTACCTTTTTGCATTCACCTGGGGAATACCAGGTGCAGCCGGGCAAAGGGGGGAGAAACAGGAAATTCCAACCCCAGGGCAGCTTACGTGGACTAGAATGCCCCAAGGGTATGTGAAGGCACCAGGAGTGTTTGCTAGAATTTTAGCAGAAGATTTAAAAGATGTCCAGTTACCCCAAGGCTCTACCTTGGTAACTTATGTTGATGATATTTTAGTGACATCAAAAACACAGGAAGATAATGAAATTGATTCCATCTATCTACTTAATCAGTTGGCAACAAAGGGACACAAGGTCAGCCCCACAAAACTGCAGTGGGCAAGACAAGAGGTGAAGTATTTGGGGTGTACTTTAGGACCTGGAATTCATTGCACAGATCCCCAGCGGGTAAAAGCAATTTTAGATATTCCTTTTCCCACAACAAAACAAGGACTGAGAGGCTTTATTGGAATGATTGGATTTTGTTGTTCATGGATAGTGGCTGCAGGTAAATTATTGAAGCCGTTACATGAGTTAACAAAAGAAGGGGCAGAGGAGCCTTTACATCCAAATGCTGAGCAGTTAAGAGCCTTCAGAACACTCAAGGAGTCCCTTGTTCAGGCTCCCGCACTAGGGCTCCCTAATTATAACAAACCCTTTGACTTGTATGTACATGAATCTAAAGGAGGGGCATCTGGAGTGTTAACACAATCATTTGGAGGCTTTCCTCGACCTGTTGCTTATTTTTCAGGACAATTAGACCCTGTAGCTCGAGGCCATCCAGGCTGCCTGAGAAATGTTGCAGCAGCTGCTTTAATTGTGGAAAAGGCTCAAGAAATAGTTCTAGGACACCCCTTCATGGTGCATACGCCTCATGCTGTGGCCAGCTTGTTAAATTCGCAGCAGCATAAGCATCTAACTAATCAACGATTGTCAAAATATGAAATTGCTCTCTTAATGACTCATGGGGTAACCCTCAAACGATGTGCCACGTTAAATCCAGCTTCCTTGTTGCCCCAGGAGGGAAGTAGTGGATATGTGCATGATTGTTTGCAGGTTTTGGACTTAATTTCTACCCCTCGCCCTGACCTTACTGATATTCCCTTCCAAGACCCCGAAATTGAGTTGTTTGTGGATGGATCTGCCTTTGTCCGAGAGGGAATCAGACACTCTGGATACGCAGTTACTGATAGCAAGACTATTAATAGGGAAAGCTCTTTCTCCCGGGGTGAGTGCCCAAGCTGCGGAGTTAAAAGCCCCTAACTGCAGCCTGCCTTTATGCTAAAGGAAAGAGAGTTAATATTTATACAGACTCAAAATATGCTTTTGGGGTATGTCATGCCACGGGTGCAATTTGGAAGGAACGAGGTTTCATTACCTCGTCTGGAGCTCAGATTGCCCATGGAAAAGAAATTGCTGAACTACTTCAAGCCATTCAGGCTCCTGGGGAGATTGCAGTGATACACTGCAAAGCTCGTACCAGGCAGACTGATCCAGTCGCAATGGGAAATCGCTTGGCAGACAGGGCAGCCAAGGCAGCAGCCCTACAAGGGGCCCAATTGGACCTGATCTCTCCCTTAGCTCAAGGCAATTACAAGCTTCAGATACTGAAAAGGCAACATGGGAAAAGTGGGGTTCACAACTTAATTCAGTGGGAATTTGGGAATGTGATGGTTGTCCTATCCTACCCAGAAGCTATCAGCGTGAGGTGCTACAAAAGGTTCAGAATAACACCCACCTATGAGCGAATAAAATGGTTCAAATCATTCTTAGGCAGTTTGTATCTCCTGCATGAAGTGAAATGGCTAGAAGAGTAGTGGAAAGTTGTATTCTTTGTCAGCAATGTAATCCTAAAGGAACACGCCAACAGGCGCCACCTGGTGGGCGCAGATGGGCTCATAGGCCCATGCAACACATTCAAATTGATTTTACTGAATTACCCCCCTCAGAAGGAAAGAAGTATTTGCTGGTAATTGTAGATCAACTTTCAGGATGGGTAGAGGCCTTTCCCACTGCCAAAGCAGTTTGCAAGGTGCTTCTTAATGAGATCATGCCAAGATTTGGCCCTCCTGAAAATATTGATTCTGATCAGGGAACGCATTTTACAGCAAAAATTTGCAAGGAACTTACTGAGGCGGTTGGGACAAAATGGGTTTTTCATGCTCCCTGGCACCCTCAGAGCTCAGGCCAGGTGGAGCGTATGAATGGAACTCTAAAGACCACCCTAACTAAGCTGTGTAAGGAACTCAAGATGAACCGGACTAAAGTTCTTCCTTTGGCTTTGTATATTGTCCGGACTACCTCGAATTCTAGGACTAGGCTAGCACTCTCTGAGATACTTTTTGGACATGTACCACCTTCCTTTACTTCTTTGGTTTCAATACCCAGTGACACTGATCTGACTTGTGAAACAGAAGCTTATGTAAAAGCATTGCAGCAGCATTTAACTACATTACAACAGTACTCAGCACAGTCTCAATCTTTACCATTGTGGAAAGCTATTCATTCTATTTCACCAGCTGACCCAGTGTGGATCAAATCTTACCGAAAGACTCCACTTCAACCCCAGTGGCTAGGACCGTTTGAGACTATCCTGGTGAGCCCTACTGCTGTTCGGGTTAAGGAACTTCCCACTTGGATTCATCATACCAGAGTCAAACCGAGCCTTGCTAGGGAGCCCGACCTGGTAAAGGGTTCCCCAGAAGCAGACGGCTTCGGACTTCGAGGGAGCCACGCACGTTCACCCACCGTGAACCGGGTGAGCCAGAAGCAGACGACCGCCGTGCCCAGGACACATGGACTGCTACCCCTTTGGGCGACCTGAGGCTAAAACTCAAGAAGAAGTAGATTTGTGTCCATTCCCTAAGGGATGGCCACGAATAGTCGCTTGGGGAGTCAGTGGACTTATTTGTGTGTTGTTTGTTATTTTTCTTCACTGGTGGTTGGATTAACTAAGGGATATGAAAATAATGCCTTTATTCGCTTTGCTTATGAAATGAAAGCCCGTTTGCCAGCACTGAATAACATTTCATGTTGGGTATGCTCCTTGATGCCAGTAGATAGTCACCGAGGTCTTCCCATGATCCCCATACCTCTTAGCTCTATGAATATGACATGGACTCCTTCATGGAAGGACTCCTCAGGCTTGCAGAACCTAACCTGGGCAGATTCAGGAATCCAGATTAATAGATACCTTACGGTGTGGAAGCGACCTGGTGAGTGGTGCTTCCTGGGCTCAGGAAATGTGCCTGTAGGAGTTAGCAATTGTAAAGCCTATTTTAATGGAACCCATTTTGGTGAAAGACGGGGACCTGATTGTACTCTTGTACAAGGTTTACCCCGGCCTGAAAAGTCCTGGTATGTTTTCCCTGCTAACTTTTGCAGCTTGTTTAATCGGTTGGTATTGGATAAACCTCATGGGTTTACCAAAATACGTTGCATTGTAGCACCAGATCTATCACACACTAAGTGCACCACAGTGCTGGAGCGTTTAGAGATCATTTGCATACGCTGCATAAAAAAGCATTCTTTTAATTCTTCAGGTACTGAGTACTCTGTGTGTCAGTGTATTGATAATGCTACTAATAGTTTTCACGGTCTCTCTGCCTGGACTGGATGGTATTACAAACCCCAATATACTGCATCTGTTATATCTAATCCCTTGTTTGGAGTCTATTGGGTTTGTGGAGAAAAGGCTTATTTAAGCTTGCCTGTCTCCTGGAAGGGGTCATGCTATTTGGCCTGCTTAGAACCCCCTGACCTATATCGAGATCACCTTCCTTCTAGACGTTTAAGAAATGTGCGAGGTGCCAAGGAAGATGTTGACTGGTCTCGACCCATTACCTGGAAAGCACTTACTGATTGGACAGGAACCTGTGCAGCCTTTTTCTTTGCATGTGGAGGTGTCACTTACCATATAGGGCAAGGTATAATGAGATTACAAGGAGTGTTAGAAATAATGGCTAATACCACTGGTGAGGCCCTCATTGATCTGGCCACTGAGCAAAAACAGCTTAGGCAAATGGTTCTTCAGAATAGAATGGCTCTGGACATTTTGTTAGCCTCACAAGGAGGGACATGTGCCTTAATAGGACAAGAATGTTGCGTATATATTCCTGATGTTTGTAACGTCACGTGGGAGAGAGCAAAACATCTTGAAAAAATTGCAAGGGATCATGGAGGAAAGCAACCCAGCTGGAACTCTTGGTGGAGTGATTTATTTAGCTGGTTGCCTGATGTAGGTGGATGGCTACATAATCTGCTTAAAAGTCCTGCTGTTATTATTTGTGGGCTTTTATTGCTTTATGTAATCATAAGGTGTGGATGCTGTGTGGGTGCTCAACTATGTAAGGAAGCCCCCAGGGTTAAAAGGCCCTACCAGGTAATAAACCCTCAATATATATAAATATGTGTCCCAAGAGTCCCCTCTTCGGGTCCTCTAGGGACAAAGGGGGGATTGATAGATAGGATGCTTTAAAGTGGGCCCGAAGGCCCACAAGATAGGCTGAGCAGATGATCACACCCTTGATGCATGAACAACGAGGGCTCAGAAGGTGGATGAATGAAGTCAGCAAGCAGGAGCTGGGTGGATAAACCCCTCGCTTGCTCTCAAGCTTGGGAAGTGCGGACACTTTCGTTATAGTTTGTGCAACTATTCACCTATGAAGTTAGTCATCCTCTCACATGCAAAGATGCATATCATTTTCTTTTTTGCTGCTTTATATGCAGTAGTGTTACCTCATAGATGAGCCAAATAGATTGTTCTTGATTAATAGGATGGTTCTGTTTCTACAACAAGAATGGCATTAATGCAGAGTTTGGCACAAGTCTGGCCTTCCTGAAATAAACATTTAAAAAAGAGATAATGGGAAAAATCTCCCCCATCCTGAATTTTCTAAAGTATATTTTGGTAATAACTTCCAAATCAGCAGGTGGGCATCCCTTAGAAGTCTGCAGTCCCACTTCTGGCTGGTTTTACTGCATTTGAGATCAATAATGACCTCGTCTCCTTTATAGCAGCATAAAGTATTATCTATCAGACCTTCCTTCACTGCACCACACAGCCAGATGGGTTGGAGATAATGCTTGGGTTTTTTCAGTAAGGCAAGAGCTAAATATGTGGCATAGAACTAGAAATTGAGCCCGTATCTTTAGCTTGATAGAGTAAGGAGGATTTTTCCACATAATTTGTACAATAGAGTAATTTAAAAGTAGGAATTGAACATAAGTTATGCCTTAGTCAAACACAAGTTACTGAGCTCGATACAAGGGTAACTGGGTAAAATATAATGGCCTGTGATATACAAGAGGTCAGACTAGGTGATCCAATGGTCTGTTTTGACCTTAAACACTATGAATTATTTTTCTGGCAAAAATATACAGAAATATGGTATAAAGCAGTGTACAGATGTGGCAGGAACATTATATTGGTGTACTATATCTTATATCACAGTGCTGGGATGCCAAAACAATAGGGTAAATAAAAGGAAATAACACACTTTTTGAATACCCATTTATCACTAGAATTATATGAGTGAATTTGTAAATATATATATGATTCTTGTAATCAAGCTAAAGGAAATTACCGGTGTTGGAAATGTCAGATGATTTCTTTGATATCTTGCTGTTGTGTTGAAGATAACATTTTGCTTGATTGTTAATACAGTTTATTTTGTAAATACTATTCATTGTTATGCATTCCCATTTTTTACCCACAAACATCATTCTGCATGTGGAAAGGCACGCAAAACGCATGTTCCTATCTAAAAGAGAGTATACTCACTATGTGTAAAAAAACCCAAATAAAATAAAAACCCTATAGCTCAGTCGTGTAAGACACCTCATGCAAACAATATACAGGAGTGACAGGCACCATGCAACTACACAGAACAGCAAAATACAGCTCACATGATCAGTATTGCCAGCTCAAATGTTCAGTCATCATGAATCAGGCCCTGCAAAATTATGAGACTAGTTTAAAAATCATGAAGTTTATTTAAAATAATACATATAAAATTTGTATTATTTGGCTTCATGCTTATGAATCATTAGGACATGTTTGGGTCACATTTTAAGGTTTTTTTCTGGCACCATGAGGGCTAGAAACTTTGTTTTTTAATGAAAGCTGAGATTCTCATGTAATCACATAAGTCTGCGAGCTGCTACTTTAAGAAAAATATCAAATTCATGGGACTTGCAATAAAATCACAAGAGTTGGCAAAAGAGGCTAAGTGAATTATTGTATGCAGTGTTGTAACTGCGTCAGTCCCAGAATATTAGAGACACTATCTTTTAGTGGACCAACTTCTGTTAGTGAGGAAGAAAAGCTTTCAAACTTAGGAGTTCTTCTGGTCATTCTTGTGATTTCAGGGAATGACAATTTCATATTTAGGAGATTAAATATTGTACTTATTTGCATGTATCTCCCATAATCTACCAAGTCATAGGTAAACTCTCAGGTTAAGATTACTGGTTGTATTAATTAGATATACTTGTGTGCAGTGTACTTGGGCTTTCCATCCTTGACTACATTAGACTTTTCTTTAAATTTTCCATTGTTGCCACCAGTGCGCACTCCACTGACAGTAGCAAAGGTGGGAGCTTTAGTGTAGAGAGGATACTGGTAACCATGTTTTAACCTCAGTGTTGTGTAGATCTCACCTAAGCAGTATTAAAACACTGACCGCCATCTACACTTGTATTCCCACTATTCCTGCCATTGTAGAGCTGGAATAGCAGGAAATCTTAACAGGAAAAAAGAAAGATCTAGTGCAAATATAGCTTAACTACCTACTTTATATTCATGAATCAGTACATGCGTCCAATGAAGTGGGCTGTAGCCCATGAAAGCTTACGCTCAAATAAATTTGTTAGTCTCTAAGGTGCCACAAGTACTCCTGTTCTTTTTGTGAATACAGACTAACACGGCTGCTACTCTGAAATACATCTTTATTATTCATTTTGATTCAATTAGCTTATGTTTAGTGTAAAGCACTTTGGAGAGAATGGGACTATATCAGAGCTACAGATTTCTCTTATTTTTCTCTTTACTCTGTTTTCACTGCGTATTGCCTCAGTTTCCCAAACTGTCCATCTTATCAGGCAAATGGAAAAATTTCAGGAGTGCAGAGGATGCAGGTATTAGCTGGAGCTATATTCTGTTGCTGTGCTGGCTTTTACCCAGGCAATAGAAGAGATGATATTAAATGAGATTAATAAGCAGACTTTTGAATAATAAAATTTTATTAAAGATACTGTATCAAAGCATGAATTAAGAATTTAAAGTAATACCTTTAAAACCCGGGATGCCTCCTGATGCTGTTTCACAGAGACTACCAATAATTGCTATGTTACAGCTGTCGCAGCCTGCTCCAGACTCCCTTTGTATAAGTAATTTGGGTAGGCCCAAACAGCAAGGGCTGTTATCCGTTAATGCTGTGTACATTTCTCTCTTCTTGCCTTGTAGGTATTGCAAGTCCTGACAGTCCTACAGGTTTCCCATTCTCTGGAAGATTAGCTCCATTTCCTGTCAATGTCTTAGCTATGTTGTGTCTTCTCCCTGAGGGACCCTTCAGTGGGTTCTGTCTCTCCCCTTTCTTCATGTTCACACTTGAATCGTCTTTTTTTCTGTTGTTTTAAAATAGCCACAGGGCCAGACTCATGAACATCCCCAGCAGTACTGGATCTTTTAAAGGTGCTGTAATGTATTCTTGATCTCCCTTTACACTTCTACCTGCTAAAATGTTTAGGAGTATATAATCAAATAAGGCATTCCAACCCCACAGATACTTTAATATTTTTTCTAGCATTTGTATACTGTAGCTACTTTATAGAACTATAAAGAGAAAGGCAAACCTAGGCACATGGCCTATACAAGCAGCAGTATAAACAATATGCTAAGCGTGTCAAAGAAGTAAGCAAATGCAAGTTATCAGTAAAAATATGCACAAACACTTCTCTACATAACAATTATTGCTAAAAAAAAAAAAAGCATAACATCTTTTTACAGCCACAAGTAGAATCAGTGAGATGCAAAGCTATAGCAGTACATAATGCTAAATGAATATTTTTAGTCTACTGAAATGTCTGAATCTGATCCATTTTGATCTGTAGGGGGGAGCTTAATTTTTTTTTTTAAGTCTGTCCAAACCCTGAATGCTAAACACTGAATGCCTTGTTGTGCTCTATTCTCATTAATTTAGCTGGAAATATTAGGAATGCTGAGATGCTTGAGTCAGAAAATGAATGCCTCCTTCTCTCCTTTAGGCCCGCCTTGCAAGGCTTGCATACAGAACAAAGTGCATACAGAACAAAGTGCATACTGTTTCCTTTGAAGATTATTTCACATTCACTCATGTCCACAGCCAATCCATCTGTCACATGAATTCACCAGTCTTGTAATAGGATTCCAGCACTATCTCTTTACCCCCACTTACAAGTATTGTGCTTCACAGGTCTTCAGTATCAAGATCAGAAATTGGTGATGGCAGTAGGGAGGCAACAGGCAAATTAAAGTGTCCTTCTCTTGACTCAGAAACCTCTCTTGACTGGAAGCCTCAATGCCAGTTGTATCCTTCCACATGGCCCCATGTAGTTTTGGGGGGTTTTACCTTATTCTCCAGACTAGAACAAACGTGGATGTTGTTTTAACTCTCAATTTATTATTGTAGTTGCCCTGAATATATTAAAATTAGATCTTGGTAATTTGTATTGATGAAGTTTTAAATTTTTAAAAAAGTCTAAAGGTTTTGATGGCAACCTTAGCAACTTTTATTTTAGAAAAGAACTGCATCAAGTGATTAGCAGGGCTTGCCAGCCCATTTCAGTGTAGCCTTCAACACCTAGCATATGACTCCTACGGTTATCTGCCCTTAGAGATGAGATTTCAGTTTGTTTTCCAGAGATGCAAGTAGAGTCACCAGTAAGTCAATTTTATAATATAACATGGAGACAAGTCCCAAAGGGCTTTTACTGAGCACTCTAATTTGACTCTGCTGTTGGTGCCATTACCAACTAGTGTAGTCTGTCAGGAAGGCAAAGATGGTGCCAGTTCAGGTCTGGCATATGTGGTTCTGAGTTTAAAGAAGTCTTTTGCAGACTGCCTCTCCCCTAGGTCCTCTTCAAACTTGGATATTTCAATTCTTCAGAAGCTTAGATGTCCCTATTTCACTACTGCCACACAAAAGAAATGCAAGAAAAATATTAAGCGTCAGAAGCCCACACTCAGATGCCACCCCAGTATCCTTCCCGCCCTCTACGTTTCGTTTTTGCTTTAGATGTTACTTTTTCAGTTGCACTCACAATGGACATCAAGTTAGGGAACCATGTTACTTACAAAGACTTTTCTTTTCCCTCACTCCCAATTAATCTTACACGTTGTCCCAAGTTTGTTCCAAAAGTGAACTTTTCATTTTGGTTAAATACGTTGCCATTCCTTCTTTTTGATCCAGTTCTCAACACTTTAGTAAGGACTTGTGGTTTATGGCTTGACTTAGTGGTTGAGAGCTACCTCCCTTCAGCTGGTCTCCTCATAGCTTGGGGCAGTCACCATTCTGAAAGAATGCTCCCTATTTGTCTTTGTCTCTTCAGTTTGTTGTTGAGCTATGTTGTAAAAATGCTATTGAACCCAAACAGGCAGCCCTACTCCGTCAAATTCAATCCTGGGGTAAGCACTTGCAACTCTCCTTAAAGTCTCTAGGCCAAATGCATTTTTGACAAGTGTCCGCATAAGTTACACATCAGGCGTAAACTGTCCAGAAAACAGAAGTGGATGTAAACTGTAAAGATAATCCTATTCATTGCTTTTCCTGGTACGTTGCCTTTTGCCTTATGGGTGTATAAATTGCACCTTCTTGATTGTCAAATTGGTGTAAGGAACACTCCTTACTTCCGTTACTTACATACATTTTCTGATGAACTTACACCTGATGTGTACACTTCATCTCTTTTAAGTCACAGCTTTATTGCACTCAGTATGTCTATATAACTTTCTGTACTGGATGATAGGTGATGCTTTCCAGTAGGTCTCATTGAACTGATGGATGCCTCATGGCTTTGATTTGACCATTTAGAGGTAGAGAAATGCCCTTGTTTTGTTCAGAAAAAGGCACTGATTGCATTCAAAGTGAGAAAAATCATACCAAATTATTAATTTTCTCTGTGGATATTAATGTTTATACGAGGTGCTGGACTGATAACCTTGTAAAATCAAAGATCTCTATTTATCCACAGATCATATACAGCTCAGGCAGAAGCACTGTAAACCTCTTTCCACCACTCTTCTAAAGTACACAAAGCCATTTTGCAGGGACCACCTTTAGGAGTGGGAAGGTAGCATTAGTCATCACGCACATTAATGCTCGATCTTTCTGATGAGATTGCAAAAAGGTTGTTGATTAGTGCCAACTATAGTGGTAGTGTATATACTGGGCTGTCCCCACCAGCTCACTTTGCAAACCAGTGAACAGTTGCCATTGCTAATGACTTTAAGCCCTCTAGTGAGCTAGATTAGATTTGAACTTGTCAGCCACAGTAGAAAGCTCTGTATCCTATTACCAATCTGTAAAGTCATCCAGTTTCCCTAACAGCAGATGTTTTAAATGAAATCGGCAGAATCTGATTCTGCAATCTTCAAATATTCACGTCTCAACTAAACTAGTCTAAATAAACTGTTTAAATAAAAGTGTACATGTGTTAAATTAACCACCAGATGGAGCCCACACAACCCCAAGAAACAGAACTATACTGACATTGGCAGAGAGAACTATAAACAGTGTAGGCTTCTGTAGCTTCCTTAAAATCAGAGCAAATTTGTGATTATTTTGCTGTTTGTAAACAAAATGAGGGGTTGGACAGCCAACTTCACCCCTCTAGCCATGATGCCGCTTCTTGGCCTCATGGTTAGAGGGGTGAAAACATTATCTAAGTTATATCTGTATAGCTACTTACTGTTTTTGTATATACTGCAATTATGTCAGGCCGAGGGGACAGACTTGGCCTATACAAACATGTAAAAATAATAAACGTTATCACTTAGAGATTTTCTCAAGCCTGGTGATTTAGCCAGCCAAGGAAAAATTCTAAAGGGCCATCTTCCAGAACTCAGCCAGGGAAAATAGGACACAATGGGTCAAAAATTTCCTTCCCCACACCACTTTCTAAATGGAAATCAGAGATTGAGGAAAAGCCCTGTTAAAACATATAAGGGAGATAGTGGCAGCAGCTTCCCAATGCCCATTCTTTAATGATTCTTGAAAGGTGGGGTTCCCATTCATACATACAGCATGTTTATATATATATATATATATATATATATCTCCCATAGGCTATTCTGCACCCTCCTGGGTTTATGCACAGGCTGCTGTCCCCCTGGTGAGGGAGAAAAGCAGGAATAGGTATGGAGTTGTAGTGCATGGAAGGTGCACAGCTCATTTAAACACACATTGTGGGACTGGTTTGTTTTGATTCTGTGTAGCAGACCAAGATAGTTAGCGAGGTACACAAGGCCACAGACAATTTCTGCTGTTATTTGCTCTGCTTCAAGCTAATTTTGAGTAGTCTGTTTGTATGTTGGGTCCTGACCACACTGTTTTGACCAGATAAATACATTCCCAAAAGGAAACTTTGTCACACAGGTTATTTATTCTCACAATCAAAATAAAGCAAGGGGAATTGAAGCATTATATCTGAATTTTCAGATATTTTAAGTGACTGATTTTTAATTGACTGATTTTTCTGTTTGTGCTAATTTTTGGTTACCCTGGAGCTTTAATACCAAACACATAGGCCTGTGGCAGCAGTACCCACATTAACATGCTAATAAACTGCAATTAAACACAAGCCTTGTTAGAAAGGGGCTACTATTATTTCCCAAACCATTATAGATCAAGCCCAATGCTGTTACTTGGGGCTACTCCGCAAGGCTTTGCTGATACAGCTATAACTGTACAGCTATACTAGCAGAGCCCCCTTGTGGAGTTCCACCTTATTCTGAGAAATGGAGATCTTTTGGCTGTATACATAAATCTCCTCCCCAAATGACATAAACTATATCAGTAAAAGGACTCGTTGGCTGCTATAGCTGCACCTACATAGGTTTTTTGTTGTTTTTTTTTTACCAGCATGGCTATGTCAGTGAGGGGGGGGGTGGATTTTTTCACATAGGAATTCTAACAAAACTTTGAAGTGTGGACCTGGTTGTGCTGCAGACTAGTGCCAAAGCTACACTACAAAGTGAATTTGCTTTGTTAACAGAACATTACAGGTGCACTCAAATGTTGGGATATGTCAGAATTAAGGCTGCCAGCATAACCTTAACTGGCTACTTGTGTAAATGCATTCCAATTCAGTCTTGGACTGAGTCATGCTACTTTAAGTATGTCCACACTTAAAACGCTACAGCTGGGGTCGGCAATCTTTCAAAAGTGGTGTGCCGAGTCTTCATTTATTCACGCTAACTTAAGGTTTCGCGTGCCAGTAATACATTTTAACGTTTGTACGTCTCTTTCTATAAGTTTATAATATATAACTAAAACATTGTTGTATGTAAAGTAAATAAGGTTTTTAAAATGTTTAAAAAGCTTCATTTAAAAATGAATGAAAATGCAGAGCCTCCCCTGGACTGGTGGCCAGGACCCGGGCAGTGTGAGTGCCACTGAAAATCAGCTCGCGTGCTGCCTTCGACACTCGTGCCATAGGTTGCCTACCCCTGTGCTACAGTGTAGACACTCACTACAGCGACAGAGGGGTTTTTTCCATTGTTGTAATTAATCCACCTCTCTGAGAGGCAGTAGTTAGGTTGATGGAAGAACTAGATGGATGGATTTTTTTATACCCCTGAGATTAGCTATGCTAATGTAATTTTCAGTGCAGACCAGCCCATAATGTCTCATACAAAGTTTTCTACAATTTTAGCAGCAAATACATAGGAAAATAAAGCCATACAAATCCCTATCTGAGGGAAACAAGAGGGAGTATCACCTCTCTGGAATTATTCAACTCCAGGCCCTTCCACAGATTTGGGGGCTCTATCTTTGGAGAGAGGGGCAGGATCATTTTGTTCTGCCCGTCAGTTTTGAAGTAGATTTAACTCTGATAACCACTTCTACTTGTGGTAGGAAGGAGGAGGAGGAAATGGAAGGTGCCTGTTGCAGTGTTGCCAACTCTTGTAATTTTATCATTTGTTTCTTAAACCACTAGGTCCCAGATTCATGTGAAAGTGAAAATTTCATATATAAAATCTCATGAGTTTTAAGCCAATCTCATTATTTTTCGAGCCTGATTCATGATTTTTGAACACTTGGGGTTGGCAATACTGATGTTGCAACAACTCTAGCAATGTGGCTCCATTGAAAGCACTCTGCCCTGAAGCTCAGGAGACAGGTAAGGGAGCTCAAAAGAAGTGCAGACACCCTTTGCTTCCAGTGGATTCCTACAATCCAAACAGATCTCTAGGGAGTTGGGAATTTGGGGACAGAACCTTCTCATTTCATCTGAGGGGCCTTATGCCAATTACAGAATCTCGTAAATTTTCTTTATTCACCTCCTGCTGCATAATATCTACAACTAAATTCTTATTCAGCACTTACTCAGGCAAAACTTTCATAGATGTCAATGGCTAATTAGCTGGCATAAAAGCTGAGTGAAGGCACCAGGACTGGACACAGTTATCAAAGTTCTTTCATGAACTGCAAGAACTAGTTCTTTTCTCCCACAGGAAATGCTAAAAGCAGCATTGTTTTTGTGGTTGTATCTGCATGAAGACCTTCTGGTGTAGTATTTTAAAAGAAATTAACAAAGGATGAAGGCTTCTTGTTTCCCCCTTAAAGATGAGAATGAAGAAGAATTAAAATGAGTAAAGAAATCAATCCTACTGAGACAGGCCCATGTTTTTAAAGTGACCACTAATTGTGTGTATTTAATTTGATACACTTCAGTGCTGATTATCAGAAGTGCCTCCATTGACTTGAGATAGAGTTAAGGGTGCTCAACACTTTTGAAATTCAGGCCCTTGTTACCCATTTGGGGACAAGCTGGACACTCCAAATAAATGGACAGTTGAAAACCTGTGCTTCAGGTGATCAGCTAGTGATTTCTCATCCCATGAATGTATGGCATTTTTCTTAAATACACTCATGTAAAACTCCCTAATATAGTTACAGTTCCCAATATTCACAAAGAATGCACACAAAGAAGTATCATTGCTGGGAACAGTCTCACTGAAAATATAATGCACAATATTGTTTCACTACCAGTTCTTGAGAAAATATTATGAGTTATTTGTAGACAAAAATGACATGAAGAAAGGCAGATTCCAGCAACGTTTCCACTGAATGTTTGCACCAGTTCACTCAAGCCTATGAAAAGCAGCAAAGGCTATTCATTTCAGTGCTGAATATTTTTGTCAAGATGAATCCATTCCTGAATCATGCTTTCTCTTTCTCTGTTACAAATTAAGATTTTTTTCTTTTTGGAAAAAAAAGTTCACAATTCATTTCAGAGTCATGGCAGTGACTCTATAGATAAGACTGGGGAAAACATTTAATTTATAACGTCTATTTTCACATTTTTCTAACCTCTTCCTCCTCAAAATCCTTTGCACTGAAATTTCTCAAGAATAGTTAGCAGAAAGATTACTTTTTTTGAAGTTGGAAGAAAATCAGGAGAGTAATTTAGTCACTAAGAACAGAAAGAGCTTTTAAAAATATGTTCCTAATTTTTAAAAAATAGCTTTTAACTTAAAGCCAGCTTATTTTAAAAATTCAAAATAGCCATGTGCTTCATCCTGTGGGGCCACATGTGTTGAAAATAACTGGGTTAGAATTAAGGAAGTTAGAAAAGTTTTGATTCTTACCCCTATTAGATAGGCGAGCCCCTATTTTGCAACTAACAGATATGAAGCCACTACTGCATGGATCTTCTTAACGTCCATAAGGTATTTATCTCCTCTGAGCCTCAACAGTTATGCTATCAGAGCTGTAGGGGATGAAAACCTCCCCTTCCCACTGAGTGAATGTGTGTGTTGGTGGGGGGGATGCTAGCCAGCATATATCGAGAACAAAAAAGGCTTCCCAGATCATATCTGAAGGGTAAGTTGAACAGAGAAAGGGATTATATACAGGTCTCTCTGACTTTATGTAGATCTGGTGGCTTTTCCCCATATCAAGAAAGAGTGGGTATGTGTACAGAGATAAAGAGTTGTTAATCATGAGTATGAGTCAGATCCATGTCTAAGAACCATTTCTGTCAGGTCTTTAAATTAATAGCTTAGCTGCAAGGAAACCTTTAAAAACAAGTTCTTAAAAATGTGAAACTGCCTGTGCAGTACCAAAACTACAGCTGGCTTAACAGCATTTGTTCTATTTAAAAGCTCATTCCAGATCCCTGTTTAGCTCTAAGCAAGTCCTGAGAGTAGAGATGTGGTTGCCAGTAAAATGTTTTTCAAAGCTGCAGCCCACACCACTGCCAGGATGTGGAAAGCAGCAGCAGGAGAACAGCGAGAAATCACTGGACATAGGAACAACAAAGCACCCGAAGATACAGGGGTGGGAGAGGCAGAGAATCAAAAGAGGCTCATTTCTCTTTGGAAAAAGAATTAACTATTGGTATTTTCTAAAACATGGTCCTACACGTATATAGCACCTTTTATCTGCAAAGATCCCAAGCAATTTACAGAATTACATATATACAATGTAAACGTGCATAGGATTCCAGATAGTATTGGAAGTGGATACAGAGAAACTATGGCGAGAAGAATAAACGACACGTGTGCTAAACAGAACTCTACATCAAGGATTTCTGCTCCTCCTTCACTGTCTTTCAAGTAACAATGAGATTTCCAGGGATGTGTTTTTATTTTACTGAAAGTGTTTCAACATTCTTTAGTCCTGTATTTGCTTTTTGAGCATCTGTCTCTTTAATGGGGTATTTTTTTAAACACTACATACCACTGTGGGGGAGCAGGAACATGGTAATTTTGTATTTACTGCATCCATATCATCATGTTCTCTGAAGAACATTCCATTGCCCTTAGACAGCATTATTAAATGGTCTGCACTCTTGTTTAGCTCCCTTTCACCCACTCCGTTGTCTCACTGGCACGATCTCAATCTTTTTCTTTTCTCTTGCCATTCTAATCCTATCAGCCACTCCAGGCCTTTCTTTTAACTTTTCTCATGCTGTTCTTATACCTGCTTTCATGTATCACTACAATAGTGTTTCTCCCCATCTCTTCCACAGCCCAGTTAGTACTCCTTGATTTGTCCTTACTGCCTTTGATTTGTTCACAGGAACTCTTGATTCTTTTCATTCTCTCTTGACCTTTCCAACCATTCTGTGCCTCTTTGCCTGATCCTCTCTGAACTTCTCCATGATGCTCCAATTCACTCTCCTGGATCACAAAGTGAGCATTATTTCCAGTGCACATACTTGTAAACTCAGGAATTCTGGTTCTTCCACTGCCCAAGCTGGTAAAAGCTGGGACTGCATCATATCATCCTCCAGCAAACTCCTCTGGTTGAAAGAGAGTTGTTGGACGGCTTTAGAGAGAACTGAAGACAGACCTCACTGAGAAGGGAAAGGTCACTACAACACAGCCTACAATGGGAAAACAGGTATTCTGGGGAATCGCTGAAAAAACATAGTATGTACAATAGGACAATTCAATTCACAACTTAAAACCTCCTCTGCCATTGTGGCCCATCCACACTAGGTATCAAACTGTGTTTGCTGACTGTATAAAACATGGTTTTAACAAGTTCAGGCTAACACATATCAAACATGGCTCCTGACCCAATGCAGAGGGGTCTCTGAATCACTCTTTTAGCTATTCAGTGTATTCTGGGACAATTGGTTAGATATTGTGTTTCATCCTCTAAATTTTCCGGTCTATTTTCAGTCCTCTGGCCCAGTGCAATCTTTTATCTAAGCCTTGCTGTGCCACAACAGCCCACTCAGCACATAAGTCTGTTTTATACTTAGTATACAAACTGCAATAAGAGTTTGGTGCCACAGTGAGTTAGTAATCCAGGCTGACAGCTCTCCCAGCCAAGTTGAGTCACACTCACTCTCTGTTCCTTCAAGCATCTATGGGACATTTTATCCGCTCCCTCTCCTTTGGGATTTTTTGCCCTCCACTTCCCACTACACTATTCTAATTTGGTCTGCGCTCCTGTGCTGTTCTAATCTTTGCCTGGCATCCCCCACAACATTCCAAATCTCTCAGCGCACCCCATGCCACAATACTCCTTTCACTCGGCTGCACACACAAGTTCTCTGTTAGTGCCCTTGGCTGCTCTATCAGCTCTGTTGGAGTTCATATATCAAGAGGTAACTCCAATGTCTGAGAATTTGTAGGTGACCTAAACATTTTATAAAAATATTGCCATTACAATGTCTCACTGATCAGTAATTATTTTTCAAACACCATTCTAACTAGCCACTTTGAAATTTCGTTTTCCAATGTATAAGTTGGCTGGTTCTCTCACCCCGACAACCAATCACTGACGCAAAAAACAACATTTAAACCAGCCAACCTGATTGTTCTCTGGACTGATATGTTAAGTTTCAGATCAATGTAGATTGGGATGGAAGTATTATAAATCGCTGGAAAAAAAACCCAAATCTTTGGAATAATGGAAACACTAGCATGCATTAATGTTAGGGGTGCTGTTCAGTGCCACTGTCATTGACTTCTGTGGGATTTGGGGGTATAAAAGAAATGCAGGATTAAGTTGTTACAGTACTTTTTGCATGTGAAATGTTGAAGCCCCAGTGCTATAACTGGATCCATATGCTCAGGACTGATAGCAGGTCCAGGACCCAAGTTTTCCTTTTCCTTTAGTGTATCAGGCTCCAGCTTGAAAGACAGTCACATTATGTTTGTTTACAAACCTAAAACTCACTTATAATAAATATATATATATATATATAAAATGTAAAACCAGAAATTTGATACAGCATCTGAAAATACTCATTTGATTAAGTAGCTATATGCAATTTTTAGGTGAACTTTATCCATTTATTTATATATTCTGACATTCTGTTTTATGAGCTACAAATTAATCACAGTCTTTGAAAAATGGCAAAGTTTCAAAACTTAGCCTTGGCAAAGATACTCTAGCTACAGCACTGGACTGAGACTCAGGAGACCTAGATCCTATTCCCAGCTCTGCCACAGGCCTACTAGGCAACCCTTGGCAAGTCATGTCCCTGCTCTGTGCCTCAGTTTCCCCATATGTAAAATGGTGAAATGGCATTGACTTTCTTTGTGAAGCACTTTGAAATCTGCTGATGAAAAGTACTACATAAGAAGTAGGTGGTGTTATTGTTTTTTCAAATGTTCTTTGTTCACCACTGCTTATCACAGATTTCATCATTAACAACCACGCAGTTAGTATTTGTTTATACAGCTGGTGTCTAAGATTCCAGCCCAGGCTCATAGTTGTTCTTTCAAAGACCAAGTTGCCTTAGCTGACATGCAGTGGTTTTTTACTGCATTAAAATAAAACAGATAAGCTCTATATGTTAGGGTTTCACTAGATTCAAAGAGGTCTGTATGTGAGAAGATTCTGAAAGGGCATAAAACATCTTTGCTGCACTCCTTAAGAAAGCTCAGCAGTCTCTTCACACTCAACAGTCAGATTCCATTGTGATGAATAGGTTATAAATACTCAGGCAGATACAGATAGGCAACTGAAGGGAAGCATTACTGCATCGGAAGTGCCCATTTCAATTCTGCTAGAGTATCAAGCATGGAAAATGGCTGTTCAGATGGGAATTCTTTTAGTTGTAGTCTTAATTCTCTATTTCTTCCTTTGTCCATATCACTGCAGTTTTACTTAGCCTATCCAACCTGACCAGCATGCCTGGGGACGTGAATCTCAATAAAGATGCTAAGAATCTGAATACTCGGACAGCTAGCACTGTGCTGACTGTAGAGTCACAAAGCAAAGAATTATTTCATGGCATTAGTTTTCATTTTTTAAATTGATTTTGATAGTAGGAATGATTATGCTCCTGCATATTAATGGCTACAGGATCTAAAATTTCACATGAAGAAACAACACTTGCAAATACTGAAGCACGCATTGGATGGACATGAAACTAAGAACTGTTTAATAGAAGTCAGTTAAGGGGTAACATTTGTGCTTTTACTCTACAGTTTAAAAATAATGACTTGTATCATATCTACTTAGTAAAACAATAAAATTAAAAACAGAAATTGCTAGTAGGCAACAGTGAAAATGTAATAATTAAACACTTGATGCTTTTAAAAGATATATACTTAATGACCCTACAACAAAGACACCTATGATTAAGAGGGTCTTTAAACAAAAGACTTGTTTTCAGCAATCATTCAATTTTTGTCTGCTATATTGTATGCTTTGCTTTGGTGTTCCCACTGCTGTCAACTTAATGCTTGTTTTACAGTATGTTTATGCTTATGTTCTTTTCAAATGCTTGGCATTATAGTGAGATCTCATATCTTTTCTCAAATTAAATTTTGCTCCACATACTCCACATGTATACAGATGAACATCCATGTGCTGCTCCAGTTGTTCGTTATTTGGGAATATCTGAAAACAGACCTGGCATATAGTCTCTCCAGCTGATAAATGAGATATCATATGCCGTACGTGGTCATGTTTTCTGAAGTTTCCTTGATCACAAATGGAACAGACATACCTGGCCATGCCTTTGTGCATATCATTGTGGAGCCGCAGCTGACGTTCTCTTAAAAACTGCTTCCCACATGTCTGACAAACAAATTGTTTTTCCTTGGTATGAACAGTGTAATGTTCCCGTAAGTGACAACGCTGATAAAATCCTTTCCCACAAAGATTGCAGAAATGCTTGCGTCTGTGATCTCTTTCATTCTCTTCTATAATAGCATTCTTAAACAGATCTTGCTCTAGGCAGTTTGACATATGTTCAACAACTAGAGTTTCAGTTTCAAAACGCTGACCACAATTAGGACATCGGAAAGGACAGGCAGAATGCTTATATAACTGTTTGTTTGGAAGACTGTTCATCTGGAAGTGACTGTCCCTGAAGTCCTCCAATATCTCTGCAAACATCATATCCCTTATTTCAGACTGTTCCTCGGGATTCTCTTCTAAGTCCATTTTTTCCTCAGCATTTCTTATACCATTCATTGTCAGATCCTGGGGTTCTCCACATGTCTGTGCATGATCCTGTAACTGTCTACCCTTGACCAATATTTGGCCACATTTGCCACAAGCACATATATTTTCTATGTGTTTAGATAAATAATGAGCGGATAGATCTTCCTCTGTAATTGTTAGCCCACACAGTTCACAGGGCGCATTCTCCGCATCTTCCTGCACTGGGGGGACTTTCCTGTTAAGATGCCTTGTGTTTTTTAAACACTTTCTTGCATTCTCATCTATAGACAACCGGGGTTTTAGAGTTTTTCGAGAACGTCTCTTTTCATTGATCTTTTCTGCAACATAATATCTGTAAAGTGGCTCTTCTTGTTCATCATCTAATTCATCATTGTCAGTAGATTCATTACAGTCTTTATCTGTCACTTTAATAATGTTAAAATCTTTCAGTTCATCTTCCGGGTTGTCCTCTGGTTCCATCTTGATGATAATCCTTTTCCTCTCAGTGGCTCTACTTCCTTCTTCACCTGATGTCTCAGATGCAACTATACTACTTTTTCTGCTTGTTATATTTGACACTGGAGATGAAGAGTCATCAGCTGCTTGACTGGTATCCCCTTTATAGTTCTCTGATTGTGCAGACAGTATTTTAGAAGAAGAGTCTTTTTCACTAAAGTCAATTTTTTCAATACCATAAAACCTGGTATTTTGGTATGAATGCCTATTAGTGCATGTTAATACATGCTCATCCAGTAACTTTTCACAGCTAAAACTAAACCCACAGCTGTCACAGGTAAAGCTTCTTCCAAAGCGGCGTGAATGTGACACACGTTCTTTTGTGTTAGAGAATTTGGACATGGTGCTTTTTTTGCAAACATCGAACAGTTGTTCAGGGAAACTGCCCAGCTGCAAAGCTTCTTCATCCGGCTCTTTGTTATGGGATGTGTTTATAGTTGAACTTGGTGGCTCTGTACACCACCTGTTTACTTCACTGCCATTTCTAGTAAGTGTGTCTTCATACATTCTCACACCAAATATCATTTTACTATTCTGTGAACTAGAAGCAGATGATGAACACTTTAAATTAGAGGAGTCTGTATCTTGTATATCTTCTAAACATTCAGGCACATTATATAACTGTAGATAGTTCATTGCCACTTTAAATTGCTCAAAGTTGGTAGGGGCAGTCATAATTTTTCCTAAATACATAAACTGTAATATGAGATCAAAGCATTCAGCACTGATCTTCATGTTGCTGAGATTCAGCTGGGCTGTGGTGTGTTGGTGGTTCATAAAAAACATCCTAAAGTAAGAGCTGCAGGCAGCTAGGACTGCTTTGTGTGCTTGAAAATAAATATCATCAATAGCAATGCAGCAGTCACAGAGAAAACCCCACTCTCTTTGGTTATTTAGCTGCTGAAGGACATATGTGCTGTGGCTGGTACTTGCCATCTTGTATTCTGATTACAGTCCTGTGGAAAAAAAGAAAAATAAAATAAATATTTAGTTATAAGCATAGAAAGTAAGAGGGAGCTCATTTTAATACAGAGGACAATTGTTAAGAACTGCAACTTGGGTGCAACATGTTTATATTCTTACTATTTTTATAATCTGACCGGAAAGGTCTTCCTGGAGACAAATACTTACTAAAGAAAATCCAGTAAACTGGTGCCAAGAAAAATAAAAATATCCACTATTCCATTCTCCCTCTTCTGGATTTTCAGTACCAGTTAACTAATAAACTTTACTGCCACACCTGTACTGATTTCAACAATACTGCTGCTAGTACGCAAATCAGGAAATAAACCAAGAAATATGGCCAAGATTTTCAAACGTGACTAAGATTTTCGGTGCCCAACTTGAGATACTTTAAAGGGGCCTGGTTTTCAGAAAGTGCTGAGCATTCATCCTGTGAAAATCAGAGTCCTTTAATGTGTCTCAAGTTGGACAACTGTGACGTAGGCTGGTTTGGTGATGCTGCTGCATTGTCACTGAGGAAACATAGGTTTAATTACTATTCTTTCCTTCCTAGGCTATCCAGAGGCTGGGAGCACCATGGAAACAATATGTGCAATCCTTAAAGAGGAGGAAATGTTCCACACTGCCCCAAAACATCCCCTATGGCCATTTAAAGAGCATCATTTATGGATCACTAACATCACCCAGGCCTTGGCTGGAAGTTGGATGGCTGCAGTAGGAGGGCTTATTATTATTAATTATCACGGCACCCAGGGGCTCCAGTCATGGACCAAGACCCCATTGTGCTAGGCGCTGCACAAATACAGAATAAAATAGCCCCTGTAGGAACAGAGAGAGACTCCTGATGAGTGGGTCAGGGACAAGGAAGATTTCCCTCTCCAAACTGAAAGCTGAGCATGAAGTGAATACCCAGACATGCTACTCCGAGATCTGATTAGCAAAGTGACACCAATTGTAGAAGCTTCTTTTTTGTTTTTACATAACACTGAAAAGTAAAGAAGTTGTTCTGCACTAGTTAATACACTGTGACACTCTGGTGGCAACAGATTCAGTTATTTTACTTCCCAGACAGAATCTTTTACTTCATTGAAATGAAGAGGTACATTCTAAGCAACAACATTTTTAAACATTTAGATAACTTTGGATGTTTTTGTGAACAAAACAAAGCAAAAAGCAACAACCCCTGAAGATCGTGAATTTAAAAAAGTAATCACAAAATACATTTCATATGCCCAGTTGTGCTGGAATAATTATTTTAGTGAGGGTGCTAAACGCGGAAACCATGTATTTGGGTTGTTATTGCTACTTCAAGCCAAGCGATGCGGCAGCATCCCTACTTCCAGCACCTATGCATAGGACTCTAAATGAGGTGCATTTGACCTGAGGTTACTTTGTACATTCAGTCTCATGTGATAACATGTTGAATTACCATTTAAATCCTAAGAACAGTAACTGAAGGTTTACTAATAATTTCAGTTCAAACTACATAGTATGGTTTTAAAATATAACTTAAAGGAAGATGTGGTCATAAAATAGATACTGACATTTCAGGTGTGATAAGGCATGAGGACAGCTATAAACCGCCATCTGTACCAGAAAAGTCTGTTCAGAACAGATATACATTATCAGCTGGCCTTATTACAACTTGAAAAGTGGCAAATTCAAATTGAGAGTAGGATGACACCCAGGGGTGGAGGGAGAGATAGAACAGACAAGGTGCCAGGAGGGGAGAATGAGGACTGGCTGAACAAGGAGTTGAGGTGGAAGGGGGACTAGTTGGGCAGGGAGAAAGGAACTGAAATGGGGAAACAGCAAGGTGTGGGGAAGAAGCAGGCTGGGACACGTTGGAGGGGACAGGGAGAGAGTGTCAAACTTTGTGGGGAATGGGCAGAAGAGTCTGTGCCCATCAGCACAATTCCCTCCAGTATGAAGTGGAGCCCAAGTTTCCTGCTGTCAACAGCTATCTGAAAGCCATGGGCAAAGTGTGTCATCCTCCTGTGGTGCTGATCCACGTATAGATTACAACCTACTACTGCTATCAGTAACTCAATTAGCTCAAGTGGCAGAGGTCTGTGTGGTGGAAAGGTTCCAACCCTGCTGATGACCCATATGCCACATGATAGAATTTGTTATTTTTAGTTTGCTTTTTTAAAAACCTAAGAAATTACACATGCCAAAAAACAAAACAACCCCTAGGTTAAAAGAACATTAGAAGTTGCATAGTCAAGAACTCAAAATTTAGGAAAGCCCAGAATTAAGACTGCTTGTGCAACCTTATTTCAGCCCTCTTGTCCATGTGCATTGTGATACAGTCTTTAATTATATAATCTCAAACTATTTTTTCCATGGGATCCTGCCTCAAGATGTGGATCTGCTCTGGGAATCAAACAGGGCTGTATACTGAAAGGAGATATAACTATCTCATAGAGCTTGAAGGGACCTTGGAAGGTCACTGAGTCTGGTCCCCTGCCTTCGCAGCAGGACCAAGTACTGGTCCCTGACAGATTTTTGCCCCAGATCCCCAAGAGGCCCCCTCAAGGATTAAACTCACAACCCTGGGTTTAGCAGGCCAATGCTCAAACCACTGAGCTATTCCCGTCCCCCACACGTTATCTGTAGGATCCTTGCTTCATTAGTTGGAAAGCGTGTGTTGTAAATTAAATGAGGCAGGGAATTGCAGGAAGAAAAAGGACAGTCCCATGGTTAAGGGAGTTGAATGCTGCCCTGAGAAACGGGAATTCTATCCCTGCCTCTGCCATAGAGTTCCCATGCAATGCTAAGCAAGTCACATCACAGGTGGTCACTAATTGTGCGTTCCTCCTTTTCTGGGTGCCCAACATAATATCCAGGGAAAGTGCAGAGCCCTCACAGCTGCCACTGAACTCAGCGGGAGATGTGCTTTGAACATGTAGGTGCTGTATAATGCTAAGTGCTCTGAAAAATTAGGCCCTAGTATTTACAAACTGGATTCCCCAAATTAATGAATAATTTTTAACTCAAACTTTGTGCCTCAACACCCCTCACCTTACTGGGCTGTTGTGAAGATTAATTAATGTTTATGAAGCACCCAGATCCTAGAGTGCTGTGCCACAGAAATAACATGAGGGAAATTAGTAATTCTGTCTTCAGTGTGGGATTTGAATGATGTACAGGAAATAAGGCTTAGGGCCACACATTGAAAACAAGGAGAAAACAAACACTGAATTGTGGTTCAATGAGCGCTGTCCATCCTGTGCACTGAATGAGGCAGGGGTACATGGAAAAAATAGTATGTAATCATATGTTTAAAGTCTGTATCGTAATGCACATGCACAAGGACGAATGGATTAAGGTTCACAGGCAACCTTCATTCTGGCATTTCCTAACCTTTGAGTGCTTGACTTTGGGTCTTAATAACGTTTTTGTAACTTAGTTTTCTGTGTGTAATAGTAATTCAACTGTACTGTCTGAGTTATTGTTAGGGTTACCATTCCTCCAGGATTGTCCTGGAGTCTCCAGGAACTAAATTCTTTAATTAAAGATTCTGTCATGTGATGAAACCTCCAGGAATACATCCAGCCAATATGGGCAACCATAGTTATTGCAGATTACAAAATCACTTGGACAGAGAATGTCATCATCTCTGTTTGCAGTGTCAGGCACATTGTCTTCAAGAAATAATTTTCTATTTGATATTCAGTAAAAAGACACATTAAAAAGTTATTCTTTGGACTTGTGCCCACATGGGGACAAAGCACCACCACTGCCACAAGTTCCTATAGCATTTTCAAATTTTAGATAAAGTGACTATATAAATATATATAAAGACATTTCTAGTGTAATTTCTGATCAGGTAATTTCACTGTAATTTTAAATTTACAATCATCACAGTCCTCTCATTTTACCTTTCTGCTTTTCACTTTGCCACTGCCAGGCACTAGTCAATTCCCATTTTTCTCTCATTAGAATTTTCCCTTTTATTTTGAATTGATATTTACAGATATGATGTTATGTCAGTATCTACTGTTAATGTGGCATATATAAAAACAAAACAAGCTATACAACTATATCAAATATCTGCATAGGTCAAAAGCCTTCTAACTGAAAAGAGGAAGTACCCAGTATAATTGCATGCTTTGCTATGGCACAGATTTTAAAAAGTTTTTAAACTAAAGATATAAAAATTTCCTAACACTTTTAAAATTTAAAATGTAGAGACCTTGGCAAAGTTCCTGTTGAAATTTGTATACGTTTTCTAAAAAAAAAGTACCACAGACTTCAGGATTTAGGAGCATTTGGGCCCCTAAAATTAGTAGGTGGTTTTCAGAACCCAGCATTTTCACTGCTGAGTAGGCAAAAATGGAAATCTCACAGACTTAGCTGCTGGCAGCTTTTCTGTGGAAACCAAGATCAGATGGGACAAAATGAAATAAATGAAAACTCTGATTTTGGTACTAATGGAAAGTGATATACCGAAAACCCAGAAGAATCAAGTTTCCTATATATCCACAAAACAGATCGATATACCAATGGCCGTGACAATGCAAATGTTCCCACACCACTCCGCCACCATATCTCAACCCTGACAGCAGGGATAACTTCTACAGAGAGGATATTTTAGACCAGGGGTTCTCAAGCTGGGGGTAGGAACCCCTCAGGGGTTTGTGAGGTTATTACACAAGGGGTTGCGAGCCAGCTTTCACCCCAAACCCTGCTTTGCATCCAGCATTTACAATGGTATTATAAATTAAAAAAAAACATTTTTATATATTTAAGGGGGATCATGCTCAGAGGCTTGCTGCGTGAAAGGGGTCACCAGTACAAAAGTTTGAGAACCACTGTTTTAGACGCTGTGCCCCTTGAGGGTGAAATTCACTTTGGTGTGGAAGGCCAGTGCATTAAAGACATATGGGGAATCTACCTATGTGTGGGTAAGCAGGCACAAGAGCTGAGCAAGTGGTCACTACAACCCCTTGCATGCTGGGCCACATGGTAGAAAAAACAAATAGAGGATGTGAAGTACCCTCTAGAGATCTACACAATAAGCTCAATTACTTGGGCTATCAGTGAGGATGCCTGCCAACGGGAGTACTAGTTGTGATGTTGTTTTCTGTGATGTGGACAGCTGTTCATTAAGAGCTGTACTAAGACTATCAATTCTTTGAAAATAGGCTATGAACAGCCCTTAGACCACAACTGATTTCAACTGCTACCTAGACTGGATTTGAACCAGTGAAAGAGATAAAAGATTCTAAAAATCACCAAACTGCCAATCATTTAAGCCTTCAATCCCACATTAGTATTAAGATCTCTTCTGATGATACAGCATCCCTTTCCACATATAAGGGAAATAGCAGCTGAAATCTGACAAGAGCTGAAATCTGACTCTCAGTTGATGACTGAGAGCATCAAAGTTACAGGCATGTTATATATTCACAATATGAGCACAGTGCATTTAAAGACATTAAAGAGTTAAGGACATAAGGTTTGATCTAAAGCCCTGAAATCTTGCCATTGACATCAAAAGGCTTTGGATCAGGTCCATAGAGAGTAAATGCATAACGGAGAGCTGACAAAGTGGTAAACTGACTTCTCAGCCGCAATGGATTTTTGTGGAAATTCCTAGTTACCGTTACTTAACTGATATAATTTACTCTACTCTTGCACAAATATGTTCTGTATTAGGCAATGTATTAACAACCATGAATTTTATATGTATATTAAGGAAAACACACTAGTGGGAAAAAACCCTGACACCAAATTTAGCACAAAATATTTTTAAAATAAGCCTTTATATTTAGAGCTCTTCTAGTACCCTGACTTATGCCCTCAAGCTGCATGTACAGTAAACTACTTCAGTGTTCTCCTAATGTCTTCAAATCAAGCCTAGCTGCCTTTCTGGAAGTTATGCTTCAGTTAAACATAAATGATTAGACTTAACACAGGGATAGATGGGTAAAATGTAATGGCCTCTGATATACAGAAGGACAGACTAGAAGAGGGGTTCTCAAACTTCATTGCACCACAATCCCCTTCTGACAACAAAAATTATTACACTGAAGTCTGAGCCCACCTGAGCCCCGCTGTCCTGGGTCAGGAGGTCAAGGCCAAAGCCCAAGGGCTTCAGCCTAGGGTGACCAGATGTCCAGATTTTATAGGGAGGGTCTCAATTTTTAGGTCTTTTTCTTATATAGGCTCCTATTACCCCCCCCCCCCCCCAATCCCGATTTTTCACATTTGCTGTCTGGTTGCCCTACTTCAGCCTCAAGCAGGGGGCCTGTAACCTGAGCCTGCCGCCCAGGGCTGAAGCCATTGGGCTTGGGCCTGGGCCCCAGGTGGCAAGGCTCGGGCTTCAGCCCCGGGCCCCAGGAAGTCTAAGCCAGCCCTGGCAACTCCATTAAAATTGAGTTGCGACCCACTTTGGGGTCCCGACCCACAATTTGAGAACTGCTGGACTAGATGATCAAATGATGTCTTCTGGGCTTAAACTGTATGGATCTATGAATCTACATGTAAATTTCTGGTGTAAATAAAATAACTAAAATCCGAATTAAGTATATTATGATATATATTGAAGTGTATAGGTAATGCTAGGTGGTGTTACAGATGTTCATACAGTAATATTTTTTCTTCATAGCTGAGGACATGAATAATCACAGGGAGACATTCATCCTGAGGACAGAAATGATCTCCATGCATGTTACTTATCAGCCGTTGTGCCCTCATACTGCATCTGCACTCACAGCCATGCCTACCCACTCAAGTATCTGCCATGGACACCATTTTAAAAATGGACTTGCAGAATTCCCTTGTGAACTACTGTGATAAGGCAGAACTTGAAACATTTGCCAGAAAACTAAGAGTGAAATCTTTATACTATTGAAGTCAATAGGAATTTTGCCATTGACTTCCAGGGGGCCAGGATTCCACCATAAATCTACTGGCCAGTACAAAAAATGTGTCCTTGTTTTCTCCCAATATAAACAAGAGAAGTCTACAGCAACCCTGGTGAGATGTCCAATCTCAACAGCTAAGAAAGAAAGAGTCCTGGGATTCTTCTTGGGGTGCAGTTCAGGAGTCCTGTTCTGGGTAGGGTTGCTAACTTTATGATTGCAGAAAATCAAACATCCTTGCTCTGTCCCCGCTCACTTCATCGCCCCTCCTTTTGTCGCTCGCTCTCCCCCACCCTTGCTCACTCGCTCATTTTCACCCGGCTGGGGCAGGGGGTTGGGGTGTGGGAGGGTGAGAGCTTGGCTGGGGGTGCAGGCTCGGGTATGGGACTGGGGATGAGGAGTCTGGGATGCAAAAGGGGGTGCGGGCTCTGGGAGGGAGTTTGGGTGCAGGAGGGGGCTCAGGGCTGGGGCAGAGGGTTGAGGTGCGAGAGGGCATGTGGGCTCCGGGAGGGAGTCTGGGTGAGGGAGGGGGCTCTCGGATGGGGCAGCATCTGATTTCTCTCTTAATAAGGACATCAACCACTAGCTTGAAAGGACTGTAACCACTCTCTGCTTTTCAGAATACTGACTCCATTTTATAGGAAACCTACAACTACTCAACTGGAAAAAACTGGAGGATACAGCCAGAGGATACATCTTGTGCTTTGTCCATCTCTGGACATATCCTTTAACGACAACCAGCACTGTCCATTTCTTTGGATAATGTTGCAGGTGCAGCATTAACTTCCATGACCATGTAACGGTGGCTAGGTTGGGATTCCATCACCAACAGCAAAGGTAGCAGACAAGGGACTGTAAACCGATACTTATTGTCCCTGCCTCAAAAGTCACTTCTATCTGCCAGAGAATTTTTTTTTTCACCTTCACCCAAGAAAATAGCTCAGACACATCATTAAAGCCCAGAGGACCTGGCCAGATCTGTCTGGGACTGAGGGCACTTACGATCCAATTCTTTCACAGAGGGAGGAAGGTAGCAAGACACCCTCTTAGCAGGGCAGGCTTCAAACTCTTTATGGGCAGGCCGGCCGGCCCACCGGTACAGGCATGGCAGTGTCCGCACGGGTCAGGGCACAGCAGCACCGGGCACAAGCAGTCTAAAGCAGTGACGATCAGTGATCTACAAGCGGCCCGGGTACGGATCTCCCTGTGCGCTCAGGCGGCCCTCGCGGAAGCCCTTAGGCCGAGGGGGGTTTGCTGCGGGCGGCGCCTTGTTAGTTTATTTTCTTCCCAAGAGCGGCTGGTGTCCGCGGGCTGAATCGGGCGGGGGCCAGGCCACATGCCGCTCACGGCTACGGGCAGGAAGGTCCCCATGGCGGCTAGAGGTGCCCCTGGCAGTGCTAGTCCCACCCCCCCTCTACATGGGGGGGGCCCCACTCATGTGCCACGGCACAGGCGGGCCGCAGCCCGCGCCCCCGTCACTTCCCACCTCCCGCCGATGGAGGAGCTGCTGCTGCGAGCGGGCGCCAGCCGCACGCCGGATCCTCCGCACGGCTGCCGGAGCCCCTTCCCCCGAGCCCGGGCCCTGCGCTGCGCTGCCCCCCGGCCCAGCCGCGGCTGCCCTGCCCGCCGGCCGCCACGCACCCTGCCCCGGGCGTGCAGCGGGCGCCGCGCCTCAGGCTGGGGCCGCTCCCGCCGCGCTGCCCGGCCTGGCCCGGCCGCGGGCAGTTTTCCCGCCACGCCTGGCGGGGCCCGCACCCCACTTACCCGCCGCGGCCAGCGGGGTCCGGGGGCTCCGCGCGGGACCGAAGCGGCGGCCGAGGAGGTCGAAGCCGCCCGCGCTGCTCCCTCTGCTGCTGCAACAAAGGACTTCCGCCCCGCCGCGCCTGCTGCTGCCGCCGCTCGGCTCCTCCGCGACCGCACGGAGCCGGACCCCTCCCCCCGCGGCGGCCAGCGGTCCCGGCCCTGCTGCTGCTGTTGCTGCTGCTGCTGCCGCCGCGGCCAGTGCATGGCGGGCGGCCCCTGGCTTCCCGAATGCCGCCACCTCCCAGATCCACCCTGTGCTGCCCGCACGGGAGGGGGGGTCACCCGCAACCCCCTCACACATCCATCCTGACCTGCCCGCACGGGAGAGTCACCCCCATCCACCTTGTGCCGTCCGTACGGGGGGGGGGTCACCCCCATCACCCCACATCCACCCTCTCCTGCCTGCCCGGGGGGGTCACCTTCATTCCCCCCCATCCATCCTGTGCCGTCCGCACGGAGGGGTCACCCCATCGCCCCACATCCACCCTCTCCTGCCTGCACGGGGGGGTCACCCCCATTCCCCCCCACATCCACCCTGTGCTGCCCGCACGGGAGGGGGGGTCACCCGCAACCCCCTCACACATCCATCCTGACCTGCCCGCACGGGAGAGTCACCCCCATCCACCTTGTGCCGTCCGCACGGGGGGGGTCACCCCCATCACCCCACATCCACCCTGTCCTGCCTGCACGGGGGGGGGTCACCCTCATTCCCCCCCATCCACCCTGTGCCATCCGCACGGGAGAGTCACCCCCCCATCCACCTTGTGCCGTCCGTACGGGGGGTCACCCCCATTACCCCACATCCACCCTCTCCTGCCTGCACGGGGGTCACCCCCATGCCCCCCCACATCCACCCTGTCCTGCCCGCACGGGAGGGGGGCTCACCCGGAACACCCTCACACATCCATCCTGACCTGCCCACACGGGAGAGTCACCCCCACCCACCTTGTGCTGTCCGTACGGGGGGGGTCATCACCCCCATCCACCCTGTCCTCCCTGCACAGGGGGGTTACTCCCATCCCCCCCATCCACCCTGTCCTGCCTGCACGGGGGCGGTCACCTCACATCCACCCTGTGCTGTCCTCAAGTGGGGGTCACCCCCATCCCCCGCACATCCACCCTGTGCTGTCCACACAGGGTGGTCACCCCATCACCCCACATCCACCCTGTCCTACCCGCACAGGAGTGTCACCCCCATCCACCCTGTGCTGTCTGCACGGGGGGGTCACCCCCATCCCCCCCACATCCACCCTGTCCTGCTTGCACAGGGGGGGTCACCCAACCCCCCCCCACATCCACCCTGTCCTGCCCGCACGGGGGGGGTCACCTCCATCACCCCACATCCACCCTGTCCTGCCTGCACGGGAGAGTCACCCTCCCCCATCCACCTTGTGCCGTCTGCATGGGGGGATCACCCCACATCCACCCTGTCCTGCCTGCATTGGGGGGGTCACCCCTATCCGCCCCCACATCCACCCTGTGCCGTCCGCAGGGGGGGGTCACCTCACATCCACCCTGTGCCGTCCTCACATGGGCGTCACCCCCATCCCCTGCACATCCACCCTGTGCCATCCACACGGGGGGGTCACCCCATCACCCCACATCCACCCTGTCCTGCCTGCATGGGGGGGTCACCCCCATCACCCCACATCCACCCTGTCCTGCCTGCACGGGGGGTCACGCCATCGCCCCACATCCACCCTGTCCTCCCCACACAGGGGGGTCACCCACATCCACCCTATGCCGTCCGCATGGGGGGGTCACCTCACATCCACTCTGTGCCGTCCTCACATGGGGGTCACCCCCATCGCCCGCACATCCACCCTGTGCCATCCACACGAGGGGGTGACCCCATCACCCCACATCCACCCTGTCCTGCCCGCACAGGGGGGTTACCCCCATCCCCCCCACATCCACCCTGTGCCGTCCGCACAGGGGGGTCACCCCCATCACCCCACATCCACCCTGTGCTGTCCACACGGGGGGGTCACCCCCATCCCCCGCACATCCACCCTGTGCCATCTGCACGGGAGAGTCACCCCCTTCCCCCCCCACCTCTACCCTGTCCTACCTGCACGGGAGGGTCACCCCCATCCCCCCCCACCTCTACCCTGTCCTGCCCGCATGTGAGGGTCATCCCTATCCCCCTCCCACATCCACCCTGCCCTGCCTGCATGGGAGGGTCACCCCCTCCCAGATCCACCCTCTCCTGCCCACATGGGAGGGTCACCCCAAGTCCCTCCCAGATGCACCTAGTCCTACCCGCATGGGAGGGTCACCCCCATCTCCCACCCAGACCCTACCCTGTCCTGCCTGCATGGGAGTATACCCCAATCCCCCTACTACATCCCACCCTATCCTACCTTCACTTAAGGCTCCCTCCCTCCCAACTCCACCTTACTCACCCCTTCACTGGAGGCTCCTCCCCACCCTCCTGTGCTGTGTGCTCACCCCCACTTCCAAATCTCACTCCATCCCTCCTGCACTGGTTGCTCTCCTCCCTACACAAACGCCATTCCCCTCCTCTGCTAGAGGCTCATCCCCCGCCCACAATCTCATATGCTGGATGATCAATCTCTCTCTTTCCATCGTCTCATCTGCATTCATCCTAGGTCATGGTGTTGGAGGTTTTTCTCACCCTCACCCAAGAGTTTCCCCCCATCTTCTCTTTGCAGGGGGTTCACTCATCTACTCTGTGTAGGAGTCTCGTTTCCCCATTCCACCCTATCCCTTTCTGGAAGCTCATGCCCACCCACCCCCCTTACTCTTTCCCCACACCTCCTACACTTGAGGCTCATTTCCAGCTTGCCCCTCCCCACCTGTGATGGAGGCCTCCTCACTCCTATCCCACACCCCATTTTATCACCTATGCTGGAGACTCTTACCATACTGCATCCCTTCCCCAGAACTAAAGGCTTAATTCTATACTGGAACATTGTCCTTCCTGTCTCCTTGTGCTAGATGTACATTTCTCATCTTAGACTCGGGGAGAGGTGGGGAGTGTTACTGTCCCAAGCTCTGCCCCTTGAGATGCCAAAATCAGCCAGGGAGTAACACAAGAATTGTCATGCTGGAACAGACTTGTGGTCCATCTAGCCCAGTACGCTGTCTCTGACAGTGGCCTTTGGGGATAAGATCCCTACAGTGGGCAGATGTGGGTTAACATGCCCCATACGCTAGGTCTCAATTTGATCTCTAATAGGCAGAGATTGGTTCAAGACCTGAAATGTGAGGTTTATATCCCTTCTACTCTTACTATCCATATAAATGTCCAATCCCTTTTTGAATGTTAAGGTTTTGGCCTCAATGATTTCCTTTGGCAAAAAGTTCTACAGTTGAATTAAGCATGGTGTGAAAAAGTATTTCCTTCTATTGGTTTTGAATTTCCCACCTCATAATTTAATTTAATGTCCCCTTGTTCTTGTGTTATGAGAAGGGAGAACAGAAGTTCCTGATCTATGCCAGGCATTATTTTAGATACTTTTATCATGTTCCCTCTTACTCATCCCTAAGCTGAACAATCCCAGACTTTTAAATCTTTCTTCATGTAACAGTTTTTCCAGGCCCTTGATCATTCTTGCTGTCCTTCTTTGACTTACTCTAGTTCTGCACTCTTGTATTTCAGATGGGATGATGAGTATTGCACACAATATTCCAGATGAGGCTGCACCACTGATTTATACAAAGTAGTAATATTCTCCATATTGTTCACCATCTCATTCATTATGGAACTGAACAGTCTGTTTGTTTGTTTTGACTGCAGCTACATGCTGAGCAGAGATGTTCATTGACCTGTCTACTATGACACCTTTCTTGAGTTAATACAGTGAATTTTAAATCCTGTAAAGTGTATGAGTAGTTTAAATTTTACCCTTTAATATGTGCTGCTTTGTATTTATCAACATTGGCTATTAGCCAGGATGGGCAAGGATGATGTCCCTAGCCTCTGTTTGCCAGAAGCTGGGAATGGGGGATGGATCACCTGATTATTACATTCTGTTCATTCCCTCTGGGGCACCTGGCATTGGTCACTGTCAGAAGACAGGACACTGGGCTAGATCGACCTTTGATCTGATGCAGTGTGGCCATTCTTATGAAACATTGAATTTCATTTACCTTCATGTTGCCCATTTACCTAGCATATTTAACTCTCTGAAGTTCCTCAGTCTCCTCTGGTCTTGACTAACCTAAATAACTTTGTCATCTGTCAATGTTGCTGCCCCACTATCCACCTCACCCCGCACCTTCCAAATCACTGATACATATTAAATACATGGACTGTAGTGCAGAACCATGAGGCACCTTTTACCAGGAACATTGGCTATTTATTACTATAGTGCCTAGAAGCCCTAGTCATGTACCAGGACCCCATTGTGTTAGGGTGCTGTACAAATGCAGAATAAAAAGACAGAACATACCCCAGAGAACTTACAATCCAAGTATAAGACGAGAGATACAGGTTGATGGGGGAGTACAGGGAAACAAAACAATATTGGTTAGCATGAGAGGCAGTGGTCTCAATAAACCAGCAGCCTACTCTAATCCTGCTCTTTGATTTCTGACTCCTAGCCAGTTTTAAAGCCATTACAATAAATTGCCTTTCACCCCATGACTACTTAGTTTCTTATGTATGACACTGTCAAAAGTGTTGTGGAAGTTTAAATAAATTAGGTCAATTTGTTCTCCTTTATCCACTACTTTATTAACATGTTCAAAGAATGAGATTAGTGAAATGATTTTCCTTCAAAAGTTGGAAATCTGACCCTAGTGAAGCCAATAAACCGGAGTATAAATAACAGCAGGCAATAAGAGGAAAAATGAGAAGGGCAAAATTAATTTAAAAGAGCCAATATCTAAAGGTGCAAAAATAAGAGATTGCAGGAAGCCTGTGAAAGAATTAGTGGGTCTGCTGGATTACCCATGTTAAAGGAAGTAATTAAGGAAGATGAAGGTGTTGATGAGAAGCTAAATAATTTATTTGCATCAATTTTCACTACTGAGGAAAATTGGAGGAGATGCATACTTTGTGCCCACTCTTTTCCAGTAACTCACTATGCCCAGAGCACATGTACCCAAAAATATGAAGTGTCTGAACTTCTAAAAAAATATGCAATGTCTCACTAAAAGCAGCCAGTTTCAGAGGATTGGAGGGTAGCACCTATGTTTTAAAAAGGCTCTAGTGATATAATTCTGGGGAATTATAGACTAGTAAACCTTAACAGTGTATCTGTCTGATATGATAATTGGCGAAGTGAAGCAAAATCTTACACTTAACTGTAAACTGTAGCATTTCTCTGTTTGTCTGAAAGGTGATAGCTTTTGTACACTGGGCCATTCAATTCCAAAATTTCAAGGAATGTGCTAGGCATCAATAGCCAGAATCCTATTGATTTTGCTGAAAACCAAAAGAGGAAATGGAAAACACACAGAGCCCCATGCATCTGGTTAGCACACTGTGATGCTCTGTACCCAGGGCCAGCACTTCCATTTAGGCGACCTAGGCGGTCGCCTGGGCACCAGGATTTGGGGAGATGGCATTTTGCTGCCCTCGGTGGCGGGGGGTCCTTCTGCGCTCTGGGTCTTCGGCGGCAATTCGACGGTGGGGGGTCCTTCTGCGCTCCAGGTCTTCAGCGGCAATTTTGTGGCGGGTCCTTCACTTGCTCCGGGACCCGCTGCTGAAGTGCCTCGAAGACCAGGAGCGTGGAAGGACCCCCACCTAAGGCGCCAAAAGCCCTGGCGCCGCTCCTGTCTGTACCTCAAAGAACACCAAGCACCCCCATGTTCATTCTTATAAAAATGATTGTGTGGTATCCAGTGCAAAGTTTGTCATGTTGTGTGTCTTCAGCAGGCTCATAATGCAGTGAGCACTGTTATAGTAATAGTATAGTAATGTTATAGGTTGTAATTTCATGTATATAGTTATGAGCCTGAAAATGTGTCCTCATGGCTTAAAACAAAATCAGGCAAAAACTCTCCAAGAGCAGAGGAGTTCACACCTCACCAGGTCACGTATGGGACAAACCCAGCCCAGCTTCACAAGAACAAAGGACACTGATCTAGACAGCAACAAAGAATCTGTTGGACTCTCAAGTGAGTCTTGTTATGCTTTGATTTATAATCACTTAAAATCTATCTTTGTAATTAATAAATTTGTTTGTTTGGTTTTTCTGTCTGAAGCAGTGTGTTTGGTCTGAAGCATATCAGAGACTCCCCTTGGGATAACAAGCCTGGTCATATCAATTTCTTTATTAAACTGACAAACTCTATAAGCTTGCAGTGTCCAGCGGGCATAAGTTCCTAGAGTTGTATCTGGGACCGGAGATATGGGCTAGTGTCATTCGATTGCACAATCCAAATAGCAGCTTACATGCCAGAGGCTGTACATGAACAGCCCAGGAGTTGGGGTTCTCACAGCAGAGCAGGGTAAGGCTGGCTCCCAGAGTCGGGGATTGGGGTGACCTAGCAGATCACCAATCCAGATAACACCAGGGGAACATCACAGTGGTGCAGCGAGCATGGTGTATGTGCGGCTTGTTACTCCAAGTGGAGTTCACATTTTAAGTACTGATATTTGTGATTTTAAGTGAGTCTTAAGTGAGTGGCTAAGAACAGTCATGAGGAGGTCACAATTTTGTTATTTTCTGTTTGCTTATTTCAGGAAAGAGAAGCAGGAAAATGAGTGAAAGCAGTGAAGCAATTGTGAAGTTGGAGCTTTTTAGGCTGCAGGTTGCAGAAAAGGAAAGGGAGCACCAGAGATTATTGCAACTGAAAGAATTGGAGATAGAAGAGAGAGGGGAGAAAAAGAGTGGAAAGAGAAAGGGAGAGAGAGAGAGAGGGAAAACACCAACTGGACAGACTAAAGAAGCAGAACCAGAACTCCTCCAACCCCAACAATTCCCATCACTCCAAAAATCCACAAATGGGAACATTTATGTCCTGGATACAGTGAGGATGACAATATTCCTGAATATCTGATTATCTTTGAAAGGCTGTGTGTAATACATGAAATCCCTAATGAAAAGAGAGTTCCTACCCTGATTGCAAAAATAACTGGTAAAGCTCGAAATATATTCAATGGAATGCCTATTGAAGATGCTTTAGACCAGGGGTTGGCAACCTTTCAGAAGCGGTGTGCCGAATCTTCATTTATTCACTCTAATTTAAGGTTTCGTGTGCCAGCAATACATTTTAACGTTTTTAGAAGGTCTCTTTCTATGTCTATAATATAGAACTAAACTATTGTTGTATGTAAAGTAAATAAGGTCTTTAAAATGTTTAAGAAGCTTTATTTAAAATTAAATTAAAATGCAGAGCCCCCCAGACCGGTGGCCAGGACCTGGGCAGTGTGAGTGCCAATGAAAATCAGCTTGCGTGCCGAAGGCGCATGCATGCCATAGGTTGCCTGCCCCTGCTTTAGACTATTGTAAATTTAAAGATACTGTTTTGTGAAGTTTTCAAATTACCCCTGAAACATATAGAGTTAAATTTATGAATCTTAAGAGGGATATTGGTGTGAGTAATGGGGAATATATAAACAAAGTGAAAGATTTGTTGGGAAAATGGGTGAGGGGTAAAGAGGTGGCAAGTTTTGAAGGACTGCTTGATCTTATAGAATATCTGGGTTGGAAAGGACCTCAGGAGGTCATCTAGTCCAACCCCCTGCTCAAAGTAGGACCAATCCCCAGACAGATTTTTGCCCCAGATCCCTAAATAGCCCCCTCAAGGATTGAACTTACACCCCTGGGTTTAGCAGGCCAATGCTCAAACCACTGAGCTATTCCTCCCCCCCCCCAAGAGCATTTCCTGAGCATATGTAAGGCTGATGTAAAACATTGTCTATAGGACAAAGATGTAAAGACTGTGTACGAGATGACTTCTTTAGCTGATACCCTTTGAACAGATTCAGGCGTCTATTGAGGGCAGGCCACAGAAAGAGGGGTTTAAAACTGGTAGGAAGGGAGAACCCCATTTTGCCCCTGGGAAGAGTGAAGGGGGTTGGGAGCCTAAACATTCACTTACCCAAAGACATTCCTCTAAACCTCATCCCAGATCACCAGTAAAAAGCAGAAGAGCCCTAAAGGTGCTATCAGTGTGATTCCACTGATCACCTGAGGAATACATGCCCTGTGCTAGGAGGAAGCCAGCAACCAATAGTTCATGTTAGTTTTGCTGTCCTCAACACAGAACCCCCCCCCCAAGCAATTGAAACCTATCATATTGGTTTTGTGAGGTTAGCCTCTGCAGAACCAGATATGGAGCATGTTAAGGCTGTCCAAATTAATGGCAGGGAGTACTTGGGGCAGAGGGATACAAAGGCCCAGATCTCTCTGGTTAAGCAGAGTGTGGTCCCAAAGGCCAGTATGCTACCTGGCCAAATGGCTGAGCCTGTGGGGGTGGGCAAAAGTAGATTCCTCGTACCACTAGCTAAAATCCATGTGGTGCGGGAAGGTTTGGAAAGTGTTTTGACTGTGGGGATAATGGAACACCTCCTAGTCGACCTGCTCCTTGGTAATCATTTTTTTTCATGTACCTCAGGTTACAGTATTTGCCTGCAGCAGGATCATAGGCGCCAACTTCGTGGGTGCTCAGGGGCTGGAGGACCCATGGGAAAAATTAGTGAGTGCTCTGCACCCACTGGCAGCCAAGCTCCCCTCACCTCCTGCCCCACCTGCTATTCCTCCCCCCTCCCTGAGTGCGCCACGTCCCCGCTCCTCCGCCTACCTCCCAGCGCTTCCCCCAGTTTGGTGGAGTGCTGGGAGGGAGGGATGGGGAAGAGTGGGGATGTGGCAGAGGAAGGGGTGGGGATTTTGGGGAAGGGGTTGGAATGGGGGTGGGACAGGGGTGGGCAGGGCAGGGGTGGGGCCACATGGAAGGGGTGAAGAGGGGGCAGAGGGGGGGTCGAACACCAAGAGGAAAGCGGGGAAGTTGGCACCTATTAGCAGGAGGGAGTTTTATGCTTGGACCCCCAAGGGAAATGGTCGGGTCTCAGGAATTGCTGAAAAAATGGGAGTCTCGATTCTTCTGCAGCAGAGGGAAGCCACATGCTTCCAGGCGGGAGATTGGTTGAGACCAGCTCCTGCACTACAGCTGGAGGCAACACCACATAAGGAAAGGATGGGGGTGTAATGTTTACCAGGGAGACAACTGTTGAGGTTGTTAGGTGCCAGCAGGTTGCAGCTGAACCAGAGGCAAAACCGGCTCTAGGGAGCATAGAGCAAGGTGTTCCAGAGAAGCGTCAGGGGATCTCGGAAACCATTGAGGTGGGTGAGGATTCCTGTGACTGTAACATAGGAAAGCAGGGTGCTTCCAAGTATGGAAGGGGCTGAGACTAGCTCCTTTCCAGCAGAAGGCAACATGCCCTCAGGGGCAGGAGAGGTGTCAGTGATTAAGGAAACTGTCCCAGTTAGCTGGCAATGTTTTGTAGCTGAAGGACAGCTAGAATCCTTCCTAGGGAGCACAGAGAAATGTGTCTTGGGAAGGGGCCCAGAGGAGGAAATTGGAGAAGGAATAGTGGGGGTACAGCAATGTCTCCTCACTAGTCACTTGGGGCAGGATGCCCAGGACACTAGGATGGCTGGGTCAGCCTCTGTGCACCCAGGCACTCAGCCTGTGACCCAGGTTTTGAGAAGGAACTGGGTAACTGACCTCCCGGAGGGGAGCAGTCATATAGCTGACTTCTCAGGGGCAGAGAAAGGGGTGGCGAAGGGTCCCCCAATCCAGGTCCCAGTTTGTCAGGATGCTATTTCTGATAAATTTTTGGTGAGTAACTGTCTCTCTTTAAATCAAGATGCAGCTCCAATAAAACAGATGAGTTGGGACCAGGAAATTGCCAGGTGGTAGTTTGCCGGAATATAAATGACCCAACTGACAGAGAAGGGGGTGTCTTCCCCAAGGCTAGTGAGACCCAGAAAGCTGCTGGGAAAAGGTGCATCTGATCAAAGGGTAAACATACCTAACCCAGAGAGTATAAATCACAGCCCTCTAAGGGTCAAGGAAGGACTCAGTGCTGGGAGGGGAAAACACAGGGTAACCCCAAAAGGGGAGCTGGATTTTCTGCATATGTACAGTCCTGGGGTTGGGAGACCGCTCCCCAAAGGGTCAGCCAATGTGCAGGATCCCCCTGAACACCTATCTTGCTAGACCCTGAGGCACCAAAATGCTAGAAACATGATTAAATTAAGAGTCCACATAGCGGGGAACACTGGAGAGAAAGAAAGGACAGTGCTTGATTACATGGGAAAGAGCCAAAGGACACCATGGGTAATGAACAAACTAACCTCAAACTAGAATATCTGAACAGAGGGTGTGGTATCATAAAGATACTTGTAAACACACATCTGAGATAAAAATGTTGGTATTAATGTTAAGTTTTGTGGATAAGAATTTTGACATGGAGGATGTTAAACCTTATGATAATGCTACTTTTCAATTAATACCTGTAAACAGGTTTAAAGCTTATCACAACAGAGAAACCATAAAAAGCCTGGTTTGCTGTGTGTGAATGGGGGAACTGAGGCACACCGCCTCATGGCTTTAATGGCTGGATGCCAAGAGAACTATAACACAAACTGCCTTTGAAATAGTGACTAATCCTCGTGCAGTAAACTAAGAGGGGAGGTGTGGCATTCTGTACCTCGAAGGAACATCCAGCACCCCCATGTTCATCCTTATAAAATGATTGTGTGGTATCCAGTGCAAAGTTTGTCATGTCAGGTGTCTTCGGAAGGCTCATGGTGCACTGAGCATTGTTGTTATAGTAATGTTATAGATTGTAATTTCATGTATATAGTTAGCAACAAAGAGTCCTGTGGCACCTTATAGACTAACAAATGTATTGGAGCATAAGCTTTCGTGGGTGAATACACACTTCGTCAGACGTATATAGTTATGAGTCTGAAAATGTGTCCTCGTGGGCTTAAAACAAAACCAGGCAAAAACCCTCCAAGAGCAGAGGGACAGTTCACACCTCATCAGGGCATGTATGGGACAAACCCAGCCCAGCCCTACAGGAACAAAGGACACTGGCCTAGGCAGCATCTAAGGATCTGTTGGACTCTCAAGTGAGTCACCCCCTTCTCTTGGTCAGTTTGGGACTACGATGAGGTAATGCTCTCCTGACCCTGAATGGCGGGGGAGGTGAAAAAGCCAAGAGGGAAGAAAGAACATGATAAAAGGGAGAGATGTTTGCCAGGCTTTTCCTCTCTCTTTCACCTTCATTTACAGGCATCACCACCAGGTGACTGAAGCACTGATCAAAGAGGAGAGCCTGGCTGAAGGGCAACCAGCCAGCCTGTGGTGAGACACATCTAAGTTTGTAAGGGCACTGAAAGTGTTAAGATCAACTTAGAACGTGTTTTGCTTTTATTTCATTTGACCAAATCCTACGTGTTATGCTCTGAGTTATAATCACTTAAAATCTATCTTTCGTTGTTAATAAATTTGTTTATTCTACTGGAAGCAGTGCATTTGTTTTAAAGCATGTCAGAGTCTTCCCTTGGGATAACAAGTCTGGTACATATCAATTTATTTGTTAAATTGACTAACACATGTAAGTTTGCAGCATCCAGCGGGCATAACTAGACACTGTAAGATGGGGGCTCTTAGGGTTGTGTCTGGGACCAGAGATATTGGCTAGCGTCATTTGGTTGTACAGTCCAAGGAGCACCTTACATGCCAGACGCTGTGTGTGAACAGCCCAGGAGTGGGGGTTCTCACAGCAGAGCAGAGTAAAGCTGGCTTCCAGAGTCGAGGACTGGAGTGACCTAGCAGGTCCAGATAACACCAGGGGAACGTCAAACACACCCAGCAGCTTCAACAACCTATGTAATTGTCTATATATCAAAGAGGGCATAGGGGATACAACGAGCCCCTGCATGATAGGGAAAAAGGGGCACACAATAGTTCCTAGCATGGGGGGAACGGAGGTGGCAAGAATAGAAAATAATGGTATGGAAGGGGGACATGAGGACACAAAGCCCAGGGCATGTGGCTTTGGGGATTAATGATGGGGATGGAGCTCTTGCCATGGTGAAGGAAGGGGGAATGAGGGAGCACACAGTTCTACGATCCCGACAGGCTAAGGTCAAACAGCCTGGTCTCTGCCTAGGATAATCAGCCCCTGCTTGCTCACACTACATTGTTCCTACACTCTACATATGTTTGCAGTGCTGGGCTCTGTCTGGCTCCCCTCAGGGGGCTTCATACACCCCTGGGGTGGGCAGCCTCAGACCAAGGCCTAGGCATGTGATGCTCTCAGACTCTAAATGTCCCTTTAACAGGTTTTTTACTCCTTACAAAGACCAGCAGAGCAAGGAAATGCCTGAGCAGTGAACTAACGTGGGGTGTCTGTGCAGCAAGGAGCAGCAACCCCCCCCCCCCAAAGGCCAAGGTCCACCCCAGGGGACAGCTCAGCCCTTGCTGCTCCGGGGCACCGGCAAGGGAGGCCGGGCCTGCCTACCCCATAGGGCTCAGCAGATTTGGCTGCCTGTTGGTGCTGCTCATGCCCAGCCACTGCACTGTCCCCTCCCCGCAGTATAGGGGGTCAGCTGCCCATTGCCCCCTCCCCTCACGAGGGCTCAGGAAAAGGGAAGCCCCTCGGTGAGCCAGCCCGTTCGCTATGTGCCAGGGGGTCAGTGCAGGAAGAGTGCACAGGGGCAGGGCCCACAGCCCAGCCTCAGCCGCCCTGCTCGGGGGGGGGGGTGGTGGTGCAGAGGGGCCCTTCCAGCCGCACGGGGACGCTGCAGCTGCAGCAGTCTCCGCTCCCGGGGGCTGGGGGGGGATTCACCCTGCGTGGCCGAGATGAGGGGCGCGCCAGGGCCCGGTGCATGCGCGAGCCGCGGCCGCCTCCCCGGGCCAACAGCTGCGCAGGCTGGAGCCTCCCACCGGTAAGCCGCGAGCCCCGCCCGCGTCGCAGGGGCTGCCCGTTGCCGCCCTCCGTCCCTGCAACGCCTCCCCCGGGCCCGGCTTCGCCGCTGCCGCCGCTCAGCAGCAATCCCGGAGCTGCGGCTGCGCGCCGCCTGGCTCAGCCTTGCAGCTCAGGCTGCATCTCCCGGACATGGGGGCTGCCCCGCAGCGTCCCCGGAGCAGCCTCCCGCCCGGTGCGCCTGGATAGGTCGGGGTGCAGCTCCTCTTGGCCTCTGCTGTGCAACTGCGACAGCACTCCCAGGGGCTGGCTCCCGCCTGCCTGGTGCATCCCAGGGGCTGCTCGGCGCCGCCGGGGCTGCTCGCATGCCTGCAAGAGGCCGCCGAGCTTAACACTGGGGCTTTGCAATACAATGGGTCGTGCGTGAGTCGGTAACGGAGGGAGAAATGCTGTGACCCATGTGCTATACTGCAGGCTCACACTCCATGGCCATGGCAGCTTGTGAGCAGCAGCAGCGTAATACAGTAGCGGGATTGCTGCTGTGGTCTGAAATTAAACCGCGACTGAGTGTGTGCGTGTGAGATTGTGCCAGCTGCCGAGATGTGCAGACTTGAAAAACGAGGCCAGGAGGAACTAGTTCTGGCAGTGCAGTATTATTATTATTATTTATTAATTATTCTTTATTAATAATTTGTATTGGTGTAACGTGCAAAATCCCGAGGCATGGACCAGGGAGGGCCCCATTGTGCTAAGCGCTCACTGTAGTGTAGACACATAATAGCGTCTCTGGTCATGTCAAAGGGAACTTCAGACTCAGCAGGATAGTTAAAGTAGTGGGGGCCAGGTCCTGTTTGTTCTCCCCTCCCCCAGCACTTTCCTATGGCTGTGATCACAGTGAATTGGATAGTTACTCCTATCCCTGCTACCTCCAGTGGGTTTACAAACAGATTTCCATGGGTGTCTACACACAACAGGGACTCCCTGGACTCATAATAGGGAATGCATTGCCTAAATTCCACCCCCCTCCCCGCAAGCATACTTCTGTAACAAAGAAATATAAAGCACCCCCCCCCCCAATCAGTGGCACATTTCTGGACTACATACAACCCCCTGGTGTATTTCAGAGAGTTAATGTGTCCCCCCTGGACTACATTTCCCCTGGCACCTTGGTATAGTTTACAGGCGGCTTGGTCCCCTCTGGCATGGCTGATTTGTATGGTGTGGTGTACTGGCAGAAAAGGCAAGGTAAGGGTCTTTCTAACAACTTGTGAATATCTAGTAAAAATGTTTTCACAGCTGCTTGTTTTGCTGTTGGTTGCACTTCCTGGTATCCGTTCTGAATTCCGCGTGGTGGTCAGGGGTGGGACTCACCACAGTGCTGGCATGCATTCCACCATTAGCTGATACATGCTGCTATCTGCACCTTGTAACGATAATTTCATAGAATATCAGGGTTGGAAGGGACTTCAGGAGGTTATCTAGTCCAACCCCCTGCTCAAAGCAGGACCAATCCCCAAATGTCCTTGGGTCATAAACTGGACGTCTCTCCCATTGGTATGTTAACAACAAACATGGAGGCCGAAACTTACCAAGCTTCCTCACTACTTCTATTTCTGCTGCAGGCTGCTTCCCCCAGGAGACATCAAACAGTTCCTCAGAGTATGGACCCTGGCCATGTTGTGGCTGCTCTGGCAGCAAAGCTTCCTTGGGGACTGGCGTGAGCATCAGAGTCACTTCATGAGCTTGATTCAGCAGCTGCTAGCTCCCTTCCCATACTATTTTAGGCCTGGCCTACACTAGGAAATTAGGTTGGTATAACTACCTTTCTCAGGGGTGTGAAAAATCCACACTCCAGAGTGAGGCAGTTAAACTGATTTAACCTTGCGCTGTCTACAACGGGGGCTAACAGGAGAATTCTCCCGTCAACCTAGCTACCGCCTCTCGGGTAGGTGGATTACCTATTCCAATAGGAGAACCCCCCTTGTGAGTGTAGACAGCATCTTCGCTGAAGTGGCACAACTGCAGCCGTACCACTGCAGTATTTAAAATGTAGACAAGCCCTTAGGTTTGGGGGGTTAGAAGGTCACCATCCCCATTCATCAGGCTATTGTGAACCACTGTGGGCTCAATGCAGTTCCCAGCATCTGGTCAAATTCCTTGTAAAAGAGGCAGGATGACAGGAAGTTCCTAGAAGTGCAATTCTCATTCCGTCCATCTGGAGCCTGAGATCCGCCCCTCTGCATCGATCCATTGAATCCCCAACACAGCTGACTTATCCAATATTTCTGGTACACATGGTAATTTCTGGTACTCTTACAGAAGTCAAATGTCTTGTTTGTCTCAAACGAGAGATTTACCCGAATCTGACTGTGGTCCCATGACCATTGTGCTTAGCAAAGGACGACTTCTTCTCACTGGTCATAACTAATGCAGGGAGGGGACAGTTAACTCTGTTCAGTTCAGAATGAAACGGAAGGGTTAAACACTGAGTAGCTGTAGGTGAAGGCGGGGAGGGAGGGTTACGTTTGTTTCCTGGGAGTTGATTGGCTAATCTTGGAATAGAAAGGCAAGAAACACTGGCCCACAGGATTGTGGGGTGGTTTGTCGGACTCTCAGAGCACAAGTCTGGAGACCTGGCTCGAAGCTGCATCCACACTGAAAAATGATAAAGTTTGGACCTGACTCACAGTGGGACCCTGACCCCAAGCCAGGTCCTAGGGCCTGGGTACTGAGGGCTCACTGGCCTGGAGTCAGCCAGATTTGTGTGTGGACAGAAGGGGGTTTGTGCTTAAACCTGAGTCTGAGCCCAGGCTTACATTGTAGTGTGGACATACTCTTAGTGGACGTTTTGGTTCCACAGAGTATGCAGCGTTAGACCTTCAGTGACTAGAGGTCACTGATTTGGATAAATGGTTTTCTTATTCTGTAGTAGTTTCAGTTCTGGGGGAACTCAAGCAGAATCCATATGACATTAAGGTTTGCTAACTTCAGACTGTTTAAATGAAGCATGTTCTTTTTAACAAAAAAAAATCGGGAGTTTCTACCCAGCACAAAGAAAAATAGAAAATCATTTTTCAATTTCAGTAGACTGTTTGGGGCATTCCTAATGATATCAGTGGGAGAAGTTATTAAATTGTGGTGTACATACCACTTGGCAGTTGTTAATGTACTGCACTGTCAGAGAACCTCATCAGCTTTTGTATGACCTCCACACCATGCATCTTTATAACTTCTTTAGTGAAATAAATTGGTCTTTGATACTATTATCTTCATGTCACCAAGAACTCAAAAGTTGTCCTCTTTTGCCTTTAGAAACACCATGGATACAGCTAGTCACAGTCTAGTCCTCCTGCAGCAGTTGAACATGCAGCGTGAGTTTGGTTTTCTCTGTGACTGTACAGTTGCAATAGGAGATGTTTACTTCAAGGCCCACAGAGCAGTGCTAGCTGCTTTTTCAAACTACTTTAAGATGATATTTATTCACCAGACAAGGTAAGAACATACATCTTTTTCTGCACTTAAGGCAACTTTTAAAATTTATTCTTCAAAAGGAGTTAAATTCTGAAGGAACATTAGCAGGGGATTAGATGACTTGGGGTTGGTTACATAAAACAATTGTGGAGTTGTAACCCTCTAAAACCAGTTCATTTCCAGCCTACAATGTAGTGTCAGAAAGCCCTTTTGATCTTACTTGTTTAATCAGAAGTTTAAACAGAAGTTGAAAAAGTATCACAGCTTTCTTAAGCGGCAAATGCCTAGAATTTTTCACTGAAGTTGTGTGTATATAGAAATAAATACAATACTTTGGTTTACCATTTGGACCAACATTGAAGTTTAAAAAAAAAAAATTGAGTTTTGAGTTCGTGTTTTACTGTTGACCTGTAAGGCCTGAGAACTAACTTTGTATTTATCTACAGAGTACACAGAGTACACAGAGCATGCCTGGTGGCAGGACAAGCTTCCCTCCACACCGATGTAGTTCAGTTTCCAAACTCACTCAGTTCATGTCCTTGCTGTTGCAATTACTAGTAAGGGTGACAGTGCAGTATTGTGCTGCAGACAGTTAGAGTTAAGAGACTTCACTGAGATCATCAATTCATTTCAAGTGTCATAGAGCCTTGTATATCAGTCACCTCATGGTGACATTCAGATGCTGCACCGCAGTTGGGTACAAAGTGGTTTTGAAGGTGTCAGATTTTGTAATTACATGGGATAGCTCCTGAGTTCTAATCCTGCCTCTGACATGGAGATGCTCTCTACAGATTTGGTCTCTGTCTGTGTGCTCACTTTCCTATCTGCAATTACTCCTCCAGCGATGTTGAAGTCTCTTTGCTTAAAATTTGGAAATTGGAAAGTACTTTGATAGCTGAGAGTGAGAGATTAGTGCTGGGTGTTCATTATAATCAGTACCATTTAATGACATTGGGACATAAAGCTGATAAAATATATACCTATTGTAATGCAGAGTGGATATAAATCAATGATTTTTAACCATATATATAAAAACGAAATACAAGTTTATTTTAAAAGAAACCTATGTAAAATTAGTTTTGAAATTATGGCAACCTATTTTAATGCTTAACTTACTGTATTCTATTAAAGCCAATTAAATGCAGTAAAAAATACTAAGCAGTACATATTTGCTGCCATGTTTTAAAGTCAAACCACTGAACTGGTAGAAGTCACGCTGTAAGGGTATGTCTATACTACCCACTGGATCGGCAGGCAGTAATCGATCTATTGAGGATCAATTTATCACGTCTCATCTAGATGCGATAAATCGATTCGCAAATTGACGCCCATACTCCACCTCAGTAGGGGGAGTAAGCAGCGTTGACGAGGGAGCCGCGGCAGTCAACTTGCCGCCGTGAGGACAGCCAGGTAAGTCAAACTAAGATACATCGACTTCAGCTACTCGAATAGCGTAGCTGAAGTTGTGTATTTTAGATCAACCCCCACCCCCTCTGTGTAGACCAGCTCTAAGCATCTGGATCCAGAGTTTGCTGAAGTGCTAAACTAGCTTTTGACAGCAGAAGTCTCTTCTGCAGGTGCAGAGAGAATATTTTTTTAATTTCAGTTTATTCAACTCAGTCAGTTCAATGACTAGTTCATTCAAAGTTAAGAAAAACAGGAAAGCCATCTTCATTTTCTAAACTATGAATAAAAGCTAGGTGTTTAAGGATGAGATCTACTTGTTCTAAAATTTGAAGGACATGGTGACCAGAAACAATCAGTTCAAGTCACTAACTACCCAAATTTCTTCCTTTGTTTAATATATTACCTAGTTTTTAAAATAAAATATATGTTTTGCTAATTTTAATGCACTTTCTTCTTATGTATCCAGCACATTTAAAGTAGTTTTATTTAATTAAATGTTTAAAAAGCTGTTTATGTGCATTTTTAATTGAATTTGAATATCATCCAAATAGAGCTTGACACAAATCACAAGTAATCATCTAGTAAATAAGAAATGCATCATTCACCATTTTCTAACATCATAAATGTAATAATCAAAAATCTGAATAAATGCAAGTTAATCTATCTAATTGCTTAAATAAATGTGTATAGATATAGTGTATCCTCCTGGTTATCAAAAAGAATAATGACACTTAGTGAAAAGGCTATATTGAGTTGCAAATCAACGTGTTTTAATGGTTGCCAAGCAATGAGAATCAGCCTTTCTTTAGGAAAATAGCTAAAAAGTACAAATGCAAAACATGTTTAAAATTGATGATTTACATCAGAGTTTCCTCCTTGTTAATTTAAATCATGATTAAGATTGGTGGTTTAAATCACTTTGATTTAAATCAGTCCACCTCGTTGAATTTATTATTTAATTATTGAATTTAATAATGGATTATTATTTAAATATATAGCAATAGACTTAGGTCCAGATTTTCAGAATCACACACAATATGTGAATTCATAATTTGCAAACAATTACTGCAGTGGCATGCAAAGTTACACTGCATATACAAATGAGTGAGTGCATGGCTCCCTGGTCACATTCATGCCCAATTAATGCAGTGATGCACGCAGTCACTATAATTGCACATATAAATTATACCCATGTCCTTCTCTTTGTGTCAGATTTAATCTGAATCTGGGAAAGGTAGCTAATGTGTGTACTCTCAAAGTAAATGATGGGCCACATGAATGCTTAAATAATGGCCAGGATTATCATTTGGAGAAACAAATATATTTAATCATGTGTTTTGTTTTAAACAGTGAATGCATAAAGATTCAGCCTACAGATATCCAGCCAGACATATTCAGCTATCTGTTGCACATCATGTACACTGGAAAAGGTCCAAAGCAGACAGTCAACCCCAGCCGGCTGGAGGAGGGCATTCGATTTCTCCATGCAGACTACCTTTCCCATATTGCAATTAAAATGAACCAGATACTTTCCCCAGAGACGATGCAGTCTTCAAACTTATATGGAATTCAGATCTCAACCGCACACAAAACAACAAAGGTAGGTCTTGGAGCAAAAGAAAATCTGACAAATGCCAGCAACAGGTCTGCTAACCAGGGCGATCACCCACAGTTACAGCTGTCACTTGCCATTGGACTAGATGACGGTACCCTTGAACAACAGATCACCCATCCTTCCACCCAAGCAGCTGGGGCTGTCAAACCAGTGGAGGAGCTTCAGAAATCATCTGTGTCTATAAAGCAGGAGAAATGTGACCCCGAGCCAATGGTGTCCCAAAGTCACACGTCGCCCTCTCCAGATCTTTCTAAAACTAATCTCAACATGCATTTATGTCATTACTGTGGGGAGCGTTTTGATTCCCATGGCAATTTGCGGGAACACCTGCACACTCACGTCTCTGGCTCACTTCCCTTTGGCGTCCCAGCCTCCATCCTGGAGAGCAATGACCTTGGTGAAGTGCAGCCTATTACTGAAAAGGGGGAAGCTATTGAAAGTCACCGGCTTGGTGCCTTCCTAATGAAAGAGAATGAGCATCCATCAGAACATCCAAGCCATAGTAACGCAGAGCCGTTACAGTACGGACAGTTGTCGCTAATCTCCAAAGACACTGAGCCTGTGGAGTTAAACTGCAACTTCTCTTTTTCAAGAAAGAGAAAAATCAGTTGCACAGTCTGTGGCCATAAATTTCTCCGAAAGAGCCAGTTGCTGGAACACATGTACACACACAAAGGGAAACAGTACAAATACAACCGATGCCAAAGGTTTGGTAACCCAGTAGCCCACAGGTTTCATCCTTATTGTGACAGTTGGTCTGACTGTACAGTAAAATGTTCCAGGCTCTCTCAAGATCACCTAGATTCATCATGTGCAGTGGAGTCTGATCTTGCTCCAGAAAACGTTGATGCAATCCTCGTAGAATAGCTTTGTACGTTGCCTCTGATGAGCTGAAAGCGTGAATGCTTCAATTTGTTTGTGTCCTTCCATTTTGCTGAATGTTCTGGGTACTCTTCTGAAGTTTTCTCTTTGCCTAACAGCTCTGTCTTCAGCGAGATGAGACTGTAACAATTATGTGTACCCTTTTACTTGGATATTTAAACCTTAAAATCCAAGTTGATTAGAGAACAAGCTATTTGTTGGCGGTGTCCAGATAACTTAGATCCATCTTTCATAAATGACAACTTAATTGGCCTGTGTTACCCAAGATGAGATTGTAGAAGTTAGTGAGTGTGGGGTTTAAACATCTAGTATACTGAGCAGAACTTTAGGACTGTGTGTGTGTCCTTAGAATTATTCTGAAACCAAAGTGAGTGGAATGTGTTCAGAGGATTTTACTTTTCTTGATTAGTTTAATATCAATTCCCTAGAAAGAGAGACTAACCCGAAGTACAGAGGACAGGTGGGAAATGAACAGCACATAAACCTCAGGATGTTCCCTTTTGCTGGTAGTCCCATGGGGTTGATGTAGAGACAGTGGCCCTGGTTCAGCAAGCGTTTGCAGTCCCATTGACTGAATACATTCTTTAAGGGCTTGGCTACACTGGAGAGTTGCAGCGCTGGTGGTGGGTTTACAGTGCTGCAACTTAGTAACTGTCCACACCTGCAAAGCACATCCAGCGCTGCAACTCCCTGGCTGCAGCGCTGGCTGTACACCTGGTCTGCTTGGGGTGTAACGATTGCAGCGCTGGTGATGCAGCGCTGCTTATCAAGTGTGGCCACCAAAAGTGCTGTTATTGGCCTCCAGGGTATTAGGAGGTATCCCAGAATGCCTGCTCACAACAAACCAGAAGAATGGCTGAACTCCGAGCTCCCCCGAGCTGCTTTTCTGAAAAACAAACACAGCTCCTGTTTGCTGGAGCGAGTGAGAGGAGGCAGGCAGGGGAATTGCTTTGGAAGGTTCACAGCTGTTTGCTTGAAGAGAGAAGTCACATGGCAGAGGGGGAGGGGGGAGTCCATGTTGAGCAGCTGCTTATGTGGACTGAAGGCTATTTAGGAGTGCATAATTTGCATTTAGTGAATAAGAGAGGGGTGGGGGAAGGGCTCGAAACTTTTAAATTGATTGCAGGTTGGTGATGTGTATGTTCTAGTCCTTAGAACTTGCAAGGCAGGGAGCTGACAGATCCAAAAATCCACACTCTCTCTCTCCCCCACGTTCCCCCTCACCCCCCTTTTTTGAAAAGCACGTTGCAGCCACTTGAATGCTGGGATAGCTGCCCACAATGCACCACTCCCAGCAGCGCTGCAAATGCTGCAAATGTGGCCACACTGCAGCGCTGGTAGCTGTCAGTGTGGCCACACTGCAGCGCTTTCCCTACACAGCTGTACGAAGACAGCTGTAACTCCCAGTGCTGTACAACTGTAAGTGTAGCCATACCCTTAATGTGACATCTGCTTAAGTGCTTGCTGCAGGAGGACTAATGTGCATCCTGCCCCATTCCAAGCCCAGCAGGCCTCCCCCTGCTTGATCAGTCCTCTCCACAAATGTGGAACCAAATCCTACCGAAGTTCTTCAAAGGGTCCCATTAATGAACCTTCCTCTGTAAGATGGAATGAGATCCAGGTGAAGAGTCTACTCCAAGAGGATCTAGGGCAGTAGTTCTCAACCAGAGGTCTGTGGACCCCCTGCCCTTTCAAGGGGGCTGTGGGGCCCCGCAGCTGAAGCCCTGATCCCTGGCACCCCCTGATGGGCTGAAGCCGGGGGAGATGCAGGGTTGAAGCCCTGATTCCTGGCCGGTTCTCCCCACCCCGTGGTGCTGAAGATGGGAGGTGTAGGTCTGAGTCCCAGAGCCCCAGTGATCCCTGTGGAGCAGAAACCCTGAGCCCATGGTGGGCAGAGTTGGAGACATGAAGGGCATTGCCCCCTCCCACCCAAACTGCAGTGCGAGATCAAGGCAGTCCCGGGGGCACCTCCACACCTCCCCCAAGTCCCCTCACCATCTCCTTTCCCCGTCCTCTGGCCAGGTTGGAGGTGGGAAGCCAGAGCCAGGCAGTGTGGGGCAGCTGCTGCTCTGGCTGGTGCCATGGAGCAGGCAGCTGCAACGTTCCTTCCTCTCCTGCTCATGCCCCAGGTTGAAGCTGCTCATCAGCTCCCACCCTCGTTTGCTCCTGCAGAGAAGCCGGTGAGAGCCCCCTGGGTGGGGAGACCCAGCTCCATGGTTGGCAGACCCTTCCGGGAACAGGGACAGCAGGGGAGTCCTCCCAGCACACAGCCCCTAATACTCCTCCCTACACCCTGAGCCCCTAGTGCCCCTCTCCCTGCCTGCACACAGCCCCTAGTTACCCCTTCCCTGCACCCTAAGCTGTTTTCAAACTTTTTGAGCTAAGCCCCCCACCTTTGAGTTATAATTTAAATATATAAACTCCCTCCCTCCCTGGACCCCACCATGCAGAGGTGGCTTGAGCCCCGATGACCCCTGCCCCCCCCAAATAGACATCAAACTACACCTATTCCCAAGGCCCCTGCCCCGAGATTCCTCCCCCCATCCCTGCAGGGCCCTGGAGTTTTTATAGCCTGTCAAGGGGGGCCTCAGAGAAATTTTGAGAACCCCTGATTTATTGGACCCCATCTCTTAAATAAAAAATCCTTTTCCCTACTGTAAGTTATTTCTACATATGAACAACTGTGAATAATATGTTCCTAACTGCTAGGGTGATGTGAACGTTAAAAACCCATAGATAAGGAACATTCTCTCTCCTTGGGCTCTTCTACAACAGTAATACTGTTTAAATAGAATTGTTTTATGCCTTTGTTATCATTTCCTGCATATCTCAAAAATGTGTTCTTCCAAGTCAGTTACAAATGTGCATTCACATTCATTCTGACCTCAGGTTAATATTTTGCTCTTCTATAGCGCTATTACATCTGAGCATCACAAACCACTTCCTGCAATGCGGGGTATAAGGAGCACCCTTGGGGCGGGGGTGGGTTGGGGGAGGGGAATCAGCCAACAGCGAAATGGAGTAATTCTGATATAAAGAACAATTTTTTTAAATGTACTGAATAGATGCTGCGAGCTGCTCCACTCTGCTGCTCAAAAAATGTTAGACACTTTTCAAAAAATGTGCGTTAAGACTAGCAATGAAAGCCTCCTATCTGTTGCCATGGGATTGCATTACTAGAATGCACAGTGATGGGGAAAATCTTTGAACAATGGTGAGAAAAATGCCTGCCAATATTCCTGGTCTTTTGAAGTCAGTAGATTTCACTTGGCTCCACTGAGATTGGATCAGGCCCAGAAAAAAATCTGAAATCGAAACAGTTTTGAATTGCCAAAGCATCGTATGCTAATTATTTTTAGGACTAAGCTCATCTTGATTTGATTTCTTTATATTATACTCAGCAGAGAAGCCAAGAGCTACATGGACAGAGACTTGACTTTTCTTAGAGGTGTCCTCTGCACACCAGGGTTGAAGCACCTTCCTAAAGTGATACAGGGATGCTCACGCGGCTGTTTCTTGTCGTTTGAGCCTCTTTCGCGAACACTGGCACTTAGAAAAAAATGACTTTGAATGGTTAGCCAAGCCAATTTCTACTTTGTTCCCCCAGTGCAATTTCAACCTAGGAAAAAAGGTGTGGTTTTAACGTTAGTTTATATGCGCTAAAATACTAATGTAGACAAGGCAAAGTGTAGCCCTAACATGTATTAGCTGGTTAAGCTAAACCTTAGCCTCCTGACTAGAGTTTACCTCAACTAATTAACGTGTTTTAAACAGTAGACTATGAAAACATAACCAAGGATTGATGACAGTAGGACATGCAGACACAAAATGCTACAGGAAAGAACAAACTAGGATTATTTCTTATATGTTGTGGTCTTTAGTTGTGCTAAGTGTAATTTTTTTAAACGTTGCCGGAAGGATACTTAAATGGGAATAATGAAACGGAGCAGAAGTCACTGCATGAGTTATCAGCTAGCTGTGATGTATTTATATAGTAGTAGTGACTGTATCATATTGAATGTGAAGAGGAATTTACTTTCTGAAATTAGTAAGTAACTGTTTTGTGTTCATGCGTATGTGTATCTTTTAAAACTAGTGAGCATAAAAACTTAAATGTTCTTCGAGTGCTCGCTCATGTCCATTCCATTGTAGGTGTGCATACGCTGACATGCATGGTCGTTGGAGACTTTTGCCTTAGAGGGATCCGAGGGTTGGCTGTGGTGCCCTCTGGAGTGCCGCACTCATGCCGCGATACATCAGGTGCCACCATCCCTGCGCCCTCTCAGTTCCTTTTTACTGCCTGTGGTGGTCAGTCGGAGTGCGTCTGTCCCTTTCTTGCAAGTGGCCAGCGGTTTCCCTTCTACCTTAGCCTGGTGCTTCTAGCTGTAAATAGTTAATTGTTTGTTAGTTAAGTACCTGTTAAGTGTTCTGTTCTCTGCAGGACAGGGACAAGAGCTCCCCGTCACACACCTTCCTCATTCCGTGGTCGGGAGCGCTGATGTACGCCTTCCCGCCGGTGCCATTGATCCACAAGGTCTTGCTCAAGGTGAAGCAAGACAAAGCGGCCGTCATCCTCATAGCCTCAGCGTGGCCTTGGCAACACTGGTTCGGCATGCTGCAGAGTCTGTCGGCAGCCACCCCACTGCAGCTACCGCTTCGGCCGGATCTCCTGTCCCAGAACCACGGCAATCTGCTGCATCCGAACCTGGCAATGCTGCACTTGACAGCCTGGCTGTTGCATGACTGAGTGGGGATGAGCGGTGGTGTTTCACTGGTGTGCAGCAAGTCCTGCTAGTAGCAGGAAATCCTCTACCAGGCCTACCTATGTGGCAAAGTGGAAGCAGTTCACGTGTTGGGCTGCAGATCATCACACTTGTGCAACGGAAGCCCTGCTGTAGGACATCCTGGACTATTTTGCTGCACCTTAACCTCCAGGGCTTATCGCTTTCTTCAGTCAAGGCACACCTGGCGGCCATTTCAGTGTTCCACCCTCTGTTTCAAGGCAGGTCAGTCTTCACCCATCCCATGACAGCATGGTTCCTGAAAGGCCTGGAGCGCCTTTACCTGCATGTCCAAGGAGCTGGTTCCCTCTGGGGACCTGAACCTGGTGCTGTCAAGGCTCATGGGTCTCCCCTTCGAGCCTTTGGCTTTCTGCTCCCTTCTGCTTCTCTCCTGGAAGGTCTCCTTCTTAGTCGCTATAACTTCGGCCCGAAGGTGTTCAGGGTGTTCACATCAGAACCGCCTTATACAATCTTCTGTAAGGACAAAGTCCAGCTGCATCCACACCCGACCTTTCTGCCGAAGGTCGTCTCCCAGTTCCATACTGGTTGAGACATATATTTACCGGTCCTTTGCCCTAAGACTTTGCCATCAGATGAGGAATGCAGGCTGCATACCCTGGATGTCAAGCAGGTATTGGCCTTCTACACAGATAGAACGAAGCCGTTCTGTAAGTCAGTGCAGTTGTTTGTTGCTGTCACAGACGGACTGAAGGGTTGCCCAGTGTCTACCCAGAGAATATTTTGGATCACTGCCTGCATCCGCTACTGTTATGGGCTGGCAAAGGTGCCCCGGCCAGCAATCGTGACGGCTCATTCAACTAGGGTGCAGGCATCCCTGGCATCCTTCCTCACTGAAGGGCTGATCCAAGAAATTGTCGCGCTGCAACCTGGTTGTCCGTCTACATATTCACTTCACACTATGCGCTGATCCAGCAAGCCCAAAATGACACGGGTTTCAGCAGAGCTGTGCTCCTATCTGCAAGACTCTGAACTCTGAGCCCACCTCCAAGGGCACTGCTTGTGAGTCACCTAGAATGGAATCGACATGAGCAAGCACTCAAAGAAGAAAAATGGTTACCCACCTTTTTGTAACTCTTGTTCTTCAAGATGTGTTGCTCATGGCCATTCCATTACCTGCCCCTGTCAGAGTTGTAGGCAAGACGGAACTGAGAGAGCATAGGGCTGGTGGCGTCTGATATACCATGGCATGAACGCGGCACTCCAGAGGGTGCCACAAGTGGCCCTACGAGTACCACTAAGAGTCTCCGATGACCATGCATGTGGGCACACGCTGTACAGTAGAATGGATATGAGCAACACATCTCGAAAAACAAAAGATAGGTAATCGTTCCTTATTTTCTGAAGGGCTTACTGGTGTGTTCTCCAGTTAACCTTCCTGGTACAGTCATCTGTGGCTTGAATACATTTAACTTCTTTGAAATGTTATATACTTTACAAAAGGGTTTCCCTTGAGTATTTCTATAGAAAGTCTTTTATATACCACCATGAGTCATGCAGTATGTGTAAAAATTAATGATTTAAAAAATAATTTTAAAAATGGATTTTTAAAAATCTTAATTGGATTTTTTAATTAAATTCACGGGTTTTTTTTTAAATCTATTTACAATTTGAGTTTAGGACAATCTGTATTAACTTGTAAATGTATAATTATTAAAATTGTTTAAATTAAATAAAAAATATTAAGCAGTACATATTTGCTGTCAGATTGTAAAGAAAGTCAAACCACTGAACTGGCGAAAGTCACTGGCCAAGCATCTGGGTCCTGAGTTTGCTGAAATGCTAAACCAGCATTTGACAGCAGTAGCCTCTTTTGCAGGTACAGAAAAAATATTTTCTTCATTTCAGTTTATTCAACTAATAGTAGTGCACTGGTTCCCAAACTTTTTATCTTGTGCTCCCCATTACCTCTGTCTCTCTCCCCCCCACCCAGGAGTGGGGCCATGGCTTCAGGAGGGGGGAGACACACACACACAAGTAAGGGGGCCAAGGCTGGGGCCATAGCTGAAGGCAGGGGTTGGAGCAGAGCCTTGGCCAGAAGCCAAGGCCAACAGCTGGGGCCCCGGATGTGGGGCCAGCAGCTGCAGCTGGGAGTAGAGCCCCCAGTGGGGGGCTAGCAGCTGGGACCCTGGTATGGTGCTGGCAGCTTGATCCCCAGGTGTGGGGCTGGCAGCCATGGCCAGCAGCCAGGACCCTGGTCACGGGGTCAGCAGCCAGGTGTTGCTCCCTCCCTGCCCTCTGTGGGGGCTGGCCCCGGCCCCAGTTGTGCTTCCCCCTAACATTCCTTCGTGCCCCCCCAGAGGGGTGCATCCCATAGATCAGGGACCTCTGTAATAGTGACTGAACTGAATTAGCTGAATAAACTGATATGAAGAAAATATTCTCTCTGCACCTGCGAAACAGGCTACTGTTGTCAAAAGCTGGTTTAGCACTTCAGCAAACTCTGGAGGCAGTAAAGCACCATTTTTAGTGTGAAGTCTATATTTACTTGCTAATCAACATGTTTTGTTTACCAAGCAATCAGAATCTTTCTTTACCAAAATAACTGAAAAGTACAAAACCACTAATTTCAATGCTTCCTGATATCTATCATGATTAAAAGGGGTGATTTAAATTGCATCGATAAAAATCAGTCCACCCTGGATGAATGCAGCTGAAAAAGCTAGCGAGACAGAAGTACTATCAAATGTAAATACGGTTAACTGGAGCTACGGCTAAAAACATCTTAATTATAAAAAAATTGCAGGATAAATGCAAATCTTGGAAAAAAGCGACATTTCCAAGGGTACGTCCAGACTACCCGCTGGGGTAGCGATCGATCTAGTGGGGATCGATATCGCGTCTCATCGAGACACAATATATCGATACCCAAACGCACTCCCATCAACTCCGGAACTCCACCAGGGCGAGCGGCGGTAGCGGAGTTGATGGGGGAGCCACAACCGTTGATCTCGCGCCATGAGGACGGGAGGTAAGTGGAAATAAGATAGGTCAATTTCAGCTATGCTATTCCCATTCCCACTCATGGCTATGTATCAGTATACTTTTTATTATTGTATTATAAAATATTCAGAGGAATGTATGTTTGAATTTATGTGCAGCCTATTCTTTTAAAAAAAACCCAACAACCTATGTATCCTCTACAATTGGACTGAAAGCAATGCATTTCATGTATTTTATTGATAGAAATAAAATCACTTGACACAATAAGTAGAGTAACTGGGTACCATTAATTACTCCTAAATATCTGAAGTTATTTGATCCACACAAAAACAGATCAATTCAGAGAGCTGAAAAAATGGTCTGTAATATGAACTGAGGACACTGAAAACCTTTATCATAAAATAAATGAAAAGTTTTAAAGAAAAATATAACCCTTTTCAGTGAAACCTTCTTTGAAATACCGGTATATAACCTTTTCAGTTTTCTGAGCTAGGACAGTGATTGAGGTTATAATTTTGCAACTTAGTATGTTAAAACTAGTGGTGACTGGCCAGTGCAGGTACTTGTTATGGCAGAGATCCAGATAACGGATAAAAATCACTTGGAAAAAGATTTGAAAGCCAGCATTCCTTAAGGGAGCTGAGGAAGGGGTATTTGAGGCACCAATGTCTGGTATGGGGGAGCTGACTGCACTGGACATCCACCACCAGTTTTAAGTACTAATTCGCAACATTATAAGTTATAACCTAAATGCCTGTCCCAGTCCATTGAGTCCCAGACCTGTGGTGGGGAAGGCCAAAAAAACCCCAACCAACCCCTCCCCCTCCCTGCCCAAGCTGGTGGTGAGGGAAAATATATTCCTTTTATATCTCTTTATATGAGGGGAGGGTGATAGGGGCCCAGCCAGGGACTGGCTGGGACAAGGTTGGGGATTATGTGGCACTGCTTAAGGAATGAGGATGAGGTGCACTGTACAATTTATTGCTGGGTACTGTCAGATATTTTAGGTGACTAAAGTTGTGGCCTAATTAAAGCAAATTAATTGCCTCCTATCTTCTGGAGTGGCCCAACACTCATGCTGAGTTCCTTCTTAGGTACTGAGCTTGTAGCAATCCCCACGTCCTCCCTCTAAGCCTCACATTTTGCCCCATCTTAAACTTAATGCCACCTTGAAGCTGGGGGATGACCCGGACAAGGGTAAATGTACTGCTTTGGCAACTTTGCCTGTGTTAGGACTTGGTTGGCCAGAAGGTGGTAGTGATGCACAACTTGACAAGTTTCTCCCTTGCCTAAGCTAAATTAACTGTTCATGCTCTGCTTAGCTGGGATCTCTGACTTGGCTTTCACTATTATCGTCCCTCAGCAGTGAAGAGATCTGAGTCCAGTTGTCGTCCTGCTTTTCCAGCTTGAACACGGTCAAACAAGCCTGTTACAGATTTCAAATGCACTTGCATTTATCATAACCTTAGTCCCAGATTTGGACCTTAGCGTCCAAAATATGGGGGTTAGCATGAAAACCTCCAAGCTTAGTTACCAGCTTGGACCTGGTACCTGCTGCCACCACCCAAAAAATTAGAGTGTTTTGGGGCACTCTGGTCCCTCTGAAAAACCTTCCCTGGGGACCCCAAGACCCAAATCCCTTGAGTCTCACAACCAAGGGAAATAATCCTTTTTCCCTTCCCCCCTCCAGGTGCTCCTGGAGAGATACTCAGACACAAGCTCTGTGAAACTACACAGAGGGACTCCCCCTCTCCGTTCCCAATCCTGGAAACAAAAAGTACTTTCCTATTCCCCCAGAGGGAATGCAAAATCAGGCTAGCGATCCAACACACAAATCTCCCCTTGATTTCTTCCTCCCACCAATTCCCTGGTGAGTACAGACTCAATTTCCCTGAAGTAAAGAAAAACTCCAACAGGTCTTAAAAGAAAGCTTTATATAAAAAGAAAGAAAAATAAGTACAAATGTTCTCTCTGTATTAAGATGATACAACACAGGGTCAATTGCTTAAAAGAATATTGAATAAACAGCCTTATTCAAAAAGAATACAAATCAAAGCACTCCAGCACTTATATTCATGCAAATACCAAAGAAAAGAAACCATATAACTTACTATCTGATCTCTTTGTCCTTACACTTGGAAACAGAAGACTAGAAAATAGAAACTACTTCTCCAAAGCTCAGAGAAAGCAGGCAGACAGAAAACAAAGACCTTAGACACTCAATTCCCTCCACCCAAAGTTGAAAAAATCCGGTTTCCTGATTGGTCCTCTGGTCAGGTGCTTCAGGTGAAAGAGACATTAACCCTTAGCTATCTGTTTATGACACGCCCCCCAAATTGCAGACAGTGGGGAAGCTCACTGGCGGCGATTTCCTTCTAGAACTTGAAAATAAACAGATTAATACAACACATACACCTTTACATATACTCCTAAGTATATAACTAACAGACTTCTACATTTTAAGAACACTTTTTAACTACTGAATTCTGGGAAACTCTCACGGGAGAGTGCATCAGCAACTTTATTAGAAGCTCCTGTGATGTGTTGAATTTTAAAATCAAAATCTTGGAGAGCTAAACTCCAACGAAGAAGTTTCTTGTTGTTCCCCTTGGCAGTATGAAGCCACTTTAGTGCAGCATGGTCAGTTTGTAGTTGGAACCGCCGTCCCCAAACATATGGGCGTAGCTTTTCCAGGGCGTACACAATGGCATAGCATTCCTTTTCACTGACTGACCAGTGACTTTCCCTCTCAGACAGTTTCTTGCTGAGAAACACGACAGGATGGAAGTTGTGATCTGTTGCTTCCTGCATGAGCACTGCTCCTATACCACGCTCAGATGCATCTGTGGTTACTAGGAATGGCTTGTCAAAATCCGGGGCCCTGAGCACAGGGTCAGACATGAGCGTTGCCTTAAGTTGGGTAAAGGCCTTTTGACACTCATCAGTCCACTTAACTGCATTTGGCTGGGTCTTTTTGGTCAGGTCGGTCAGTGGGGCAGCGATTTGGCTGTAGTGTGGTACAAATCGCCTGTAGTATCCGGCCAAGCCTAAGAAGGATTGGACCTGTTTCTTTGACCTTGGGACAGGCCACTTTTGGATAGCATCCACCTTGGCCTGTAGGGGGTTTATGGTTCCTCGACCCACCTGGTGCCCCAGGTAAGTCACTCTGTTTTGGCCTATTTGACACTTTTTGGCCTTAACAGTTAGTCCTGCCTGCCTGATGCGCTCAAAGACCTTTTCCAGGTGTAGTAGGTGTTCGGGCCAGGAGTCAGAAAAAATGGCCACATCATCGAGGTAGGCAACTGCAAATTCTCCCAGTCCAGCTAGTAGACCATCTACCAGCCTTTGGAAGGTGGCGGGTGCATTACGAAGGCCAAAAGGAAGGACATTGAATTCATACACCCCCGCATGGGTGACAAATGCTGACCTCTCCTTGGCAGGTTCATCTAGCGGTACTTGCCAGTACCCCTTGGTTAAGTCTATTGTAGAGATGAACTGGGCCCGTCCCAACTTCTCCAATAGCTCATCGGTGCGTGGCATTGGATAGTTGTCCGGACGAGTTACCGCATTTAGCTTACGGTAGTCCACGCAAAAGCGTATTTCCCCATCTGGTTTGGGTACCAGAACCACTGGAGATGCCCATGCACTGGTAGATGGGCGGATTATACCCATCTGTAGCATGTTCTGGATCTCCCGTTCTATAGCAGCTTGGGCATGAGGAGACACTCGGTAAGGTGGGGTTCTGATTGGGTGAGCATTACCTGTATCAATGGAGTGGTATGCCCGTTCAGTCCGTCCTGGGGTGGCTGAGAACAATGGGGCGAAGCTAGTGCACAGCTCCTTGATTTGTTGCCGCTGCAGACGTTCCAGGGTGGTTGAGAGGTTCACCTCTTCCACGCCACCGTCTTTTTTCCCGTCGTAGTAGACACCGTCAGGCCACTCAGCATCATCTCCCTGGACTGTAAACTGACAAACCTGTAAGTCTCTGGAATAGAAAGGCTTGAGAGAATTAACATGGTACACTTTAGGCTTTAGTGAGGAATTGGGAAATGCTATGAGGTAGTTTACAGCTCCCAGGCGCTCTTGGACCGTGAAGGGCCCTTCCCATGATGCTTCCATCTTATGGGCCTGTTGCGCCTTCAAGACCATAACCTGGTCTCCTACCTTGAAGGACCGATCTCTGGCATGTCTGTCATACCAGGCCTTTTGCTCTTCCTGAGCATCCTTTAGATTCTCTCTAGCAAGGGCTAAAGAGTGTCGGAGGGTGCTTTGTAGGTTGCTTACAAAGTCCAGAATGTTAGTTCCTGGAGAAGGCGTAAACCCCTCCCATTGCTGCTTCACCAACTGTAATGGCCCCTTAACCTCGTGACCATACACAAGTTCAAATGGTGAAAACCCTAAACTGGGATGTGGTACAGCCCTGTAGGCAAACAGCAACTGCTGCAACACTAGGTCCCAATTATTGGAGAATTCGTTGATGAATTTACGTATCATGGCCCCCAAAGTTCCATTGAACCTTTCCACCAGGCCATTGGTTTGATGGTGGTACAGGGTGGCAACCAAGTGATTCACCCCATGAGTTTCCCACAGTTTTTCCATGGTCCCTGCCAGGAAATTAGACCCTGAATCTGTAAGGATGTCAGAGGGCCAACCTACCCTGGCAAAGATGTCTGTTAGGGCCAGGCACACAGTGTTAGCCCTGGTGTTGCCTAGAGCGACTGCTTCTGGCCATCGGGTAGCAAAGTCCACTAAAGTCAGTACGTACTGCTTTCCTCTGGGCGTCTTTTTTGGGAAAGGGCCCAGAATATCCACAGCTACTCGCTGAAATGGGACCTCAATTATGGGGAGTGGCTGGAGAGGGGCCTTGACCTGGTCTTGAGGCTTACCCACTCTTTGGCATACCTCACAAGACCGGACATACTTGGCAACGTCCTTGCCCATCCCCTCCCAGTGGAAGGACTTCCCCAACCAGTCCTTGGTTCTGTTCACCCCAGCATGGCCACTGGGATGATCATGGGCTAAGCTTAAGAGCTTCCCCCGGTACTTAGTTGGAACCACCAACTGTTTTTGCGGCTGCCATTCTTCCCGGTGTCCACCAGAAAGAATTTCCTTGTATAAAAGTCCTTGGTCTATAACAAACCGGGATCGATTAGAAGAGCTGAGAGGCGGTGGGGTGCTCCGTGCCGCCGCCCAAGCTTTCTGAAGGCTGTCATCTGCTTCCTGCTCAGTTTGGAACTGTTCCCTTGAGTCTGGGGTCACCAGTTCTTCCTCAGACTGTGGACTTGGGCTTGGTCCTTCTGGAAGCGATGTAGGTGATGGGGTTGTTTCCGTTGCTGGTGAACCGCTCTCCGCTGGTGCACCTGAGGGTATTTCAGGCTCTGGCTGAGCCTTTTGGGTATGGCTGTCTTGTGCTTCTGCCAGTTCTGGCTCGCTGGCGCCCTCTGGCGTTGAGTTTGAAGATGGGGTTGCACTTGCTGGTGCTGGTTGCTGTTCCAGTTCCGGGCCTGGGACTGGAGATGCTGTGGCTGTTTCAGTGGTAGGCATGGAATCCGGGTCCTCTACCTCTGTCTGGGTCTCTGGTAACACAGACGGGGCCTCTGTGGACGGTTCAGGAACAGGAATGGGTCTGGAAGCTTGCCTGGTTTGGCTACGTGTAACCATTCCCACTCTCTTGGCCCGCCTCACCTGGTTGGCCAAGTCTTCCCCCAGTAGCATGGGGATAGGATAATTGTCATAGACTGCAAAAGTCCACATTCCTGACCAGCCTTTGTACTGGACAGGCAGTTGAGCTGTAGGCAAGTCTACAGCTTGTGACATGAAGGGGTAAATTGTAACTTTGGCCTTTGGGTTGATGAATTTGGGGTCAACGAAGGATTGGTGGATAGCTGACACTTGTGCCCCCGTGTCTCTCCACGCAGTAACCTTTTTTCCGCCCACTCTCAAATTTTCCCTTCGCTCCAAGGGTATTTGAGAGGCATCCGGGCCTGGGGATCTTTGGTGTGATGGTGGTGTAATGAATTGCACTCGCATGGTGTTCTTGGGACACTTGGCCTTGATATGTCCCAGTTCATTACACTTAAAGCATCTTCCATCTGATGGGTCACTGGGCCGAGGTGAGTTACTGGAGACTGGTGAGGTTGAAGGGTAGGGTATCTGTGGCTTTACTTGGGTGGTATGTGGGGTCTTTGGCTGTCCTCGGTTGTAGGGTTTATGGTCTGTGTGCCCCCTGGGGTAATCGTTCCCCTTGACAGTAGCTTTCTTGCTTTCTGCCAGTTCCATCCATTTGGCTCCAATCTCCCCCGCCTCAGTGATATTCTTGGGGTTTCCATCTTGTATGTACCGCGTGATGTCTTCAGGAACACCATCCAAGAACTGCTCCATTTGTATGAGGAGGTTCAGTTCTTCCAAGGTTTGAATGTTGTTTCCTGTTAGCCAGGCCTCATAGTTTTTTGCAATGTAGTAGGCGTGTTTGGGAAATGACACCTCTGGTTTCCACTTTTGGGTTCTGAAGCGCCGACGGGCATGATCTGGGGTTATCCCCATCCTGTATCTGGCCTTGGTTAGAAAAAGTTTATAGTCATTCATTTGGTGCTTAGGCATTTCAGCTGCCACCTCTGCTAAAGGTCCACTGAGCTGTGACCTCAATTCTACCATGTACTGGTCTTCGGGAATGCTGTACCCAAGACAGGCTCTTTCAAAATTTTCCAAGAAGGCCTCGGTGTCATCACCTGCCTTGTAGGTGGGAAATTTCCTGTGCTGTGGAGCAATATTTGGCGCCGGGTTGTTAGGGTTGGCTGGCACATGCAGCCCAGCTTTTGCCAATTCCAGTTCATGTTTTCTCTGTTTTTCCTTCTCTTCATTCTCTTTTTGTTGTTTTTCCATTTCTTTTTGTTGTTTTTCCATTTCTTTTTGGTGCTTTTCCATTTCTCGGCGGTGCTTTTCCATTTCTCGGCGGTGGGCCACCTCTTCTTCTTCTAGTTTTCTTTTGTGTGCTGCCTCTTGGGCCGCCTGTTCTCTTTGGAAGGCTGCCAGTTTGATGCTTTCTTCCTTTTCTTTCATCTCCATCTGTCGCCTGTGTTCAGCTTCTTTGATTTGTTCTTCGGCGTCAATTTTTGCCTTAGAAGTCATGGTTCCTGTTTTCTTGTGTTGGGGTGCCCTCCGGTGTTTATCTTTTGAACTGCAGGTTCTCTGTTGCCTCCTGAAGTCTGCCTAGCAACAGTGCTTTTTTCCCTTTCTCTCTCTAGCTAATGTTCAATGAAGGGAAACCAGAAAAACCACTTTATTTGCATGCATATAAGTGCTGGTACTTGCCTCCTAATGGGAGGGCTATTGCATGACAAAAGACCCTCAACAGTTTCTTAATGGCTTCTCGCTTAACATGCAAGCCACAAACTGCCAGAGAGAGCAGAAAAAAAAATTCTCTCTGGTTCCCTTTTAAAACCAACTGTTTCTCTCTGCTAAAAAGCCCTTAGCAGAGAAAAGAAAAATATAATATTCCTACTGGCTTCTGGATTCTGTCTAGATCCCACTCGCTGCTACACCATATCATAACCTTAGTCCCAGATTTGGACCTTAGCGTCCAAAATATGGGGGTTAGCATGAAAACCTCCAAGCTTAGTTACCAGCTTGGACCTGGTACCTGCTGCCACCACCCAAAAAATTAGAGTGTTTTGGGGCACTCTGGTCCCTCTGAAAAACCTTCCCTGGGGACCCCAAGACCCAAATCCCTTGAGTCTCACAACCAAGGGAAATAATCCTTTTTCCCTTCCCCCCTCCAGGTGCTCCTGGAGAGATACTCAGACACAAGCTCTGTGAAACTACACAGAGGGACTCCCCCTCTCCGTTCCCAATCCTGGAAACAAAAAGTACTTTCCTATTCCCCCAGAGGGAATGCAAAATCAGGCTAGCGATCCAACACACAAATCTCCCCTTGATTTCTTCCTCCCACCAATTCCCTGGTGAGTACAGACTCAATTTCCCTGAAGTAAAGAAAAACTCCAACAGGTCTTAAAAGAAAGCTTTATATAAAAAGAAAGAAAAATAAGTACAAATGTTCTCTCTGTATTAAGATGATACAACACAGGGTCAATTGCTTAAAAGAATATTGAATAAACAGCCTTATTCAAAAAGAATACAAATCAAAGCACTCCAGCACTTATATTCATGCAAATACCAAAGAAAAGAAACCATATAACTTACTATCTGATCTCTTTGTCCTTACACTTGGAAACAGAAGACTAGAAAATAGAAACTACTTCTCCAAAGCTCAGAGAAAGCAGGCAGACAGAAAACAAAGACCTTAGACACTCAATTCCCTCCACCCAAAGTTGAAAAAATCCGGTTTCCTGATTGGTCCTCTGGTCAGGTGCTTCAGGTGAAAGAGACATTAACCCTCAGCTATCTGTTTATGACAGCATTATCTTGGCATCTAGCTAGGTCAAGGCTATAAACACAGATAGCTTCCTAGGATTGCTTCTAGATTTGGAATGGGGATGGAGTAAGCAAGTGCTGTTTTCCCAAAACTGGGCCTTTCCACTTCAAAGACGCAGCACACGTACTGAAAGATGTTAAATAAAATTTGCATGAAACATGCCCTTTCAGAAGGGACAATATTAGTTTTACCAACATGGAGTGACCTGAAATTACTGACCCATAAAATTGAACTAGCGAACCATTAAAAAAAAAAATCTTGAAATGGACAGAAATGCTGTGATGTGGCGGCTGAGTGCAATTATCTAACATCACTGTGGATACAGACTTGCAAAACCTACCTAGCCATTCTTCCAGCAGTGTGTGTATCGACAATTAAAAAAAGTCTTTGGGTGAGCATCCACCAATTACAGCCTTTCCCCTGTGCTGAATCTTCAGACAGCAATAAACCTTGCCATTCAGACATGAAACACCTATTTCCTTTTACAGAGAAGCTGAAAGCGCCAATGTCAGTCACACAACTCCCAATTTGATTTTTCAGTCAAAAGAACACCATTCCTGCTCGGCACCTGGCCGTGCCAGAAGGGCCTGTTACTGACTGGTGTTCCTGTCAAAGGCAGGCACCAGGCAAAACACTTAGTGCAATAAAAACTTGGTGACAAATGTAATGAAGCTAGACTATGGTCTGACCTTCTTAATAGTTAGCCGTTTATGAACGACAAACCAGAGCTTAAAGCACTGAAATGTAATTACATCATTTATAAGGCTCTGCTGTGTTGCCACTGATCAGATAACCAGCCAATGGCCCAGGTTCAAAGACACAGAAAGCCTCTCCTAATTGTGAAATTGCTGTTTCCGGTGCACATTGTAACAAGCCGAATGGCTCCTCGATGTAAAGGGGATGACTGAGGGGCCTAGTTTTTTCATTTTATGCTGAACACACAAAAGAGGTTTTGGGAACTGAAGAGAGCCAGGCATCACGCCTGCCCCACAGAATGGCAGTTACTGAGCTTTATGGGCAAATCTTTCTCTAGACACATGTTGATCAATTACTTGAACAGCGGTTGAAAGGACTTTGAAACAACAGTTGCGGCACTAGGAACAGGTTATGGTCCATGCAGGGGAGGGGGGGGGTGTATGTCCTGCCCCCAAACTCCCCTATACTTGACACCTGCATTGTGTGTGAAGCCCCTGTTCCAGCCTCCCCCTGCACAACCACAGACACTATGGTGGCCACTGGCCAGTGCAGTTACATCAACACACTCCAGGAAGCAAGCTGTGCTAGGCATAGAGCTGGGGCAGATTATCACCCCCCCCCCCTTGCTCCTCCCTCCCCCAGGCCCCCGAGCAAAGAGGGAACAGCAAACCAGACTGTAAAATATTTTACAAGGAAACACCCGTCCAACCCAGGTTTTTTTTTTTTTTTCCCCAGCAGTGGTCAGATTATTAATTTTCCGTGTGTGCCTGTGATAAAGGCCGCCTTTCCCCCCCTGGCACATCGAGCCGAAATTCAGCAGCACACATTGGCATGCCTGCCTCTCTGCCCTTCTCCACCAGCCCTGATTCTGGCAGCCTGTTATGGCAGACACCCTGACTCACTGAGAGTTCTGTGGCAGCTTCAGATTGATTCAAGAAGAGAGGCTTGCATTGCATTCAGTGTGCCCTGAAGAGTACAATCAATGCAGCGTTTCTTGGGCTATTGATTTGGATATTTAATTCAATGAAATTTTAATTTCAGAATGTTTCCCCATCATTTCTCCTGCCGCCAACCTGTTCAGATTTCAATGCATGATGGCAATGAGGCACAGCTGCTTTAGAGAAGCTGTCAAGGGAAAAGTGGAGGCTGCAGGCACTAAGAAAAATGCAGGGGGCTGAGTTTTCGTAGCAACAGGGAGATGATGCATCCTTCCCTCTCCCTTGTGGGCAGGAATGGAGATGATCTGAAACGGTGTGGGGGGGTTGAACATTTCATTTCTCCCTCTCCTCACCCCCCCCCACACCTGCCACTCAGCAATATCTCCTGCTATAGATCTATTATTGCTGAGCACAGTGACAGACACGCACCTCCTCTAGAGCTTTCTGCACACCCCTCAGCAGCGTGTTCAAATTTTGACATGTAAATTGTCAGATTTCAAGGTTAACATTCTGAGATCCACTGTTGCCCTTAGCCAACGTGCACACAACTTCCAATGTATCAGCCGATAGAATTCAGCACCAGGGCTACTTCCACAGTGGGATTTATGCCCCTAACCCCAAATTTAGATTCTCAAAGCTGTGCTCAGCTGCTGCCCAACCCTGTAGGTGCCTAAACTCCCTAGGCACCTCAGTTTCCATCCGTAAAGTCCTCTAGGTGACTCCATTTCTGCTGATATGCACTTACAAAACTGCTCCCATCCTGATGGTCCTGAGAAGCTGGGCACCTCACTCACACATAGGCTCCAGCAGGAACTTCAACCCCTCTGCCTTGCTCGACTGCAGGACCCAGTCCAATGGGTATTCACAGTGCGTGCCTAGAAGAGGTGGTGGTAGGGCCATCTTACACATATAGCACTCCCCTAGGATGTGGGAGAACCAGATTCAAAGTCTTTCTCTACCTGATGTAGAGCAGGGACCTGAAGAGAGGTATCACCCCCTCCTGGGGAAGTGCCCTAATCACTGTACTGTAGGGTATTCTTGGGTGGGTTTCTCTCACTCTCTGCTGTTGAAAGGGTCAGGTCCCAGTCCCTGCTCCAATTAATATTTCCTACAAAGTGGAATATACAAATTTGAAATCAGGTCTTGCATAGGAGGGGGATGCTAGCTGTATTACCTCTTCCTCCATTCTTTGCGAGAAAGGAAGGATATGGCTTAGGTGCTCAGCTCCAGGAGAAGGGTCACAGCTGTGACTCCCAAGCAGAAATACAGGCCTCCTCCGCAGCCCAGAGAGTGGGGCATAAGCTTTCATGGGCTATCATTGACTGGCTTACCTGTTTGTTCCCATGCTTTTCAAGCCTAGGTCAAGTTCTCCCACGGCTTTGTATAAGTTATGCTGTACACACCTTAGAGCTTATTTGCTCACTGATTTTCCAGGAGCGATGGCTTGTTCACCAGCAGTATTGCCCTGCTGTTGACTTCTCCAGCAGCATCCTTAGAGGCTCCTAAGAACATTATGCTAGCTAGCCCAGATAGGTGCCTGGATACTGGTGCCCAGCCAGGGCAACGAGATATGGCTGCAGCTAAACTCTAGGATTCAGAACTGGAGTGTGACTCTCAGAACTGCCCACCTTTGCTTTCACAAGCTGCATGGAAACTATCAGTGCCCTAGACACAGTGCTTCCCCAGCCTACAGCCCTGCCCCACATCTGACTCCTTTCTTGGGGCAGTAGGGGCAGAAGCCTGGGGCTTCCTTCTCTTCCCCAGGAGTGACAGCAAGCCCTTCCCCCACCCTGTGTGGGACCAGCAAGGACCTCCAGTTCTCTTTCCCTCTCAGCCCATGAGACAAGGGGGGCATCACGTACCCCAGTAACCAAGCTAAGGCTGCTTAGGTGAGTGGGCCAGGCCTACCGCACACTGCTCCTGCCACACAGTTCTTTACCGGGGTGGTGTCCGCAGGTCCCCCAGAGCAATGGGTCTTCGAGTTGCCTGTGGCAGCTCACACTTGTCAGCGCTATTGCCTCAGGCGCTCTGCAGACATCATTGCATCGGCTACTTACTTTTATTAAAATGAAAGCCGAGATTCTGATATAATCACTTGACTCCAAGGGCTGGGGCCCTTGGCACAGGCAAACACTTCCTATGTCTTAATCCAGCCCTGTTCATGGAGCAGCACTCCTATTTGTAATATGCAACCAGAGAGCAGCTATTAATTTATAATTCTGAATGGTCCCAATCATCTCCCCCTTAAAATTCAAATTATTGTTATGAAAAGCCAAGAGAATCCAGCAAAAATTAAATAAGAATCACAGTTTGAAGATGAATACAGATGATTTCAAGATGCAGTACACCCCAGCCTCCCTGACCGACACTGGTGGTCAGAAGTAATTATAATAACCCAAGGATTACATTAGCAGAGAATTGTTTCAATGAAAATATGCATTCCTTCTGTCATGGTCAGGCTTGAAACAAACAAAGGGAAACTAGAATTCCCAAATAGCTGGCTGGTGTAAAACTAATGTAGTGCCTCGCTCTACTGAGAATCTGTCCACATCTTTTCTCTAGAAAAGATTTCAGACTCGCCTAGTTGTGTGTCATTTTGCCACATACCTGCCTGTGTGTCTTAAATCTGTCCTGCCCAATAAAGCCACGCAACCCCCTGAATCAGAACTAGTGAGCACAAAAGTGTAATGACAAAGTGCAATCTGGAGGTTTGTGTTAAAGAGTTACACTATGTTACTTACACAAAGTTTTATAAAAACTGATGATTATTTTGAGGAAAACATAACTGCTGGAAAGTGAGGTTTTGGATCCATCAATTAGGTCCATTTTCCATTTAGTTTAAATACTACACACATACATATTTTCTCCTGGATTAGGATGGTTTGAGTCATATACTTGTATGCATTTGTGAAACAGCTCTTGCACTTTCATAAAAATGATCAACAATGTCCAACTAGCTCTGTGGATTTCAGTGGTGCTACATGGATTTATAACAGCTGGGGACCTGGCCCCACATAGTTCGTTCATTTTAGTGTCCTACTTGTTGAACCATTTACCAGCTGTTTTCACAAGGATCATTTAAACTAACACAGTTGCTTTCTGCTCACTATTACCATAATATAATTGTGCTAAGATGGTGAATTGTTCTAAAAGCTCTTTAAGTCTGTATTAAAAAAATGTATTTAAATACTCTTCCTTCTTTGCTGCTTATATTAAAAAAAGCTGGGAGGAAAACAAAATATTCAACATGACATTGCAAAGTATCAATGGGCAAGAAAGATGAGCTGTCCCTGCCAAGGATCATACTGGAAATGTGAGGGGAGAGAAGTAGGAAGGAATGCAGAGTGACTGGGGGTGGGGGTGGCATTAATTCAGACAAACTGCAGGCAGAAACCACTTCCACAATTCAGGCTACGTCTACACTACGGCATAAAATCGAAATAACTAAAACCAGTTTTATAAAACCGATATTATAAAATCGATTTTATGCGTCCACACTAGGGCACATTAATTCGGTGGTGTGCGTCCATGGTCCGAGGCTAGCGTCGATTTCTGGAGCGGTGCACTGTGGGTAGCTACTGTAAAATGATGAGGCTAATAACTTCGATTTCTGTCCACACTAACCCTAGATCGATATAGTAATATCGATTTTAGCGTTACTCCTCTCGTTGGGGAGGAGTACAGAAATCGATTTTAAGAGCCCTTAAAATCGATTTAAAGTGTGTTGTAGTGTGGACGGGTACAGCGTTAAATCGATTTAACGCTGTTTAAATTGATTTAACTGCGTAGTGTGGACCAGGCCATAGAGGCAGCTGACCAACAGACTCCTGAATCAGAAGCAAAAATGGATGGAGAAGAGAGTAACACATGTGCTCAAAGTCAGACTTGTAAGCATTAGAGGTTAACTAGCATACTAGTTTCCTTTAACCACCAGTGAGAAAACAGTCTTAAAAAAACTTCCACACTACCTTACATCTGCAGCTCTTGCATAACCAGGCAATAATATGCTTATGGGTTTCATAGCCCAGTTACACCCACACAACTATAAAACAAACTTACCATTCGTTATTCAAGAGGCTACCATTCTTTCTCTTAGTAGTTAACTAATAACCCTTCTGTCTGGTCTTAAGAGAAGGAGGCTCTAAGGCTTAATTAATTCATGCTTATAAAGTTCTATCTTCTTTGTGATGTCCTGTGATAAAAGTGCAATGAATGAAAGTAAAGAAAAATTACAAATATTTACTATTACCTGCTGTAAAATACTTACGTGAAAGATGCTAAATAAAGGAAGAAGGGTGCTAAGGTTTGATCTGTTACACAAATTAATCTCATTTGCTACTGTTAGCTCTAAAAAAAGTCTGAAAAATATAAGAACAGTGAGCCAAATGCAGGTCTTTGTAAATGGGTGTAATTCAACTGACTTCACTGGAGTTGCACCTTCTTACACCAGGTCTGAACTTGTCCTAGTATGTTTGAAACCCACACAGTCAAGTAAAATTATTAGTCAAAATGAAGCCACACTAATTATATCTAACATGTTAAAAATGGGTGACCCTTGCTTTGATGCACAGTAATCAAAGCTAAGCCTTAGTGAAAAGGACACATTTGCTTAGATATTCTCAAAAGTTCTAGCAATGTCTAGAAAACCTGTTTCTACTCACTGTATGTATGGATGCCTGAGTAGCTAAAAGTATTCAAATCTGGACAGGTGATCTTTGTTGTAGATTAGTCTTTCAAAGTAAAATCATTATTTCCTGCATAGCTACCCAGTAAATCAGTTCAAGAAAACAACAGGTGTATTCATTTTTAATGAAGTGTTTGTTAGTTATGTAGCCCGTTATAATGAAGGAAAAGCTAGCTACAGCGCAAAAGGATGGCTAACACAAACCTGAACATCTATCAGTGGTGAACACCTATAGGCCCAAGGTTGATAAAAATACACTTGTGCTCCAATCTCTTAATTTCCTAATCACAAGTCTTGTATCATTTTCTTGTAAATATCTACACTGGCCAGTTCCTCAGCTGGTGTACATCAACATGAAAGCCACCCGAAATTGATCTCAATGGAGCTATGCTGACTCACACCAGCTGTCCCACTACAGGAGTAAACTTTTATCCATTTCACAGAGCACGACATTCTCTTCCACAGCTAACAGACCTTCCAGAATTACACTTCACTGCAGGGGGGAGGGATAGCTCAGTGGCTTGAGCATTGGCCTGCTAAACCCAGGGTTGCAAATTCAATCCTTGAGGGGGCCATTTACGGAACTGAGGTAAAAATCTGTCTGAGGATTGGTCCTGCTTTGAGCAGGGGGTTGGACTAGATGACCTCCTGAGGTCCCTTCCAATCCTGATATTCTATGATTCCCCTCCATCCAGCAATGATCTATCAAGACATATAGTGCAAGTCTATTAGCTCAAACAAGCCTTCTCCTGCATTTCGATATTGTGCCTGAGAACACTGCAGGAGTTCCAAAGTTGCATAAAGTCCTCAAGAATCATTTTTAAATTATGCCACAATGTTTGCAGGGAACAGTATGAAGAACTAATTCATTAGTATTAAATATACTGGATCAGTGATACTCTGATCCAAACTACAGTTGATCAAATATATTCATAGAAAAGAAAGTTTAGACACTTTTTCACACCTCTAGAGTTAAGACTGGAGTTATCCACATACACACAGAAGCATGCCCTGGTGTTCACTGCTCATTTTCAGCGTGTGTCATTAAGTGTGTACTCTGCTCAGATTCTCTACCTCCAATGTTTAAAATGTGACTGAGCACTAGTTCCTAGGAAAAACTCTAGCCCTTGTATTTTAACACAGGATCCATATGCTGTCCTGGGGAAAAAGAGATTCCCAAAGTTGCAAATAGTCAATGCACAATTGCCAAGTGAGGCTGCTATTTCTGTCTCAGCTCAGAAATATGCACAAGAATGCACGTTTTCAGGAGAATATCGTCGTTTATTTGGCTGCTGCACATAAATCATAGCCCCATGACCCACATTCATTCTTTACAGATTACAATCAAAAGTCTTCTTTTTAAAGAGCTGGTAATGAACCGGGCAAATGATACACACATACTTATTGTATATATTATACAATATACACAAAAACTCTCAACACAAAGCATTTGATATTTTCTGTCAATGACAAACTTGTTTCAGGATTCAACTATGGCAGGTGTTTAAGGGCCAGATCTGAGTTTTTTCTGGTTACTTCAATGGGAGCAGGATTGGGCCATTCCAGCTCAAAGCAGCAATACCCAGCAGTTAAGAACATAAGAACGGTCCTATTGCATCAGACCAAGGGTCCATCTAGCGCAGTATCCTGTCTTCCGACAGTGGCCAATGCCAGGTGCCCCAGAGGGAATGAACAGAACAGGTAATTATCAAGTGATCCATCCCCTGGAGTCATTCCTAGCTTCTGGCAAACAGAGGCTAAGGACACCATCCCTGCCCATCCTGGCTAATAGCCATTGAGGGACCTATTCTCCATGAATTTATCTAGGTCTTTTTTGAACCCGGTTATGGTCTTGGCCTTCACAACATCCTCTGGCAAGGAATTCCACAGGTTGACTGTGCGCTGTGTGAAGAAATACTTCCTTTTATTTGTTTTAAACCTGCTGCCTATTAATTTCATTTGGTGACCCCCTAGTTCTTGTGTTAGGAGATGGAGTAAGCAACACTTCTTCGTCTTTCTCTATACCAGTCATGATTTTACAGTTCAGAATACAATGGCAATGATAGTGTATTCAAATGAAACTTCAAGGAAACATTAAGTGGCATAATGCAGTTACACACAGGTGGGATGGATTTGTTTGCTGAAGTTCGGAAGAGCTGTGAAGCAGGAGGAAAAACCCTACGACTTATTAAAAAAATGCTGGCTACAGTCAAAGGCATTAGCAATAATTAAACAAAAAATACTCAAGTTAAAACACACTAATTGGAGACCACTGCAACTGCAGGAACTATTTTAACCCTGGGGAAATACTGCACCACTAGAGCTCTAGCAGCTCATTACTATATATATTACATATTAAAAATGTGCTAACGCAATGAGTTGGCCTCAGCACTACAACGCTATAAAAACAAAGGAAGGTGTCAGGAGAAGAGAATACAGACGCTCCTCGAATTATGGAAACCCGACGTACGCAAATCTGAGTTTGTGGAAAAAGTTTCGTAAACTAGAAATAGGAGGGTTTGGGGTTTTTCGCATAATGGTCGGAGATAACAATTCTGACTTACGCAAAATTCAAGTTATGCAAGGTGCTCCGGAACGGAATGCTTGCATAAGTCGGAGAGCATCTGTATCAGTAACTTGCTCACTACGCCCAAACCTGCAGTACTGATGTAACTGAAAGTTTTACCATTGACTTGAATGGATCAGGGCAGGCCCTTCAGCAAGTTAAGTGGCACCATTTTCTTGGCAACCCCATGGCCGTGGTGGGTCAGATACACTTGTGCTTAGTACACGACTTCAGTGCGGTCTGAGATGCACAAGACATTCTGGGCAGTGGAATAGGCTAAATGACAATCTGCCCTCTATATACCTGCCTCATTTTATACAATAGCAGCATTGACATGTCAGTCTGAGATTGTAGTATTTTTTAAAACGGTATGCGCATCTTGAGACATTAACCCAATCCTGCAAGGTTCTGAACATGCTCAACCTGAACTGAAGTCAATGGGCCAAATCTTGTTGCCATTGAAATCAATGGCAAAACTCCAACTGATTACGACGAGTACAGGACCAGGCCCAATACAGTTGAGAGTGCTCAGTAACCCCTGGGGCCTTTGACAGATACTGTATAATAAATAAAATGTAAACAATAGGAGAAAATCTAAAATATATAGTGATGTAATAGAGCCCCCAAAAGGCAAGAAACACAAATTGAAATACAGCCACTAAAACAACTTACCTTTTCCACAGCTATCAACAATCACAATGTTTTAAATCCCAATGCCATGAGCCAGTCAACGCTTTGCAGGACTGAGTCCTTATTCTTGGATCCATTCTACAGATACACAATGGCATACCCAGCATGCAGAAATACACTACACACAGACCCCAAATACCTAAGGAGTTAAGTCTGTTTCGGGCCTTTCATCTTGGTGCTAAACAGTTTTAAATTGCTGCTGTTGAGTCATACTATATTTTGAGGCAGTCTTGTCATTACAGAACACTGTTCTGTTTACTATGGCCCAAAGCCATTTCATTAACCAGCTGTTCCATAGATGACTGAATCGCTGCCTTAACGAGTGAAGCAGCAGTTTCTATCAGAAGCAATTCATACTGTTCTAAAGTTCCGTGCTCCTGATCACCACCGAGTGACCGAGCAGGAGAAGAGACTTTAGCCTCCCTCCTGGGGCCACTGCCTGCTCCTGTGCCCTCTTTGCGATTAGAAAATTTACTGAAATTGAGGTTCCCACTTATTTTTTTATTCTCCTTTTGCTTATGTTCACATGAAGTTGAAGACAGCTTGCAGTCCTGGTTTGACTCCTCTTCATCAGGCTCATCATCTGCTTCAGTAATTGTAATCACAATGCTCACTCCACCAGTGTCCTTGTTTTCTTCTAATTTCCATTGTTCACCTAAACAGCTCTGCACGCTTACTGCATCATCTTTAAATGCCGACTGATTGAAACTCATTATTCTCTCTCTGGATTGACGGTCTTCACTACCATTTATGTTCCTTCCAGACTCTTTATATTCAAGCCCTGTGCCATCGCTGTTATTTGTTTCTTGTACCTCTGTGGCTTCAGCTACGCTATCTGGTAGGTCCTTAGAAACATTAGCACTAGGAGTGGTATTGAGATCAACTCCCTGGTTTGCTACAGGTGTATGTTCAGGAGTTTCATGTAGGCTCTTCTGGGGTAGCTTTTCCTGGAGCATTATAGCAACTGCCTCTGGATTTGTTATTTCTGACTGAACGATGCACTGTATGTGTTGATCAGTGTCTGGTCTGGACTCTACCAAAAGCGCATTCTTCCCAGTGGAATTAAGTGAGTTCCTGTCACTTTTTTCGGAGGCTTGGCTGAAGGATTGATCCATGCTAGATTTGACTGTTATTGCCAAATCCTCTGGTTCACTGTTAGCTTTATTCAAAATGCCCATCAGTTCATTTGCTTTAACACTGTAATCTGATTCTTCTGTTATTTCAGAATGGCTGGGTTTTTTCTTGCCTCTTGAGAACCATATACAAGGAATTTTAAGCCCAGGACTAACTCGATTCTTTGGAAAACTTTGCAAGCCAGAATCCTCGGCATTTATCTCCAGTTGCACTTGAGAATCAGAGTGTGTCTGCTTCCTTGAAGATTTTGACCTTCTCTTAGGTGTCACTAGACGTTTTATAGTTGCCCAGGCTCCCCTTGATGACTGAGATTGGTTGGAAACTTCCCCTTCTCCAGGGGCTACACTGATGGATTGGCTTGTATGTTTCAAGGTTACAGAGTCTTCTTCGCAGACACTTTTAATCTCCAATGTCTTCTTATATGACTTCTTTCTTTTCTTAAGACAAAACATTGTGAGTTTTTCTGCCTGTTCTTCAGTTGAAGGGCACAGTTCTGCTGCACTAGGATTTTCTGATTGTCTTGTGTTTTCCATTTGAATTTCTTTAGCTGCCTTCTCCATATTTGTGGTCCTGCCTTCTAATTTCTTAATATATTTTTCTTTTCTATTAATCCATCAGATAAATTAATTGCAGATAAGTTCAGAGTGCAGTTATTTGAAATTTCACCCAAAAACATGAAATTACTTTTGTGAACAGATGAGGTGTTATGCGAAGAAATGTTCTGATTGACTTGTTACATTACATTTATATTTCCACTGTGATTTTTTTTTCCCCTTACCTTTCCTGAGAGAAAGATTTACTGGACAGATTTTAAGAACACACTATCTTGTATCTTATTGAACAGGTTCAGTTTCATTTCTGGGATGGCCAACCTGAAACACTACTTGATACGATATTATTTCAGCAACAGTTTGACTCTTCTTAATGGATGTTAAATCAGATCAAGAATTGACCATTTTCATTTTATGATGGGCACCAATCAACATATATTACTTGCTAATATGTTCATTATTTCACATTCTTTGAGCAATTGGATTGAAGTGATATTAAAAAAAAGAGTCAGACACATCAAGTGGCCTTATTCTGCCTTCAGTGACAGAGTCAGCTGTTTTTCTGTCTTTCCTTCTTTGCATTTCATTTGCTTTCCATTCATATTGCAAGGTTTGCCATTTATGTTGAAAAATATGGCATAGGTTCTCATTTCTCGAATTGCTTCATATGTACCTGCAACAAAACAAACAAATGATGAAAAACAACGTGGTAAAAATGGAAATACAATTTGTTTTCATAAAAACTGGGTAATTTTTCAATGTTGTGAATTTCAGTTCTAAAATTCCATGCTCTGTGTCCTGATATACATGTGTGCGCACTATTCTACGCTCAGATACACCCTTGTAATCAATGGGAGCTGTGTTTCAATATATGAAGGCAAAACAGGGTTTCAAGAGTGCCACGCTAGTTACATATGAGAACTATCACATGAATCTTGCATATATATAATTTTTTAAGTGGGTAGAAAGGGAACTTTATTTTTATATTTCACTTGTTAGGAAAATATTTTTCCCCTGAGAAACACTTTCCCCCTCTAACCCATACGCATTCATAATTCCCCCAAGGGAAATTCTAAATTGAGATATCAGATGTTTTTATTCTTAATGCATAAGATGATAATATGCAGTTATATGAAACATAAAAAGGAGGGTTTGTGAGTTATAAAAGATAATGCTTCCTTCAGACAGTATGGTTTATATACAGTGTGTGCAAGGGTTCCATAGCACCCCACTCTCACAGAATACATCATCATAAAACGTATGTAACCATTCAGAACATTCCTGAATATAAAGACGTAAACCCACATTATAGCACACTGACATACTTCTCAGTGAATACCTGGGATCCTCTCTTCTTGGATAACTTTGAGAAATTCTTTATAAATATTTTCTTTTATGTCCTACTTAAAAAAAAAACACTATCGTATGTATGTTTTAAAAAACTAAAGTAAATTATTGCACTTAGAAGTTATCTAACATTATTTGCTGTGGCATAGCAATGCAATAATATAAAAATACAAGCAAAGCAATGCATGGATATTTTATTCCATGCAATCAATTTGAATATGGGCAAATAATAATGTTTTGCTACAATTATTTGTCAGTCTTTGCTTTCCTAAACCTTACTCTTGAGACCATGTGTGTTGTGGAAAATCCATCTGCAATCCAGAATATGTAATCTGTAACTGACACAAAGACTGATTTTGGAAATGAGACTCAGACAAGCATTTCTTAATCATCATTCGTCTCCTCCTGCATCAACATCATTGTATTTCTGTCTGGAAAGACAAGGAAATGAATCTGTCTGAAGAAAACAGCCAAGAGAAGATTAGGTGTCTTCTCCAGTCTCACTCTCTTTTTTTCTTTTTTAAAGCAGGATGCCCTGGGATCACTTCATCACATTGCTCACATCATTGCGCAATTCCAGATCAAATGACACAATAAGCATTACATCTCAGTGCTTTCACCTCTCATACACACCATGCCCCTGGCTATTTATTCCTTGAATGGCAGAAAAAATGGATGCTGATTATTAGCAGTCTCCAGGCTAGTGGTGTCTGAAATAGCACAGAATGACAATTACAATGTGCTTAGTACCTTGCTGAATTAAAGCTTTAATCGATAAACCCTTTTCTGGATGAATCTTTCTCAGTTAACATTTTGAAAATAGAAAATAAAGAAATAGAAATGTTTAAGTGACAGAAAAAGCCTCAGGGTATCCATGCCAGCCAACAGACCAAGTCGCAGGCACCCACAATATAAATACCTTTGATTTAATGCAGGTTTCTTTATATGGTCTCCAAATCTCTGGAGGTTTCCTAAACTACAGTATTTGCAATGGAAACGGAAACATTTCTGATTGTGTTTGCAAACACACTGTTTCCCAGCAAATAGGTTCACCTTACATAGGACTGATGCTATGGCCAACGTTTTCAACAGTGGTGCTAAAAGTTCAGCTCCTACATCATTATTCAGACAAAAAACCAGGTGGGCTGACTTTCAAAAGGTGCTGAACACTCCCAGCTCCCATTGTAATTAATAGGTGTTGTGGTACTCAGCATTTCTGAAAATCATGGCGTTTATTTTAGAATCCTAAATATGGAATTATTTTTTTAACTTTAGGGCCCATGTTTGAAAATGTTGGCCTTTGTCTTTATGATGCTACAGTACTCACCAAATTTTCAGCCAAAGCTTGCATCAGCTGTGATGTGTTACCCTGCCATACACAGACAGGGAAAGTCTTTCTAGGGAGGGATTGCTAATGAAAAGCCTGGATTCCAGCACACTAATGCAAGAGCTCCATTAGTAATAATCTGCTACATACTGCAAGTAGGCTATGACAGAGATTGAAAACTTTTGCCTGTAAAGAGATCTATCAGCTCCCATGTGGGAAGGAAGAGAGGCTGTCGCAATACAAGTCACCTGTCTCCTTCATGTGCCACTGCCACCCACTATAATGAAAAATGAAGCTAGAGACAACGAAGTAGATGGAGAAGAAAAAAAACCCAAACCATTCTCCCTCCGATTTTCCGTGTGAACAGGTCCACGGAACAGCTTAGCAGCAGAGAAGTTGAGCTCCAATGATTCGTCTCTGGCTTGTCCCGCTTTCAGTCTTCTCCCTTTGTGCCTGTTGCCTTCAGATTTGGCAGGGAGCTGAGCCGGGAAGTGATGGGCACCGTGAGGCGCTCGCACCCTCTCCCTCCCGCAGTGGCACATCCACCATCCTCCCCGCCTGCTGCTCCAGGGACAGTCCCACCTGCACCCAGACCAAGGGAGGGCTGCAACCCCCCCGCGAAGGTAGGTGCCCATCAGCTCCCCGGCGGCCCGGGCAGTCCCTTCCCCGGACGCTGCCCCCCACGCGGAGGAAGGCACCGCTCCGCGGGCGCGCAGCACAGAGGGACCCTCCCGGCGCAGGGGCAGGCTGCTCCGCTGCTCCCCGCTGAGCGGCACGGCTGAGGCCAGCGCCGTCCCGCTTTGCTCCCTACAGCCCCCCGGCAAAACCTGCTCCAGCCCCAGGCAAGGGCGGACGCCTCCCTGTTCTGCCCCCGCCCGATGGCAGCGTGGCCGGCTCGCTCCCCGCAGCCGGACTGGGCAGCTCCCTGACCCACGCAGGACAGCGGACCCGCCCCAGCCCACGCCCGCTCTCACCTGGCGCCCACTGCCCGCTGGAGCGAGGCGCCGCCAGCCGGCTCCGCTCCCTGCCGCTGCTGAGGCCGGTGCCGCCGCAGGGACCCGCCCAGCCGCTAGGCGGGGAGAAGGGAGCCCGGCACGCCCGCCCCAGGGCAGGGGACACGCCCCGCTCCAGCCACGCCCCCTCCCCCCAGCGGGGGCACACGCGGCGGGGCTCCAGGCTGGGAAGCGCCGGGCAGGACCGTGGTCTGGCCGGGAGAAGCAAGGGGGCGCCACTGCGGCTGCCCAGACGCGCACCTTGGCGGGCAGGCACCTGCCGTGCAACCTGCTCCCGCCGGAGCCTGGCTCTCCCCTGGCGCCCAGCCTGGTACCTGCTCGGCCGGAGCCGCAGCTCCCCGCTACGGACTGCGGGGACTGCTCCACCTGCCCCTCGGCTGCACCGCGCCGTGCACACCCTTGGCAGGGCGCAGCGAGCTCGGGAAGGCGAGCCAGGGTGGAGCGAAGCCGAAGGGAAGGGCTGCTCTCTGCGCACCTCGCAGGGAGAGCTCGCCAGTAACTGCCTGCGGTATCGGCCAGGAGCCCTGAGCTCTCTGCAAAGGTGCCGGATGGGACAAAGGTCATTTAAGGAGTGAGTGGCAGGACTGTCTCCCAGCCAGGGCTTGGAGTTAGCCAGGACAGTCTTCCACTAGGGCCCCTCCTTTTTGCTGCCTTCTCATTCTCTAGCATCTAAGCTTCAATTTTATATAGAGCTCCTGCTGGTAGGGTTGCATAGACTGCCCTGAAAATTCAAATCAAGTGCAACTGATGCACTACATGTAATCACGCTGGGAGAGCTGTGAACCTCCCTATTCATCTCCATGGGGGCAAACGCTGCTGCTCCCTGCTAATTAAAAAAACTATTTCACTGCTCATTAGAAGAGGTAAGAAGGGAGAGGGAGGAGTATATGTCAAACAGCTGCACAATCTGGGAGGTTGTCTAAGGTGGGCAATACTTAGAAAAATAACACTTTTTGTTTTGCACTGGAGGCCCCCAGCTTATTATGGAGTAATATTGGCAGGGTTCCATTCTGGGCCCACTCAGTCCTTGGCTGAGGTGCTCACCAGTAACCATCAGGTTGTAAAGCAAGCATAAAGTGCTCTTGGACTGGTATTTGCATTCAATACTTACATCTATACAACAATGTATATTTAGCCCAGTAACATCATACTGATCCTGATTTCAAAAACTGTGTTACTGCTTGTTACGAACAGACTTGAGTCCACATATTTCTTGGGGGCTAATACCCTTCCATATATGTCCTGGGTAGGATCTGGCTTCAAATTACAACACAATTTCACTCCCCTGTAGTTTAGCGCTGCCTATCAGTACTAAGGTATAGTGAGTAGGATGCAAGAACAAGGGAATAGAGAAGGTAAGACAAGAAAGTCAGAGGGTCACTCATTCAGCTACATCACTTCAGGTTCAATGTCCTCCTTAAATGAGGTTAAATGCCCTGCATTTGGAACACTGTGGGGGAGACAGGATTTTGTTTCTCATGCAGCTCCAGAGCAAGGTGATAATGCAAGGAAATAATTTGCCAAAGGATCAAAGGCTGCCATGGATGGGCATAGATTCAACATCAGTTGTTCAAGACAAGCTTTCTTGCTTGCATGAGGGTCTTGGTGATGCAATGTGCGGTGTAAGCTGCTTTCTGGTTTCACAGTCAGCAAAATGATGAGAATGTGTGAAGCGAAATATCAAGCATGCACCCTATCTCAATGCACACTGCTGGTCATCATTCTGCAAAATTAGGTGACCTCTTAGATCACATTACAGAAGGATCTTCCCATGTAATCACATCATTTAGGTAGCTAAGGGCATGATAAAATGTAGTGCTTCGGATCTACAAATGCTCTATGGAGAATGAATGCCTCCATGATTTGTCATTAGATTAAAGATACTCTTACCAAAAGTTTGCTTTCAGCCAGTCCTTGTCCAAGAGAGACAAAGGCAAGCTTTTGGTTTTTAAAGAAAGGATGTACCAAAGAACTGGAAGGGTATGTGGGGGCTAGGAGAGGAAAGAAAAGACAGGCTGAAAGGAACAAGATAAAGTTGGTAAAATGGAAGACTGCAAGAGGGAGATGCCATAAGAAGTGCAGCCAGGAGATGAAAAGTATTAAATGTAGAAACTGACACAAATTAGTCAGCCTCTAACTCTATCTATTCTGGCATCCTGGCTCCAGAGGTGGCCTGTCCAAGATGCCTTAAATGAAGAAGCTCCTAGGCTGCCTAGCCATGTGCACTACTAAATATGGGGAGAAAATCTTTCCTGACACCATGCAAGTGGTCTGACTTGTGCTGTGAAGATTAGCTGTTCTCACTGGAATGATATTATATAAAGGAAAATTTAAATGCATCTCAGGGCTCTTATGACAATTTAAGTTACTCTAACTTCACTCTTGTGACAGCCATATAATTGTTACATAATTATTCTCCTTCCTAGCTTGCTATATATAGTGTGTGTGTATTACCAATAAGCCCATGTACTAGTGCATACACCTACAGCAACTCTTCTTCCAGTCAGAGCAATTCTTTAACATATGTTAGGTCCAGATCTAACACAAGCATATGGACCTTGCAGTTTTATGTGGAAAGAATTATCCAAAAATATTTAAGTGCTTGCATAGGCAAGTTATTCTAGTCAATAGATACACCGAAAGAACTGGTGGTCTCACTTCAGATCTCTTACAATCAACTGTGAGTACATCCAAATCCACTGAATAATTCAGGTCATTTATTTTCCTACAGATGACATGCAGTACCCAGGAAAGGAAACGGGATTAAATTTAAGACACAGTGGTGCACTGCAGGCTCAACAATATTACTGCAATAATCACTTCTACTTGCCAATACTGGGACTGCTGCCCTGAACAGTCCCCAAATTAATCATAAAAATAATTTCTACTTCATTCATCTCGATGCATATATTAAAACCCAGGGAACTCTTGAAGGATTTTAGTAATTTATTTGTGCTAATTACAATTCTGGCTGTAACTACATTTTCACATTATGAAGTGATTTTTTGGCCTATTGTGGCAAACCCTGTTACAGACCATTTGATTCAGTGCTTGTGCTGTCTTTGCTCACCAAAATAGGGATTTCAACAGAAGTGGCAACATCATTTACAAATCTCATTTTTGCTCATCAGACATCTATTAAAAATTACATATGGAACAGCTGCCCATCCCCAGCCACAGCATGGAGATCCGGTCTCCAAAAAGGCAAAGTCTATATGTTCCACTTCCATTAACAATTCAGTAGGTAACAACAGAAACACAGATCATCACAGGGCTTTCTTAAGAGAAGACTGGATAGAGTGCAGGCACCCACAAGAAAAATTCAAAGCAGAAACTAATGGTCAGAAACATTAGGGGAAGAACACAAGCAAAGGGATTCTTCCCTACTGCCTACTTTTCATTGAATTAGCACAGTCCAATGGTACATCTTCTCTTTTAATGTTAGCAATGGATTATAGAATTAAGTGCAGTAGGAAGCAGGGGCGGCTCTAGACATTTTGCTGCCCCAAGCATGCAGAGTCTGCTGGTCCTGCGGCTTCAGCGGAGCCGCGTGACCAGTGGACCCTCCGCAGGCAAGCCGCCGAAGGCACCCTGCCTGCCACCCTAGCGGCGACCGGCAGAGTGCCCCCTGTCGGCGTGCCACCCCAGGCATGCGCTTGGAGCGCTGGTACCTGGAGCCACCCCTGGTAGGAAGATACAGCATGCAGACATTAAGGGATAAGGTATACTTGTGCTTTAAAACACATTTAAAAACAACCAATTAAGCCCTAGATTGTTGTAAACACTGAACCAATCAAGAAACAGCAATTTTATTGTTACATTTTAATAGGTAAAAATCACAGAGCTAGAAAGAGGGTATTAAAAACAGGTTTTGTATTTTGCTTCATCTGCAATTATGACAGGTAAGAGCAATAGGTTCATGAAGGCAATATAATTAAAAAAACATCAGTGTTTAAGATTTACAAGTTCTTATGCTCACTGAACTAAAAGTTAGCCTGAAATAAAATATATTTTTTAAAATTTATTCAGGTTAAAAAAATAAATGCATGTATTTCCAAATGCTCCTTTCTCCCAGTCACTTCATGTATTGCATTTTCTCAGCCATATCTTATTTTGTCTTAAATCAGGGTATACCTGAGTTTGCATTACTCATCAAGTAATCTTCTGGTAGCTAGAAAGAAAAAATGAAAACTTAATTACTAATAGATATATAGATATAGACATCTATCATATCAAAGGCAACTTTTAGGAGGAATTATAACCAAATGCCATTTGAAACATATGGCTTCATAGTTAGATGGGAGTAAATCCCTTAACTCAGGAGTTAAGTACAATCCAAAGATTTGCAAGACTGCTTGCCCAAGAAAGAGACTTACCTTTGGTTAACATTTCTTTTCAGAACAGCCCATTCACCTGTTCTGACACTGGATCCAAATCAATATCATAGAAACAGGGGCGAGTAGGAAGCCCTGGCATAGTACTCATCTAGCAGACAGAAGGAAAAGTGTATTAGTGGATAGAGCCTGGGATTGGGAGTTATGAGGGCCTGGTTCTGTTTTTGGCTCTTCCATTGACTCACTGTGACTTTGTACAAATGATTCAGCCCAAGATTCAGCAAAGCACTTAAGCATGTGCGTAGTTCCACTGATTTCAATGGAACTACTCATATGCTTTAACTAAGCTTTTCTGGACGAGGCAATAACGGTGCCACAGTTTCCCTGTTAGTAAGATGGGGATCTCAATACCTCACAGGACTGTTTGAGGCCTTCAAGCATGTCAAGCTGGATGTGTAAATTCTAGCTTGTGGTGACACAGCTGCACTAGCTCTGATGGAGCGAGTGGGTTAAAAAAAAGAGAGTACAGTGTGACAGTGTGAGGGGCTAGTCACCTGAGTACATACCTGTACGAGACACACTCAGCACAGCTAGCCTCTCTCACTGCTGCGCTACATTCTATTTTTAGCACACTAGCTCTGATCATGCTCACATGGTGAGTCTCCTCAAGCCGGAATTCACACCTCCAGCTCACGGTGTAGATATACACATAATGAACACGTCAGAAGTGCTCTGAGAGCCAAGGATTGAAGGCACTACCTAAGTGCCCAGTACTGACTTGAAAAAAGAGATGGATTTTAAGACAGAAGCTAGGCTTGCACTGAGGAGAGATGGGGCAACTCACTTCCACTGGATGGAACAGCCAGTTACATGAAACTGTATGGAAGTTCTGAGAGCTGTTTTAAGTCAAGACAGCGGTGCGCTGGCTGAACAGAGTGGGGAATCTTGTAGTACACATCCCTACACAAGCCAATGCCATCGCTTCTTCCGTTGTCAAGCACCAACATTCATAAATACATAGAGTTTAAGGCCAGAAGGGGCCATTAGATCATCTAACCTGACCTCCTGTACCTGACAGGCGTAGAACTTCACCTAGTTACCCCTGTGCTGAGCCTAATAACTTGTGTTTGACTAAAGCATATCATCCGGAAAGGCAGCCAGTCTTGACTTAGAGAGCTCAAGAGATGGAGAATCCACCACTCCCTTTAGTAGTTTGTTCCAGTGGTTAATCATCTTCACTATTAAAAATCTGTGCCTACTTTTTAATTTAATCTTTGGCAGCCAATCATTGGTTCTTATTACGGCATACTGTGCTAAGTTAAAAAGCTCTTTCATGGGAATTCAAAACTGAGTACCAAAGTACTTGTGCACTGTAATCAAGTTACCTCTCAATCTTGTTTTTGCTAAACCAAACAGACTTAGCTGTTTAAATCTTTCTCTGTTCGGCGTTTTCTCCAGCCCTTAAGTAATTTTTGTCACTCTTTTTTGCACCCTCTCCAATCTTTTTTAAGAGTTAACACCAGAACTGTATGTACTATTCCAGTATCAGTCACACCAATGCCATATACAGAGGTAAATCACCTCCCTGCTTATACTTACTCCTCCTCCTTTTGCACATTCAAGGATAGCATTCGCCCTGAGAGTTAACATTGAGTTGCCTGGCGACTATGGCCCATAAATCCTTTCCAGAGAGCCACTGCTTTCTAGGAGACAACCCTCTATGCTGTAGGTATGGCCTGCATTCCTTGTTCCTCGATGTATTAATTGCACTTGGCTGTATTAAAACATTCTGTTTAAATGAGCCAAGGTTACCAAGCAATATAGACCACTCTGTATGACTACCCTGTCCTCATCATTATTCACTTTTCTGCCAATATTTGTGTCATCTGCAAATTATCAGCAGTGATTTTATATTTACTTACAGATCACTGATTAAAATGTTGAATAATGTTGGACCTAGACCTGATCCCTAAGGGAACCCACTAGAAACACCCCCAGTTGATGATGATTCCCCACTGATGGCTGCTTTTTGAGACTGATCAGTCACCCCATTCTTATTTCATTTAATGTGGGTTTTATTGATATTTCATAGTGCTATTTTTAAAAAAATAAGAATGTCATGCAGTATTAAGTAAAACACTTTACAAATGTCTAGGTATTACATCTACCCAGTTGTCTTTGATCGATAAGCTTGTAATCTCAAGTAAATACCTCTTGTAAAGGAAAAACAGAACCCGCCCCATATATTGTTGAGCAGAAAGTTAATGACAGTATTAAACAAAAAATTACACTGTACCGTGAACACAACAGCCTGTGAACTGCAAAAACTCTACATCTTCACAGCAAACGATTATCTCCATCACATGGATTAGCATAGAAAGATGGGAATGCACGAAGGATACCAGCTGCAATTATTTCTAATCTGTGCTTCCTAATATCATAGATCTCATTGGCTTTAAATGATGCCACACACTTGTCCACATACATTGAACTTTGTAGACAGGATAGATGACAAGACGGCTCTGAATTAATGGTTTCTTTAGTGCGTGTGACATTAATTGCTCTGTTTCTTCCTTGAGAAGGGCATAAAAATCTGAGTGCTGACTCGACACCAAGATGATTAAACTTTCCTTTCAAATCTTTGTCCTAGTTTAAGATGATGTTAAAAGGGCAGCTTCTTGTTTAATACAATAAATGAAAACACTAAAGGGGTGTTTTAAGAAGGTTACAAATGTGGCAGAGGAAAACACTGGGTCCCTGATCCTGCAATTGACTGTGCCTACATGAACCCCTGGACCATTACATTGAAGTCAGTGGGGCTTCACATAGGCACAAGCAGTTGTAGCATCAGGGCCTAAAATAATTCACTCCCTGATGCTCCAGAATTCAAGTAAATACTGTAGCTAACTTTCAGCATGACAATCATTTGCTATCTCCTAAAAAGGCCTCTTCTAGGACAAAGATTACTATATGTCAAATCACTTTGTCTATTACTCGGCTTCTCACAAAACTAAATTCACCTTCTAAAATGATATATAAAGAATGTTATGCATCAGCAGTGCCTTAATCCTGAGAAATTTACAAATCCAAGGTTTGGTTTGTTTTTTTTTTTTAAAAAAGGAGACCCTAGCCTGATTTTGCCATAAAATTTAGCATTTTTAAGTCACTTTGCATCATTACACAGTATATTGTAATCTCATTTTAAGAGAATGATTATCTCTATGAATGTTCACAATTATTCATACATTTTTATTGTCATTCTGCTGTTCTCAAAACCAGATGTAAATGAGGGTGTGGGGTGTTTTCCTTAATGTAGGCACTGAAAAACTGAAGAATGCAGATTGATTATCACTGCTTAGTTACGCATGGAGAGGGACTAAATCCACCCACAGGATTAAAAACACAAACAAAAACAAAGAAAGGCCCAACAATCAAGCACCTGTTATATATTTCAAGCAAAAATTTTCAAAAGCACTTGGTAACCTGCTTTCAAAAGTGACCTAGGCACTCAGAAGCCAATGTCTCACTGAAGGTCAATAGGACTTTGGCTCCTAAGTCACTTAGGTTCTTTTGAACATTTCACCCATTTCTAAGTACTTATCAGGCCCAACATATCATCATCTAAGGCAGTGGTTCCCAAACTTTTTACCTCATGACCCCTCCTCACCTCTGTCCATGCTCCCCTACACTCCCCAAACTGCAGTTGGGAGCCAGGGCCAGGAGAGGGGTCACAGTTGGGGGCGGGGGGGGGGGGGGAAGAGGGCTGCGGTTGGAGCTGGAGTCACAGCTGGGCTGGGAACCAGAGGCTGAGGCCAGGGCTGCAGCTGGGGGTGGGTCTGTGGCCGGGAGCAGAGCCAGAGCCGGGAGTGGAGTCAGGCTGGGAGCTGGGGTTGGAGCAGAGTTGGGGGCAAAGCAGGGCTAAACAGGCCTCCATGCCTTCCTGTGTGTGTGCGCGGGGAGGGGGGGTAGCGCACCACACAGTTTGGGGACCATTGATCTGCCTACACTGCAGTTAAACAGCTCCGAAGTGTTTAACCGCAGTGTAGACATTTGGGTTCAGGCTGGAGCCTGAGCTCTAGGACCCGGCGAGGTGGGAGGGTCCGAAAAGTCTACACCAACCCCTTGAGCCCAAGTCAGCTGGCACAGCCAGCTGTGGGTTTCTATTGCAGGGCAGACACACCCTAGCAGGCTTAGACAACAGTCTGAATTCTGCATTCTCCACAGCTGGATTCTGTAATCATGCCCCTCTAAAGCTAAATGGGTTTGGTGGATATTTTCAGAAGTGTGATCTGGTTGCAGGGTCAGGGCCATAATCATAAATCTCCTATTAATCCTGATGTTATTGTGCCTATTATAATTAATGTCGTCCATAAAAAGTACTTTAGACATTTGGAAAGCAGGACTGGCTTTGCAGTACTGACGCCATGGGAGAACAAGCCAGTTCTATTTGGTTTTAATTTCTGAAAACATCCCTCTCTCATACATCTGATCTAAGATACATACCCTGTGGTTCACCAACATTTAAAACTCTCTCAAAGTCATTGGATTAAATTCTGTGTTGTTTGCGATGAATGTAAACAATGGTGGGAAAGAACTCAATTTATCTTTCATTGTGTCCCAAACACGTAGCACTCTTTTAAAAGATGACTGAGATTATTTAAGTGAGACATGACTAATTCCTTCATCATGGGTAATTTAGAAATATTTACACTGCCATGTTCTTCTTGTTCAATCAACGAATCCAGCATTTGGCTCTTGGACAGTTACCAATTGCAGCAAGAAGGGATAACACTCTCCATGCCCTATCCACTCAGAATCTACATTCAGTAAGTCTTCTACCAGCATCTGCCCAAACTAGATTCCTCTCCTCCAGATCTTCAGGCACTCCTTTAATGCTGATGTTATTCCTTGGACATGATGGTCTGTAGCTCCCTTTCACTCTGCGCTGTTTACGTCAGCCATTTAGGGTGGTGATTCCACCAGATTCCTCACTGGATCCTGTTCCCACCATTGTCATCTCCAGCTGATGATGTCTTTTCCCCCTTCTGTGTGGGTTTTATTGTTGCCTTTTTTCCCCCCCTTCAAACAAACCAACCAATCTGGAGGCAGTGATTGAATCTAATTTAATGGATTAGATGCAGCTGAAGTCTGAGAAAACTAAACAACGCCTGTGATTTAACTTTGTTCACATGGCACCAACACTGTTTCCTTGTCTGTAAGTAGCGACTATACCACTGGGGATCAATAACCTTCAAGATGCTCTAGGAATCAAATTGTTGAGCATGCCTGAGCGATGAAGAGTTCAGTGAATTCTCAACGATGAAGCACGGAAGGTCTGAGCAATGGTAACAATATTACTCTTTCAGGATACTTAAACTCATTTTCCAGGGTTTTTTTTTTTCCTTCAACTTTTTTCTAGTTAAATAGATGTTTGTTTGTTTGTTTGTAAGCATGGATTTAAAAGGAACATTCAGCTGTTTAGGGAGGCAGGTAATGCCTTGCTCGTCATTACTGACTGACTTTGTTTACTCTTCTACTCAGTGTTAAAAATCAATAATTTAATTTTTTAAGATTTCCTCAAACACAACAAATCTAGTTACAATGAAGTGATTAAGATTCAAGCCCACAGATCGAAAACACTACTCACCATTTCAATTGTATTAAAGTCAAGTCTAAGAGCACTAGTGTTACACTGGAAAGAGAGATTTCATACTCAAGAATGAGAATAGAACCTAAAATTTATTACAGTGATGGCAAGCACAACACAAGTCTCCCTCTATAACTCTAGTAATACACTTTCATCCTGACCTTCCCCACCCTAGCTAGTCTGGTCTCTACTAACCAGAGCGAATGGAGACTTTTACCAAATTATATTGTGGTTTTACAATGTGGACAAATGTCAGATAAAGACCAAATTCATTTCACTTCTGACCCAGGCTAGATTTGAGCTCAGGTCTCTGGAGATGAAACTGCATTAATAGTAAAAGCAGCAAAGAGTCCTGTGGCACCTTATAGACTAACAGACGTATTGCAGCATGAGCTTTCGTGGGTGAATACCCACTTCGTTGGATGCACCCGCGAAAGCTCATGCTCCAATACGTCTGTTAGTCTATAAGGTGCCACAGGACTCTTTGCTGCTTTTACAGATCCAGACTAACACAGCTAACCCTCTGCATTAATAGTCTTACTGATATTTGCACAAACAGTACTACTTTGTGAGTAATATTCCACCTTGACAAATCAACCCTGGACTTCTGAGCGCATGCACATTTTTTCTTCTTTTAAGTTCATATGGTTTTAGGGTTACAGCAAGCAAGCTGCTGTTGGCTACAGGTAAGAACATAGGAATGGCCATACTGGCTCAGACCAATGATCCAGCTAGCCCAGTATCCTCTCTTATGACAGTGGCCAATGCCAGGTGCTTCAGAGGGAATGAACAGAACAGGCAATCCTCGAATGATCTAACCCTCTGTTGTCCAACGAGCCATCTCCTGTTGTCCACCCCCAGCTTCTGGCAATACAAGACTCTCAAGTTTTTAAATTAATAACACTACCAGTTCAAAATTAGGTAAAGATGTTAAAGACTCTTTAGTCCTACAACCCGTATTTTCCTATTTATATCTGATGATAATTGACTTTAATGGTAAGGGGCAGTTGAAATGTGCATCTCGCTATAAAATGTATCGCTTCCTTAAATTGGAGAGTTGAAAAGCTATGGACTTTCCTGTAGCACTTGGACCTTCCCCTTTCAATGAAATGGTTATGAACTTTCCCAATTGATTTCTGTCCTTTATTTGGCAAATGGAGCTTGCTTCCTCATTGCCTTGTGCTCCCCATTGGGTTTACTTCTTAGTATCATCAGCAGCAATAGAGGATGAATCAACCGTTTACTGCAAAGCAGAAGGAGGAGCTTACCTTGCTTTTGATGCATTCAAGTAGTTTTTTAATTAATTCTCTGCAGCTTTACACAGCCTTTAGCTACAGAATTTCAAGGCACTTTACAGATAGAAACTCCAAGCCACAAAACACCCTTGTGAACTAAGTATTATCCCCATTCTGCAGACAAGGATGCTCAGGGAAGTTAAGCAGCTTGTCCAAGGCCAGTGTTATTCTGGGTGTCTTTGCTGTAATTAACATTCCTTCAAACACATAACAAGGAAAGTAATAAATATCCGATTGTATTGCTGACTGTATTGTGCACATTGAGTGCTACTTCTAAACAGACTAAATCACTCTGTAGTCTTACGAAAAAGGAGTGACTGGGTGTTTTATCAGTGGTACATGCAGGTGCTGTGCTGGACAGACACTAATTACTCAAAGCCCTTTCAATGTAAAATGGGACAGCTATCAGGGAATTTTCTGTTAAAGGGCCCTGAGAACTCACTTCCTCTCCAGATCTGCACCCCAGGGTTTGTTAGCCTCATGGCATGTGGCGTGGCCCTCCCTTTTCGCCCTGGCTCATGAAGAAATTGGCACTGGTTAGGGTTAGGTGTGGAATTGGACTTGCCTCCACTACGAATTGGAGCCACTGTGATTGATGAAGCAGCGTTGATTTAGTGGGTCTGGTGAAAATGCGGTAAGTCGATGGGAGAGCACTCTCCCATCAACGAAGTGCAGTGTAGACACCGCTGTAAGTTGATCTAAGTTATGTTGAGTTAAGTTACATAACTTAAGTAGTGTAAGTTAAATCAACTTACAGCATTGGTGTAGACCAGGCCTCAGGGACCATGCATTAGGTCAGTTACTCAGCAGCATTTATGTTACTGCTGGATACTGGAATTATCTGAAGGACTGAGGGGGTCTGTTTATTTTAGCATATTTTTAAAAAGCTATCAAGGGCATCCAGCACATTGTACAAACACTCCATTGGGAGCACTACATTGACACATTACTACTACACGCTGTAAATCTACATTGATAACATATATGGGATGCAGAGTTCCCTCTCATAGGATACCTGCAAGAACAACAGATTTAAACCATCAAGTGGAATGCACACGCATTTTTTCCAAACGTTTTTCCTTTATGGAGCTGAGGTTTTAACTATGACACTTACCGTTCCTACCAATGGATACAAGAATCCAGCACCTACACTGGCCCTGATGTCTCGGATAGGCAAGATAAAGCCTGTAGGCACGCCTTTCTTCTCTGGGTCATGAGACAACGACAGGTGAGTTTTAGCCATGCAGATTGGCAGATTTCCAAAACCCTGGGAGAACAAGAAGGGGCAAGAAAATATGATATAATTTGTAAAGTGCAAAAGTAAAACTTTCATCTACGTAATCTGCTTGGTTCTGCCATTCTTTGGATTAACAGACAATCCCATCTATCAGTAACTGCTTTTCCTACAACCTGAGAGATCCTGTCAAATCCGTTCTGAATCACCTTTCCTCTTCTCTTCAGTCACTAAGGAAAAAACAAACGTTGTCATGGCCAGATCTGATCAGAGAAGAGGTTAATGCTTTTGTAGGAATCCAGTATGTAACTGAGTGTTTTTGTGTTGTTTAATTAATTTTAACAGCTCAAAATTAAAGTTCTCAGACCATCTGAAGTCTTTAGATTATCTGATCAATATAATTGCAGGATGTGAGGGACCAGCAATTACACAGCTATGATATGAATGGTCTGTAGAATATAAAGGGATATGCAAGAAATATGAAAAGGGAGCAGCCATACAAATAACTTCACAAAAGAATGTTCTCCAAAAGAGATATCATTCAAAACATGCCAGACACTGAGAAGACACCTAGCATCTGCACAGCACTCAGCTTCCAAACACTTCACAGACATTAACTCTCACAGTCTAGCTGCAAAGGATGTAATTATCACCAGTGCCCTATTACAGAAGGAGAAAGAGAGACCAGCTAGGATGGTGACATGACTTAAAATATCAGAGGAGGCAGTGTTTCAATCAGGGTAAGTTCCTATCCAGAACACCCCCCTCTTCCCAGTAGCTGTGCCCAATGGCTCTAGTCTGTGGGTGCATGGTTTGATTATCACTGACATGGCCATTCACATATGGAATTCACATTTTAAAAACACAACTGTTCAGTGCAGATGTTTTAAAGGGAAAAGACAATGGGCAACAATGACCTGGAGAACTCACCTGCTTAGTGTACACTACAACTTTCTGTTCTGCCTCTGGAGATAGCTCAATGTCCTCTGCCCCATAAATCTGCTGTGCAATAATTCTGATCTTCTCTACAACCGGGAGCTAGAAAAGAGAAACAAGTCAATGATAGCCAGTCTATCAAGGGCTGTGACATCACAGAAGCTCTTCAGTCCTGTACACATGTCAAGGGACGCGCAACCTGCAGCTATTACAACAATTTCTATAGAGCTCTACAATAATTTGAGGGTTTTCAAAACAGGTTTCACTTAATCACATTACAGTGGTTTCTTTTGACAGTAGGACAAACAAGACTCATTTATTACCACCAGAAGCAAGAAAATGTGTAAATATTCTTTAAACTGAGCTTACATGTTAACCATCCAATCTGGTTACAACAGTGAAACACTTGGGGGGAGGGGGGCGGGGGAGGTAACTTTTGAAAGAAAGTCCAAAGCAGTTCTAGGTACTCAGGGAAACAAACAGCATGTAAGAGAAGGATAAGGAAGGAAACTCGGTATCTGTTAAGGTGAACAAATTGATTCAAAAATATAACCTAGCATTTCACTAGACCCTTAGACAGCTGTCTGGTACAGAGGAAGACCTGAAGAAGAGCTCTGTGTAAGCTCAAAAGCTTGTCTCTCTCACCAACAGAAACTGGTCCAGTAAAAGATATTACCTCACCCACCTTGTCTCTCTGCTATAGAGGAAGAAAGATATGTTCAAGCCAGAACCTGGTGTTTAGTGTTTGACATCAGATTTGGAGAGACTGACTGGAAGATATATAAGCACTGTGAAACTTTAGCATGAATATCTGGCACTGGCTTTCAATAAAAGAATCAAACTTTGGCGCATCAGTCAACTTTTTCCAAAAGTGATGAGTGATTTTCATGCCCAACTCAAGACAGCTTAAGAGGCATGATTTTCACAGAATTGCTACTTGCCATTTGCTGATAACCAGACCCCTTTAAGGGGTGTGACTGGCTGGGTATGCCAAAAACTGAGGTCAGTGTAACACCCACTCGCCCACAACAAAGTGCGGGGAGGGACAGGTGTAAATTAAATATGAAATTATCATCAGACCAGTGTTTCTGGGGTGGCTCTCCAGTGTGTGTATGTAAGCATGTCCCGTGAACCCCTGCATTTTCCTTCTTTCTTTCACTTCTTTCCATGACATGCTGACATCCAGGAAGTTACCCTCCTTTTGGCTGAAGAATGCATGGGTCTCTCCTTGGCTAGTAAGTCATTAATTGCAAAGCAAAGCATCAAGGGGAAAATGGAAATGAAGGATTAAAAGCAAGTAGACCATAGTGATGTCTTCCATATTCTTAGAAGAGATACAGAAAACTCCAGAATGAGGAAGGTGTGGACAGAAAGTGAACTACGAGAGCACATTACATCTGTAACAATCTTAGAGTTACTTGAAACATCCATCAACTCTATTTATAAGCCACATTTCCAGTTACTTGCAGTATTTTTAACGTATCGCTTAGCTTCCACTTATTTATAACAGATGATTTTCAATCCTTGTGAGACATTAAATGATTATTTCTCTACTGACTCAAGACAATAGAGTTTAAATCAAATTCGCCCTTGGATATAAAATAAATTGATCACATATTTGTTCTGTGGTCTGGCAGGCAGATTTCACTGAGCTCCACCCCATGCAAAGCAAGAGGCACATTCTGAAGTTCTAAGAAAGATCATAAGTTAAGCATAACTCCAGGTCTTTTCATTTCAGTTTATGACCTGGAAAATGCAGTTCAGTCTGAGAAGTAAACATCCCACTGCCCTGATCACACTCTGAGTTCCACTCAATCGTCCAAAACGCAAGGAAAGAGACTTTACAATTCACTGCCCAGACTCAAAAGATCTAGGATCTAAAGGAAGTCTCAGATTTTAGGGTGATCTTCAGCTACTTTGAGCACTTGTTTTCAACCTTTTTACATTTGCACGTTCCTAAAAAATTTAGAATGGCAGCGCAGACCCCTTTGGAAATCTTAGATATCGTATGCGGACCCCCAGGGGTCCACAGACCACAGGCTGAAAACCACTGATTTAGAGCAAATAAATCTAGGCAACTCCAACAAATGGATACAACGCACTTTCGTGAAGTATCACAGACCACAAAGCATGTCTGTAATTCTAATCCGTAATGTCCTCAAACATTTATGCAAAGTCACATAAGCTCTCCCCTGAGGTCAATGCATGTTCTCACCTCTACATTGTAGAGAAACTTGAAGTTACTTGGTTCCTGTGAGGCTCTCTGAACGGCCTGAGCCAGAGCAACAGCTCCTTTCCCGCCCTCTGCCCAGTGAGTGCACTTCACCGCATCATACGCTCCAGCTTCTTTTGCTAGTTGAATGACCAGTTGCAGCTCAGCCTCTGTATCAGATCTGTAGAGATGACAATGTATACACGTGTAGTACTCAGAGGATTTTTGGTCTGTTTTAAACACACAGCATGTATCTTTCCCCCCCAAATATCCTAAAATGCTGACCAAAGCAATCCTAGAAACCAGCAGACCCTCTGTAACAGTCAGGAGAGATATTCATATAGGCCTCCACTATCTCTGTGGAAGAAACCAGACCACAGCAGCACAGCCAGCTCTCTTCCCAACTCCTGCGGTCTGTACAGAAATCTATGACTGGTAGAGCAGCATCCTGTATTTTCAGCTGTTCCTGTCCTATATAAAGGTCAGCATCACCAGCATAATTCTTGTGCTAGGAAGTAAGAGACTACCATGAAAGCTAATACCATTGTTGGTCTATGGATGGAGATCGGCTGGATATAATGTACTTCTCTTAGAAGCAAAAAATGATATTGTGCTACATATCAGAAACTATTCACTTAGGGTGGCAAATCCTTACCTGATTACTCAGTTTCAGACTGGCTGCAATCTGTAACTGGAATCAATTTAATACCAGTTCAAAGCTTTGTTGCTTGTATAAAAAGGGACAATAGCAGCAACATAGACTATTATGTACTTAATCTTCAGGACACCAGAAGCATCTGATCACAATCATTTGCTGGCAAGAATGAAAATTATTGGCTCAATAATCAACAATCCTATTTTACCAAGATTAAATCTAGCCAGGGAAAGAATTTAAGAGACTGACAAAGGAGCTCTCTTAGTAATATTTATCAGACAATTTTGTTCAATGCAAGATACTAGTTGGTAGCAGTTTATATATTAGTTGTAGAGAAAGCAAGTAACATTTCAGAATCCCGGCCCTTCACACTTGTGGAGCGGCTGCAAACAGCTCTGACTACTAGCCTCACTTACTTGAAAGCATTGACAGCCACAACTACGGGAGTGCCAAAGGTCCGGGCATTCTGGATTTGCTTGCCTAAGTTACTGCAACCTGTTTTCAAGAGCTGCAGATTCTGTAATGGTAACAGTGAGAAACAAGATACATTTTGTGATGAGCAGTGAAACTTCAACCAGGAATCTATGTCCTTAACAGCAGATGGAACTAATAATGATAATAGTTAACAAAATGGAAATAAGGCCTTAAAGACAAATTTTCATGCTGCAGCTTTCTACAAAGATCACCGTTTTGCTGAATGACAGATAAGTTACCTTAAGGGAAAGGAATGACCATTTCTAACCAGAACAATGAAATCAAAGAATTATTACTAGCTTAACAGCTTAAGATATCTTCAGTTAGTTTCAGCTGCCAACCAAAGGTGGAAGGAATCAAGTCTCTGAAGTCTTTGATTTCCTTTTAATCCATTCCCTGCATAAGCAGAGACAGAAGCTCAATAACTCCTACAGTAAAGCCTCATTTTCATCCATGACACATTCCTGTGAAGTGTTGAAAGTCATTAACACTGAATTTCGTGACACTTTGAAGTTTGTGTTAACAGCTTTGGGTTTATGCATATTTACATTTGCAGTGTTTCAGATTATCAGCATGGGATGCTGGCCATTTGATTACTAGTTGTGCAAAAGGGAATTCACATAGAAGTTCCACAAGCGAAGATGTGAACCTCGGTATTACACATGGGCCATGCTAATTAGCCAAGTATACAAATGCATCCATGTAGAGTTATTACTTTAATCTATTTCCCGCCCACACTTGCAAAAACAATATTCCTCTGATGCTAAGAGTCTGTGAAAGGAGTAATTACACAGAAACCCTGAATATTTGAAGTGACAGTGTTTCAGCAAGGCAATTAATCTATACACAGCTCCAACACTGAAGGGGTCATAGGCAGCAGAATGGAGATTACCATGAAAAAAATAGAGCACTTGGACAATTACATGAGCTCAGGAGAAACCAAAAGCTCTGAACACTGACTAGGTCAATTACGATAACTGCTTGAAAGGGCACAGCCCAAACTGTCATTATAAAAATGAAACATTACAGGCTAAGATAAGAAATACTCTGACAGCAGCAGAAGTGATGCACACTAGTTATTGGTCATGCATTGCATGACAATTAAAGCAGCTGGTTAGCCAATGATAACAATTGGATTTATAATGATCAGAATTACCTCTTCAATGTATTCCTTTGGCAAGGGTACCCCAGCAGTGACCTGCAAGAAACCCAAGAGACTCTCATGAATGCTAGCAATTTGCACTGAGTTGTATCTCATTTCAGGTGAAGAATAAGATACCAATCTGCAGTCGCCTTTCTTCATAACATTCGCTCATCTTTTTCTGAATACAAGTATATTGCAGAGATTACATATCCCAGATGTGACAGAGATGTCCCAGAGTGCAGAAACTTCATTATAAAAATAAAACAAGCAGGGCATGCATCTCTAATGTACCAAACAAAATAATGTACAGGCTTCAGGGATACATTATGAACTTTTACTACTGACAGTCTCAAAACAAAAGCATGCACACAACACATTGTCTGAAGAGCCAGTGGCACACACAAGAGCTTGTTAGTAAAAGGATATACAGCTCTACAGTCCAGGCTGGAAAAACACCACCCAAACGTGATTCACTTTGCCAACAACCATTTTAGCTTCTCAGACCTGGGAAGGCTCCAGGGCAGAGACGAAGGCTCCAGGGGATAATGAACTGGGGAAAAGACTATGCGGGAGCAGGAGGAGACACAGATGGAAAATAGAAAGGACTAAGGGGAAGGGGGCAGGTGAGGGCTGACAACTGCAAAATTCTAGATTCGCTACCAAGGTGGGTGGAGGTTTCCAGTTCCTAAGAGAACTTTGTTTTCAGAGCTCTTTGGGGCAGAGGCTGCATCTCCATACCATGGGAGAGCACGTACCACAGTGTTGTTTGGTAGTGTCCGCAGAAACCATACAAGCAAACAAGACAGTGTAACAGGGATTTGGCCACCAGAGGGAGCCACAGCTGCCAGATTGCTTCACCAAATCAAATGGTGAATAGAGTCTATGGAAGGCCAGAAAACAAAGCCTGATAGAAAGCTCCTCTATTGGAAGTAATTGCAGAAGTGCCTCTCCGCTCAGACCTGCTGAGGCAGCTGAGTTGTTCTGGAACAGCAGGGCTTTAAAAAACCCCACAGAATCAAGTCTGCAAGAGTCAGATACAAATAAAATGTGGATTAATGAGCCAGATATACACCCCTGGGGTGAAATCCTGGCGGCAGTGAAATCCATGGGAGTCAAGATCTTAGCCCGCTTTTACCTCTAGCTACACACAGGACTTCAAAAGGATTCATTTATAACAGAGGTAGGCAACCTATGGCACGGGTGCCGAAGGCGACACATGAGCTGATTTTCAGTGGCACTCACACTGCTCGGATCCTGGCCACCGGTCCGGGGGGGCTCTGCATTTTAATTTAATTTTAAATGAAGCTTCTTAAACATTTTAAGAACCTTATTTACTTTACATACAACAATAGTTTAGTAATATATCATAGACTTATAGGAAGAGCCCCTCTAAAAAGGTTAAAATGTATTACTGGCACACAAAACCTTAAATTAGAGTGAATAAATGAAGACAGCACACCACTTCTGAAAGGTTGCCCACTCCTGATTTATAACAACTAGAATTGTCCCTTGGGCCTACAGAAAGCATTGCCTAGTACTCACAGTGGGTCCTCCTCCATGCATTTTCAGAGCTCTGACAGTGGCAACCAACACAACCACGTGGGGCCGGAGGCCAGAATATCGGCACTTAATGTTGAAAAACTTTTCCATGCCAATGTCTGCTCCGAAACCTGCTTCTGTTACTGTAGACGGAATAAAAAGCACATTAAAATGGTGGGCAAAGAAGTTAGGTCTCAAAAAAAAGGAAGTCTCTTTTCCAAGAGGAAAGACAGCAAACATATACATTTACCAACAAAGCCTTCCTGACCCACGAGCTTCAGTGCAATTTTATCTGCCAGGACGGATGAGTTGCCATGTGCGATGTTGGCAAAAGGTCCAGCATGAACGAACACTGGAGTCCCCTGGAAGAGAGAGAGGGCAGGAAAACACAAAAAAGTGAAGATTCAGTTACCTCCTGAAACTTTGCAAGGCTAAGGACTAAGGCATTTGAGGTTGAGAAAAATACACTTGTGGCAAACAGCAGTTCTTAAACCCTCCTGATCAAAGGTTCATTCCCAGGAGTAAGAATCTGAAGCAAATAGGATTTTAATAATCTGCAGAAGTGGAGATATTAATCTTCCCAGGAAAGAGATGGCTAAATTATAACAGTACTTTGCACTTCTGTCTGAGGCTCTGAAAACGTTTCGCAAACATTACATCGTCCAAGTATTACAGACAGGAAAACTCAGGCAGAGAGAGATTAAGGCCCATGTTTTTAAAGGTATTTAGATGCTGCCTAGCTCAGGTTCCATTCTTACATTTTCCAAACAAAAAAATAGTGCAGATTTATTCTGCTCGGGGCTGGGAGACGGAAAGGGTAATGCAGTCTAGTGACTGAAGCACAGGTCTGGCAAAGGTGCTAATTCCAGCTGTGCTGCTGACTTGCGGCGTGACCGTGGCAAGTCACTAAGGCCCAGATTTGTTGATGGGATTTAGGCTCCTAAGTACCTAATTCCTTTCTGAAACTGATTTAGGCTCCAAAATATCTGGGCCTCAGATCATGCAGCATGCTAATCGCAGAGCTGGGATTAGAACCCAATGGTATGTCTACATTGCAATTAAAACCCCACGGCTGGCCAGTGCCAGTTGACTCGGGCTTGCAGGGCTTGGCTTAAGGGGCCCTTTAATTGGGATCAGGGGGTGCCTGGGCTCTAGGTCCCTGCAAAGTGGGAGGGTCCCAGAGCTCAGGCTGTAGCTCAAACCCAAATGTTTACACTGCAATTAAAAAGTCCCTTAGCCCAAGCCCTGTGAGCCCGAGTCAAGTGGCACTGGCCAGCCGCAGGTGTCTAATTGCAGTGTAGACATACCTTAGGAATCTCCATTCCCAGACCAGTGCATTAGTCACTAGACTGGGCTGCATCTTCTATCTCCCAGCTCCAAGCAGCATAAATCTGCACTAGAATCATAGATCATTAGGGTTGGAAAGGACCTCAAGAGATCATCTAGTCCAACCCCTTGCTCAAAGCAGGACCAATCCCCAAATGGCCCTGTCAAGGATTGAACTCACAACTCTGAGTTTAGTAGGCCAATGCTCAAACCACTGAACTATCCCTTCCCCCCCAAGTTTTTGTTTTAAAAAAATGTAGGCGTTGAACCTAGCAAGTAGAGAATACACCATCATGGAGGCTCCTGGTCTCTGGGGTATGTCTATACTGCAGCTGGGAGCAAGCCTCCCAGCCTCGGTCCACGGACTCATGCTCTAAAAATAGGTGTGTAGCTATAGTGGCTCAGACTGGAGCTTGGGCTCTTACATCCCATCACCACAAGTCTATGGACCTGGGCTCCCAGACGCAGTGCAGACACACTCTGGGTACACGTGCATGTGGGTGTAAAGAGTCTGTGTAGGTAAAGGGGATGAGTGGTAAGACAATGACTTTCTGGGTGATTCAGGCACCATGGTGACTGGGGGCTCTAGTTAAGCCCTCTCCAGCCCTCCTCGCACAGAGAGGTTACTTACCAGTAACTGGAGCTTCTTCAAGATGCGTGGCCCCTACCTGTATTCCACCATGGGTTACACATGCGCACCAAGCGCCTGGAAAATTTAAAAGCAGTGTCCGTTGGTCCATGCATGTGCCTTGGCTCCGTGCCTCTGACTCAGGGGATAAAGGCCCTAGAGGAGATGTCCGAGGCATAGACTGCATATTGGAGAGTGATCTTTGCTACCACTTTTCCTTCGTCTATCAATGCCTGGAAACAAGCTCTGTCCTGGTGTGGAAGACTGTCAGTGAACTCTGCCAACTTGGAGCAGTTCAAGAAGTCATATTTGGCCAGGAGTGCCTGGTAGTTGGCTATCTTGAACTGGCGGCTAGATGATGGAAAGACCTTTCTCCCCAGTAGGTCTAGACATACCTTCTTTTTCAACAGGGGCAGATCATGGGTGTTGCTGTCTAGCCCCTTCGGAAGCTGCTTGGACTAACAAAGAATTGGGAGAGGAGTGAGAAAACAAAAACTCAACCCCTCTGGCTGGCACATAATAGCGTTTTTCAGCCCTCTTGGGAGTGGGAACGCAGGTAGTAAGCGTGTGCCAAACAGCCCTAGCTGGCTCCATTATAGCCTCATTAACGGGGAGTGCTATTTTGTTGGCTCCAGATGAGTACAGAACGTCCAGGAGTTTGTGCTGGGATTCCTGAACCTCTTCCACAGGAATCTGCAGTCTGCCAGCAATTCTAGTCTAGAGACGATAAATTGACCTCCGAGCACTCTCTCGTCAACTCCTGTACTCCAGAGTTGACGGGGTAGCAGCAGCAGTCGATGCACCGAGGTGAAGACACCACGGTAAGTCAAATCTAAGTACGTCAACGTCAGCCCCCACCCCCACCCCAGTGTAGACCAGGGCTATGAAGATGATCCTGGAACTCCCTGAACTCATTGGGGAGCAGGGATGGGGAGACATAGGGGTTACTGTTTCCTCCGGAGATGATGATGGCAGGCTTGCTGGCTCTGGCGGAACCACCACATCTGGTGTGTCTTGCTCTTCCTCTTTGGAAGGACCTATGTGGGGGATCTGAGTGCTCCTTTCAAGGGAGGAAAGGAGTGACTCTCTAGCAGACCTGACTGACTTTGTGGGGAGGGTGCTGGTTCCAGGGCCCCCAATATAGCAGGGGTGTGCCCAGCTCCAGGGCCCCCAATATAGCCAGTAGGAAGGGTTGAAAGGTTGACGCGCAGGCTACCATGTCACAGGGTGCCAATGGCTCAGAGCTAATTGCAGAGGTTGGTCCCAAGGTGGTGTAAGTATTTTGGGTGGCAGAGGAGATGTAGGGTAAGGAAATGAAGGCTCCTCTGGATTGGTGTCTCCTGATGAGGAGAAAACTGATTCCTGTTCTACAGGCGGTGGTGCTGGAGGGAAGTTGCATCTCGAAGAAGGAGCAAGCGATAAACTTCTTCAAGCAGTCAACACCTCTGGAAAAGAATGGGTCTGAGGAAGGGGATTCCAGAATTCACAGGACCCAGCTCTCCCTAGATTGAGAAGGATTGTGTCTCTGTCTGGACTATCAGAGCCGGAGAGGGTGCCAACGAGGATGGTGCTGGGATAGCCAGTGAACAGTCTTTGACGGTGCTGACGGATCCAGAGGTTTGGGAGGTGCCAATGACAGTACTGATGGATCATGTTTCAGTACCGATGGAGCCTGATGTTTATGGGCTTTTTTGTCAAGCCTCTGGGACTTAGGACACACTAAGTTCTCTTGGGTTGAAGTGCTGGCTTGCTCAGAGCCCAGTCTGACTTCTTTGAAGTGTATTTTGAGGAAGACTTAGTCTCACACATATCCGGAGAAGATCCCACCAGGGGGTTCTATGGAGGCAGATTCTCTGGCACCAGTGTCGGAATTAGCAGCAGGAGGTTCACTCCTTGCTGAGTGAGATCAATGTACAGGGAGGTTCCCTGCCCTGGGTCCGACTGAGGGGTCATGGCTGTTTCCATAACGTATTTCTGGAGGTGGAGTTCCCGCCTTTCTTGGGTATGGATGGGAAAGGAGTGGCAGATACTGCACCTCACTGCAATGTCGTGTTGGTGGTTGTCACTGACCAAGAACGTCATGGGCTACAAGCGCAGAGTCTGAAGCCTGGAGTCCTGGGATAGCCCTATCCCCGTACAGGGTCTGGGGGGGTCCCCCAACGATTAATCTAACACTAGAACTATGAAAACACTAAAACTACAAACTGCACAAAATGCTAAAACTATTTACCAAGCTAAATCATATTTTAAGGGACGAGACTGACGCTATGGACACAGAGAAGTTCCGACTCAGACCAGGCGGTGAGGAGAAGGAACTGGAGAGACGATCAGTCCACCCTGCCCTGCCCTTTCTCCTCTCAGTCCAAGGCACGAGGTGAGCCAGGGCACAGGCACGGACCAATGGACACGATTCCCCAGCTCTAGGCACATGCGTAACCCACAGTGAAATACAACAGGAATCAACACTCAAAGAACAATGTTCAGTTATTTATTTACTCAAACTGTGGGTGAGGATGGGCGGGGTAAAATGTAGCAAGTGGATATGGGTGAGAGAAAACATACAGATAAATCATCATCATCTTGTACCCTCAGTGGTGAAAGGAGACAGAAACCGAGACGGGGGGCTCTTGGTGCACCAGCCAAGGAGGAGGGGGAGCTACAAGCAACGCTGCTGCTCCAGACCAGGGAGAGAAAAGGGAGCTCCCCATTGATTTCAGCAAAGGAAAGGAAGCTGCACTTCTTTGATCCCCTTACTCTAGGCCCCACTTGCTCCACCATAACAACTAGCAGGTATTCAGATGGGACATGGGGTCATAGGCCTCACATCTGCTCCTCCCCTCAAACCCCCCTTTATAAAAATCCTGCTGGAGAAACTTGTGCCAAGCATGGGTAGGAGGAAGGAAGAGATCGAGTCACTGGGAGTTGGTGTGAGAGTTCCTTCCAGCAGCCCCAAAGCACATGGGGACAAGCGCCCTTCCCCTGGACAAAATCTCCTCCCTTTAATTAAAAAAACAACAAAAAAAAAAACAACCCAGAAACATTTCACATCCCCCAACTGCTGCTTGAAAGAACGAACAGGAGAGGCAGATCCATTTTTACAGGCATCAAATGAAATTAAAGCTTTGCAATTAAATCAGCTTTTCCGAGGCTTCACTTTGAATTTGTCAGTCTAGCGAATGTACATACAGAAGCGGTCAATGAAGGAGTGCACTGCTCACCTCTAATGTCTGCATGAGGTTTGGCTTAACTGCATCTTTCATTAAGACAGCCAGTGCACCAGTCACTCCCTAAGGGAACAAAGGAGAACAGAACATCAATTCCCAAGGTCTACTAAGGCTGTGTTTGTACCATTCTGAAATTCCTAGTCAACACCCCGGTTCTTCCTCTATCACGGTGACCCTTCAAAGAACAGAGCTGGCAGCGCTTACTCACGCACCAGTTTCATGATTCAGTGTGGCTCACTGAAGAATGCTACACGCTCTGGTCATGAAACGGGGGGAGATCGCTGCAGTATGAATAAGACACTCATGCAGAAACAGTGTATTGTGCTAACTGCCTCAGCTCCTCTTTCAGTCGCAGCATTATTTCCTTTCATTTATGGTATCTAATCCCATTTAAGGATTAAAAAAAAAAATCTCACTGTCTTTAATCATAGATTATCAGGGTTGGAAGGGACCTCAGGGGGTCACGTAATCCAACCCCCTGCTCAAAGCAGTTCCAATCCCCAGATTTTTGTCCCAGCTCCCCAAATGGCCCCCTCAAGGAATGAACTCATAAACCTGGGTTTAGCAGACCAATGCTCAAACCATTGAGCTGTATATTTTTTTTTTTCATTTTAGTATCTACATTTATATTTACTGGGCTCAGAACTAATGCATCCAACTGCCACATTCTGGCAAAGTCTGTCTGGCAGAAACAGCTTTTTAAAGTGAATTTTCGTGGTTGTGAGAAGTGCCGATTGTCCTCACCGGAGACTGATGTCCTCTATTTATCCACAGAACAGGCTTAGCATGGGCAGCAGTAGCTCACTGCTCCACCTTGGAGCCTCAGTCCTTCTGATGTCTGCAAAGGGGGAGTGAGTGATCTTATCTTCATGCACATTTCCCATCTATTAGGGTGGGGAAACGTTTTGGCCTGAGGGCCACATCTGGGTGGGGAAATTGCATGCAGGGCCATGAATGCAGGGCAGTGGCAGAGGGTTGGGGTGCAGGAGGCAGTGCAGGGTGTGCGGTGTGCAGGAATTGGCTCAGGGCAAGGGGTGCAGGAGGAGTGTGAGGTGCAGGAGGCTCAGGGCAAGGGGCTGGGGTGCAGGGGGTGCGGTGTGCAGGAAGCAGCTCAGGGCAGGGGGCTGGGGTGCAGGAGGGGTTGCAGAGCGCAGGAGGGGGCTCAGGGCAGGGGGTTAGGGTGCAGAATGGGTGCAAGGTACGGCAGGGGGCTCAGGGCAGGGGGTTGGGATGCAGAAAACGTATGGGGTGCAGCAGGGGGCTCAGGGCAGGTTCTGGCTCCAGTCCAGTGATATTTACCTTGAGCAGCTCTAGGGTGGCAGTGGCGCTAAGGCAGGTTCCCTGCCTGCCCTGGTCCCGCGCTGCTCCCAGAAGTGGCCAGCACCACGTCCCTGCGGCTCCTGGGGGGGGCAGGGCAGCTGAAGGCTCCGCATGCTGCCCTCGCCTGCAGGTAATTTCCCCAAAGCTCCCACTGGCCATGGTTCTCTGTTCCCAGCCAATGGGAACTGCGGGAGGCGCTGCCTGCAGGCGAGGGCAGCGCATGGAGCCCTCTGCCCTCCTCTCCCAGGGCCCACACGGACGTGGTGCCAGCCACTTCTGGGAGCGGCGCAGGGCTGACAATCCCGCAGCCCAGATCCGGCTCGCGGGCTGTGGTTTGCCCACCCCGTATTAGTCATTGAAGAGGGCGTTTTTGTGACTGACACCAGTTCACTAGGAACTGAACTGAGACCACTACACAGCCCTGGCAGTAACAATTTTAAGTCACTACCACCAATGACTGGATTTGAACGAGTGAGCTAAGATCCACCATCAGTCCCGAGCCTTCCAGTCTCTTTCACGGAGACAATTTTATTCTCAGCTGGATCATAGTATTCAATTATACACAAGGAGAATTTGCAATTATTAAAAAAAAAAAAAAAGACATACTGGTTCATTTAATTCCTGTTTTCATCTCACTCTGAGGTTTTGTTCGCATTTAATAGATTAAATTTAATTTTACCCAGTTGCAGAAGAAAATAATGAAAAACTGCAAACAGTATTAATGATACTGGACTGCTATATAATTCAGTGAACCCTTCGACAGTTCTAACTATTCCCCCAAACCTCTCAACTGTCTGTGTATACTACAAGGAACTTGTAGTCATTAACTTTTGCTCCAAAATTTCTTCCTAACTTTCTCAGACTTCCACACAGAACAGTGATATCATTGCTGCTGTGTGTGCCATGTCTGAAGGGCCTGGGCAGACAAGGCTCTCATTGAGTCAGCTAGAGTTCTGCCTGTGTAAGGACTATGGAGAGGTATGGAGGGCGGGGGGGGGGGGTGTCTTTACCAAATTAGCTTGTGAGACTGAGGCTGCCAAATGTATGGGGAAACACTCAAATGGCCCAGAGAAGCAGTGAGTTAGATTTGATGAGATCCCCCTACTCTGCAACAATTAGATAAAGAACAATTATAATTCAAGACTGATTTTACCCAAACTCCAGCCAGTATTAAAGCACCTCCCTGACAAAGTACTGTCTGCCTGAGTAACAAGAACGTCTGTCTCCCCCAATGAGGTTCTGAGCTAGCCAGGCCTGTTTAACTGGGAAGGTCTTGGGGACAGGAGTTGAGATTTGAAAAGCTGATTAGTGGATTTGTCACACTGCTCCCATTCCTTTCAATGGGCACTGTGTGGCTAAATGCCCTAGTGGGCTTTGAAAGCCTCAACCAGGGAATTTTCAATAAAGGGCCCCCAGTTTTGGAACTTAGTTTAATTGTCCATCTGCAGAGCACAAATTTGCTGAATGTTTGGTCACCCTGAAAATGCTATTCCACCAAGAGTTAAAGTGGGGCAGGATGGGTGGGAGAAGCCTTAATATTGAGATATTTGTGACAGTTTCTAGTTTGAGATATTGGTCCAGTAGGTGGATTGTATTTATTGGCACATTTCATAAGGGGGCCCAGTTTTCTGAAAGAGCCCACTCCAAACAAGGTGAAATAAATACAAACATATCCGAGCATCTCACTGTTGTGCTGACTGTTGTCTTCGGCAAATGAGGCTTTTGAAAGATATTGTGCCAAATTCAGCAATGACTATGTAGGCTCAGGTGGGTGTCAAAGGGACAGTGTTAGGCAATGGAGAGCGAGTGTTCTTTTAGTGGGAAAAATAGTGGACTTTTTTTTTTTTCTGCAAGGCTGTTTTCTGGAGACCCTGTACTCACTCACAAATGGCTACATTTTTGTAGGATTCACCTTAATCATAGCATTTTTTGCCATTGCATATTTCCCCATTAATTCTTAGGGCTGAAGCCTCATCTTGACATACAGGAGAGCGATCACTCACACACACACTCACACTCCCAGCTGCCCTAGAATAAAGAGGACTCTCTCTCTTCTCAGGATGAAATTTGAGCCTCATTGAAGTCAAAACTCAACTTGCAGTGAACGAGACCAGGATTTCGTCCTAGTTTTCGATAGCCTACAATCGCTCCCATGTGGAACCATCTTATTGTTTTACATCAGAGGACTTTCACTTGCAACAGGGAGAGTTTTACATATAGGGATGTAGTGATTATATGGCTCTCTTACAAGATCATCTGTAGTCACTGGCTCTCCATTCTTGCTAGAGGCTACCACCATTTTGCCCAATCGTCTTCTCATATCCCCTAGTCCATCAGTGAGTGCCAAGACTGCCATAATTTCACTTGCCACTGTGATGTCAAACTGGGCCTGTAAAAGATTAAAAAAAATAAATAAAAAAAAAAAAAGCAAAAGCAAGCAAAAAAGCATCAGAGCTGCTAAGTAGAAATTTTAGCTGCACTGAATTCTTGGAAATATATTTTTGTCATTTTAAAAGAAACATCGATAGTACCACAGCTAAGAGTGCTTAAAGTTCACAGTATTTAATTAGGATTTTTCTGCAATTTAAAGAAAAATGCACAGGCACCACAGTATTCTACGAATATCATATGAAAATGTATTTCTCTAGGCACACAAGCTAGTTAGTAATTTAGCATCAGAAATCAAGTATAAAGTTTCATGCCAGAATGTATTTTAAAGAGCAATCTAAGTAATTGGTCTCAATGCTGCAGCATGTGAAAAAACCTCTTGTAGTCTCTATAAGAAACAAAGTGCCTGGAACAGGTGTAAATGGTTATTGCTGCACTAAATTTTGTTCCGCATGGTTTTGGTTTTAGGTCTTGTAGTGGGGCGGACTGCCCCACTCCCTGGGAGAATTGGCTCCTGGGCTGGGCAGGCTCCCTGGCCTGCCACAGCCCATCAGAAAAGGGCTTATGGGGAGCCAATCAGGGCCCAGATTAGAGGGAACCAATCAGGGCCAGGCTCACCCATATATAAAGGCTGCCCAGAGCAGGAGCGGATAGTCTGTCCCAGGCCTTCGACAGGGGAAGGTCAGTCTCCAAGGGGGGAGACTAGCACCGCGGACAGCGCAGTGCTGGGCAGGCTCAGGGAGGCTAGAAGGCTCTAGCCCATAGCTGCCAGGCTGCAGACCCTGAAGGGAAGGGCCGGGCCTAGCGGGTGCAAGGGGCCGTAGGGGAAGCAGCCCAGGGAAACAGACAGAGGAGGGGAAAGAAAGAGGACAGTGAGGCTGACGCCAGAGGGTCCCTGGGCCGATACCCAGGGTAGAGGGCGGGCCTAGGTCCCCCTCCCACCTTCCTCCTTGCAGTACATCCAGCCATTGGCCATAGGGAGCGGCCATTATAGACTACGCCCGATCCCTGACAAGAGGGTTTAGGCATTGGGGTGTGTGGATGCACATGCTGGCTGGAGTGGAGGACCGCTGATCACCGATCCCCGGAAGGGGGTCCAGATGGACTAAGGGACACTGCCGGAGGGCAGTGGCCTCGAAGAGGACACTGCCGAGCAGGGAGCAACGTGGGTCCAGTGACAGCAGCGGAGAGCAGAGGGGAGAACAACGGATGGGACACCACCAGGAGGGGGCGCTCCACTGGAATCGAGCTAATTCCCGAAATCACCAGCAGGAGGCGCCGTGGGTGGTGAGTCCCAACCTGTTTACAGGTCTACACTGATCATTCCAGTCCACCATGAAACCAACATTCAGGAAAGGACTTTTTTGGTGACCAAACTTTAAAACCAAATGTGGCAGGGCTTGGGGCGGGAATTTTAACACTGCTAGGGACTCTGCTTCACATCCCCTCGCCTTCATTTGAACAGGGAGATGGCGCAACGCACGTTTGTTAAGTCCTAGGGGAAGAAACGCTCAAGAGGTGAACACTACAATTTTATTCAGGGACTGTTTTTCTCCTGCATGCTTTTCAAAGGGTTAAATGGCCCAAGAGGCAGGAACCAGTTACCGTTCGCGTGAAGCCTTTCTCTGTCGGAGACTGTCCGATAGTGATCTTCCGCAGGAACCTGTCATTTGTGTCCATCACTGCAGGGGGGGATTGCAGGGAGTAAAAAAGAAACCACCACATTAAGTTAATACGTGTGATTTCAAACTGTGAAATATCCATGCTGCCGCTCAGCACATTAGAGACGGGGTAGTGATGAAAAGGACGATACTCTTTTTAAACTAAAATAGTACTACTAGTAAATACACATAAAGCTTAAACCCATAGATCTTAAAGTTATTACTACATCTTATTTGTATTATGGTAGCGCCTAGAGGTCACAACCGAGATCAGGGGCCCACTGAATTAGGTGCTGTGCAAACACATAGTAAGAGACAATCCCCTGCCTACATAGCTTACAATTTATGCACACAAGACAAAGGAAACTGCAGTATTATAATCAAATATTAATAAAATCTAGCTCTTACATCATGCTTTTCATCCCTACATCTCAAAACATTTACAAAGGAGGTCAGTAGAATCCCCATTTTACACATGTGGAAACTGAGGCACAGAGAGGCAAAGTGACTTGTCCATGGTCACCCAGCAAGCCAGTGGCAGAGCCAGGAATATATATTCAGGTCTCCTGACTACTGGTCCAGTGTTCTATCCACTAGGCGACACTGCCGCCCCATTTTACAGGGGGAAACTGAAGCAGAGAAAGCTCAAGGGATTTGCCCAAGGTTGCACAAAGACTTTGTGGCAGAGCTAGGAATCAAATCCACAATCAAAATCACAGCCCAGTCCCTTAGGCACAAGACCATCCTTCTTTTCTAAAGGTAGCTTGACATTCTCCCTCTGGCTGTCTCATCCCCATTAGGCAACAAGAAGAGATTGGGACAATACTAACAGATGAGAGAGAGAAATAAGAACCCACAAAGAACTGCATAAAGAAATGCTCAGACACTACAATTTTAGTATCGAACAGTTCTTTTTTTCTGCATCTCGTAAGAGAACTAGGTGTGAGAAATATTCATTCAGAATTCCCTACAGACATCTTATTTCCAGCCAACTGCTTGTAAGTTTAAATGCTTCACAGTATATTGCCAATTATGTTAGTGCCATTAAGTTCTGGGAGCCAGATACGAGAAGACATTTCACTTTCCATTGCTGAGAGCTATAGGATATTCTCTGGATTCAGTCAAAGAAATCAAAATAAATCACTCCAATAAGTAACTTTTTTGGTTTGCTTTTGCTAGTAAAAATCTAACCAGTCTGCTGCACAGACCAAAGGGATCATATTTTTAAAACACGAACCTGTCTGTTGCTGATTACTCAGCTATATTTGCAAAGTGCATTCCTACAATACATCCCAAAGGACTCTACTCCTGCCTACAGGGGTATGGACTGCAAACATGAATTTGGACACAACTTGGGATCTTTAATCACACTGGTTTTAGAAACATCTCCTATAGAATGGGCATGGATTTGTGAATTCTGATCTTAGCTCCATTGTTTTGCCTTTCTGTTTCAATTTCCCCCACTTGCAAAATAAGGACAGTCAGATACTGCCACTGAAGTTGGGCTAATGGTTATTTCCAGTGAACTCACAGGTAGAGGAAGGGTACAATATCTGTACAGGGATTTGAAGATGTAAAGTGCTATAGAAAAGGGGCAGTGTTGCCTACTGAATAGAGCACCAGACTGGAACTCAGGATACCTGGATTCTATTCCCAGTTCTGCCACTTGCCTCCTGAGAGACTTTGGGCAAGTCATTTCACTTCTTCATGCCTCAGTTTCCCCATCTGTAAAATAGGGATAAGGATACTGACCTCCTTTGTAAAGTGCTTTGAGATGTATGGATGAAAAGAGCTACAGAAGAGGAGATTACTCACCTTGTGCAGTAACTGACGTTCTTCGAGATGAGTGTCCCTGTGGGTGCTCCACTCTAGGTGTCGGTGCGCCCCTGCGCCTTTGATCGGAGATTTCTGCAGCAGTACTCATACTCGGAGCGGGGGCCAGGCTCTGAGCATGCGTGGCCGGTAAAACTCTAGTGAGCATGCACGGTTGGTTCCCTCAGTTCCTTCTCTACAACGGAGGCTACCCCAACTCCGAAGTAGAGGGGAGGAGGGTGGGTAGTGGAGCACCCACAGGGACACTCATCTCGAAGAACGTCAGTTACTGCACAAGGTGAGTAACCTCCTTTTCTTCTTCGAGAGATGTCTCTGTGGGTGCTCCACTCTAGGTGACTTCGAAGCAGTGTATCTCAAGGAGGTAGGGACTTCAGGTCTGGCAGGAATGCAGTAGATAATATTGCCCTGCCTAATCGAGTGTCAGAGAGAGGGCCCTGAGTAAGGGCATAGTGTTTGACAAATGCGTGCTTGGAGGACCAAGTGGCTGCTCTACAAATGTCAGACAATGGTACTTTACGTAAGAAGGCTACAGACATAGATACAGATCTAGTGGAATGTGTTCTGATCAATGCTGGAGGTGTAACGTTTTTTATCTGATAGAGTCATATGCAATCGGAGAGCCAGTTCGAAAGTCTCTGGGTAGAGATAGCCATGCCTTTGGAGCGCTCTGCGATGGAGACAAAAAGTCTAGGAGAGTTTCTGAAGGGCTTGGTTCTGTCTAAATAGAAGGATACGGCCCTGCGCACATCAAGTGTGTGCATTGTAGCTTCGAAGGAGTTTGCATGTGGTTTCGGAAAGAAAGTTGGTAGATGTATTGGTTCATTGATATGAAATGAAGCATGAACTTTTGAAAGGAATTTTGGGTGTAGGCGTAGAGTAACTTTGTCCTTGAAGAAAAGCGTATATGGTGGATCTGCCATAAAGACTGCTATCTCACCTGCCCGCGTGGCGGAGGTAATGGCCACCAAAAAGGCTGTTTTCATCGAGAGGTGCAAGAGGGAGCAGGTGGCTAAGGGCTCAAAGGGTTGATGAGTTAAACAGGACAATACTAGGTGAAGATCCCATGGAGGGGTAGGTGGCTTAATGTCTGGATAGAGGGTTTGGAGTCCCTTCAGGAAACGCTTGGTGATGGGATGAGCGAAGACCAAGGTATTGTCAACTGTAGCATGAAAGGTTGTGATGGCAGCTAAGTGGACTCTGATGGAGCTGAAGGAAAGGCTGGATTGTTTAATGTCCAATAGATAGTCAAGTATGCAGGGAAGAAGTGCCGAGGTAGGAGACACTAGTTTAGTTGAGCACCATTTTGTGAATAGTTTTCACTTTCGGAGATAGGTGGTACGGGTGGATTGCGTTCTGCTGTGTAGAAGTACCCTCTGAACTTGGTCGGAACAGTCTAGTTCTCGTTGGGAGAACCATGCAGGTACCAGGATTTGAGATAAAGCATGGAGAGATTGGGGTGAAGAAGCCGGCCATGTTGCTGTGGTAAGAGGTTTGGGATGAGAGGCAGGGAGATCGGTGGCTGAACTGACATTCTGGTGAGGAAAAGGAACCACGGTTGTCTTGGCCATGAAGGTGCGATCAAGATCACCCTGGCACGATCCATTCGTATCTTTGAGGACCCTGTTGAGCAATGGTATTGGGGGAAATGCATAAGTTAAGTCCCGGTGTCATGAGATCATGAATGCGTCTCCGAGGGAGTGTTTGCCCAGTCCCGCCCTGGAGCAGAAATTGAGGCATTTCGTGTTTTTTGCGGTTGCGAAGAGATCAATGGTTGGGTGACCCCAAGTTCGAAATATGTTGTAAAGATTCCCTCGTCTATCTCCCATTCGTGCTCCGAAGGGAAACATCTGCTTAACTCGTCGGCAGTGGTATTCATCACCCCTGGGAGATAAGCAGCTGATATGCGGATGTGGTTCGCAAGGCACCAATTCCAGAGTTTTATGGCCTCTGAGCAAAGAGTGGGAACGAGCCCCTCCTTGTCTGTTTACGTAGAACATGCAGGCAATGTTGTCTGTCATTACGCGTACATGCTGATTCTTGATTAGTGGAAGGAAGCAGCGGCAGGCATTCCGTATAGCTCGAAGTTCTAGAACGTTTATGTGCAGGGAGGTCTCGGAGGGAGACCATAGCCCGTGGACTGTTTGGTGAGAGATGTGGGCCCCCCAGCCCGTGAGGGACGCATCAGTCGCCATCATCAGAGTTGGGGGAGTCTGGAGGACGGGGACTCCAGAGCAGAGGTTGTAGGGGACTGTCCACCATATATGAGAGTCTTTGACTCGGTAAGGTATGGCCAATTGTTTGTTTAGTGAGTGCGCATTTGGTTTGTAAACCGTCGGCAGCCAAGCCTGGAAGCACCTCATGTGGAGATGTGTGTTCTGGACCATGAAGGTGCACGAGGCCATGTGCCCTAGTAGTTGGAGGCAGTCTCGGGCAGTGACCCGTGGGCTGTTGCGAAGTCTTGTAGCCAGCAGTTTTATGGTATTGAATCGGTCGGGTGGGAGAGATGCCAGTCCGGTTGTGGAGTTGAGGCTCGCTCCTATAAACTCCAGGTGCTGGGTAGGACTTAATGTGGATTTGCTTTCGTTTATTTGCAGGCCCAGGGATTGGAAGCACTCGATGGTGATATGTTTGAAGCGGAGGGCCTCGTCAAACGTGGAGGCCTTCAGGAGGCAATCGTCAAGGTAAGGGAATATTATGACTCCTTTTTTCCTGAGGTAGGCAGTAACTACTGTTAGGAGCTTGGAGAAAAATTGAGGGGCAGTAGAAAGACCGAATGGTAGAACTCTGTATTGGAAATGCGTTGAGCCGAGGGTAAAACGAAGAAAACGTCTGTGGGCCGGGTGGATAGTGACGTGAAAGTAGGCGTCTTGTACGTCGAGGGCTGAAAACCAATCGCCCTGCTCCAGGGCTGGAATTATGGTGGTGAGAGTAACCATCTTGAACTTTTGTTTTTTGACAAATTTGTTGAGCCTCCTGAGGTCAAGGATCGGTCGCCATCCTCCAGTTTTCTTTTCTGTTAAGAAATAAGGGGAGTAGAACCCTTTCCCCTTGTGGCATTCGGGCACAAATTCGATAGCACCCAGGTGAAGGAGATGTTGTACTTCTTGCTGGAGGTGTGGCTCGTGAGAGGTGTCCCTGGAGAGGGACGGGGAGGGTGGGAGGTAAGGAGAGGAAGGGGATAGAACACCCAGTTGTGATGACCTCTAGAACCCACTTGTCGGTGGTAATATTCTGCCATTGGTGCAAAAATGGCTGTAGGCGGTGTCCAAAGATAGTTGTAGGCAGTGCATATGCTGAAGTTGGGACGATGTTTACGAGACCCTCGACCAAAGGTTCAAATCCGCTTATTAGTTGGAGGAAGTTGGGGCATTCCAGAAGAATTGGGGCGACGCCGCTGGTATCTGGATCTCTGGCGTTGGTGGTATTGTTGATCCTGAGATCTTGGGAAATGCTGAGTATATGGGGGGTAGTGTGGATGGTGGTAAAGTTGATATCTGTACCGTCGCCTTCTGGTTGTAGGGGTTTGGATGCCTAAGCATCGAAGAGTTGCCCTTGAGTCCTTCACTGAGTGGAGCACCTCATTAGTGGTGGAAGCAAAGAGTTTATCACCATCGAAAGGCAGATCCTCTATGGTGCTCTGAACCTCACAAGGAAAGAGGGAAGAGGAGAGCCATGAACCTCGGTACATGACCACCACCATAGCAGTGGATCTTGCTGCGGTATTGGCTGAATCCAGAGCTGCTTGAAGAGCCATGCGTGATATGATTTGGCCCTCGGAAACTAAAGCTGTAAACGGTTTCTTGTAGTCTGGAATGTGTTCAATGAAGTCCATGAACTTGTTATAGTTTCTATGGTCGTACTTTGCCAGAATTGCGGTATAACTGGCAATTCGAAATTGTAAGGTTGAAGAGGCATACACTTTGCGACCCAGCAGGTCTAAGCGTTTGCTTTCCTTGTTGGCTGGGGTATGGCGGAAATACTGTTGTTTGTTCCTTTGACTGGCTGCGTCCACTACCAGTGAGTTTGGCGCAGGATGTGAGAAAAGGAATTCAGAGCCATTAGAGGGATGAAGTATTTACGGTCCGCTTGTTTGCAGGTAGGCTGGCTTGTGGCTGGAGCCTGCCAGATGGACTTAGCAGGTTCCAGAAGGGCTGCATTAATTGGTAATGCCAGTCTGGATGAAGAAGAGGGTTGCAGGATGTCCGTTAACTCATGTTGTTGGTCCGGTACTTCCTCTAGATTGATTCTAAGCTCACTGGCAACCCTTTTAAAGAGATCCTGGAATTTCGAAAAATCGTCTGAGGGCGGTAGATGGGAGGGAAGTAATGCTTCTTCAGGCATTGCTTCAGTTTGTACTTCAGTTGTACTGGGTCAGGAGCAGGAGTTAATTGATCCTGAGAATGGGAGGGTGCCGCCAAGTGAGTCATATGATTTGGACGTTCGCGTCTCGTCTGATTGGAACAGCGGGCGTGCTGCCGAGGGAAAGATGCCCATGGGGCCCAATACTGCCATGGTGGTGGAAAAGGCATAGGTGGTGCCATCCAGGGGTTAACACACCAGGAGGCAGGGTCTCGAGGGTGGTCTGAGACAATTTTCCTGTGCCAGCAGGTGACAGGACTCCGAGGATGGAATTCTGATTGTATTGGAACATCACCCTGTAGTTCAGACTCCTCCTCAGTGGAGGAAGGCTGTTTGGACCCTGAATCATTTGTAAGGGAGAAGCAGTCTTTAAGGAAGGGCGATTGCAGCGTAGGTGACACTAGGAGGTCACTTGACTGGGTAAACTGCAGCGCTGAGGCAGCTGAAGGTGAAGGCTGATAGAATTGCTGTGAAGGAACCTGGGCTTGCACCAGAGTTCTTAGTCTTGGCTTCATGCCAAGTAGCACTGTTAATGCCGGTGCTGTAGTTGTGCTGTGCTATTAATAGTAGGCTGCGGTGCCTCGGGGGAGGGGGCCTGATTTGTGGGCACTGTGTTCATCATGGTGCCAATAGGTGCCATAATTGAGGCAGGCAACTGAAAGCCTGTTGCCTTGGCACTGGAGCCTCGCGCTGCCGCTGAAAGCACAGGCGGGTTTAACGCGGTACCAGAGGAGCCCGGCTCATCGAAAGTGCTCAGGCAGGGGAGCACCGGTAAGGAGACTGTGGATCTGACTGGAGAAGGTTTGTGTCTAAGGGCTTCTTTTGAATTTGGCAGAAGGTGTCCTCGTTTTGCTGCTTTCTTCTGCTTTTTAGAAGTGGGAGAGCTGTGGTGGTGAGCGGAGGCAAGAATCCGCGCCAAGGTCTGAGGCAGACCCTAGGGATTTTTGAAGTAAAATAAGTTTAAGTTTTATCTCCCTGTCCTTTCTCGCTCTGGAGCTTAGTTTAGTGCAGTAAGCACACTTTTGGGGAATATGGGTCTCCCCCAAACATTTTATGCACTGTGAATGTCCATCGGAGAGAGGGATAGCGTCCTTACAGGAGGAGCAGCGCTTAAAGCCTGTGGAGCCAGGCATATTTGAAGCGGCTGAGAGAACAATTTTTTTTTTTTAAACGGTAGAAAAAAGGTAGGTAACACTAACTAACAACTAACTAACTAAGAAACTGTCTAACTACAAGTTATTTTAAGATGAGGAAAGAAATTCTTTAAAGAGTCTGCTGAGCTCCGTCTCAAGCCGGGGACGGTAGAGAAGGAACTGAGGGAACCAGCCGCGTATGCTCACTAGAGGTATACTCAGAGCGGGGGCCAGGCTCTGAGCATGCATGGCCGCTATGAGTACTGCTGCAGAAATCTCCGATCAAAGGCGCAGGGGCGCACCGACACCTAGAGTGGAGCACCCACAGGGACATCTCTCAAAGAAGAACAGCTAGGTATTGTTATGTAAATGCTAAGTATGATTATTTTGGGGGATTGAGCCAGTGAGTGATTTAAAATTTATTTAAAATTTTGTAAAGCCTTTGTAAAAACTAAATTGCATTACAAATTTTCAATCTTAATATAAAGTTTATAAAGAAAATGCATTTTTTAAAAACCCTGTCACTATTGGTAGGGTGCCTTATTTGTAGATCACAGAACTGCCATAGGTAAAAAACCAAAACAACACTGAAAATTAAATCAGCAAGCAAGCACACAGCTCTACTCAAGCACACACTATTGACTTCAAATGACTTGTGGGCCTAAAGTTAAACTTGTGGGCCTAAAGTGAATAAAGTGTTTACAACATCAGGGTCTAAATTTGTATTTTTATTAAAAACTTTGAGTGGTGTGTAATGTTTGGGAACATAAAGCAAAATTGCTTCAGTGTTAAAAATCAAGTCAATTTAGACTTTCAATACGTTGATGCTGTCAACTTGTGGTATATACATAAGCGGATTTTTTAAAAAACCAACAAAAAAAACCAATTAACTTATTCGAAGCATTTCAGCTTTCTTAGACTTATGGAAGTTCAATATTTCAGAAAATAGGGTAGGTTGCAAATATAGCACAGGATGTTTGCTTGTTAATTTTGTGATTGAATTTGTACTGTTCTCCCACTACGATGTTAATGAATTTCTGGACTTGCCTTTTTAGTATAGATAATAAAACTTCTTAGTTCCTAACTGTAGTAGAATTTCAGATTTTACATAGACACTATTTCTACCAAGGCCTGATCTACACATACATTTTTGTTGGTATAACTATTTCAACTAGATTTTTGTTTTTTAACCGTGATGGTTATACCAATACAAGCCCTAATGTGGCTCCAGTAATACCAGCATAAAGGTACCTTATATTATTATAGCTTTTTCCTGTACAAGAAGTGGAATAAAGTAGACTGCTATAAGCATGTTCAGCTAGACCAGTATAGTAAAACCATTACAACATGTGTGTTGACAAGGCCTAATTAAAGAAACAAGTACAAAAAACACACTTCAGCATTGTAAGGTTATAAAACGGGAAGAAAATAAAGAACTGGAAACACGAACATTTTAAAAATCTGATTTTTTAAAAAAATGAACATTTTAAATTAAATTTTGTAAAATACCAAAGATTTTATAGTTATTTAAATCATGATTTTTATCCACCATGGTTCGAACTACAATTTAAATGCTCAACAGACAACATTATTTTCCTAGTGGGATGCCACAGACAGAAGAAGTTTAACATTCACTTCAGAAAAGTTATTCAGGCTGAATTACTGTTACTTGAACATTTCTTGCAATAAATAATTAAATACAGAGAGTTAAGCCATCTGTTCCAAGCTATTCTAGAGGGAGTGAAGGTTCAAACAATGCTGTTTCTGACATTAAAAATCACTGTTTTAATTAATCAGATATCATTTCTCGCTGGCAGCTGTAACTGAACCAACTAGGATAGTAGTGAAATCAGCCAATGAAAAGGTTTAAAATCTGCTAACAGAATGACCGGATTAAGTTCTACCACACAGCAAACACAGAGCAAAGAAGTGAAATTAATGGATTGAGACAGAAAAAATAAGAGACAGTGGGGCAGCTTCACAGCTGGTGTCCGTCACCAGAGTGAGCTGAGGACCAGACCCACTCATCAGTAATGCAAATGCTGAAGCTGAAAGCCTTGTTGGAGTTCTGTAAGGAAGTAACAGTACCACATCTGCCCTAGGGACTTACCAGCATAGTATCTGAGCACCTCACAGTCTTTAATGCATTTATCCCCACAACACCCATGTGCAAGACACCTTTGGTAATCTGGCCCCAAGCAACTTGCCCATGGTCACGCAGGAAGTTGGTGTCAGAGCACAGAAGTGAACCTGGGTGCTCCCAAGTGCCAGGACGGAGCTCTTAAGAACTTCCCTTCTTCTCAGTGTGGGGAAGACACGGCAGCTAACCAGGCCTGCCAACCTTTGTATTCTCTCACTGAGCTACTGGCAAAGTCTGAAATACAGCTTTGTAGCAATTAACTACATCTCAAGATTCAAGTCATCTGTGTCAGCTGCTCTAGGACTGAGACTGAAATAAAAGCCCAAAGAGTGAATCTAGCCTACTGAGCGTGCACAATGTCAGACCCCCATGTTTTGCCAGTAAACACAGCTCCCTGTAGGTTTACAACTCCTCTTTTCACACATTTGTCATATCCGTCAGTTCAGCTGTCTATTGCTCTGGTACCTCTTTGCCATGTTATGGTGGCTGGATCAATATCCAATCTCACAAATTTTTTTCTCTCTTCATCCGTCAATGTCCCAGGGTCAGTTTTCTCAATACCCAATTTCTAGGGGGAGGAAAGGGGAAAAATAAATAGTCAAAAGGTTGAAGGAAATGAATCTTTATTAAAATGATGAGTCTTCATGCAGCAGGTTTTCCCATTTTCAGTAATAAAAGGAGGGAGAGGGTGCCACTATAGAGCTACTTTTCCCTGCATAAAGCAGCAGTAGAGAATCTGTTTTCTGAAGCACAGAGTGCTATTAGGCAATTGCAAATTCTGTCAGAGGGAAATGCACATAATACAGTCCCTCCCACCAGAGCGGGTGTCAAATGTCAACACAGGTACAAGACAGCCAGCAACATTTTAAAGAGGAAGGGAAGCCCCCTCCATCAGCATCCCTAAGAAATCATGCAAAGCTTTACCTTATGTGGCAGGTTCTAACCACAAGTCTCATCTGTTTACACTGGATTTCTCATTACTTGGCCTGCAGCCACTGCACAATGCCATAAGTATTAAAACACTGCTTCCTCAGCATGCTAGATACAGTGCACAAAGGAGGCATTAAACAATTCAGTCACAAGACAGTTAACATCCCAGAAAGTGCTGCCTGAAGACCAGGAACTTATTGAAGATAGGCAATTTGCCAAGATGCCTAACTGAAAGAGGCATTATCTCATGGAGTCCAATTCACATGTAAGCTTAGAAATGAGTGAAGCGATGGAACTGATTTAGGAACAGCAAGCATTTTATTTATACAGCACAGCCCTATGTGTCCCCAGAAGAGAGCCAAGAGGGACAGGTTCTCCTCTGTCGCTCTCCTGAGCACCAGGGGTTCTCAGAGCCAGCAGGACTCTCCTTTTGCCAGTTTTAGCATCCTCTTCACACCTCCACATTATAGCCAGCAGCGCTGTGGCAGCAGAGGACTGGTAAGGGCTCCCTGCAGAGCCTGTCAGTAACACTCCATATAATAGGCCTGAGTGCTTGATGTGACATAGCCCAGCAAAGGAGGAGAGACTGAAACAGGCAATCAAACATGAGTATCACATGGTGGAGACATTACAGCCAGTTAACGATACAAAGATGTAGAGTCCCCACAATCAGACTGTTGTTCTTGCCCTCCCAATGGACACCTGTTCTGGATGTACAACGTAAAAGTAGTTGTGCAATTCTGAGTGCCTCAGGCTATGTTAATAGGAAGGCCAACTGATAAACCAGCAGACAACTCCAATAACTTCCTCTGAACCTACCTACCACCTAGATGATCTTGTTCCTACTGTGAAATGGAATTGCTAGTGACCAGGAACACACGCTGGCCCATGTTTTTTTTGCTGAGCATTAGACAAACGATGCCATTTGCATCCCAAGTTCTAGTCATTGAAATGATCATTGAACAGCTGTGTGCCTAGATGAGTATTCAATGGAGTATTTTTCCATGTAAAAACTGACACACAGAATGTAAAAATAAAGCACATCTCTCCTTTTTTGCTCAGTTTGTATTAAAATACAACTTCCAGTCGCTCACGTTCAGAAGGCTGTGGTTTTGTGTTCACTGCCACAATAAATACCACAGCAAGAAACGTTCATCTTCAGTCATGACTATGTATTTGAAGGAGGTCCTTGGGGCAAGGACTATTTATTTCTGACTTATGCTGCATCAAGGACACTGAAATAACAGTAGATTATTTATAAGGGGCCCTTGTTTCTTCCTAATTTACTTGTAGTTTACTTATTCACTGAATAGTGTATAAAGTTAGACTGAAACCTCTTCAAGGACAGGGCTGTGACATGTCTTTAACTGGATTGTGGGGTAATGCATTTTTGCATGCTGCATAAATAAATACCAACACACAGATCAATGCAAGAGTTTTGTAATTTATCTTTTCACAGGGTAAAGAGGACGCATACAGAACAGCACTAGAAACCTAACAGGCTGATCAACTCACCTGCAGTCTTCGGATCTGAATATCAGAGAACTTCCTAACACCACTGATCGAAGGCACCAAGCGGGTATAAAGAGCCTTGAAGAATGAGATACAATTAGCAGCTGCAGGGTATCCAAAAAATCTTGGTAAAATAGACTGTGTTCAACACAACACAGAACAGAACAGAATCAACCACGTCATCTCTTACCTGATCAGACTGAGTTTGCTCGTGGAACATGCGAGCATCGATAGCTGCAGCTACTAGGTTATTGGCTGCTGTGATGGCGTGGATGTCACCTGTCAGGTGAAGGTTAAACTATAGGAAAAAATGGACATCAGTTATTTCACTCTTCTTTTACTTTTTCTTTTTTTTTTTTTGGTAGTTTGTTATAGCCAGATGGAAAGTGAAATATTAATAGCAATGTTACCGGGGGAGTGGTGGGGGGAAATTGTTCTGTGCAATGTGTGGAACAGAAGATGGAATTTGTCTAAAACAGAAACATGCCACCCCCACATTTATGTCATTTTACAAACTTCCTGGACGAAGTGTTCAAAATGAATTTCTCATAGAAAAGTCAGTTCCCCCAGCTCTGCCAGGATCACACAGACGATGGAAAAACATGGCTATACTGCTTTGTTGTTACCTTCATTTCAGACACATGATCTGATTTGTGCAGCATAGTGGGATTAGAGGTTAGGATTTATAGCTGCTTCTTCTGGGCTTAGCATATAAAAATGGAGGTGGGGGGAGAAGGGGATGCAGTTAGGGAAATTATGCATAGCAGGAGTGAAATGAAGAAGGGAGATGGTGTTAGAGAAGTCAGAAGATATGACAGCAAGAGCCACAAAATCTTAATCCCATAGACTCCGGAAACCTCAATTATTAAGGCCTTAAAATGGACAGACGGCTGAAAAACAGAGTAACTGACACTGGATAGCCATGTACTAATCACCAGAGCCAATCTTATTCTAATACACAAATATGTGCAATTGCTTATTGCCTTATTTTGCACCTCTCGTTTTAATGTTCTCTACTGGCTAAATTCTTCCTCGGCTGGAGATTGCTTGCAAAAGGTATCCACCAATATCTCAGAGCCTGTACTGTGATGAATAGCTCCATGGACTTGCAATTTTTTTTTAAATAAAATCATGTTTTGATTTAAAAAACCCCCCCAAGATTAGAACTGGTCTTAATACCACAGAGGTCAGAGACAGATCTTACCTATCTAGTCTGTTTTCCTGTCACAGCAGGATTGTCCCTCATTATTTTATATGTTTTGGCCAGTCTAGTTAAATGTCCCAAGTGACTGGGCTTCCACAGCTTCCATTGGGAGATTATTTTTCCTTCCTTGAATTCACTAACATACCCCTTGGCACTATGCTAATTAAATCTTTGCCTGCTTTCACATTTACATCTTTTGTGGACCGGAGACATGAATCTTTCCCTATAGTCCCCTTATCAATTCTGCTGATCTTCCTTGAATGCCTTCCAATGTGTCACTCTATTTCTAGCTCAAAGAGCAAATAGCATATTCTATGTGCAGTAACACAAGAGACATTGTCTTCTAACTCCATGCCCTATGAAGTTATGTGTATGGATGCAGCCTCTCCCTGCCCCCCTGCCAATAAACAAACAAATCATATTACCTTTGCCACTGCCATATCGCATTGCATATTCCTGTCTAATCTGCTGGCCACTAGCACTGCTACGTTTTGGCCTTACTGCTTTCCAAGTTTCCCTTACCCATTGTATATTAATAATCAGACATAATTATGTAGAAGTAGCACACAGAAATAGTCTGTTCCTGAGATTGTAAACAGTCATTGACAGTGCTACTGAACGCTCTTCCCCCTTAGATCTAAAAGTGCTTTGCAAAGGAGGGCCATTGTTACCCCCATGCTACAGATGAGAAATTGAAGCATATAGAATTAAAATGATTTGCTTATGGTCGCGCAGTGAATCAGTAGTAGAAATGGCAAGGCAACTGAGTTCTCCTGATTCCTAGTACTATACCCTATCCACTGATCCACGCAGCCTTCCATTTAAAACAATGGAAGATTAACTCCCTCTGTCCTTAAAATATCTTTGCTGAAAGAAGGTCAATACCCATTCTCAGACTTTGATCTCACTAAAAACAAGATTTCCAAGAAATTAACTGACTACAGCAGCTCTCACCAGGGTTGAACATTACACACTCAATAAGGTCTTGTGTCAAAATTACCTCCTCCATGGGGATAACCTGCGAATATCCACCACCTGCAGCTCCACCTATAAAAAGGCATAGAATGAAGTAATGAAACCATGCTGACTAATGCCTCCTTAGCTTTGAGCGCATTTGCTTAGCCATTTTTAAAATGTCTTTATTATTGAACAAGTATGACTGAAATCCAGCACATCATTTAGTGTGAGTGCATCCAAAACTTGCTTTCTTTCTAAAGAAATTAGATTATCTCCCCACATGTATGTGTAACTCTAAATGACCTCAGTGGGGATTACGCACCTCTACACAGAAACAGAAAACACTCTATCAAGAATTGAAATTTCTAGAACACCCATCGGCTGAATGTGCCTTTCCTGCTGCTCTTCCATCCAGCATGAACGGCGATCAATATGATGCTGCCAAGTCATACCTTTTATGCCAAAGGTTGGTCCCTGAGAAGGCTGTCGGACACAGGCAAACACATTTAGCTTGAGATGTGCTCCTAAGGCCTGAGCCAGGCCTATCGTAGTGGTGCTTTTCCCTTCTCCTAGGGGTGTAGGTGTTATGCTGCAATACACAACACAGGATATGCAATAGAATACTTGAGACCAAGAACTTAGCAAGATTCAAAATGGGATTGGATGTTTAATGGATGACAAAGAATATGCAGAGTAAACGCTAAAACGTATTTTGGAAGGGGTATAAGACCTCATGCTTCAGTGCTCAAGACAGCCTCTTATAGTCAGAGTTCAGGATGAGTCCTAGAGCTTGTCTACACTGGTGCAGACCAGAGGGGTGTAAATTTTCATTGACACGAGTGTGTCGTGAACTAACTGGCCTGTGTGCACCCTGCTGGTGAATACTAGAAGTACAGGAACTCCTCACTTAATGTTGCAGTTATGTTCCTGAAAAATGCAACTTCAAGCAAAATGATGTTAAGCAAATCCAATTTCCCCACAAGAATGAATGTAAATGAGGGGGATAGGTTCCAGGGAATTTTTTTCACCAGATTTTTTTTTCTTTCTCTTTCTCTTTCTCTCTCTCTTTCTCTCTCTCTCTCTCTCTCTCTATATATATATATATATATACATACACACACACACACACACACAGAGTATAAGTTTTAAACAAACAATTTAATACTGGTACACAGTGATGATGATTGTGAAGCTTGGTTGAGGTGGAGGAGTCAGACGGTGGGATATTTCCCAGGGAATGCCTTACTACTAAATGAACTAACAATTGACTGAGCCCTCAAGGGTTAACTCTCACAACACTCTACAAGGCAACAGGAAAGGAGGGAGGGCAGACAGGGACACAAACCCTGTGTGTGAGAGAAAATGCGCACTTCTCCTTTAAGTAGCTGACCCCAGGCTGAAGTACACTGCCTTGTTAATTAAATAAGCTTGCTGAGAGGGCAGCTACTGCCTAGAAGCTACCTCCCTCCATCACGTGTCCCCCTCAACCCCCCCACAGCTCTGTGGAAGATGGGGTAAGCGGGTTGCAGGAGCAGGGGGAGACACCCTGACATTTGCCCCCTTCCCCCTTCCCCTGCACAGCAAGCAGGAGTTTCTGGGAGCAGCTCCAAGGCAGAGGGCAGGAGCAGCACATGGCAGCGTGGGGAGGGACAGCTGCTGCACAGGGAACTTAGGGGAAGCTGATAGGGGGGCTGCTGGTCTACCCCAGTTCCAACCACCCACCAGCTAGCTGCAACCGGCTGCTCTTCCTGCAAGCAGTGGACAAAACAGGCAGCTGCCAAACGATGTTAGAAGGGAGCATTGCACAACTTTAAACGAGCATGTTCCCTAATTGATCAGCAACTTAATACTGAAACAACGTTAACTGGGACAACTTTAAGTGAGGAGTTATTGTACCTTAGTGTGTACTGACACAGTCTCATTTCAAACAGTACTATGTTAACATGCACTAGGGAACTTCTACTGCTCACCAGCAGGGTGCACACAGTCCAGTTAATTCATACTAACATGTCACACACTAAAATTTACACCCCTCTGGTGTGGGCAAATGCAAGGTGCAGACAAGCCCCAAGTGTGAAGCCAGTTTATCCTACTGCAGCAGTTTTACACCACCCTTTGAAGCCTCTAGTGCCAGCCACCGTCAGACAGGATACTGAACTAGATGGACTCTGGGTCCGATCCAATTCCTATAGATTGCTCCAAGTTGCCTCCAACATTCTTAAAACTGTAGGGCAAAGCAACAAGGCTCCAAAACCCTCCCTCAGAAATTCTACACCCCAATATCACCTTTAAGGAAGGAACAACCTACCCTGTTACGACAACATATTTGCCATCTGGCTGGTCCTTCAGGCGTTTGAGAGTTGACAGCAGGACTTTGGCTTTGGTCTGACCGTAGAGCTCCACCTCCTCGGAGAGCAAGCCAACTTCTCTAGCGAGATGACCAATGCGCTTGGGTACGCAAGATCGAGATACCTCAATGTCACTTTAAGAAAAGAGGTAGGTGAATCAAATTTGCTGAAGCATGAAACTGCCTTCTTCCTGACAGGTATAGCCCACAGGCACCCAACGCAGGATTTAAAAACTGAAATCTCTAAGCTTTACAGCTAAAGAAGTCAATCTGCCCAAAGAAGTCCTCTCAGCCCATTGTAGTATGGGTAAGGGCATCTCCCAAGTCAGCTTTGCTACTGATGCCTGTTACTTGGGAATTTTCTAGTCTTTCCTGGGACATTTCAAACACTTCCAAGTGTTTGTTATTAGCAGGAGCTGTAACTCAACAACTCTTATCTCAAGGTGCTCTTGTTCTCAGACTTCAGCTCTCCCAAGGCAAAGAAAGGCATCTTGTTACTTGCTGCTTCAGCCATTATGCATCTAACTGGCCCTAGCAATCTCTGGCTTGCAGGAGGGCTGAGAAGATTAGCGTTTGTACAGAGCTTTGAGGCCTTGATTCAGGAAAATATTTAAGTCCCACTGAAGTCCATCAATGTGACGTATGGCCATACATAATACTTTGCTGAACTGGGGTCTCCATGTGTAAATGGCTACATAGGTGTAGTAGTACTGCTCTGTGGCGGCATCACTGCCCTTAAAAGCAGCTTGCCATTATCATACAATTATCCATATTTTAAAAACTACGATGTTGCCACCTGCATATTGGCCCAGCACCATAAATTGCATTGTTGTACACAACGAGGTCTCTGTCCTGGAGCATGATGTGTGTCCGTCTGGAGCCCTGATGCCACCGATGGGGCTCAGACAGGCAAAGGAGCCTGATCGCACATGTCATTCTGCAGGATTGGACTGGAATGCTTTCCTCTGCAAAATGCTGGGAATTTTAAAAATGAGAATGAACTCAAGTAGTCACCCTCTTACCTACAAACCTGCCATGGGAATTCCCATACACAGCCCAAAAGAACACACAGAACAGGAACACGACGTTACTAGATAGCCAGCGGTAGTTTATTTGAAGTGTTACCTTGGCACAGGAGTCCGTAAGCTGAGCTGGTTGTACTGGATGCTCCATTTCCCAGGTTGGAACTGCTCTAGAAAACGTTGTGCACTCTCAACTGTGCTCTAAACGTGCATAAAAAGGTTCAGTTTACAAATGTTGCAACACGTTGGTTAACAAACACAGGTCCAGAAAGGACTGCCCAGCTCCCTCCTTTTTATCTCAGACAGCGACCAATGCTAATCTCTGATTAAAGCCATTTATTTCCATTTTTCAATGAGACTTTTTGAAATGCTTACACTGGACTTATTTCCTCCCCATTCACCCTATTTCCTCCCCCCTCACCCAAAGGCAGGCAGGGGCCACCGTAGCTGTAGGCAAACTAGGCACCTGCCTAGGGTGGCAGAGTCAAACCTGAGCAGCGCAATGACCCCGTGCACCTGGTTGCAATGTCACTCACTTACATTTAACCCAGCCACACACTCCTGTCTTGGCAGAGCGGCGGCCAGGCCACATTTAAGTGTCATTGAGACCTGGCACTTGCCCCCTGCCATCATAACCACCAAACCGTCAGAAGGCTTGCTGCACCCCCTAGAAAGTCCTACGCCCCCATTGCCCCCCACAGCTGAGAATCTCTGTTCTAGGCAGTAGGAGGGGGCAGCCCCTTCAAGTTTTGCCTAGGATGGCTGATTGTCTTGAGCAGCCTCTGAAGGCAGGTGCTATGCTACTGCTATCTTTCTTGTGCCACTTCATGGCTTGTTTTAAAATGACAGCTAGCGCTCCCTAAGAGCGCCCCCCCAGTGAAGCCTCTTTAGCCCACTGTCCAGGCACTCTGGGTTCCTGAGCAGACCCGGCCATAGGCCAAATGGCACCCCAGGCAAGGAGAATCTTCAGCACCCCCCCTCCATCTGTTAAACTTTTGAATACCTTATTTTTTATTGCACTTGTAGCCCATTTCATGACTTTGATGCACGATGTGCATGCATGATTTATCCCTGTCATATGAGACGATAAACCTGCACACTAGGATCTGTAAATCTGTATTTAGTCATGCCATATATAAGCAAATAAAAATATTCATTTCCTCTAAGCTTACAGGAACTTTAAATTTTAAGAATAACGGAAACGTACCAACATGAAGAAATTGAACTGGGCACCACAATCGGGTGGACCAGTATTAAATAGTGTTACAGCAGGTGACAGCCTCAGAACATTAACCCTAGCTCTTTAGTTCAAAAGGTTGTTTTTCTTGCCTTTACCCTCATGAACTGAAGCATAGCTTCTCATTAAATACACCTCTACCCCAATATAATACTGTCCTCGGGATCCAAAAAAATCTTACCACGTTATAGGTGAAACTGCATTATATTGAACTTGCTTTGATCTGCCGGAGCGCACAGGCCTTCTCCCCTGCAGCACTGCTTTATCGCGTTATATCCGAATTCGTATTATATCGGGGTAGAGCTGTTTGCTCTTTATTAGTCGCTGCTTACACTCTTCAAGTCTTACAATACAAGTACCCTTTTACAATTACACAATATCACAGCTGGGGCTCTCACTTCATTCTCATCTCACTGACTGACTGGTGACTCCCCACCCCTTATATACCCACGAGGGCATGGCTGACAACATTCCAGGAGGTTCAATGAAAGCGTAGTTCTCGGAAAGTCTGGAAGGTTCCACCAGATTCTACAAAGGTCTGGATCATTCTAGGAGGTTAGTGAAAAGGGAATCCACATACAGAATGAAACATTTTACTTCAAACAAACATTCTATTTTCCCTTTTGTTTTTAACAAAAACAGCTTCCCAAGCCCGGCGGGACCCCAAATCTGGCGCCCCAGGCAGTGACCTGTCTCTAAATCCAGTCCTGTTCCTGGGAGTCATGAACCATCTCCCAACAAGCTAGAGCTGCAGTCCCCCTGCACTGTTGAAACTCTCCTCTGGAGGCGGGGGAGACGACGACTTTCCTCTGCCAGGATTCTAGCGAATTAAGCCCACTGCAAACCTGGATTGCTTTTCACAGCATCAGGAAGAGGGCATGCAAGTCACCAGGCTAGTGATACTGGAAATCACTCAACTCTTGGGACAAACCCCATTAGGTAACATGATGTCAGTGAAGTCACAAGCAAAGAGACAGCGAACAAAACCTCAAACACACACAAGTAGCACACACACAAAGCCGTGTAAGGGCATTTCTTTGGGACGTTTGACCAGCGGCCTAACTCCTCCCAGGCACTCTCACACCCCCAGAAATGCCCACTGTTATTTACTGTGTGTTAATTGGCGTATCATACAAATGCACAAAAAGGACAGGCAGGACACATTCCATCTGCGGTTCACATACCTGCATTAGCATGGCCACAGTCATAGGTCCCACACCACCAGGGACGGGGGTGATGTATGAAGCTCTTTCCTTCGCTGCGCTGTAAGCCACATCTCCTACTACTGTTTTCCCATTGGGTTTTGTACTGTCTGGGAGGGGGGAGATAAAGTTATGCGCAGAGCATTTCACTGAAACAAAAAAGAGACTGAACTCCCACTGAGACAAGGGCTCGCACACATTGAAATAAAAGTTCAGCCATACGGCAAGCAGCAAAGAGATAAAATGATCAAGCTGGAAAAAGGTAGATTTCTTTGTTTCCCAAAGGGTAATTTTAGGGCTTGTGAACTCAGACTGGATCAATAGCACTATCTACCCAAAGAGCAGGTAGAACACAGGCAGTCTACTTCCTTGAGGGTGCTGGGGCTTCCTTAAAGGGACATGTAACCTGGGAAATTTCATAGAAGGCTCCAGATCACATGGTGCTTCTGGGAAAGGAAGGGAAGGACCATGTGCTCACAAAGTCCTGGCTTTGTGGGTGCAGAAGGGGCAGCTGAGGTGTGGAACTTGGGGGAAGGGATAGCTCAGTGGTTTGAGCTTTGGATTGCTAAACCCTGGGTTGTAAATTCAATCCTTAAGGGGGCCACTTAGGGATCTGGGACAAAAATTGGTTCTGCTAGTGAAGGCAGGGGCTGGACTCAATGACCTTTCAAGGTCCCTTCCAGTTCTAGGAGATAGTTATAATAATTAGAGATATACCTAAACTCACCAACTCATTTAGCCCCCCATACAGCTGTTGGAAATTGTCCTGAATTGGAAGTACAGCTTTCAGTCAGACTGGAAGCAGTGAGGGGTGGGAGAGAAACATATTTTCTAGCAATAAGAAGCTACATTTCCCTTTGCTCTTCATATTTAGATTAAATTAGATTTCCTGCATTTCAGAGCAAGCCGAGGCTCTGATCTGTTCTGCACTTAAGTGATTACATACTGTGAAGTGTGGCACATGACTTAAAAATACGAGATGGAATTAGGTAGAACATTTAATCTTGCCAGCATGCTATAAATAATGACACAGGAGCTGAAACTGAATACTAATAGCCCAGTTTATAACACGAGTTACAATTCAACTTCAACCATTAAGAGCAAGTATCATGCCACACATTGGTTGACTTACATTGAAGAAATTCACCACTCTTTAGAGAGAGGACAGTTTTCCATTTTTATTTTTTTCCCCAGTTTCTTGCTTTGTTCAAATGGCTGGCCAGCAATACTGCAGTATCACTAGATTAGTGTCCAGTCAAATTAAACTTGAAATACAACTTAATCCTCCTCCTCCACTTAAACATCTTAAACTTCTATTTCTCTAATTAGTCTCTCCTCTCTATTTGGCAAAGGTTAATCACCACTCCCTACTCTTCCCCATAAATAAATGGTCCAGAATCCAATATGTTTTGGGATTTTTTTACTTCACTGTGTATTAAGTGAGGCTGGCAGGGAGGTTCACCTGTCTGGAGACAGAACTCATTCACCTACTCAGCAGAGGAACTCAATTTTAGGTGTAGCACACCAAAATGGTGGCTTTCACATTCTCTGCAAGAGTGGTAGATGTTTACTTCAGTGATTTAGAACGCAGAGGACATTACATGAAGAGGGATGTAACATCTGGTCTGAAAGAAATTCCCAGTTTATCTCAAAGCAAGAAATCAGAAATGTTTAATTTTTTAATAAACCAGAAAGAAATCTCAGTTAAGCAGTATTATAACCAGAGGGCCACATTTCACCCTCGGTTGCTCTTACGCAGCTCCATGCACTTCAATGTGGCTGTACAACAAGAATGTTGGACAGAATATAATCAAAAGCTTTAATACTATTAAAAAAATATAAAACAAGAGAAAAATTGAAAGGGAAGTCAAAATAAAAGCAACTAAAGTCAACACTAATTCTACAACCACTGTTACTGAGGACTAGCAGTTTTGAAGTTTTGCTACATATGTGTGTTAAGTGACAAGTTTCCTTCTTGTGTTCAAAGTTTGAACCATGTCATGGCTGTTAAATCCTGTTTCTACAGCAACTGTTAGTAATCTGTCATCTTGCTGCCTGAGCTACAGAACAATTCATCCTCCCATCCTGAAGTGTAACTTGATTCGGAATGCAAAAGGCAAATAATGTAATTACATTTTCTTCTAAGGATGCCAAGGACTACAAATCATACCAGCAACAAAGCCTCATTCCTGAGAACAAAATCAAACAATTGATAAATTATGCACTCAAAACAAAACATCCTAATCTGGGTCTGATACACAGGCAAGCCAGAAAAGCACATTTTATTCTCTATTGTGAAGCTAAGTCTGCAAGATAATATAAATGAAGAGGAAACAGTGACTATTTGACCAGCTTTAAAATTTTTCCCCTCTTGTGTGCCAAGAAGTGGTCAGTTAGAGGATCTTTTATTGTCTGTTCTTCCCAGTCATCCTTTAACCCACCTCTCCACTATACATCCCACCACACACACACACACACACACACACACACACACACACACTGCATCTTCCTAAACATACAACAGATTTGCTTTACTGCTAAAATATCAGAGGACAAAAAAGTTCAACAGCTAGAGGTCAAAGAAACTACATGGTGACATTTTATAGATATGAGACTACAAGGCCCCTTCCCAGAGTTCACAGTCAAATCTGCACACCTGAAAGTGAACTGCTCGTGTCTCATAGACACATAGATTCTAGGGTCAGAAGGGACCAATGTGATCATCTAGTCCGACCCCCTGCACAAAGCAGGCCACAGAACCCTACCCATCCACTTCTATAACAAACCCCTAACCTATGTCCGAGTTATTGAAGTCTTCAAATTGTGGTTTGAAGACCTCAAGCTGCAGAGAATCCACCAGCAAGTAATCCATGCCCCACGCTGCAGAGAAAGCTGAAAAACCTCCAGGGCCTCTGCCAATCTGCCCCGGAGGAAAATTCCTTCCCGACCCCAAATATGGCAATCAGCTAAACCCTGAGCATGTGGGCAAGACTCACCAGCCAGCACTCAGAAAAGAATTCTCTGCAGTAACTCAAATCCCATCCCATCCAACATCCCATCACCGACCACTGGGCATACTTATCTGCTGATAACCAAAGATCAATTGCCAAAATTAGGCTATCCCATCATACCATCCCTTCCATAAACTTATCAAGCTTAGTGTTAAAGCCAGATATGTCTTTTGCCCCCACTACTCCCCTTGGAAGGCTGTTCCAGAACTTCACTCCTCTAATGGTAAGAGACCTTCGTCTAATTTCAAGTCTAAACTTCCTACTGTCCAGTTTATACCCATTTGTTCTTGTATCTACACTGATACTAAGCTTAAATAATTCCTCTCCCTCCTTAATATTAATCCCTCTGATATATTTATAAAGAGCAAGCATATCCCCCCTCAGCCTTCTTCTGGCTAGACTAAACAAGCCAAGCTCTTTCAGTCTCCTTTCATATGACAGGTTTTCCATTCCTCGGATCATCCTAGTAGCCCGTCTCTGAACCTGTTCCAGTTTGAATTCATCCTTCTTAAACATGGGAGACCAGAACTGCACACAGTATTCCAGGTGGGATCTCACCAGTGCCTTATAACACGGTACTAACACCTCCTTATCTTTGCTGGAAATACCTCGCCTGATGCATCCTAAAACCGCATTAGCTTTTTTAACGGCCATATCACATTGGCGGCTCATAGTCATCCTGTGATCAACCAATACCTCAAGGTACTTCTCCTCCTCTGTTGCTTCCAACTGATGTGTCCGCAATGTATATCTAAATTCTCATTATTAATCCCTAAGTGCATGACCTTGCACTTTTCACTATTAAATTTCATCCTATTGCTATTACTCCAGTTTACAAGGTCATCCAGATCTTCCTGTATGACATCCCGGTCCTTCTCCGTGTTAGCAATACCCCCCAGCTTCGTGTCATCCGCAAACTTTATTAGCACATTCCCGCTTTTTGTGCCAAGGTCAGTAATAAAAAGGTTAAATAAGATTGGTCCCAAAACCGATCCTTGAGGAACTCCACTAGTAACCTCCTTCCAGCCTGACAGTTCACCCTTCAGTACGACCCGTTGTAGTCTCCCCTTTAACCAGTTCCTTGTCCACCTTTCAATTTTCATATTGATCCCCATCTTTTCCAATTTGACTAATAATTCCCCATGTGGAACCATGTCAAATGCCTTACTGAAATCGAGGTAAATTAGGTCTACCGCATTTCCTTTGTCTAAATAATCTGTCACCTTCTCAAAGAAGGAGATCAGGTTGGTTTGGCACGATCTACCTTTAGTAAAACCATGTTGTAATTTGTCCCAATTACCATTGACCTCAATGTCCTTAACTACTTTCTCCTTCAAAATTTTTTCCAAGACCTTACATACTACAGATGTCAAACTAACAGGCCTATAGTTACTCGGATCACTCTTTCTCCCTTTCTTAAAGATAGGAACTATGTTAGCAATTCTCCAGTCGTATGGTACAACCCGAGTTTAACGATTCATTAAAAATTCTTGCTAACAGGCTTGCAATTTCATGTGCCAGTTCCTTTAATATTCTCGGATGAAGATTGTCTGGGCCCTCTGATTTTGTCCCATTAAGCTGTTCAAGTTTGGCTTCTATCTCAGATGTGGTAATATCCACCTCCATATCCTCATTCCTGTTTGTCATCCTTCCATTACCCCTACGTTCCTCAATAGCCTTATTAAAGACTGAGGCAAAGTACTTATGTAGATATTGGGCCATGCCTAGGTTATCCTTAACCTCCTTTCCATTCTCAGTGTTTAGCGATCCCACTTCTTTCTTTGTTTTCTTCTTATTTATATGGCTATAGAACCTCTTACTATTGGTTTTAATTCCCTTTGCAAGGTTCAACTCTACTTGGCTTTTAGCCTCTCTCTCACTTTATCCCTACATGTTCTGATCTCACTAAGGTAGCTTTCCTTGCTAATCCCACCCTTCTTCCACTCCTTGTAGGCTTTCTGCTTTTTCTTAATCACCTCTCTGAGATGCTTGCTCAGCCAGCTTGGTCTACAACTCCTGCCTATGGTTTTTTCCCCTTTCTTGGGATGCAGGCTTGTGATAGTTTCTGCAGCTGCGACAAAGTAATTCCAGGCCTCCTCCGCATTTAGATCCACAAGTTCTTCAGTCCAATCCACTTCCCTAACTAATTTCCTTAATTCTTTAAAGTTAGCCCTTTTGAAATCAAAAACCCTAGTCCCAGATCTATTTTTGTTTATCCTTCCATCTAGTTTGAACTGAATTAGCTCATGATCACTCGAACCAAGGTTGTCCCCTACAACCATTTCTTCTATGAGGTCCTCACTACTCACCAAAACCAAATCTAAAATGGCATCCCCTCTTGTTGGTTTTTCAACTACTTGGTGAAGGAATCCATCAGCTATCACATCCAGAAAAATCTGAGCCCTATTATTCTTGCTAGCACTTGTCCTCCAGTCTATATCTGGGAAGTTAAAGTCTCCCATGATCACACATTTCCCATTAGTGTTTACCTCATTTAAAACATTAAAGAGGTCCCTATCCGTATCCAAATCAGATCCCGGCGGTCTGTAGCACACCCCAAGCACTATCTCAGGGGAGGCTCTAGTAGCTCTCTTTCCCAGTGAGATTTTTGCCCAGACAGACTCTGTCTTGTCCATTCCATCACTTCTTATTTCTTTACAGTTAACCTCCTCATTGATGTACAATGCTACTCCACCACCTTTGCCTTTATTTCTGTCTTTCCTAAACAGCACATAGCCTTCAATACCCGTACTCCAGTCATGACTACTATTCTACCATGTTTCTGTTATCCCTATAATATCCGGTTTCACTTCCTGCACCAGTAGCTCTAGTTCCTCCATTTTGTTCCCTATGCTCCTCGCATTAGTGTACAGACATCTTAATTTTTGCCATTTGGCTTCACTCACATTCTTTACCCTGTTAGGCACGGACATTCTACCACCAGCATCATCTGTTAGTCTGCTATCTACACTACCCTTCCTCCTTATGCCAATTCTTCTGTCCACGGCTGTATCCCCTCTTACTTTGTTTACTTCCCTCTCAAGGTTAAATTCTGGCGTGGAGATCTCCTGAACATCTCCCAACCATCTCCCCCAAATTTCTAGTTTAAAGCTCTCTTAATCAGGCGGCGAGCCTCCATCCTAGAAGTCTATTTCCCTCCTTACTGAGGTGAAGTCCATCTCGAGAGAACAGTCTTCTGTCCGTAAATGCTTCCCAATGGCCATACATCCCAAAGCCCTCCTTATAGCACCACTGCCTGAGCCATCTGTTGATCGCCATAATCTTGTTACATCTTTGTTGCCCTTCTCTAGGAACCGGCAGAATCCCACTGAAGATCACCTGAGCCTCGATTTCCTTAGGCGTCTTCCCCAGTCTGGCACAGTCTCCCTTGATACACTCCAGAGAGTATCTAGCCGCATCATTTGTTCCTACATGAAGGACAATCAACGGATTCTTCCCTGCTCCTGCTAGAATCCTTTTCAGCCTCAGGTCCACATCCTATATCTTAGCACCTGGCAGACAGCACACCCTTCTGTTCTCCCGATCAGCTCTAGTCACAGGCCTGTCTATTCTTCTCAGTAAGGAGTCTCCAATCACGTAGACCTGCCTTTTCCTGGTGACAGTGTGGTTCGCTGGTCTATGCCCCGCACCCACTGCCTGCAAGTCCTCTCGATTCCTATTCCCCCTTGCAATCCTCCTGGGCCTCATATTTGGTGTTGCCTCCATTGACTCCTCCCCTCCTCTTGTAGGACTATCAGCTCTTCTCTTTTTCCTTGCCCTCTCCCCTTCAGCGGCCACCTGCTGTGCCCCTTCTTCATTTTCCAACTCTGCAAACCTGTTCCTGAGTTCTGTTTCTCCTTCACTGGCCCATCTTTTCCTCTGCCTGGTTCTCTTAGTCACATGCTTCCACCGTCCACTTTCCTCACCCAGCAGTCTCTCCTCTGAATTCTTTGGTCCTGCTTCCATCTGCATGTCTGAGCTTACCCCTTCAGCCCCTCGTGTCTGTGCTCCATCATCTGCTCAAACCCCCTCCTAAACTCAACCAGAGTTTCCACCTGCATCTCCAGTCCTCAGATCTTTTCTTCCATCAGCTCTATCAGGCGGCACTTCATGCAAGATAAAAGACTCAACATCTGGAAGGACAAAGTGACCGAGGTGATATCTTTTACTGGACCAACTTCTGTTGGTGAAAGAGACAAGCTTTCGAGCTACACAGAGCTCTTCTTCTGAAAGTCAGTTGTAAAGATATTCGCTGTTGGATGCTACTGCTGTACAATTTCACAGAGCCCGACTGATTCCTCAGCGAGTTAGCTCTGCACAGGGACATGCAACCATCTAACTCAATGTTTCCTTGAAGTTCTTTCTAGCAGGCCAGGGCAGGATGTTGCTTGGTCTTCTCCTTTGCTGCGGCAATCTGCTTGTCCAGTTCCTAAATTCATGGATTCCAAATAGTTGACTGAGGTTCAAGGACACCCAACACAGGGGATCTCTGACACACCTCATCTTCCAGCTCTCCCATCCCACACAAACAGAGGCTCCCCAGGACCTAGAACTATCCCTTAAAGGAGGGTTCCAAACTGTGGAAAGAAAGCTGTGTAAGCAAGAGTGCCCTGTGGGAATTTTTTTTGAAAGAGGGCAAAGACTATGCTGATTCTGTGGCCCACACCCAGTACTGCCCTTCTGTCCCCTCCCCACAGCACAGAGGATTTCTGCAGGGCTGGAATTATGCAAATGAGGTTGCACTCCCCCCATCTCCATCCTTTGGGGCAGGATTTGCTGCATCCCAGCCCTCCCCACCTAGGGAGACCAGTTATAATACAATACACAGTACTGAAGCCAAACAGCTTTTATCAGTCCCAGAGCTGCAATTCACATTCTCTGCTGGTACACCTCTACCCCAATATAACGCCACCTGTATAACACAAATTCGGATATAACACGGTAAAGCAGCGCTCCGAGGGCGGGGCTCCGCACTCCGGCAGATCAAAGCAAGTTCAATATAACGTGCTGTCACCTATAACGCGGTAAGATTTTTTTGGCTCCCAAGGACAGCCTTATATTAGGGTAGAGGTGTATCTAGCTGGGAACACTTACATCCACTGGAGGCCAGTTTGTGCTACATTCTACCTAGCATTCAGAGCACAAGACTTCTGTTAATCAAAATGGGCCAGCAGCACATACTCTGGTAAGAGCTTTTCTTGGAGAAGCTGACAAAGCAGCCTCTGTTTCCCCTCTAGCATCATGATCCTGGCCCTGGTTTCCCAAAGGTTCCACAGCATTTCCCGGGGGTTCTTTTAAAGCCTGTGATGAAGAGGGAAGAAGTAAGTGGAACCTTTACAAAACTCTGTAGCTTTCAACACTGAACGATAGTATTCAATATGGAATATTTACACAGGATAAATTTTAAAGCGCTTGTCTGCTAAGCCTCATATCTCCCCAAATGCGTCAGCCTATAAAACTGCCACAGGTGATTCTGCGCTAGGTTCAAACCTTTCTAAAGTCAGAAAGACAAAAGCGATCATCAAGGAAATCAGGACCAACTTCTCAGACATGCAGTCCAGTCCACGCAAGCTCTTGAACAATGGCAAGACAGTGGTATACCGGGAACACTATGGTATTTTTATTTGCAACATGTTTTAACAGGGGAGGCTGCAATCTGCTTTGTTTTATGCAAATCAAACATGGCTCTTTGGTTCCTGACAGATTGCCAACGTTTGGGTGGCCCGACACAGATATATCAAATAACAATAAACAGCAAGGGCAGTTTTATGTTAAGCAGAGGACTTAATGTTTTTAACTACAACAACTCAGATGTCATCTGCAAGAGGCAAGACAGCTGAGCTGTAGGCGAGAAATGTCTTTACCTTCCATTAGATAATTACATTGCAACAAAAACGACTGATCAATTATAAAGCTACCTTCTTAAAAGCCCTGGGGGCGTAGATATGATGACAACTTGACTGTGACTAATTTCCCATATCATGTAATACCTGTAACTTGGATTTAAAATGAGAGGAGGAGGAACAGAATGAGCCAGACCATCTGTTTCTTCTTTACAAGTTACAAAAAGCAGTTAAATTAAACCCTAGACAAAAATCCATAGCCAGATGATTTTCCGCTAGACTCTCCAGTGGTTTGCAAATTACATTATGCTTCATGACAATAGTCCAAGTTTAAGTAGAGGTTTCCATCAAGATGCAGCAATGGTGTAATACCCCCCACTCACACACACATGCTTACCTGGTATATAGTTGATTCCACAGTCTATTACTACAGCACCAGGTTTAATCCATTCCCCTTTTACCATTTCAGGTTTACCAGCTGCAACCACCAGGATATCAGCTTTACTAACCTATCAAAATAACTCTGCGTCACTACAGCAGAAACAAAGCAGGTCATTTTTGGTTTACTTTTAGTCATTTGCATTTTCAAAAAAGCAACAGTGTCCCCAACACAAAACAAAAATCCTCCCTGAAGCCCAGGGATGGGTAGGAAGGAAATATTCCTATGGCTACTTTGAAGACCTTGTGACTGTGAATTCAGAGGCATGGAGTTAAATTAGGAGCACCTGAAGGTCACCTTTCCACCTCATGCTGACTCTATTTGATCTTTATAACCATTAACCTTTGTTAACGCAGGTCAGAGTTCTATCTGTTATTATTGTTGATATCACAATAGAACACAGAAGCTCCAACCAGGAGGAGGACTCCATTGGGCCGGCCACATACACTGTACAGACATATAGTGAGAGAATCCCTGCTCTGAAGAGCTTATAACCTAAAACAGACAAATGGGGCAGAACAGAGACGTTAAGTGACATGATCAGGGTCACATAGCAAGTCAGTGGCAGAGGTGGGAGTAGACTCCATGTGTCCTAATTCCTAGGCAAGGACCCCTATGTACCAGCCCCTGCTTAACACTACTGTACATTCATCTTCTTCTCCTCATGTTAACCCATACAGTTTCCTACAGCAGAACTGTTCTTTTCAGAGTAGGTTGGTTGAGGAAACAGCCAGAACATCTCAGAAAGCTATCAGCCATACCTCCTGCACATGCCTCTAAACCCGGGGTAGGCAACTTATGGCACGTGTGCCGAAGGCGGGCACACGAGCTGATTTTCAGTGGCACTCACACTGCTTAGGTCCTGGCCACCGGTCTGGGGGGCTCTGCATTTTAAACTTAATTTTAAATGAAGCTTCCTAAACAGTTTAAAAACCTTATTTACTTTACATATAACAATAGTTTAGTTATATATTATAAACTTAGAGAAAGAGACCTTCTAAAAATGTTAAAATGTATTACTGGCACACGAAATCTTAATTTAAAGTGAATAAATGATGGTTGCCAACCCCTGCTCTAAACCAACCAGTGTTAGCAACGCAGTCTTCTGGCTCAAATCATTATTAATTATGGATTTATTCTTTTAACATTCATGAGGTCATAACACAAAACGCACTGTAACTTGGCATTACCACTCACAGACCATATTGATACGTCTGGCAGACCTGGTCAAAGCTCTATAGTTAAAGATGTGAACAGAAATCTATTATGGGGGTAAAGTAAGTGCTGAAATGACCCTATCTAGTTTTTCATAGGGAGTAGTTTTCTTTTTCATTTTTCTTTATATTAAGAGGGAGAAGATTTATATTTGAGATTTTATTAATACTTTGCAGTTAAACCATTAATAAGCCTAATGACAACCTTGTGATGCTGGGTCTGTTTTGTTATCCCCACTTTAACCACCATAGGAATACCCGAGTTCTGTTTTACAGTATCATAGAGCACTGCAGCTTTTCTGATCTGTGTTACATTAATACACACTCACTCTTTTGCTTGATTGCTGAGGCATGTCAATTGTCATTACAATACAGCAATACAGCCACCACACCATTGCTGATTTACTCTTGCTGTTGAGCAGGAAAATGGGACCAGTCCCATGAGCAATTTTAAAGACCCCAATGGAAAGCTTTTTTGCGGGTTCATCTTAATAGAGGCTTCTAAAGAACAGGCTTTTGCAAACTCATTTGTAGAAAGAGACAGGCATGTGTATATATTGTACAGGGTCTAAATAAACACCCTGTCCTTACCTCCTCAGCCAATGCTGTCGTTTTTGTGTGGCAAGTGGTTACAGTTGCATGGCTCCACAGGAGAAGGTCATGCATTGGAGCACCAACTATCTTACTGCGTCCAACCACCACTGCTTTTTTACCTGCAATTTGGATGCCTGAAACATAATAAGATTCAGTTTTAGGTTAGCAGTACAAATAACCTGGGCGCATCCCAGCTGCCAATTAATTCATCTTTATTCTAGAGCCATTAGTCTGTATAGATCCAGCCGTGGCTCTTAGGAAAGTCACAGTGAGTCATCCTGGGCTAGAACACACAGCTGACATGATAGGGCTCTGAAGGTCAAGAAGTGGAAGATGGAGAGCTTCAAGAAATCTCTTTTCCTAGGGGGGTGGAGGGACAGAGGAAGACTAGTGCTTTCAGAAAAGGCTATAATATACTGTACACTAAGCATACTTTTTCAGCTCATCAAGGGACATAAGAACTTAAGAATGGCCGTACCAGGTCAGACCAAAGGTCCATTTAGCCCAGTATCTTGTTTACCGACAGTGGCCAATGCCAGATGCCGCAGAGAGAGTGAACCTAACAGGCAATGATCAAGTGATCTCTCTCCTGCCATCCATCTCTATCCTCTGAGGGACAGAGGCTAGGGACACCATTCTTTACCCATCCTGGCTAATAGCCATTTATGGACTTAACCTCCATGAATTTATCCAGTTCCCTTTTAAACGCTGTTATAGTCCTAGCCTTCACACAACGTGCTCATCAATAACGAGGACAGGACTAAGGGGAACCGTCAGTCCCCCAAATATACTTTAATTACTTACCTGTCTGTCTGATAAGCTCCATGCATCCTTTGGGTGTACAGGGGATGAAGCAGTCTCTAAGGTCACCTCTGGACAGTTTCCCAGCATTGATGCTAGTTAACCTAAAATATACCAAGTGAGGGGACAAAGGTATGTATGTGCCAGGAATAGGATCTCAAAGTTACACTAATTGGGAAATGATCCGTTTCCATAATACCAATATTTATATATTTTAAAGTTATTTGTTAAATTTAGAATCATTACTTTAAGCAGATAGGTTTAAAAGAAAAAGAGCAAGTTGTATGCTAAAACACTGCATACCCTCCATCTGCAAAATCAGCTTACCCATCTACATCCTTTTCAGGTGCAACAGCATTGGTCACTTTGTTTGTATTGATGGGTTTATCTGTATCTAGAGGCAACTGCACTATAAATCCATGAACTGCAGGGTCTTCATTCAAAACAGTGATGCACCTCAGCACCTATATATTTAAGGTGAGGACAGGATTAAAAACATTAAGAATTATAAATTTAAACAAGTCTGGTGCAGGTACTGGAATGTTGCATTTTTTGGCTGGATAGAATTTGGGAACACCACACACATACAAAATGTTTAGTTCTCCCATATAAAAATATAAATTACTTGTGGATTTATCTTTCAGAAATATCTAGATTAAATTCTTTAAAAATTTTCAGCATTTGGTAATCTCTATTCTTTTTGCAAAGTCACCCCTTAAAGGCAAGGGTTTCTTTATATAAAAACATAGGTCAAAGAAATACACACACATTTTATCTTTTTAATACCAAACCAAAATTAAGGGCTTCTTAACGAGACTGACCAAGTCACTTACCTCAGCTTCTGTTGCAGTGTTTGGTAGCTTAATGTGATTGGCATTGATCCCAATCTGCAAAAGAGAGAACTCAGAAGTGATCTGGTTTTCTAATTGATATAAGAGGCAATATGTAAAAGCAGCGTGGCAGTTCTCTCATTCCAGCCCAGGCTTGTGATAGAATCCATCATGCTTTCTAGTCTGACTGAGGGACAGGCAATGAAGTCCTGTTACTCGGAAGTATATAAGTCAAAAAGATGATCAAGAATAGTACCCCACCTAATTAACTTTTCTGTCATTGTTTTTATTACCCCATACTGTAACATAGGTTACAAAACAAAGAATCTCTAGCTATGGGATGGCAATTCAGCTTGATAGCAGCTGCTGTACTATCACTGACAAAAATGACACTGCTCTGGAATGCTAGCAAACAGCAACATCACCCATCATCTTAGACAACAGGAGCCAATTTCCCCTTCCACAAGGCAGGGTGTACTGTAGCATACAAGTATCAGAGGGGTAGCCATGTTAGTCTGTAGCCACAAAAACAACGAGGAGTCCGGTGGCACCTTAAAGACTAACAGATTTATTTGGGCATAAACTTCCGTGGATAAAAAACCCACTTCTTCAGATTCATGGAGTGAAAATTACAGATGCAGGCATAAATATACTGACACATGAAGAGAAGGGAGTTACCTTATCAGGAATGGTAACACACAAAAGCCAGTAGGAGAATACTTCAATCTCCCTGGACATTCTAAAACAGATTTAAAAGTAGCCATACTTGAACAAAAAAAGTTCAAAAACAGACTTCAAAGAGAAACTGCGGAGTTACAATTCATTTGAAAATTTAACACCATTAATTTGGGCTTGAATAGGGACTGGGACTGGCTGTCTCACTACAAAAGCAATTTTCCCTCTCTTTGTATTGACACTTCCTCATCAATTATTGGGAGTGGACCACATCCACCCAGATAGAATTGGCCCTGTCAACACTGGTAAACTTTGTAAGTGTAGACATACCCCTTGTAAGGTAACTCCCTTCTCTTCATCTGTAATTTTCACACCATGCATCTAAAGAAGTGGGGTTTTTTTACCCATGAAAGCTTATGCCCAAATAAATCTGTCTTTAAGATGCCACCAGACTCCTCGTTGTTTTTGCAGCATACAGTGGCTGCAGGGCAATAAGTTGAAATAAAGCAACTGCAGGTGTATGCCTTCATGAGGGTGGAGGGATAGCTCAGTGGTTGGAGCATTGGCCTGCTAAACCCAGGGTTTGTGAGTTCAATCCTTGAGGGGGCCATTTAGGGAACTGGGGTAAAAATCTGTCTGGGGATTGGTCCTGCTTTGAGCAGGGGGTTGGACTAGATGACCTTCTGAGGTCCCTTCCAACCCTAATCTTCTACAATTCTATAAAGAACAGGAGTCTAGGGGTTCGCTAGGACAGAACAGTGCAGTGGGCACATGAAAACTAAGAGCCTGTCTACACTATAAACATTTGCACCAACTAACTACATTGATATTGCCAGAGTAAGCCACACCAGTGCAAGTCCCAGTTTATATCAGTGCAGCTTGTCTACATTAGGGGTTTGCATAGGTATAGCTATATGAAGGGCTTTAAAGGCATGTTTTTAATTACCTGATATGTGTGGGGTGCGGTGTATAATACACCTCTACCCCGATATAACACAACCCGATACAACACGAATTCGAACATAACGCGGTAAAGCAGCGCTCTGGGGGGCGGCGCTGCATGCTCCGGCAGATCAGCGTGTCTGTCTCCGACACGCTGCTTTGAGCGGCGTGTTACGGGTGGGAGGCAGGCGAGAGGGTAAGTTGGATGAGGGGGCAAATGAGGAGGTGAGTGGCAGGCAGGAGTGGGGTGAGGAGGCAGGCGGATGGGAAGATGGTGAGCAGGAGAGTAGCAGTCGAGCAGATGCAGGGAGGTGTGCTGGACAGATGGTGAGGAGACTAGTAGGGAGGCGAGCGGCGGGCAGGTAGATGGGGTGAGGAGGTGAATGGTGGCTGGGCAGGAGCGCTGGGTGGATGGTGAGAAGACTAGTCGAGAGGCTGATTTGTCCTGGGCCCCGCAACCCTTTAGGGATGGCTCCGACACAGTGATCTGAGCCGCGTGTTAAGGGTGAGAGGCCGGGGTCGAGCGGTTGGATAAGGAGCAGAGGGTCTCAGGGGTGGTCAGGGAAGAAGAAGCCTTCCCTACCCGATATAACGCGGTTTCACCTATAACACTAAGATTTTTTTGGCTCCTGAGGACCGTGTTATATCAGGATACAGGTGTATTTAGGAAGAAAATTCAAGTTATGATCTAGGCATTACCTCAGCAGCAGCCTTCAGCTTCATACTAATGTAGATATTTGAATCATCCCGATCCCCAACCTAGAGGGTGAAAGGACAGAGACAAGTCACAATGGAAAGCAGAGATACAGAAGGACAGAAATATATATCTGAATTTGAATGAGTCTTCCTATAGCAAAAGGATACAGCCAGACAGAGCTAATGGGAAAGGTCCTTTTAAGTGAAAGACAGGTAAACCGTTTGGCTAATTTTCTAAGTAGCAGCCATTTATGGCTTTTGAAAGCCTTTAATATGGTACATTCCAAAGCAGAGAAAACTGCCTAGTCTCTTTCCTGAAAAAGTTACATCTAAAATGTAGTAACATGACTTGCAAGCACAGACATAGCTTTATACCCAATAGCACTGCCAGGATCTTTCAGCCTTATTGATCACTGATCAGAAGACAGCCACTTCCCATAGTGCAGAACATACTATGTAGAGTTACGGGCTACAAAGCACAGTGTAAGTATAAGAGAGAGTTTTTGGACTCATGAATTATCAGAGGCTAGATCTGATGTGAACCACTGCTCTGTACGCAGTGAAACCAACAACAATTCCACACTGAAACAGTCACCAGATATTTGCTTCCTCTAATTGAAGGCAGGGGTCCTGACATGGTGAGGAGACAAGAGGAGTCACTCTTGGGCCTAGGCTACACTTGAGCGTTACAGCGCTGTAACTCACTCCCCGTCCACACTGGCAAGGCACATACAGCGCAGTATCTCCCTGGCTACAGCACTGCATGGACTCCACCTTGATGAGAGGAATTAAGAGAATAGCACTGGTGCTGCAGCCCTGGGGTGCCAGTGTAAACAGGGAATAATCTTACTACGCTGTAACTGACCTCCGGAAGCTTCCCATAATGCTTTTAAGTAAAGATTACTGTCTTTGTTTTGTTGTGATGCCTGTTTGTTTTGTTGTGAACTCCGAGCTCCTGGAGCTGCCTATCTGACAAAACAAACACAGCTCCTGTTTGCTGTGAATGAGCTCCCTTTGGAACGCCCACAGCTACTGTTTGCTTGAAGAGAGGGGGCTTGAGGAGGTGCGGGAGGGAGGGGGGGTCCATTTCGGGGAGGCTGCTTATCTGGTCTGTGAGGAAAAAAACAAAGAGGGCTATTTGCTTTCAGTGAGCGAGAGAAGGGTGGAGGAGGGGGTCCGAACATGCACCTGCTGACAGAGTGTCGGCTCCAAAAATCCACTCTCTCTCCTCCCCATGCTCCCTGTCACACTCCACTCCACCCAACCCCTTTTGAAAAGCATGTTGCAGCCACTTGAACGCTGGGCTAGCTGCCCATAATGCACCACTGCCAATGCTGCTGCAGATGCTGCAAATGTGGCCACAACAGTACGCTGCTGGCTGTCAGTGTGGCCAGACTGCAGCGCTTTCCCTATTCTGCTGTACGAAGACAGGTTTAACTCCCAGTGCTGTACAGCTGCAAGTGTAGCCATAGCTTTGACCTCCTTGTCCGGCAGCATACAATACCGATATGCGCTCATGTCACATTTCCACCAGAGTCAGAGCATGCAGGGAGGAAATCCCACCATCGAAAAAGAGCAAGAACTAAGCTCAGATACTCGGCTTTGATGTCAGTTCAAAGTAGGAGCTCAGATTACATACACACAATTAAACCTCTGGCCTTCACCTCACTGATGATGCCCCTCTCGACATGGCAAACCTTGTTGCTGCACATATTTAAGCAGCATCTCCCTTGCCTGGCTACTTGTATGCAAAACAGACAATGTATCTGCATGCCCTTTACTCTCGGAGCAATGGCTCAAGATCCTGACTGCACTGCTCCTAGGGGCTTCAGGAGGATGTCCATACTGGGAGAGATTCACCGCTAGCCGAGTGATCATATATCAATTCTGTATTGAGCTCATTTCATATATGAAACACCCAGTTACTTGATTAAGGCCATCAGGCAAGTTGGGCCTATTTAATATACATGAAGTCTAATTATGTGTGTATATTAGGCTGTCACTTCATCGCAGTTAACTCAAGTAATTAATGAAAAACAAATTAAATAGATTAAAAATAGCCATGATTAATCGCAGTGTTAATCACACTATTAAAACAATAACAGAATACCAATTTAAATGAATTATAAATATTTTTGGATGTTTTTCTACATATTCAAAGATATTGATTTCAATTACAACTCAGAATAAAAGTGTACAGCACTCACTTTATCTTATAACTTTTGAATACAAAATATTTGCACTGTAAAAAAGATCAACAAAAGAAATAGTATTTTTAATTCACCTCATACTATAGTGCAATGGCTCTGAACCTCTCCAGACTACTGTACCCCTTTCAGGAGTCTGATTTGTCTTGCATACCCCGAAGTTTCACCTCAATTAAAAACTACTTGCTTACAAAATCAGAAATAAAAATACAAAAGTGACAGCACATTATTACTGCAAAATTGCTTACTTTCTCCTTTTCACCATCATTATAAAATAAATCAACTGGAATATAAATATTGCACTTACATTTCAGTGTATAGTATATAGAGCAGTATAAAATCATTGTCTGTACGACATCTTAGTTTGTATTGATTTTGCTAGTGCTTTTTATGTAGCCTGTTGTAAAACTAGGGAAATATTTAAATGAGTTGATGTAAGCCCGGAAGACCTCTGCGTACTTCCAGGAGTATGTGCACCCCTGGTTGAGAACCACTGCTGTAGTGCAATCTCTTCACTGTGAAAGTGCAACTTACAAAAGAAGAATTTTTCTTCTACATAACTGCACGCAAAACCAGAACAATGTAAAACTTTAGAGCCTAAAAATCCACTTAGTCCTGCTTCTTGTTCACCCAGTTGCTAAACAAATGAGTTTGTTTACATTTACGGGAGATAAAAGTAAACAAATAGGAAGCTATCCACTTCTTATTTACATCACCTAAAAGTGAGAAAAGGCATTTGCATGGCACTGTTGTAGCCGGCATTGCAAGGTATTTACGTGCCAGATATGCTAAATATTTGTATGCCAATTCATGCATTGTAAAAAATATATCTTAAAAAAAGTCAAAGCAAATATTTGTAATAAAAAAATATAAAGTGAGCACTGCACATTTTGTATCGTGTTGTAATAGAAATCAATATATTTGAAAATATAGAAAAACATCCAAAAATATGTACAATAAATTTAAATTGGTTTTCTATTATTAATAGTGTGATTAAAACAGCTATTAATCACTACTTTTTTCTTTAATCTCGTGACTGATTTTTTAAAATAATTTGACAGCTCTAGTTTATACATATATATGGGTGCGTTTTTACGGATTTTCAAAGGCATATATGGCAGCAAAGTGCCCCAGGCTAATGGGCATTGGGCATTTTATGCCACTTGTCTCTTTCAAAATCGTCACTGACATAGTTTTCCAACACCACTGTGCTGTGCCAAAACCAAGCACAGAATGTAAGAGAAAGTGACGTGGGACACAAGCTTGTAATTTTTGGTATCAGATCATTACAGTGCTTCCAGGCTTCAGGAAGCAGGATGCATACTCCAGCCTAATTTGTCAAAGAAAGACTCCTTGTATCAAGAACAACATCAGGGAGAGCTGGCAAGACTCCAGTAGACAACAGGGCGAACTCCAGAAATGCTGCTGCCTAATGATTGGATTACAGATGGCTAACTCTGCTCCCTATGTAAAGCTGTAACAGGCAATAATTATTACTTGTATTACTGGAGCAAAACCTGGCAGCTCTATACAAAGACAGTGTCCTGTTTGGAAGACCCTGCTGTCTAAAGAAAGGTGGGGGCATGGAAACAAGGAAAACAGCCAAGGTGATGAGTGGCACTTGTCCTGATTTTTATCAAACTATATCCCAACTCTCACAGCTGGCTAATTTCTTGTACAGAAACGACATCAGCAATGGATCTTAAGAAGTGTATTGTTTGAGGAGCAGCTTTGCAGACCAGCTTAGGAAGGGCATTTCCACGTAGGGGCAGAAGGGACGAAAAAGTGGAGGAAGTGGTGGGAGACCTGAAGAAACAGAAAACGCCTGTTTTTAGTGCGGGAAAGAGAATGTTCAAACTTTGCTTTCAGCGTAAAGCCTGAGATTTTGTTTATGAACAAAATGGTCATGTATTGTACACAATAACCTAATGAAATGGAGATAAATATACAAGAATCTACACAGATCAGGAAGAGTTTCCCTGCCCACTTGCAATTAATTCCCCTGCACTGTTAAATCAAACAGCTGCAAGACAGATGGCTCAGGAGATTATTAACGGATATGGGGTTTTGCAGCTGTAAAATGCTGTTTGCTAGTCTATCTGAAACAGGCTGGTGGCACCAGTCTAGTAAACAGGCAAACCTACCATAGAAACCACCATCACATCTGGCATCCTTGTAAGTCGCAGCGAGGCCAAGGACTGAATGAACCATGAGGGCTGAATTTCTCTGAGACAATGCAGGGTTGAGTTACATCAATGAGGAATTCCGCACTAACAGGCATGTGGCAATTCTCCACAAAGGGCCATATTTTTGGAGTTCAATGTATCCATTCTACACACGCCCACATCATACATCATTTGAAAGCTTATTTTATGTATATTTAGATGAGATATGATGTGGAGCTGTCAAATGGTGCCCTAAACCTGTAGGCAAAATGAAACAATGGTCCCCAGAATAAAGGATCAGTTTTTGCAGTTTCAAATACACTGCAACATTACTGACTACAGATTTTTACGTTTAAGTTAATTTCAACACCTTACTGTGGTGTTTATTGGTCAAAGCTATCAAATGACAATGTATTAAAAGACTTTCATTGACATTGCACAGGCAAGTTGCTTTTCCCAGAAATGATGATGCTCTTTAGCATGTGGCAAAAATGGCAAATATCAACATTTTGCAATACATTAAGATGACATGTTTTCACATTGCATATTCTTACCTGTCAAAGTATCTCACAAGGGATTATGACAGTTTTCTATATTTTCAATTGAAATTTGCTGACCAGATCAGTCTCACACCGTAGGCTAAGCACTAACAGCAGTAGATTGCATGCCCACAGTTTGTACTGCATAGTGTGTAGATATAAAGATATGTGAATTCCTGGTAATGCTTCTCCAGTTGTAAGCTTTTGTATATACAACATAGCAGCTAATCTGCCTGGCAGAAGGTTTTAATTAGTAATTGCCTATGTATACAGTACTAGCATTTGAAATAGTATAGAAACTAGTTTTTTAATTAGTGTCACTTATCCACAGGTCAGTATCAGCGTTAGAGATGACAATACACAGCTTCATACTGGGCTTCAATGAAAGTGCTTGATAGTATCAAAAATGCCATTTTTGATACTAACATATAGATCTAATTTGTATCTAATTTAGCACACGTCTTATACTTGTACAAAATGAAAAATGGTGGTAGTAATGCTAACAATATACTTGGCGATTTTACCTCTACAGAGAAGTTAGAGGTATATGAAGATATGGAGGATACAAGCTCCTTAAGGCTTACATCAAAAAGAAAAAAAATTCTCCACACAAAAATAAATGTGAAAAATGTGTGATTTGTCAATAAATTCAAAAGAATGCAAAAAACTGTCAAAAGCCACCAGAGCTGGACAGAGATCTGTGATGCTGGCAGCAGAAGCCAGGAGGGATGAATTGTACTGGTGGCTACTGGATGAGTTTTCTAGTTTAGATGATGTGACATCAACACCCTAACATAGGAGTTGCTTTCAGAAATACACAACATGAATTTGGCACACGTCACAATTGTGCTGAACCCAAGTAAGAAAACAGACTCTGAATCTGATCAGGGAGCATCATGGTCACCTGTTTCTATAGCCACCAGAGCAAGCATGTCCTCCACTATTGGTTCTGTTGTTGTACTGTTTGCTTGAGACAAAACACACAAAACATAAGACGACACTTCTCAATTGGTTGCTTACTCAAATGTTTCTATTTTAAGAGATATCGCACTTCAACAAGGAGATGATGACATGTTGAGCAGGACATCTGTGGAAGACTTGATTGGTAAGGCTGCAGTTTACCACTCAACATTCCTTTCTTCCTACTCGAGTAAAACAAATCTTAAAGTAAAACCATCTAGTTACACTCCAACAATACAGCCACCTTATGACACTGCACTTTATCAGCTGATTGAAGAGAGAGATAATTATCCTATGTATAACAAAGAGGCTCTTCTCCCGGCCAAGCTGCTACAAAAATATAAAGCCCTACTTCATTCAGATATAGAAACGACAAGCTATTCCAGTAGAAAATTATCGGCAAGATTAGAAAACACTATGGCCTGCAAATTCTTACCATGCACAGCATGGACAAGGCTAGTCCATCATTGTGCTATGTAGCGCAGGAACACCAGCTGACGCTATCCAAGCTGCTAATAATCTGAAGAATGAACTTAAGGCTTCCAGATGTTTTGTGGATGTTCTTCTGGCAAGTGAGCCTGATAAACAGCTTTCAAATTAACAAGTGGTTTTGTATAATTCTGCTTCAATCCTTCAGTCTGGAACAGCCAAAATGAAAGCGTACAGAGGCCAGCTATTTTTGTGCCCCAGTTGGTGAAGAGGTTTGTACTTTGGTTGATAAAGAGGTAGATAATTCAGAAACCCTCGGTAGGGCTTTACATTGCACCCTCAGCAAGTTTGCAGATGACGCTAAACTGGGAGGACTGGTCGATATGCTGGAGAGTAGGGATAGGATACAGAGGGACCTAGACAAATTAAGAGGATTGGGCCAAAATAAATCTGATGAGGTTCAACAAGGACAAGTGCAAAGTCTGCACTTAGGACGGAAGAATCCCATGCACTGCTACAGATTAGGGTCCGAGTGGCTAGGCAGCAGTTCTGCAGAAAAGGACCTAGGGGTTACAATGGACAAGAAGCTGGATATGTGTCAACAGTGTGCCCTTGTTGCCAAAAAGGCTAACGGCATTTTGGGCTTTATAAGTAAGAGCACTGCCAGCAGATCGAGGGACGTGATCATTCCCCTCTATTCAGCATTGGTGAGGCCTCATCTGGAGTACTGTGTCCAGTTTTGGGCCCCACACTACAAGAAGGATGTGGAAAAATTGGAAAGAGTCCAGAGGAGGGCAACAAAAATGATTAGGGGGTTGGAGCACATGATTTATGAGGAGAGGCTGAGGGAACTGGGATTATTTAGTCTACAGAAGAGAAAAATGAGGGGGATTTGATAGCTTCTTTCAACTACCTGAAAGGGGATTCCAAAGAGGATAGATCTAGATTGTTCTCAGTGGCTGCAGATGACAAAACAAGGAGTAATAGTCTCAAGTTGCAGTGGGGGAGGTCTAGGTTGGATATTAGGAAAAACTTTTTCACTAGGAGGGTGGTGAAGCTCTTGAATGGGTTACCTAGGGAGGTGGTGGAATCTCCTTCCTTAGAGGTTTTTAAGGTCAGGCTTGACAAAGCCATGGATAAGATGATTTAGTTGGAGACTGGTCCTCCTCTGAGCAGGGAATTGGACTAGTTGACCTCCTGAGGTCCCTTCCAACCCTGATATTCTAGAATTTCTAATAGAAAGGACTGAAGTTCTTCATACATAACATTTAAGAACCTTATCAGGTCCCTGGAGTAAAAGAGAAGAGTATTCTGTGTACATTGTGTGCAATATAACAGTCTGATTGCTAGAACTGACAGACAATGGCAGAGGAGAGCTCTTCAAGAGATAAATGAGGGTGGACAAGGACAGAGACCAATTCTGCAAGCATTCATTTCAAATCCCATCAATTATCTCCACCCACAACATTCATCCTGTGACATGACAACTGCTCTTTATGCTACTCAATTTGAGACTGAAAAATGCTTCTGACCAGACTTCAATTTTTTCACAACGGCAACAGAAGACACTGCATTCTGCCAAATATATAGGCCTGCACTCTTACTCATGCTAATATTCCCATTTGGGCTTGCAGGATGGCTTTTATATTTGGATGGGTCCATGGAAAAGCCAGACTACAGCTTGCAGAATTTTGTTGCATTCACAGTAACTAAACTTTTTCATGTTAGATTCTCTTTCACATTCCCTCGCAGCAAGAACTGAGTCAATCACCCAAATACTCTTCACATCATTAAGTTGATTCTGATGCAACAACCTATGTTTGTGGGAATTACAAGAGCTAGTGTCCCCTAGGGTCATATAAAGTAAGAAGACAGGAAACAGAGTCTACTAGCGAGGTGAGGTTCGCTGTTAGTAGATAATACAGGGATTGTGTAGCAGTCTATACTTGTGAAGTGTTTCCACATTAAAAGAAGGATAATGAAAACAAATCAATCCAGATTGAGGGGAAGGTCAAAGGGGTTTGGGGGGTGGGGGGAAACCACTTTTCTTGGGGACCAGTAACAGACACACAGATAATCACATCGCTCTACTGTGTTCAGTAGGAAATTTTGTTTTAAAGCATTATTTTGCTGAGTAGTTTCAGGTGAAGATAATCAGTTTTCCATGGTCTTACAATTACAGAGCAAAAGGGCTTTTTCATTTTTTTTGTTTGTTTGTTTTTAAGGAAGGCAACAATACCTGCAAAATTGCAAGCCCTGGTCTGAATCCAGGGACTCTCTCCTTCATCTGAGCAACTTGAGTCTTCAGTCTCTCTCTTATTTGCCTGGGAGGGGGAAAAAGCAGAAATTAACCAAGAAATTGGGCTTTTGAAAATCCCACCCTATACTTCTAAGTTCTCTCACCCTCACAGCAGTTGCATGGCACTCAAAAGACACAGGAAAAATAAAAAGGTTTAAAGAATGTAATTGAAATTGCAGACGGTCACCAGGGCGTGTTGACTCCCTACCCCAAAACATACGATCACACCTGTCTGCAGCCCGCTCCATTCAGTACCTTACCAACCTGTTTCATGAGAGAGAATGATCAGAATAGTCTAAAGCAAGTCAAAAAATAAAGAGATTTTGAAGGCCCAACCCTCAAGGGTATTCAGGCAATTAACTTGGTCAGAAATCAATGGGAATTAGGTGAGTATCTGGCCTAAGTGTACAGCTACTGGTAATAGGATGAATACCCCAGTTACTCATGACTGCCAAGCTACCAAGACCAACAACAGTTTACAGGTGATTCATTTGGTATACTCAGGGTTTTGCTAGACTTGCTTAGTAGCTACTTCTCACCAAGTATACGTTTATGATCAATTCACAGTTTTTGCATGAGGGAGGTCTGTGTGGGCACCAAACATCTGATGGGTTAAACACATAGAACTCCATTCTATGTGTGTCTATAGCCATGGATATGATACTGGACAGAAGAATGCTACTCCGGTTCCCAAACTAGCACCAGCACTTCCCTAGCTGACAGGGCTCTTGCAATAGTCAGGTTATTTATGTCTGTGAAGTGCTCAGATACAATGGTGATGGGTGTTACAGGAAACACACTAAATAGTTAGGGGCAAGGTCACCATTAAGAGGAACCCTGCTAAGTCTCAGACACATGATCATGCGGGGCCAGAGCCTGAGCCACTGCTCCAGCTCCAATGCCCCCCTCCCACAGCAAAAATGGAAAGGAGCTCACCCAATATGGCAGCATGGGATTCCTGCTGTAGAAGGGAATTCCAGGGTGACGTAAAGCCAGTGGAGCCAGCACTATGCCACCAGCTTAGCCCTAACCCAAGGGATACCAGAGGCAAGAAGACGCATGACCAGAGCGCACTGCACTCCTACAACTTGGGCTGGTTGGAATCACCCTTAAGGCTGTTCTAACTTGCACCAGAGGGGAACAAACCAGCCTGATGTTGCCTCTGAAATCAAGCAGAGAGTGGAAAAGTTGCAGGAGCTCAGGTGCACCCAAAGGTCTGGCTGAATTTAAGAACATAAGAACAGTCATATTGGACCAAAGCTCCATCTACCCCAGTATCCTGTTTTCCAACAGTGGCCAGTGCCAGGTGCCCAGAGGGAATGAACAGAACAGGTAATCATCAAGTGATCCATCTCGTTGCCCACTCCCAGCTTCTGGCAAACAGAGGCGAGGGACACCATCCCAGCTAATAGCCATTGATGGAGCTATCCTCCATGAACTTATCTAGTTCTTTTTTGATCCCTGTTATAGTCTTGGCCTTCACAACATCCTCTGGCAAGGAGTTCCACAGGTTGACTGGGTGTTGTATGAAAAAAATAATACCTTTTGTTTATTTTAAACCTTCTGCCTATTAATTTCAGTTGGTGACCCCTAGTTCATGTGTTATGAGGAGTAAATAACACTTTCTTATTTACTTTCTCCACATCAGTTATGATTTTATAGACCTCTATCATATCCCACGAGTCATCTCTTTTCCAAGCTAAAAAGTCCCAGTCTTATTAATCTCTCCTCATATGGAAGCTGTTCCATATCCCTAATCATTTTTGTTGCCCTTTTCCGAACCTTTTCCAATTCCAGCATATCCTTGAGATGGGGCGACCACATCTGCACATAGCATTCGAGATGTGGGCATACCATGGATTTATATAGAGGCAATATGATATTGTCTGTCTTATCTATCCCTTTCCTAATGATTCCCATTCTGTTTGCTTTTTTGACTGCCGCTGTACATTCCTGGCTGAACTCTACAAAGTCTCTCAACAGGAGACTTTAGTATAAGAGTTTTGCCTTCATCCCACTTTTAAAATAATTGTTCTAGGTCCTGGCTTTCATGCAGGTCTCAACACAGCCTCCATTACCAACTGTGACGGTTACAAAACACTCAACAACGGTTAGGTACTGGTCTGCTGTGGCAGTTTTTCAGGCTGATCAGTATGATCTCATTCCCTTGTGCTTTATCTCTTTGAGCCTCCTGCTGCCTATATGTACACTGAGACTGTAGACTCTTTGGGGCAGGCACTGTCTCTTGTTTATACCAGGACTGTGCCTAGCACAACTGGGCCCTGGTCTCTAGCTGCTATCATAGTAATAACAATGCTGCTGGCACAGTTAATTACACTTGAAATTGCATTTAGATGCCTGTTCACCTGATTGTGGGTACCCTGAGATCCAGGTGCCATGAGTTGTGTCCACAGAATGAAACACTGATTTTAGAAAGGCTGAGCTTTAGAGTCACTCAGATCCTCCAGGGATGGGTGGCAATATAAAATCCTACGAAAAATCAAAATCAACATTCATCCCCACTATGGAGAAGTTATACATGAGAATGTTTGCAGGTACCTATTATGAACCTTTACAGATGCTATAACAACTATAAGACTAGGATTATACAAGCAATATCTAATCTAATAAAGCAGTGTCCCCCAGTGAATAGTGTACTGGACTGGGACATTCAGGAGACCTGGGTTCTATTCCTGGCCTAAGCACTGGCCTGGTCAGTGACCTTGGGCAAGTCACTTCAACACTCTGTGCCTCAGTTTCCCCATCTGGATAAAAAGCCAGACCCCCTTTGAGTGCTTTGAGATCTACTGATTTAAAAAATGTTATCTAAGAGCTATGCTTTATTATAATCCTATAGCTGCTTTATAAAGCTAATAAATATTGCATAATCAGCTTACTACTGATAAATATGAAAGTATTTTAAAGATACACGCTTGTTAAAGGAAACACCCCTGAGATTACTTTGTTGGAAACAAAGTGTGCGTATGATGCCAATGAACCCGAAATGCTCTGAAAGTCATGAAGCTAACACAGGATGTGGTAGATTGCTGATCTGGCAAACAGCTAGGGTCCTGATCCTGGAAAAATGCAAGAGCCTAATTTTGCACATCCCAGTAGTCATCCAAATTGGATTACTCATACATACAATTAAGCATGTGCTTAAGCATGTGACGAACCAGGATCTAAACTGTAAAGTACACTGTACTTTAGAAGTCTTCAGTGCAGATCTGTCAACTTCGTAAAGTTAAGGCCCAATCCAACTCTTACTGAAAACTTAGTTTCTCTCTACCTTCTCAAAAAGAGGACTTCAGAATATTGTAGTATTCATTCATTCAATACAGAATCAGGAGCCATGGCTTACCTCAACTCATACTGTATTCATTAAAAATAATAAAGATTAGCTCCATTTTCCTCTACAACAAGAAAGTAACACGAGAAAACTCAATGGAGTGTCAGTTCCTACTGCTCTCTAAGCATATACACCAAAAAAAAAAGTCATTTGTTAGAAGGCCATCTAGTGTTTGCTAAAAAGCAACCGCATTGTTTTGGTTGCAAGCAAAAGTAAAAGCCACACATTATAGTTTTCTTTCTTAAATAAACTTCAGTAAAGATCAGCTGTAAGAAATTTGGAATTACAAATAAATACATTTAAAAAAATATTTGAAAAAAACAGCTCTTACCGACTGAGGGCTCTGTTTTGAAATATATTATTATTTATGTGGAATTATTTTGCTTTTAAAAACAAAAACCAAGATACCCTGCAGTTCACTTTGAACTAGAGATATTTTGCAGTAGCTTTACTACTATGGCATCAAGAGCCATATACTATGTCCACTCCACAAGTTCACTCCCATATCACATATGTCAAGGGCACACCCAAGTCAAGGACAGGATGTAGCCCTAAGTATATATGCTCAAAGTATTCAGCTCCAAAGTTATGTGACTTTAAACAATACAACCCTGCACTGAAGTGACTCCCAGAAAAAATGAAAGGAATGGGTGAGCATGCTTTTAAAAATCTTTTGAAGAGGAGGAAAATAATTCACTCAAATTAGGAGATGCTCATACAAACCTCACATCACCATGATACTGTATGAGTATCTAAGCTAGGTATAGAGGGAGCAGAGATTACAGGATCATCTAGATTCTGATACCTCAGTGCAGTATGTTTGTATCTTTCAAGTCAGATAATGCAGTTAAGCCCCCTTCCTGGTGTTTGTGTGAAAACTGGCACACGTATGACAGCAAGACAGCTAAGACCCCATCCAGATAGAGTAGAGGTGCTGTTGCTTTCCCCAGTCCTCCAGAAGATGCCTACCCCCTCTAATTGAGAGTTTTTGTTCACTAACTGGGGATCTGATTGGATTCCCCAATTACAGTTGATTATCAGGTTTCAGAAGTGGCTGGGAGGGCTTCTTTTTCATTCTGTCTGACCAGGAGATTGAAACTTTCTCTTCTGGATGCACATCTCATAATGGCAATTCACATCTTTGCCACCTCGAGATCTGATTGCTGCAAAGTGCTCTATGCTTGGTGTCAGCTCTTAAATGAATCTGAGCACTTAAACAGCTGCAGAATGGAGAAGCCTGCTTATTAAACAGGGCATCCACAAGCAAGCAAAATTTCACTGGTGCTTTGTGATCTGTACTGGCTGCCTCTGGGCTTCAAGGTGGAATTTTAGATGTTGATTTTTACCTGTAAAACCCTAAATGGCTTGTGTCCTGCCTAGCTAAGAGGCCATCACACCATGCCACACTGCACCAGGTGCGCTCAGCGGAAGCACTCAGGCTGGTAATTCTCAGACGGAGGGAGAGCACTAACCCAGGGGAGAGAGCCTGGGACTAGAACAGGGGTGGACAACCCCTGGCACCCAGCCCGTCAGGGTAAAGCTGATGGCAGGCCAGGCCAGTTTGTTTATCTGGAGCATTCTCAGGCACAGGGGCGGCTCCAGGCACCAGCACGTCAAGCCGGTCACCGCAAGGGCGGCAGGCAGGTTGCCTTCGGCGGCATGCCTGCGGAGGGTCTGCTGGTCCCGCGGCTTCGGCAGACCTCCTGCAGGCAGGCCGCCGAATCCGCGGGACCGGGGACCTCCCGCAGGCAAGCCGCCGAAGGCAACCTGCCTGCCGTGGTTGGGGCGGCAAAATACCTAGAGCCGCCCCTGCGCAGGCACGGAGCCCCGCAGCCCACATCTCTCAGCCCATGCCATTTCCCACATCTCCCATTGGCCAGGAACGGCAAACCATGCCCACACCGCTTCCTGCGGCTTCCATTGTCCAGGAATGGTGAACCACAGCCAGTGGGGGTTGCAGGGCTCCGTGCCTGCGGACATTTCAGATAAACAAATCAGCCTGGCCCATCAGCAGCTTTACCCCGATTCACTATGTGATCTTGGGCATGTCACTAAGGATATGTCTACACTACCTGCTGGATCGGTGGGCAGCGATCAATCCAGCAGGGATCGATTTATCGCGTCTAGTCCAGACGCGATAAATCGACCCGAGCCCTCTCCCGTCAACTCCTGTACTCCAGTGCTGCGAGAGGCACAGGCACAGTCAATGGGGGAGCAGCAGTAGTCAACTCACCGTGGTGAAGACACCATGGTAAGTCGATCTAAGTATGTCGACTTCAGCTATGTTATTCACATAGCTGAAGCTGCGTAACTTAGATCGACCCCCCTCCAGTGTACACCAGGGCTTAGTCTCTCCTCCCTGGAAGCAGACAGCTGCTCTATAGGGGGAGGCTGTTCACTTCTAAAAAGCCTGATTGCTAATCAGTTTGGAGCATAGCTTTCAGACTGCTCTATGTTTAAAAAGGTTTGCCAGCATAGCTATGTTGGTTAGGAGTGTGATTTTTTGTCGGCACATCCATGCTGGCAAAAATCCTAAGGTAAATTCAAATTTACTAGCAAAGGAGTTAATTTGCTTGTATCGCTTATTTTGCTCAGGGAACTAGTATACACCACCAAAAGGACATTTCTGCCAGTAAAGCTGCATCTACATTTGGAGGGTTTGCCAGTATAGCGAGCCTTTGAATGCAGACATTGCCTTGAATGTCTTCAGAAGTTATAATTGAGACTGGCTCAAATTATCATAGTTGTGCTGTGCATGGCAGCAGTGCCTGCAAGGTTTTCTGCTGGACTATGGAACCATGATTGATTTAATCTGTCCCACCACAGGAAGCATGAAAGATTTTAACACTACAGACCAAATGGCACCTTGGAAGGGAAGTTCATGTACTGAGTTGAAAAGGCTGAGAAATCAAACTAATCTCAAGATGATTTCTACACCACAGGGGAAGGGTCAGGAACCACAGTCCTTCAGCTAGGGCTTTCTGCTCTGGAAACAAGTATCAAAAACCCGAGGAAAACAGGGAGGTAGACGGCAAGATGCAAAACCCAAAAATAAGAAACCCAACCTCCTGAAATGTTTGGGGCCTGTCCGTACTATCAAAATGATAGTATTAACACACCTTAGATGCCATCTGCTTACCCGGTCATATTCCTACAAAGACAAGACTAAAGCATAGTGTTTTAAAGAAGAACAAACAAAAACAGAGTTATACCCAGGGTGAAATCCTGGCCCCACTGAAGTAACTGGGAGTTTTGCCAATCTGACCAGTATTTCACCGGCAGTGTAGACATGTCTGCACAGGTGGAACTAAACAGTTAAAACACAGTTGGTTCCAAAGCTCTGTTAATGCCACCATCCTTTAGCACGGTCACTTTTGTGGGGTGCAGCTTGAATCATGCTAGCCAGAGTAGTCTTCAGAAATGGTTGCTGAGCACATCACGGCAAAACTGTATTGTTTAACCACTGCACGGCTGTAACAGTATTAGGTGGGACTCAAACTGTATTTGTGTTACAGATGTATTAGACAGTAATCTAGGCCTTATTTACAACTGGCCTTTTTTGAAGATTTTCCACTGTTGTTCAGAATATAAGCATAGAACAACCACCTGTGATTTTACCACTGTGTCACTTAGCCCTGCTCTGAACAGGACTAAACACCATGCAGTGATAAAAATGCTGTCTGGCGGTATAGATAACACATGTAGGAGATTTTCAAAACAAGCTCAGTGTAGATAAAGCTTGAGTTTTGATGCGATTTCAAACACAAATGATGAGCCCTAGTCCGGGGTGATCCCAAGAGAGAATGATTAAGGAAATTAGTTCTGAGCATTTGTTTTGAATTATATTCACAGCACCTTCATTCCAGGGAAGTATTCCAATACATCTACTAAAAACTTTGTTAGTTACTATTCCCAGGTGTTTTTAAAACATCCCTGCCCTTCTCATTAGCCATCAATTATTTATTGTTTAAAGTAGGGCCATTTTACAGCCCATCTGTCCCTCCTCCACATCCTGCAGTAAAACCTAGCACTGAATTTGAAATGGGACAGTCATACTTAACTACCAACATAAGAACGGCCATACTGGGTCAGACAAATGGTCCATCTAGCCTAGTATCATGTCTTCCAACAGTGGCCCATGCCAGCTGCTTCAGAGGGAATGAACTAGACACAGACATTTCAGACAAATGTCTGCATCCATTAGGCACAAAACAGTACTTCACACACAACCCTGGGCATTAAAATCTATTTTATTGGGAGAGGGCCAGAAATAGTCAGGTAATTGTTCAGGAGGATTTTTAACTTAAATAATCGTCCCCCCGCCTCGCCCCTTCCCCCCTCCCCACTGCCTGAATTTTTCCACTTACCACGGTTTTACAAATAACACCTAAAATTACTGAACCTAACAGATTAATTAATTTCCTTTGTGCTTTTGCCAGCACTTTGAGAACAGTTAGATTCACTAGCTCCCCATAAAATTGGTTTCCCCTGGCGGTTGTATGGGGTCTTTCACACAGCAACCAAGCAGATAAAGACATTTAAAAAGAAGAAAATTTTATTCTAAAACCAGAATAATTGAAAGGGATATTGCAGGGAAGGTGTAATATCTGAAATTACTTTGATTTTTTCAAAAACTGAGTTGAGTGTCCTTTTAACTTTCAGCTCACCTTTTTCACTGTACTTAGCTATACAATTCTGTTTTTAATGGAAGTTCCTGTTATCTGATTCTCCTACTCTGTAAATATTTGAATGACCTCCAAATAGACTTTTTCCCTGATAAAAGGGTAAAGCCATGACATTACAAAAACTAAGTGATTACTGCACACACACCACCATACACAATCCTGATTTTGCAAGCTGTGGTAGAAGAGAGTTCCCTATACATAAACAATCATTGCCTCTTGTAAAAAATCCCAGAAAAACACACACCCACACATCTTCTTCTATTGACAGACCTTTACTGGGCCTGAGATTATATGTTTTTGATTGCCTCAAGACACGTCTATTCCTGAACTTTGTCCCATCTCAAAGGTGATCAAAATCCTTTGATATAGCATTTCTCTATAGGATCCAGAGGAGAAAGAGAACGTTAAAAGATACAGAATCACTTCCCTCCATCTTCTTCATTTGAAAAATTCTAGCTAAAATCTGGTCCCTTCCATCCTGCAATGTATTCTACTGGTTTTGCTACATTTAGCGAAACTCATGACAGGAGCAGGATAATTGGGAGGGAGGAGAGCTGTTTGCACGTACACCTGCAATTATTTTCCATACTGCTCCTGGAAAATTAATTAGGCTGGAGGCCCATTCATAAAGTGTGGCAGAGTAATTTGCTCTTTTCATTCTTTTCCCAGGCTGGTTAAGAGGATCAATTGCTCCATATACACGGAGCTTTAAAAACAGACAAAATTTAAAAAAAAAGAAAAAAAAAAAGGCACTTTATTTTTTAAATAAACAGTAAGAGTGACTGACAGTGTTGTTGCAGCCGTACTGATCCCAGGTGAGTGAGGTGATATGTTCTTCAATTTGGTTCCTTCAGGCCGTACAATCTGTGAAACACTGCTGATAGCTCAGTTAGGACAAGTGACTTGGTCATTTGCTTCAAAGAGTCAGGATTTTTAATATCTCTCCTCTGAACTGTCAGCACTCACCTCTTACACTGGAGTGGAGCTGTGCTACAGGGTGTAACTGTATTTTCTTAGATAGCTACTCTTGTGCATCAAAACCGAACAAAAGGCAAGTGATATAAAGCAGCCTCTTTTGATCACAAGTACAAAGAAGAATACAATAGCAGCCATGTCGTTAGTGAGATCAATACCTCAAAATGAAAGCCCTCAATTTTGTCTTACTGTACTAATGGACTACAGGAGCACACAGTTTGAGCTATGACAAAAAGGGCTGCCGGTCTTTTTTTGCCATAGGTTGGGAGGGTAGGTGCTGTGGTAAGGCACTGGGCAGGGATTCAGGAGATCTACATTCAATTCCCAGCTCTGCTACAGATGTCCAGTGTAACCTTTGGCAAATCATTCAGACTTTCTATGATTTCATTTATCATCTGTAAAATGGGAATAATTCTTTCTACCACCTGTCTGCTTTTTTTTTTTTTTTTTTTTTTTAAAAAGACTGTAAGCTCTTCAGGGAAGAAACTGCCTCTTACTAAGTATTGGGACAGTGGGGTCCTAATCTCAGTCTAGTTGCTACTGTGATACAAATAACATGTAGTAATCAAAGTTTTTCTAGCAGATTTATCAACTTAAGGTAAATGACAAGTGCAAAACATATTGCTAATAAAATTAGCAGGTTTGATCTTTCAGATGAATACTCTGTTATGATCATTTTAGTTACTGCACACAGGGCAAAAAAGTACCCACTGTATCAAACTAGACATCAGCAGAATTATTTTAAGTACTCCACTCTTTTCAGAGACATATAAATCAGTTTATATCTGCAACAACTATGGCCCATGAGGATCTGTTACAATTCAGGACCTGTTTCTGTGCCAAAGGTAAGAGAAGACTGCAGCAGTAACAACACGCAAACTTCCCCAGTTTTACCAGTAGATTCTGCAGGCATTAAGAGTAAAATTCTCAGAAAGCTGACTTTCAGAGTGCCATTACCATGATGTAGCATGATGTAATGGACTGCACAAGAGACTAAGAAACTGGAACTCGAGAGTTCCAACTCTACCACTATCTCACTGGAATATGTCCCTTATGTCCAAATTTTCTGAAGTAGTATCTGATTTTGGATGGCCAGCTTGAGATATTTTTGGCCTGATTTTCAGAAGTGCTGAGCATCCACACTTCCAACTTCAGTCAATGGGAGCTGCCACAGCTCAGCACCCTGAAAAATCAGGCCCAAGGTCTCACCCCAAATTAGAGGTAACTTTTGACTTCAACATCTGTGTCTTAGCTTCCCCAACTGTAAACTCAGGCTAATATTTGTCCAGCACTTTGAAGAGGTCAACACTACATAGTATTTAGTACTAAGCCTTTCAAGGAATAAGGGAGAACATTTAGCTCTTTCATTCCACTTGGATATTTAGCAATAAGAAGACAGACAAAAGAGAAGAGAAGATAGCAAACTAAAGGTACAATATACAGTCTTGCATAAACCCACATTTCCCACCTTCTGAAATCCAGAAAGGGTCCCAGCAGGAGACAGAGAAGGGATTTTTAAAAGTAAGAAGGGATTTCACCATACTGCAAACATTTAGGCAGATGATTTATCAAATACCAAATACCAGTCAGTTACATGCCACTAGAGTAACCTTAGGCCAATGGTATAATAGAGAACGAAAGTGAACAAAATTAGAGAGAGAGAAAATGATTTTCAAAGACATTACAGTTATTTAAGTAGTCTGAAATGACTTGTTTCTGAATACTTCTAAAGATTCTTTAATTACTGTTCTTCCCCGTACAATGCTGTCTTTCCATTCTCCCTGCCCACAGACCATTGCACTGTTAGTACAATAGTGAAAGAGGTGAGCAAATCTATAGTGCGTCTTGACTTCCTTTGCTACTGCTGTTCACTGACAGCAAACACCAGCAGCAGCAATTTAACAGAACCACCACTGCTTTTCTTTGCTGAAACAGATGACCCTGGTTTAGAGGGAAAGTGACGGCAGCTGTAAAAATTAACAAATAACAAATGGAAGAAAGGGAAAGTTGATAGCAATTAATATAAACCGTATGTTAGGAATGGTAGAAAATTGATAAGGGAAGCCAAGGGACATGACGAACTCTATGGCCATCAGATGAGTTAAGGACATAAGAAGACGTTTTTAAAATATATAAGGACCAAAAAGGATCCTGACAATGGTATTGGCTCATTACTAATACAGAAACGGTAGGATGTATCAATAAAAATGCAGAAGTGTTCAATAAATATTTCTGTTCTGGATTTGGGGGAAAAAAAGAAAATGAAGTCTCATCATATTCCACTAGTATTTCTGGAGAATGTTAACCAGAAGATACTAAAATTAGGCATCTTTAAATCAGAAAGCCCAAATAACTTGCATGCAAGAGTTTTTATTAATGTTGCTTTTTTTGTTCAGTACGTCTTGGAGCACTGGGGAAATTCCAGAAGACTGGAAGAAAGCTAATGTGCCAATTTTTAAAAAGGGTAAATGGGATGACCTGGGTACTTACAGGCCTGTCAGCCTGACATAGATCCTGAGCAAGATAATTGAGCAGCTGATATGGTACTCGATTAATAACAAATTAAAAGGTTGTTAATGCAATTAATGCATATCAGCACGGATTTATGGAAAATAGATCCTGTCAAACTAACTTGATGTGTTTTTTGATGAATTACAAGTTTGGTTGATAATATTAATAGTGTTGATGTAATGTCCTTAAACTTCTTTGACTGCAAAAAATTTTGATTAAAAAATCAGAACTATATGAAATTAACATGGCATACATTAAATGGATTAAAAACTGGCCAACTGATAGGTCTAAAAAATGTAACTGTAAATGGGAAATCATTATTGAGCAAGTCTGTTTCCAGTGGGGTCCCACACAGAGTGTGATTCCTGGCCCTATCCTATTTAACATTTTTATCAACGACCTGGAAGAAAACATGAAATCATCACAGATAAAGTTTGTAGATGACAAAAAATTGGGGAAGTGGTAAGTAATGAAGAGACTGATCAAGGACTCAGAGCTATCTAGATTGCTTACTAAACCGGGCACAAACAAACAAAGTGTTTTAATATAGGTAAATGCATACATCTAGGAACAAAGAATGTCAGCCAGACTTATACAATGGGGGCATCTATCCTGGGAAGCAGTGACTCTGAAAAAGATATGGTGGCCATGGTGGATAATCAACTGAACATGAGCTCCCAGTGTGATGCTGTGGCCAAAAGAGCTAATGTGAACCTGGGATACATAAACAGGGGAATCTCAAGTAGGAGTAGGTAAAAAGATATTTACCAGGAATTATTTTGGGGAAGTTCTATGGACTGTGCTATACAAGAGATCAGTCCCTTCTGGCCTTACTATTTATGAATCTGTGGACCCTACTAGACAACACCAGGTTGGACCCATCAAGATTATATGAATTGCAATTGCACTTCTAGACCTCATTGTCACAGAATACCAGGGTTGGAAGGGACCTCAGGAGGTCATCTAGTCCAACCCCCTGCTCAAAGCAGGACCAATACCCAAATAAATCATCCCAGCCAGGGCTTTGTCTAGCCTGACCTTAAAAACCTCTAAGGAAGGAGATTCCACCACCTCCCTAGGTAACCCATTTCAGTACTTTACTACTCTCTGAGTGAAAAAGTTTTTCCTAATATCCAACCTAAACCTCCCTCACTGCAACTTGAGACCATTACTCCTTGTTTTGTCATCAGGTACCACTGAGAACAGTCTAGATTCATCCTCTTCGGAACCCCCTTTCTGGTAGTTGAAAGCAGCTATCAAATCCCCACTCATTGTTCTCTTCTGCAGACTAAACAATCCCAGTTCCCTCAGTCTCTCCTCATACGTCATGTGCTCCAGCCCCTAATCATTTTTGTTGCCCTCCGCTGGACTCTTTCCAATTTTTCCACATCCTTCTTGTAGTGTGGGGCCCAAAACTGGACACAGTACTCCAGATGAGGTCTTTCCAATGTCGAAGAGGGGAATGATCACATCCCTCGATCTGCTGGCAATGCCCCTACTTATACAGCCCAAAACGCCATTAGCCTTCTTGGCAACGAGGGCACACTGTTGACTCATATCCAGTTTCTCATCCACTGTAATCCCCAGATCCTTTTCTGCAGAACTGCTTCCTAGCCATTCAGACCCTAGTCTGTAACAGTGAATAGGATTCTTCCGTCCTAAGTGCAGGACTCTGCACTTGTCCTTGTTGAACCTCATCAGGTTTCTTTTGGCCCCGTCCTCTAATTGTGCTAAGCACTGTACACATGTAACATGTACAGTGGGCATATGGTCCCCACCCTAGAACCCATGCAATCTAAATACATCATGAAAGAGACAACAGATGGATGGAACCAACATTTGGGGGGAGAAGAGCACAAGGTAACAGTGTCACAGTGTTAGGAGAAACATAAGCAGTGGTTGCAGCACAGCAGCTGCCAAGCCAAGAGAGGTAGTGGGGGCATGAGTGGCAGGGGAATTTACCAGAAACCATCCTGTCTACGCAGGGATCCATCCTGGCACTGGAAGGCTCAAGACTGGACAACATTTAAAAATAATAATAATCCCATACAATAGTGTTTGCTCTTATACATCACACTTCATGGGAGGATAACAAAGTATACCCCACCCACACCTGCCAAATAAACCAACTCCAAACACGCGGAAGCGAGTCTCAGAGCCGGGGTCAACCGACTTAGCTGGCAGGGCTGGGGCACAGGGCTGGAAGTAACAGTGGAGGGGTCCCCACTCGAGCCTGGCCTCTGAGACCCGGAGAATTAACAGCTCCCCGCGGGGTCCGTCTTCCCAGGGCCAGTCCAGGGGCTGGGCCAGGCGAACAGGCTGGGTTTAGTGCCTCCCTGCCTGTCTCCCGCCCCCCACCGTCTTCTCCTTGCAGCGCGGGCGGCTGTGCGCGGAGCGTGCCCACGCAGGCACCCCGCACCGCACCGCACCGCACCCCCCGGGAGCCGGGCGGAGAGGAAGCAACTCCCCGCTGGCCTGGCCGGGCTGCAGCGGGCAAACCCGGACGGGCCACAGGGCCGCTGCCAGGGAATCCCGCCCTGCCTCCTCCTAGCGGCGCAGCCTGTTTGCTGGCTGCCGCAGGCTCGCCCCGTGCGCCCCGGCCCCGGGGTACGTACGCCGAGGCGGCTTTGCCGCAGATGACCTGTGCAGGGGCCATGGTGACTGCCCGCGCTGCCAGAGGCTCCGATGGACTGTGCCCGAGCGAACCCTGCTGCCTGCCGCACCCACGTGGACTGAGCTTCCGCGCCAGCCGCGAACCCCCGCCCCTGCGCCGGCGTGGGGGGGCGGGATCCTCCGGCTCCGCGGGGCTCGCTCATAGGCCTCCCGAGGCCAAGCGCCCTCCCCTGCTGCCGGCAGCCTCCGGGATCCTCCCTCCCTGCCCCCGGGGAGCAAACAGGACTCGGCAGCTCTCTCGGGGTCTCTGTGCCCACCCGAGTGTCTGTCCTGCGCTCGGTGTAAGGTGTCAGTGGCCGCACTGACACTTTCCCCCGAAAATACTTAATTCACTTGAGGAAAAACAAATGTGCAGATTCACATGCAAATAATTGCAACGTAGATTTGTAGCGGGTTTTTTTTTGGCAGACTCAATAGCAAAAAGGATGCTGCCTCCCAGAGCAGGGTGGGAAGGGGTGTGTCTTAGACGGTCTGACCATCCATGTCAGACACAGCCCTTCCTGTAGCGAAGAGGTCACTATGGCCGGACCCCGAGTGGAGCCAGGAGCCAGCACCTGCTGCTAGACCCATGGGGTGGAGGCTGAAGCTCTGCAGCTGCAGGCCAGGGCCGCGTGGCCAGAGCTGGGTGGGTCAGTACCTACTGCCCTGTGGTCAGAGCCCAGGGCTGCACAGTGAGGTTCCTGCAATCCCACTGCTGGAGCCTACTGCCCAGTTGCCCCAAGGTGGCTCAAGAATTCACCTTGCTCCAGAGGCAATGCATCCAGGAGCAACAAGGAGGGAGGGTGAGGAGCCAATGCTTCCTCCTCCTATCACTGCCCATAGCACCCAGGAGGTGATCGTGGCTGCAGGAAAAGCCTCTCATGACTGCATCTGGCCATGGTGGCCACATGAAAAACATTGTGATATCGGGAAGAAATTTTTCCCCAGGTCAGAGTGGCAGAGACCCTGGAAATATTTTGCCTTTCTCTGTAGTGTAGGGTACAGGTCACATGCTCGTTTGAGCTAGAATAAATGCTGGGTTGTCTGTAACTTGAAGTCTTTAAATCAAGATTTGAGGACTTCAGTAACTCAGTTAGACATAATGGGCCTACTACAGGAATGGGTGGGTGAGGTTCTGTGGCCTGCAATGTGCAGGAGGTCAGACTAGATGATCACAATGGTCCCTCTGGCCTTAAAAGTCAGAAGAGTCAATGAGGGTAGTTAAGCTCTGGAAAAGGCTTTCAAGAGAGGTTGTAGAATCCCTGTCATTGGAGGTTTTTAAGAACAGGTTGGACAAACACCTGTCAGGGATGCTCTAAGTTTACTTGGTCATACCACAGCGCAGGGGGCTGGACTTGATGACCTCTCAGGTCCCTTCCAGCCCTACTTTTCTAGGATTTTCTGAATGTTTGTATTAACTTAGTGTGTAGGTGCCCGTCTCATGGATCAGTATTAGGCACTATACAAACAAATACTGCGAGTTGACAAGACTGGATTAGTATCCACTGATTCTGATGGCAGTAGTTGCTGCAGCAGCACTCTCTGGGATAGGTGACTGGAAGCATTTTTTATAAGAGAATTGTGCTTCTTTTCTTTTTGATGTGTGAGGAAAGGCCTGAATGTTTTTGTTTGTTTAATCCTGCTTGGTTTTTTTACATTAGCAATATTAGGAATGCCAAGTTTGGAGTTCCCTGGTTTCACTGGCAGATGGTTTGTCACAGATGTTTTTTGTGAGCTTTCTCAGCCTTTGTTGAAGGAGTGGGGTGTGTTCAATCTTTTTTACAAAGCCATATTCTCTCCCGCTTGTTCATTCGTGTATTCAAGTTAGAGACATCAACAAAAGCAAACAAGACAGAATTTTAAGTAAGCTGGGGGAAAAATAATTTTTCTCTGTTAAATGATTTTAATTTTATAATCCCACCAGATTTCTGTAGGGACATTCAGGGGAAAAACAGGGTACCTGAATTTCTAATGGAGAGTAGGGAACTTTTAAAGAATGAAAGAGAAAGCTCTTGCAAGCCTTCTCTATGTATCATATAGAAGCAAAAAAGGAAACGACTCAATTTATTTCTCTCCCTGGCAGGTCACCTTTAAAGAGAAGTGTCTGGGCTTTAACACTATAGTTACAATGTATTATGAAGTTAATGTTGTTTCTTTCTTAGTGAAATTATTTTATGGGTCAAGAGATACTGAAGTTTTCACCCAGTAAAAAGCAACGTAAAGCATGACAGAGATTGTCTGGCTGGCTGGGGGAAAAAACAAAAGCATGGAAGACACACTCCCAGGTAAGTAGCTTTTCACCCATTAAACTGTTCACTGGTTTTACTCCACTATTTGTCAGTTATTATGGCATCCTGAGGTTAACAGAGCATATGAAGACCTAATCCTGGTTTAGCCCATACAAATGCCCCATTGGTTTCAATAGCAGATATATCCGGGGTTTACTTCATCCATTTCTTGCCCTATGAATGTGGTACATGCTTCTCTGAGAAGAGCAAACAATTGTGCACAATATGCCTAGACAATGATTATTTCACTCACCACTGAAATGCAGCCCCCTCTATAGAGGAATGTGGCTGCTGTTTAATAGAACACAACAGCAACAATATACATCAATATGGCAATCTTGTACCACATTTTACTGTACTGCACTGTGAGGCTTCCAGTGCGAGTTGGTGGCCACACGCTGAGGACACCAAAAAATTTGTTGCGAGAACCCCTGAGTTAGATCCTGAACATGTGGGTGAGACCCACCAGGAAGATACCTGAGAAAGAATTCTCTGTAGTAACTCAAGAGCCCTCCCCATATAGTGTCCCATCTCCAGCCATTTGAGATATTTGCTAATAGCAGTTGCAATGGGCCATATGCCATTTTAGGCAACCTCATTATACCATCCACCTCCGTAAACTTATCAAGTTCAGTCTTGAAACAAGTTAGTTTTTTTGCCCCTATTGCTCCCTTTGGAAGGCTGTTCCAGAACATTACTCTTCCAGTGCTTAGAACCTTTATCTAATTTCAGACCTAAACTTTTTGATGACCAGTTTATATCCATTTGTTCTTGTGGCAACATTGGTTAACTTAAATAACTCCTCTCCCTGACTGATGGTTATCCATCTGATGTATTTATAGACAGCAATCATGGCTCCCTTCAGCCTTTGTTTTGTTCAGCTAAACAAGCCAAGCTTCTTAAATCTCCTCCAGTAAGGTAGGGTTTCCATTCTTCTGATCATTCTCGTAGCCCTTCTCTGCACCTATTCTGGTTTGACTTCATCTTTCTTAAACGTGGGAGACCAGAATTGCACACAGTATTTTGGATGAGGTCTCACCATTGTCTTGTATAACAGTAATAACACTTCCCTATCTCTACTGAAAATACTTCACATGATGCATCTGAGGATTGCATTTACCTTTTTCACTGCTGCATCACATTGGCCTTATAGTTAAAAAGCTTTCTCTAATATCTCACTTAAATCTCCTTTGCTGCCGATTAAGCCTATTACATCTTGTCCTACCTTCAGTGGACATGGAGAACAATTGATCATCATCCTCTTTATAACAGCCCTGTTTGAAGACTTTTCAGGTACCCCCTCAATCTTCCCTGCTCAAAACTAAACATAACCAGTTTTTGTAACCTTTCCTCAGAGGTCAGATTTTCTTAAATCTTTTATCATTTTTGTTGCTCACCTTTGGATTCTCTCCAGTTTCTCCACATCTTTCTTAAAACATAGTGCTCAGCACTGGGTACAGTACTGCAGCTGAGGTTTTACCCATGCCAAGTAGAGGGGGACAGTTACCTTCCATGTCTTACATACAACACTCCTGTTGATACACCCTAGAACGATATTAGCCACTTTGCCAACTGCATCACATTGTTGACTCATATTCAAATTGTGATCCACTATAACCCCCAGATGCTTTTCCAGCAGTACAACCACTTAGCCAGTTATTCCACATTTTGTAATTGTCCATTTGATTTTTCCTTGCAAAGTGTAGAACTTTGCACTTGTCTTTATTGAATTTCATCTTGTTGAATTCAGACCAATTCTGAAATTTGCCAAGGTCATTTTGAATTCTAATTCTGTCCTCTAAAGTGCTTGTAATCCCTCCTAGCTTGGTGTTACCTGTAAATTTTATAAGCCTACTCTCCACTCCATTATCCAAATCATTAATGAAAATGTCAAATAATAAATAATACTTCTAATATGCTTTATTTTCCCATTTTAGAATGAATAATTAGAAGAGTGTTAGAGCTCTGAAAACAGTGGACAGATCTGAACATGGTAATTGTCACATCAGGGCAGATTTTTATAAACTCAGCATCACTCAAGATGTGAATGGGGGCAACTTCATCCAATTGGGATTTAAAGCTTTCACTGAGAGTTTATTTCTTTGATTTTGTGTGTTGCCACAGTGTTGTTGCTTTGCTTCTGCTCTGTTAGCCTCCTACGCAATCCAGGGTTTAACTTGGCAGCTCCCAAAGTTTGATTGTTTAACAACACATGCACTGCGTCTTACACAAGATGTCAAAAGTCATAGATATTGCTTTTTTAAAAGCCATGAAACTCACAAAATCCATGCAAGACCTGCAGCTTCAGCAATACTGGTGAGTTAATAGCTGAGCCCATGTTTGCAGTGGGTCCCAGTAAGTGCATCATGATTTCATGGAAAATTGATCTCTTTTTGGCTCAGGATTTGTGGAAAGGAATTAAGGATTTTCTCCATCCATTTAGGTAGGACAGTTAAGATAAATCCTTCCTCCCTTAGACCATCTCTATATGAGAAGAAGGACAAGTGAAAAAAGTGAGGTTTGTCCAATGGACTGTGCTAAAAAAGCTGAGGTGGGGAATGCCCATTCAGTGCAGTATGCAGAGTTGTAGCCATATTGGTCCCAGGATATTAGAGAGACATGTTTTCAAGCTTAACTTGATCCCGCAAGAATTTACAAGTGTAAGTAACTTTTTGCACAAGACAAGCCCCATTGAACACAGTATGATCACTCAAATGTATAAAGTTACACATGTTTAAGTCTTTGTAAAATTGTATCTCTAGGGCAGTGATATTCAGACTGAGGCTTGGGCGCCACAAGTAGCTCTTTAATGTGTCTCCTCTGGCTCTTTGTGGCAATTAATATTAAAACACTGAGATTTAATTAACCAATCAGGATGCTTCTAGTGCATTATTAGCCAACTATGGTTGATAAAATAATACTTGGTCAGTCATTTTGCTGTGAGAATTTATATATATATATATTTCCCTGTCATACCGTTTAAATATTAATATACAGTACTAGAGTAAATGAAAATGAATTCACACTACTGTGGCTCTTTTGGGTACTGTTGGTCACTAATTGGGCTCCTGAACCACTGAGGTCTGAGTATCACTGCCCTAGAGAATGACTGACTTACAGAGTTTGTTTGTATAGGGGAAATGCATCGTGTTAGAAAATGGGTTAGCTCACATGTTAAACACTTTTTAACCTCTTGTGTGGACAATGACAGTCATATTTAGCTGGTCCCGGTTATCGCTAGCCTCACTCAGAAGACGATAAAACCCTAACCTAGAGCTAAGCACAATCAGTTAACATACTTTTTAAAATGACTGTTGTCCACACCAAAGGCTAAGCTGTCTTTCATAGCTTGTTAGATAATGTGCTAGTTGTCACCTTTTCTATCACAATGCATTTTCGCAGTATAAATATACCATTATTTGTTGGGCACTGTAGTTTGGAGGATTGAGCATGAAACTGGAATCCAGAAATCCTGAGTTTGACCCTTGGCTCTGCCTCTTTCTTGATAGTTAAACAAGTTACTTAACTTTTTGATATTTCATTTTCTCCTCTGTAAAGTACACCGCATGCCTATCTCATAGTGATGTTGTATATAGTTAAAGTTTGTACAGAAAACTGAAGACTGAAATAACTAGGTTTTATCTTCTGCTCTCCCATTAGAGTTTTTAAGATCAGTGATAAATACTTCTAAATAATTTAGTTTAATGTATTTTCCATTGATTGTTTTTTGTTGTTTGTCTTTTTATTGTACCATTGTTTGATCAACCTCCCTGTAAATAAATCACTTTACTTGTAATACAAAAATCTTCTTCCCCTGCTAAGGTACCTCTTAGGCATCACGCAGAAGAAAAATATTTGTTAACAGCTTTAGCATTGGACTTAATACATTACATTGGACTTAATACAATTTGGAACAATGCCAGAGACCTCAAGATACACCAGGCCCTGGGTCATCCTGACTCGTTAAAGAAGAGAGATAATTCAGAGCAAACAAGAAGTTTCTAATTGTCATTTTCCCCAAGTAATAATCATTATCCCAATTTTTTAGAAGATATAACTGAGGAAGAAAGATTGAGGCTCAGATCCTCATAGTTGAAATCAATGGGAGTTAGGCCTCTAAATATTTTTGAGGACATAGGCCTAAGTGATTGTCTAAAGCCACACAATGAATTCAGTGGTAAAGCTGGGCTTAGAACTCAGGGATCTCTGACTCCTAACTCCCTGTTCACTTCTTTAGGCCAGTGATCTTAAAGCGATGGCTTGTGGCCATATGGTGCTGTTTCTTCTTGTTTCCAACTGCTAAGTTGCATTGAAAAACATTTAAATACATTCTCAATATTAATTTTCACAAAATTCATTCCCAAATGTAAGCAGTTGCTGCCATGATGTGCAGTTGTGGTGGTTTGCATGATCATAAATAGGAGGGGAATGGTCCCTGATACAATCTTGCTTTTAAAATTTGATCCACACAGAAGGAATTTGAGGACTCCTAGTTTAGGCCATGCTGTCATTTAAAAGCTGGTTACCTGGCATCTTGGAAGGAAAGTTTATAGAGGCCATAGAGTACTCAATTTCACACCCCACAAGCCAGGGAATTCCCTTAACACAGGTTGCACCCTGGCAGGTGCAAGTTAGCGTAGCTATCTCTGTGTTACCCACACAAGAACAAACGTGCCTCAGCCCCCACATAGGGAGTGTGTCAGGGTGTTTCTGGGGAAATGGGGGCATGGTCTGGATTTTTCCTTACCATAGCTACTATAATGGATCTTGGGGGCTGTAGGCAGCTGGGCACAGGTTAGGCAGCACGAAAGGCCCTGAATTGGCCCAATTTGGGAGACGCACAAAGAAGCATGAGGCCACAGACAGTAAATTCAGCCCTCTCTTTTTATTTTTACGTAACTGCCTCTGAAAGGCAATTGGGAGCTGGATGCAGTTGGCTAGCGTGTTCTACCTCCCTGGGTGGTGGAAGTTGTATAAAGGAAGAGCTGGGGCAGCATGAATAGCCCTGTCAAAGCTTGGAGTCTCAAGTTGATACATCTCCCTCATCCTACCTGTATAAAGAAAAGATGTCTTAGTGATTCCTCAAATAATTTGAGCAGATCCCTGGAGGAGGCCTCCTGGCTGATTGGAAAGACAGTGAGTCTGTTGATTATACTGTTCATAGAAATAGGTTTGTTATAAGGACCAAGGATCATATTTTTAATTGAATTTTCCCTGTTTAAAAATATTTCCCATCTGTAAAGTGAGTAAATATTTCCCCCATTTTCATTACCCCTGAGCTGAGCTGGGATGCTGGTCAGTTAACTGGGATCTGTAGCAAGATTTGTGGTAATTCATAGAATCATAGAATATCAGGGTTGGAAGGGACCTCAGGAGGTCATCTAGTCCAACCCCCTGCTCAAAGCAGGACCAATTCCCAACTAAATCATCCCAGCCAGGGCTTTGTCAAGCCTGACCTTAAAAATCTCTAAGGAAGGAGATTCCACCACCTCCCTAGGTAACCCATTCAAGGGCTTCACCACCCTCCTAGTGAAAAGGTTTTTCCTAATATCCAATCTAAACCTCCTCCACTGCAACTTGAGACCATTACTCCTTGTTCTGTCATCAGGTACCACTGAGAACAGTCTAGATCCATCCTCTTTGGAATCCCCTTTCTTGTAGTTGAAAGCAGCTATCAAATCCCCCCTCCTTCTTCTCTTCTGCAGACTAAACAATCCCAGTTCCCTCAGCCTCTCCTCATAAGTCATGTGCTCCAGCCCCCTAACCATTTTTGTTGCCCTCTGCTGGACTCTTTCCAATTTTTCCACATCCTTCTTGTAGTGTGGGGCCCAAAACTGGACACAGTACTCCAGATGAGGCCTCACTAATGTCGAATAGAGGGGAATGATCACGTCCCTCGATCTGCTGGCAATGCCCCTACTTATACAGCCCAAAATGCCGAAAGCCTTCTTGGCAACAAGGGCACACTGTTGACTCATATCCAGCTTCTCGTCCACTGTAACT